>NC_090647.1:174461882-175885632 GCF_040937935.1 Hyperolius riggenbachi | reverse complement strand
CTGGAGCTGTTTTGCAAAGAAGAATGGGCAAGGATTTCAGCCTCTAGATGAGCAAAGCTGGTAGAGACATACCCTAAAAGACTGGCAGCTGTAATTGCAGCAAAAGGTGGTTCTACAAAGTATTGACTCAGCGGGCCGAATAATTACGCACACCCCACTTTGCAGTTATTTATTTGTAAAAAATGTTTGGAATGATGTATGATTTTCGATCCACTTCTCACATGTACACCACTTTGTATTGGGCTTTCACATGGAATTCCAATAAAATTGATGCATGTTTGTGGCAGTAATGTGACAAAATGTGTAAAACTTGAAGGGGGCCGAATACTTTTGCAACCCACTGTATATATGTGTATATATATATATATATATATATCCATATAACCCTATAACTTCGCTCACCACTGTAGTGGGCAAAATGAATTGCAGCAAAACATGAGAAAAGGTTCAATAATAATATTTATTGAGCTACAATCCTGTTATAATAATCATCTAGGCTTGCAGAATCATAGTTAAATTGTATTTGAGTAATTAGTGAGTACCAATATTCTTACCAAGTATTATAACATCACCCAGAGAAGATCGGGGGACCTCAGCGACCTCGAAGGGGAAAATACCTGGCTGGAAACACAAACGGACGGCATGTCTGCTTGTTCTTCAAGAGTCCCCCCAACTCAAAAGTATTTTCCCTCCTGTATATAGACAGAATTCAATTCTGTGCAGGCGTAGAACATGTTTCATCCATGCTCCTGTGCAGATAAGGGTGTGTGATCACCATGTGCTTGTATCAGTACACCTAGTGTTGTAGATAGCGACATTCCCATGGTCAGTATCCCATGAGAAATAGCAACACTCTCATGGTCAATCTTCCATGAGACTGTTATGATTAGAAATATCTCATAGCCAGTTTTTGATGAGAATGAACAAATGTGTTGCTTTGAATTATAACTTCCAGTGTTGTAATGAACTATCATAGAACATCCAATACCAAATGAAGCTAACATATATACCGTGAACAGTAATCTCTTATCAATCAATCAATCAATCAGACATTCATGTCACTTTTGTATCTCAGATACTGTACTGTGCTTCGCATGAGCAGTATGCCAGGTCGCCTCCTGGCCTGTGTCAGAAGGTGAAGATCTGTTTAGCGAGATGGAGGTTTTTTATGCAGAGGGTGACGCCAGGACATGGGAGGTGTGCGGTCTGCTCACCCCCCACATACACATGGCGTCTTTATATCAATGTAAATGTACTTTAAAACATTGAAATTTCCACAATCCGGCGCTCGCTGTGACGTCATCGGTGGGGCGTTCGTAAAGCGGGCGTTCGTAACCCGAGGACTACCTGTATGTATATATATATATATATATATATATATATATATATATATATATATATATATATATATATACACATTTTTTTTTCTTAGCCTATAAAAGTGTCAGTGGTGTGTTTATAGATAAGGGTGGCTGGTGCTGCAGTTGTTTTCATGCCTGCCAGCAGTAAACAGATGCTGACCTGCAGGCTCATGGAGGATCAAATGAACAAATTACATGGTGAGCATCAAAAATATCTTGATCTATCTTCTATTTATTACTGTTTCACTGTGCAGTGCAACGTCTAGGATTCTTTTTATTTTTATTTATTTTTTAATTTTTACTCCCATACTACTATCTTTCGGTAAAGTTGCTCTTTAAGTGTTTCTTTGTGAATTATGTATTTAAGAGGAATTTTTAATAAAGGACTACAACTTCATCTTGGCTGATGTAAATGTCCTGGTAACAGAGAACAGCTTGTGAGTCAGACAATGACATTTCCCATCAGGCAGGTATGTAGTTTAAAAACAGGTTCTCTATACTGTGAATTAAATGATAAGCCAGATAATAGCTTTGTGGTTTTGTTTGCATTGAATGTTATGCATTTACATATGGAAAGCTGCTGCTGCATTAGGTTTTTAAAGAGTGAATCTGTCATATTAAAAAGAAAAGAGCTAGCATGGCTTTTTTTTTTTTTTTTTTTAAGAACGTGCTTGTCCTCTAGCTGTTGGAGCTTCTCCTATGCTTCTGTTAGGCCTGATGGATCTCTCATCTTCTTTCAGTCTCTATGCCCCAATCTTATACCATGCTTTTCACCTATACAACAAGCCCCTGCGTGAGAGTGCATGGCACCTGGTCTTGTGTGCCCTTCCTCTGTCAGACCCAGAATGTGTACACACAGCCCTGCTGGGGGAAATACTGGGTTGATGCGTGCACGAAGACCACCTAGACCCAGATCCAGCCGTCTCTCAGCGGAGGGGGCCGAATAGCTGGATCCTGCAGTCGAGTTCCTGACAGCTTCCCTGCTTAGTGGGTTACCAGGCGGATTTTACTAGCTGAATGCTTCTTGTTTTTTTTGCTGATTAAGAGGGAAACATTCTCTGAAAGAAGTATGTAGTAAAGAAGAGGAACCCCTTAAAGTGTTATTGATATGCACAGAGACATGTAGCATGATAAGCTAACCATGTGCATACAGAGAATTCACCCTACTTATAACTAGTGATGATTGTAATCAACAAATTATGATTTCGCTAAATTTCACGTACATTTTTGCAATTATGTTTATACGTAATTACGATTTGCAAATTCAATGGATTTCGTGTAGTCATTCGTAATTTCACATAAAATTTTGTGAAATTTTGCATAATTTCTTGCCAATTTTAGCAGTGAATAGCAAACCCCTCATACATGCTATTGACACCAAAATTGCTACATGTGTTAAGGAGAATCGTGTGTACAAGTCAAAAAAAGAATTTTGCATAAAGACCTTATAGTTTTTGAGAAACTCGATTTTAAAAATGCAAGTAAAAAATGGTTATTAAACTTAGAAAAATGACAGTTTAAAAACCATTTTTCTTTGCATTTTTAAAATCGAGCTTCTCAAAAACTACAAGGTCTTTTTTAAAAATTCTTTTTGTGACTTATACCTATTGTGCTTAACATATGTAGCAATTTTGGTAGAAATAGCATGTATGGGGGCTTTGCTATTCACCTCTAAAGTCGGCACGAAATTATGCGAAATTTCACGATTTCAAATTTTGAAATACTACTTTTACATACGAAATGAATTAGGATTTTCTCTGAAATTTTGCATTACGAGTACGGTGCGTAATTGCGAATTTTGATGCGAAATTTCGGCCCACCACTGCTTATAACTGCTTGTGCTCCATTTCTTTCTTATTTTATGGAAGGGTTAATAATTCGGCACTAAGATATACAGTATATCACAGACTTTCTGCAGTCAAGTAAATTTAACATTTTCACTGATACAGTAGACATCATAACACTTGTGTGAGGCTGTGCTGAATTTTCCTGACAGCAAAAAAGAGTTAAAAAGTTGAATAGTTCAAGAAAACTCTGTAAGGAAACTGGATACATATAAGGAACAGCTGAAAATACAAGTGAGACAAATCTCAAAAACCTAATTTTGTAATCCTTTAAAAACCAAAATATGAATATGGGACTCTAGAAAAGTGATATTTAGGATTAGATCTATGCATTTACAACTGTTTATCTTTGCAATTTATTCTTACTTCAGGTTTACTTTATAGCATTCTGTTATATACAGTGGATTTGGAAAAAAATTGAGCTGTAAAAAATGGGTCTATTTGAAAAGGGCGCCTGGAAAAAGGGGCGCCTGGTGTAGCCCATATATGCCAAATTCGGCTACAAAAAAGGTGCCTGGTGTAGCCCTTATATCAACTTTGGCTACAAAGGGCACCTGGTGTAGCCCATATAACAACTTCAGCTACAAAGGGCGCCTGGTGCAGCCCATATAGCAACTTCAGCTACAAAGGCCGCCTGGTGTAGCACATATATTCCAAATTCGGCTACAAAGGGTGTCCGGCGTAGCCCATATATTTCAAATTTGGCTACAAAGGGCACCTGGCGTAGCCCATATATGCCAAATTCGGCTACAAAGGGCATGTGGTGTAGCCCATATATGCCAAATCTGGCTACAAAGGGTGCCTGGTGTAGCCCATATATGTCAAATTCGGCTACAAAGGGCACCTGTTGTAGCCCATATATGCCATATAGTTTTGCCTATAACAGCATCCTTTTTATAAAGTAAAAGATTTTGGGCTATAAAAGAGCTCTAGATATAGCTGAGAAAAGTGATTTAAATCACCTAACTTCTCCCTACTCCCACACAGAACTCTCCCCTAACCCCCCCTGGTTGTGCCTAACCCTAAGACCCCCCAGGTGGTGCCTAACCCTAAGACCCCCAAGGTGGTGCCTAACCCTAAGACTCCCCTGGTGGTGCTTAACCCTAAGACTCCCCAGGTGGTGCCTAACCCTAAGACCCTCCCAGGTGGTGCCTAACCCTGACACCCCTGATGGTGCCTAACCCTAAGACCCCCCAGGTGGTGCCTAACCTTAAGACTCCCCAGGTGGTGCCTACCCCTAAGACCCCCCCCCAGTGGGTGCCTAAGCCTGGTCCCCTGGCGGTGCCTAACCCTAAACCCCCCTAGTGGTGTCTAACACTTAGACACCCCCCCCTGCTTGTGATGCCTAATCCTAAGCTCCCCTGCACCCCTGAATCAAAAATCTTGTCTATAAAAGGCTGACCTTTTGTAGCGAATCAAAAACCTTGTAGTCGAAAATCTTGTAGCTGAATAAAAAATATGGGCTACAAAGGGGTGCCCTGCTGTAGCTGAAAACCTTGTAGCCGAAAAAAATATGGGCTACAAAGGAGTGCCCTTCTGTAGCTGAAAACCTTGTAGCTAAAAAAAATATGGGCTACAAAGGGCCGCCCTACTGTAAATGAAAACCTTGTAGCCGAAAAAAATTATGGGCTACAAAGAGGCACCCTACTGTAGCTGAAAGCCTTGTAGCCGAAAAAATATGGTCTGCAAAGGGGCACCCGCTTGTAGCCTATATCAAAACTCGGGCGCCCTTTTCACCACCTTGTAGCCCATATTTCCAGAAATAACGTTGATGTCTATGGAGGCGCCTTTTTCATACAGTCAGCTCAGGCGCCCTTTTCAACTGATCCCTAAAAAATGATTGGATATTTCACTGCCAACCACTGCACATCTTTAGCAAATGAATTCTGAAAGCAATGCATTCATATAGCCACAACCAACAAAGAATGAGCAACTTCTAGGAAAAAAATCAATACCAAAAGGGCCATTGTCATATAAGTATTTTTCATTGTTTCTTATATTAATTGCCTTCTTTTAATTTTATTTAGAAAAAAACATACATTTTAGTTATTGTACTACAATCTACTTTACAGTTTACAGTGTACTGTCTTTACACACGGTGCAGCAACATGCAAAAATACCCTCGCCATCACCACACTACTGCCACTTAACGACCGCCTAACGCCGATAGGTGTCGGCGGGTCGTTAGTGGTATAGCATGGGGCTTTCCATGCCAGTTCACGGAGGCTGTCTCTGTGAACAGCCGGAGAGCCGCCGATTGCGGCTCGCCGGCAAAATGTAAACAGGCGGGGAAGAAATCCCCGCTGTTTACATCACACGGCGCTGCTGCGCAGCAGCGCCGTGACGTAGATCGGCGAACCCCGGCCTCTGATTGGCCGGGGATCGCCAGCATATGATAGGCTAAAGCCTATCCTAGGATGCGCAGGACGGACTTCCGTCCTGCGCATTACGGGTGAAGAGGGAGAGGGAGGTGAGCGGAGGGAGGGCGGAAATGGCTGCGGAAGGGGGATTTGAGGAGCCCCCCCCCCCCGCCGAATGAACAGAGCCGGCGACGATCAGACCCCCCCCCCAGCAGGACATCCCCCTAGTGGGGAAAAAAGGGGGGAAGTCTGATCGCCCGGCCACATTCCTGATCGGTGCTGCGGGCTGTAGAGCCCACGCAGCACCGATCATTAGAAAAACCCCTGGTCCTTAAGTGGTTAATATGATTACGACTTGGCACAGATTATAAGAGTGTAATCCATGGTGTACAACTGAGGAATTCAGAAGATACTTAAGCTTGTCCCAATCAGGGCTGGCACTTGGGGTGAGTGTGTATTGTTCAGGGCTCCAGAGCTGGCTGATGGGCCCTACAGGTCTTTATCCCCCAAAAGTGTAAAGTAGTCCCCCGGAATCCCCTGCAGAGTATTTAGCAGCCAAAAGCACCACTTTAAAAAGTCTGAGCTAAGTTGGCCTGTTTTGGTCCATTTTTCACAAATGGACATGTCAACAGATCCTATGTTAAGTATAGGATCACTTCAGAAATGTTCACACATGTTGTGTCTATTGCAGTGATGGAGCACAAAGTCCTCTCCTGCAGGATGTTTCCAGACACCAGATGGAAATCCGACACCAATGGACATGTGAAAATGGTGGGCCGGTAGCGCAGATCTTACATCAGATCCATGGTGGCTGTTCCCCTATTGCTCGGGCATGATGGTGAACCCAGTCGAAATGTAGTCATTTTTGTTCCAACGGATAGTGTAGGCAAAAAGCTTGGAATACGCATTATATGAGACATCTTACAGAGAAATTTACTAACCAGAAATACATTTTTACATATTACTAAAAATGCTGTTTAAAACAGAGGTAAAGTCAAATAAAGAAAGTAACCCAGCATAAAAGTCACAGTAGCAACAATGTTTAAAGCAAACCTGAAGTAACCTTCTTCTACTTGAGCCCCTATCTATCGTCGTGATCCACATACTCACATGACATAATCAGGTAAATGTATAGTGTCCTCTCATCTTGCTGGCTGAGCTGCATGATCACTGGTGTCTGTTTCATAGCATGAGGGCAGCTTAGTTTTTAATATTTTGGACATCTTACATTCATAGCTTATGTTCCTAAATAGCAAATAAGAATCATCAAATAAGGATGAGTGAGCACAGTTGCACAATAAGTGAAACTGTACCCACTTAACTACTTCCCGACCGCCGTATAGACAAATGGCGGCCGGGAAGCAGACGCCGCAAGGACCGCCGTATTGACAAAATGCGGCGGTCCTTGTTTGGGCATGGGCGGAGCGATCGCGTCATCCGTGACGCGATCCTCCGCCTCCGCCTGTCGCCGCTCACTCGCCGCAACATCCCGCCGGCCATACGGAAGCGCCGGCGGGATGTTAACCCGACGATCGCCGCATACAAAGTGTATAATACACTTTGTAATGTTTACAAAGTGTATTATACAGGCTGCCTCCTGCCCTGGTGGTCCCAGTGTCCGAGGGACCACCAGGGCAGGCTGCAGCCACCCTAGTCTGCACCAAGCACACTGATTTTCTCCCCCCCCCCCGCCCCAGATCGCCCACAGCACCCATCAGACCCCCCCCTGCCCACCCCCCAGACCCCTGTTTGCACCCAATCACCCCCCTAATCACCCATCAATCACTCCCTGTCACTATCTGTCAATGCTATTTTTTTTTAATACCCCCCCCCCCCTGCCCCCTGCTCCCTCCTGATCACCCCCCAACCCCCCAGATTCTCCCCAGACCCCCCCCAGACCACCCCCCCAATGTACTGTATGCATCTATCCCCCTGATCACCTGTCAATCACCTGTCAATCACCCGTCAATCACCCATCAATCACCCCCTGTCACTGCCACCCATCAATCAGCCCCTAACCTGCCCCTTGCGGGCAATCTGATCACCCCCCCACACCAATAGATCGCCCGCAGATCCGACATCAGATCACCTCCCAAATCCATTGTTTACATCTATTCTCTCCTCTAAACACACACTAATTACCCATCAATCACCCATCAATCACCCCCTATCACCACCTGTAACTTTTACCTATCAGATCAGACCCTAATCTGCCCCTTGCGGGCACCCAATCACCCGCCCACACGCTCAGATTGCCCTCAGACCCCCCCTTATCAATTCACCAGTGCATTAATTACATCTGTTCTTCCCTGTAATAACCCACTGATCACCTGTCAATCACCTGCCAATCACCTATCACCCATCAATCACCCCCTGTCACCCCCTGTCACTGCCACCCATCAATCAGCCCCTAACCTGCCCCTTGCGGGCAATCTGATCACCCACCCACACCATTAGATCGCCCGCAAACCCGCCGTCAGATTACCTCCCAAATGTATTGTTTACATCTGTTATCTTCTCTAAACACCCACTAATTACCCATCAATCACCCCCTATCACTGTTACCTATCAGATCAGACCCTAATCTGCCCCTTGCGGGCACCCAATCACCCGCCTACACGCTCAGATTACCCTCAGACCCCCCCTTATCAATTCGCCAGGGCATTATTTACATCTATCCTTCCCTGTAATAACCCACTGATCACCTGTCAATCACCTGCCAATCACTTATCACCCATCAATCACCCCCTGTCACCCCCTGTCACTGCCACCCAACAATCAGCCCCTAACCTGCCCCTATGCGGGCAATCTGATTACCCACCCACACCAATAGATCGCCCGCAGATGCGACATCAGATCACCACCCAAGCGCAGCGTTTACTCTCTAAACACCCACTAATTACCCATCAATCACCCATAAATCACCCCCTATCACCACCTGTCACTGTTACCCATCAGATCAGACCCTAATCTGCCCCTTGCGGGCACCCAATCACCCGCCTACTCGCTCAGATTACCCTCAGACCCCCCCTTATCAATTCGCCAGTGCAATATTTACATCTGTTCTCCCCTGCAATAACCCACTGATTACCTGTCAATCACCTATCAATCACCCATCAATCACCCCCTGTCACTGCCACCCATCAATCACCCCCTGTCACTGCCACCCATCAATCACCCGCTGTCACTGCCACCCATCAATCAGCCCCTAACCTGCCCCTTGCGGGCAATCTGATCACCCACCCACACCAATAGATCGCTCGCAGATCCGACGTCCGATCACCTCCCAAGTGCAGTGTTTACATCTGTTCTCTACCCTAAACACCCACTAATTACCCATCAATCACCCCCTGTCACTGCTACCTATCAGATTAGACCCCTATCTGCCCCTAGGGCACTCAATCACCCGCCCACACCCTCAGAATGCCCTCAGACCCCAGCCCTGATCACCTCGCCAGTGCATTGCTTGCATCTATTCCCCCCTCTAATCACACCTTGAGACACCCATCAATCACCTCCTGTCACCCCCTAGCACACCTACCCATCAGATCAGGCCCTAATTTGCCCCGTGTGGGCTCCTGATCACTCGGCCAAACCCTCAGATCCCCCTCAGACCCCCTTCCGATCACCTCCCCAGTGCATTGATTGCATCTATTTTCCCCTCTAACCACCCCCTGAGACACCCATCAATCACCTCCTGTCACCCCCCTAGCACTCCTATCCATCAGATCAGGCCCAATACAACCTGTCATCTAAAAGGCCACCCTGCTTATGACCGGTTCCACAAAATTCGCCCCCTCATAGACCACCTGTCATCAAAATTTGCAGATGCTTATACCCCTGAACAGTCATTTTGAGACATTTGGTTTCCAGACTACTCACGGTTTTGGGCCCGTAAAATGCCAGGGCGGTATAGGAACCCCACAAGTGACCCCATTTTAGAAAAAAAGACACCCCAAGGTATTCTGTTAGGTGTATGACGAGTTCATAGAAGATTTTATTTTTTGTCAAAAGTTAGCGGAAATTGATTTTTATTGGTTTTTTTCCACAAAGTGTCACTTTCCGCTAACTTTTGACAAAAAATAAAATCTTCTATGAACTCACCATACTCCTAACAGAATACCTTGGGGTGTCTTCTTTCTAAAATGGGGTCACTTGTGGGGTTCCTATACTGCCCTGGCATTTTAGGGGCCCTAAACCGCGAGGAGTAGTCTAGAAAACAAATGCCTCAAAATGACCTGTGAATAGGACGTTGGGCCCCTTAGCGCACCTAGGCTGCAAAAAAGTGTCACACATGTGGTACCGCCGTACTCAGGAAAAGTAGTATAATGTGTTTTGGGGTGTATTTTTACACATACCCATGCTGGGTGGGAGAAATTTCTATGTAAATGGACAATTGTGTGTAAAAAAATCAAACAATTGTCATTTACAGAGATATTTCTCCCACTTAGCATGGGTATGTGTAAAAATACACCCCAAAACGCATTATACTACTTCTCCTGAGTACGGCGGTACCACATGTGTGGCACTTTTTTACACCCTAAGTACGCTAAGGGGCCCAAAGTCCAATGAGTACCTTTAGGATTTCACAGGTCATTTTGCGACATTTGGTTTCAAGACTACTCCTCACGGTTTAGGGCCCCTAAAATGCCAGGGCAGTATAGGAACCCCACAAATGACCCCATTCTAGAAAGAAGACACCCCAAGGTATTCCGTTAGGGGTATGGTGAGTTCATAGAAGATTTTATTTTTTGTCACAAGTTAGCGGAAAAAGACACTTTGTGAAAAAAACTATTAAAATCAATTTCCGCTAACTTGTGACAAAAAAATAAAAACTTCTATGAACTCACCATACTCCTAACGGAATACCTTGGGGTGTCTTCTTTCTAAAATGGGGTCATTAGTGGGGTTCCTATACTGCCCTGGCATTTTAGGGGCCCTAAACCGCGAGGAGTAGTCTTGAAACAAAAATGACCTGTGAAATCCTAAAGGTACTCATTGGACTTTGGGCCCCTTAGTGCAGTTAGGGTGCAAAAAAGTGCCACACATGTGGTATCGCCGTACTCGGGAGAAGTAGTATAATGTGTTTTGGGGTGTATTTTTACACATACCCATGCTGGGTGGGAGAAATACCTCTGTAAATGACAATCTTTTGATTTTTTTACACACAATTGTCCATTTACAGAGGTATTTCTCCCACCCAGCATGGGTATGTGTAAAAATACACCCCAAAACACATTGTACTACTTCTCCCGAGTATGGCGATACCACATGTGTGGCACTTTTTTGCACCCTAACTGCGCTAAAGGGCCCAAAGTCCAATGAGTACCTTTAGGATTTTACAGGTCATTTTGAGAAATTTCGTTTCAAGACTACTCCTCACGGTTTAGGGCCCCTAAAATTCCAGGGCAGTATAGGAACCCCACAAATGACCCCATTTTAGAAAGAAGACACCCCAAGGTATTCCGTTAGTAGTATGGCGAGTTCATAGAAGATTTTATTTTTTGTCACAAGTTAGCGGAAATTGATTTTAATTGTGTTTTTTCACAAAGTGTCATTTTCCGCTAACTTTTGACAAAAAATAAAAACTTCTATGAACTCACCATACTCCTAACGGAATACCTTGGGGTGTCTTCTTTCTAAAATAGGGTCATTTGTGGGGTTCCTATACTGCCCTGGCATTTTAGGGGCCCTAAACCGTGAGGAGTAGTCTTGAAACGAAATTTCTCAAAATGACCTGTGAAATCCTAAAGGTACTCATTGGACTTTGGACCCTTTAGCGCAGTTAGGGTGCAAAAAAGTGCCACACATGTGGTATCGCCGTACTCAGGAGAAGTAGTATAATGTGTTTTGTGGTGTATTTTTACACATACCCATGCTGAGTGGGAGAAAGATCTCTGTAAATGGACAATTGTGTGTAAAAAAAATTAACAAATTATCATTTACAGAGATATTTCTCCCACCCAGCATGGGTATGTGTAAAAATACACCCCAAAACACATTATACTACTTCTCCTGAGTACGGCAATACCACATGTGTGGCACTTTTTTGCAGCCTAACTGCGCTAAGGGGTCCAAAGTCCAATGAGCACCTTTAGGCTTTACAGGGGTGCTTACAATTTAGCACCCCCCAAAATGTCAGGACAGTAAACACACCCCACAAATGACCCATTTTGGAAAGTAGACCCTTCAAGGTATTCAGAGAGGGGCATGGTGAGTCCGTGGCAGATTTCATTTTTTTTTGTCGCAAGTTAGAAGAAATGGAAACTTTTTTTTTTTTTTTTTTTCTCACAAAGTGTCATTTTCCGCTTACTTGTGACAAAAAATAATATCTTCTATGAACTCACTATGCCTCTCAGTGAATACTTTGGGATGTCTTCTTTCCAAAATGGGGTCATTTGGGGGGTATTTATACTATCCTGGAATTCTAGCCCCTCATGAAACATGACAGGGGGTCAGAAAAGTCAGAGATGCTTGAAAATGGGAAAATTCACTTTTTGCACCATAGTTTGTAAACGCTATAACTTTTACCCAAACCAATAAATATACACTGAATGGGTTTTTTTTTATCAAAAACATGTTTGTCCACATTTTTCGCGCTGCATGTATACAGAAATTTTACTTTATTTGAAAAATGTCAGCACAGAAAGTTAAAAAAATCATTTTTTTGCCAAAATTCATGTCTTTTTTGATGAATATAATAAAAAGTAAAAATCGCAGGAGCAATCAAATAGCATCAAAAGAAAGCTTTATTAGTGACAAGAAAAGGAGCCAAAATTCATTTACGTGGTAGGTTGTATGAGCGAGCAATAAACCGTGAAAGCTGCAGTGGTCTGAATGGAAAAAAAGTGGCCGGTCCTTAAGGGGTAGAAAGCCCTAGGTCCTCAAGTGGTTAAGTCAGAGAAGGAAGCCACCACAGAGAGGGTTAATTTACCCGGCTGGCTGCCCTTTTTCATGTTGCTCAATGCTGTGCTTCATCTTCTGGATACTTTCTGCTTCACAGCCAGAATATCTGCTGTGAAACAGTAGGTGTCAAGAGGACGGAGCAGAGCATGGAGCACTGCGGAAACAGGTAGACATCCAGGTAAATTAACAATCTCTTGCATATCCCCTTCTCTGACATAAGGACGTGTTCATCCTTTGTGCTGAAATGTATAGTTTAGACTACTGTTAGCTCAGCGGGTATTTTTGAAAATCAGATAGCAAAGCATTTCCTGGAAGAATAACAGGTGACAAGAAAACAGGTACCGGGGAGGGGATCAGGCCACACATTGCTACACTATAAAACACAACTGGTTTAGCTGATAAGGTAGGCAGGGCAATGCTGCATTCACAGCACCAGCCCTGCTATCTGATTTTTAATTCTGACTAAACATCGGCTTTGATAGTCTGCTTTAACAGATGGCTGACTTCCTGGGGAGCATATTGATTTTGAAAGTCTACTTTCACTTTAATCAGTTTTACTATATTGATAAAGTTATCTCGTTTAAATTGGTTCTAAGGTTTGGCTGTACATTTTGTTAAAAGATAACAATATTAAGGAGAATCATTTTTAGTGATACTTCCGTATTAATTCAAGCTAGGCAAGCACTATTATCCCTGACAAGCACAAACAAGTCTTAAAAGCTGGAAATAGTTGTTCTCAGGTGGATGGATATTTTAAAAGCAGCATTGAAATGTCAACATTATGTTCCAGAAGGGAAAAAAAACAACAACATCTTGCTTTCTAAAAGTTACAATGCACTTAAAGATATCCTAATAATAAGCTTCAGCATCAACATGTTGGACAGAATCAATCAGTTTTCCTTCTTATCTACTGAAAGGAAAAAGCTATTGGCATGGCCAATGTATATGAGATAACAGTACAATTTGATAACATATTTTTTTTTTTTGTAAATAGATGATCACAGAGATTGGAGTTTAATTGATTTATGTCTCAAGCAAGAAGAAAAGCTTTCTACAGCTAAGAATGATGACAAAACACAGTTTCTAAGTATTCTGTGCAGCATAATATCGGTGAGATATGCTGTACATAAAGATGAGATACAGCTGGTATGATTCTAACAGTCATTTTAGATAGTGCAGACCTTAATCCATTAAGATTTATTAAACCTACAGTGAAGAATACGAGTCAGTGGTGTTCCTTATCCTTACAAACAGATGGGAGATTGAATGACACCTATAAATGTTCATGCTGTGTAGCTTTTACTGGGATGATGTTAAGCCCTTCTTATGGAGAAGATGGGAAAATACAAGCAATTTTCTAGAAAGTAGATGTGTCTGTGTTGCTTAAAGGGGAAATAAGGCACAAATGTATATTTAAATGTCACCCCTGTTGCAATAGCAAAACTCCTGCCTGCTAAAGAAGACAAATTAGACTGACAGTAAGAAAAAAAATAGCAATGGAGCATTTAATAAAAGTATCAGGGACAACTAAGGTACAGCCAGACAGCAGTGGAATACTAGGGGAAATGAAAAGTGACAGTGCTGGATGGTGGAAGTGCTTTTAGAAGAGTTTAGTAAATAAAAATTGCCCACTTTGTGCCCTGGGCTTCCTGTTGCATTACATGCTCTTCCAGGCTCATTCCTGCACTCTGAATTTTCCTTCCTACAGAGTGGTGCTGGAGGGAAAATGAGATGTAGCTACTAGCCAGAACCCACCCTCTACAATTGGCAGTTAAAGAATCTTAAGGTTCCCATTAAGCATACAATTTAAATGAATGATTGATCTTCTGATCTCCATCTTATTAGTAGGATAACAAATTATAAGCAATCCAATAATTTTAGATAGCATCAATTCAAAAAATTGTAGTTCATGGATCAACCTAAACCTGGCTACCTATACTGGGGGCACTTACACTTGGCTACCTACTGTATACTGGGGCAACTAATCCTGGCTACCTACACAGGGGCACCTACAGTGGGATGTGAAAGTTTGGGCAACCTGGTTAATCATCATGATTTTTCTGTATAAATCAGTGGTGGTCATGATAAAAAATGTCAGTTAAATATATCATATAGTAGACACACACAGTGATATTTGAGAAGTTAAATGAAGTTTATTGGATTTACAGAAAGTGTGCAATAATTGTTTAAACAAAATTAGGCAGGTGCATAAATTTGGGCATCACAAAAAATAATTGAAATCAATATTTAGTAGATCCCCTTTTGCAGAAATGACAGCCTCTAAGCACTTCCTGTAGGTTCCAATGAGAGTCTGGATGCTGGTTGGAGGTATTTTGGACCATTCCTTTTTACAAAAGTTCTCTAGTTCATTCAGGTTTGATGGCTTTTGAGCATGGGCAGCTCTCTTTAACTCACACCACAGATTTTCAATTATATTCAGGTCTGGGGACTGAGATGGCCATTCTAGAACATTGTACTTGTTCCTCTGCATGAAAGCCTTAGTGGATTTTGAGCAGTGTTTAGTGTCGGTGACTTGTTGAAAGATCCAGCCCCGGCGCAGCTTTATCACTGATTCCTGAACATTGGGCTCCAGAATCTGTTCATACTGAGTGGAATCCATTCATCCATCAACTATGACAAGATTCCCAGTCCCTGCACTGGCCTTACAGCCCCATAGCATGATAGAAACACCATCATATTTTATTGTAGGTAGCAAGTGTTTTTCTTGGAATGCTGTGTTCTTTTTCCTCCATGCATAACGTCCCTTGTTATGCCCAAACAGCTAAATTTTAGTTTCATCAGTCCACAGCACCTTATTCCAAAATGAACCTGGCTTGTCCAAATGTGCTTTAGCATACCCCCAGCGGCTCAGTTTGTGCTGTGGGCGGAGAAAAGGCTTCCTCTGGATCACTCTCGCATACAGCATCTCCTTGTTAAAAATGTGCCTAATGGTTGAAAGATGCACAGTGACTCCATCTGCAGGAAGATGATGTAGTAGGTCTTTGATTCTGGTCTGTGGGTTGACTTTGACTGTTCTCATATTTGTCGCTTCTGTCCATCCGAGACCTTTCTTGGTCTGCCACTTTGAGCCTTAACTTGAACTGAGCCTGTGGTCTCCCATTTCCTTAATATGTTCCTAACTGTGGAGACAGACAGCTGGAATCTCTAGAACAGCGGAGGGAAACTTACAATTGACACCCCCTAAATACTCTTTCTCATAATTGGATTCACATTTGTATGTAGGTCAGGGGTCACTGAGTTTACCAAGCCAATTTGAGTTCCAATAATTAGTTCTAAAGGTTTTGGAATTAATAAAATGACAACAGTGCACAAATGTATGCACCAGCCTAATTTCATTTAAACCATTATTGTGCACTTTCTGTAAATCCAATAAACTTAATTTAACTTCTTAAATATCACTGTATGTGTATCCTATATGATATATTTAAGGATTTATACAGGAAAATCAATTCCAATAACAAGGTTGCCCAAACTTTTGCATCCCACTGTATACCATGCTACCTATACTGAGGGCACCTATACCAGGTTACCTATACTAGGAGGCACCTATATCAGGCTGCCAATACTGGTGGCACCTATACCTGGCTAACCTATACTGGGGCACCTATACCTGGCTACATATACTGGGGACATTTATACCTGGCTACATATACTGGGGCACCTATACCTGGCTACCTATACTGGGGCACCTATACCTGGATACCTATACAGGGGGCACCTATACCTGGCTACCTATACTGGGGCTAAATACCACGTCGCAAAAATGTTCTCAAGCCCTTGGAGGCTCGGTGGGTGCAATTTGTACAACGCTGCACTGGGAGAAATTTAGCTAAGAAACTGCCCTGATTGGAAGTTGAAGCTTAGGTTCCAATGCGCAAGCTGCATGGCACACACAGGGAAGACATGGGGGGTCTTATAGTCAAGTCGGCTTATACTCACCACTGGCATGCTAATTCCTTGTTGTGTACCTCCGACAGTGATATGTTTCTCAGCGATTGGTGTTGATGATGCCAGGGTCACGCAGCATCACCAACATCTGGCAGCAAACTATTTTTTTATTGAATTAAATGCAATAGCCTGCATGGGATTCCAAAGACAGATGGGCACCTCATGGTGGGCAGCATAGGACAGGTAATGTATAAATGCATACACTAGGGAGGCAGCAGCAATGTGGTGGACTTGGCAAACTCCTGAGAGATTTCATGCTGAAATTTATCAGGAATCGGCCTGTGCTGTATGTGCAGCCAACAGATCTCTGTCTTATCAGAATCAATCAGAGAGGGATTTGTCTCTTGGTTGAATCTGCCCATCATCGCTAGATATATGGCTTCCTTTACATTTGTATTAGTGCAGGTTGAGTAACTGCAGATTGGAAGTGTAAATGATCAGAGATTTTGGAGAGTAATTTTGAAATTTAGAGGCGCTAGGCTGAGTTATAGACATGTGTTGCTGTATGCTCTATCCCCTATTGCCTGATGAAGCGGGGCCACACCAGTGAAATGTGTTGCTTTGACTCTTTGGTGTATATATATATATATATATAAATACAATTGCTTGTTGATATATCATCAGCCTGTTTTTGTTTCTGCTTGGGGGAGGTAGGTCCACCGCTGCCTCCCCCTTTTTTTTGGTTACTTTTATTCATTTGGTGCCTCTGTTCATTTTCACATTGTTCGAGTCCACCCATGGTGGACGGGTGCTGGCCCCTTGTTTCCAGTTCTGCAGAGGGAGAATTCTTAATCCTCCTGGGTGGGGATGGGTCTGGTCTTCCCACCTGCTTTTGTGGTGGTTGTCTTAGTGGTGGCCCATGTTTGTGAGTATAACTTGACATACTTGCCCCTCATTACCCACATCAATCCAGTGCATACTGCTCTATATTGGGCTCTTGGTGTTCCCTCACGTTTTCTCATTACAATTTTGAAATTTTGAAAAAATTTGGTGTTTCAGCTTGTATTATACTCAAAATGTATACTAGTCCCTTACTTGAGCTAAGTTACAGGAAAAAAAGATTATGAAAATTAATCGGATCACTTTTTGCACAAAAATCTAGCAGAAACAGAATGCCAGGGAGGTTAATCAAACCATGCAATTTGGATTTTTGAATTTTGCACTGATGGTGTTACCTTGGAAAATAGCAAGTAGGGTAACTGAATGGGCAGTAAGCATTAAAGAGGAACTCCAGTGAAAATAATGTAATAAAAAAGAGCTTAATTTTTACAATAATTATGTATAAATGATTTAATCAGTGTTTGCCCATTGTAAAATCTTTTAAATCCCTGATTTACATTCTGACATTTATTACATGGTGACATGTTTACTGTTGGCAGGTAATGTAGCTGCTGCATGCTTTTTTGGCAGTTGGAAACAGCTGTAAACAGCTATTTCCCACAATGCAACAAGGTTCACAGACAGGAAACTGCCAGGAGTATCACGGTCCTCAGAGTTTCTTGTGGGAGGGGTTTCACCACAAAATCAGTCATACAACAACCCCTGATGGTCTGTTTGTGAAAAGGAATAGATTTCTCATGTAAAAGAGGTATCAGCTACTGATTAGGATAACGTTCAATTCTTGGTCGGAGTTTCTCTTTAAAGAGAACCTGTACTGAGTAAAAATATTTAAAAAATAAACACATGAGGTAACTTCAAATGAACATTGCATAGTTACCTTGCCATCAGTTCCTCTCAGAAGCTCACCATTTTCTTCTGACAATAATCCCTTCCAGTTCTGACAATATTTTGTCAGATCTGAAATATATCAGTTGCTGGCAGTAAAATATCAGTTGCTGTCAGTTATAGCTGATAGGAAAACTGATGTACCCGGTAATGTCCATGTTTCCCTATGGCTCGAGTGGGCGATGTTACAGTTTAACTGTGTGCTGACCAGAAAGCTGTTAAGGGTAATGCCCATTTTTAAAATGGAGGACGGAAAATTCCCTTGATCACAGTGAACAAACAGGACGCGGGACAGGAGAAAGACACCGAGGAGTAGACTACATGGAAGGTAAGTATGACTTGTGTATGCTTATTTTGACTTTTAATTTTCAGTTCAGGTTTTCTTTAAGGAGACAGATTTTTATTGAATATTACTGTATGTTAGTTTGTGATTATTTGTTTAAATTGTACCATGTATCTACGTGCCCTACTGGTAATGATCGTAATATGCTAATTACAATATTGCAAAATGTTCATAATTTTTTTTAATTAGAACTATTATGGAAAAATTGTAATCACTAGAAATCGCACAAACTTTTTATGATTATGATTTTCATAATAATTATCTTTTTTTTATTACATTTTTGTGTAAAACACAAAATTACCATTTCCTGTTATCCATATCTTTGTGTAATGATTTCATAATTATGCTAAATTTTATACTTATGAATGAAACACAAAATTCCAGTATTGGAACACAAAATTCCAGCAGACAGTATTCTGCAAACTTCCGTTGTTCACATCTGCGGCCAACATTTAGCGTGTTCAACCTGCTCCCTATACATCATCGTTGAGCTAAATTTTTACCCCTTACCTCATAGTCAGTAGACACATGGCAGCCAATCAGCTAGCACCCCCACCTAGACCCCCCATCCCCCTATCAAAAAGCAGTTGCAGTGGCCATATTGGATTCATTCTCTGCTGACTGCTGACTGTTAGTGAGAGCAGGGTCAGACTTGCTGCAGAAAGGTAGGGAAAGCATTAGCTAGGCCTGTGTTCTTGTTCCTCACTTGCTGTGAAAGCACCCCAAAAAGCCCTTTTGAGGGCTAGCACATGGGTCTCCTGTGTTTTTTTGTGTGTGTGTGTGACACTCAGCAGCCCACAGACACCTAGAGCTGTGTGCACACTACTGCTGTTGTTACATTAACCTCCCTGGCAGTAAGCCCATGCTGAGCACGGGCTATGCCATGCAGGAGGATTTCTCAGGCCCGCCGCTACCCGCCGGTTAGCCGCCAATGGCCGCGCCGCGCCCCCCCCAGACCCTGTGCGCTGAATGGCCAATCAGTGCCAGGCAGCGCTGAGGGGTGCATCGGGACTCCCTTTGACGTCACGACGTCAGTGACGTCATCCCGCCGGGGGGAAGCCCTCCAGGAAATCCCGTTCTTTGAACAGGATTTCCTGATCAAAGATTGCCGGAGGCGATCGAAGCGGGTGGGGGGATGCCGCTGCACAGCGGCTATCATGTAGCGAGCCCTAGGCTCACTACATGATTTTTTTAAAAAAAATTAAAAAACCTGCTGCGCTGCCCCCTGGCGGTTTCTAATAGACCACCAGGAGGGTTAAGTTGCAGGCACAGTACCACTCCAGTGCATTATTATGCCACTGTATTTTGATAGCACTATTGCATTTCTCCGTGTGTGACACTCCACAGGCCACTGACACCCACAGCTGAGCAAAATGTGATTTCTGCCCATTAGGGATTAAAATCCGACTTTGCGTCAGCGCCGACATTTTTGGTGGGATTTTTGGCATGGATCCCTTTCTGGCATGCCACAGTCCAGGTGTTAGATTCCTTGAAACAACTTTTTCATCAAGTGGCCAGAAACAGTCTTTGTAAAAATTTGCCTGCCTATTGAAGTCAGCGGCGGTTTACTGAGTTTTGCGGAAGTTCGCATTCGCAAACAGAAAATTTGATGTGTGCGACATCTCTAATGGTGGCCGCTTGACCATTTGTTTCGATTATTATCGAATCTGATGAAAATCAGTACTGCCAAGAGCATGCCTGATCGACAATGTGACCAATTTTGGTCTGAAATCGGTCATGTGCATCAGTCAGACATGGCTACAGTCACCCAGCCCTGGGCCATTCTGTCTGCTGTTCAAGATAACACAATCTTTCTGTAAAGGTTCATACACACCTACTGACTATCTGTCCAACTATCTGCCAAACTTGTCTGTAAAGCTCCATTCACAAGCTCAACTGCGGTCTTTTATGCTGTCAAATAGCTTTTGTTGTGAAACAAGTTGAAACAACTAAAAAAAAGTATTTTGCTATTGTTCAAAAAGCTGATAAGACTAATAAGAAGTCAATCCAACAGTTGGATTGACTTCTTGTCAGTCTTATCAGTTGTATAAACATGAACAATAGCAAAATACTTTTTTAGTTGTTTCAACTTGTTTCACTACAAAAGTTGTAAGGGGCTTAACAGACAAGTTTGGTAGATTGTTGGAGAGATATTTGATAGGTGGAAGCCGCTGAAACAGTTGGGAGCTGCTTGCTTGCTCGCTCCATGGGACACCACCCTGCACAGGTGGCAACGAGGATTCCTAGGCTATACCATCTGCCTGGCATGGCCGCCTGTTGCACATCGGGCTCTCAGTACGGATCCCGGTAACGCCACCTTGGATGCACGCCGACATCACCACCTACTTCCAGCCATTGCATGGTCCGCACGGAGCTGAATACAACACAGACAGACAGACAATGAAGTATGATCACCAAGTGTATGCCGCACATGGACTTTCACTCTGGGAACTGGTGAGGCTATTCAATATTGATGTATGTTGCCTGTCTACAGTGGCATAGCTAAGGAGCTATGGGCCCCGGTGCAAGTTTTACATGCCCCCCCCCCCCCAAGCACTCTATACATAACAATTGATATGGTGCACCAAAACCTACCAAGGAAAGCCACAGTGTCAGAGGTGTAAGAAGGGGATGGGGGACAGTGTGTTAAGTATTACTACTATTCAAAGCATTTATAGAAGTGATTATTACCAGCACAGGACCAATAGAGAGCTAATACTGTGATAGAGGGTGGACCCTTTGGGGCCCCCTCTGGCTGGCTACCTCTGCACCCCCTATTTCTACGCCACTGTCTGTCTATACGCCTATGCTGCTTTGCCTGGCCTTTGCTCTTGATGTCGCTTATGCCGCTGTGAGTCTGAAAGGATTTGACATTCACAATTAACTGTTTGAAGTGTGGCAGAGAATCTGCACGTCCTGTTGACCTCAAGTATTGGCTGTTCTATGTTCATTAAAAAGTTTATAGTGACTTTGCATTCCAATATATCCTAAGCTCACTACCAAGGATCCTAGTCAGTGGCCTGTGTGGGTGGTGCACCTGGTGTGTCTGTTCTGAGCTGTATGCATGGTGGGGTGGCCATCCCATGCATTTTTAAATTCCTGTTTTTAATATTATACCAATATAGTGTTGTTATATTGAATCTGTTGGATGTTATCAAGTAAATCATATCACACAAGTCAGTTGTTTTACATACCACTTCCCACTTTATTTGGGTTTAGGTGTGTATGAACCTTAAGGCTGGTTTCACAGTGGGACGTTACAGGCGCACGTTAGAGCAGCCTGTAACGCAGCCCACCGCACAGTAATGAAAAATCAATGGGCTGTTCACAGTGCCCACGTTGCGTTACATTGTAACGCTGCGTCACAAGCCAACGTACTGCATGCAGTACTTTATACGCGGCTGAGCCGCGTTAGACTGCTTGCACATGCGCTGTAATGTTGGGGAGGAGCGGCAAGCGGCCAGGCACATGGCTAATTAATATTCACTGCACGTCGTGACATGCAGTGTTTACTTCCTGGAGCGGCCGCTCTGTGCGGCGATTGGCCGGGCGGGACCACGTGATGCCGCATGCGCACAAGAGTGCGCATCACGGCATCACTGACGCCAGAGTGAGCTGCACAACGCGGCTCACTCTGACGTCCAGATCCAGCACCACCAGGCGTTACGTTAGGGGGACGTTATGCGACCTTAACGCCCTCTCTAACGCAACGTCCTGGTGTTAAATTAGCCTAAGACGTAATGCTATAACTTGTTTATTTGTTTATGTACTGACTAGTTCATTTAGATGAGCTGGCCAAATGGCTAGAAAGAATGCTTAAAACATATGAAAATATAAGTAAACAAATAAAAGATATTGGGCCCAATCCAATTTACCTTTTCCCCTACGTTTTCTCCTAGGTAATATTTTACATCTTATCAATAAAATGCCCTTTAAGCCCCCAACAAGCAAGACAATACTCAAACCTACTTTTTTGAGAAAAAGTTAATTGGATCATGTACCTAGATTGTAATTCCTACTGAATGCCTAATACAATTACATTTGAACACACACACACACGCACGCACGCACGCACGCACGCACACACACACACAACACACAACACACAACACACACACAACACACACACACACACACACAACACACAACACACAACACACAACACACAACACACAACACACAACACACAACACACAACACACAACACACACTACACAACACACACAACACACACACACACACACACACACACTTTTACATAGTTACTGTTTTGCAAGGAAAATCATCATGATAATTAGTTATTTTTAGACACAGCAAAGACAGCTTGATTTAAGCTTGCTTAAAGGGTTACTTAAGTCAAAATTAAAAAATGATTTTTACTCACCTGGGGCATCCCTCAGCCCCCTGAAGCTGTATGGTGCCCTCGCAGCCAGGGGCGTAACTAGAAATCACTGGGCCCCCCTGCGAATATTTGAATGGGGCCCCCCCATAGGTGCCAAATAATCGTAATGGGGCAGCGTTTCACTGTAAATTAATTGTAAAGTGGGCAGCATTTTACCAGACAATCGTAATGTGGGCCAGAAAATCGTAATGTGGGCAGAGTTCACCAGAAAATCGTAATGTGGGCCTTTAGAAAATCGTAATGTGGGCAGAGTTCACCAGAAAATCGTAATGTGGGCACCAGTCACCAGAAAATAGTAACGTGAGCAGCAGTGACCAGAAAATTGTAACGTGGGCAGCATTCACCAGACAATCGTAATGTGGGCAGCGTTCACCAGAATATCATAATGTGGGACAGAAAATCGTAATGTGGGCAGCGTTCACCAGAATATCGTAATGTGGGACAGAAAATCGTAATGTGGGCAGAGTTCACCAGAAAATTGTAACATGGACAGCATTCACCAGACAATCGTAACTTGGGCAGTGTTCACCAGAAAATCGTAATGTGGGCCAGAAAATCGTAATGTAGGCAGCGTTCACCAGAAAATCGTAACGTGGACAGCATTCACCAGACAATTGTAACGTGGGCAGTTCACCAGAAAATCGTAATGTGGGCCAGAAAATCGCAATGTGGGCAGCAGTCACCAGAAAATCGCCATGTGGGCAGCAGTCACCAGAAAATTGCAATGTGGGCATCAGTCACCAGAAAATCCTAATGTGGGCAGCAGTCACCAGAATATCGTAATGTGGGCAGCAGTCACCAGAAAATCCTAATGTGGGCAGCAGTCAGTCACCAGAATGTCGTAATGTGGGCAGCAGACACCAGAAAATCCTAATGTGGGCAGCAGTCACCAGAAAATCCTTATGTGGGCAGCAGTCACCAGAAAATCGCAATGTGGGCAGCAGTCACCAGAAAATCGCAATGTGGGCAGCAGTCACCAGAAAATCCTAATGTGGGCAGCAGACACCAGAAAATCGCAATGTGGGCAGCAGACACCAGAAAATCGCAATGTGGGCAGCAGACACCAGAAAATCGCAATGTGGGCAGCAGACACCAGAAAATCGCAATGTGGGCAGCAGACACCAGAAAATCATAATGTGGGCAGCAGACACCTGAAAATCGCAATGTGGGCAGCAGACACCAGAAAATCATAATGTGGGCAGCAGACACCAGAAAATCAGAATGTGGGCAGCAGACAGCAGAAAATCGCAATGTGGGCAGCAGACAGCAGAAAATCATAATGTGGGCAGCAGACACCAGAAAATCGCAATGTGGGCAGCAGTGACCAGAAAATCGCAATGTGGGCAGCAGTGACCAGAAAATCATAATGTGGGCAGAAGACACCAGAAAATCGCAATGTGGGCAGCAGTGACCAGAAAATCGTAATGTGGGCAGCAGTCACCAGAAAATCGCAATGTGGGCAGCAGACACCAGAAAATCATAATGTGGGCAGCAGACACCTGAAAATCGTAATGTGGGCAGCAGACACCTGAAAATCGCAATGTGGGCAGCAGACACCAGAAAATCATAATGTGGGCAGCAGACACCAGAAAATCAGAATGTGGGCAGCAGACAGCAGAAAATCGCAATGTGGGCAGCAGACAGCAGAAAATCATAATGTGGGCAGCAGACACCTGAAAATCCTTATGTGGGCAGCAGACACCTGAAAATCGTAATGTGGGCAGCAGACACCTGAAAATCGTAATGTGGGCAGCAGACACCAGAAAATCGTAATGTGGGCAGCAGACACCTGAAAATCGCAATGTGGGCAGCAGACACCAGAAAATCACAATGTGGGCAGCAGACACCAGAAAATCATAATGTGGGCAGCAGACACCAGAAAATCGCAATGTGGGCAGCAGTGACCAGAAAATCGTAATGTGGGCAGCAGACACCTGAAAATCGCAATGTGGGCAGCAGACACCAGAAAATCGCAATGTGGGCAGCAGACACCAGAAAATCATAATGTGGGCAGCAGACACCAGAAAATCGCAATGTGGGCAGCAGTGACCAGAAAATCGTAATGTGGGCAGCAGTGACCAGAAAATCGTAATGTGGGCAGCAGACACCAGAAAATCATAATGTGTGCAGCAGTGACCAGAAAATCGTAATGTGGGCAGCAGACACCAGAAAATCATAATGTGGGCAGCAGACACCTGAAAATCACAATGTGGGCAGCAGACACCAGAAAATCATAATGTGGGCAGCAGTCACCAGAAAATCATAATGTGGGCAGCAGTGACCAGAAAATCACAATGTAGGCAGCAGTGACCAGAAAATCGCAATGTGGGCAGCAGACACCAGAAAATCGCAATGTGGGCAGCAGACACCAGAAAATCATAATGTGGGCAGCAGTCACCTGAAAATCACAATGTGGGCAGCAGACACCAGAAAATCATAATGTGGGCAGCAGACACCTGAAAATCATAATGTGGGCAGCAGTCACCTGAAAATCACAATGTGGGCAGCAGACACCAGAAAATCATAATGTGGGCAGCAGACACCTGAAAATCATAATGTAGGCAGCAGACACCAGAAAAAAAAATGCACCTGTGAAAAAAAACAATTCACTTACCTGACAGAAGTCTTCTCCTCTCCCGGCATCTGGCTCGCAGCTCCCCGAGTCCTCCTGCAGCACATCTCCCGCGCTGACAGGCAGAGTGCAGGGCTAC
Organism: Hyperolius riggenbachi; assembly: GCF_040937935.1. Taxonomy (NCBI): domain Eukaryota; kingdom Metazoa; phylum Chordata; class Amphibia; order Anura; family Hyperoliidae; genus Hyperolius; species Hyperolius riggenbachi. Next base: position 175,860,011 of record NC_090647.1, on the reverse strand, counting down.
GGCAAGATGGCTGCCGAAGCCCTGTACTAAAGACACAAATAGTCTCCAGAGCAGGGCTTCTTCGGCGGCCATCTTGCCGTAGCCCTGCTCTGCCTGCCGGAGACTATGCAGGCTGCTGGATTGGGGCTGCGGGGAATGAACTGGCGCAGCGTCTATTAGACGCTGCGGCCAGTTGAGCACCTTGCTGGGGGGTCCAGAGCAGCGCTCCTCCCACGCACAGTGAGCGGGCCCCAGAGCAGCCCCGGGCGGCAGGGCCCCCCTGCGGCTGAGAGAGTCGCATCCCCGGTAGGTACGCCGGTGGTGACAGCCTTTCCTCCTCCGGGCCCCTGACTTGCTAGGGGCCCCCGTGCAACTGCAGGGGCTGCAGGGTCTATTCCTACGCCCCTGCTCGCAGCCTCGCTCCGATCCTCCTGCGGCTGGGAACGCGAGTGATTCTCCGCATTCCCAGCCCCTATATCACCCTCTATGCTGCTATAGCGTATATATATAATACGCTATAGCAGCATAGAGGGTGATATAGCGGTTGGGAACGCGGAGAATCACTCGCGTTCCCAGCCTGTCGGCGGCTGTCGCTGAACCCGGAAGTAGCCGCCGGCAGGGACAGGAGGATCAGAGCGAGGCTGCGAGGGAACCACACAGCTTCAGGGGGCTGAGGGATGCCCCAAGTGAGTAAAAATCATTTTTTAATTTTGACTTAAGTATCCCTTTAAGTTACATAAAAGTTACCCAGTGTCTTTTACAGCATTTACTCTCTGAGATTTGTATTAAGGGCACCTAATTTTTGTGATATATTAATAAGGAACCGAATAAAAAGATTATGTACAAAAAACTGTCAGCTGATATCACCTATCTAAAGACATGTTAATTTTCACTTCAGCAGAGTATCTGAGGAAAAAACACAGACCCAGTGTCATCTTCATTGTTTGTCAAACTCTCCTCATTGACTTATATGATCACCTAGAGCTCTTTTTATGCCACAGCAATAGTCACTCGGCATTTTAGATCTAATACTAAGGGAACTATAACACTACACTGCACAACTTCACAATTTAATTCACCTGCCTTGGGCATGAGCAGATAAAGAAAGTTGCCTAAGGTCACAAGGAGAGCTGACACTAGAATTTGAACATGGTTCACCTAGCCTGTTTCAAAGGCAGTGACATTATCACCAAGATAGGCCTTTGGCCTAATCCTAAAGACATTATTCTATGAGAATTCTGGCTGTATGTATCCTATTTCACCTATTTGCTTGACTGAAAAAATATATGCTACTGGTATGTACTTGGTAATAATAACAGTCCCAGCTCTAGCTTGTTAAGGCTCATAGTTAAAGTAGACCTTGAAAAAAGAAAAAAAAAGTTTTCAGATCAACAGTAGGATCATTTCTCAAAGGTAGGGATCAACCTCTTTCAAAGCCCTGTGCAAACTTTTCTGCCAACACAGTGATTTTATAATAATAATAATAATACTAATAATGAGATTTTTAAATTAAGAAGGGTGTGATTTAGAGATGTAAACAGCATATATCCAAATAAGATGTACATTTTAATCATGACCACATCATCATAAAAATAGAATAAAATCACACATATATTACTTTCATAATAGAGTCTATAAAGAACATAGGCCATTATTCACATTTTCTCCTTATCAATGAAATGCCTTTTGAAGAAAATCTGTACCAAAACCTCCCGCCAGGGGATACCCACTAGGCAACTCGCCGTACTTGCGCCGTAGAGATCAGGCTAGGCTATTTCCACCTGAGCCTGATCGTAAATCTGCTCCAGTGCCTGCTCAGGATTGAGACAGATAATTATTCCAGGTGCTCCTGCACTTCTGCCAAGGCCAACATCATTGTTGGGTGTAGTTTCAGGGGAGACAACACTGGATCCCTGAGGCTTAGGAGGTTGGGGAAGCCCCATTAGGATCCTTCCTCCTACCAACGTAAGTGGGTTGGGGGGGGGGGGGGTTGTTCTCTCTTTAAGTGCCCTCCAAGCCAAAAAATACTAAGAATAATTTTGACAGTACTTTGTCACCTACTTTTTGAGTGCTTTTTCAATTGCAGAGTGCTGACAGGTTATATTAAACATAAGATACAAAAATGATCTCCTAGGAACTAACTTAAGAGAAAGGGTGAATTGAATAAAGGCCTTAATACTCTACAGATAAAAGTGGCTTTGATAGCAATTTAAAGTGGCAACAAGCTGAGACGCATAACATTTCAGACTTAAAACAGTGCTATCATCACTAGCAAGAAGGCAATTTCAATGCAGGCAAAAAAGTGGTTGCAAAAAGTAGCTTTAAATAAGGAGCAACAGTGAGCAGCCAATGCCAGCGTAGGCACAGCTGAAGAACACAGGAGGCCAGGATGGACCGGATTGGATGGTGCTTATTTAGCTGGTGCTATCAAAAAGAAGCGACCTGTGATAAATATCAGAATGTAAATCAGGGTGCGGGAAGATTTTACAAGAGGCATGCTGTCACTGACTAAATAGTTATTAATGAAATATTGAAAAAATAAGCAAAAATAAGACTGTATAATTAATAATATGCAAGTGTTAATAAAGGAAATAGATTTCTATCACAGATGAGCGACATTCTGAAATATGTTTACATAGTGGCGCTAAGAGAGGTAAACATCAATATGCATGTGTACAATACCAGAAACATCTGCTTGAGAAAAAAGGTAGGTCCATACAACCTCCTAATAATTAAAAGAAGAAGTGATGGAATAAAATCTCAGTGCTAATAGTCTAGTCCCCATTTAACAAGTAAATCAACTTATTGTATCTTAAAGGAATCATCAGCCACATTACATGAAAGCCGATTTACTTACCTGGGGCTTTCTTCAGCCCATTGCAGCCGACTGTCCTACGCTGACAGCTCAGTTTGCAGCCGCCAGCCTGGGGTCCCCGCACAGTGAAGAGGATGACCTACAGGTCATCCCTGCTGTGCCTACGTGAAGCGCCGCTGTCAATCAAACCCACATTGTACGTGGCGTACTGAGCATGTGCAGTAAGGCGCAGACAGTGTGGCCTTGATTGACAGCGGCACTCGCGCAGGGGCAGTAGAGGAAGAACGGAACTGCGGCATGGGACATGTCAGCTGCAAGGGGCTGGAGAAAGCCCCAGGTAAGTATATTGGCTTTCATGTAATTTGGCTGATGATTCCTTTAACTAGGACATGACTTATTTGTTGGCATCTTACAAATCAATTTTAGTTGTCAACCTAAATTACACAAGTGCAGTCCTAAGTGTCTGATCATTTGGATTGGATACTGTATACATTTTGGAATAGCAGCAAAAGGGCTTGGGTATACCTGTGGTATAGAAAGTGAATGAGTTAACCACTTCCCGACCACAGGTTTTTCCCACTTAAAAATTAGATACATTTTCACATTAAGCTCCTCCCATTAATTTGCTAATAACCTTATTGTTACTTATTACACAGAAATGATCTCTATAGTGTTTTTTTTTTCCTTCACAAATTAGGCTTTCTTTAGGTGGTACTTTTTGCTAAGAATTATTTTATTTTATATGCATTTTAAAGGGAATAATAAGTAAAAAATGAAAAAAAAATCATTTCTCATTTTTCACCATTATAATTTTAAAATAAAACTTGCTGATGTGGAAAAAAACAACACATTTTATTTGCCCATTTGTTTTGATTATTACACCATTTAAATTGTGTCCCTAGTACGGTGTATTTGTTTCATGTAATGGTTTTTAATACTATATCACTAATTGCAAGCCTTTATTTGCAAAATTAACAGTAATATACACTCATTAAATCCATATTAAAAAGTCCATAAGGTAACTATTTATGTTTGTAGTTTTTTAAATAGTGTATTTTTTTTTTTACAAATATTTAATTTTGGTAACTATAGGGTGGGGGTGTAGGGGGTTAAAAATTAATAAATATATATGTATCTCTATATATAATAGGAGATGTGGGGTGCATTTTTACTTTTTGCCCATAATTTGGTGCTACACTGAATCGAAGAGTACTGTAAACCATACTCAGAAGCAGTTAACCACTTGATGACCCACCCTTTACCCCCCCTTAAGGACCAGCGCTGTTTTGAGTGATCTGTGCTGGGTGGGCTGTGCAGCCCCCAGCACAGATCAGGTTGCAGGCAGAGAGATCAGATTGCCCCCCTTTTTTCCCCCCTATGGGGATGATGTGCAGGGGGGGTCTGATCTCTCCTGCCTGCCTGGGTGTTGCGGGGGGGGGGCACCTCAAAGCCCCCCTCCGCGGCGAAATTCCCCCCTCCCTCTCCTACCTGCTCCCCCCCCCCGGCGATCGAGGCTGCACAGGACGCTATCCGTCCTGTGCAGCCAGTGACAGGACGTCCCCTGTCACATGGCGGCGATCCCCGGCCGCTGATTGGCCGGGGATCGCCGATCTGCCTTACGGCGCTGCTGCGCAGCAGCGCCGTACAATGTAAACAAAGCGGATTATTTCCGCTTGTGTTTACATTTAGCCTGCGAGCCGCCATCGGCGGCCCGCAGGCTATTCACGGAGCCCCCGCCGTGATTTGACAGGAAGCAGCCGCTCGCGCGAGCGGCTGCTTCCTGATTAATCAGCCTGCAGCTGGCGACGCAGTACTGCGTCGCTGGTCCTGCAGCTGCCACTTTGCCGACGCACGGTATAAGCGTGCGGTCGGCAAGTGGTTAATGTATGTGTATGCGTCTGGCTGACACCGGCTTTTCATTCATCACAGGCACTGTGATCGGGTTTGGGAACAAGCTGTTCCCATTCACTAATTATGGAACAGCGGGATTACGTGAAAATGAACAACAGTGGAGCACTGATTGAGAATTGTGCAGGGGGGGGGGTGTAAATACATGATACAGCAGTTGATAAATGGTTGATAATACACTCACTATTTTTATACAAATGTATTTATTCACAGAATGCTCTGTTTGTAGATGCTAAGTGTTCATACTGTAGTGATTTAGGATCAAGGCAGTGACCTTAGAGGGACATATATATTGTAACCATAAACCATTTGCACTGTATTCATGCTTTTATTTCTAGTTTTGAACCCAAAAAGCCAGAAACTGTTAACATGGAAACATGGTAATTGAGTAAGTTTCGGATTAACCTTGCACATAAAAATTAACAGGTTAGAAGACTAAGGGCCCGTTTCCACTATAGCGTTGCGGAATCGCCGGCGAATCACCGCAGGAAAATCGCATGCGGGTGCGATTCCGCATGTGTTTTTTGCCGCGATTTCGCATGCGATTTCGCATAGGTAAGGGTGATGCGATTTTAACCATGTCACTGCCTGTGTGAATTAACATGGGTACCTATGCGAAATCGCGGCAAAAAACGCATGGGGAAAACGCATGCGATTTCCCTATTAAATACATTGCGTGCGATTCGCCTGCATTCCACACGCAGGCGAATTCTGAGGGCCCTACCCTGCAGATTTTTTCTGCACAGAAAAACGTGCAGGAAAACGCACAAGTGGAAACAGTCCCATCCACTTGCACTAGATATGCAAATTCGCATGCGGGCACCGCATGCAAATTTGTGATAGTGGAAACGGGCTCTAACACTTTTTATTGCAAGTAAATTACTTTAAGCAAAGAATTGCATCAAATACGGAAAGAAAAAATATAGAAAACAAGAAACGTTGCTAAAATCCTCTGTTTAGAGAGCTCATGATCTAACATAACAATTACTTGCAGAACTAAAAAGGATATTGGCTGTCTACAAGGATACAACAGTTCCAATGCTCTTTTAATGGGATTCACTTGTCTCCGAAACTAATTTATTGATCATAGAAATATAAAAAGTGAAGAATTTCCTGAAATAATATTAGACGTGGCTTATCAGCTTTAATTAATTAAGGCCTGCTGCTGTCTAGTCTGCTATAATTGATGAGGCTGATTCTATGTTAACTATGCCTATGTTAAATATATCATAAAATAAAATTAATCAACCATTAACCTATATTACTATTATAATTAATGGTGTCAGTTTCAGGTGCTCATGTGGTCAAAGAGAATACATGGTCTTGTAAAAGTAATTTAATGAGTATACTTATTTTAAAATCCATTATCTTTCAACGGATTACTTTGTTTAAAAAGGTATTAAAGCTAATGGCATTTAATCTACTTACCTAAATATGGTGCTGTTTTGGGGAAAAGGACATGAAAGCTTTCCTTATCAAACACTTCCAGATGTTTTAAGCAGACAAATTATAAAATGCCATGTGTTTTCTAATTAACCATATTGATTCCTACACATGGGAGATTGACCTTGCTCAGAAATAATACCTAACTCAAAGTCCCTCATTAACCATGGAATACGTTTTAAGAATAGGCAGATGAAATGAACATTTACCCTAACAAATGAACAAAATAAATAAAATGCATCTAAAAGGGTCTTTACTTTATGTTTTTTATGCATACAAGTTTTATTCATTTTTTACTGTTTTTGTGAACATAAAGTAAAGACCCTTTAGATGGTAGACATTTTTTTATAAATGGGATCACCAGGTGGCTTAAAGAGACTCTGTAACAAAATTTTGAGCCTTATTACTGCTATCCTATACGCTCCTATACCTGTTCTAATGTGGTCTGGCTTACTGCAGCCTTTCCTAGTTGCACAGTGGCTGTATTATCTCTGTTATATGATATAATCTTCTTTCCTCTGTCAGCTCTGTCAGCTCAAGCAGTCAGGCTGGAATGTGCTGTACTGTTTGTGATTGGATAGAAGCTATACACACCCTCTCCAGGCCCCCTGCACACTCTGTATGACTCACACACTGAGCTACTCTCAGCCTATCACTTGCTATGTCTTTTGTTTGTAAACACTGCATAAAAATGGCAATTACAAGCCAGGATTGCAGCAGGGAGTGGCAAAAACAGCACAGAGGAGCCCAGGAGAACATAATGAATAGAATGGTATGCCATCATGTATGTTTATTTTCTTTTCATTTATTTTAATTGTGACAAGGGATTGTCGGAATGAACATTTGGGCTGCACTCCTCTTCAAATGCAAGCACGGCCATACTTGATTCTGTGTGAGTATTGCCACACCAACACAGCAAGTTGGATCCACCCCTGCACAAGCGTCTCCATGCTACTGCGTATGCATGGCTGTGCTCATGCCATAAGAGTAAAGTGGCCTTGCTATTCTTGAGGATCCTGAGCAGCTGCAGAGGTTTGGAGGACAGTGTGGTAAGCCCGGAGGATTGAGAGGCTTCCGGGCTTTTCATCTTTCACCCCTAGAGTTTGCCTCAGGTTTCCTTTAATGTTATAGTTTCAATTTGCATGTCTAATCTTAAGATAGGGTGTCCCTGTGGCATCATTGGGGGAGTTTTCTTATTAGTCATATTGTATATATTTATAAGGATATAGATAGATAGATAGATAGATAGATAGATAGATAGATAGATAGATAGATAGATAGATAGATAGATAGATACTTATAAATTGATAATTTTTTTAAATCAAAAATACATTTCTCACTCAGACTGGACAGAGAATGGCCAAACCCTGGCAGAGGTATTTTTCTTTTTGACAAAATTCCATTTTATGAAGTTTTTCTTTTTTACTAAAATCTTCAATCTGATGTTCCACAATGTCTAAAAGTATCACAGCCAACAAAAGCTCTGACGAATGAATCATTGCAGTTTTTTGACAGTCCAGAACAAAATCAGTAGTAGTTAGCAGGTAACAAAGGTGTAAAGAGAAAGGCCAGACATGTTTATAGTAGCTACATTTTATGATATAACATCATATAATCTTTTTCCCATGTTCAACAGAAAAATCCAAAAATGTTTCCATATTTGTATAAAATAAGAAATCCAGCTGTTAGTTGACAAGAGACAGTGTGAAAGAGGAAGAGAAAATTAAATAAAAATAAATTAAAAAAAAACCTTTGTTTAGCATACAGAGTTTTACAGCTGAGCATGGGGACTGATGCTGAAAACACTAAAAGTATCTGATATTTAGAAAGAGGAATGACAGAGAAAGAGAGAGCTGGTGGGGGTGGGAGGTGGGAGGGGGCATAATTTATCTCCCATAAATCCCTATTTTATAGTTCAAACACTTGGATTATTTGAAGTACCACTATTTACATGGTTCATTTAGTAGAGCCACCATAGTATTTTGAGTCATAAGCTTCTAGTAGGTTTAGTTTGTTTCCTGTATTTTACAGTATAGTGCTAATACATGATGTATGTTTCCAAATCAGATACAACTTTTTTTGCCTGTGGTCCTGAACTAAAAGAATATCAAATACAACTGTGCACATTTGGTCAGGTGCCTAACAAAGTCAGAGAGGTCATGCAAGCTCCAAACAGTTCATTGTGGAACGCAGAACACAGCACAAATTAATAAATAAAATGTGAGTTTTACAGTGTATTAACAGTTTCCCAGTTTTTTTCCCTATTTTGTTTTGCCACGCCCAATCCACCATGGTTCAAAATCACTGTTTTAGCATAAATCAACTAAACTAAAACTGTGAGGGAAGTGAGCTCTTTCCAGTTTCCCTCTTCTACTCCATTGGTGACTGATGTTTATCACAGCTTTATTTTCTAAATACAAACATCAAAGGGCTAGTCAGGCTCAGGTGATAAAAAGTAAAAAGAAATGTTCTGACCATGGTTTTTTAGGCTCATTAACCACTTGCCGACCGCGCACTCATACCGCGCGTCGGCAAAGTGGCAGCTGCAGGACCAGCGACGCAGTATTGCGTCGCCAGCTGCAGGCTGATTAATCAGGAAGCTTCCTGTCAATTCACGGCGGGGGGCTCCGTGAATAGCCTGCGGGCCGCCGATCGCGGCTCGCAGGCTAAATGTAAACACAAGCGGAAATAATCCGCTTTGTTTACATTGTACGGCGCTGCTGCGCAGCAGCGCCGTAAGGCAGATCGGCGATTCCCGGCCAATCAGCGGCCGGGGATCGCTGCCATGTGACAGGAGACAGCCTGTCACTGGCTGCACAGGACAGATAGCGTCCTGTGCAGCCCTGATCACCGGGGATAAGCAGATAGGAGAGGGAGGGGGGAATTTCGCCGCGGAGGGGGGCTTTGAGGTGCCCCCCCACCCCGCAACATGCCAGACAGGAGGAGTGATCAGACCCCCCCTGCACATCATCCCCATAGGGGGGAAAAGGGGGGCGATCTGATCGCTCTGTGTGCCAGCTGATCTGTGCTGGGGGCTGCAGAGCCCACCCAGCACAGATCACAAAAAATAACGCTGGTCCTTAAGGGGGGGTAAAGGGTGGGTCCTCAAGTGGTTAAAAAGGTGAATAATGCAGGTCAATCAGTAGAAGGGAGGTCACTTGAACAGCAACATGGGCCTAAAATGTCTGGATATGATGAAAGTAGTTTCTAAAGGTAGTAGACTATTTGATTTCAGATTGGTCATGTGGAAACAACAATGTTCTACTACTTTGGTGGATGGGATATACCTTAAACACTGTTTTAGATGGTAAACATTTACAGACCTCATTTTATTTACTGTATATGAGACTATGGCGGGGAATGCTGAAAATTAGTGAATAACAGAATCATCAACCGATTTTTAAATAAATTCCATAAGTCTAGATTTATTTATTTATTTCAATGGTTGAATGTGGCTACAACTGCACATTACTGATTAATTAGCTTCAGTGCTCTTATTTTATGGCTTGTTTCCTGCCATCTGAATACAGTATATCTTTTTAGCTTCTGCTTGTATCTAATATATGCACTGCTTTTATAAGCTGATTGTTTAAGGACTGATGTCCTTGAAGAATCATTTTCTTTACAATGACTCGCAATATTCTGAGTTTGTGGTTCTAGACAAGTTCCCGATGTTCGTGCCCACAACTTTTGGCTGACCCAGCTGTCATAGTCAAACGGTACTTGATACCCATGTAACGAGTTTAACTTTCACATGTGTCAGCTAAAAGATGAAATAATCTTGGGAGCAGATAAGCTATAGATCTACTAAAGTGATATAGATCCTTAGACATCCAACGTCAGTGAATCAGTCTGGCTAGATACACACCATACAATTTTCTGTTAGATTTTCTGTTAGATTTACCTGCCAAATAGATTTTTTTCCATGTTGGAAAGGTAAATGTAACAGAACATTGTATGGTAAATCTAACAAAAAATTGTATGGTGTGTACCTAGCCTGCTTTGATGAATTAATGCCACCCTAAAGCTATTGCCCACTTATCACAGCTGTAAAGATTGGATAATCAGTGTGCAATTCAGTCCTCTCACAAGTAATCTCTCAGCTGCCGATATGGTTTGTTGCTCAAAGTCCACACTATGAAACAATATCTTGACAATCGGCACTCTTGACAATCGGCACTCTATAGCAGTACATGACTTGTCACCTCCACCACACCACAAAACACTCCGCACTCACCAGATCCAGAGATCATATAAAATGTTCATATGCATGTATGGGTCCCTTCTATGCTCATCTGGTCTAGTAGGGCCCTGTCAGCAATCCTTGTCTTGGTAAAAATGATCCTCACATGCATAAAATTATATTGAACTCCAATAATGTAATACAGTTTTTAAAACTTTTAAAGTGGACCTGAACTCTAGCACAGGACAGAAGGAAAACAGAGAAATGCACCCTGTATGTATTTAGAGAGTTTAGCCTGTCTAATTCCCCCTCATCTGTGCCTAATTGTAAGTTCTAATTTTATCTATCCCCTGTGTCAGCTGACTGGCACATCAGATAAGCTAATTTGAAAGCAAATAATGTTAATATGTTTACTTCCATGAAATCAGGAAGTAGAAACACTGCAGATTTATTGCAGGATTTGTATCAGCTGTAACAAATAAATGTTTTGTTGTTCAAAGGTTATTATGCTGTTATGTATCCTTTAGAGCAGAGATGAAGTTCTGAGTTCAGGTCCGCTTTAATCTGTGGCATAAAATCACAAATTAAAAATCACACTTTGTACATGTATGTCCATAACAGGCAGGCACACAGAGGTCAAGTGGAGGAAGCCAGGTACTGAGGTCAAGTGGAGGAAGCCTCTACCATTACCACTTCACGTGTATTAGTATAGCCACGTCTCCCCACTTGTCTCTCTGCCTTTTGGCTCTCTCGGCTATGCAATCCACTTATCACAACTGCTCATTTGAAGATGATTTTCGGCAAGGGAGGGGCCACATTAAATATTTATCAAACATTCTTCTTTAGGTCTCATATATGTGTCATCTATCTATCTATCTTAAGGCTCATATAGAATTAGGGAGACCATGTATAAAAATGGCTGTAATCCCTTAAAGGGAATCCGAGCAGTGCAGAAACTATGGAAAGATGCATACCATTTTGAAGCTTTCTTTCTCCTCTTTCCAACTATATATAAACCGCCACTCTACGCCTTTTAGTTTTCGCCATGTTCGTGATCGAAATCGCGGCTGCTTCGATTTCAATCGCGAAAATATCGACAACTAAAAGGCGTAGGGCGGTGGTTTATGTGTCGTTGGAAAGAGGAGAAAGATAGCTTCAAAATGGTATGCATCTTTCCATAGTTGCTTGTATTACACAGGATGACTTTTCCCCAAAGTCGGCAGCTGAATGGAGCTGCCGACTTTGGGGAAAAGTCATCCTGTGTAATACAAGTAACTATGGAAAGATGCATACCATTTTGAAGCTCTCTTTCTCCTCTTTCCAACGACTTATAAACCGCCACCCTACGCCTTTTAGTTTTCGTTATTTTCGTGATTGAAATTGTGTTTGGCGCAATTTTGATTGCAAAAATATCGACAACTAAAAGGCGTAGGGTGGCGGTTTCTGTGTCGTTGGAAAGAGGAGAAAGAGAGCTTCAAAATGGTATGCATCTTTCCATAGTTTCTGCACTGCTCGGAGTCTCTTTAAGAGCTTCTTCAACTGAAATGCACTAAGGTGACATATATAAACATTCATTGATACATTTTACTTACTATTGCCTCTATACCTGTAGAACAAAGTAGATATGTACATTTACACAAGTACAGTTTATAAACATTCATATTCAAAGGAAACTCCAGGTAGCCAATAGGCATGAGCAGTGATATTCTTTTCACATTCATTGTTACAAAAAGAATGTTAAATTTGACTTTTGAGCAAAAATGCCATTGAAAATCATTTTGTAGTAAGTTTGTAATTTTTCAAATTTTTCAAAAAATTTTGGCACTAAAAATAAACGATGTTGTGCTTTTCATGAATTTTCACAGTAAAAAGGATTTTTGCTTTTTCCCATCAGAAAGAAAAATTAGTTTCCTTTACCATATTGCAAAAATACTATGTAACTTTGTGAATATTTTTTTCAAAATCGAATATAGCATTTGCGATGCAAAAATGACTTTGGCGGAAATTTGCAAGCAACACGGCATGAGCAACCCCCCAGATGGTGCCCCATAAATGTTTGAGAAGAAATTATGGGAGCAGCACAGTACCTCCTGGTGTTGGAGACCATTTCTTCTAGCTTCTTCTACTTCTCTTGCAGCTACCTCACCTGCTGTCCATTTTTCATTTTGCGATTGAAAGAGCCAGAGTCTTTGAGATAGAGGAGGCTGATCTGATGGAAAAGTAGAAGTTATGCAAGGACCTGGAGTTTCCAGCAAAATGGAGAAAAAGAAAGTGGGAAAATCACTAAATTGTGTGTTCAGTTTACGAGTTTCAGCAGATTTATTTCCTCAAGGGATATATAACCTGTTCAATGCATAGATCATTTAGTCAGTCCAGGTCAGAAGTTCACAGCTATGTTTGTTACACAAAATTAAATTTATGTTATTACATGGTATTGCATGCAATACTGTGCATTAGGTGTCCGATAATCTAGAAAACCCTATACAGCATTAGCTTAGGCTCCAAGAACAGAAATAAATTAGTCCCATCCTTATCAAGAGCGGAGAACCATTGGACTTGCTGCTGCTTTTCCCTGTAAGGCATTATGTGACTGCAGTGAAAAGATTATTCAATTTTCTGCAGCTGCTCATAAATAGCATAGATATATAAACATTTCAACTTCTGGTTACAGATGATGGTTTAAATGACTGGGCTTTTTTATAACAAAGAAATGTGTAAGGAAATATATTGTATTATTGATTTTACACAGAGACTGCTTCCACATTCTACCTTAGCTTCAGGAACTCTATGTAGAGTGTTGTGTTGCTGGGAAGGGATTTTTTTTTACACATAATCCAGATTAAAATCAGCTTGAAAGCTGCTGGACCTGGATGTCTCTAATTAGTAATTAAACTGACCTCCATGCAGTATCAGAGTTACTGAAATTGTAGTTAAAGGACATGTGACTGGGAGCATAAATAATTACTGCTGATAAGCAAAAATTAATTGTCAGATCACTCGATCATTGTTTCCTGTGTTGTGAATACATGGGTGATGTAGGTGCTAGAGGCTGGATTGATAGCAAATGTTGAATACCGACTTCAGAGAGATAATAGGCTTGATTCAATAAGCTGTGCTGCTACGGCAGCACAGCTTAATGAAGGCAGAGAGTGTTATAATGCTGTTGACAGGCAGCCTACAGGGCCAATCGAAGTGCAGGAATCTCATACTTTGAAGCTACTTGACCCACTGGGCTCTGGGCGGGTTCAGTGGAGAACTCGTTCAGTGTAACAAAGCACCCTTTACAGTAAATTTCACTGCGCACGCTGTGGCTGCATAGTGTGCGCAGAGCATTATAACACTCTTTGCTCTCTGTAGCAGCGCAGCTTAGTAAATTAAGCCCGAAAGCTGTTATTCACTTTGCCTTTTCTCCTAAGTATTCTCCTAGGTGATATTTTACCACCGTATCAATAAAATGCCTTTTAAGCCACCAGCAAGCAAGAAAATACTAAGAATATGTTTGACAGTACCTTTTCACTTACGGTTTGGTACTTTTGAAAATGTTTTTTGATCTCCTATGAGAAAACCTAGGAGAAAAAGTGAATTGCATTGGGCCCTAAGTTTTAGAGTTTTCTTTTGAGCTAGTGAACGTATTGCTGCTGTTTGCTATGATATCTGAACTGCAGAAGGGGGACCAGAGTACAAAGTGTGGAGTAATTTCTACTAGGTGACATTTAAAATAAGCACCAGCACTTAGTGACCAAAAACTGACTGAAATCCTGTATTTTTTCCTTACCCGTCTGTAAGAACTGCACATCAGGCTTACACAACATAATTTTAACCATTGGTGGTCCTGAACTGTTTAAAAATTGCAAAATGTTTTTTTGTTTTGTTTTGTTTTTCTGCTAAGGAAATCCTAATGCACATCTTTCATGATAGTTACCTAGTATGTGGGAGCTTCCTTCACTAAGAAGACCCCTAGATGGAACATCAAAAATGCTTTGCCAGGTCTCACAATATTAAAAGGCAATGTGGTCCCACCAAGGAGAGGAGGGGCAGCGGGTGTTCAGTAAGAAGTAAATCATTCTAAAGACCATCTGTGTGTGATGGACTTGGTACACTCAACATTATGTCTCATCGTACCCAACAGTGAATAGTAAAACTCCTAATTAGAGGACATCACTTCAAACAATTTAGGTGTCTGCAGCTCAGAAAAGGCAGAGCCTTAAGGCCCATACACACGTCGGATTTCCGTAAACGGGTCGTTTGAACGTCCCGTAGTTTAGTCGTTCAGTCGTTTGCCTGCTAAATCGGTTGTGTGTACAGACTGTCGTCCGCTTGATAAGAGTGAGTTTGAGCGATCCGCCGGGCGGATCGCTCAAACTCACTCTTATCAAGCGAACGATAGTCTGTACACACGCCCAATTTAGCGGGCGAACGACTGAACGACGGGACGTTCAAACGACCCGTCGTTCACGGAAATCCGACGTATGTATGGGCCTTTATGTCTCAACACTGATGCAGTAATCTGGACTTGATGCTGCTAACACTATGCAGACAATGGAACAAGTTATTCCGAAGCTGATACATTAAAATACAAGATAGTGCATCTACTGAAATAAAGGAGCAATCCTATACAATGAAAAAAAAAACATTATGAAAAGCTTAATTAGCTTAACAAATGTGAAGTGATCATTTTAAAGGGACTCCGAGCAGTGCAGAAACTATGGAAAGATGCATATCATTTTAAAGCTCTCTTTCTCCTCTTTCCAATGATATATAAAGCACTGCCCTACACCTTTTAGTTTTCGCTATTTTCGCAATTGAAATTGCCACGACCGCGATTTCAATCGAGAATATAGAAAAAACTAAAAGGCATAGGGCGACAATTTAGGTGTCGTCAGAAAGAGGAGAAAGAGAGCTTTAAAATGATATCCATCTTTCCATAGTTACATTGTATTATACAGGGCGACTTTTTCTGCTGAATGGAGCTGCTGACACTGGGGAAAGTGTCGTCCTGTGTAATACAAGTAACTATGGAAAGATGGATATCATTTTAAAGCTCTCTTTCTCTTCTTTCTGGCGACACTTAAATCGTCGCCCTACGCCTTTTATTTTTGTCTATTTTCGCGATTGAATTCGCGGCCGCAGCAATTTCAATCGCAAAAATAGCGAAAACTAAAAGGCGTAGGGTGGCGGTTTATATAACATTGGAAAGAGGAGAAAGAGAGCTTTAAAATGATATGCATCTTTCCATAGTTTATGCACTGTTCGGAGTCCCTTTAAGTTAACCAGCATTCACTCAAATTACATAGCAAATAATGCAAATTGTATAACTTGCTATATTATTACTAACTTTCTTTATAAACCACTAAAATATTAAGCAGCACTGTACATTAGATAGGGGAGACTTTACAATGTTGAACAACATTATACAGTGACGTTACTCTGTGAAACAATGTTAAACAAAACAGTGATACAACAATAAACAATAGTATACAAATTGCAAGGTAGAGAGGTAGGGGTAAAATCCATCCGGTGGTGGGAAAGTGCATAAAGGGAAACAGGCTAACAATCTAACTGGTAGGGGAGGGGGGTAAGGAAAGGGCTAATTCTAACTACAATGGGGCCCAGGAGCAAATGTAACCTAGGGCTGCCCCGACCTGACCACACCCCACACAGCAAATTCCTCCTCAGGCCCCCAAAGCCAGCTGCCAGCCCCGCAAGGCCCCTGCAACATATTTTGGCAGCATAGCAACTCACCTGTCCCAGCAGGCATGCTGTTCCATCAGTCATTGTGATTTTGTCTTCATCCTTGCAGGGGGGCCTCAACTAAAGGTGGCCACTATCCAATTTCTAGCGATAAAATCCTTCAGCGATCAGATAGTTCTGATCGGAAGTGAAATTGTTTACTAAGCCATCAACGAACCAATGTTTGCTTGCTGTCTATCACAACCAACAAGAAAATCCAAATCCAAATTTAGGTTTGACGAAAATCCAATCAAATGATCAATCCCATCAGATGTAATAGTTCGTAATCGATTGTGCCCATCAACGCAGATTATATACAACCAATCCAATCAGAATTTCTGATCAGATCACTCAAATGATTTTTTGCTAGAAATTGGCCCACTAGTGGCACCTTTAGTGACCCAGTGCATGTTACTATGTCATGACATGTTCCAGATTACTGAGAAGATGCAGCCAGCAGAGATAAAGATGGGGAGCATGGCCTTATGGAGAAGTGTGGGCCGGGACAGGTGAGTTGCTATGCTGCCAAAAACTTTGAAAAGGCCCCTGGGAGCACAAGTCAGTGCAAGACCTATGGGGCAGGCAGCACTAGGGAGCCCTGGAGAAATTGCCCAGATTTTCACTAATTTAGCACCAGCCCTGGATAAGGACACATTAGGTGGGGGGTTTACTTCCAAGGGAGGGGACTGGTGCTAGGAAGAGGAAGCTTCTGTACATACATGCAGGGGCGTAGCAATAGGGGTGCAGAGGTAGCGACCGCATTGGGGCCCTTGGGCCAGAGGGGCCCCGAAGGGCTCACTCTCAACTACAGAATTAGCTATCTATTGGTCCTGTGCTCATAATAATCACTTTTATAGATACTTTGAATAGTGGTAATTATAAACAAACTGTTCCTCATTCCCTTCTTGCACCTCTGACACTGTAGTTGCCATTGGCAGGTTTTGGTGCGCCGTGTTAATTGTTATGTATAGAGTGCTTGGGGGGGGCCCCACTGCAAAACTTGCATCGGGGCCCGCAGCTCCTTAGCTACGCCACTGCATACATGTATCACTAACATTGCATGTGTCATTTGCATCATTCACTACATAAATTGCGTAAATGTTGATGGACTTAATGTGTACCTTCTGTGCACATTAAAGAGACACTGAAGCGAAAAAAAAATGATGATATTATGATTTGTATGTGTACTACAGCTAAGAAAAAAACATTAAGATCAGATACATCAGTCTAATTGTTTCCAGTGCAGGAAGAGTTGAGAAACTCCAGTTGTTATCTCTATGCAAAAAAAGCTATTAAGCTCTCCGACCAACTTGGTCGTGGAGAGGGCTGTTATCTGACTTTTATTATCTCAACTATAATTAAACTGTTTACTTTTCCTCTAGCAGAGGAGAGTTTATTACTTCACAGACTGCTCTGAAAGACTCATTTTGAATGCTGAGTGTTGTGTAATCTGGACATATTATAGAGTGATGCAATGTTAGAAAAAACATTATATACCTGAAAAGAAAAATATGAGAATATTTTCTTTGCTGCTAATCTTCTAGTAATTATTCATAGTACACAACCAATTCATTATATCATATATTTTTTTTCGCTTCAGTGTCTCTTTAAGTGTATACATTGGTATGAGTTTTTGAGAATGACTAATAACAGCCATGGGGAAACCAACCCTGAACAAAGCAATCACAAATATATATAGACCAAGTCAAGGTGGAGTCCTTAAATAAAGGAGCTGCCTTAATATGTATGAATAATTAGTGCCCAGTGGGCAGGAGAAGTACATGACAATTCAGACACAGTGCCCACCAGTAAGTAATGCAGAACGTAGCAAGACTACACGGCAATAAATTAAATAGTTTTAAAAGACATGGATCAGATACAAACTCAGAAAATATGCCTAGATATTTAAGAATGAACGTGCCAGAATCAATCTAGCTTAAATTACATGAAATAAAAAATAAGGTGAACCAGAGTCACAGAAAAGGGCACATGTGTTTCCCACATACATCAGAGGAACGGTGGAATGAATCAATACATATGGAAGATCAAAGTTTCTATGAAAAATCACAGCTCCAACATCAAGACATATTTGTAAACTGCGTTTTCTGCTGTAAACAGTCGGAGTACAACAGTGTAGCACATTGGGCATTAATTAGATTTAGAGCTGCCTTATCTGGAATGTGTTTTAACATTTTCCTTGTGTGCAGTGTAAAGGCAAGCAAGCAGCAGTCATGCTAAACGCTGCTGAAAAATCTATCCTTCCTTAAAAGCACATTAGTTCAAGTCTAATATAACATTGTTTTAAACTGTAAAACAAGATAACAAGAAAGAGAAAGAAAGGGAGAAAAAAGCTTCATTTGAAAAAAAAGTATGAGTGAAACAGGCTGCATCATATGACCCAAAGGAAAAAAAAAGACCATACATGACACATAAACAGAAATAAAAACTAGCTATTTAGAAATCCTGGATAACAGTAAAACCAAGTGGCCATAAAGCATCCATGTTATATACATGGGCGTCTGTATATATTCCGGGGGGGGGGGCAAAAAGGAGGGGGCAGAAGTGGTGCGCCGAATATTCCGGTTAGGTATGAGGGTAACGCTGTGCCGAAAAATGGGTGTGGTCATGGACCAGAATGTGGGTGTGGCCACGGGTGGAGACAAATTTACATGAACTTAGCAATGTGGGACATTAGATTAGGACAGTGGTGGCGAAACTTTTTAACTTTTTGAGGCCGAGTGCCCAAACTGCAACCCAAAAGCCAGAGCAGAATTCTGCACCCCCCCCCCCCACACACACACACAAGGGCAGTATATGTGTACATGTATTTTGGCCATCGCCCACCAGAACGGAGTGTTATAAGCATGTATTTCAGCTCTAAAGACTGTCTTAATCTGATAGTCAGTAACATAACTATATACTGAGCAAAATATTGTGGAAAATTTGTGGTGGACAGAAATTACGCCTATGCGTAATTATGCATCAAAATTCGCAATTACGCATCATAAATGCATTTCGAAATTTGCGAATTATGTGTAAAAATTTGCAATATAATGTAATTGATCACCTAATTAATGCAAAATTATGTTTGCATTATTTAAGCAAATTGTTTTTCTCATACAAATGCATTTTTTTCGCATTCAATATTTAAAGAGCCATGCATGTGCAGTACACTGGCTGATTCATGCAATTTTTTTTCTCATACAAATGCAGTTTTCGCATTGAATATTTAATTAATAGCTGCACATACACTGGCAAATGCTATTTTTTTTTTTGCACTAAATACAAAATTATGTGTAATTATAGGCGTATTTACAATTCACAAACATATTATGCTGTACATAACATCACAATTACGCAATGCATATATGCAAAAAAAAAATCAAAATTTTGCGTAATTGACCCATTACGAGCACCACTACAGAAGATGGAAGTGCTAAGTAGATTCATATTCACTACATTTTATTACATGTTAAATCTCAAGGCAGCATGCCACTCTCTTCCAGCTTTCGTGTGACTACTGGGTATAAGATTGCCCACTGATATTCTGGAATGTAGACTTAACTGTAGACTGTAGAACTTCTCACACTGGAAGTTTACTTACATCACAAAGGAATGGCCATGGGCTAAATAAGTAGCACTAGTATCCAAGGACATTGACTGACCCATTTTCTACATCATATGGTGCAGCTGTAAAGGATGATAGGAGCTATAGATTCCTTTCATTACTCTATGGGCATACTCCTTTCCCCTAATCTAGACACAATGGATATGCAGTCGAACGAAGCAGAATTGGGTGACAGTTCTTCACAGCTGAACTTAAAGTACTAAAAACTCTGGTGGAGGCACCTTATTGATAAACCCCTAAGAATTGTTATATAGGTGAGAAGTGTAATGTCTTGCCTTCTCAGAAGAACAAACCATTAAAATTGAAAAAGTATATGTATTCATGCGCTACAGACAATTGGTTTCATGGCTCTTGGCCTGCTTCTTCAGGTCAATACAAGTACCAGCAAAACTTTTGGTCACGAGCAGAGGCAATATCCGTAGCTTTTTTGTTTTTTTTTTCTTTGAGGGCATATTCACAGGGGATGTTGCATTGTAATGCGATGTTAAAGTCGCAACAAAACATTACAACGCAAAAAAAGGTGGTAACGCACATTAATGCTGCGTTACCTTGGCATACAGTAGATACAGTGGAGCATACAGGCAATAAAAAGTATGCCTCTCTGTATCTGTTTAATGTTTGCGTTTAGAGGTAACCTTAATGCAACATTTACAACGTGACCTTAACATTGCACTGTGAATGTCTCATAGGCTTAACATTACAGTGCGTTAACCTGCGTTATAATGACTTTATAACTCTGGACAATAATGTCCCACTGTGAATGCACTCTGAGAATTTTTTTTATTTTTTTTTGTGAAACATGCACAATCATAATTACAAATGTTTTTGCACAAAAATGCATAATTTGAAGTTGAACGTTTTTTTCCCCTGGTAAACATGTGGACTTTGCAAAAAAAAGAAAAAAAAGAAAATCATGTTTTAGAGGCTGATGCCCTTTCATTGGAGGCCCAAGGGCAATCCACCCGTATTGTTTATGATAATGTGCCATCTAGTCAGTGTTTGTCAGGCCAAGGTTATTGCTGCTGGTGCATTTGGATGCCTCACTGTAATGATCCACTCAGCTGGCTGCACAGGCAGACAGCTGTTTGACCATTCCTCTAGTCTGTGGGCTGCAGGTCTCTGGAAGAGAGACCTGTGTTTTCTTTGAAAGTTTCTGACCTGCTCTGCTGCTGAGGAATTTGCATACATTTGTTATGCAAATCGCCTAGCTGCCTCCTTTGAAGGCTGGCAGTATAAAAGCCATGTTCTCCCAGAATCCTTTGCTGGTCATCCTTCATGGTTTGTTACTGATGAACTCTCCTAGAGTATCAGCCCTGTTTGTTTGCTAAAGTTTATCTTAGCGTAATTCTTGGGACTGCACTAGGCAGCTCCCCTAGTGCAGTCAGGTTGCTTTATCTGTTTTGTCTGTGTTGCCTCTTTGCTGTGATTGTCCTGTCGCCAGCAGTGGTCGACAGGAAATCGTTCTGTCTGTCTAGGGGTGCTAACCAGAGCAGCGGTTGCTACTGGTAGCCCCTTCTGTTCATCTGTCTGGATTGCATTAGCCCTAATGGTAGTGGCAGTGCCTCCTTCTGTATCTCTGCCTCAGGGGTGCTAACCAGAGCAGCGGTTGCTACTGGTAGCCCCATCTGTTTCTCTGTCTGGATTGCATTCGCTCTGGTGGAAAGAGCAGTGGATCCTGCTAGCTCTGTTTTAGTACTTGGTTCACACTCGCTCTGGTGGAAAGAGCAGTGGATCTTTCCTGTCCTGTCCCTGAACCTGGATCGCACTCGCTCTGGCAGAAGAGCGGTGGATCTTATCTGTCCTATTCCTGTTTTCCGCTTGTCTGTCTGTCTTGTCCTGTGTTTACGCCTGCTGTTGCCTGGTGTGAGGCAACCGATTAGCAAGTGTCTACGCAACCTGTTTGTCTGTGTTGATCGCTTGCTTTCGCAAGCGTTCATCCTGTCTGTCTCAGTCTATTTGTGTTCATTTGTAGTACCTGTGGTTAGTTAGGGTGGCGTGCTTGTCTCTGTTGCGCTTATCGTGTGGAGACCGCGCCCTAAACGCGTTCGCTGTTGCGAATGAGTGCGGTATTCGCGTTTAGCTAGCGTTTGTTATATTTTTTATCTTCTTATTGTTGTTTGCTGTGCCTTTGCTACTCTCGTGTTCTGTCCTGCTTGGCCTTGTGTCACTATTTGGCAATTGCCATTCTTGCGATTGAGTTCTCGCTTTGTTTCTGCAGATGTGTGTTCACCGTCGCTGGGTGGCGGCTAGATTGGGGAACACACATTCAGTCTATCTCTGTGCTCTCTCTCTTAGAGGGCTATCATGCCCTACTTTGCCTTATCTGTACAATTCCCATTTGGCATCTGTGGCCATGCAGAGGCTGTGCTCGTCTGCACTCCACAGCTCCATCTGCTGGTGGGAATTGCCCTCTACTGGTGCATTGCACCTAACCTGGGTTCTCTCAATTACACGTTCGTGGAGGTTTTCCGCTGTGTCAGAGCGCGCATTCTGTGCGCTGACCACGGAACCGACTCCGCAAACGTTACACTCACTAACCCCTACTGCCATAGAGGCTATATAAGTCTGTGTTCCACAAGAAGTTCTTGAAGCTGAAAATTCTTTCTGTTCCATTCTTTCTTGTTGCTATATATTTTATGGCTTATGTGCTTCCTATTCAGATAAGTATTAGTCAACCTAAGCTTTAGCTGTATGGTAAGGATGAATTAACATTCAAAGTGAATTAGAAACAATTCAAATGGCCCAAGTGGGCACTTCCTGAAGCACTCTTTAGAAGTTTTATTAATAGTATTCATCACTCGACTAATACACTGAGTTGTGCATGCTACATTATTACCCTGGAAAAAAGAAGACCAGAACTAAAGCAAGCAGCTAGTTTTCTCTATGTTAACTTTGTTCTGACTGCATTAATGATTAACGCCTTTCTCGTACCACACCTGCAATCTCCTCCGGAAAGCTAGTTCCTATTATTAATAGGCATGCAGGTAAATCTTTTCTTTCATTGTCTTTTTTGGAACAATATTTTATTGAAAACAAAATATATGGGAATACTGTAAGAGGAAGGAATATGCTAGACACATTTATATGTTCCTGTCTTCTCTGTTATAATTGGGGCTGTAGAAAATACACACTTTTTTGCAGGTGTAAAGAAAAAAAAACTATTGAGCTATTAATTGTATAAGTAAAAGTGGGCTCTTTCATGTCTGCATAAAGGAACATATGGTTTAGAAGCCCTCATCCTTTCAGCAAGCTTTAGGTTTCAAGGCATCCATTTAAAAAATGGTGTCACAAAAGAGACAAAGTACCGGTATACATCAAAATGAAACAATGCAGACATATTTTTTTTATATTCACTAAGAATTAAATTAATGGCACACCCTTTACAAAGTGAACACAAATTTAAGTTCTACACAATATATTCTGTAGACATTCTAATTATTATTACAAGCAATAGACTAGTCAATCAAGTGCTGCCCTCTGAAGTAACACTCCTTCACCCCATTCCTCTCAGATATTTTAATGTAAGATAATATATGACTCTTCTAAAATCTTCAGGCTGAAAGGAAAGTGGAAATAAAACTTGAGCAAAGGAGAAACAGTTAGTTCCAAAGACAACTGGTTTAATTTTTGTCCTATACTTTCTTTGCATCTGCCTCTTTAAAGCACACCTGAACTGAAAAGTAAAAGTCAAAATAAACACACACACACACACACACACATCATACTTACCTCCTGTGTAGTCTTCTTGTCAATATCTTTCTCCTCTACTGTGTAATGTTTGTACACTGTGATCAATGGAATTCTCCATCCTCCATTTATAAAATGGCCATTACCCCATAACAGCTTCCTTTTCAGCACACTGTTCAACTGTAATATCGCTCACTTTTGCCATGGGAAACATGGACATTACCTTGCTCATTAGTTGTTCTTTCAGTTATAACTGACAGCAATTGATATATAACAGAGATCAACTGATATACTGTATTTCAGTTCTGACAAAATATTGTCAGAACTGGAAGGAATCAATGTATGAAGAAAACAGTGAGCTTCTAAATGGAAATTGATGGGTGATGTGAGCATATAATATTAATTTTCGGGTACATCATTTATTCATTTTAAATAATTTTACTAAGCTCAGGTTCACTTAAAATTTAAATATAGCAAACTTTGCTAATTCTGGAACATGCTTATGAACCAGACTGAGAGTCGCATCCAGAGCAGGTATGATAATCAGCCAACACACACACAGAAAGACTCTAGTGGACTCCCAATAGCTGCAACAATTCCTGTCTCTAATTGTCATCAAAAGCACAGGTGCAACAATTGTCACATGCATTTCAAAATCACTCCTAGAATGGATGCCAGCCCTGCCACAGACAGCTGCAGAATCCAAATGAATACCACAAATATTCAGCGTGTTCTCACACTGTAGGTAAGAACCTTGTTGATTTTAGTCTCATCCATAGCAGAATAACTCCAAGCCATGGGGTAGAGCCTGAGGCTGGATTCACACTGCATCAGATATAGGGTTGCTCGTAATGAGCAAACTACAATTATGTTTAATTACGCGTAATTTTCTGCAATTACGCATAGTGGAATTACATTCCTGTGACCAGCTTGTGCCTACGATTGTCAAGCGTAATTAATCATTCAATTGCGCAAGCTGAGCGTAGTTGTCGGCGGACGCTTTTGTCTGTATGCGGAAAAATGTCCACAATTATTTACTGTTTCTACACGTAAATTCCCCTTGACAATGCGCATAGCAGTAGATTTTTTTACGTGTAAATTCGTAAGCTTAATTTTCAACTTTGTATTACAATTACGATGCGTAATTATGAATTACGATGCATAATTATGTTTTGGCTTAGTTTCTGTTCACCCCTGATCAGATAAAAAACTGATCCTGTAAAAATGGATCTGTTTTCTGTATAAATGGATCAATTTGTTACATTTGGCATCAGTTTTTGTGCTGCCATCTGCTCAGTACCAGCAACACTGCTGCCACCGCCCATTCAGATCCCTGTGCACTAGAAATGCTGGTATACTGATCCCAGAGCCCCATCACAATTATTAAACTCCCATTGGTTTGCTAAACAACAATGTGAAACATTGAACACCAGGGAGGATTTTAATTGATCCACTGCTCAGGGAAGCAATGAGAATCCTCCCTAGAGAGGGATGATTCCCCCTGGTCTATTGCAGACCTATTGTAGCTTAATGTTTCTGATGGGGCTTTGGGATCAGTATACCAGCATTTCTAGCATGCAAGGACCTAACTGGACCAAATGGATGGCAGCAGGTATTTTGTGAAATGCATGCAGCAAGCAGTCTAGTGAGAACATACACCATTCCAGGTATGGCTTGATGCCATAGCAAGATGGTTACCTAATCTTGAGCTCCCTGTGTCCCATCTGCAAGAAGGATCTAAAAAGCCATTCTCTCACTGCCAAATTCACCTATCTCAATGGCAATCTATGCAGATGCAACACTTTTTGCAATCACAGGCAAATTGGGTCAATTAGCTTAAAATGACTGATTTTGAAAACCTGGTACTGAGCAAAGGCCCTCACAGGCACCACCAAATCTCCCTGCTGTATTAAATGTTGCTCCTTGCTACTTGGCAAGGCACAACTAGGCTTCAGGAGAAGTGAGAACATGATCTTAGTAAGTCAATTAAGGGGGAGCAATGTCATAAGATACTTGTTTTGAACCACCAAGGATCTCTGAATGCTAATACCCAAAAGCTGGGTTACAAAATAGAATCACGCTGGTATAGGAGTCTACGATCCCTCCATAAAATCTTTCCCTCGGTTCTAGACTTATGCTGCAGATGTGGATGTGCTGGGGGCTCTCTTTTGCATATTTTTTGAAAGTGTTTGTTCATTAAGCAGTTCTGGAGGCAGGTTCAGAGCTTTATCGAACAGATTTCCACAGATAAGATCCTGCTTAACCTGAGCAGGTTTCTGTTGCTTGACACCACTTCCTCCATGAAATCATACAAGAAGTCCATTGTGTTACACATGATTAATGCTGCCAGGGCTCTCATCCCCGTGCCCTGGAAATCCCCTGAAACACATTCGGTTTGGGAGTGGTTTTGAAGGATAGATCTTGTTACCGAAATGGAGGAAATGGTTCTTTTGGCTCAGGACTGTCTAGATCGGTATATAATTATGTGGTTGGTCTGGGAGGAATTTAAATATTCTGGTGTGTTTACTTAGGAATCATGAGCTCCTAGAGGGGCCCTGTGGAGGGTCTGCGCAGGCTATTCTTATCTTTCTGTTCTTTCTTTCCTCTCTTTTCTCACCTTTTACTTACCTCTTATCAGGATGTGGCACTTGATTAGGCACAGGAGTACAGTACACATGGTTTTCTTAAAAACCATAAGGTATGCTTCCATAGACAGTACTGGAAACAGTACTGAAATCATTAATCGTATCATTGCTGTGAGTTCTGGTATTACTTTTAAATGCTGTAATCTTGATGTTTGCAATACCATGCAAGATAGAAGTTCTTGTCTTACTTCTTAGCCTTATAAAATATTACTTTTGTATACCTCATAAGCAAATGACATATGACTGTATACGGAAGCATTTTTGTTTGTCTATTCGCTATCCGCTTCATCTGGTCAATTCGAAAAAGTTGTGCAGGACCCAAGGTTACAATTGCTTATCGGAACTGAATGGACTGATATGAATATATTATATTGTTTTGCATAGGATTCATTTGAATCGGTTCCATTTTTTTCACTAAATAAAACATTTTTAGTGCCAGTGTGAACACAGCCTAACAGCCTTATTCAAAATACACTGGGGGACGAAAGTTTCTGATAAAGCTAGTGATACTCCAGTTATACCTCCTCTTATAACACTGTAAATATAAGTAACAGGGCATAGTTTCCCGAGTAAAGACTCCCTGGGCCCTGTTCACAAAGCTACACCTGGGCATAATTTCACAAATATATAGACTTAGATTGTAGGGCTTTGGCAGAGTCCTTCATTCCCTAGTGTACTCTACTTGATTGTGTGCCCCATTATTGTGCTTCCGTTCCTATGACCTCCTTGTACTTGTATTACTGGGCCTACCTAACCAGCCCAAAATCACATGATCATGAATTTTGTACCCTGTTTGCCTTGTATAGCTTCGTCCTATGTTGTATGACCTTGGAATGTCTGTCATCCTTTGTATTATTGCATGCGTTTATTGTTTAGCAGCACTGCGTAATATGTTAACGCTTTCTAAAAACAATAAATAATAATAATAACGGCCTTATTTATAATACATTGGGGGAGGAAATACTCTGATAAAAAGAAGTGATACCCCAGTTATACTTCCTTTTATAGCATTGTAAATATACATAACAGGGCATAGTTTCCTCAGTAAAGACTACTCGGGCCCTAATTTCACAAAGCTACACCTGGGCCCAGTTTCACAAAAATATAGACTTGAGCGCAAAAATGGTTAGAAACAAAAAGATGGAGTTATAGAAGAGAGCAAGAGCAGATGCAGGAAAGACTGAGATAGGCTTCGGAACTAAAGTGAGTATGTCTCTTTTGTTAGCCAAGGCCTGGTTCAGAAGCTTAGAAGGTAAACACAACCAGAACTATTAAATGAGTCTCACATGGTGCTAAGTGCCCGTGCAAGTCTTGTGGTCATCTGGGTCAGGGTTGCTCGTAAACTACGCCAGCGCGAATCTATGCGTCATAGTACGCAACTACGCATCGTAGTTCGTATGCGAAGTTTAAGAACTACACATACGTATTTCCGCGTAGTCATAGTCCCGCCATGCGAAGCTTCGCCTGCTATGTCAACTACGCGTGCGGTAACTGCATCTATAAGGATCATTGTGCATGCGCAGAAATATTATTGCCCTTTTATACGCATACAATTCCGCATTGGAAGGTGGAATGTACGCTTATATTAGTTTATATATGCATATAGGTAGCAGATTATTGCGGAAATTGTTCCGCATAAGGGCATAAGCTGTCGCATCAACTATAGTTCGCACTACGCGAAGCTTGCATATTTTAACACATAGGGCTTGATTCACAAAGCGGTGCTAACTGTTAGCACGCCTGTGAAAACCCCCTTAGCATGTCTAAACAAGCTTTTCGCGCATAAAACTTTGCGCATAAAACTTTATGCGCGTACTGCACAGAGCGCAGGGCGCACCGCGCGAAGTGCCCATTAAAGCCTATGGGACTTAGCGCGCGTAAAACTTTGCGCGTGTAAAACTTTACGCGCGCAAAGTTAGCGCGTGATCTGATTGAGAAATCCGGTGCTAACCTACTTAGCACCCTGGTTAGCGCGTCTAAAGACTTTAGACGTGCTAAGTAGGTTAGCAACGCTTTGTGAATCAAGCCCATAGTCTACGTAATGCAAATGTAGCGAAGTTTCTGATTTTGTAGCCGTAGATTGCGAAGCGTATTTGCGTAATAATACGCGTAGTTCCAGCATAGCGAAGTTGGCTGACTATGACCATCCCTGATCTGGGTCCCCCCGAAATCAGCCATTTCTACTGTATCATAAAACTTGTTTTTTTTTACTGCTAAACTTAGGTTTTAAACTCTCTGAGGAAGTTGATTTCCTTGAACCAAGTGTTGCTATAAAGGTTTAAGCTATTTTTACATTTTCATGTAATACGCATTCTGAAGCTATAAAAGACAATATGATCCATTATCACTCTCTTCTAAATTGTCACACATTTGGAATAACAGAGCAAGAAGAAAAATGACTGGATTCCAAGGCTATTACTGCATTCTTCTTTGTGTTACTTTGTTCATATTCATGCTCTTCAAACTAAGACCATGCTGTACTGTACAATGTGAATATGTGGAAGGTCACAGGTGTTATTGTAGTACTAAGAATAAATTCCCAACCTACATTTGAAAAGCTCCATGGTACTATATGCATACCTTATCTACAATCTGTAGAAGAAAAACAAAAACGAAAAAACAGCAGCCCTTAGCTTTTTGCCTCCTACAATACAATGTTGAATAGGAAGTATTACTTCCATTCTCAAACTTGCTGCTGATTTTTCTAAATAACTAACAATAGTGTGAATAGAGTTGCCTCACAACCAGGGGTCGAGTCGGGCGTGAACGCGGGTGGACGACGTCCACCTGCTTTTTTCAGAGGGTGGACGATGTCCACTCTAGCATGTGTGGCGGGAGAGAGCACAGAGAAGAGGGATTGATCATGGGCACAGCGGGGAAGGGGGGATGTCTCCCCCCCCCCTCACCTTGGGGCTCCCCCATCCTCACTCTCCCCCCCAGAACTAAAATTTGTGTGCGGCTGGCAGAGGGCAGCGTTCCAAGCACCGGGTAAGTAGTGATGTCCGGTTCATTTGAGGTGGTTCTTTCCTGTGAGTTGAGTGATCCAACTCATTACAATGAACCAAATCAGTTCAGTGGATGAGATAGGAACTGCAGCTGAACACAGTGTGCAACTGCAGTTCCTGTCTCATCCACTGAACTGATTCAGTTCACTGTGTTGAGCTGGATCACTCAACTCACAGGAAAGAAGCGGCTCAAATGAATCGGACATCACTACTTACCCGGCGCTTGGAACAAGGAAGAGGTAGGTCCCACCTGCTGCCAGCCACCTGCAAATTTTAGTTCTGGAGGGGGAGAGGGGAAAGGGGAAGCCCCAAGGTGAGGGAAGGGGGGGATGTCCCCCCTTCCCTGCCGCTTTGCCCACCGATCCCTCTTCTCTGCGCTGCCTCCCCTCCTTGTGGGGACATCTGGCTACCTATTCTGGGAGCACCTATAGACCTGGCTGTACTGGAGATACCTATAGACCTGGCTACATATACTGGGGACACCAATACACCTAGCTGCATATACTGGGGACACCTGGCCACCTTTTCTGGGGACATCTATACACCTGGCTACCTATTCTGGGGACATTATACACCTGGCTACCTATTCTAGGGACAACTATAGTCATGGCTACTTATACTGGGGACACCTATAGGCCTGGCTACCTATATTGGGGGTACCTATTTTGGGGGAACTGTTGTCATATTATCTGTATTTTTGAGGAACCGCTGTGAACAGTTTAAGTGTATTTTGGGGAACTGCTGCCAGAATGTGTATGTTTGGGGGACCACAGCTGCCAGATTATACAGTATGTATTTTGGGTGTTACATGTATTTTGGGTGATCCGCTGCCAGGTTTTACGTACTTTGGGGAACTGCTTCCAGATTGTGTGTATGTTGGGGAACTGCATTTGCCATATTGTCTATTTTGGGGGAACCACTGCCATATTATCTGTATTTTGAGAAACTTCTACCAGAGTATGTGTCTTTTTAGTGAAATGCTGTCAGATTACATCTATTTGGGGGGGGGGGGGGGGGGTACACTACGGCAGAGCTCAAAGTGACCCAGCAGACCTTTTACACTACTACTAAGGTCATGTATATTTGGCCCCACCCATGACCACGCCCATGTTATGTGTGACCACGCCCATGTTATGCATGGCCACGCCCATTTTGGTGCGCAGCACCATGTCAGAAATCATTGTTTTTTGTGACCACTAACAAATGAAAATCTCCTAATCAATATGATCATATGATTAATGAAATATAACAGCTTTTTATATATGATCATATTGGTTATTAGACTTTTGTCCATTAGTTGTCCCAAACATTCACTTTTAATCGTTCATATGAATAATTGCTCATACATGATTGCTCAGCATATTCTATCATTATTCTATCATATACTATCATTATTGGCAGTGGCATAGCAATAGAGGTTGCAGAGGTTGCAACTGCACCAGGGCCCTTTGGCAAGAGGGGGCTCAAGGGTCCCTCCTTCGCCTGCAGTATTACCTCTTTTTATTGATCCTGTGCTGGCAATAATCACTTCTATAGATGCTTCAAGTAGTAGTAATCATTTACAAACTGTTCCCAATCCCCTTCTTGCACCTCTGATACTGTGGCTGTCCTTGGCAGGTTGTGGTGCGTTGTATCAATTATTTTGTAAGAGTGCTTGGGGGGGGGGGGATCTAAAACTTGAACTGGGGCCCAGAGCTTCTTAGCTATGCCCTTGGTTAGTGGCCACCTTAAATAAATATTTTGTATAATCTAATACTACTCCCTTCACAGCTTGGCTGCAAAATAATAAAAGCATTGCATTGGTTATTTTATTTAGAAACGGCCCTTACACATAATTTAAAGAAAATCCTGTTTTCTAATAAATGTCACATCAATTCTGCATAATAATTATCATATTTAGTAAGAACATCTAAGCCAAAATGTTTTAAGATAGTTGAAAAAGGTATATATGAAAGAGCCTACAATTACCAATAATCAGTATTGACGTGACATGAAAATACCCACCTATCACCTTTCTTATTCTTTCTCCTAATTTGTTGCACACAAGACATTTCTAATGGGTCAGAAAATGTCAGTAAAACTATTGTTAATTATTTAACAAAGTTGTGCTTTTAAAAGCTGCATGCCATTTTCTTCTATTTGATTCATTATTCATTATAATTCTGCTTTTGCTGTCGTGAGTGACTTTAACAGAATATAAAAAAGTCTTATTTTACCCAGCTGTCTAACTTCAATGATCTAATATGATCAACAGTATTATTGTAATGTGTAAAGTCTGGTATGAATAAAGGAAAGCATTTAGGGAGGGATACCTGTTTTTATATTTTATGATATGTTACATGAGTCGTGCTGATATTGGTGGTACAGCAGACTTTAGTTTCAGATTATCTGCACTGGTGTACCCTGATACAGTCCAACCAATTGGTAGCAATAGCTTTTCTTATGTACCATCACTGATGCAACTCACCCTACCCATAGGAAAATAACTAAATAGAGAGGATTTTTTTCTTTACCAGGAAAAAAAAATTATTTTAAAAAGACAAATAAGACTTGCCATATACCAAATGTACAAGAAATTAATAGACACCATCATTATAATTAACAATAATACATTCATCAATTGCATGCAATTATAGTTATCTGCTAAATAGAAAACAGCACACATAGCTAACAAAGTGTCATAGCTGAAGAGATTGTACTCTTTTAAATGAACCATGGGGTCCAGTAGCCACAACGAGAGTAGAATTCCAAGTTCCAATTATCTACGATATATTTGCAAGATGAACTATACTAGAATATAGCAAGAAGTTTTAAATCAGGATGATACCATTTATTGGCTAACTAAAAATGAATAAAAATAAGCAAGCTTTCGGCCTTTCAGCCTTCGTCGGGCTTATATCCTGTTAGTTTGCAGGCTGGTGGTATAGACAACTTATATACATGCAACATCAAAAGGGAAAACAGATATTTTTTTCAAGCATAAATACACGTCATTAGGATGCCTTAATTCAAACAGACCATCTAAATGGGGTTAAAGGTTGTTAGCTAAGATAAGCATCCTTGTTTACGCCATGCTTACAGACCTGGATTAGGATTGCTAAGGAACTTCATCCCATTTTAACCAGGGATCACAGACTGAGGAAGATATTCCCTAAACCTCCACTCTTGTCATATCGGCAACCACACAATCTAAAACAGATGATTGTTAGGAGTTCTTTGAATAGGCCTCAACAAAACGGAACATCACCCTGCCGACAAAAAAATATGTGGAACCTGCAAACACATTTACTCCACTGACAGGGTAATGATACCAGGTTCACAACAGGAGCACAGAGTACAAGGTACATTTTCCTGTGGTTCCACCAATCTGGTATATCTGATCATGTGTGCTAAATGCCCCAATGTGATGTACGTGGGAGAAACTGGACAAACTCTGTGCAAACGTATGAATGGACACAGGCACACTATTAATGATACCAAATCTGGACTCCCAGTTGCTACACACTTTCGGTTCAACGGACACAGCATGGATGATCTTCGTGTCACTGCCCTGAAGGGTGGCTTCAAAACGTCAAATGATCGATTAATAGCAGAAACAAAATTTATAAATTGGTTCAAAGCTGTGCAGAACGGTTTGAATAAGGACAACAACTTCTTATATTGGTATGAAGGGGATGATATTTAAACTTTCTCAGCCATTCTAGCTGAACTTGTGAACTAAGAATTTACGATACCTCTGGGTCAATCCTAAACCAGGTCTGTGAGCATGGCGTAAACAAGGATGCTTATCTCAGCTAACAACCTTTAACCCCATTTAGATGATCTGTTTGAATTAAGGCATCTTAATGACGTGTATTTATGCTTGAAAAAAATATCTGTTTTCCCTTTTGATGTTACATGTATAAAGCTGTCTGTACCACCAGCCTGCAAACTAACAGGATATAAGCCCGACGAAGGCTGAAAGGCCGAAAGCTTGCTTATTTTTATTCATTTTTAGTTAGCCAATAAATGGTATCATCCTGATTTAAAACGTCTTGCTTTTACTGATGGCTAACACGGTACAATACCCTACTGATACTAGAATATCTGAGACAATCACCACCCAGGACTAGCAGTCAATTCCTTTATGTCAAATTAGGTATAACTATCCTTATGCATAAAGACTAACTTTTTCAGTGAGAGACTAAAATCCACATAGTATCCTGTATAAAAGGAACCTTAAGTGAGGGGAATATGGAAGCTTTCATTTTAATGTTTTTTTTCCCTTATTATTTTGTTTAATGGGTTAAAGTACATCTGACCTGAGAGGGATATGGAGGCTGCCATATTTGTTTCCTTTTGAACAATTTACATTGCCTGGCTGTTCTGCTTATCATCTGCCTCTAATACTTTTAGCCATGGATCCTGAACAAGCATGCAGATCAGCTATCTGACTCAAGTTTGACTGGATTTTCCACATGCACCTTTTAGTTGTGCGACTGATACATGAAAGATCAGCAGGATGCTAGTTAAAGAGGCACTATGGTGAAAAACTGTAAAATTTAAAATATGCGCAAACATAAACTAAGAAGTACGTTTTTTTCCAGAGTAAAATGAGCCATAAATCATTTTTCTCCTATGTTGCTGTCACTTACAGTAGGTAGTAGAAATCTGATATTACCGACAGGTTTTGGACTAGTCCATCTATTCATAGGGGATTCTCAGCAAGACTTTTATTCTTTATAAAGATATTCCCTAAAAAGGATTTAAACAATGACGCTGGCCAGCTTTCCTGCTCGCTACACAGTCTTTTGGCAGTTGGACAGAGCAACTGCCATTCTCTAGGTGCTTTTGAAAATAAACAAATCCCTGAGAATCCCCCATGAAGATATGGACTAGTCCAAAACCTGTCACTTCTGTCAGATTTCTACTACCTGCTGTAAGTGACAGCAACATAGGTGAAAAGTAGTTTATGGCTCATTTTATTCTAGAAAAATGTTATTTCTTATTTGTTTATGTTTGCACATCTTTTAAATGTTAACATTTTTCACCATAGTATCCTTTAACTGGTATTGTTTAAAATAAAATTAAATATGGCAGCCTCCATATCCCTCCAAGATCAGTTGTCCTTTAAACCTTTGTTGGGTCAGTGAAAAAAGTATGTATTAGAGATAGAGGATCAGCACCAGACCAAACAAGTTACATTTTAAAAGAAAGTCATGTGTAAAAACTTCCATGCTCCATTCACAAAAGCATTTCTTAAAAGTAGCCTATTCCAGGATGGTGAATCACCTTCAGTAAAGGAGAAAAATAGTGAGAGCCACATTATTGTTTTCAAACATGTCATCAATAGGACCCCCGATACTTTTTCTCTGGGCAGCACGGTGGTGTAGTGGTTAGCGCTCTTACCTTACAGTGCTGGGTCCCTGGTTCAAATCCCAGCCAGGTCAACATCTGCAAGGAGTTTGTATGTTCTCCCTGTGTCTGTGGGTTTCCCCTAGGGACTCCTTTTTCCTCCCACATTCAAAAAACATACAGATAAGTTAATTCGCTTCCCCCTGAAAAAACAATTGGCCCTAGACCATATACACTACAAGATACATACATAGACATATGACTATGGAAGGGACTAGATTGTGAGTCCCTCTGCGGCCTTGTTTACATTGCATTCCGTTTGTGTGTCCATCCGCATTTGGCATTTTTTTTACGTCATTTTTATTTTAAGTTCCCGGTGATAACCTGCATGTTGTTTTATTTTGCAAACCGCTTTTCTAAGCGGTGTTGCCCACCGATTGCATTTTTTTACTTCCTGACGTCAGTCATGAAGTGACCTCTTTGATTCGGGAAAGAATAAATACTATGTATTTATTCTTAAAACGCAATCTCTGCACAAAGCAATATTGTGAGCATTTGAGTTTTTCCTATACCTTCCATTGAGGCAAAATCGCCTCAAAAATGGCCCATGCACCACTTTTCTGAGAGGATCAGAAACAAACCGCTCAGATGTGAACTGTCTCATAGAGAATAATGATGTAAGCGCTTTCAGGGCGATTTTGAAAAATTGCCAGCACTTTAAAAATGCCTTTAGTTTGAACAAGCCCTAAAGGAACAGTTAGTGACAAGACAATATACTCTGTATAGCACTGCGTAATATGCCGGCGCTATACAAATACTCAAATAAATAAGTACATAACAAAATAAATACAATTTAAAGTAATTCAAGAAAAGAAATCCACTTCCTGAAGGGGGATGCAATTAGCTTGGAACCTTTATTCAGGTAGACAAGTCATGCTTTTCTTATTCGTTCTAAAAACAAACAACAACAAACACTGGAATTAAAACAAATCAGTATCACCAACAAAACTATGATGTGGTCATCATTACTAACTATGATTGGTCAAAAAACTATTGAATAAAAAGAAAGTTGAAAAACAAACAAACAATCAAAAACAATATAAAGTGGCAATGGTGTTGGTCATCAACAAACTGTAAAAGTGTAACAAACGTTGGAGAGTCAGTTGCGGTGAACAGCGCTACCCTCGCAGCTGCCTCCAGCTCTCTGCCTAGCAATCTATCCATGCCTCGGGTGTCTAGCACGGCCAAGGACGGGTTTGTCAGCTGCACATAAGGTCGCCTTATCACGTGCGCGCGTGCACAGACAGGACCTTTATGCGGGGAGGAGGCGCGTCAGCTGACCGGCCGGTCAGCTGACGTCAGAGTAGACACTCGCCACTCCTCATTGGCTGAGAGGAGTAGGCGTGACGGAGGGGTCTCCTCTGCTTCATAAGCCAAGCTGAATCACTCGCAACTTGTCTGCTGTTGCAAATACTTGGTGTTAGCGCTCAGACCTTAGATAGTTCCGGAGTGCTTTGATCCGGGAGGAAACCGGGGATTTCACACAAGATAGGAATTGTTTGATAGCTATAAAGATTATTCATTACTGTGTTATTATCTGTGCATGACTCTGGCTCGTTCTGACTACTCTTCTGCTCAGTGATTCTGTACCTCTGCCCATCTGATCTTGCTCCTGGCTCTGTCTGTTTAAACATTCCTGTCTCTGCCTTCCGATTTTGTACTGCATCTGTCTGTCTGTTGCCAACCCGATTAGTCTGACCACTCTACTCTCACCAGAGGGCCCTTGACTCTGGTGAGGGGCGCTGTACTGTTAGTACCCACCAGCTCCTCTGGTGAGGTATAGCTAACCCTATCAGTACGACTGTTGCACCAATCACTATACTTGCTATTGCCGCCACATCAGCTGTTTGATATACATGTATTATAGGTGATTCTGCAGATCACCATATAATCAGGTATATATCTGCCTTATAGGTGATACTGCAGATCACCTAATAATCAGAACTCTGTTTCTTGCTGACACAAATCGTTACAGAAAGATCTCCTGTAATAGAAAGTTTGCACATTGCTTCCTGAAGTCAACACTATTAACACAGATACATTTGTCATGAGCGATAGTCTGAGTTAGCAACTGTGTAAGCTAGCAAAACTGCCTCTTAGCTTTGTTATTCCCAACCCAGACATTGGAAAGGAACAGATTTCCAATAGTAATTAATTCCACAGGAAAAATACAAATATAGATTGTCACAACAGTTAACACAAAAATTAGGGCAGCTGTTTAGTACATCACAATGCTCTTTATCAAGCAAGAGATGTGTACACATCATAACAAAGCCAGCCAGGTACTACCTTATTTATACACCCCCCTACCACATCCAAAAATAAACCATTTATCAAATATTCTGCATTTAAAGACTAACATTCTGTTCAACAAACATTTTCCAGATTGGTTATGCATTGCAATTTAATGAATCCAGGTGTAATGTTCTATACAGTAGTTTAATTGTTATATGCCTTGTTTTTGTTTTTGGGTTTTTTTTCTGCATAAGGAGGAGTCCTTCTAGGCACACACTGCCAAGCCTTTTGGGTAAAGAATGTTTTCTCTGATTGTTAGCTTTGAGTCATTTTCATGTTCATTTTTCCTTACTTTACATTTTGTTATTTAAGGTTTAACATTCCTCTAACTAGTAACTGTTTGAGGGCTGGTGCACACCAAGAGTTGTTCTGAGCGTTTTTTAAAACGCTTTCCGGGGGAAACCGCTTGGCTAATGTTAGTCAATAAGCTGGTGCACACAAGAGCGGCTAATTTCCCCCCTAAACACAAACTCGAGTCCTGCAGCATTTATGAGATTTATGAGGCATTTCTGTCTTAATGTAAAGTATAGAAAAGTGGAAAACTGCTCTGAAAAACGCTAGATCAAAGCGGTTTTCCAAGCGTTTTTGTTACAGAAGCTGTTCAGTTACATCTTTACTGTAACTAAATATAAAATCTGCTACACAAAAAAGCTACAAAAAAAAACACTAGGCATGTTTAGAAAATCTCTCTAAACATGCATAGAATCGCTCTGAAAAACAGCTTCAAAAACTGCTAGCTTTTGCGGATCCGCTAGCGGTGTTTGGTGTGCACTGGCCCTGAAACAGGGTATACATGGGATTTTTTTGTTATGTTAGGCACATCTCTTGATCTACAAAGAGTGCTGCACTGTTGCCACATCCAAAACAGATATCACAACCTTTCCTGTGTGCTGTGTGGTATGACACTGTCTATTTGAATCTTCCATTTGAATAATAATAAAAAAAAGAAATCATTTTAATAGGTGGGATTATGAAAGGTAATTAAGCACCTAGGTTTTAGGTTTTAAGTTCTCTGAGCCAGTTATCATTACTACTGAAGGGCTGGTTCTATTGCAGGTGCTGAAGAAACTCACTGCATGCAAGTTTCCTATTCCCCTGTGGTGCACATATTATACTGGCTGATTCAATTTCCATTAAGGGCTTGAGATGTGGGTGTGACTTGCAAAACAATTAGTACATGAAACTAACTGACTTGTTTTAGATGTATTTCTGGGCAATTTCACTTGCTATTGCTAAGATTTCTTCAGCACCACACCCCACTTATCGCTTACTGCTTTTTCTTTTTTGGCCGCCAACAGGATAAAAACCACTAAAAGAACTTAAAAACCCATCTTGGTAATAGAGGAGGCAGTGATGGACTTACCTCCTCCAAGCAGAACATACGACTGTAGATTTTCAGTCAAAACTATTTTAGTGGATACTCCAAATAAAGTGCAACACGTTTCGCGGGACACAAACCCGCTTCATCAGGCAATAACAAACAGGAGTAAACAGCATCTGCCAGTATCATCAACGCTAGGCGCCTCTTTAAACTGTGTAGAGGGTTATTTGTTTCCAGGGGGGAGGGTTATAAGTTGGCGGGATTGTTATTAGTTGTGGGGGAAAGGTTAATAGTTGCCCCGGGGGGGTCATTAGTTGCCTGGTGAGGATTATTAGTTGCTGGAAGCGTTATTAGTTGCAGGGGAGGGTTATTAGTTGCCCAGGGGAGGGTTATTATTTATCCTGGGGAGGGCAATTAATTGCTCAGCTAAGAGGGTTCCGTGTGGGTATAGGGAGAGGTCAGGTCATAAGGAAATATCATTAAATATTGGCGGCGATATTTCACTATATTAAATAGGTTGTAAAATATCAGTTAATTTACCTGTATTCTACTATCCCCATAAATTGCTCCCTTTTTTTTCCGATTATGCCATCTAAATGAGCCTGCAGTGTTTTCAAATGTGTACAATCTACTGTATATAAACAAAAATGTAAAGTAAAAACAACAGGAGCACCATTCTGAGCTAAGTGATATGTCTTCTATTTTGGGAAAAGCATAGGTTGGGTAAATGAACACACTAATAGATATTTTTATCCCTTTAAAACAAGATTATATTTATCGCTACAGAACCCTGATAGATACGGAATACATTTCATGAATAAAGACTCACGTTGTTAGGTACAAGTGCCTGTTAGTAGTTTAATTGCTCTACTGTAACACATTACATTTTTTTTTTTTACCATGAAGTATGTTTCCATAACTACACACATAGGGCAAATATACTGAATTATGTCACAGGATTAGAATATGTATGCATGTGACTTCCCTGAAAATAACTGAAATACACCTATTATTGTCTTGCATTCATCCTTTCAATGTCACTTGGTTAATCTTCTGTTATAAACAGCTTTTCTCTCTGACTGCGGAAGCCTTGTAACCCTAAATGACACACTGGGACAAGCGCTTCAAATGTTGCCTTTGGCAGTCATATTAATCATCGCAATACAATGTAGCTGCTAGATGCAGCTGGATAAAGCATCCATTTAACAAATTAACAAATGCATGCAGAAACACGACTCTATAAGGTACAACACTGTAATGAGGTTTTATTTTGTAAGTAATATTTAAAGAGTACATTTTCCATAGTACTTTAGGATAGAAATGTATGCTTGTCTGAGCAAATGATAGTTGAAGCATTAGCCTGCTTATTGTGCTTACAAGAGCTAAAAATGAGGTTCTGAGGAATAATGTGGTGTACCTGCATTTACGATGTTGCATTATTATAAAATAAAGACATGTCACTCCTATTATTTCTATTACTAAGTATCTCATAACTATACTGCAAATGATGTTTATTTAAGTGTTGCTTTACATGTAGGCAGGGATAATACATTGTTCAGAGGGACATCATCATAAGTACATCAACACTTTAGGCCAGTTTTACACTTAAAGAGAAACCATAACCAAAAATTGAACTTCATCCCAACCAGTAGCTGCTACCCCCTTTTACCACGAGAAATCTTTTCCTTTTCTTAAACGAATCATCAGGGGGCTCTGTATGGCTGATATTGTGGTGAAACCCCTCCCACAGTGTGATGTCAGCGCCTCACGGCTCTGAGGTACTGATATCACATTGTGGGAGCCTTGTAGCATTGTGGGAAATAACAGCTATTTCCAACCGCCAAAAAAGCAAGCAGCATCTGCTGCCAGTGACATCACCTGCCAGCAGTAAAGATGTTGCCATGTGACTAAACACTGACTAAATCATTTACACATAATTATTGTAAAAATAAAACGCTTTTCTATTTCATTATTTTCACTGGAGCTCCTCTTTAAAGTGTGAGTGTGGTGTGATGCGCCACCCCTACCGCATCGCACCGCAGCACACAAACTCACAATCATATAACCTTGCGGCAGAGTAAGTCGACTGGGTCATATGCATAGTGCTGCCTCCAGCACACCCCCGCCACCCCACACTTATCGACGTACTCCCTGCTGGACAGGAAGTACGTCACTGGGATTTCTGGGGTATTGCGATGATCCGCGCATGTGCACAACTCCGCTTTCACCAACATTTTTTAAATGTTTGCATCGCATATTGACTTCAGTGCCAGTGGAGGATCGGTCACTTCTGGTGCAACACAACAGACTGCATTAAGTATGAAATGTCCCATTGACTTTCATTGCTTTTGCAGACCCTTGTGGCAAAATAAGGTAATGCAACAAAGGTTTAGCCTGCTAGTGTAAAAGTGGCCTCAGAGTTAAACTTCAGAAAAAGTAGCACACGGTTTTGTTGCCAGGTGGCATTTGTTATTCCATTCCTTTAAACGATTCTTGTTTGCCAAAGGAAAACATTCCCAATTGTGCATGAGGCAATGTATCATGTTTCACATAATAATCAATATGTTGTACCTCGTCCAGGTCCTGAATCACAAGTTTTTGTGCTGTTTGTCCCATGCAGTCATTATGCCCACTGACCATGAGCTGTGGTAGTACTGTTTGCCATAGTAGTGTAAGTCTACTTTTGCCTTGCAATTATTGTGTTCACTTATATCATCTACAGGCCCAGATTACCAAGCTTCCCCGCAGTATCCAAATCTGATCCCATAACTCAAACTTTCCTCCTACAGGCATTATGTTTACTTATGGTAACTACAATACCCACTTTAACCATCATGTCAGCTTTTGGTTGTCAAAATGCTTGCTATTCATGGCAGAAAAAAAAATTCTCCTTGCATACAATGTTCCCCTACAACATTCAAAATGATTTCCCAACCATAAAATGTCCACTTGCGTAACTGGATAGAAAACTCATCCTGCAGCTATCATGCCCCTATAATAAGATACAGAGTTCCCCCTTCAGTAGTCACGATGTGTCTTCCATCTTAGCATACCCCCTCTAGCTAGCTATAGTGCTCACTATGACAAAGTGCTTACAAGAAATCACCACACCTCAACAGAGCACCCCTACATGTGTCTCTCACTTCACCACAGTACATTCTATCTACATAAAGCCTATGGGCATGCATGTTGACTGCCATGGCATTTAAGTATATATAAGAACAAACAATAAAAATAAATGATAGCTTTTCATGTTGACCTGAGGTTTAAATTTAAAGGAGGTATTTTATGTAATTGAATACATTTCACCATAATAGACACTGCAAACACGTCTCA
Organism: Hyperolius riggenbachi; assembly: GCF_040937935.1. Classification (NCBI taxonomy): domain Eukaryota; kingdom Metazoa; phylum Chordata; class Amphibia; order Anura; family Hyperoliidae; genus Hyperolius; species Hyperolius riggenbachi. The sequence goes on along the minus strand of NC_090647.1, from coordinate 175,818,642 downwards.
ACGATCCATTATATCTCGGACATATTATTACCTCTAACACATACATATATTAAGGTGCAGATCCAAGAAAAATATAGCTTAGCTGCAAATTGCTTTTAACAAAAGAAATTCTGCTTGATGATATCTTAAAGCTTTTAAATCTATTCTTCTGCAAATTGTAAACAATTTTTTGCCCGAAAGGCTTGATATTTGATGATTTTTGTGATATGAAGCAAAATAATTAGCTCCTTTCCTCTGACACCCATTGTGGTGAAGGTTAAAGCAAATTGCTTATATGACAAATGACTTGCTTATTTATTTAAGCGTTAAAATCAGGAATGTGTGCAAAGCATGCATTCATTTCAGCATGCTCGTATAATTGAAATAATCATTATCCCAGAGAAATAACATACAACTGCACTGTGGAAGAATATTATTGTCATCTCTGGAAGTAAAAATAGCAGTTCCCTGGATAAAAACAGGCAGCTGGTATTTTTGTGCAATATTCTTTTTCAAAAAAAAAAAAAGCTGGAATTATTCTGCACTTTGTCTAGATGTTTGCTTCCAAAATGGTGAGATTATCTTTCTCCATACTGACAGTTGTTAGCATTTGCTGTATTATGTGTATTTTGTTAGCTTATTTAACTATAATGTAAAACTTTGCAACTTCACTGTCACTGATATAGACACTCATGAGCACCTGCATGACTTTTAATTATTTACATATAATTCCATTTATTTTACCTGTGGCTCAGAGTATGCCATGATCTATCTGTTCTCTTCTGCTTCCAGACATGAAGGCCTATTTGCAATAACATTTTTCTCCTGAGATATCTCCTAGGAGATAATTTTCATTGAAGCAGGTAATTTCAGCGCAGGCTCTAACCCGCGCTGAACCCGACCTGGGTGCCACTGCCTGGAATTTGTGCAGCAGCAGGGTAAGCTAACATTTGGCTCACCTTGCGCCAAAATGACGGGTGGCATACATCCATCAACGCAATTTTCACAAGAAGAGGCTTCTCAACACACGCCACATAGCACCTGAGTTTGGCACGGCTATAGCAGCAATTCTGTAGTCCGTGCTCCGTGTCAGAGCAGGGACAAGGTCCTCCAGCACCCAAGGCTGAGACACCAAAGTGCGCCCCTCCATGCCGGCCACTCCAGCCATCACACACTGATTGCTATTAGACTAAGAGGCGCCACAGGGCCCACAACCTCCCCAACACCTTAATATCTAGTTTTCTGGCCTGCAGTCACTGCTATGTATCCCCTTTTCTTATTTCTTTCTGCTTCATACACAATTAGGAATGACAGCTGAATAAATTTTGCGCCCCCTCCTACACTGCGCCCTGAGGCTGGAGCCTCTCCAGCCTATGCCTCGGCCCGGCCCTGTGTACTGGTAATTCAGGGATCTGGCAATTGCCGTACCCGAAATTACTTCTCCCTCTGAGTTGATATTTACCATAAGGGGAATGGTAATTACCACCACCCTAAATTTCAGCGGCAAAAAGACCAGGTGGTGAAAATAAATGTACGCCAATTTTCATATCCTCTTTAAATAACTTTTAAAGGGACTCCGAGCAGTGCAGAAACTATGGAAAGATGCATATCATTTTAAAGCTCTCTTTCTCCTCTTTCCTACGCCTATTAGTTTTCGCTATTTTTGCGAAATTGCCGCGGCCGCGATTTCAATAGCGAAAATAGAGAAAACTAAAAGGCGTAGGGCGACGATTTAGGTGTCGCCAGAAAGAGGAGAAAGAGAGATTTAAAATGATATCCATCTTTCCATAGTTACATTGTATTACACAGGACGACTTTTTCCTAAAGTCAGCAGCTTCATTCTGCTGAATGGAGCTGTTGACACTGGGGAAAGTGTCGTCCTGTGTAATACAAGTAACTATAGAAAGATGGATACCACTTTAAAGCTCTCTTTCTCCTCTTTCTGGTGACACCTAAATCGTCGCCCTGCGCCTTTTAGTTTTCTCTATTTTCACGATTGAAATCGCGGCCGCTGCAATTTCAATCGTGAAAATAGCGAAAACTAAAAGGCATAGGGTGGCGGTTTATATATCATTGGAAAGAGGAGGAGAAAGAGAGCTTTAAAATGATATGCATCTTTCCATAGTTTCTGCACTGCTCGGAGTCCCTTTAAGCATTTTACAAATGATAACGTACCCAAAAGTTAGTGAAAAGGTACTACAGAGGAACATGTAGCATCTCGGAAAACTTGATTGACTGCAGTTTCCAGTGAATGCATTGAGATGCCATTCATGCCAATGCGGGATCCTGGCAGTGAATGCTGTGCAGAGCAGCCTTCAGTCGCCCATCTGAACCACTTAGACTGGCCATGGTAATACAAGACTCCACATATTTTTATATAAAGGTTTTGTTTTTCTAGGCTTGCCATATAAGAAAATTGCTTTCATGTATAGGCTCACAGCATTCTATATTTGACAGAAAATACTTTATTTTTTATCTATCCCTGATCCTTAAAACAACCAATCTGGTGGTGTTTTTTCCTTGGATATAGGCACAAATCTTTCTGGTGATATTTGTTTAATAGTAGTCTAAGAATAATATCTTTGTAGTCTATACTACACTATTCTGTGGCCTCTGAAGAAGTTGGTATTTAATCTGTGATACTCATCAGGCATGGCCAGTGGTCACATTGGGTCACCATTCACTTGGGTGAGCACATTTCTCTTACCTTATTTTGTCTGTTATATTTAACAAGATCGACCACTAATTAATTAAACCCTTTCACTCAGTGCTACTATAGTCTACTGGAGCAATTCACAGCTCACATTTCGGCTGAATACCATTGACTAAGTAATTATTTAATAAATCGGCACATTGCACTTTGGCCATATGTGTTTTTTTTGTTTTTTGTTATTAATTTTATTTAAACCGGCAGTGTGTCTACTTCCTGCTTTCATGGAAACAGACATTGGGTTAACATTCTGTGTTAACAAATTAGCTGTTCTGCCAAGGCAGCCGAGATTCCTGAGCTGACATGGCTGAGAGATCAAATTACACTTGTGATATGTCACAGATGAGGAATTAGACAGACTAAACTCTCTAAATACACACAGGATGGATTTCTCTATGTTTTCTTTCTGTCCTGTGCAAGAGTTCAGGTCCACTTTAACTAGTTAAATTTTAGATAGCAAGATGGTATAGTGTAGTGAATGCTTTTAGACTGGCATGCTTATTCATGTTAGAGATCTGCTTTATTGATAGAGGGAAGACTCTTTGCCACTGTGTTCTCTTCTGTTTTTCTCCTTCTGATGTTCGCTGTTTCTTACTGCATTGCCTTACTAAATAAATATTGGGATGTAAATAATTATTTAGATTCACAGGTAACAGATGTATTTATGTGTGCCTGTCATCAACAAGATATTAGGTTTATTTATTTATTTTGTCACTAAACAGGCCTGGGAAAACCTACTGGGCCCCCCTCATGCCAGATCACAATCTGCACAAAACCACTCTTTAAATGCCTGAACACACGGCCACTCTTTTGCCCGCTTTTCATCTTTCATCTGTAAGGTCTAAGGCACATTAGAAAGCTTTTTGGAACGGTTTTAGTGTTTTGAGAATTACCGACACTTGTAAAAAAGCTTTGCTAATGCCAGGCTATGGTGTTGAGCCCACTAGAGCGATTGCGATTTTTAAAATCGTTATCGCAGGACATGCAGCATTTTGTAAGCGATTGTACTCATATACATAGTATATGAGTTACAGTAATCACTGGAAAATGCAGCTGCAATCACCTACAAAGTGCTTACAACAGGGGCGGCTCCAGGATTTTTTTTATTGCGGGTGCTATGCAGGTGCCAAATCAACTTCTAGTGTAGCTGAGGACCTGCACGCTGTGGCGAAAAATGGGCATGTCCATGTACTGGAAATAGAGCGTGTGTGTGTGCGTGTGTGTGTGTGTGTGTGTGTGTGTGTGTGTGTGTGTGTGTGTGTGTGCGCATGTGACACACATACCAGCTAACTTTCATGTCCTTCACATGCTCTGTGATGTGCATGGACATATGAAACTTTCATACAAACCACATGACAGGATGCCTTTTTACAGATGACATGCTAATCTCTTGTGTTTCTGGGCTGAGGAGCTGGGACAGTGACAAAACACCTGAGAACAATGCATTCACCTGTGCATAATAAGTGTGCATGAGCGCTCAGATGCAAAACCAACACAGCCACCTGTACATACTGTCTAGACTAGAGCACACTAAATACAAATACATACTACATGCATATCTAACACAAAGGCAGTATTCGTCACTGTCTCCCTGTCCAGACAAATTTCTTGTAGCATAACTCTGGTTATCAGCTTGGTTCAGAGCTGTAAACAGTCAGCAAGGAGATCAGTTACAGCTTTCTCTGCTCTGGATAGCCTGGTCTCCATTCAATTGTCAATATCTACACAAAACTAGAATCACATGTACAAATGTTACAGATTGCCCAGTAAGGTTATGGTGAACCAGAACTCCTAGAAGTGTGTAAGGGGCTGGAAGAGATCAAAACCTCCATACTAAGATAAACTTATCAACAAATGTAAACAGGAGTTCCAAGATGATAACTTACTCTTGCAGTCAGCACTGTCTTCACATGGGGAGGGTAGAGTGTAGACTAAATTGAATAATGATTAGAAGATGCATTCACAAGGAGGGCGGTCAAGAGGTCCCTGTGACAAATGGAAAGCTGGTGCTGCTATTGAATGACATGATTATACCAGCAAGCATCCCCTCAGAGCATGCAGCTCTGCGCAAGTGTCTGATAAGTGCCTTCATGTGCTTCATGGTGGAACCCCCTGGCGGGCCCTAGAATTCTCTGGGCCTCACCCCAACCTCCCCTCACTGATGGTCTATCTTCGGCCCTGATATTTACAAATGTGTGGTCTTTTGGAATTTTTACCTACAATACTATGTGCATTTTTGCCCTGACATTTTAAGGACCAGTAAATCATACAATAGTGTTCCTTTTATTCCCTAGCTGGGAATTGTGAGTTTTGAGAATAAACATTTTAAAAGTAGCAACATGTAAAACCTTAGTCTTAAAGGGAACTTGAAATAAATATGGAGGCTGCCATCTTCATTCCCATATAAACAATGTCAGTTGCCTGGCTGTCATACTGAGCTATGTGAATGGGAACATTGCTGTGTGTGTTATTTAGCACATCTTTATCTGACATGCCAATATGTAGCCAGCTAAAACAAGTACAGCCTTGCCTATATGAATGACATCAGATACTATCCTGCAAAGATCCCCTAACCTAAATACCATTTCTAAACTGTAAACACGTTAAATCAGCTGAACATAATTGAAGCCATTCTGTTGTAGTTTTCTTGCTGCTTTATTCAAGTACATAAAAAGAAGAAGTATGCTCAGATTTTTTATAAATTGGGATTTTGTTGCCTTATTTAAACCATCATGTTCTTTTTTTCACTCTTCTAACTGCAAAATAATTTGAGCAGATCGTCTGTGTTAAATCTGCTGCTAGCGCCGTCTGCTGTGCCCTTAGACGATTATATCTAGGAAGCTCTCAGCTGGTAACTCTGACTCTTTTTTATCAGTAGAGCACCAGGTTCTTCTGAGATCACATCTGTTCTTGTGGGATACACAAAAAAGCTTTCATGCTTAACTTGATCTATGTATAGTCAAACTATCTTAAAGAAGGGCTCATGCTTGCCAAGGACAAATTTCAAGTTCAGATTCAGAACTAATAAACCATTAAGAGACCAGGACCATTTTGATTATTTTAGATTTTCCTGAGCTTCTTTTCTCATTCCTTTGTAATCCCAGTAACAGTTTTAACACCTTGTCAGGCATTCAGGAACTTCCATCTGTGCAGCCAAGTGCATTTGTGAAACAAACCCATCTGTACAGCTGATTAAAAATTGGATAGAGGCCACATTTTGTATTCGCTGTAAAACCAACAGAATGCTTGCACTGGTGTTGTTGGAAGGCCTGGAAATAAACGAGAATGTATAAGGTTAATGGAGTAAGTAGCTTTTAGTGTATTCATTTGGATTTAATAATAGTTCAAGCTAAAATCAAGAGAAATTAAGTGTGACTATTGTACATAATTAGGAAAACTGTAAGTTCATGTTTGCAAGTATTTTATGCATGCAAATCTTGTAGCAGTGCCATTTCCAATGAATTTAAACGGGATGGCGAACAGACAAGACTACTCGTAGAATTACTGCTTCTTCTTCGCTTTTGCCAATTGCTAATTGAAAAAATAAACTTCAAAAAAATGGGGAAGAAACCATATAATCCATAAGGACTGTTGCCAGGATCCGGTGCCCAACATGGCAAGTGTCATATATCACTGCTTCATTTGTCTTTGGATGCTACAGATTTGCAAGAAATTAAAAACAGATATTTAAACCACGGAAAATGACTAATCAAAACACAATTGAACGTAGATCAGCTAACACTTAAACACTTGGTTGGTTTATTTATTTATTTTTTATATCTAACATTTTGTATAAAGACTAAGAAAAAGCAGCATTAATGGCAAACTTAAAGGGAACCTGAACTGAATAAAATTATTTAAAATAAACACATGAGGTAACTTCAAATGAACATTACATAGTTACCTTGCCATCAGTTCCTTTCAGAAGCTCACTATTTTCTTCTGACAACGATCGCTTCTAGTTCTGACAACATTTTGTCAGAATTGAAATATATCAGTTGCTGTCAGTTATATATCAGTTGTTGTCAGTTATAGCTGAGAGGACAACTGATGTGCCAGGTAATGTCCATGATTTCCTATGGCTTAAGTGGGCGATGTTCCAGTTTAACAGTGTGCTGACCAGAAAGCTGTTATGGGGTAATGGCCATTTTCATTTGGGGCTTCTGTGCTGGAGTCTTCTGGTGGCATCCCCGGCATCCCTCCGGCGGTGTCTGCTGATTTGCGCGTGCGTCATGCGACCTTTGGGTAACGCGCGAGTTCGAGTGAGCCTTATAGGCTCAGGAAGAGAATTTAGGATGACAGCAGGTTATGTCATATGTGAAATCACCAAATGGGAGTGGCTACTGATTGAGGAGTTTTGTATTTAAGGCCAAGAGCATTCAGTGCTCGCTGACCTTGATACTAATCAGCTCGCTGGTTCTTGGTCTAGCTAGCTACTTTGAGCTACATTAATATATTATGTAGACCAGGGGTGCCCATTAGGTAGATCGCGATCTACCGGTAGATCGTGAAGGCCTTCATGGTAGGTCCCGACCCCACTACATTTTCCATTCTGTATATGCAAGTGTGCTCCAAAATTGTACATAGGTAGATCATTTTGACTTGCTAATTTTGTAAATAGCTCACAAGGCTAAAAAGTGTGGGCACCTCTGATGTAGACGCACAATATATAGTTAGTCAGTCTTTGTTGTTTTCTATATATACATTTGTAATTCTTTCATAATATCCTCCTAATATTATTGAAGTACATCTTACTGTATATTTATCTGTGTACCGATTTCTTGCTTGTTTCCTGACCTCGCTCTAGTCTAGTCCTTCTGTACCGTTTTCATCTGATTACATTGCTGACTCGGCCTGTTACTGCCTGATCCTTGCAATACGACTGTCATCTGATTCATGTGTTTGACCTTGCTTGTATTTGACTACAATTTAGCTCAACGACTTTATCTCCAACTTGTGCACAAGTTCTGACTGTTAGATTACGCCTTGTACTTTTATTGTGTAATTTCTGTATGTTACCTTGTCTCGCACCAGCGTGATAGTATGACTTGTGTATGTTTATTTTGACTTTTAATTTTCAGTTCAGGTTTTCTTTAAGTCTGATGTAAAATTATTTTTAAAGGGACCATGAAGGGAAAAAGTTTCCAATTTGGGTACTTGCCTCAGGAGAGGGAAGCCTCTTCAGTCCAGTTCTAGGACCCCGACAAGGGCTTGTCGATGGAGCTTGCCCACACTGGCGCAGAGTTGAGGTGGCTCAGCTTTTTCTGCCAAGTCTGACTGGCAGCTCCATGCTACTGTACATGAGTGATCAGTCCAAAAACTCTGGGGGTTTCAGCACTGGAAGGAGGAACAAAGAGGGATGAGGAAAACCTCTGTAGGAACCAGAGGCTTTCCTCTCCTGAGATAAGTATTTAAATTGTTTACCTTAAAAACTCCCAGATTTACTTTAAGATCTTCAGACACTCTTAAGCATGCTAAATGGATACGCCATTGCTTTAATAAAGAAGACCTGGAAAAGTCCCTACTACTTACCATGTTATGTAAAAAGTATTCTCAGCTGTGATTGATAGCCAAGATGAAAATAAACTGATGAGATAGACAATAGTATTGATACTTCTACTCTTCTACTCTTTAATTCCACAGTTTTATTGCCTGTCTAAAAGCTAAAAAAGTAGGTTTAATCCTACAGTATATTGACTCATATGAGTGATACAGTCTTTCACTCAGTGCCCCAGAGCTAAAATACATGAACTATTGACCTTTGTTATATATTTCTTGGACTCAAAAGCTGTTATCTGCCAGGAAAGATATTTATGGCTGTAATTTATTATCATTGAGGATTATGCTATGGTTTGACTAGGTTCCGACTGGAGAATAACTGTCACTTGCATATGTGAATGGTTAACTCTTTCAGGCAGAAAAAGAAGAGGGGCACAGCTTATTTATGTGTAAACTTGACACTGTATATACACATGTCTATCTCATCATGTCTCATGTCACCTCAAATGACAGCGCCTCGCAGCAAAGTAGCTCCAGACACAGTCAACACCACTGAGGTCAGGGAACTCAGACCTTACTAGCTCCAACACTGTACAGAGGTAAGGTTTACCGATTGATGAGGAATGAAACTTCAGCAATCAAGTTTTAGCTATGGTAAAACATTCCATCTTTCATCTAAGGAATATTGCAAAAATTAAGCACCTCATTCCTTCAGAGGATCCTCTAACCCTAGTTCACACCTTCATCACATCGTAGAAGTTCAATAGGACACTTTTCATCACATATATGGTGGCCAAGAAGTGGAAAGATTTTTTTTTCAAAACAAGTCCAACAGGGCAGACCATGCTGTGATAGCTGGACAGAGCTCATACAGTAACATGAAAAAAATAAGCAGCGTGGAGGTGATATCACATCGACCCACACATGGCATTGGCATTGCAAATGTTTGCAATGGTGGTACTGGACACCATTCCAAATCATATTCTAAAAATAGAAGTGTTATGATCCACTAGCTTGTCTGTACCTTAGGAAGCAATCAGCAACAAGTCCACAGCCAGAGCAGCACAACCGAAAGTTTAAAGAGTACCCAAGGTGAAATAATGAGATAGACGTGTATATACAGTGCCAGCATACAAATAACCAGACTGCATTTCCTTTCGTCTTTGTTTGCCTGAAAGAGTTAAAGAGAAATCGTAACCAAGAATTGAACTTCATCCCAATCAATAGCTAATACTCCCTTTCCCATGAGAAAAATCTTTCCTTTTCACAAACAGATCATCAGGGGGCTCTGTATGGCTGATATTGCTGATATTGTAGTGAAACCCCTCCCACAGTGTGATGTCAGGACCAGAACACAGGAGGCCAGGGTTGGAATCTTGTCTCTTCCTGTTTATCCAGCACCTATTCAGTAGGGGACACCCTAGCACTGCTGCTGCCTATAGAGTGCATCCTAGTGGCTCTAGCTCTGGTGCAGTGGCATTACTACAATTCATGGTGCCCTCCTGCAAAAGTTTGATGGGGACCCCAAAGTTGAAACCCCTTGCTTTGCTTCCCCTTGATGCCCTCCACGGTCTTGGGGCCCATCTCGCAGGGGTCATAAAACCAGTGTGGCCATTATAATGTTCACACCCATAACAAGTGTAGCTAGAAATGCACTTGATTAGAAGCATAGTCCCCTGTAAAGGGAAGGTTGGTAGTTGGGCACCCCCACAGCTCTGAGCCCCCCCCCCCCCCCCCCCTGTGATCACAGGTGCTGCTCCCCTCCGGCTATGCCCCTGCTCTGGTGCTTTGAGTCCGCCAGGAGAATAGTGCAATATAAATGTTCTGTGTCTAGTTTAGCAGGTATATTTTCTTACCCCACTGTGAAATGCATGTTATATTTCACAGCAGTGCAAAACTAGGTTTGTTTTAATTTCAAGGACACATCACAATACTAATTTTCTTTGCTCCCTGTTCTTCCCTAGCTAGATCTAAACTGTCATTCTGTTGATAAGCAAGAAAGCATTTTTTTAAGTTCCTTTGGAGAAATAATAACAAAGTAAAAAGAGAACTCCAAAGACTTTTATAATAAGCTTGCTGTCTTGGTTGTCCCAGCTAGGGTCTCAAGCTCATTTTCTCCTCTAGTGAGCATCCAAGGAACAGCATGACACTTTGCAGATTTGCTGGCCAGTGTAAATTCCAGTACATGCAGCTTCGCTGGCTGTGATTTTCATCCTTGACAGGTAATTGATTGAGTCTAGCTGAGCAGGAGTAATACCTGGGCATGGATCACAGTCAGATACAATCAATCACTTGGATTGACCAGTCTTTTCATGTATAAAGAAAAAAGGAGCCCTAATAATGATTAGCACTGTAACCACCTTCCACAAACCCTTTATCCTACACCTACATTTAATTTCACAACAAAGATGCAGTTTACAACACCCTTTCCTTTTTGATTCCTTCACAGCCAGATTTAAAATTTGAAATACATTTCATAAACACCTAGATTCCAAAGCATTACTTCTGTGCCAAAGGAACTCAGTTGACTACATAGCTGGAAAACATATTATGTGAGTTGTATTACTTACTGAAAGACTGAACAGTGACTTTCTACAGCCAGTTCTTCATTAAAAAGAATCTGTATTGTTAAAATCGCACAAAAATAAACATACCAGTGCGTTAGGGGACATCTCCTATTACCCTCTGTCACAATTTTGCCGCTCCCCGCCGCATTAAAAGTGGTTAAAAACAGTTTTAAAAAGTTTGTTTATAAACAAACAAAATGGCCACCAAAACAGGAAGTAGGTTGATGTACAGTATGTCCACACATAGAAAATACATCCATACTCAAGCAGGCTGTATACAGCCTTCCTTTTGAATCTCAAGAGATCATTTGTGTGTTTCTTTCCCCCTGTATCTCTCATGCACTGAAGTTTCAGGCTGCTCTTTTCTTCCTGCAAACAGCTTTGCCCTTGTCTGTAATTCCTCACTATGTGAAAGCCCAGCCAGCTCAGAGGATGATTTATCCAGCTTGTAAAAGATAAGAGAGAAGAGAGAAGCTGCTCTAATCTAAATAACACACAGGCAGTGTGCATAGAGGGGCCTGGAAGCGTGAGTTCATAGCAGAACCACAACACTGAAGAACTTGGCAGCCTTCCAGACACAGGCTGACAAGTCTGACAAGAGAGAGATAAGTTGATTTGAGACTGTGATAGTACAAAGTACTGCAGTAAGCCAGAACACATTAGAAAAGCTTTTGGAACTTGTAGGATGATAAAAAACAGGATGCAATTTTTGTTACGGAGTCTCTTTAAGAATAAATGAAAGCATAGCCTTTTCTTTGAAATAGCTTTTCCCCACTGTAGCAAGATACTGCAGTTTGGCATGGTCAAATGTCCAGCCTGCTTATTGGACAGTGAAGAGCAGCAGCACACCAATGGAGTCATCACCCTTTCCTCTCCTGTGTCTTCTTCTCACTATTATACTGACCATGCCAAGTGGCTCAGTGTGAGGCCCTTCAGAGTACCTGCTCATAAATCAGCTCCAATGTCCCAATCTAACACCACACGCTTCACCCTATGTTGCGCGTCCCCTCTTGAACAGGAAGTGAGGAAGAAACACCTACCTGACTTCGGTTACACCCAGGCCTTAAGTGTGCAAAGTATTGTAGCTGAATGCAGGGTAAGCAGATAAACCTCCAGGCCAAACAAGACACACAGAATATATCGAGTCCAGAACAGTCCAGGGTCATCAGGTGAGATCAGATATGCAAGGTACAAAAGCAGTAGGCAATAAGCAGAGTCTAATAACAATCCAAGTCAAGGCAGGCGGCAGCCGGCAGGCAATAACAGAGTCCAGTAACAATCCAAGTCAAGGCAGGCGGCAGGCAATAACAGAGTCCAGTAACAATCCGAGTCAAGGCAGGCGGCAGGCAATAACAGAGTCCAGTAACAATCCAAGTCAAGGCAGGCGGCAGGCAATAACAGAGTCCAGTAACAATCCAAGTCAAGGCAGGCGGCAGGCAATAACAGAGTCCAGTAACAATCCGAGTCAAGGCAGGCGGCAGGCAATAACAGAGTCCAGTAACAATCCGAGTCAAGGCAGGCGGCAGGCAAGAATGGTTGAGGTACACACAAAGGTCAAAATCCAGGAATCCAATAACACAGCAGTATAACAGCACCCAGCAACTAGCCAAAGCTAACGCTATCACGGGCAATGACAGGAAGCACTCAGCAGGCTTATATTCTACATGCAACCAATCAGTGGCCTGCCACATGCACACAACAGCCAATCACATGCAGGCATTAATCAGCTGACAGTGAGGTCAGCTGAAACAGATGACCACAACAGGTCAGCTGACCCACCCAATACTGACCAGCAAACCTTTCTGACAGTATTAGTCATAGCACAGTGGTCAAACTCACCACCTCTGATGTGGCAGACCAGGGTTCAATCCCAGACAGGGTCAGAAACTATTGTTTCATATTATTTAAATAAAACCCCTGCTAAGTGTCAGCTGACTCTACCTCAGTCATCGCCTCAGACCATACTGCGGCCGAGAGGAGCGGATCCTTACACTGAGTTTGTCTGGTTTGCAGTGCTAGTTCTCAATTTCCCTTTTTGAATGCTGCTACAGTACTTGGAATTGCCAAGGTTTATAACAATATGTAACACAATATTTAGCTAAACTACCTATGCTATGTTCTGCTATAAGCATGTTTTACTATTTTTAAAGCAACAGTATATTTATTTAAGTAACAATGATAATATTTTTGATCTCATATCTTAAAGTGGACCTCCAGTATAACTTAACATGAGTGTCAGGGACACTATCTCTATATGCTATAATGCAATGGGATGACTGCAATTTCATTTACTCATCCGTCCGCCCTATTCTATATAAGGAAAAGTTCATGCCCCTGTTATAATATCATGACCTTACGCGCCTATTCCTAAACCCCCTACAAAATAAAGTCCTTGTGGATGCCTAACCCTAAGGTCCACCTCAATGTAAACCTTAAAACTGGAGTGGAGGTGACCAATGCATAAAAGATAGGCTAATAAAGCTGTTGATCTTATAAATAGAGTGGTAATCTTACCTCTCTTAAAGAATTTTGACCAGTTTATTGAAAAAGGTCTTTTATTTGAGAACATAAAATTGACAACAGATTTCGCATTTCCTTGCCTGCTTCCTCAAGTCAGTAAAAAAACTGGTGCCTTAACTGCCATGGCTGTGTTGCAAGCATAAGTGCTTCAGAGGCAATCATGCTTGCCCATGGCTACACAGCCATGGTCCAAATTCTTCAAGAGGTAAGATTATCTCTCTGTTTATAACATCAACAGCTTTATTAGACTATCTTTTATGTATTGGGTGCCACCTATCTTTTATGTCATTGGTTTTAGCGTTTTGTCATACCTCTATAGAAGTGATCGTTTTTTAGTTTGTCCTAAAGAACATTGGGAAAGCGACCGGCCAGTTCCTGTTACAGACCAGAAAAACCGAGCGGGGATGGTTAATTTCCCACCTGCTCTAAAAAGGATTTGCAACCCACCTTTGTGAGCATATAAATCCATAACAATTTGCTTTTCCGAATCCTGAAGGATTCTGCACTATTGGGCTCCTGGTCTCCTTTTGTCTTTTAGATGAGCCTGGGGTTGTTACAACCGCAGGAAGCATTCTGCTTGATTCATTAAGTTGTGCTGTTAAAACAGCTCAACTTAAATTGAGCAGCACAAGTTAAAAATCCCTGTGCACACACTATGCATGGTAGTGATGCATAGCGTGCATTACTAAATTACACTAGCTACTTTAAAAGTACTGGTCTCTCCTTCTAGTGTGGGGTGAGAAGTAGCTTTTATACACTTTGATTGACCCAAAAGGCTGTCTGTCACACATCACATACGAAGGTCCTACGTAGTATGTGCTGCATGACAGGGCCAATCAAAGTGTATTAAAGCTACGTCACATCTTACGCTAGAAGAAGTGACCGGTACTTTGGAAGGAACGTGCGTAATTTAGGAGTGCACGCTACGCAGCACTACCATGCGTATCATGCACACAGGACTTTTTAACTTGCGTTGCTCTATTTAAGTTGCGCCCATTGACCTAAACTGACCAATGTAAGCCCCTTCTTCATGTAGGATTTGGATGCTGGTGATCAGCTGTAATATAATTGAGTGCTAACCATTGGCTACAAAGTTTGAACTCCCTTGATAGCCAAGGTTAATGCCTAACTATTTATATCATGTGCATGATAGTTGTAATAATAAATGAGAAAGCAATGGTGCTTCATAAATTGGTTAATATCCCTGAACAATATAGGGTGGGGCCCACCTGAATACTGAAATCAAATTAATTAGAGCAAAAAGAAAGGTCCTCAGGCCACCATAATTATACCAATATACAAAAAGATTTATTGCAAAATATTTTATACAAAGCACAATCCCCTAGATGTAACCCATAATTAAGTAATAATCACTCCCCAAATTAAATTTAAAACCAAAGGACCATGCGGAGCAAAGGTTATGCATGAGTGATGCAGTGCCCGCAACTAAATCAGCATGTTAATCATTGGCCTAGGCCTATAAGACTATACACACCAACACAGTCGCCCGCGCATACATACACCTTTCATTCTGCCATCATATCTCAAAGATTGTCTTCGGGGGGCCCCCCTCTCTCTTCCTCCCTTTGTCTAAGGATAGGATTGTCCATATACAGGTTACAAGTTCCAGTGAAAACAGCCAACGGCTTCCGGATATCTTGTCACATGATTCCATTAGGCATAATATGATATAATATGATATGAGTATGGATGGGTCTCACCCGTGGAGAAATCCCCTCAGCGTGTCATGCAGTGCCGCTCACTCCTTACAGACGTTTGAGCGATCCAAAGACCATGCGCATGGTGATGCCGGTATCCCCTCAGGCTGCCGGTATAGATGATTTCGCCTTGTGTTATTTCCAACACGCTGGACGCACTCAATGCGCTGGTCCTGTAAGCGGGGTTGGTTGTGGCCGCCAAGGTGACGTCACGCGTCATGCACGCAAACACTCAGCAGGCCAATGCTCCGCCCACCGACGCGTTTCACGCCCACATTGGGCGTTTCATCAGGGTGTGGCCTATGCGGCCATTACGATCCCTTAAAAGCACTTTCCATAGTCCCTCCTACACCGTAACCACGGCAACCAGCACGCTTCCACCTACGGATTTATACGGAGGCTGGATTGGGTCATAAATATAAATAAAAGGAAAAAGAAATGTCTTTTATTCTGTGCATAGCTTTCAAATAGATTCGTGAGTTCTCTCGGATGGATACAATTGCTACTGTATGTATATATTTCTCAATAAATCAAAATGTCCAGGTCATATGGTGGGATAGAAATGGGGGAACCATGTAACATTATCCCAAACTTGTGGATGGCCGCTTTTTATCCAAGCATGTAGAATCTAACAACATCCAGATAGTTATATAAATGCATGAGTCATAACGGAAAATAGATGGCAAGACACTAGTCATGCACTGCGGTACCATTCATACTACATGCATTACCCACATAGCTGCAAGCAAAATACAGCTCATAAAGGTACATATTGAACTTAGGGATTATCTATATCTATTATGTCTCAAAAAGGGGGAAAGGTCCAATTCAGCATTAAGGCCAAGAGGGGTGACTGTACCTAATTTAAAAATCCACATTGCCTCCTTGCAATAAAGGACCTCATCGAAGTCACCCCTCCTGCCAGAGATTTTTAAACTATACAAACCTTTTACCAAAGTCCCACTTAAAGAACTATTATGACACTCCCTATAATGTTCATATATTGTACCTGTAGCTTTGCCTCCTGTTATTTTTCCAAAATGTTCCAAAACCCGTTCTTTCAAACTTCTTTTTGTTTTCCCCACATATGTAAGTTTACATGGACATTGAATTGAGTATATTACTCTGGTCGTATCACAGTTAATAAAGGACCTGATAGTAAATTCTTTCCTTCCATTGCTGCTATAAAAAACATTAGTACGTTCAATATAGGGACATAATTTGCATTTGGAGCACTTGTACATTCCAACCGGTCTCCTGCGATCTAACCAAGTCGAGGGGTTCCTCTGAATCTCACTATGTACCAAGGAGTCCCTCAAATTGGGTGCCCTTCTGGCAGTGATAAGAGGACGCGGCCCTACGACCTTGGCAATCTCCTGGTCAGCAGTTAGGATTGGCCAAAATTTGGTAAGTAACCCCCTTAGGTCATCCCAATGGGATCCGAAACCGGTTATGAGCCGCATATGTCCCTCCCCCTCCGCACTTCGCGGCATCCCCCTGGGGGCCAACAATTCCTGTCGGTCCTTACCCCATGCCTTCTTAAGCGCCTTGCGCAATACTGAGTGTGAGTAACCTCTGTCCCGGAACCGCTGGTACATCAGACGAGACTCCCTCCTGAAATCTTCGTCTCTACCACAGTTTCTACGTAAACGGAGAAACTGACCGTAGGGGATACCTCTTTTTAAAGACACCGGATGATGGCTTGCGGCATGCAAAAGTGTATTGCCTGCCGTTGGTTTACGAAAAGATGTGGTTACTACCACATCCCCTTCCACTTTCAACATAAGATCAAGGAAGGAAATTTCCATACCAAAGGTATATGTCAATTTAATATTCTTGTTGTTCTGGTTTAACTTGGCCACAAAATCACCAAGTTGCCCCGCCGTTCCCGTCCATGCCACCAATATATCATCCAGGTATCTAATCCAGAGGGCGACGTGTGCACCATATTCGGGACTTGGAAATACCTCCTCCCGCTCCCAGAGTCCCAAATGGAGACATGCATAGGCTGGTGCACACGACGCCCCCATCGATGTACCCCTCAACTGATGGTAGTATTGTCCCTCAAAAATAAAGCAATTCCGGGTCAGAATCAACTCCATAGATTCAACAATAAAGGCATTATAGGCTGCAGCAGAGGGATGCCGCTCACGGAGGAAGAGGGACATTGCCCGGAGCCCCTCCTCATGTGGGATCGAAGTGTACAAAGACTCAACATCGATCCCCACAAGGAGGGACCCCGGGGGCAGCCCAAAACCATCCAGAACCCCCAGAACATCCCGTGTGTCCTGCACATAGGAGGGCAAAGACTGTACTAAGGTATTAATCTTTTTGTCGATAAATTGTCCCAATCTTTGAGTCGGGCTGCCCACCGCTGAAACGATGGGTCGTCCCGGTGGATTTTCAAGTGACTTGTGCACCTTAGGAAGGACATAAATAGTAGGAATGTTATATGTAGTCACGGTCAGATACTCCCATTCCTGTTTTGTCAGGATACCCTCAGCCAGCCCATCATCTAATAAGTCATTGACTTTGTCTTTTATGGATGGAAAAGGATTGTCCCTGAGTTTGCGGTAAGTATGAACATCACTCAATTGTCGTTTAACTTCTTGAATATATTTCTCCTCATCCATGAGGACAACATTGCCCCCCTTATCACTAGGTTTTATAATCAATTTCGGGGCCTGTTGTAATTCTTTTAAGGCAATAATTTCCTGAGGTGATAAATTTTTGTCCCCATGGAGAGGAGAAAGTCTCAACTTACCCAGTTCTTGTTCTACAGTATCCAAAAATACCTTAATATTCCTGTTTTGTGAAATAGGTGGCATATACGTGGATTTAAGGCGAAGATTGGTATTTTGTGGAGGTGGGGGTATCAATAAGGGATTAACCTCCTGGGCAATCTGAGAGGGGGTCAACTCCCCATCTATGGAAACATCACTACAGTCCTGTATATTCACAGGGTCATCCATTAATACTTGTTCCTGCATTAATGATTCCAAAGCTGCTAGAGTTTCTCTCTCACTCAATGTGAGAGGGGTATAACTCTGCTTCTGTTCTATTACCTGCTGGGAAGATTGTCCATAAGACAATCTCAGCAAGACTTTCCTGAGGAACAGATATATGTCCTTATAGATTTCAAAAATGTCTCCAGAGGTGGTTGGGGAGAAAGACAGTCCTCGTTTTAGCAATGAAATATGTCTGTCCTGAAGTTGAAAGACAGAAAGATTTATTATATTCCTGCCGATCTCCTCACTTCTAAGTTCTATTTCCTCTGATTCCCGCTCCTGGTGACCCTGACTGATAACTCCTCGTCTGTCTGGTCGTGTCTGTGTTCCTGTTCTATTCCCCTCCCTCCTCCATTTCTCCAATCTCCTCGACCTCCTGTGCCTCCTCTGCCTCGTCCTCTTACTCTTCCTTTTCTGTTCCTCCCTCGTCCTCTCCTGGGGATACTGCTCTCCTCTAAAAAAGTGACGGATTTTTTACTTCCCGTGGAACCGTCAGTATCAATACTCGATGGCTCCAAACTTTCAAGTCCAGAGGAACCTTTTCTACCCCTTCTTGATTTTTTCTGTTCAATTCTATTAATTGGGTTAAGGGCCTCATCCGAGTCCCAACCTGCTAGATCTTTCTGAAACTTTTGTTGCTTTTGTTTCTTTATACTGGCCTGTATTTTCTCAATCTGCCTCTTTAAATTCTCATTAAAAGAATTGAACTCCATGTGGGTACTTAGTGTGTTCAATTCAGTCACACTGTCTGAAATTTCTTCAGTAATTTCCTTAAGTTGTTCCCGTTCCTCATCTGCCATCATCTTTAAGATTTCTAACCCCCGTTCAAGAGATTTTTCTTTCCATTTTTCCACAAACCGTGGAGTTAGGAGGTTGCCGGCAGGAATAATTCTCTCTAATATACCATTAGGTATTACACCTGCCTTTACATAGGACTCCAGGAGGGAGGCATTCCACTTCCTTTTTAATTGTTTTATCAACAGATTTTTGTGTGAAAAAAACAATTCCTTAAGTTCCGAGAGGTCACTGTCTGTCTCCACAGCCACGTGAGTAAAACTAGCAGCAATTTCGCCATCCAGATCTTCACCAATTGTATAAGCCATATCAAAAAGTTGCTAAATAGACCCAAATATGCAAAAACTTGAATAAAAACCAGGGGAGGATCCCAGTTATATACAACAATTCAGGGTAATTAGGGACGCCAGACTAAATTATCCAGCCAATGCAATTGTTAATTTAACAAACATGAATCAAGAACAATAATAAATGAGAAAGCAATGGTGCTTCATAAATTGGTTAATATCCCTGAACAATATAGGGTGGGGCCCACCTGAATACTGAAATCAAATTAATTAGAGCAAAAAGAAAGGTCCTCAGGCCACCATAATTATACCAATATACAAAAAGATTTATTGCAAAATATTTTATACAAAGCACAATCCCCTAGATGTAACCCATAATTAAGTAATAATCACTCCCCAAATTAAATTTAAAACCAAAGGACCATGCGGAGCAAAGGTTATGCATGAGTGATGCAGTGCCCGCAACTAAATCAGCATGTTAATCATTGGCCTAGGCCTATAAGACTATACACACCAGCACAGTCGCCCGCGCATACATACACCTTTCATTCTGCCATCATATCTCAAAGATTGTCTTCGGGGGCCCCCCTCTCTCTTCCTCCCTTTGTCTAAGGATAGGATTGTCCATATACAGGTTACAAGTTCCAGTGAAAACAGCTAACGGCTTCCGGATATCTTGTCACATGATTCCATTAGGCATAATATGATATAATATGATATGAGTATGGATGGGTCTCACCCGTGGAGAAATCCCCTCAGCGTGTCATGCAGTGCCGCTCACTCCTTACAGACGTTTGAGCGATCCAAAGACCATGCGCATGGTGATGCCGGTATCCCCTCAGGCTGCCGGTATAGATGATTTCGCCTTGTGTTATTTCCAACACGCTGGACGCACTCAATGCGCTGGTCCTGTAAGCGGGGTTGGTTGTGGCCGCCAAGGTGACGTCACGCGTCATGCACGCAAACACTCAGCAGGCCAATGCTCCGCCCACCGACGCGTTTCACGCCCACATTGGGCGTTTCATCAGGGTGTGGCCTATGCGGCCATTACGATCCCTTAAAAGCACTTTCCATAGTCCCTCCTACACCGTAACCACGGCAACCAGCACGCTTCCACCTACGGATTCTGGATGGTTTTGGGCTGCCCCCGGGGTCCCTCCTTGTGGGGATCGATGTTGAGTCTTTGTACACTTCGATCCCACATGAGGAGGGGCTCCGGGCAATGTCCCTCTTCCTCCGTGAGCGGCATCCCTCTGCTGCAGCCCATAATGCCTTTATTGTTGAATCTATGGAGTTGATTCTGACCCGGAATTGCTTTATTTTTGAGGGACAATACTACCATCAGTTGAGGGGTACATCGATGGGGGCGTCGTGTGCACCAGCCTATGCATGTCTCCATTTGGGACTCTGGGAGCGGGAGGAGGTATTTCCAAGTCCCGAATATGGTGCACACGTCGCCCTCTGGATTAGATACCTGGATGATATATTGGTGGCATGGACGGGAACGGCGGGGCAACTTGGTGATTTTGTGGCCAAGTTAAACCAGAACAACAAGAATATTAAATTGACATATACCTTTGGTATGGAAATTTCCTTCCTTGATCTTATGTTGAAAGTGGAAGGGGATGTGGTAGTAACCACATCTTTTCGTAAACCAACGGCAGGCAATACACTTTTGCATGCCGCAAGCCATCATCCGGTGTCTTTAAAAAGAGGTATCCCCTACGGTCAGTTTCTCCGTTTACGTAGAAACTGTGGTAGAGACGAAGATTTCAGGAGGGAGTCTCGTCTGATGTACCAGCGGTTCCGGGACAGAGGTTACTCACACTCAGTATTGCGCAAGGCGCTTAAGAAGGCATGGGGTAAGGACCGACAGGAATTGTTGGCCCCCAGGGGGATGCCGCGAAGTGCGGAGGGGGAGGGACATATGCGGCTCATAACCGGTTTCGGATCCCATTGGGATGACCTAAGGGGGTTACTTACCAAATTTTGGCCAATCCTAACTGCTGACCAGGAGATTGCCAAGGTCGTAGGGCCGCGTCCTCTTATCACTGCCAGAAGGGCACCCAATTTGAGGGACTCCTTGGTACATAGTGAGATTCAGAGGAACCCCTCGACTTGGTTAGATCGCAGGAGACCGGTTGGAATGTACAAGTGCTCCAAATGCAAATTATGTCCCTATATTGAACGTACTAATGTTTTTTATAGCAGCAATGGAAGGAAAGAATTTACTATCAGGTCCTTTATTAACTGTGATACGACCAGAGTAATATACTCAATTCAATGTCCACGTAAACTTACATATGTGGGGAAAACAAAAAGAAGTTTGAAAGAACGGGTTTTGGAACATTTTGGAAAAATAACAGGAGGCAAAGCTACAGGTACAATATATGAACATTATAGGGAGTGTCATAATAGTTCTTTAAGTGGGACTTTGGTAAAAGGTTTGTATAGTTTAAAAATCTCTGGCAGGAGGGGTGACTTCGATGAGGTCCTTTATTGCAAGGAGGCAATGTGGATTTTTAAATTAGGTACAGTCACCCCTCTTGGCCTTAATGCTGAATTGGACCTTTCCCCCTTTTTGAGACATAATAGATATAGATAATCCCTAAGTTCAATATGTACCTTTATGAGCTGTATTTTGCTTGCAGCTATGTGGGTAATGCATGTAGTATGAATGGTACCGCAGTGCATGACTAGTGTCTTGCCATCTATTTTCCGTTATGACTCATGCATTTATATAACTATCTGGATGTTGTTAGATTCTACATGCTTGGATAAAAAGCGGCCATCCACAAGTTTGGGATAATGTTACATTGTTCCCCCATTTCTATCCCACCATATGACCTGGACATTTTGATTTATTGAGAAATATATACATACAGTAGCAATTGTATCCATCCGAGAGAACTCACGAATCTATTTGAAAGCTATGCGCAGAATAAAAGACATTTCTTTTTCCTTTTATTTATATTTATGACCCAATCCAGCCTCCGTATAAATCCGTAGGTGGAAGCGTGCTGGTTGCCGTGGTTACGGTGTAGGAGGGACTATGGAAAGTGCTTTTAAGGGATCGTAATGGCCGCATAGGCCACACCCTGATGAAACGCCCAATGTGGGCGTGAAACGCGTCGGTGGGCGGAGCATTGGCCTGCTGAGTGTTTGCGTGCATGACGCGTGACGTCACCTTGGCGGCCACAACCAACCCCGCTTACAGGACCAGCGCATTGAGTGCGTCCAGCGTGTTGGAAATAACACAAGGCGAAATCATCTATACCGGCAGCCTGAGGGGATACCAGCATCACCATGCGCATGGTCTTTGGATCGCTCAAACGTCTGTAAGGAGTGAGCGGCACTGCATGACACGCTGAGGGGATTTCTCCACGGGTGAGACCCATCCATACTCATATCATATTATATCATATTATGCCTAATGGAATCATGTGACAAGATATCCGGAAGCCGTTGGCTGTTTTCACTGGAACTTGTAACCTGTATATGGACAATCCTATCCTTAGACAAAGGGAGGAAGAGAGAGGGGGGCCCCCGAAGACAATCTTTGAGATATGATGGCAGAATGAAAGGTGTATGTATGCGCGGGCGACTGTGCTGGTGTGTATAGTCTTATAGGCCTAGGCCAATGATTAACATGCTGATTTAGTTGCGGGCACTGCATCACTCATGCATAACCTTTGCTCCGCATGGTCCTTTGGTTTTAAATTTAATTTGGGGAGTGATTATTACTTAATTATGGGTTACATCTAGGGGATTGTGCTTTGTATAAAATATTTTGCAATAAATCTTTTTGTATATTGGTATAATTATGGTGGCCTGAGGACCTTTCTTTTTGCTCTAATTAATTTGATTTCAGTATTCAGGTGGGCCCCACCCTATATTGTTCAGGGATATTAACCAATTTATGAAGCACCATTGCTTTCTCATTTATTATTGTTCTTGATTCATGTTTGTTAAATTAACAATTGCATTGGCTGGATAATTTAGTCTGGCGTCCCTAATTACCCTGAATTGTTGTATATAACTGGGATCCTCCCCTGGTTTTTATTCAAGTTTTTGCATATTTGGGTCTATTTAGCAACTTTTTGATATGGCTTATACAATTGGTGAAGATCTGGATGGCGAAATTGCTGCTAGTTTTACTCACGTGGCTGTGGAGACAGACAGTGACCTCTCGGAACTTAAGGAATTGTTTTTTTCACACAAAAATCTGTTGATAAAACAATTAAAAAGGAAGTGGAATGCCTCCCTCCTGGAGTCCTATGTAAAGGCAGGTGTAATACCTAATGGTATATTAGAGAGAATTATTCCTGCCGGCAACCTCCTAACTCCACGGTTTGTGGAAAAATGGAAAGAAAAATCTCTTGAACGGGGGTTAGAAATCTTAAAGATGATGGCAGATGAGGAACGGGAACAACTTAAGGAAATTACTGAAGAAATTTCAGACAGTGTGACTGAATTGAACACACTAAGTACCCACATGGAGTTCAATTCTTTTAATGAGAATTTAAAGAGGCAGATTGAGAAAATACAGGCCAGTATAAAGAAACAAAAGCAACAAAAGTTTCAGAAAGATCTAGCAGGTTGGGACTCGGATGAGGCCCTTAACCCAATTAATAGAATTGAACAGAAAAAATCAAGAAGGGGTAGAAAAGGTTCCTCTGGACTTGAAAGTTTGGAGCCATCGAGTATTGATACTGATGGTTCCACGGGAAGTAAAAAATCCGTCACTTTTTTAGAGGAGAGCAGTATCCCCAGGAGAGGACGAGGGAGGAACAGAAAAGGAAGAGTAAGAGGACGAGGCAGAGGAGGCACAGGAGGTCGAGGAGATTGGAGAAATGGAGGAGGGAGGGGAATAGAACAGGAACACAGACACGACCAGACAGACGAGGAGTTATCAGTCAGGGTCACCAGGAGCGGGAATCAGAGGAAATAGAACTTAGAAGTGAGGAGATCGGCAGGAATATAATAAATCTTTCTGTCTTTCAACTTCAGGACAGACATATTTCATTGCTAAAACGAGGACTGTCTTTCTCCCCAACCACCTCTGGAGACATTTTTGAAATCTATAAGGACATATATCTGTTCCTCAGGAAAGTCTTGCTGAGATTGTCTTATGGACAATCTTCCCAGCAGGTAATAGAACAGAAGCAGAGTTATACCCCTCTCACATTGAGTGAGAGAGAAACTCTAGCAGCTTTGGAATCATTAATGCAGGAACAAGTATTAATGGATGACCCTGTGAATATACAGGACTGTAGTGATGTTTCCATAGATGGGGAGTTGACCCCCTCTCAGATTGCCCAGGAGGTTAATCCCTTATTGATACCCCCACCTCCACAAAATACCAATCTTCGCCTTAAATCCACGTATATGCCACCTATTTCACAAAACAGGAATATTAAGGTATTTTTGGATACTGTAGAACAAGAACTGGGTAAGTTGAGACTTTCTCCTCTCCATGGGGACAAAAATTTATCACCTCAGGAAATTATTGCCTTAAAAGAATTACAACAGGCCCCGAAATTGATTATAAAACCTAGTGATAAGGGGGGCAATGTTGTCCTCATGGATGAGGAGAAATATATTCAAGAAGTTAAACGACAATTGAGTGATGTTCATACTTACCGCAAACTCAGGGACAATCCTTTTCCATCCATAAAAGACAAAGTCAATGACTTATTAGATGATGGGCTGGCTGAGGGTATCCTGACAAAACAGGAATGGGAGTATCTGACCGTGACTACATATAACATTCCTACTATTTATGTCCTTCCTAAGGTGCACAAGTCACTTGAAAATCCACCGGGACGACCCATCGTTTCAGCGGTGGGCAGCCCGACTCAAAGATTGGGACAATTTATCGACAAAAAGATTAATACCTTAGTACAGTCTTTGCCCTCCTATGTGCAGGACACACGGGATGTTCTGGGGGTTCTGGATGGTTTTGGGCTGCCCCCGGGGTCCCTCCTTGTGGGGATCGATGTTGAGTCTTTGTACACTTCGATCCCACATGAGGAGGGGCTCCGGGCAATGTCCCTCTTCCTCCGTGAGCGGCATCCCTCTGCTGCAGCCCATAATGCCTTTATTG
The DNA here is from genome assembly GCF_040937935.1 of Hyperolius riggenbachi. Taxonomy (NCBI): domain Eukaryota; kingdom Metazoa; phylum Chordata; class Amphibia; order Anura; family Hyperoliidae; genus Hyperolius; species Hyperolius riggenbachi. Next base: position 175,793,453 of record NC_090647.1, on the reverse strand, counting down.
TTGAATCTATGGAGTTGATTCTGACCCGGAATTGCTTTATTTTTGAGGGACAATACTACCATCAGTTGAGGGGTACATCGATGGGGGCGTCGTGTGCACCAGCCTATGCATGTCTCCATTTGGGACTCTGGGAGCGGGAGGAGGTATTTCCAAGTCCCGAATATGGTGCACACGTCGCCCTCTGGATTAGATACCTGGATGATATATTGGTGGCATGGACGGGAACGGCGGGGCAACTTGGTGATTTTGTGGCCAAGTTAAACCAGAACAACAAGAATATTAAATTGACATATACCTTTGGTATGGAAATTTCCTTCCTTGATCTTATGTTGAAAGTGGAAGGGGATGTGGTAGTAACCACATCTTTTCGTAAACCAACGGCAGGCAATACACTTTTGCATGCCGCAAGCCATCATCCGGTGTCTTTAAAAAGAGGTATCCCCTACGGTCAGTTTCTCCGTTTACGTAGAAACTGTGGTAGAGACGAAGATTTCAGGAGGGAGTCTCGTCTGATGTACCAGCGGTTCCGGGACAGAGGTTACTCACACTCAGTATTGCGCAAGGCGCTTAAGAAGGCATGGGGTAAGGACCGACAGGAATTGTTGGCCCCCAGGGGGATGCCGCGAAGTGCGGAGGGGGAGGGACATATGCGGCTCATAACCGGTTTCGGATCCCATTGGGATGACCTAAGGGGGTTACTTACCAAATTTTGGCCAATCCTAACTGCTGACCAGGAGATTGCCAAGGTCGTAGGGTCGCGTCCTCTTATCACTGCCAGAAGGGCACCCAATTTGAGGGACTCCTTGGTACATAGTGAGATTCAGAGGAACCCCTCGACTTGGTTAGATCGCAGGAGACCGGTTGGAATGTACAAGTGCTCCAAATGCAAATTATGTCCCTATATTGAACGTACTAATGTTTTTTATAGCAGCAATGGAAGGAAAGAATTTACTATCAGGTCCTTTATTAACTGTGATACGACCAGAGTAATATACTCAATTCAATGTCCACGTAAACTTACATATGTGGGGAAAACAAAAAGAAGTTTGAAAGAACGGGTTTTGGAACATTTTGGAAAAATAACAGGAGGCAAAGCTACAGGTACAATATATGAACATTATAGGGAGTGTCATAATAGTTCTTTAAGTGGGACTTTGGTAAAAGGTTTGTATAGTTTAAAAATCTCTGGCAGGAGGGGTGACTTCGATGAGGTCCTTTATTGCAAGGAGGCAATGTGGATTTTTAAATTAGGTACAGTCACCCCTCTTGGCCTTAATGCTGAATTGGACCTTTCCCCCTTTTTGAGACATAATAGATATAGATAATCCCTAAGTTCAATATGTACCTTTATGAGCTGTATTTTGCTTGCAGCTATGTGGGTAATGCATGTAGTATGAATGGTACCGCAGTGCATGACTAGTGTCTTGCCATCTATTTTCCGTTATGACTCATGCATTTATATAACTATCTGGATGTTGTTAGATTCTACATGCTTGGATAAAAAGCGGCCATCCACAAGTTTGGGATAATGTTACATTGTTCCCCCATTTCTATCCCACCATATGACCTGGACATTTTGATTTATTGAGAAATATATACATACAGTAGCAATTGTATCCATCCGAGAGAACTCACGAATCTATTTGAAAGCTATGCGCAGAATAAAAGACATTTCTTTTTCCTTTTATTTATATTTATGACCCAATCCAGCCTCCGTATAAATCCGTAGGTGGAAGCGTGCTGGTTGCCGTGGTTACGGTGTAGGAGGGACTATGGAAAGTGCTTTTAAGGGATCGTAATGGCCGCATAGGCCACACCCTGATGAAACGCCCAATGTGGGCGTGAAACGCGTCGGTGGGCGGAGCATTGGCCTGCTGAGTGTTTGCGTGCATGACGCGTGACGTCACCTTGGCGGCCACAACCAACCCCGCTTACAGGACCAGCGCATTGAGTGCGTCCAGCGTGTTGGAAATAACACAAGGCGAAATCATCTATACCGGCAGCCTGAGGGGATACCGGCATCACCATGCGCATGGTCTTTGGATCGCTCAAACGTCTGTAAGGAGTGAGCGGCACTGCATGACACGCTGAGGGGATTTCTCCACGGGTGAGACCCATCCATACTCATATCATATTATATCATATTATGCCTAATGGAATCATGTGACAAGATATCCGGAAGCCGTTGGCTGTTTTCACTGGAACTTGTAACCTGTATATGGACAATCCTATCCTTAGACAAAGGGAGGAAGAGAGAGGGGGGCCCCCGAAGACAATCTTTGAGATATGATGGCAGAATGAAAGGTGTATGTATGCGCGGGCGACTGTGTTGGTGTGTATAGTCTTATAGGCCTAGGCCAATGATTAACATGCTGATTTAGTTGCGGGCACTGCATCACTCATGCATAACCTTTGCTCCGCATGGTCCTTTGGTTTTAAATTTAATTTGGGGAGTGATTATTACTTAATTATGGGTTACATCTAGGGGATTGTGCTTTGTATAAAATATTTTGCATGATAGTTGTAGCCAGTTTCCAATGTTCAGTTATATACTTTTAACAGCCAAATAAACTGATTTTAACTTATAAATCTGGTAAAGCAATGGAAGAAGGCTATCTGAAACTGAAGACTATAAATGAGTAAAAACCCTTTGCTAGGTAAGACATTTTATGTGTACAAAATGTCATTTGTGCATTTACCTGCCTTCCATGAGTTCATCATGTATCAGATTTCATTACTCTGGATCTTTTTTCTGTTGGACATTGCCAGTATGCACACACAATTATCAGGGCCGTATTTGTACTCTTTACCGCCCAAGGCCAGTGCCACCAGCCACCCCCCTTCAGTATAGGTAGCGAGAAGACCTCTCCCCCTTCCCTCTAGTATAGGTATACTGATGACCCCTTCCCCTCCCCATTCCAGTATACAGTAGGTAGCCAGATGACTCCCTTAATCCCTCCCTTTCCCACTCCCCCCCTTTCAGTACAGCTCGCCTCCACACTGCAGCAGCCATCAGTGTAACTAACTTCTCTGCTCGTCTCCAGAGCAGAAGCTTCCTCTTCCCCTCCGTCTCCAATGCTGCCCAAGTCCATATCCACCAGCCACAATGCACACGTGCACAGAGAGCAAGGTGGCTTCTGCACAGGCGGCTGGCAGCAGGGAGATTAGGTGCTCAACTGATCTCCCAGCATTGCAGCATTTAGCAAGGTTGCAAATGCTAAACCAGTTTAGTCTACTGCTTTGGTTCCCTTGCTCCTGTGGTGCCCTCAGCTGTGGCTTAGGCCTAAATCTGGCCCTGACAATTATTAATATGCATTAGCAAACACAAATCAATTCAGCCTTTATAATAAAAAAGTATGAATGGTTTTATACACAAGTCCTATATCTAGCATTAAATGTAAAATAGTGGCATTTGCATGATGTCATTGTTAAAGTTCTTCACTTTCACAGTAGTTACTGTATTTGATGAAATATTATTAAAAAAAAATCCATAGAATTAAATAGTTCCGTTAATGCTGTCCAACATAAATACACAGCTCACTGTCAGAGCCTGGGGCTCTACTTTGGATTCAATCCATTGCATATTGCTGCAAATGCACTTTGAAATTTGAAAAAAGGTTTCACCTCGGGCTGTCCCTATCCACACACAAGTGCCAGCTACCAAATGACTCTTTAGATTCTCTGGCCATTAACATTTTGTTTCACAGCTTCAAAACTTATGGTATGCACTGCCTGTGTGGTACTAAACTTACAACCAGGTGGTAAACGACAAGCTTGTCCCTTCTAAACTAATCATAGTTATGTCTGAGGAGGTAGCATTAGCATTTGTATGGTAATTTCTCCTTTACTGTTTCACTGCAGCTTTGTCGCAATGACTGCAAATGTCCAGATTTTACAAAACTCAGAGAACCGCAACTCCATAAACAGGGGTGCAAAGGCAGCATGCGAGTCATTATTAAACACCACAATCTGCAATTATATTTAGGTCTCCAAAAAATATGAAATCGATGAAGGAAACAACATTGCCTTGCAGCACAGGGGACCCTGGGTTTGAGCCCTGTGGAGCACATGATATACATGGAGTTGGTGAATTCCTAGGGAGATGTAAGGCTATACATGGCTGTGTATGCATCTGTGTATTTATGTGTACAGTATGTATATGTGTACATATGAAAGTGTAAATATGTGTGTATTCATTCGAAATATTTGTGCATGTGTTTTTATATTTGCCATGTATGTTGTATGAACATGCCCCCCCCTGGTCAGAAAAGGAATAGGATGAAATGGGGCCCTGGGCAAGATAGCAGTTTTTGCCCACCACTGATGACAGTGGCATAACTAAGGAGCTGTGGGCCCCAAGCAAGTTTTACAATGGGGCCCCCCAAGCACTCTATACATAACAATTGATAGGGCGCACCAAAACCTGCCAATGGCAACTACAGTGTTAGAGGTGCAATAAGGGAATGAGGAGCAGTTTGCTAATGATTACCATTATTCAAAGTATCTATAGAAGTGATTATTATGAGCACAGGACCAATAGAGAGATAATACTGTGGTTTAGGGAGCAGAATGGTTCCCGATGAACTTCCGGTGGTTCGCGATCGCGGAGAACCGCAAACTTTACTGGAAGTTCGGTTTGCCCCCATAATGCACCATTAGGGTCAACTTTGACCCTCTACATAACAGTCAGCAGGCACATTGTAGCCAATCAGGCTACACTCCCTCCTGGAGCCACTCCCCCCTTATATAAGGCAGGCACCACCGGCCATTATACTCACTCGTGTGCCTGCAGTAAATAGAGAAGGGACAGCTGCTGCTGCTGACTCTCATAGGGAAATATTAGTTAGGCTCTTGTAGGCTTGTTAGCTTGCTCCTTGCTGATTCTTATTGCTAAAATAGCACCCCACAACAGCTCTTTTGAGAGCTAATCTTGTTCTTGTGATCTATTTTTTTTTCTGTGTGTCCCACTGACACTTGTGTTGCATAGACAGCCTTGATAATTCATACTGTGTGTGCCACTGCCAGGCCCAGCACATTCAGTGACTACCTGTGTGTGTGACAGGTGCACATTGTAATATCCAATACTGCACATACCTACCTACCTGTTGTTCACAGTGCACCGACCTACCTACGTGAGTTGAGTGCACGCAGTGTCACCGTGCCTGTCCGCTACCTGTCTGTGTGTGACAGGTGCACATTGTAATACCCAGTACTGCATATACCTACCTACCTGTTGTTCACAGTGCACCCACCTACCTACATGAGCGCACGCAGTGTCACTGTGCCTGTCCACTACCTGCCTGTGTGTGACAGGTGCACATTGTAATACCCAGTACTGCATATACTTGCCTACCTGTTGTTCACAGTGCACCCACCTACCTACATGAGCGCACGCAGTGTCACTGTGCCTGTCCACTACCTGCCTGTGTGTGACAGGTGCACATTGTAATACCCAGTACTGCATATACTTGCCTACCTGTTGTTCACAGTGCACCCACCTACCTACGTGAGCGCATGCAGTGTCACTGTGCCTGTCCGCTTCCTGTCTGTGTGTGACAGGTGCACATTGTAATACCCATTACTGCATATACCTACCTACCTGTTGTTCGCAGTGCACCCACCTACCTACGTGAGTTGACCGCATGCAGTGTCACTGGGTCAACACTCGCTTAGTGACAAGCGCCTAATGAAGGCACATGGCGAAAAGGCACAAACTGCAATGGGAAGATACCAGGCCACACATATTTATCTAAAAAGGTGATACCCAAACTGTACCATGAAGTTGAGAGGCAAGTGGTGTCATCTCTGGCACACAGCATTGGGTCAAGGGTCCTCCCGACCACGGATTCCTGGTCTGCCAAGCACAGTCAGGGCAGGTACATAACTTACACAGCCCATTGGGTCAACCTGGTGACCGATGGCAAGCAGGGAGTACGTGGCTGTGCAGAGGACAAACTTGTGACACCTCCATGGCTTGCAGGCAGGCCTCCTGCCACCTCCTCTCCTCCTGCTACATCCTCTTTGCTGTCGTTGCCCTCCTCCTCCCCCTTGGCTGAGTAGCAGTTCAACTCTACTGGTGCTGCAATCTCCTCTCCAGCTACACAGCCCCATCTCCCCAGGGCCTATGCTGCATGCCAGGTACGACTGTGTCACACCATCTTAGACATGTCTTGCCTCAAAGCGTAGAGTCACACTGGACCAGCTCTCCTGGCTGCTCTTAACAAACAGGTGGATCAGTGGCTGACCCCGCACCAGCTGGAGATCGGCAACATGGTGTGTGACAACGGCAGCAATCTCCTTTCTGCTTTGAATTTGGGAAAGCTGTCACATGTACCCTGCATGGCACATGTGCTGAATCTAGTATTGAGCAAAGGACCAATTGCGCTGGGTATAACTGATCAGTATTTTAGACCATCAATAATAATAGATGCTTATGCATAGAATAAGTACTTTAAAATATATAATTTTATTCTTATAAAACATGTATCAAACAGTTGTACTCATGAAGTATACTCATAAAAATATGTTGCATAAAATGACATAGGTACCAATATAATCAATAAAATTGCTTTGAAATATAACATACATCCATTCAAGCACACTCAGACCTTCCAATGTGTAAAAAAGGGGAAAAGATGTGTGAAGTGGATGGGTGTAGGGTTACTTGGGACAAATACGTAGAGAGGGGGAAGGATTTGGGTACGTACAGCTTATTGGGTACTAGCAAATTGGGCAATGAATATAGATGGTGAGTTTATGATGGAGACTCAGTGGATTAGGGGGTGTCAATATTTGTTGCACACAGTTCCTCTTCAGTGGTCTTGCCGATCCCCTTATGATTAGTCCTACTGAGTAGGAAAAGTGCTGATTCACTAGTCAGTAACGTAACGTAAAGTTCCTTCCCCTGTATTAGCGCTATCCAGTGTATATTTCAGGAGCGGTATACCTTTGGGTGCAGTTTTGTATACTCACGCTCCCCTCTAGGTTGCCTCTAGGTTACGATAAGGATATTAGTCCAGTTTGCGAGTTGGAGCTCCGGCCGGCTGCTCTACAACTCGTAACAGCTCGCGTCTCCCGTGTATTCCTCTGTCGCTGCGGCGGTGAAGCGCAGCGGCAGTTCCGGGTGGCAGCTAGTTCAGTTCCGGTGACGTCACCTGTTGCCTGCGTCTCCTATTGCGTGGTTGCGAGGTTACCACTATACGGCTTCACTACATAGACTTAGTAAGAGTCGTTTTCCGTGCGTTTAGTTGGTGTGCTGTATTCCTTGGTGCAATTCGGATCCCCAGGTAGATTTACTGAAGTGCTGACCGGTTAGCAGCGGGTGAAATAGGAATCTCTGAGATCAACCTACAATAGCGCCCTCCACCCCTTTAGATGTGCTGAATCTAATTGTTCAAAGATTTGTGTCAAAGTACCCAGGCTTAGAGGACGTCCTGAAGCAGGCCAGGAAGTTGTGTGGGCATTTCAGACGGTCTTACACGGTCATGGCACACTTTGTGGACATTCAGCGGAGAAACAACTTGCCTGTGAGACGCTTGATATGTGATAGCCCGACTCACTGGAATTCGACCCTGGTCAAGTTCTCTCGCCTGCTAGAACAGGAGAAAGCCGTCACCCAGTACCTGTCCAATTACAGTAAAATTACACAATCTGGGGAGGTGAGGATGTTGTGGCCAATCAACTGGACACTGATGCAAAATGCATGCAGGCTCATGCGGCCGTTTGAGGAGGTGACCAACCTGGTGAGTCGCAGTGAAGGCACCATCAGCGACTTGATCCCGTACGCTTACTGTGAGGAAACGCGGAAAAGCCACAGCAAGTGCTCAGTATGAGGCGGCTGTTTCCGCGTCCAACATGGCGGCACAACGCGAGGAAACCGCCGCATGCTGCATGGGCAGAGCGGTGGAGTCCGCATTGGATGCGGCGGATTGCGCGCATAACAATGCTACTGACACTGTGGTTGGACGCGGGGAAGCCGCCGCTTGCTTGGAGAGCAGCGCCGCGGCTCCCGCGCCCGAATCAGCGGATGCATTGCAAAACATGTCTGGTGTGGCTGGGACTGCTAGTCCACACAGGTTCAGAAGGACGCGCGCACGCGCTGAGAGGCAGAGCCTATATGACAGCCAGAGAAGAGTCAGCTGACCAAGCTGGTCAGCTGACATTTTCACCACCTTCCATTGGTCCAGCACTTAGGGGTGGCGCTGGAGAGCGCTATAGTATATATACTGGATGCTGGTCATTTCTCTGGCGTCTGGCGTTGCGATCACTACGTGGTAGCACTCAGACCTTGTCAGTATCTGTGTTCTAGCTCAGTTTCCAAAGGTGTTGATGATCAAGGAGCTCACACCTTAGCGTTAGGAATATTGTATTGTATTATTTGTTATGACCTTCTGCCTGCCTGACCCTTCTTCTGATTCCTGATTCTGTACCTTGCTATTCTGATATCCTGTTGCCAAACTCTGCTCGTTCCTGGACTCTGTATCTGCCTCCTGATTCTGTACCTTGCCATTCTGATACTCCGTTGCCAAACTCTGCCTGTCCATTGGATTCCGTATCTGTCTCCTGATTCTGTATCTTATCTGTCTGTGTGTTAACAACCTGGCTTGCCCGACCTCGAGAACTGACCTTACTGTTAGAGGCAGTTCCCAGATCTGTTAGTGACACCTCCTCACTGGTGTCACTCTCACTCTGTCCTTCCCACTTCCAGCCTGACTCCTCTCTCGGTAGAGTCCAGGCTAGTGGAAGGAACTTGTCTCTTGTGCAGTACTTGTACTGCCTCGCCCCTGCCCCTCAGGTGCAATACTCAAAGTATCACTGTTACACCAAAACACTCTTATCTCTCAGGTGTCCAGAGGTTAGAATATATATCTGATTATCGGTGATACTGCAGATCATCAATAATCGGGTATATTCTGCATTCTCGGTGATACTGCAGATCACCGGTAATCAGACCCTCTCTGTGTTACACCGATCGTTACACTTACTTCCTGGAGCGTGCCGTGTGTAGAGTGGTGGATCAAGCTGTGGAGGAGCATGAAGAGGAACAGTTACAGCAGGAACAGTCATGGGAGCAATTTTCATCAGATTTAGATGTTTCCTCAACACCTGCGGCAGCACAGAGGGGGGAGGAGGAGGAAGAGTCATGTGGGGGGGAGGAGTCAGACTCGGATGATGAGGAAGGTGTTTCTTTGGAGGAGAAGGAGGAGGCGGTGGCAGAAGAATAACTGCAGCAGGCGTCGCAGGGGGCTTGTGATGTTCAACGTTCCCGTGGTTTTGTTAGTGGCTGGGGGGAGGAGGAGGACTTACCTGACATCACTGAGGAAGAGCAAGAGGAGATGGATAGTACGTCTGGATCCAACTTTGTGCAGATGGCATCTTTCATGCTGTCCAGCCTGTTGAGGGACCCCCATATAAAATACCTCAAGGTGAATGAGCTGTCCTGGGTGGCCACGTTACTAGACCCTTAGTATAGGCACAAAGTGGCGGACATGTTACCAACTCACCTGAAGGCAGAAAGGATGCAGCACATGCAGAACAAGCTGGCAACTATGCTTTACAATGCGTTTAAGGGTGATGTCATAGCACAACGCAATAAAGGTACCACTGCCAGTAATCCTTCTGCCATGTCCACGCAGGTAAGGACAGGACGTTCCAGCGATCTCATGGTGATGTCGGACATGCAGACATTCTTTAGTCCAACGCCTCGCCTTAGCACTTCCGGATCCACCCTCCACCAACGCCTGGCTCGGCAAGTAGCCGACTACCTGGCCTTAAGTGTGGATGTAGACACTGTGAGCAGCAATGAACCCTTGGACTACTGGGTGCGCAGGCTTGACCTGTGGCCAGAGCTGTTCCAATTTGCCATCCAACTTCTGTCTTGCCCTGCCTCAAGCGTCCTGTCAGAAAGGACCTTCAGCGCAGCTGGAGGCATTGTCACTGAGAAGAGAAGTTGCCTAAGTCACAAAAGTGTTCAGTACCTGACCTTTATCAAGATGAATGAGGCATGAGGCATGGATCCCGGAGGGCTACTGCCTGCCCCAAGACTAAGTCGCTCCCCACACAGCACCTCTGCACAAAGGCCGCTTGACTGCCTTCTCCGCCACCACCAAGAGGGTCCAGGACTCCAAGCGGATTCCTGAATTTTTTAGGCTGCTGCTAGCAGCGGCCGCTATAATAATTTTTCTGGTGCGTGTACATGCCTGCCTAATTTTTCTGGCTGCACTGTGGCTGCAACTAGTGTTGGGCGAACAGTGTTCGCCACTGTTCGGGTTCTGCAGAACATCACCCTGTTCGGGTGATGTTCGAGTTCGGCCGAACACCTGACGGTGCTCGGCCAAACCGTTCGGCCATATGGCCGAACTAAGAGCGCATGGCCGAACGTTCCCCGAACGTTCGGCTAGCGCTGTGATTGGCCGAACGGGTCACGTGGTTCGGACCCGAACGCGCTCTGATTGGCCGAACTGTCACGTGGTTCGGGTAAATAAATACCCGAACCACGTCATATCTCCGCCATTTGTCTGTGGGTTTAGCTTTGGGTAGGCAGGCAGGGTAGTTCGCGCTCCAGCCACGCTAGCCAGGGTCCCCCCCAGTCATTGTGTGTCACTGCTGGGAACAGTAGTACACCGCTCGTTCAGCCACACTATATAGCATTCTGTGTACTGTTCTGTGTCTGCTGGGAACAGTGGTACACCGCTCGTTCAGCCACACTATATAGCATTCTGTGTACTGTTCTGTGTCTGCTGGGAACAGTAGTACACCGCTCGTTCAGCCACACTATATAGCATTCTGTGTACTGTTCTGTGTCTGCTGGGAACAGTAGTACACCGCTCGTTCAGCCACACTATATAGCATTCTGTGTACTGTTCTGTGTCTGCTGGGAACAGTAGTACACCGCTCGTTCAGCCACACTATATAGCATTCTGTGTACTGTTCTGTGTCTGCTGGGAACAGTAGTACACCGCTCGTTCAGCCACACTATATAGCATTCTGTGTACTGTTCTGTGTCTGCTGGGAACAGTAGTACACCGCTCGTTCAGCCACACTATATAGCATTCTGTGTACTGTTCTGTGTCTGCTGGGAACAGTAGTACACCGCTCGTTCAGCCACACTATATAGCATTCTGTGTACTGTTCTGTGTCTGCTGGGAACAGTAGTACACCGCTCGTTCAGCCACACTATATAGCATTCTGTGTACTGTTCTGTGTCTGCTGGGAATAGTGGTACACCGCTCGTTCAGCCACACTATATAGCATTCTGTGTACTGTTCTGTGTCTGCTGGGAACAGTGGTACACCGCTCGTTCAGCCACACTATATAGCATTCTGTGTACTGTTCTGTGTCTGCTGGGAACAGTAGTACACCGCTCGTTCAGCCACACTATATAGCATTCTGTGTACTGTTCTGTGTCTGCTGGGAACAGTAGTACACCGCTCGTTCAGCCACACTATATAGCATTCTGTGTACTGTTCTGTGTCTGCTGGGAACAGTAGTACACCGCTCGTTCAGCCACACTATATAGCATTCTGTGTACTGTTCTGTGTCTGCTGGGAATAGTGGTACACCGCTCGTTCAGCCACACTATATAGCATTCTGTGTACTGTTCTGTGTCTGCTGGGAATAGTGGTACACCGCTCGTTCAGCCACACTATATAGCATTCTGTGTACTGTTCTGTGTCTGCTGGGAACAGTAGTACACCGCTCGTTCAGCCACACTATATAGCATTCTGTGTACTGTTCTGTGTCTGCTGGGAATAGTGGTACACCGCTCGTTCAGCCACACTATATAGCATTCTGTGTACTGTTCTGTGTCTGCTGGGAATAGTGGTACACCGCTCGTTCGCCACTGTATAGCATTGTGCTCTGTGTCGCTGCTGGGAATAGTGGTACACCGCTCACCCGTCACTGTATAGCATTGTGCTCTGTGTCGCTGCTGGGAATAGTGGTACACCGCTCACCCGTCACTGTATAGCATTGTGCTCTGTGTCGCTGCTGGGAATAGTGGTACACCGCTCACCCGTCACTGTATAGCATTGTGCTCTGTGTCGCTGCTGGGAATAGTGGTACTGTATAGCATTTCTGTACTGCCACTGTACTGCTGCCAGTCAGCGTGTACTGTAAGGATAAGTGAAATGAGGAAGAAATCCGGTGAAAGAGGGAGGGGCAAGGGAAGAGGTGTTTCCCCTGACGGTTCACGTACAGGCCACAGGGGAGCACCCAAGAAAACCCACTCAATACCGCCCATGTTGTCCAGGACAACAACCCTCACAAATCCAAAAGAACAGGACCAGATAATTACTTGGATGACCTCTCAAGCGTCCAGCAGTGGGTTAAGCAGCACCAGCACATCACGCACGAGGTCCGAGTCCTCAGCCAGTTACAAGGAGCCAGTGGGCACAAAGCTGACACAACCGGCAGCGACACCACGCACACAACTGCCAGATAACCAGTCCGATGAATTACCTCAGGACACAATGGGGTATTCGCAGGAGCTATTCCCAGCCCAACAAACTTCCACCTTTCAAAGGTCAATGGAGGAACAGCCAGAAATGTTGTGCCTGGATTCACAACCGTTAACTGTGGGAAATGCACCGCGCACTGAAATACAAGGCGAGTCCGAAGAGGACTCGGAAACCCAAATCCCAGAGCAATTTGGGCAGGAGGGGTTGCAATTGCAGGAGGTCGGCCGACAAGATCTGGAAGACGACGTTGGAGTGTGCTGCGCAGAGGTTGTTGTGGGGAGCTCTACTCCACGGCGGTGGCCCACAATGACATATGACGAGTTTGAGGAGATGGAAGAGGAGGGTATGGACAATGTGGACAGAGACCCAGATTTTGTTTGTGAACGAGAACATCGCCGTCGTAGCAGCAGCACAGATGAGTCTGTTGAAGAACACACTGCTGCACGAGTTCGCCTTGTGCCACAAGGTAGGCGGCGCGCAATTTCAGGCACCACAAGCGTGGAAGTTCAAGTGAGAGGCAAAAGAGGAGCAAACAGAAATCGCCAGCAAGGAGGCAGGTGCTCCAAAGTCTGGGCTTTCTTTGAAGACTGCACTGAGGATGTTACCATGGCGATTTGCAAGGTGTGCAAGACCCGCCTGAGCAGGGGGAAAAATATTAACAACCTCTCCACCACCAGCATGAGCCGTCACATGCTATCCAAACATCCCACTCTTTGGGCAAACGCGTCAGGACAGGGTACCAGAAACAACACTGCCTCCCTTGGGTTCACCAGACTCACCACCAGACCCGCCTCAGCAGCAGCAGTAGCCCAGCCATTGCGTGGTTCACAACATTCACAAACATCAGACGACGCTGACACTGTCACTTTCCGGAGTAGTGCTCTTGAGGTCTCCCAGTGTTCATCAAACACAACAACCAACAGCCCTTCCGTGTGCAGCGCTACGGTTCAGTTGTCTGTGTCGGAGATGTTTGAGCGCAAGAGGAAATTGCCAGCAAATGACCCCCGGGCCGTGGCAGTAACAGCCAGCATAGCCAAGCTTCTGGCCTGCGAAATGCTGCCATATCGATTGGTGGAGACAAACAGCTTCAAGGGCATGATGTCAGTGGCCATCCCACGTTACGTGGTTCCCAGCCGCTACCACTTTGCACGCTCTGCAGTGCCTGAGTTGCATGAGCACGTGGTCAGCAAAATAACCCGAAGCTTGAAGAATGCCGTTGCCTGCAAGGTTCACCTCACCACTGACACCTGGACGAGTGCGTTCGGCCAGGGTCGATACATCTCCCTTACCGCGCACTGGGTGAACCTTGTGGAGCCTGGCAGCGATTCCTCACCTGCTACGGCACGGGTGTTGCCCACGCCACAAACAGCTGCACCGCCGTCCCTCCCACTGGATAACAGCAGCACCTACCTCTCTGACTCCTTCTCCTCCAACGCATCTCAAAGCTGTACCTCATCCGGAAACGCTAACCCAGCAGCAGTAGGATCGTGGAAGCAGTGCAGCACAGCTGTTGGCATGCGTCAGCAAGCGTTGCTGAAGCTAATCTGCCTTGGGGATAAGCAGCACACAGGGGAGGAAATTTGGAGGGGAATAAAGGAACAGACGGATTTGTGGCTGGCACCGCTGGACCTGAAACCGGGCATGGTTGTGTGTGATAATGGGAGTAATCTCATTCGCGCTTTAAGGTTGGCTAAGCTGACACACATCCCTTGCCTGGCGCACGTGATGAACCTAGTAGTTCAGCGGTTCCTGAGGACATACCCAGGCGTGCCCGATCTGCTGTTGAAGGTGCGTCGAGTGTCCAAACATTGTAGAAATTCCAGTACTGCTTCGGGGGCACTCGCCAAGATGCAGGAGCGCTTCAATCTCCCCCACCATCGCTTGCTGTGTGATGTCCCTACGCGCTGGAATTCTACGCTGCACATGCTAGCCCGCTTTTGCGAGCAGAAGAGTGCAGTAGTCCAGTACATGACGGCGCAGTACCGAGGCGCATCCGGCCAGCTGCCAAGCTTCTGTGGATCCGATTGGGCCAACATGTTGGACCTCTGCCAAGTCCTCCAAAATTTTGAGCAATCCACGTTGCTTGTGAGCAGTGACAACTCTTCAGTCAGCATTACCATACCACTGCTGTGTTTACTGAAGAGGTCGATGTTAAAAATCAAGGAAACAGCTGTCATGATGCAACTGGGGGAATCTGAAGGAGAAAACGATTAGCGTGATGGTACCAACATCAGGCCATCCACCTCAGGGAACGCTGGCCCCAGCAGCTATGACGAAGAAGAGGAGGAGGAACAGCTGGAGTTGGAGCAGGAATTTCATGCCACCACTGACGAGGGCCAGAGCGGTGCACGTTGGACTTCCACAATTCAACGCGAATGGTCAGCAGAAGCAGACCAGGAGGAAGGTGACGACTATGATGCATCACAACAACTATCACAACGCTCACAAGAGGATGATGAGGATTCTGGTAGGACTCTGGCACACATGGCTCAATTCATGCTAGACTGCATTGAACGTGACCCACGCATTGTGCGCATTCTGGACAACACCAATTACTGGGTTTATACCCTTCTGGATCCACGGTACAAACACAATGTTCCAAAACTGCTTGAAGAAAGAGTCAGACAGGTCAAAATGGAAGAATACCAGCAGGCCCTTGTGGAGACTTTAGAGAGGAGATTGACATCCTCCCCCTCCTCTAGCCAGTTGTACGCAGACAGACTGACTTCCGCAAACCCAGGACGACCAGGAGGGCAGCAAACAACGCAAGCCGCAGCTAGTACCCAAAAGGGAATGGTATCGGCAGTGTCCTTGGAGTGGGAAAATTTTCTGACACCCATGCAGCCGCAGCCCACTGAACAGCAAGCGTGCAGATCCACCTCCAACACCGATCGCCTGGAGAAGATGGTCAAGGACTACATGTCAGATGGCGTAGCTGTGTCGAACCATCCATCTGCACCCTTCAACTATTGGGTATCGAAGCTAGACACCTGGCACGAACTGGCAATGTACGCAATAGAGGTGCTGGCTTGCCCGGCAGCCAGCGTTATGTCGGAACGCTGTTTCAGTGCTGCCGGAGGCATCGTCACAGATCGGCGTATCCGCCTCTCTACAGAAAATGCAGACCGTCTGACTCAAATTAAAATGAATCAATCCTGGATTGGAAATGACTACGCAACACTCCAGGACCCCAACCAAGTAACATGACCAATGAACATCTGGGATGGTGTTGCGTTTCCGGGCCCTGTTTATTGAACCTCTCATCTGTATTACATTTATGACTGCATGGCGGCAAAAAGCATTGCTGCTCTATCCGCACGCTTTTTGTCCACATGCAAGGCCTGGGTTGTTGTGTCTCACAAAGCGTGGCCTTCTCCTCCTGCGCCTGCTCCTGTTCCATCACGTCTGCTGCTGCTGGGTTAGCGTTGCCGCGTGGTCCCTGTTTATTGAACCACTTATCTTTATTACATTTATGACTGCATGGCGGTACAAAGCATGCTATCCGCACGCTTCTTGCCCTCATGCAAGGCCTGGGTTGTTGTGTCTCACAAAGCGTGGCCTTCTCCTCCTGCGCCTGCTCCTGTTCCATCACGTCTGCTGCTGCTGGGTTAGCGTTGCCGCGTGGTCCCTGTTTATTGAACCACTTATCTTTATTACATTTATGACTGCATGGCGGTACAAAGCCTGCTATCCGCACGCTTCTTGCCCTCATGCAAGGCCGGGGTTGTTGTGTCTCACAAAGCGTGGCCTTCTTCTCCTCCTGCGCCACCCTCCTCCTGTTCCATCACGTGTGCTGCTGCTGGGTTAGCGTTACCGGTCCCTTTTCCTGGAACCTCTTATATGTATTACATTTATGACTGCATGCCGACAAAAAACATGTTACCTGTGCAAAGAAAACAGACATTTCCCGCATTTAAAAGACAGTTTTCCCTTTGAAACTTTAAAATCGATTTTCTCAAAAACTATAAGCTCTTTTTGCTAATTTTTTTTTCCTCTTGTACCCACTCCCAAGGTGCACATACCCTGTAAATTTGGGGTATGTAGCATGTAAGGAGGCTTTACAAACCACAAAAGTTCGGGTCCCCATTGACTTCCATTATGTTCGGAGTTCGGGTCGAACACCCGAACATCGCGGCCATGTTCGGCCTGTTCGGCCCGAACCCGAACATCTAGATGTTCGCCCAACACTAGCTGCAACAACAAAACAAAAGGCATGTACATGTGCCCATTCCCCCTCATGATCATTACCTTGCCGCGGTGAAGGGGCTTGCGTATCACACTGAAGCAATGACCGCCGGCTATATGAGTGTCTCGGGGGGTGGCACACCAAAGATAATAAGGTTGTTGCTTCATTGTGGACAGACCAAATTTGATCAGCTGGACAGTCACTGTTCTGTCATTCAGCTACCTCAGCCCGGCGACCATATGGGCTGGAAAGCCGCCATCACCCGCACTCTTGTCATGGTGCGCACCAGTCCAGCACGGCCGTCACTACACAAACAGCTGTTTGCAGTCACTGCATACGTTTCACTGGATCTTTGACTGAACATTGTATTATACCTTGCAGTCAGTGCATACCTTTCACTTGAATGGATGGCATTAAATGATTTAAAGTTGATTCATCTCACATATACAGCAGGGCCTCGAAAGTCCTCCTGTATTTTTATTTTTGGTCACTACCTCGGGACGTGCATGCCATGCCTGCTGCCTTCCTTGGATGTGTGTGGTAGCCGTTCCTGCTCCTTTGCCCACAGCGTGCCTGCTGCCTTCCTTGGATGTGTGTGTGGTGGTAGCCGTTTCTCAGGCTCCCACTCCAGACCGGAATTGAACCAGGATTTCCCGGCCATTACCCATGGTCACTCGCAATGGCAGACTTGCCCTCCAAAAAAGATTCTAGTTACAGGTAGTACAGTCTATCAGTGTCATCTACAGCGGGGCCTCGAAAGTCCTCCTGTATTGTTATTTTTGGTCACTACCTCGGGATGTGCATGCCATGCCTGCTGCCTTCCTTGGATGTGTGGTAGCCATTCCTGCGCCTGGTCACTCGCAATGGCAGACTTGCCCTCCATAAAAGATTCTCGATGCAGGTACTGAACAGCATTTAGAACAAGTATTTAATAAAAATAGATGTAAGCTTTAACAATGGTAGAACAAGAACCATCAAACGTTGATAAGGCAGTCAGACATTACCTGACATCAATGAGTGAGGAAGAGCAATCTTGCCATGGTGCACACCAGTCCAGCACGGCCGTCACAACGCAAACAGCTGTTTGCCGTGTGTTACACAGTGAGTTTGGTATGTCAGTATGAAGCAGTACTCTAATTACACTCCCTGATTGATGTATACACATACAAGATGTTTTAAAGCTCTTTAGGCATGCAATTTAGCATTCAATGTGATTTCTGCCCTTAAAATGCTGCTTTGCGTCCAATCCAGATTTTTCCCCGGGACTTTTAGCATCTATCTCACTCCGCCATGTCCGCCTCCAGGTGTTAGACCCCTTGAAACATCTTTTCCATCATGTGAGAAAACGCGGAAAAGCCGCCGCATATGCCAAGAGCAAGGCGGCTGACTCCGCGTCCAAAGCGGCGGTTTGCATGCATAGACACGCGTCTGGTAGTATGGTGGAATGCGGAAAAGCCACCGCATGTCCTGACAGCAAAGCGGCTGTTTCCGCGTCCAACGCGGCGGTTTACATGCAGCAGCATGCGCTTGGTGTGGCTCGGTCTGTTAGTGCACATAGGCAGATGGAGAGCTACGCGCGCGGGACTGAACTCAGGACCTTTATACCAGCAGGGGAAGTGTCAGCTGATCAGGAAGATAAGCTGATTCCTGCAGGACTCATGATTGGCTGAATGGCTCGGGCGGGGCGGCAGAGTCCAGCAACTATATATTCTGCTGCTTGTCAGTTGCTGGTTGTCTGCCATTGCTAACACTTGCGTGAAGGCGCTCAGACCTTAGCTAGACCCGACAGTGTGCCAGAACCGGCTGGAGCTGGGAATCCACACTGAGTCAGATTCTTGATAGCTTAAAGTACTAATTGAATTGTATTATTTGTTAGACCAGTTCCAGGGTGTTGAGATCAAGGCCCTCACACCCCAGACTAGGAATACTGTGTATCTTCTGTGTATTCTCTAGCATAGTTCCAGGGTGTTAAGATCAAGGCCCTCACATCCAAGACTAGGGAATTGTATTATCATTTATGTTATGCTCCAGACTAGTTCCAGGGTGTTGTGAATACGGACCTTACACCCCAGACTAGGATTGTGTTATTACTGTGTTACGTTAGCCCAGTTCAGGGCAAAACCTTACATATTAGCAGCATGGCTTCCTGCAACCCAGCCTTGGTCCCTCGCTCAGGGGTCCACAGGCTACAGGAATATCACCCACCACTCAGGGGTGAATTCCTCAGGAGTATAGGCCGCCAGCTCCTCTGGTGGTCTTTACTCAGAGTTGTTACTGTTGCATCAAACACTTACACTCTCTCCGGTGTCTAGAGGTTAGACATATCTGATTATTGACGATTCCGCAGATCCTCAATAATCGGGTATATCTGTATTCTTGGGGATACTGCGGATCGCCAAGGATCAGATTCTCTCTCTGGTTGCTGACACCAATCGTTACACATCACTTTTGTGGCCAGCATACATTTTTCTAGTTTTCAAAGTTCGCCTCCCCATTGAAGTTTATTGCAAAAGTTCGCGATAACCGAACTTTCGCAGGAGGTTCGCGAACCTAAAATCGGAGGTTCGGGCCATCTCTATTAGGGAGGGCCCCTCGGGGCCCCTCTGGCTCAAGGGCCCCGATGCGGTGCACCCCCTATTGCTACGCCCCTAACTGATGATTACCTGGCATTTTTTCAAAGGATTTGGTGGGAGCTAGCATCCAACAGGTTCCTAGACTCTCTCCAGGCCCCAGGCAACGGCCTAGGTTTACCTTGTAAATGGTCCGGCTCTGCTCCTGGTCACCACCAGTCTCGTGCCTGTTCCAGGAGTCTTCTAGGAGGGCACAGATGCCATCCCCAGCTCCTCCAGCAGGTGCACTTCCTGGAAATGCACACAATGCCCAACATATTTAACCATGCTGGTGGGGAAATAGCCACAGCACCTTTGCAAAAGCAAAAGTTATTTAAATCCCAGGTAAACAACAGTACTTAGTGCTATTTTCTTGCATAGCCTCAGAGTGGTCATCTAGATTTCCCTCACTCCTGATTACTAATATCTGCTTGTCAGCCCTGATCCTGCAAGTTACTCCTTCAGCCTGTCATTTTAGTCAGTACATGTACTTTGTCCTGCCAGTCAGCCCAAACTCCTGCCATGTTACAGTTGCAGTAAACCCTATCCATAACCCTATCAGTTTATTCTAGTTCTAGTTGAGGGACAGGGAGCTGGGGTCTGTAGGGACCTACTCCTCCTACCCCCTCTTGTGCAGAATGAGCACAGGGAGTGCTGTTATATTTACCTAACCCACATTACATCTGGTTGCCTTCTCCTCCTGGCATCCACGCATTCTATGCTGTCACCTTGAGGCTCCTGCATGCATGTCATGTCATCAGAAGCCTCAGGGTGGCAGTATAGAGCACAAGGCTATGGGTAAGAACAGACCAAATGCAGCATGGACTTGGTAAATATAAGAGCACTCCTTGCCCTTAGGCCTTGTTCACATTAGGCAATGAATATGGCCATGTGTTCAGGACGCAAGTGCACCCGATCACACGCCATCTGCGTTGTCGTGTGCTACGCTGCTGATCCCATTCATTACAGTAAATGTGATCAGCAATGCACTTTGGCAAAAATGCGTGCAGCAGTGCGATAGTGCATCGTACTGCAGCGCAGCATGCATAGTTTGAATGTCAGAAGTGCTCTCTATGCACTTCTGATGTTCTTGCTGATCGCATACTATATGTGCTGCCAAAATGCACATGGCAGCGTGTATGTGTGAAGGAGGCATTACTTTGCACAAGAGAGGGGGAAGAGGAGTAGAACAGCTGGTCACAATGGGAGTTTGTGTGCTGTCCGTCCATGACCGGGAAGGGGGTGATAGGTTTGCCGCCTGTGTTATGCCGTCTGCTCATGGAGATCTATGGACTAATTTGTAGTCAGGCCTCTGTTCAGGAAAACAGACTTTTCAAAGGCTGATTGTATGCAGCATTTTAAAATGCCTTTGTTGGATAATACAGTTTTCTTGCGTTACTGATTACAGCCCCATCTATGATTACTGTTAATGCTCCTGCACCACCCACCACAGTAGAAAAGAGAGCTTCCAGTAGACATTACGCATGTATCTCATCCTATATAATAAAACCCCTGTGTGTGGCTTTTGTGTCCTGTCCCTGTGTGTGTGTGTCCCTGCTTCCAGACTTGACAGTTTGCTGTCTGAGAACCTCATTGCATTGTGGGAAATAACAGCTTTTTCCAACTGCAAAGCAAGCAACATCTCCCTGTGTGCATATACTTCGGACAGTGGGAGGAGACGGGTGAGCAGGACGCATCAGTATGCGTAGGCCTTTTTACTAGTAATGCCATAAAACTAACCTACTTTATTTGCTTAGAGAAAGTCACAGTGAGAAATCAGGCACGTGGCCCTTTAAACCAGGATAGCGTTAGCAAGCAACAAAAAGGTGACATCATCCCTCCAGAAATTCAATCTCCAAACAGATATTTAGCAAGCAAAAAATAGACAGATTCCAGTTGCTGGAGCGTCTTTGTGCGATTGCACTTTTAGAAAATAAGACACTGCTTTTTTTAGTACATGACAACAATCCGTAAAAAAAAAAAGAAGAAAATCTTTAATTAAAGCATGTAGACAGCATAGGCAATTACACCGGATTTTAATGTCATAGACGTGGCTCTGAAAAAAAGTACCTAACTTCCTTTCAAAGAATAACAAGTCCTTGTATAATGAGAATAGCAGAATGAAAAGGATTTATCCGATGAGTCAAAGGGCCAAGCTGCTCACATGTTAAATCGCATTTCCCTGTACGGATGTTTGGTAAATAAATATGCACTGATTAAATGCAGGGATGAGAGAAGAAATTGTAATTATACACAGAAGACTTGCTGTCCGGTGCCCACTGAGCACTGCCAGGGCCTGCATTGTGCATGGCTCACTTTGTAGTGCTTCTGATAGCAATAACAAGACGTCATTCCGTGTATTGTAAATTAACTCTGGGGACGTATAGCCCAGAGGCTGAGGGAACCCAGATGTTGGCACCTGGCTCTAACTTGATAAATGCACAGGCTTGTATTACCTATAAAACAAATAGCTTCAAAACATTAAACAAAATTGCTTTGCCTGTTTTTGGAGTGTCAGCTCTAGTCTATCAATCTATATCTCCTTAGTACATTCTATTAAGCATATTTGAAATTTTGCTGATAACATTCCTCAAGGGGAAATGTAATGTTTGCAGAGGCAAAAAAACAACAACGCTTGCATTGCTCCCTTCTCCATTGTAATTTCATAAATCATCTCTTTGGGACATTTTTATCTTGTCACACACTGTGAATAGCGTAGAAGGATCCTAAGGTTTTCTCACTAGTTGACAGTGCAGATCTCGGCTCCTCTCACAATGGGTTGCATATAATTACACAGCTCCCGATTCCCTCTTTCCAGGCCGTTTCTCAGATATTTGAGCATAAAATATGCTTTTAAAGTTTCATCAGGGTGAAAATTTAAGGGATTATGTACATGTCTTTTGAATTCAAAGCACAGCAAGCTAACTCCAGTTCTGTAGAGCAGGGATAAGCTATTTTAGAAGTCTGTTTAGTTCACCATATTGTATAGTGTAAAGTGAAAATGTAAACAGAGGAAATGGAATGTGCTTCCTTTGGTCCTAGCAGAGCAATAACGCAATCAAATAATTACTATCATGCCATGACATTGCATCAGTTGCAGTCTTCCCTATTATAGCTTGGGTGCCTGATTACACTGATTTGCTGTTCCAACACACTGGTGGATGAAATTACTAGGCTATTGGTACCTGTGAACACAGTTAGATAGGAGCCGTTAGGTCTGTTTCACACTGAAAATCGCTAATCGCAATAGCTACTTTTCTATACTTAGGAATGATGAAAACCTCTAATTATGAAGCAAACCCCACAAGATTTGTCAATAGTTGACTTCTAAATGATGGACTCTTGGTGCAAGAAATGATTGCCATATCATTGTGAGGGTATAAATAGTGTGTCTTTGTTAAATATCTTCCTTTGCATCTTTTACATCATCCGTTTATTCTACATCTTCTTATGACATCAGTGTGTACTGCTTCTTCCTATAATGTATGTAAGCAATCTCATTGCATTCTGTATCATCGTCTAGTATCAGGGTCTGCCTGTGCAATGCTCACATACTGCACATTACCCTATTAGAAAGGCATTACAGCAAACTGCCAGTCAGCCATCTGCAGGTCAAGTTACTGACGCAGTGCAGGTCAGCTCACTAATCAGTAGGGGGAACAGTTGTTGCTTGACGGTTATCCGTTATTCCCCTGCTAGTGGTGTTTATGCTGGCTGATAGTGTTGGGCGAACATCTAGATGTTCGGGTTCGGGCCGAACAGGCCGAACATGGCCGCGATGTTCGGGTGTTCGACCCGAACTCCGAACATAATGGAAGTCAATGGGGACCCGAACTTTTGTGGTTTGTAAAGCCTCCTTACATGCTACATACCCCAAATTTACAGGGTATGTGCACCTTGGGAGTGGGTACAAGAGGAAAAAAAATTTAGCAAAAAGAGCTTATAGTTTTTGAGAAAATCGATTTTAAAGTTTCAAAGGGAAAACTGTCTTTTAAATGCGGGAAATGTCTGTTTTCTTTGCACAGGTAACATGCTTTTTGTCGGCATGCAGTCATAAATGTAATACATATAAGAGGTTCCAGGAAAAGGGACCGGTAATGCTAACCCAGCAGCAGCACACGTGATGGAACAGGAGGAGGGTGGCGCAGGAGGAGAAGGCCACGCTTTGAGACACAACAACCCAGGCCTTGCATGAGGACAAGAAGCGTGCGGATAGCATGCTTTGTACCACCATGCAGTCATAAATGTAATAAAGATAAGTGGTTCAATAAACAGGGACCACGCGGCAACGCTAACCCAGCAGCAGCACACGTGATGGAACAGGAGGAGGCGCAGGAGGAGAAGGCCACGCTTTGTGAGACACAACAACCCAGGCCTTGCATGAGGACAAAAAGCGTGCGGATAGCATGCTTTGTACCGCCATGTAGTCATAAATGTAATAAAGATAAGAGGTTCAATAAACAGGGACCACGCGGCAACGCTAACCCAGCAGCAGCAGCAGCAGCAGCAGCACACGTGATGGAACAGGAGGAGGCGCAGGAGGAGAAGGCCACGCTTTGTGAGACACAACAACCCAGGCCTTGCATGAGGACAAAAAGCGTGCGGATAGCATGCTTTGTACCGCCATGTAGTCATAAATGTAATAAAGATAAGAGGTTCCATAAACAGGGACCGGCAACGGTAACCCAGCAGCAGCAGCAGCAGCAGCAGCACACGTGATGGAACAGGAGGAGGCGCAGGAGGAGAAGGCCACGCTTTGTGAGACACAACAACCCAGGCCTTGCATGAGGACAAAAAGCGTGCGGATAGCATGCTTTGTACCGCCATGTAGTCATAAATGTAATAAAGATAAGAGGTTCCATAAACAGGGACCGGCAACGGTAACCCAGCAGCAGCAGCAGCAGCAGCAGCACACGTGATGGAACAGGAGGAGGCGCAGGAGGAGAAGGCCACGCTTTGTGAGACACAACAACCCAGGCCTTGCATGAGGACAAAAAGCGTGCGGATAGCATGCTTTGTACCGCCATGTAGTCATAAATGTAATAAAGATAAGAGGTTCCATAAACAGGGACCGGCAACGGTAACCCAGCAGCAGCAGCAGCAGCAGCAGCACACGTGATGGAACAGGAGGAGGCGCAGGAGGAGAAGGCCACGCTTTGTGAGACACAACAACCCAGGCCTTGCATGAGGACAAAAAGCGTGCGGATATAGCAGCAATGCTTTTTGCCGCCATGCAGTCATAAATGTAATACAGATGAGAGGTTCAATAAACAGGGACCGGAAACGCTAAACCATCCCAGATGTTCATCGGTCATGTTACTTGGTTGGGGTCCAGGAGTGTTGTGTAGTCGTTTCCAATCCAGGATTGATTCATTTTAATTTGAGTCAGACGGTCTGCATTTTCTGTGGAGAGGCGGATACGCCGATCTGTGATGATGCCTCCGGCAGCACTGAAACAGCGTTCCGACATAACGCTGGCTGCCGGGCAAGCCAGCACCTCTATTGCGTACATTGCCAGTTCGTGCCAGGTGTCTAGCTTCATGCCCGGTTTCAGGTCCAGCGGTGCCAGCCACAAATCCGTCTGTTCCTTTATTCCCCTCCAAATTTCCTCCCCTGTGTGCTGCTTATCCCCAAGGCAGATCAGCTTCAGCAACGCTTGCTGACGCATGCCAACAGCTGTGCTGCACTGCTTCCACGATCCTACTGCTGCTGGTGCTGGGTTAGCATTTCCGGATGAGGTACAGCTTTGAGATGCGTTGGAGGAGAAGGAGTCAGAGAGGTAGGTGCTGCTGTTGTTATCCAGCTGTTTGCGGCGTGGGCAACACCCGCGCCGTAGCAGGTGAGGAATCGCTGCCAGGCTCCACAAGGTTCACCCAGTGCGCGGTAAGGGAGATGTATCGACCCTGGCCGAACGCACTCGTCCAGGTGTCAGTGGTGAGGTGAACCTTGCAGGCAACGGCATTCTTCAAGCTTCGGGTTATTTAGCTGACCACGTGCTCATGCAACTCAGGCACTGCAGAGCGCGCAAAGTGGTAGCGGCTGGGAACCACGTAACGTGGGATGGCCACTGACATCATGCCCTTGAAGCTGTTTGTCTCCACCACTCGATATGGCAGCATTTCGCAGGCCAGAAGCTTGGCTATGCTGGCTGGCTGTTACTGCCACGGCCCGGGGGTCATTTGCTGGCAATTTCCTCTTGTGCTCAAACATCTCAGAGACAGACAACTCAACCGTAGCGCTGCACACCGAAGGGCTGTTGGTTGTTGTGTTTGATGAACACTGGGAGACCTCAAGAGCACTAGTCCGGAAAGTGACAGTGTCAGCATCGTCTGATGTTTGTGAATGTTGTGAACCACGCAATGGCTGGGCTACTGCTGCTGCTGAGGCAGGTCTGGTGGTGAGTCTGGTGAACCCAAGGGAGGCAGTGTTGCTGGTGGTACCCTGTCCTGCCACGTTTGCCCACAGAGTGGGATGTTTGGATAGAATGTGGCGGCTCATGCTGGTGGTGGAGAGGTTGTTAATACTTTTCCCCCTGCTCAGGCGGGTCTTGCACACCTTGCAAATCGCCATGGTAACATCCTCAGTGCAGTCTTCAAAGAAAGCCCAGACTTTAACTGGCTGAGGACTCGGACCTCGTGCGTGATGTGCTGGTGCTGCTTAACCCACTGCTGGACGCTTGAGAGGTCATCCAAGTAATTATCTGGTCCTGTTCTTTTGGATCTGTGAGGGTTGTTGTCCTGGACAACATGGGCAGTATTGAGTGGGTTTTCTTGGGTGCTCCCCTGTGGCCTGTACGTGAACCGTCAGGGGAAACACCTCTTCCCTTGCCCCTCCCTCTTTCACCGGATTTCTTCCTCATTTCACTTATCCTTAAAGTACACGCTGACTGGCAGCAGTACAGTGGCAGTACAGAAATGCTATACAGTGGTGGGTGAGCGGTGTACCACTATTGTCAGCAGTGACACAGAGCACAATGCTATACAGTGGCGGGTGAGCGGTGTACTACTGTTCCCAGCAGACACAGAGTGGAAGTAAACACAATGCTATATAGTGTGGCTGAGCCGTGTACACAGAGTGGCATTAAACACAATGCTATATAGTCTGCTATATAGTCACCCCGAACAGGGTGATGTTCTGCAGAACCCAAACAGTGGCAAACACTGTTCGCCCAACACTACTGGGAGGGAACGCAGATTTTAGTACCTAAACACACGATACAACATGTTTTCCGGGGTCGGACTCTGAGGCACATACAGATGGTCCCGATCATCATCCTCATCATACAACTCTTCTCCTGAGTCTGACCCACCCACCACCTCTGCCACCCCAACATCCCCAGACACAGACCCCTCATCGTCCTCAACATTAACTTGGGATGCTGGCCTGAGCCAGACCTCCTCCTCCACATCAGGCCCCATCATCTCCTCAATGGCAGCCCTCATTAATCGCTCTGGCGACGGACTGATGGACACAACGTTCTCCTCCGGGGAGGGCTGCTGCTGACCACTGGCTGCTGGGGTGGATGTTATAGCTTGCGTGGGGCGTTGGCTGTTGCTGTTGTTGGGAGTGCTGCTCACAGCGGAGGTCTCTGGGGAACTCATGTTGAGCTCATATAGTGGTTGACGGTGAGTGGAGTATTACTGATCCCAGCAATATACACACTGACTGGCAGAGTACGCAATGCTATATAGTGTGGCTGAGCGGTGTACACAGAGTGGCAGTAAACACAATGCTATATAGTCTGGCTGAGCGAGCGGTGTACTACTGTTCCCAGCAGAATCAGAGTGGCAGTAAACAATGGTATATAGTCTGGCTGAGCGGTGTACACAGAGTGTCAGTAAACAATGGTATATAGTCTGGCTGAGCGAGCGGTGTACTACTGTTCCCAGCAGAATCAGAGTGGCAGTAAACAATGGTATATAGTCTGGCTGAGCGAGCGGTGTACTACTGTTCCCAGCAGAATCAGAGTGGCAGTAAACAATGGTATATAGTCTGGCTGAGCGGTGTACACAGAGTGTCAGTAAACAATGGTATATAGTCTGGCTGAGCGAGCGGTGTACTACTGTTCCCAGCAGAATCAGAGTGGCAGTAAACAATGGTATATAGTCTGGCTGAGCGGTGTACACAGAGTGTCAGTAAACAATGGTATATAGTCTGGCTGAGCGGTGTACACACAATGCTATATAGTCTGCTATATAGTGTCAGTAAACAATGGTATATAGTCTGGCTGAGCGAGCGGTGTACTACTGTTCCCAGCAGAATCAGAGTGGCAGTAAACAATGGTATATAGTCTGGCTGAGCGGTGTACACAGAGTTTCAGTAAACAATGGTATATAGTCTGGCTGAGCGGTGTACACAGAGTGTCAGTAAACAATGGTATATAGTCTGGCTGAGCGGTGTACACAGAGTGGCAGTAAACACAATGCTATATAGTCTGGCTGAGCGAGCGGTGTACTACTGTTCCCAGCAGAATCAGAGTGGCAGTAAACAATGGTATATAGTCTGGCTGAGCGGTGTACACAGAGTGTCAGTAAACAATGGTATATAGTCTGGCTGAGCGGTGTACACAGAGTGTCAGTAAACAATGGTATATAGTCTGGCTGAGCGGTGTACACAGAGTGGCAGTAAACACAATGCTATATACTCTGGCTGAGCGAGCGGTGTACTACTGTTCCCAGCAGACACAGAACAGTAAACAGAATGCTATATAGTGTGGCTGAGCGAGCGGTGTACCACTATTCCCAGCAGACACAGAACAGTAAACAGAATGCTATATAGTGTGGCTGAGCGAGCGGTGTACCACTATTCCCAGCAGACACAGAACAGTAAACAGAATGCTATATAGTGTGGCTGAGCGAGCGGTGTACCACTATTCCAAACAGACACAGAACAGTGAACAGAATGCTATATAGTGTGGCTGAGCGAGCGGTGTACCACTATTCCCAGCAGACACAGAGTGGCAGTAAACAGAATGCTATATAGTGTGGCTGAGCGAGGTACACAGAGTGGCAGTAAACAGAATGCTATATAGTGTGGCTGAGCAAGCGGTGTACTACTATTCCCAGCAGACACAGAGTGGCAGTAAACAGAATGCTATATAGTGTGGCTGAGCGAGGTACACAGAGTGGCAGTAAACAGAATGCTATATAGTGTGGCTGAGCAAGCGGTGTACTACTGTTCCCAGCAGTGACACAATGACAGGGGGGACCCTGGCTAGCGTGGCTGGAGCGCGAACTACCCTGCCTGCCTACCCAAAGCTAAACCCACAGACAAATGGCGGAGATATGACGTGGTTCGGGTATTTATTTACCCGAACCACGTGACCGTTCGGCCAATCAGAGCGCGTTCGGGTCCGAACCACGTGACCCGTTCGGCCAATCACAGCGCTAGCCGAACGTTCGGGGAACGTTCGGCCATGCGCTCTTAGTTCGGCCATGTGGCCGAACGGTTTGGCCGAGCACCGTCAGGTGTTCGGCCGAACTCGAACATCACCCGAACAGGGTGATGTTCTGCAGAACCCGAACAGTGGCGAACACTGTTCGCCCAACACTACTGGCTGACATCTATGAGGATCTGTGAGAACCCCTGCAAACTGACAACCTTAAGCCCCCCCCCCCCCACACACACACACACACACTGATTAATGAGCTGACATGCATGGCATCATAAACTTGAGTTTTGACACCTTGCTCACCGCTGATGTAAGTCATGTGTCTCTCCTCTGCGCTTTTTGCAAGTTCTTGCCCTTTTTTTTTAATAAACTATGGGCCCGTTTCCACTAGGGCGGAAACCACCGCGATTCCGCAGAGTTTCCCCGCACATGAATCGCATGGGGAAACTCTGCCATAGGGGAGAATGGCACCACCGGCGGAATCGCTTGCTGTAGCGATTCGGC
Source organism: Hyperolius riggenbachi (assembly GCF_040937935.1). NCBI lineage: Eukaryota > Metazoa > Chordata > Amphibia > Anura > Hyperoliidae > Hyperolius > Hyperolius riggenbachi. The sequence continues at coordinate 175,764,305 of NC_090647.1, read as the reverse complement.
CGGAACCCCCCGCAGAATTCGCAGCTGAGGCTGCGAATCCCATAGCCGTGCATGCAACGGCTGATGGGATTCGCCTGCGATCCCACCCACCCGCTCAGTGCTGCCGTGTGTCTCGCAGACGCACGCCGCACTAGTGGAAACGAGCCCTTAGACTTTTTGCAGATATTGATGGCTTACTTACCTTAAATTCTCTCTATTTGCTATAGTGCCCCTTTAATGTAAGTGCTACCCAAAGCAAGAGCCACTGGCGCCTAAATTACCCTCTGGGCACCACGATAGCCACAATTAACATTGTTGTCTATGCAGTGCCCATTTTAACATATAGCCACCAGCACCCAAATCAACTTGAACTCATGATGATTTAAATGACAGAGATATTAGTACTAGGTATTTGGCAGAAAAGTGTCTGGTTAATAAAAGATGCACCTGGGCCCATAAACAATTCACTTTTTCACCTGAGTTTTCTCCTATTAGATACTTTTTCTACTTTTCTTCTATTTAAAATAACTTTCCAGTACTTTTCAACTAAAAAAGTACCAAAAAGTAAAATAAAAAGTACTATCAGAATTATTTTGAGTATTTTCTTGCTTTCTGGTGGCTGAAAAGTTATTTTATTGACAAGTGTAAATATACCATGTAGGAGAGAATTCAGGAGAAAAAGCTAATTGCATATGGGCCTTGGAATTTTAGCATGTCTGCTTTGGGTGCTATCAGGCCTTATCCCAGCATTGGATCCATGAGTTGTATATGAGACACGCAGGGAATATCCGCTGACTGAAGACCATCACAGTCTGCATGTAGTCCAATAACAGAGAAGCGTATCCACTTATTTATAGCAATAATGCAGATGAGAAAGATTTTAATGAATCTATAACACAGCAGGTATATCTGTTCAGCAATTAACCTGGGTAACTTTTAAAAGTTAGCTGAGAGCTACTTGTCTCTCACAGGCGATTAACTGGAGAACACTCATAGTGAAGTGCTGACTGCATGTGGCTCAAGGCATAATCAGAATTGCGCAGCTCATGGCAACATATCATTTTAACGTGTTTAACTCCAGACTGTGGTAAGGCATATGGAGGCCATGAATACCTGATTCCTTGACCCCTCCCATGTGGATCAATCCAGTTCAGTGAGCAGTTATAGGCTCTATATGCTCATCATCAAAAGATGCCATGTGAGTCTGGATGGGAGACTTTAAATACACAGAATAGCTTACAGTGACCTCTCATATGTTAATTTCACCTTGCTGATATCTGCTAATTTAATTTCATGCAGCTCAAAACTCTGTTATGGAGACATATTGGGAAAAAAATTAAACAGCTTCATTTGCTCATGTCAGTGGAAGGATTTAATTGCACTTGCAGAACATTTTTTTCCTCCCTGGAGTGCTGCTGTTATGTGTAGAATTAGAGGATAATTTCAGTCCATGGATGACTCAATGCTTTATACTTGAAACCTGAACATTTGCTTTAAAAGCGTAGATTTAAAATAGTATGCTGTTGTCGGATGTTATTGAGTTCAGCAATAAATATTTCAGATGACAAACATTTCTACAACAAATGAAAAAAAAAGGAGTTTCTCAATCTCTGCAATATAAGGGCCGGTTCACACTTGCGGTTTTGCAAAAACCGCACCGGATGTCCGGACCGCACCGGAGCCGGATCGGACCTGAACCGTACGGTTCCTGTCCGGATCCGGTCCGGTTGCATACGGTTTCCGTGCGGTATGAACACGGTTGCGGTCCGGATCCGGATAGTAACAACCTGTATAAAAACAAAAAAAAATGTTGGGGTCTGGGAGGTCAGCAGAAGGGGGACCTGTGGAATCAGGCCCTCTGCTGTTTAGCACTCACCTCCACCTCCAACATGCTGCCAACATCTCCGGATCCGGATCCAGCTGTGCTGCTCCACTCCAAAATGCTTGCCCATGTGTCCCCAGCCAATATCGCCGCAAAAATCCGCATAGGAAGTGGGGTAGAACATCCGGATTTTTTGCCAGTGTGTTGTGCGCTCTCCGGTTCTCATTGGTTTCCATTGGCCGGATGGTGCAGTCCGGCTCCGCCCCGGATACGGCTGCCGGAGGAGCCGGACCCAAAAATAGCGCATGTTGGAATGGACACCGGAGTCCGGATCCGGTCCGGCTCCGGTCCGGACGAAACGGACGCATGTGAACCCTGGCATAGCCTTACATTGCTATGCCGTGCGTCCGTTTCGTCCGGCCAGCATGCGGTGCGGCTCCGGTGCGGCTGCGGCACGGCTATTCCGGATAGCCACCGCTAATGTGAACCGGGCCTAAGACTAACATGCTGCATTTAAGAATATGCACATATTTTAGGGTTGACTTCATACTAATAGACAATTTAGTGAGGAATGTTTTGATTACATAAATGAATAAACCAACTGAGATAGGATTCTAGTGTGAGCCATACACTGGTAGATTGACCTGACAGATTTTAATTAGATCATCCGTAAGGACCAACAAAATAAGTCATGCAAATGTGCTATGGGGCTTTATTCATGTGACGACTTCAAACATCAGATCTGGTGCTGAAAAAAATAAAGGAGAAAAAAATGTTTGAAGCACATGACAGCTAGAGACGGTTCCAGGCGAACTTTTGCGGAAGGTCGGTTCGCCCCCATAGTGCGCCATTACGGTCAACTTTGACCCTCTACATCACAGTCAGCAGGCACATTGTAGCTAATTAGGCTACACTCTGTCCTGGAGCCACTTCCCCCCCCCCCTTATAAAAGGCAGGCAGCGCTGGCCATTACACTCACTTGTGTACCTGCAGTAATTAGTGAAGGGACAGCTGCTGGCAGACTCTCATAAGGAAAGATTAGTTAGGCTCTTTTAGGCTTGTTAGCTTGCTCCGGGCTGATTGTTATTGCTAAAATAGCACCCCTCAACAGCTCTTTTGAGAGCTAATGTTCTCCTGATGTGTTTTTTTTTTTTCGTGTGTTGCCCACTGACATTATACAGCCCTATCTGTTGCAGCTGCACCTTGGTAATTACTATTACTGTGCCAGCCAGGCCCTGCCTAACTATCTATACTGGGACACCTACCTATGCCTACTTAACTACTGGGGCACCTACTTACCTATACAGGGACACCTACCTATGCCTACCTACCTATACTGGGACTCCTACCTATGCCTAGCTAACTACTGGGGCACCTACCTATGCCTATCTACCTATACTGGGACACCTACCTATGCCTACCTACCTATACTGGGACTCCTACCTATGCATAGCTACCTATACTGGGACTCCTACCTATGCCTAGCTAACTACCCGGGCACCTATCTATGCCTACCTACCTATACTGGGGCTCCTACCTATGCCTAGCTAACTATTGGGGTGCCTACAGTACCTATGCCTATCTACCTATATTGGGACACCTACCTATGCTTACCTACTTATACTGGGACTCCTACCTATGCCTGCCTACCTACCTATACTGGGACCCCTATCTATGCCTAGATAACTACTGGGGCACCTACCTATGCCTACCTACCTATACTGGGACTCCTACCTATGCCTAGCTAACTACTGGGGCACCTACCTATGCCTATCTACCTATACTGGGACACCTACCTATGCCTACCTACCTATACTGGGGCACCTACCTATGCTTACCTACATACAAGAAGATAATATGGTCTTTGCTTCTTTGTGGACAGAGCAGACCAAATTTTGATCAGCTGGACAGTCACTGTTGTTCTATCATTGAGCTACCACAGCTCGGCAACCATATGGGCTTGAAAACCGCCACGGCCTGCACTCTCGCCATGGTGCGCACCAGTCCAGCACAGCCGTCACTATGCAAACAGCTGTTTGCGGTGCGTTACACAGTGAGTTTGCTGTGTCAGTGTGAAGCAGTACTCTAATTACACTCCCTGATTGATGTATACACATGCAAGATGTTTTAAAGCACTTTAGGCCTGAAATTTAGCATTCAATGTGATTTCTGCCCTTAACCACTTTACCTCCCTTGCTACGCTTATCTACTCCCCACAAAACTTTACTTTAAGTTCAGGGGAGTAGATAGGCGTACTTGTGGTAAACAGTGTGCTGTATGCCCAATAAGCTATCTGATTATGTATAAAGGGTATCATTTTAACCGTGACAAGTGAGAGAATAGATTTTGTGTTGTTTAACAACTGAGGGCTAAGTCATGTGATTTTTTTTTTACCGGAAAACTGAATGAAAAGCAATAAAACTGTTATTTTCGTGTACTCTATACCCCTAAATAAATACTTGTAAAAAAAACCAAAAGTGACAGCATTGAAAAGAGAATACATAGTTACCCTAGGGACTTAGCTTTTAAAATATGTATTATTATTATTATTATTATTTATTTATTTATAAAGCGCCAACATATTCCGTGGCGCTGTACAATGTAAGAAAACAAACAAGGGATACATAATGATACAGACAATGATATACATGGAAATATGAACACTGATACAAGATACAGCACTGCTGATTACAATTTGATTTAACAGGATGACTAAAATGTATAAATTTCTAACAGTGTGCAAGCAATTGAATTAATAACATTCCATGACACAAAAGGGTGAGAGCCCTGCCCTTGCGAGCTTACAATCTGAAGGAATGGGGTGGAAACAAGAGGTGGGGGAAGTATACAGTATATGTACAGGCAGTGCGTAATTAGGTTATTTAGTGGGTGCATGGCCTAAGCTAGAGAATATGCTTGTCGGAAAAGGTGGGTTTTGAGGGAGCGTTTAAAGATTTCAAAGGTGGGAGAGTGGCGGATGTGTTGTGGAAGGGCATTCCAGAGGAGGGGTGAGGCACGTGAGAAGTCTTGTACACGTGAATGTGAGGAGGTAATTGTAGAAGAGGATAGAAGAAGCTCGTGTGCAGATCTGAGATTGCGGTTGGGTTGGTATCTGGAGACTAGTGAGGAGATGTACAGGGGAGAGAGATTGTGGAGAGCTTTGTAGGTTATGGTTAAGAGTTTAAACTGAATCCTCTCATTAATTGGTAGCCAGTGAAGAGCTTGACAGAGAGGGTCAGCAGAGGAAGAGCGAGAGGAGAGATGAATGAGTCGAGCAGCAGAGTTCAGTACAGAATTGAGCGGTGATAGTCGGTTAGTTGGAAGTCCACCAAGCAATATATTGCAATAGTCCAATCGAGATATAATAAGAGCATGTACTAACATTTTGGTTGTGTCATGGGAGAGAAAAGGTCGGATACGTGCTATGTTTTTCAGTTGGAAATGGCAGGAGCTGGTTAGGGAGTTAATGTGAGGAGTAAATGTATGCCATGAGAGTGTATTACTGTTAATCATGAAGATAAGGGCTTTTAATTACTGATAGAGTACAATGAGAAAACAAAAAACACAAACCAGAAACTAATATATTATCGCCATACATTGCACCAGGAACATTATTTAAATGTTGAGATAACCAGGACAAATTAGCAAATACAATGTGTGGGTTTTACCTATGGTAACATTGTTTATTTGAAAACTATAGTGCATGGAAATGGAGAAATAGTGTATTTTTTTTTTTCTTCTCATTTTTCCCTTTAAAATGCACAGATAATAGCATAATTACTAAAAGCAAATACCACCCTCACAAAGCATAATTTGTGGCAAAAAAAACAAGATATAGATCATTTACATCTGATGAGTAGCAATAAAGTTATTGGTGAATGAATAGGAGGAGCGCTGAAATGTGAAAATTGCTCTGGTTTTTAAGCAAAAAACCCTGTGGTGCTGAAGTGGTTAAAACGCTGCTTTGCGTCAAATCCAGATTTTCCCCCGGGACTTTTGGCGTCTATCCCACTCCGCCATGCCCCCCTCCAGGTGTTAGACCCCTTAAAACATCTTTTCCATCACTTTTGTGGCCAGCATAAGTGTTTCTAGTTTTCAAAGTTTGCATCCCCGTTAAAGTCTATTGCGGTTTGTGACAGTTTGCGCAAACCAAACCTTTCGCGGAAGTTCGCGAACCAAAAATCGGATATTCGGGCCATCTATAATGACAGCATGTTTAACCACTTCATGCCATCAGAAAAAGATTAAAATGGGGCCCTCTGATGGTCACCAGACTTTTTAGTTACCTCATTTTTTGGAATATACTAAGCACCTAGGTTTAGAGGTAAGAAATCCAGGAAAAAAAAAATACTAAACCTAGCTGTGTCTATAGTTCAGGGACGTCTTATGGACCTTAGCTGTCTCTAAGCTAGTCTATCTATAGGTCACAACACTGCAAGGAGAGACTGTGTGTCTCTCGCAGCGTGCAGGGAGGCGGGGAAGCGGCAGGGGACGCGGCCGGGGAGAGAGAGCTGCCCAATGGCAGCTCTGGAAACCATGCAGTAACACCTCTGGCAGGCGTTTTGAACAGGGAATCCCTCTCCCTGTGTTTGCCTCCAAGATAGTGACGAATATTGTCGCTAATCTCGGGCAGCAGTAGTGCGGTGATGGGGGGTGGGGGCAGAGAGCGGCATTATGGGGACACAGAGGCATGTCATGAGTCAGAGAACATGCCTCTGTATCCCATCTTCCCTCCATCTGCCCACTTTGGGTTCTCTTTAAGCTGTACTCACAGCCATCTAGCACACGGAGGTATGTGTTTACTGCATATGACAAAAATAATAAAAGGCTGGCTTTTATTATCAGACAGGTACAAGACATGTAAAATAGAGGAAAACTATTGCAAGAGTGAAACAATGTATTTTTGTGTTTTGGTTGTTATAAATCTACTCCAATTAACTTTGATTTAGATTTGTAATGCTGGGAATACACAATGCGTTTTTGTACCCGATTTTAATTTAGAATCGAATCGAGCGCATAATCGATGGCCCTGTTGACACTGGCAATTAAGTGGCAAACGGTTCAGTGAAAACGGCTTTGATTAACGGCATTCCACTCAGAGGATCATGCAGAACGGATCCATTCTAACAGACCAATGTGAACTGATCTATAGGTTAATATTAGATCTATTCTCATCTGTTAGGATCCATTCCGTTCCGATCCACGAACGGACTGTTTTTTTAAGGTAAGTTTGAACCAGGCCTTAAGGCCTGAGGAGGTGGGCATTATTTGAGTTCTCCCTGCTTAAAAACCTTGCTGTACTTTTATGCAATCCTTATCTTCTTATTAAATTACCTTATTTATTTTGCTGCTGAGCCACTGTTATAAAGAAAAGATAGCTTAGCTGCTTAGGGTGTGTACACACATCCAATTTGGATTGGTCAATTATCTCCCAATTTACATCTCCCATGTCGTATGAGAGATTACCTACTCAATCATAGTATTCAAAACCTGTTGGCCCTCATGCTATTTAAAGGTAATACAATTGGCCAAACATAATTGGATGTGTGTATGCACCCTTATGTGCACGTTCAGATTTAGGCCGATTTTACACATGCCTTTCAAATGTGCGTTGGGTTACCCTGTTTTACCACAGCACTTTACCCTCAGCGGTAGTGATGAAAGTCAATGGGCAACACAGAAAATTCAAATATGTAGTGCGCCGCGCAAGTGCTGGTCAGCATGTCCCATCTCCATGTTACTTCTTCACTGCTGCATCTCTGGTTGAGTGATTAGCCAGCACTTGACAATGAAATATATACATGCCGATGTGACTTGAAAAATAATGCAGTACCAGTAGAGAGACTCAGGATCCAGAAGCATGCTGAGGGTCTGGAGGAGGGAACATGGCAGTAGGACAGACAGTGTGCAGAGCCAATTAGCAAACACAGTTTGTATAATCAGCATTATACCCAATGCATATATTGCTTGTATAATGATTCCTATGCTATTTACATAAAGCGTGTTACACTAGAAAACTATGTAACATGTTACTGAGCTTACATAATGCTTGGTAAAATTTAGGTGTGCTGTCTGCCCACTTACATTTTTTTTTCAGTGAACAGACCCTCATGTCTACATGGCGAGGAAAGGAACAGCGCTACTTAAAAACAGATTGCATCCTTATGACTACCTGCTTGAGAGTGCAAGCCCCACTAGTGGGATAAAATACACACCCAGCATTCAAATAAAATGCACCTGTCTACCATTGGAGGATGTTGGTTTCTGTAATAGCTTGCATGCAACTTATTAGGTACTCGTCCCTCCCACTGCGAAGAAGTCATCCCCCATGGGAGGGGCCCTAACACTAAGTAATCCTAAATTATGCATAGGCATAGCCTGGGTGCACTACCAAATAAAAATTCAAAATTGCGCAAAGGTGGATCAGCGCATCACCAGGCCGCCTCCGAATTGCCACCAATCAGAGGTGCGCTGAGCCCTCCCAAGAAACTACAAGGCACAGACTAACCAGCAAGCTCATGGTGACCCAGAACTCATTGGAGTGTGTAAGGGACTACAATGGTCCTAAAAGCCCCCTTACTAAGATGTTAAGAAAAACAAAAGTTTGCTTTCCTAAAACAGAAAGAATTTGCGATAATTCAGGTTGGAGTGAGCTTGAGATGTCTCCCAGAGCAACACTGCTGAATATATGCAAATTAACAAGCTGACACATCATTGCATTCCAGCGGTTCTGGAGGTGTGTTTAGCTTCTAAGGGTACAATGGTTAATTTGCATATATTCAGCAGTGTTGCTCTGGGAGACATTTCAAGCTCACTCCAACCTGAATTATCGCAAATTATTTCTGTTTTAGGAAAGCAAACTTTTGTTTTTTTTTAAGAAACTACAAACGCACCTTGAAACCAAACAGAAGCTCTGCATAAACATCAATAAGCAATGCTATTACATGGGAGCAGCTGACTAAAGTTACTTACCTTTGTACATGGTGAGGAAAGGAACAGCGCTACTTAAAAACAGATTGCATCCTTATGACTACCTGCTTGAGAGTGCAAGCCCCACTAGTGGGATAAAATACACACCCAGCATTCAAATAAAATGCACCTGTCTACCATTGGAGGATGTTGGTTTCCGTAATAGCTTGCATGCAACTTATTAGGTACTCGTCCCTCCCACTGAGAAGAAGTCATCCCTCATGTCTGGTGACAGTGAAATCAAATGCAGTCATATTTAGAAGCCATATTGTTGTTTTGTATCCTTACATTTAATCAAGACCCAAGTCACACCAGAGGCTAAAGACAGTGAATTAGGAACGCTCCTTTTGATTACATTTCTGATCAGAAATTAGCATTATCGATAGCAAAACAGAAATACAATTCTGCAGAAATACCACATTACCGCAACTCTGCAATTGTAGCCCAATCGCAGATCTCGCAAACATTGGACCAATCAGAGAATGCAGAGTCATCTCGGAAGTATTTGTCCAATCAGAGAATGTAAAAAAATGAATTGGAAATCAGAAATCTGTGGAATTAGTTATGAGCATTGGCAGAAATCGGAATTTCCACTGAAACAGAAGCCTTTCATCTTCTCCCATGCACCAGCTGGCACTCACTATGGCAAGGTCCGGGCAGGGTCGGACTGGGACACTGGGGGCCCACCAAAGAAATGTCAACCTGGGGCGCACACATCCATGATTGCAGTGAAAAAAGGGCGTGACATGCATTGGAAGGTAGTCATGGTCATGATGTATTATGGACAGGGCCAAATGTACATGATCTTAGCAGCATTGTAATTCAGAGACACTGCTGCCCAGCAAAACTTTGCATAGAGTCCCCTCCTTCAATATAAAGTAATGTCCTACTTTGCAGAGGTTGCAACCGCAGAGGTTGCCGAGGTTGCGACCGCATCGGGGCCCTTGGGCCAAAGGGGCCCCGAAGGGCCCTCCCTCAACTACAGTAGATACAGTATCTATTGGTCCTGTGCTCATAATAATCACTTTTATAGATACTTTGAACAGTGGTAATCATTAACAAGCTATTTCCCATCCCCTTCTTGCACCTTTGACACTGTAGTTGCCATTGGCAGGTTTCAGTGCGTCGTATCAATTGTTATGTATAGAGTGCTTGGGGGGCCCCATTGTAAAATTTTCATTAAGGCCTACAGCTCCTTAGCTACGCCACTGCTCTCAGCATGAGTGATTACTGCACTGAGAAGAGAATTTTTGTGCTGCAGACAGCAATTGGAGCTCTGTCAGACAAGGAGGGGGGCACCAGAGACCTGGAGGCGGGGCCCACCGAGGGAAAAAACTGTACTACTGTGGCCCAGTCCGACCCTGGGTCCGGGCATAGCAGAGGTAGCCATAGCATTAAGTCACACCTGAAGGCAACTGCACTTGGACGCAACGTGATGCGGTTTTTGTTGCAGAAACACGTGGGGTTAAAAACTCCGCCATTTTGCTGCATTGAATTTGCCATTAGAACTGAGAAGGTGCTCAGTGGCCAGCAGAAATTCTCAACAAGTATGCACTTCAGCCTCCCGGACCTGGTTCCATAACGGTATGATGTGCAAAAATATAAGAGGCTACCCACTAGCAAGGTAAGTATCTATATATATTTTTTAACAATTTGCTATAAGAATGTTAAAAAAAATGACTAACACACCCATTATGCCAACATTACCTGATGCTAGTTAAAGCGGAAACCTGAACTCAGAACTTCCTCTCTGCTCTAAAAGATAAGCCACAGCATAATAACCTTTAAAGACAACCACTTCTTTGTTACAGCTGATACAAATCCTGCAATAAATATGCAGTGCGTCTACTTCCTGCTTTTATGGAAACAGACATAGGGTTAACATCCTGTGTTTACAAATAAGCTGCTCTGCTGAGGCAGCCGGCTGAGAGATCAAATTACAGTTATGATTAGTCACAGAAGAGGGTGACATAGACAGGCTAAACTCTCTAAATACACACAGGGTGCATCTCTCTATGTTTTCCTTCTGTCCATTGCAAGAATTCAAGTCTACTTTAACCCCTAAAATGCAGCACTTACTTTATTTGTGCCAGGAATAACATGTTTTATATGCTGAGGCAAAGCAGCACTTAGATAAAGCGATAGTGTTGAGGCCCTTGGCAAAGCTATTACCTGCTGTGGCTATATGATATGTATTATTTTTCACATTCTTTAAATCTGGCAAAGTGTTAAAAGCTCAGATGTTCTGATTTACAGGAAAACAGATTTTCTTTAATAAACTGCCCACATTTTTTCCCCTTATCTCTTTTTTTTGTCACTTATTATCAGGCATACGGACTTGAGTGTATTTTTCCCCAATTAAATATTTTTAGATTCAGAACGTGTTACTTCTAATTAAATATCCAGTTGCTATAACATTTCTTTAGAGTTTTTTTTTCAAACATAGTCACACAATGCAAAAAAAATGAAGAAGTGAAACATTTTTCTATACATCGTTCTTCTGAAAACGTGTCCTGTTTTGTCCTTCTTCCTGGCCTATACAGTAATGACATTGTCAGTCCTGTGTACTGACTGGGCTATTTTCTCCTCTGCTTGAACTTTCACACGTCTAATAGGGATGTGTATCAGGTTAGGCAGAAGGAGGCTAAGCAGATAATCAAATGTGTGAAACATCTTTGTGACTTGTGGTGGATCAGGCCTTTTTTGTGTCCCTATGGAACTTACACAGCCTATTCACAATCTTCAAAAACTTGCTTTTCAATTTAAAGCCTAGGACTGCAGTGGTAGCCAGAAACTCATCTTATGGTGGCGGGATTAATGATATATTGTATATACTGCTGCTAGGTGACAAAAGAGTGTCAGTTTTAATTGTGATTCTTTTTCTTGATTTGCATTTATTTCGTGATTCGTGAACTTCAAAGTGCAGAGTTTCCCGAACCTCTGCGTGTTCGCTGTTTAAATGTACAAGCTCCATCTTCCTTGGAGATGTACATCCAGTTAAAGCATTAAGTACTTAATCTCTAGATGTGAAGGAGAGGAAGATAAAAAAAAGCAGTTTATGATAGGTGTATTTGCACTCCCCCCGGTCTAATTATCTCTGCAGGTTCCCAATTAATCCATGTTAGTTGGTACGTTCTTCCTTTAATTAGATTGCTTCCTCTTGAAGGCCAATTATATTGTATATATAGTATGTCTGTCTCTTTTCCTTTTTTTATCTACATTTCTATTTATTTATCGTTGTCTTGTTATTCTGACTCTTGCTAGAAGGTAATACTTTTTGTGAGGTTCTGTAGTTGTCAGCTTGATGAGCCAGCATCTTCTTTTCCTGCTGCGCCATGTTTTTGTCATTGTTCTTTTTTACATTTGTACTGTGTATCCCCTTCTAATTCATTGTACAGTGATGTGTAATAATGCCATTTATACATATAGGACGGCAATGAAAACTATTAGATTAATATCAAGGAATATTTCTACTGGTCCTCATGTCTTTTAATTAAAGACAATCAAAATTAAAGTGTATCCGAGGTGACATGATATAAATGTGTGTATGTACAGTACAGAGCATATTGACCAGGCTCTTATTCTTTTCTTGCTTTGCTGCCTGAAAGAGTTAACTTTTAGGCATGGAAGTCTCTCTCTTTTCAGAACCTTGTCAGGAATATAGTAAACCTCACTGATGAGCAAATAACAGCCATAAATGTTTTCCTGGCAGAATACAACAGAATACAAGGCAGGAAGGAAATAGAAAAAGGTCAATAATTCCTGTATTTTAACTCTGTGACACTTAATAGACTGCCATTGAGCAGAAACAAGAAAACATTCAATCTACTTTGTAAATGTTTAAATATAAAATAAAACCATGGGGTATCTAAAAAAAAGGTCATTTTTAGGATTAGGAGGATAAATACAATAGTTTTCCTCATCAGTTTATTTTCACCTCGGGTTCACTTTAAAGCACATTAATAAGTAAAAGTACTGTTATGTCTGCGGGTACTGTGGTTAGCTACTACCAACCTATCCTTGAGAATAAGTGTTGACTAGCCAATAGTAAACCTATTTCAATTGCTTCTGCCTCATTCTATCTTGAAATGAACAGCTTTGAAAGCAATTTCCTCGCAACTTCGCAAGCATACTCTTACCCCCTACCCTCACTATGGGTATCAATATGAATATTTTTCATGGATTTGGGGACAGTTAAAGCTGCCAGCTGTCCTTTTACATTTTATAAGAAAAAAAAGTTATCATTTTATGTATATAACAGAGATGGCCCGAACGGTTCGCCGGCAAACTTCAGTGGTTCGCATTCGCGAGCGAATGCGAACTTTTCCGAAAGTTCGATTTGCCCCCATAGTGCATCATTAGGGTCAACTTTGACCCTCTACATCACAGTCAGCAGGCACATTGTAGCCAATCAGGCTACACTCACTCCCGGAGCCCCATCCCCCCTTATAAAAGGCAGGCAGCATCAGGCTTTTCACTCCCTCGTGTGCCTGCAGTAATTAGAGAAGGGAGAGCTGCTGTGCAGAGACCTATAGGGAAAGCTTAGTTAGGCTCTTGTAGTCTTCTTAGCTTGCTCCTTGCTGATTCTTATTGCCAAAAAAGCACCCCTCAACAGCTCTTTTGAGAGCTAATCTTGTTCTTGTATTGTATTATATACAGCCCTGTCAGTCAGTCGCAGCTGGCCTTTGGCCCCTTGGTGGTATAATTACTATTGTGCCAGGTGCATATTGTAATACCCATCACTGCATATACCTACCTGTTGTTCACTTAAGTGCACCCACCTACCTATGTGAGCGCACACAGTGTCACTGTGTCTGTCCGGTACATGTCTGTGTGTGACAGGTGCACATTATAATACCCATCACTGCATATGCCTACCTGTTGTTCACAGTGCACCCACCTACCTATGTGAGCGCATGCAGTGTCACTGTGCCTGTCCGGTACCTGTCTGTGTGTGACAGGTGCACATAATAATACCCACCACTGCATATACCTACCTGTTGTTCACAGTGCACCCACCTGCCTACGTGAGTGAACGCAGTGTGATATACCACTCCGTGAATACCTGTTAACTGCACCTGTGTGACTGCACATTGTAATAGTCAAGTCAGTGCATACCTTTCACTTCATCCCCCCGATATGGACACAACAAAAAAAACAGGCAGAGGTAGAGGCAGACCCAGAGGAAGGCCACCCGGCAGGTCTGTGTGAGGTCTTGTTGATGTGATTTCGTGCGGCCCTGTCAGTGCATACCTTTCAATTGATCCCCCCAATATGGACAAAACAAAAGGCAGAGGCAGGCCACCTGGCAGGTCTGTTCGAGGTCGCACTGTCGTGATTTTGTGTGGCCCTCGACCAAAGTACAGTGTTCAGAAGAAGGCACGTGCCATCAACCCCCAATATTGTCAGGACATGGTTGACTATTTAACACCGAACACCTTATCTTTCTCAGCATCCGCATGGAAGCGTGACATATCTTCGTCCTCCTGCTCTGATTCTGGCACCCCACTTAACACTCAGTCAGCTGCCACCACCAAAGTGCCATCACCCCAGGGCTCAGCGATGTGGACATTTTTTGTGTGTCTGCCTCAGATGAGAGCAATGCCATCTGTACTCTCTGCCACCGAAAATTGAGCCGTGGAAAGACCAAGACCCGCGTAGGGACAACTACCTTACGAAGGCACATGATTACAAAGCACAAACTGCAATGGGATGACAACCTGAGGAAAAGCAGCACACAAAAGCAAAGCCACACACCGCAGTGGAAGATACCAGGCCGCATTTTTTTCTCAAAAAAGGCGATACCTAAACTGTACCGAGATGTTGAAAGGCAAGTGGTGACATCTCCGGCACACAGCGTTGGGTCAAGGGTCCATCTGACATGGATGCCTGGTCTGCAAAGCATGCTCAGGCCTGCCTGAAGACTAAGTCAGTCCCCACACACAGCATCTCTTCCTGCATGCCGTGTGACTACCTGCCCCAAGACTTAGTCTATCCCTACACACCACCTCTGCCCGCAGGCCGCTTGACTATCTTCTCCACCACCACCAACAGGGTCCATGGCTCCAGGTGGATTCCTGAATTTTTAAGGCCGCTGAAGCAATGACCGACAGCTATATGAGTGTCTCGGGGGTGGAGCACACCGAAGATAATAAGGTAGTTGCTTCATTGTGGATAGACCAAATTTGATCAGCTGGACTGTCACTGTTGTTCTACCATTGAGCTACCACAGCCCGGCGACCATATGGGCTTGAAAACCGCCACGGCCTGCGCTCTCGCCATGGTGCGCACCAGTCTAGCACGGCCGTCACTACACAAACAGCTGTTTGCAGTGCGTTACACAGTGAGTTTGGTGTGTCAGTGTGAAGCAGTACTCTAATTACACTCCCTTATTGATGTATACACATGCAAGATGTTTTAAAGCACTTTAGGCCTGTAATTTAGCATTCAATGTGATTTCTGCCCTTAAAACGCTGCTTTGTGTCAAATCCAGATTTTTCCCCGGGACTTTTGGCGTGTATCCCACTCATCCATGCAAAAACTCAGATGTTAGTCCCCTTGAAACATCTTTCCATCACTTTTGTGGCCAGCATAAGTGTTTCTAGTTTTTCTAGAAGTCTATTGCGGGAAGTTGCGGGAAGTTCGCGAACCAAAAATCGGAGGTTCGGGCAATACATACATTCATAGTTATAAGCATGTACATCCCTATAGATGGGATTCAGTACTTACTTTCCATGCAAATATTAGCCTAATTGAAACTCATCCAATCAAGCCCAGATGCTCAGCGACCAGCTAATCAATCAGCAGCTACTGGGCTTGACTGGTTTAGTGTTCATTTCACGTTAATGGACATTTAAATGGAAAATCAGAATTGAAGTGAATCTTTATACATCATTAGCATTGCATTGCATTCTGTGCATTTGTAACATTTCAGGTGAAATATGCTATTCATGTCCGAGACCACAGAGAAAGCTAGGCCCCTATGCAACTAACTTTTTTCCTGAGTTTTCTTACAGGAGCTTTTTTCAGATCGTATCACTGATATACATTTTTTGCCACCAGCAAGAAAGAAAATGCCCAAAATCACTTTGATTTTTTCTTTTACCTATTTTTAGTAATTTTTTCAATTGAAAAGTGCTCAAAGGTTACTTTGTGGAGAAGATGAAAAATGATCTCCAGGGAGAAAACTCAGGAGAAAAGTTAATTTGCATATGGTCCCTAGACTCATAAGCTACTCTAATTCAGATATCCTCAGTCAACTGTTACAGCGGACCCAAACCAAACATTTTTTTAAATTCAAAATATTTAGTTGCACCACTCTGACACATACAAAGATACATAAACACTCCATCAAGCCTATGAGCATTTCAGTGCATGATTTTCACCCTTCTCTTTTCATAACTAGAGTTATACAGGTGGCAGCAATTACTTCTGAGCTTAGTAGGAGGTTTTAGATGATGGGTGTGTTTGTCATCAGCTACCCTCCCTCACAGGGGTGTCATCTACGTGGAATCTCACACAAGCTGAGATCACCTTCCCCATGACATCATCAGTAGCAGCCTTTGTTTTGTTTTTTATCTCCTCCACCAGTCTGCCGGATTCTGTCCCAGCACTATAAAAGGAAGGGAGGGTTCCTCTAACAAATGTAAAATATTTTATATTTGTCATCATGCAGCTGAAAAAAGGCTTCTATTTATTATTATGAGTTAGAAAATAGATTTCATTTCTGCAATCTTGTACTTTTAATTTGGGTCCATTTTAACCACCAGTCACAGAAAATTTTCATTCCATTCTCCCACTCTTACATTTGGATTTCAACTTTTGGAAATGTCCAGTCAACTGACCAATGTGAGTCTGATAGTTGGAGAAAAACACTCACATTAGTGTTCTTCCATGGCAAAGAGGTCCATGTTTGCTTCTGCAAGAAGCAACTATGTGGATGTGATGTGGGTATTAATGTAAACTGGTAACCTATTGCTGTTTTACCTATAGACTCTGTGGCCCACATGCAATTAACTTTTTCTCCTGAGCTTTTTCCTAGTTGATATTTTCAAAATTGTCAATAAAATGCCTTTTAAACCACCAGCAAGCAAGAAAATACTCAGAATAATTTTGATAGTACTTTTCCACCTACTTTTTGGTACTTTTTCAGTTTCAAAGTCCTGAAAAGTTATTTTAAATAGAAGATGAAAAATTATCTCCTAGGAAAAAATGTAGGAGAAAAAGCTAATTGCATATGGGCCAGTGTGTCAGTTTGGTAAAAGGAACTGAAGGACCTCCAGCACTTTAGAGCACCTTATAATGTTTGAAGAGGAGCTTTGTTAAGTCTGACATGTTTAATCTTTTAAGATTAAAATCAAGATTTTCATAAACACGCTGCATTATGATTGCAGTTTTTACAAACTTAATTTGCCTTTTTCCCAAAGATTTCCATGTTTTTTGGGGGGTTTTTTGGTGAGCTTTTTATATTTGACAGTGTGCTTGTGTTCTTTAATTTTTGATTCATTTAGCTAAGAAAAATAAAATAGGGTAGTTAAACAGCAAAACCGGGCATTTGGTATGCCGTTTTTATGCTCCTACTGACTTGCATATGCAGTTACTAAAACAAATGCAGCAGGAACAGCGTTTGCATTTGGTAAAAATTGCAGAGCAGCAACAGCTCACCATCATTTGTATTATTCTCACTCTGGCAAAATGCATGTGTTCTGAAAATCGGATTGCAATGCATGCAGCCTTTAACATTTTAATTCTGAGATGGAGCGTCGATTAAAAACAATTGCTAGTGTGTAATTTAATTCATCTTCTATTGTTCTAAACTTATAGCTTAGCTTAACACTGCATGTATCATAAAGTGATATTTTATGCACTTTTTGAAAACAAAATGATACAACGCAGAATAGAAATTTGTAACCTTGATTAATTTATTATATTAAATTTTTGTATGCATCATACTTTACGCTGCAATTGTTTAAGTGTATTTTATGAGATAACTTTCTTATCCCTTTTTTTTTCAGTTGCGGATATACTATACTGGCCTTAGATATAACTATAATTACATAATGTCAAAGTATTATGACACGTACAATTATCCACTACTTCAACCCCTGCCATCACATTTTTAACATTATCTTCCATGCACTTGGAATAAAAAAGACATTGATAGGCTTCTCACCAGGACTGAAGATCACAGTAAGAAAAAGGAAAGCATAGAAGTGCTGACCCTACAGCTCCATCTGTTGATAGCAAGGATAAAATCATACCTATAACTATACGAAGGCAAAACATTATTTAGAATATCTTTTTACTATAGTGGGTGGGGGATCCATGGATCTTTTTTATCCTTATAACCGCTCTACGGTTGTGGTTTGCAATGACTTGAATGGGAACTCTGAAAAATGAATAGATATATAGGAAGAGAATGAAAAAAAGATGCTATTACAATTTCATAAAGATATTGTACAGAATATTTTTTGTCACATCGTTACATAGTTAGTTGTGACAAGGATTGTGTCAGGATGACAGCTCAATGTGGCACTATCGTCTATTATGAGTCTTTAGAGCACTGCCCTTTAGTTATCTACAGTAGATACAGTGAGATGCGAAAGTATGGGCAACCTTGTTAATCGTCATGATTTTCCTGTATAAATTGTTGGTTGTTACGATAAAAAATGTCAGTGAAATATATCATATACAATGTCAGTGAAATATATCATATACAAGACACACAGTGATATTTGAGAAGCTAAATTAAGTTTATTGGATTTACAGAAAGTGTGCAAAAATTGTTTAAATAAAATTAGGCACATGCATACATTTTATTGACTTGAAAACTTTTAGAAATAATTATTGGAACTCAAATTGGCTTGGCAAGCTCAGTGACCGCTGACCTACATACACAGGTGAATCCAAGGTTGCCCAAACTTTTGCATCCCACTGTAATACTAGTCAGGTCACTAGGAAACAGATTGACTATTATTAGGACTGTAGTCTTACTAGGATTCTAACTATACTTTCAATAGAATATGTCAAAGACAGGTACCCTTTGTTGATGATGACTAACCCCACCCAATTTTTTTCTTTTTTTTAGATAGATTAACATTTGCAATTGGAGGCTTTAACAGATTTTTTTTCCTGTCGTTGTCATCTCAATCCCCCCAAGAATATATATAAGGTATCACTCTTTCTTAGTAGACTTTCATATATATGTTTATAACCTCCAAGGGATATACATTAAAATAAATTAGACACTCTTATTTGGCCTTGCAACACCCTTGGGAAAGTGAGAAACAGGATCCCTGGGGTAATGATATTGTATCCCCAAGACAGTGATAGAAGAAACAAGCATAAGGTTTTCCAGACTCTGTAGGGAAAGAAACTGCAACAATAGTTGTGGATATTGTTAACCTTGCTAAGACAATTACCTGTAAGTTTCTAGCAAATAGCCTAATGCAGGATTTACAAGCAATGTAGGAGTTGTGTGTATAATGCAAATTCACAAGCATGTGCTATATAGTTTGTGTAATTCCTGGTAAAAGCTATATGTGTTGTCATAAGTTTTGAGCCTGGAACCCACTAGCAGCACTTTTATCAGTACCAGTGATTTGAAAAGCTTTTAATATCATGTCATGTAATCCTATGGTTGATTTTTTTAATAACATTGTTTAAAGTGATCCTTAAGTCAAGTATAAAAAATGAGATTTACTCACCTGGGGCTTCCCTCAGCCCCCTGCAGCTAGGATGGGATGGATGACCCACTCCCATGTCAGCAGCATCCAAAAAAGTAAGCTAAACACTACTAAGGTAAGTGGTGATTTGATGACAGGGTATCTTCTACTATTTTCTGCCAGTGATAATCAGGTCATGACACTTGGGATAGTTTTTTCCTAAAGTTGAAACATGGGAATGTGACCTGAAGAAGTGTTCCCAATTGGAAGCTGGCTGGGCGCATAAAGGTTAGAACATGCTGCAGACAACTTGTATGGCTACCCAGGCAAGGAGTCGGAGGTGGATATTAGCTGAAATAGTCATCTGGAATACAGAATACCTCGAACTTCATATTCTTCACTGTCACTGACCAAGAGTGCAGGTTTGAAGGGTAGGTTGCTTTAACCTTTTGACGACCAGCTAACGCCGATTGGCGTAAACTGGTTCTCTGAGGGTTTCCATGGAAACGGCCACTCGTTCGAGCGGCCTTTTCATGTCAGTTCACGGAGGGTGTCTCCGTGAACAGCCGGAGAGCCGCCGATCGTGGCTCGCCGGCAAAATGTAAACATGCGCTGCTGCTGATTGGCCGGGGATTGCTGGCATATGATAGGCTGAAGCCTATCCTTCAATGCGCAGGACGGAAATCCGTCCTGCGCAGCTCACAGGGGGAGGGAGAGGGAGGGAGCTGGTAAGACGGCGGAGAACGCTGCGGAGGGGGGCTTTGAAGAGCCCCCCCCCGCTAAGCAAATGCAGCCGGTGGCGATCAGAACCCCCCAGCAGGACATCCCCCTAGTGGGGAAAAAAGGGGGGTAGTCTGATCGCCCTGCTGCACTCCTGATCGGTGCTGCGGGCTGTAGAGCCCACGCAGCACCGATCACAGAAAAATCCCCTGGTCGGCAAGTGGTTAAGACAGGAATCTCGGGGAACTGGATAAACACTTAGTGTTTGGAGTTAAGCCGTAACCTAATTGATTACCGCCTTGACTGGAAAGGGCCCAATGAGTCTTGATAACCAAACAAGATCTCCTGGCTTTACATTTGTAGTTTCTCTCCTAAGTTTTTAACCAGACCTCTTGGCTTGCTGCTAAGATGTAGTGTGCTACCCTCCACACCAGTGGAATAACTGCAATTCATGGGGCCCCCCAACAAAACTTTTATGTCCTCCCCAGTGTTCACATCCATTCCCTAGCCTCCCCCAGCCTTTGGGCCCATCTCACAAGGGTCATAAAACAAGGGTGACTACCAAGATCTTCACACCCATAACCTGTGTAGCCACAAACACCCAAGTTGTACTATAGTCTATCGGAGGAAGGGATGGTTAATAATTGAGGCCCCAAAACGGCTGTGCCGCACCCACCTCCTGCTGCTCCCATCTAGTTATGCCCCTTCAGACAGGATCAGGACTCCAGAGAATGGGTATCTATGACATGCTGCACACCCCCACTCATGCATGGAAACCAATCCTGCATGTTACTTGCACATACACCTGCACATGGCACCTACACGGTACACCACATGAGTGAAAAGTATATCAGGAAACAGGACACCGGGAAAAAATGACATGTGGTCAATATGGAAGCCTCTCATGATCAAACTAATTAAATGCTTCTCCTTGTTCACCATGCTGTAAAACGATTTTGTAAAAGAATATAATCATGTGTAGTCACTCACCGGTAACAGTTTTTTTAATGGCAGAAACATGCTTTTCTTTAAGCTGAGAATATTAGTTCAGTTTGCAGCTTCCGACTGTGCTGCTTCCTGTGTGTGTGATGTGAGTGATAAGTCAGCTTTGAGGTGTTCTCTTGCTCTGCACCATAGCAGGTGTTCCAGTGACTGTTGAACTATTGGGGTAAATAGATCACGCCGACGATTTTCCCTTTACAAATGTTATAGGAATAAATACTGTGACATTTCTGTAGGCAGGACACACTGGAGACCTCTGCGGATCACATATTGTTATTTAACAGGCTTCTCTTTTACCCTTCCATACAAATCGTATTTGAATGGCTTTGATGAAGCCTGAATTGTATTTTAGGCTGACAGCCAATGTAAATCTGAATGAAGATATAGAAGAAACATCCTGTTTCATTTTACATCCAGTAACTTGAAACAATTCTAGAACACAGAATTATTTTTATATTCCCTCTTTTTGCTCTTGCAGCAGTATTGATCCAACAAATTCAATATGGATACGCTTTTGAGTTTGCCTGCTACCGCTGATATGAGACTGTGGTGTAAAGGGAATACATTCCCTATAGTAGACTTTCTTTTTTTTATGATGGCTTTTATATGAGATAGGCTGTGTTTATAAATGTGCCTGTCACTTCTAACAGTGAGCTTCGTTGTCTCGTTTGAGATGCGGAAATTTAGTGAGTCACTTTGCTATTGTTGCATAGCATCAAAGAACAGCGTGGAGTAGTTATTCTTCTAAAATCTTGTTTAGCACATATTGTAAATTGATTTCAAGACCACACAAAAAACATACTATTTCTCCTTCATTATCAAGTATTATTTTTCATGTTCCTTTGTAAGTTTTTGTCTGATAATATTGTCAATAAACCTAGCGCCAACAGAGTATACGGCGTAAGATTAGGCACCTGTTATGCAGTTTTAATGATAGAGCAGGTTGGGTTTGATGCTAACAGCTTTTTTTTGATTGCTGTGTGTGGGTTAAATAACATGCATCTGACTAGGAGGCCATATCACTTTATTCTCACTGCCGTCTAACAAAATGCACAGCATTTGTGAGGCTTATTAAACACACAATGGATCAGCATTACAAGCACAGATGCAAAAGTGCAGCAGACTAGGATTCATGCTACATTTGATGCCTGTAATCATCCGCTCAGCTGGATGCACTGGCAGACAGCTGTTTGACCATTCCTCTAGTCTGTGGGCTGCAGGTCTCTGCAAGAGAGACCTGTTTTTCCATTACAAGTTTCTGGTCTGTTCTGCTGCTGAGGAATTTGCATACACTCGTTATGCAAATCCCTTACCTGCCTCCTTTGATGACTGGCAGTATAAAGAGCTATGTTTCCCAGAGTCCTTGGCTGGTCATAAGGATTTAGTCCTGTGTAACACTCCTGGAGTATCAGCCTTGCTCATTGTTTGAAGATTAGCTTAGAGTAATTCCTGGGACTGCACTAGGCAGGTTTCCCTAGAGCAGTTAGGATTGCTTATCTGTTTTGTTTGTCTGTTGCAATTGTCCTGTCCCAGCGGTGGTCGACAGGAAATCATTCTGTGTGTCTGGGTGCTAACCTGAACAGCGGTTGTTACTGGTAGCCCCTTCTGTTCTGTCTTCCTGGATCGCACTAGCCTCTTGCGCTAGTGCTGTGGATCCTTCTGTTCTGTCTGCCTGGATCGCACTAGCCTCTTGCGCTAGTGCTGTGGATCCTATCTCTCACTTGTTCCTGTTTTCGTGTGTCTGTCTTGTCTGCTACGAACGCTTGCTGGAGGCTCGGTGAGGTAACCGTTAAGCAAACGCTTGCGTCCTCTGTTTCATGTTTTTCTGTCGGTGGTTAGTTAGGCGTGCTTGTCTCTGTTGTGCTTATCACGCAGGGACCGTGCATAAATGCGTGCACTGTTGCGAATGAGTGCGGTGTTCGCGTTTAGCTAGCGTTTGTTATTTTCCTTATCTTCTCATTGTATGATTTGCTGTGCCTTTGCTACTCTCGTGCTCTGCCTTGCTGTAGCCTTGTGTCACCTCTGGCAGTCGCCTCTTTCGCGATTGCGTTCCTACTTCATATCTGCTGTTGTGTATACACCGTCGCGGGTTGGCGACTAGTTTGGTGCACACAAGTACAATCTGTCCCTGTGCTCATTCTCCTTCTACAATCGCTTCTCTTGCGATTGCATTCTCACTCGGTTTCCTTGTTGTGTGTCTGCCATCGCAGGTGGCGGCTAGATTGGTGGACATACATACATTCCTCATCTGTGGTTATTCGGTCTTGTGTCGCTGTTAGCAATCGCCATCTCTGGCGATTGCCTTCTCGCTTTGTCTTCCTGGTTGTGTGTTCATCGTCGCAGGGTGGCGACTAGTTTGGTGGACACACATACCCTCTGTCGCTTTGATCTCTCTCTTTCAGGGCTATCTTGCCCTGCGTTTCTTCCCTTCGTACAATTCCTGTCTGGCATCTGTGGCAGGGCAGAGGAGCTGTTCCTCTGCACTCCACAGCTCCACCTGTCGACAGGAATATCCCTCTACAGGTGCATCGCACCTTTTGCTGGGTTTCCGCAAATTACACGCTTGTGGAGGATTTCCGCAGTGTCAGCGCACACCTTGTGCGCTGATCACGAAGGGAATTCTACAATCGTTACAATGCCGTAGTCTAGCCTCACATCCAAGACTGGTTCTAGTTACAAATAGGGATGGCCCAGCCTAGGATGACTCATGGAGAAGCACGTGATCCGTTTGATTAGCTAATAGATTTGAAAGCCTCTGATTTGCTGTGATGACTTCCTGGTTTAGCACATGATCATGTCCAGCACATCAGAGCCTTACAAATCTATCAGCTGATCAAACTAGTCACATGCTTCTCCATGAGTTCTCCTAAGCAGGGCCATCCCTAGTTACAAAAGGTCCTCAGGAGAGAAAAAAATAACCTGGGGGCTCATCTGAACTCTCCCTATGAGCAGAATTAGGGACCTTTTCTTTCTTACAAATCCCCCTTCCCCGGGCCCCTGAACAGGCTGCTGCCCCCCCCCCCCCCCCCAGCACACTCTATTTTGATCCCCGGAATCCCCACAGAGTTTTTGGCAGCATAGTGAGTCATTGACTTTCCGCTTGCTTCTCACAATGCACTACCTTGTCAGCCTGAGTACCAGTAAACTCACTGCAGGATCGTCCACCAGACAGGTTAGGCAGATGCCTGGGGCCTAGTGAGGGTCAAGGGACGCACCTGCCACCTTTTTTGACCTTTAGCTACTTCAGCTAACCAAAAGGAACACAAGGGGGCCCCAAAATCTACTACTAATCCTTTGTCCCCATTATGTCTTAATCCATCTCTGAGTAAAGTTGTTGTGCGCTATCTGTGCGTGATAACTTAATGGAGTTAACTGAATATGCCCCCCACCCCCTAAAATAATTGTTTTCAAATTCAGATCAATGGAAGGATCAATAGAATTAACATCCATTGTCGATTAGCACCATGGCAACAGATCTGATCAGTCATATGGTCAATTGAATTATAAACGCCCCCCCCCTCCCCACACACAAAAAAATAAAATAAAATATATATATATATATATATATATATATATATATATATGATACAAAAAATGCATCTGAGCAACTAAGTTATTTGTAGAGTTCTGCAAGACTGATTGCAACCTATTTTGTTTACGAGAAAAAAGACGTGTTTCTGTAATAATCATTGCGATTAGTTATAGTGGAAGCAGATATTTGTACTAGTTGTACTAATTCATTCATTTACAGTATACAGTTGAATTGGAAAAATGTTAATCAAAGGTGAAAGCTTATAAACAACTGCTGAAATGTGGGAAAATAATTAACTTGCATGAAGTTAGCAATAGTTGTATTAATTTAATTATCTGACTTGATGTGTAAATTATATTCACAAAGTAACTACGGCGATTTAGAAAACCACATTATAAAATATTGTTGATATTAAGGTAAACTTAAATCTGGACCAGCATCTAATATTAGCAGTGCCCTGCATTCTTTTACTTTTGTATAAAGATTTCATAGTAGTATCTAACTCCAGGGTTCCCCAGCCTCTATTTATCCAACTGTTAACTAGTCCACCAGAAGCACTCACTGCATAGACACATGCATTTGATGTGATCAGGTCATACATGCATTTACAAAACATGGCCAGTAAGGCTAGTTTCACACTGGTGTGTTGCACCCCCTGTAAAAATAGGATTGCAACGCATTGGAGGGCAAAATTCATATTTTATATGTGATTAGACACATACAGTGAAGCATAAAGTACATGAAAAGTATGCTTCATGGCAACTTTATAACCAGAAAATCATTAAGATAAAAAGGGGCCCTAGACAAGATAGCAGTTATTAGGCACAGCTTATGATCATTTAGCTTTTTTAGTAAGATTTGGTGGGGGCTAGCATCCACCAGGCCCCTAGACACTCTCCAGGCCCTAGGCAACTGCCTAGGTGTGCCATGTGGATGACCTGGCTCTGCTGTTTACGCACACGTTGCCCGGTAACACACGGCATGCATTGGGTTATTCCGACAGATGCCGCTGGAGCCGCACTGCATTGCCATTACGCCAATGCGAGCGTCCCATAACAATAACATTTCATTGTGTTTGGTATGCAGTTCTTTTGCTCAATGTGAAGCAATGTGCTAGTGTGACTGTAGCTATAAGGAAGCTCTTGTGAACAGAGGAAACAAGATGTGCTCAAGCACTTCCTTTTAACTGGGCATGCACAGTTACATAGTTACATAGTTATTTTGGTTGAAAAAAGACATACTTCCATCGAGTTCAACCAGAAAGCAAAAGTACAACACCAGCCTGCTCCCTCACATATCCCTGTTGATCCAGAGGAAGGCAAAAAACCCTTACAAGGCATGGTCCAATTAGCCCCTAAAGGGAAAAATTCCTTCCCGACGCCAGATGGCAATCAGATAAAATCCCTGGATCAACACCACTGGGCATTACCTAGTAATTATAGCCATGGATGTCTTTCATCGCAAGGAAAGCATCTAAGCCTCCTTGGTATAGAATTTGCCATAACGACTTCCTGTGTCAATGCATTCCACATTTTAATCACTCTTACTGTTGGAGGAACATGCGCAGATCATGTCCTCTAGTCCTTTGTGAAGGCCTAGGGACAAAAAGTTCATCCGCCAAGCTTTTATATCTCCCTCTGATGTATTTATACATGTTAATTAGATCCCCTCTAAGGCGTCTTTTCTCTAGACTAAATAAACCCAGTTTATCTTTCATTTCTTGGTAAGTGAGACCTTCCGTCTTTCTTATCAGTTTTGTTGCTCGTCTCTGCACCTGCTCTAAAACTGCAATATCTTTCCTGTAATGTGGTGCCCAGAACTGAATTCCATATTCCAGATGTGGCCTTACTAGATAGTTAAACAGGGTAAATATTGTGCTAGCATCTCAAGTTTTTATTTCCCTTTTAATGCATCCTAAAATGTTATAATACATCCCATGTTATTTGTCTGACTGTGAGCACAGGCTCTCAGTCAGACAAGTAACAATAGTGATTGCTGGCAGAATGGGGAAATGGGGGGCCCTGGCCCCTGGAGCACAGAGACTCTTTTAACATCTTTATATAAAGGTAAAATAACATTTCTGGTCCTTTAACATCAGTGAATTCAGCCATTAGCATAGGGGCAAATGTACACAGACACTTCAGCAGCCCCTATGCACCGCCTCCCTGCAGCTATGTTTGTCATAATCCTAAATGTGATTCAAGAGACTCTACAGTTAAGTAGTTAAACATAGCAAGTTTTATTCAGCTGCTCTGACAGTGTTCAGATCACTGTTCACAGCTTTACTACTGCTAAATGCTAACCCATAGTTACAATAAGTCCATGCATGTAAATTCACAACTATTTCCTGACACATAGGTGTTAATGAAAGCACAGTTGCTAATAATCTCTCCTTCCCTCTCTCAAGCTGTTTTAAATGTGCAGTAAAATTCAACTATAGTGATGGTCTTCAGTAGTTAAGTTTAGCTCTCCCCCTCTCATGATGACTTATGCTGTCAGCTCTGCTGAAGAAGACAGCATGACTCATCAGAAGTATGGGGAAGAGCATTGCTCATGTGGGAGCAAGCTGCACTGAACTGCACAGTTAAACTGCATTTTTATATGTCTCTATAAAGACAAAAATATATATAATTGTTAAGATAAGGAACATCATCTGGGGCTTTTATTAAACACTTCTGTTTCAATATATATTGGATTCATATGCACACAGTATAACTGCAGGGTCATTCTAATGGTGCTCATACACTGTACAATTAAAACATTTGATTTTTCCCATTTATTCCACCAAAATGATTGAATAGAGAGAACATCGGATATAATCTTTTTTCTTTTTCTTTCTTTCTTTCTTTTCTTTTCTTTTTTTTTTTTTTTAAATCGAGAAAAAACAAATGATTATTCTGTTTTTTCAATCAAAATCTGATCAGACATGCTGGAAAAATCTTGGTGATTGTTTGTGAAATAGTAAAGTGTATGGTAGGTTGTATAAGAAAACACTATTAGATAAACCAACTTTTCCTTCATATGCAATCAATTGTCTCAGAATTTCAGAAAAATTGAACATTTGTGTATGGTACCTCGAAAAGAATTTAAAAAACTATTTGACCATCTACCCTTACCTCTTTCCTAGGTCATCCTGACTTTATCCTGGGTCTTTACCATCCCCGTGCGTTCATTTGGTGGAAAGAAAGGTTTCTCACCTCTTTATTCGATTTAGTAACTGATGACTCAATAAAGACGTTTGCTTCCCTATGAGAGACGAAACTAATTCCTGCACACGAAAGCTTTTGCTATTTGCAAATCTCTCATTTTATAGCTCATATTATCAAACGCTATGACTCACTACTATCACGAACAGGCTTTGAACATATTTGTGCTTCTGATCCTGGATCCGCGGGCCTGATCTCGTTATTATATAAATGTATCATTACTCCTGCTAAAATTCCTAAACCATCATATATCACGAAGTGGGAACAAGAACTTAATATCTCCCTCGACCCAGAAGATCTCACCGAGATCTGGTCACTCACACCTAAATGCTCAATCAGTGCTTCTATTGTAGAAACACAATATAAGATACTCTTCCGATGGTACTTAACCCCCAATAGGCTTGCAAAATTCGACCCCAAATCCAATGGATTATGCTTCAGAGCCTGTGGCCAATTAGGTACTATGTCCCACATATGGTGGTTCTGCCCCAAGGCCTGCAGGTTCTGGATCAGAATATATCAAATAATATACTCATCCATTAAGACACAGATTCCTAAACTCCCGAAAGTCGCCCTATTAGGTATTAGGCCCCCTGATATCTCAATTCATCAATATAAATTACTGACCCACATATGCCTCGCTGGAAAACGTGTGATCGCTAGCTCATGGCGCTCCTCTGCCTTACCTATTGCTCACTTTAAAGCTAATTTAAATAATGCACTATGCTTCGATAAGATGAAAGCTATCTCTGATGACTCCCTTCGAAACTTTGAAAAGGTTTGGCAACCATACATCTCACAATACCTGCGATGCCCTCCTAACCTGATCACCGAGGTTAGAGGTGGACGTGTTTAAGATACACACCTTCAATGTGGCCTTACACATCTTGAGATCTACAACTCCATCAGATCTCTGTTGTCCGTGGTGTGCAGCTGGAGAACTTACTCTCCCCTCTCCTCCCTTTCTTTCCTTCTTTCTTTTCCTGTCTCCCACACCTCCTCTTTTCTCCCCCTTCGGGGGTCTCCCCCACACCTTTCACTCTTCTGTCCCCTACCCAGTTTGTCATTTACATCCATTAGTGCATTGGTGAGTGCCTCCTGGCACCCTTCCCATGTCTCCATTCAGTCCCGATGGCACTGGTATCCAAGGTTGCCCCCAATGAGGTCCACCCCTCCTGCACACTGGACCCATTATATTTTGTGCACCTTCCATTCGCACATTGGTAAACCTTAAAGAGAACCTGTACTGAGTAAAAATATTTAAAATAAACACATGAGGTAACTTCAAATGAACATTACATCCTAACCTCACCGTCAGTTCCTCTCAGCAGCTCACCATTTTCTTCTTACAGTGATCCCTTCCAGTTCTGACAACATTTTGTCAGAACTGAAATATATCAGTTGCTGCCAGTTATATATCAGTTGCTGTCAGTTACAGCTGAGAGGAGAACTGATGTGTCCATGTTTCCCTATGGCTCAAGTGAGCGATGTTACAGTTTAACAGTGTGCTGACCAGGAAGCTGTTATGGGGTAATAGCCATTTTCAAAATGAAGGACGGAGAATTCTATTGATCACAGTGGACAAACAGGATGCAGGAGAGGAAAAATAGATTGAGGCGTAGACTGCACGGGAGGCAAGTATGACTTGTGTATGTTTATTTTGACTTTTAATTTTCAGTATAGGTTTTCTTTAATACCCTGGGAGTGTTGGTATATGTTGCCTTCGGCTGCCAACACTCGCTTGTTTAGCCTTTAATATTGACCTCCATAGTGAGGCATGTCGCACTATCAGGACTATGTTATTTCTATAATTCCAATGTTTTATGTATGTTTTCTTTACAAAAGTTGAACTGTTTGTAATTCTGCAATATTTTTCTCAATAAAACATTTTTGTGGAAAAAAAAAAAAACTATTTGACCAAATGGAATAATCAATTGAATTTCTCTACTCAAAAAAATAAATAAATGAAAAACCTGTACAGTGTATGGGCACCATTAGGTTTGGTTCACATTGCAACATAAAACAGACATTATTTGTCCATGTTGCTGGATCCCACTTGAACACAAAAATTGACAGTTGCACAGATTATGTTTGTTAAAATAATCTGTATGCACTTGTCAGTCTCCATTGTGGTAACTGCAATGCAAATAATCTGGCCTGCATGACTATTCTAGACAAAGGGTGCATTTCCCACAGAACCCTCTGGTGAAAACGCATCTGCTCTGGCCTCCAACAGGACCACCATGCACCTTCTATGTGGACACTGCACTATCCGTTCCAGTTGGCCATTTGTGATCCGGTTAGATGCAAAGCAAGCCAAACAGAGTGCTGCACACACAGCAACACCTGCCCACATCATCAGCCATGACCTGCCCATTAGGCATGAGTGAATCTGCCCAAAACAGATTTGCTAAACTATTTGTGAAATTATCCCATCATTATAAATCTCTGTGAATCTGTAAGTGAATAAGAATTGAGCTTTTCCTGTGCAATTACAGGCACGTGATGTAGAACTGAGTGAAAATATCAAACTTTATGAAAACGGTAAAACACAGTTGCATACAAATGTGCTCAATTTTAACCTTTATGGCAACTGTGATAAAGCACAATCGTGTGGAAATGCGCACAGTATTAATCTTTGTAGAGCCGGTAATAAAATACAATTATGTGTACATTTTCACAAAATTACTAGGTAATGCCTAATGATGTTGATCCAGGGATTTTATCTGATTGCCATCTGGAGTCAGGAAGGAATTTTTGTTCCCTTTTGGGGCTAATTGGACCATGCCCTGTAAGGGTTTTTCGCCTTCCTCTGGATCAACAAGGATATGTGAGGGAGCAGGCTGGTGTTGTACTTTGTTCTCTGGTTGAACTCGATAGACATATGTCTTTTTTCAACCCAAGTAACTATGTAACTATGTAACATTTAAGGTAACAGTACTAGTGCACAATCACATGCACATGTGAACAGTATTAACCTTTATAGCAACAGTAATGATGTACAAGTATGTAGAAAGATGCACAATGCTAGCCTTTATTGTAGCAGTAGTAATGCACAGTCAAGTGGACATATGCACAATATTAACCTTTATGATATCAGCAAAGCAGCATTATGTACAAATGTTCACAATATCATTCATAGGACGACAGTACTGACCAACACTTGTGTACAAATATATCTATTTTTAAGAAGGAGAACACACCTGCACATAAAATTAAATCCATACAGTGATATATCAACAATGCAGTGACTGGTTATCTGTAGTGTGTGCACAGCCACAAAACTAATGATCAATATTAGCTAACAGGTATGATTGAACAACAGTTGAGAAAATAGTCAGAAGCATTCCCTCCCAAAAGACAGGCTGATTGTTTTCATAAGTTCCTACATTGATCAGAAGTCAATAATGGACAGTATGAAGAAGCCCCAAGTAAGTCTGCAACAATACAAAGTAGTGATCTGCTTTTTGAAGGTAGCAGCTTCCCTACAGCCTTTACATTTCCAATATGTAACTGGATGTTGTTTAAGCATCTATACCTTTTGCAAAGAAGGATGATGCATTATCAGCTATGAGACTGAAGGCACTTATCATACATAGGCAATGCGCTTAGAATGTTGTTGGTATAAAGCAACACAGTACTTCCAAGAAAAAAGCTTGTGTTGCTATTGTTGTTGGTGCTAGATCACTCCTTAATTTTTCGTTGATGTATGGACATAAAAGCTGTGTGATGTACACACAAGGTTGCTAATAGCGAATTATTGTGC
The DNA here is from genome assembly GCF_040937935.1 of Hyperolius riggenbachi. NCBI lineage: Eukaryota > Metazoa > Chordata > Amphibia > Anura > Hyperoliidae > Hyperolius > Hyperolius riggenbachi. The sequence goes on along the minus strand of NC_090647.1, from coordinate 175,732,645 downwards.
AGACTTCAGTACCAGTACTGCTAGAACCAAATTCCCCAAGAAGCTTTAGCAAGATCATCCATCTCATTTATTGGAACTCCTGCCAGCCCTTCCATAACATTCACTCATCCTTTAAAAGCTTTCAACTTCCTCCTGCAGGTATGAAAGGCCACAGTTTGGCCATTTGAACTACCCGAAATGACCAAAACATTTTGTGTGTGTGTGTTTTTTTTTTTTTAATACAGATAAAAGTTTACCAGATTCCAGTTGCAGTAATATTACACATACTTTATGAGCACTATTTACTTTAGCTGTCATAGTACCAGTCCATCAACTTAAGAAGTCTATAATAGTCAGATGATTGTCTCTCAAATCTAGTGATTTGCAGCAGAAAACATCAAGTGCTAGCATGTCATCCTGTGGCATTCTGAAAGCTCATTTCTGTGGTTGTCCACTGGTTGTATTAAAATCTAAACACTAATCCACAGAAAGAATGATAGCTGATAAGAATGTTCACAGACAGCTGCCTATGAAGCCTAATGCACTGTTTTCCCTACTTTTCTGTAGTTGCAGATGTTAGACTTTCATTGGCGTAGCATTGGCCTGCTGCTGCCAAATTGTCCATCAGGCATTTCATATCTAGAGTGGTACGATGCGTTCCGCCGGAAATGCCTGATTTAACACAAAAGCAACAGTGGGTTGTCGAGCAACTTGTACGGTGACGTGTGGCGAACCAGAAGTCATGTAAGTCTATGGCGTTTTTTTTTTCACATTTTGGACACAGGAAGTGAGCGTTTAAAAGCCTCACATCCTGTGGCAGTGCGTGGAGATTACCACGCACTGCCACAGTAATCTCCAGAGGCTTTTTTGGCGTTGTGGTGCGATCAGCCGACACACCGCAACTGCAGGTATGCAGAGTGAAACCGGGCCTGTTTCTTATGGACCCATTTCAACTAGTGCTGAATTTGGCTAAAATCTACAGCATTTCCTTGCAGGCAACAGGGCCGGTGAAATACTGCCTATCTTTTCAATGGCTTTGCCATCCAGATCGCACTGCTGTGTGAATTTGGATGGCATGCAGATTTCTGCAGCCCACGGCCCAATCACAAATCAAATTAAACAAAAAGAAAAGCTAATAACTAAAGTCATTTTGATCAATGTTTGATTAAAATGTATCTTGATCATTGATTTGGAAAGGCCACTTTTGGTAAGATTGACATGAGTGGGCAGGAGAATTTCACAATTGATGGTCGCACATTTTCGTACTGCATCAAAAAGTACAAAGCTTGTGATGAAGAGGTACAATCAATATGTCTTTTCCCCAAATCTGAAGCAACACTGAATGGTGCATGTCAGTTACCACATTAACAACTGGTAAGTCAGATATAGATCATTTGTTCTATTTGTATTGGAGCTTTTAAAGGGATCCGAGCACCTATTTTACAAAACTGCCTAATGCTGGGAATACACGTTTCGTTTTTGCCTTCGTTTTTGCCTTCGTTTCGATTGTACCATTTATACTTATCGAAATAGAAGAAATCGATCGTATGGTTAAAATCACCACCCACGGGTACGTTTTTGCTGTCGATACTGATGGTTTCGTTTTTTCCAGGATCGAAGGGTTGCTTGAAACGAAACGAAACTTCCTTTTTTGGTTTTCGTTTATACCTTCGTTTAGTTTTCGATAGCGATAGGGGCAGGTTATAAGGAGTGAGGGATAGTACTTCCGTGCGGAATATTAATACGCCGGAAGTGTTCCGCAAACAAAAGCCCGATCGGATTAGCGAGCGTGTCATTCGCCATTTTGCAAGCAAGGAGTCAGCATGGATGTGTACGAGCCAGATCGTCTGCAGACCTTTGTTGGACTTTTGCTATTGACTGCAGTAGCTAGGAGAAGGGCGGCAGCAAAGCGTCGGAGGACGAGGAGAGAGAGACGACAATGGTGCAAGAAATGGTTGCTACAACGGGAAGAGTTGGGACACATGGGTCTGATCCGTGAGTTGCGTGAGAACAATCCTGATGACTTTCGCAATTACATGCGCATGTCAGACGCTAACTTTCATGAACTGCTGGAGCGCATCGGGCCGAAGATAACAAAGCAGGACACCGTGATGCGAACAGCTATTACTGCAGAACAGCGTCTATCAGTGACCCTTCGCTACCTGGCTACCGGACGTTCATATGCAGATCTAAAGTTTACAGCTGCCATTTCACCCCAGGCATTGGGTAGAATCATCCCCGAAACGTGTGCTGCTATTGTGTCGGAATTGATGCCCGAGTACGTCAAGGTATGTACTTATGTTTCTGGATTGTGTGTTTTGCGTGTGCTGTCGAGTGATAACTTTTTAAACTGAACGTCAAACTGAAACGCTTGTGCAAATGACAGTGTTTACATTGGCAACCTATTCTGTAGTGATTTTTCTCCTTTGTTACGACATTGTACTTTCAGATGATTAACCATGTATTTCTCCTTATTTCTAGTTTCCTCAAGATGCATCAGAGTGGCAGGCAGTGGCCCATGATTTCCACATGATCTGGAATTTTCCTAATTGTGGAGGTGCAGTGGATGGAAAACATGTGCGTATCAACCCACCTCCCAACAGTGGTTCGTACTTTTACAATTACAAAGGGTTCTTCAGTGTGGTTCTGATGGCGCTTGTAAATGCACGGTATGAATTCATGATGGTGGATGTGGGGAAGAATGGCCGTGTCTCAGATGGTGGTGTAATGGAGGCAACTGAATTCAACCGCCGCTTGAAGAAGAAACAGCTGCAACTGCCAAACAATGATGACACAGTGGAACATCTAAACTTTGTGTTCGTGGCTGACGAGGCTTTTGCTCTGGGTGAGAATCTTGTGAAGCCATTTCCTCAACGTGGACTGGACAAGCCGAAAAGGATCTTTAACTACAGGGTATCGCGTGCTAGACGTGTTGTGGAAAATGCTTTTGGGATCCTGGCACAGCGTTTTCGGGTTTTCCTCACGGCTATCAATGTGGACCCAGATAAAGTGGAGGTCATTGTCAAAGCTGCGTGCACTCTGCACAATTTCCTACGGCAGAAAAACGTGCAACGGTATTGCCCACCGACAATGGTAGACCAGGAGGATTTTGAAAATGGAAGTGTTGTGGCGGCGGAGTGGAGGGCACATCCGGGGATGGTTCCGTTGCACAGCGGTTCCTCACACAATCCCACGTACGAGGCAAAAACCAACAGGGACAAATACAAGGACTACTTTACTGGGTCAGGTGCAGTGACTTGGCAGGATAAAATGATTGCTACAGGAAATTGATGTTCTTATTGACTATCAAATGTACAACAGTTACCTACCGTGTATCCAACATGTGTCTGTTTCCAACATCTCTACTTTAATGTTCCCTTCCTCCACTAATTAGTGCACTTATTATACAGACTCGGTGGTCCACCATGTTGTATGGAGAACCACCCTGAGGAGAAGTGGCAAAATGTCGTATTCTGGTGTGCTGTGTTGTTAATTGTGTGTGTCTCTGCCTGTATGCTGCATGGACTGCCTGGACCCAGGGAGACCTGGATGTGCATGGTCTGAGCCCAGGTAGACCATGCACATGCGTCTGTGCATGTGCAGACCCAGGGAGGCAAGCGCAAGCAGTGCCTCCCTGGGTCTAGGTCTCCCCGTCATGTGCATGGTCTGTGCCCAGGTAAGGCGGCCCTCTTTGGCGGCTATACCTGGGCACAGACCATGCACATGCGTCTGTGCATGTGCAGACCCAGGGAGGCAAGCGCAAGCAGTGCCTCCCTGGGTCCAGGTCTCCCCGTCATGTGCATGGTCTGTGCCCAGGTATGGCGGCCCTCTTTGGCGGCTATACCTGGGCACAGACCATGCACATGCGTCTGTGCATGTGCAGACCCAGGGAGGCAAGCGCAAGCAGTGCCTCCCTGGGTCTAGGTCTCCCCGTCATGTGCATGGTCTGTGCCCAGGTAAGGCGGCCCTCTTTGGCGGCTATACCTGGGCACAGACCATGCACATGCGTCTGTGCATGTGCAGACCCAGGGAGGCAAGCGCAAGCAGTGCCTCCCTGGGTCCAGGTCTCCCCGTCATGTGCATGGTCTGTGCCCAGGTATGGCGGCCCTCTTTGGCGGCTATACCTGGGCACAGACCATGCACATGCGTCTGTGCATGTGCAGACCCAGGGAGGCAAGCGCAAGCAGTGCCTCCCTGGGTCCAGGTCTCCCCGTCATGTGCATGGTCTGTGCCCAGGTATGGCGGCCCTCTTTGGCGGCTATACCTGGGCACAGACCATGCACATGCGTCTGTGCATGTGCAGACCCAGGGAGGCAAGCGCAAGCATTGCCTGCCTGGGTCCAGGTCTCCCCGTCATGTGCATGGTCTGTGCCCAGGTATGGCGGCCCTCTTTGGCGGCTATACCTGGGCACAGACCATGCACATGCGTCTGTGCATGTGCAGACCCAGGGAGGCAAGCGCAAGCAGTGCCTCCCTGGGTCTAGGTCTCCCCGTCATGTGCATGGTCTGTGCCCAGGTAAGGCGGCCCTCTTTGGCGGCTATACCTGGGCACAGACCATGCACATGCGTCTGTGCATGTGCAGACCCAGGGAGGCAAGCGCAAGCAGTGCCTCCCTGGGTCCAGGTCTCCCCGTCATGTGCATGGTCTGTGCCCAGGTATGGCGGCCCTCTTTGGCGGCTATACCTGGGCACAGACCATGCACATGCGTCTGTGCATGTGCAGACCCAGGGAGGCAAGCGCAAGCAGTGCCTCCCTGGGTCCAGGTCTCCCCGTCATGTGCATGGTCTGTGCCCAGGTATGGCGGCCCTCTTTGGCGGCTATACCTGGGCACAGACCATGCACATGCGTCTGTGCATGTGCAGACCCAGGGAGGCAAGCGCAAGCAGTGCCTGCCTGGGTCCAGGTCTCCCCGTCATGTGCATGGTCTGTGCCCAGGTATGGCGGCCCTCTTTGGCGGCTATACCTGGGCACAGACCATGCACATGCGTCTGTGCATGTGCAGACCCAGGGAGGCAAGCGCAAGCATTGCCTGCCTGGGTCCAGGTCTCCCCGTCATGTGCATGGTCTGTGCCCAGGTATGGCGGCCCTCTTTGGCGGCTATACCTGGGCACAGACCATGCACATGCGTCTGTGCATGTGCAGACCCCGGGAGGCAAGCGCAAGCAGTGCCTCCCTGGGTCCAGGTCTCCCCGTCATGTGCATGGTCTGTGCCCAGGTATGGCGGCCCTCTTTGGCGGCTATACCTGGGCACAGACCATGCACATGTGGCTTATAAGTGCCCATCATTCTAAACCACAAAAGTGGGTATGCATATGCATGGACTGATCTTTGCCCACTTCTCAAATGAACACGTTAATACGAACGTAATTACGTATGGGTTTACAATCATTTTGTGCAGTGCCGACCACACCATTATTGTCCTAGAAGCGCCATTGCACGTTTCGCATGCGTCGTCTCCTGAACTCTGAACAGGAAGTAGTTAGTTGACCGGAAGTCCCCTCGTTTGTCCGCCTGGTTATAAATATGCTGGCTATCCGCTCGGTCATACCATCGGTTTGCACACTCGGATGTGGAGTTCTTCTTTGGAAGGTGTACACGTTTAGCCCATCGTACGTCCCTTCGTGAGTTCAACATTGGGGTAAGTAGAACTGTTCTGTATGTTTTTCCCCCTGCAACTAGGCTATTTTAAGTGTAGTTGGCCACTGCAGCTTTAAGGCCAAGCTAAATGGCCCTACAACACTGCATACCTGTGCTCCCCTCCCCCTTTTCTGATTATTTATATTGTTATATTTACCCCTTTTTTATGTTAATACCCTCTCCCCTGCTCCCTCCCCCCCGCCAGCCAATCAGCTGTTCACTCCCCAATGCAAAATGCAGCGCTGTAATAGTAAATCGACGGCGATCACAGGGGACCTCCAGGCCCCCAGCATGAGCTCACTTATTCGGTGAATACATTTGGCCAGACATGGAGTACTGTTCATAATGCATGTTTCCTATTCTTGTTACAGATGGCGCCAAGGAAAAACCACGAATTCCCATTGAACCGCACGCAGTTAGCTGAATTCATAGAAGTGTATCGCACCTGTACAGCAGTGTGGAAAGTAAAGAGCAAGGACTACCACAACAAACACATGAAGGAAGCTCAGCTGCAGAAACTTGCGGAGTTCCTGCAAACAATTCACCCCACTGCTACAGTTGCGACTGTCCGTAGCAAAATCGCTAACATTCGGTCAGTTTTTTCTAAGGAAACTAAAAAAATTGAAGCCAGGAACAAATCTGGTGCTGGCGCTGAAGATGACCCCGACCGTCTATGGTACTACGACATACTTTCCTTTGTCAGGGACCAGGAGATTATGCGTCCCTCAAGTGGCAACCTTCAGTCCTACCCCTCAGATGATGAGTGGCCAGAGAATACCCAGCGAGAGGTAACGGATGACGAAACAACAACAACATCGTCAGGCCGTGTGTTAGAAGGTACAGAGGATTCATGCGCAGATGTGGACGAAGCCATGGTAAGTCGTAGTCCAAATTTTTCCTATGCCACCTTTCACACTAAACGCATTGTATGGGTTTCGGCACAACGTTTGCGTTTTCATATCTGCTTGCGCAATGTATTTCACATCCGTTTGCCCAATGTATTTCAATGGGCTAATGCACACCACAGTGGGAGGCGTTTTGCAGAAACGAAACCGCCCGCTCTGCAGCAGTTAAACGTTTTCGCAGGCTTTTGCGCCTCCAATGTTCAAGAGAACCCCAGGTGGTTTAGAGAACCTCCACATGTCTGCCCCCCCACGACGCTCCACGCCTGTGTCCCTTCCATCCAATCCCCGTGACGGAAGGGACGCAGACGGGAAGCGATGATGTCCCAGAGACGGGGGAGCGGCCGTGACAGACATCCCCTTGGGTACACATCGTGCTGGCGACACGCAGCGTGTCACTTTCATTCTTGTGTGGATGGCCGCCGCGGCTGGATGACATTGCATTCATTTACATGAGTGTCTCCTGCGGCAGCCATTCACACATTCATGAACTATGAAGTGCTAATAACTTTCTTGGGTACACGAGGGGAGAACAATAGACAGCCAACAGAACAGTAATTAATTGCAGTCTGTGAAAAAGCTTTGAATTGTGCATATTTGCATATGTAGAATGTATGTCTATTGTTCTTTCCAAGTATAGCACCACAAACACATTGTTTTTGCACAAAGGACTTTGTGAATTTGTATGACGCAGTGCACAATTCAATACAATACATACAATGTATGACCCACTGTGTGGCTTTGATGTATAATTGGGGTCCGACTGTTCCTATTGTTTGCGAACTTCAGCGTCTGTTGTTTTTGTGGTCTATTCAATGAACAGTATCATGTTCCTTTATTGTGTGATTATATTTGGTTTACCTTCTTTGTTCTCCATGTTGCAGGACAACAGCCAACGTTTCCCCCATGTCACGTTATCACCCCCGAGGGCACACACACAGGAAGCCAGACCACGCAACAGTACACCCATGCAGAGAGGAAAGCGGAAACGGTGTGCTTCCCCCGATGCTGTAGAGAAAAGACTGATTGAGATGGCGAGTGCGGTAATGCCAAGACCTGTTGCGCCGGTGGATCCGTTTGTTGTTCATCTCAGTGCACAACTGGCCAAAATGACTCCAGAGCAACGCACAGTGGCCGAGATGTTAATGGGCGAAACAGTGTACAAGGGGTTGCATGGTATGTTGGTGGCTGGACCTCCCTCTGAACTGTATTTTGCAAATTGCTCACGGTGTCAGAGCACACGGAATCACCACTGCCAACCACAGTTCCGAAACAACTCTGACTCTGCCATGATGTACCGTGAGCCAATCGGTGATACTCCACCTGCATCAACATCCGCCACACCAAACATGCGCTACAGTGCCTCCCAAGGTTCTGACAATCGTGCCATGTATATGCCGCCAGCTCATTACAGTACGCCACCCTTGGACTACATGTTGCAATCACTGTAGATGGTTTCGCATTTCTTTTTTTTTGGTTTTCATGGTTTTTGCCTTGTGCTTTACTACGCTCTGTAGATGATGTGCTTATCGTTTTCTGTCTTGTCTGTTTGATTCAATAAAAAGTTATGTTTTTATGTTCATCCCTCAATTTCCCAGTACATGTGTACCTGTGCTTGGCAGCACAGTGCAAGGTTTGAAGCTTTGCCAAAAACCTTGCACTCTGCTGCAGCACCCACTAGATGTGTAGCGGCCACCCTGGGCCAGTGTCAGTGTTGGGGCCCTGTGCTTGGCACTACAGTGCAAGGTTTGAAGCTTTGCCAAAAACCTTGCACTCTGCTGACGCACCCACAACATGTGTAGCGGCCACCTTGGGCCAGTGTTGGGGCCCTGTGCTTGGCAGGACAGTGCAAGGTTTGAAGCTTTGCCAAAAACCTTGCACTCTGCTGACGCACCCACAACAAGTGTAGCGGCCACCCTGGGCCAGTGTTGGGGCCCTGTGCTTGGCAGGACAGTGCAAGGTTTGAAGCTTTGCCAAAAACCTTGCACTCTGCTGCAGCACCCACTACAAGTGTAGTGGCCACCCTGGGCCAGTGTTGGGGCCCTGTGCTTGGCAGGACAGTGCAAGGTTTGAAGCTTTGCCAAAAACCTTGCACTCTGCTGCAGCACCCACTACAAGTGTAGTGGCCACCCTGGGCCAGTGTTGGGGCCCTGTGCTTGGCAGGACAGTGCAAGGTTTGAAGCTTTGCCAAAAACCTTGCACTCTGCTGCAGCACCCACTACATGTGTAGCGGCCACCTTGGGCCAGTGTTGGGGCCCTGTGCTTGGCAGGACAGTGCAAGGTTTGAAGCTTTGCCAAAAACCTTGCACTCTGCTGCAGCACCCACTACATGTGTAGCGGCCACCTTGGGCCAGTGTTGGGGCCCTGTGCTTGGCAGGACAGTGCAAGGTTTGAAGCTTTGCCAAAAACCTTGCACTCTGCTGACGCACCCACAACAAGTGTAGCGGCCACCCTGGGCCAGTGTTGGGGCCCTGTGCTTGGCAGGACAGTGCAAGGTTTGAAGCTTTGCCAAAAACCTTGCACTCTGCTGCAGCACCCACTACATGTGTAGCGGCCACCTTGGGCCAGTGTTGGGGCCCTGTGCTTGGCAGGACAGTGCAAGGTTTGAAGCTTTGCCAAAAACCTTGCACTCTGCTGACGCACCCACAACAAGTGTAGCGGCCACCCTGGGCCAGTGTTGGGGCCCTGTGCTTGGCAGGACAGTGCAAGGTTTGAAGCTTTGCCAAAAACCTTGCACTCTGCTGCAGCACCCACAACAAGTGTAGCGGCCACCCTGGGCCAGTGTTGGGGCCCTGTGCTTGGCAGGACAGTGCAAGGTTTGAAGCTTTGCCAAAAACCTTGCACTCTGCTGCAGCACCCACTACATGTGTAGCGGCCACCCTGGGCCAGTGTTGGGGCCCTGTGCTTGGCAGGACAGTGCAAGGTTTGAAGCTTTGCCAAAAACCTTGCACTCTGCTGCAGCACCCACTACATGTGTAGCGGCCACCTTGGGCCAGTGTTGGGGCCCTGTGCTTGGCAGGACAGTGCAAGGTTTGAAGCTTTGCCAAAAACCTTGCACTCTGCTGACGCACCCACAACAAGTGTAGCGGCCACCCTGGGCCAGTGTTGGGGCCCTGTGCTTGGCAGGACAGTGCAAGGTTTGAAGCTTTGCCAAAAACCTTGCACTCTGCTGCAGCACCCACTACAAGTGTAGTGGCCACCCTGGGCCAGTGTTGGGGCCCTGTGCTTGGCAGGACAGTGCAAGGTTTGAAGCTTTGCCAAAAACCTTGCACTCTGCTGCAGCACCCACTACATGTGTAGCGGCCACCTTGGGCCAGTGTTGGGGCCCTGTGCTTGGCAGGACAGTGCAAGGTTTGAAGCTTTGCCAAAAACCTTGCACTCTGCTGCAGCACCCACAACAAGTGTAGCGGCCACCCTGGGCCAGTGTTGGGGCCCTGTGCTTGGCAGGACAGTGCAAGGTTTGAAGCTTTGCCAAAAACCTTGCACTCTGCTGCAGCACCCACTACATGTGTAGCGGCCACCTTGGGCCAGTGTTGGGGCCCTGTGCTTGGCAGGACAGTGCAAGGTTTGAAGCTTTGCCAAAAACCTTGCACTCTGCTGCAGCACCCACTACAAGTGTAGTGGCCACCCTGGGCCAGTGTTGGGGCCCTGTGCTTGGCAGGACAGTGCAAGGTTTGAAGCTTTGCCAAAAACCTTGCACTCTGCTGCAGCACCCACTACATGTGTAGCGGCCACCTTGGGCCAGTGTTGGGGCCCTGTGCTTGGCAGGACAGTGCAAGGTTTGAAGCTTTGCCAAAAACCTTGCACTCTGCTGCAGCACCCACTACAAGTGTAGTGGCCACCCTGGGCCAGTGTTGGGGCCCTGTGCTTGGCAGGACAGTGCAAGGTTTGAAGCTTTGCCAAAAACCTTGCACTCTGCTGCAGCACCCACTACATGTGTAGCGGCCACCTTGGGCCAGTGTTGGGGCCCTGTGCTTGGCAGGACAGTGCAAGGTTTGAAGCTTTGCCAAAAACCTTGCACTCTGCTGCAGCACCCACAACAAGTGTAGCGGCCACCCTGGGCCAGTGTTGGGGCCCTGTGCTTGGCAGGACAGTGCAAGGTTTGAAGCTTTGCCAAAAACCTTGCACTCTGCTGCAGCACCCACTACATGTGTAGCGGCCACCTTGGGCCAGTGTTGGGGCCCTGTGCTTGGCAGGACAGTGCAAGGTTTGAAGCTTTGCCAAAAACCTTGCACTCTGCTGCAGCACCCACTACAAGTGTAGTGGCCACCCTGGGCCAGTGTTGGGGCCCTGTGCGTGGCAGGACAGTGCAAGGTTTGAAGCTTTGCCAAAAACCTTGCACTCTGCTGACGCACCCACAACAAGTGTAGCGGCCACCCTGGGCCAGTGTTGGGGCCCTGTGCTTGGCAGGACAGTGCAAGGTTTGAAGCTTTGCCAAAAACCTTGCACTCTGCTGCAGCACCCACTACATGTGTAGCGGCCACCCTGGGCCAGTGTTGGGGCCCTGTGCTTGGCAGGACAGTGCAAGGTTTGAAGCTTTGCCAAAAACCTTGCACTCTGCTGCAGCACCCACTACATGTGTAGCGGCCACCTTGGGCCAGTGTTGGGGCCCTGTGCTTGGCAGGACAGTGCAAGGTTTGAAGCTTTGCCAAAAACCTTGCACTCTGCTGCAGCACCCACTACATGTGTAGCGGCCACCTTGGGCCAGTGTTGGGGCCCTGTGCTTGGCAGGACAGTGCAAGGTTTGAAGCTTTGCCAAAAACCTTGCACTCTGCTGCAGCACCCACTACAAGTGTAGCGGCCACCTTGGGCCAGTGTTGGGGCCCTGTGCTTGGCAGGACAGTGCAAGGTTTGAAGCTTTGCCAAAAACCTTGCACTCTGCTGCAGCACCCACTACATGTGTAGCGGCCACCTTGGGCCAGTGTTGGGGCCCTGTGCTTGGCGGCAGCACCTCTTCGGGGCCCTGTGTAACGTGCACAGACAGGAAGTATTTCAACAAAACAAACCTTCATGAAAGCCTATATTTTTTTTATTAAACACAAACAGTAGGACCACACATGTTGTGCCTCCAAAATGTGTGTGTCCTGTGTGTGTGTGTGTGTGTGTGTGTGTGTGTGTGTGTCGTGTGTGTGTCCTGTGTGTGTGTGTGTGTCCAGTTTGTGTGTGTGTGTGTGTGTCCAGTTTGTGTGTGTGTGTGTATATTTGTGTGTCCTGTGTGTGTGTGTGTGTATGTACACATATACATAAAAATAACTTTGTATACAATACTATACAAAAGTAACTACTGTAAAGTTTACTCTGTCATGTGCGCATGGCTGCAAGGGCTGGCTTGCGACACTCCCGCTATCACAACCTCCATGAATGGAAGTAGTTGGGGGCCGCATCTTATATAGAAAATGTACACTTTTACATAAAAATAACTTTGTATACAATACTATACAAAACTAACTACTGTAAACTTTACTCTGTCATGTGCGCATGGCTGCAAGGGCTGGCTTGCGACACTCCCGTCATCACTACCTCCATGAATGGAAGTAGTTGGGGGCCGCATCCTATATAGAAAATGTACACTTTTACATAAAAATAACTTTGTATACAATACTATACAAAACTAACTACTGTAAACTTTACTCTGTCATGTGCGCATGGCTGCAAGGGCTGGCTTGCGACACTCCCGTCATCACTACCTCCATGAATGCAAGTAGTTGGGGCCGCAGCGTATATAAAAAATGTCAACCTATATAAAAATAAAACAAAAAAATTGCGATATATAATATACAATACAACGTAGTGCAAACTTGCATGCGAACACGGTGAGTAAACGTCAGTCACCCAAACAGTTTAAGCCCTACGATCCTGTCGTTTCACTTATTAGTTCCAGGATTCTCTCTAGATCGGCTGACAGCTGTTTCATAAATTTGCGGAATACGGTAGACATTTCTGCAATATCTGCTTGCACACTCTTCACCACTTTATCCATTTCTTTCCTCTGATGTCTTCCAACACGGTTGCCCTTGTGTGCTACATCTGTGGGGGAAACAAAGAAACCGCTTGCACAAAGTTTGCATAAGAAGTACTTGTCAGCTTGTAACTGGCCGAATGTGGAGGTAGGTAGTTGTGTGAAAGACGTGTGGGGGCCAGATGTGTGGTATTCTCGTAATAAGGCCCATTGGTGTGGATAGGGGGCCGTGAAAGGAGTTGTCGTGCAGGTTCCCATTGTTGTGGACTGAGCTGTGTGGGTATTGTGTTTTCGCAGTAGCTGTTGGGTAGGGTGAAGGTGGTTGTAGGTGTAGCCGTAGGTGCAAGTTGTGTGACATTGGATTACTTACCATCCAATTGCATTTTAGTCGAGGAATGCATTCCGATGCCCACTTTATCAACATCCTGCCGCTTACGCTTGGACACTGGAACCTCCTTGCTTTTGGTAGCTGGTGGTGTGGTAAGACAGAGTATAAACTTTACTACAAAATACAAGGTGTGTACATACAGGTTGCACATGCGGGCAGAGGCTGCACATGCGGGCAGAGGCTGCACATGCGGGCAGAGGCTGCACATGCGGGCAGAGGCTGGACATGCGGGCAGAGGCTGCACATGCGGGCAGAGGCTGCACATGCGGGCAGAGGCTGGACATGCGGGCAGAGGCTGGACATGCGGGCAGAGGCTGCACATGCGGGGCAGAGGCTGGACATGCGGGCAGAGGCTGGACATGCGGGCAGAGGCTGCACATGCGGACAGAGGCTGCACATGCGGACAGAGGCTGCACATGCGGACAGAGGCTGCACATGCGGGCAGAGGCTGCACATGCGGGCAGAGGCTGCACATGCGGGCAGAGGCTGGACATGCGGGCAGAGGCTGCACATGCGGGCAGAGGCTGCACATGCGGGCAGAGGCTGGACATGCGGACAGAGGCTGCACATGCGGACAGAGGCTGCACATGCGGACAGAGGCTGGAAATGCGGGCAGAGGCTGGACATGCGGGCAGAGGCTGGACATGCGGGCAGAGGCTGGACATGCGGGCAGAGGCTGCACATGCGGGCAGAGGCTGCACATGCGGGCAGAGGCTGCACATGCGGGCACAGGCTGCACATGCGGGCACAGGCTGCACATGCGGGCACAGGCTGCACATGCGGGTACAGGGCACATGCATATATAGAACAGGGATTGTCCAACAAACCACAACATACAGATTCTCACCTCCACTTGTATGCACAACAGAGACTTCGTCCTGTGTAGATGATACCCTCACACGTGTCTCTACCCGTTGTTTCCCTACAATGAAGTGGGTAAACAGAAAATTAAGAATTTGGTGCTGAAAGATAAAAAACAGCAATATACTTTTGTCACAACAAGCATTATTATTGGTCACTGAATGATTGAACGCAGCTTTCTTTATTTCCTTGCGAATTTCCTTCAGGCGCTCCTTCTCTCTTTTCAAATCAAACCAGCGTTTTTGCAACGCTTCTTTGCTCTTGTGCACACCAAACTTTGCATACAACTCCTGTTGTACTAGTTTTATGATGAGATTTTTATGGCTATTTGGGTGGGCAACCTGAGTGTACAGGCAATCATAGTCCTCCATGTCAAACCTTTTCACCAACACCAACACCTGCTCCTTGGGCATGGCATCTGCCCGCCGACATGAAGACCACTCATCTGTAGAGTCGCTGGTGTCATTGTCTTGAGGATGACGTCTCGACTTGCGCCGCTGTGCGCGGACATCTTCAGAGCACACCGAGAGTACATCACTATCCTCCACTTCAACAGACTTTGCTTTCTTCTTGGAGGGACGTACCTTTGTGTGCCTTTCACTTGTTGGTGGTGCTTGCCCCGCTGCTGATGCCGTTCTACCAGCTCGAAGGGATGGTTCAGGCACAGTGTGTGCTGGAAGATTTCCTGCTTTTTCTGGAATTTCAGCAGCAGCACCTCCGTTCGTTGCTGCCACTGTTGGTTCGGCCGGAGGACTTGTCACATGCAGACAGAGGCCAGGTGCACTGGCAGGGTCTCCAGCGGCTGCAGGAGAGACCATATCTGGTGTGTGCTGCACGGATGGCAACGGATGCTCCATGTCCCCCTCCTCAGACGCCATTTTGCCTCCTCTCCGCCTTCGTCCTCGAGCTGGGCTTTCACAGGAACTGGAAGTGACGTCACGTGTGACGCACGCTTGCATTACGATCGGATTGCCGGCCCACAAACACCCACATTTATGCAAAATGGTACAGGGACGGACTACGAATCGACGGCATAAACGAATATATAATCGATCTGAACAGCCATCAAGCCTACCAATGGCTCGATTAGATGGATAAAGAGAGATAATATCAAACAGGTTCGATCACTAGTCGTTCGTTTTTGGGGTCTCTTAATCGAAACTATGATGAGATTATCACTATTTTCACATACGTTTTCAACCTTCGATTCGTTTACCGAACGAATCGAAGGTTTAAACGAAGGCAAAAACGAACCGTGTATTCCCAGCATAAGGGAGAATTGGTAATAGAGTGGGCCATAGGGGGGTGACAGCCATAATTTACCTTTGGAGGGCCCTCCACAAGACAGGCTATGCATCTTGTACTACAGTATAATGCTCAGTACTTCTGCTGGAATTGTTTCCCCACTATAGGAATAAAAGAGATTGATTGCTCCTGTTTGCACAAGTTGTATACTTTAGGCAATATGTATAATGCTGTTTTAACTATAGTGTGCCTTAGCTTCTGCAGTCCATTAAAAACAAATTAGTCAAGCTACTTCCTTTCTCTTCACTTGTATTATGGTCTGCCTGTTCCTGTTCTCTGCCCTTAGATGTGCAGCTCACAGTGCCTCCTTCCCTCAGCTCACCTATCAGCAGGCTCTCAGTGAGGAAACAAATATGGTGATAACAGCACTCTCCTCAGGCCCCGTATGGCAATACTAGTAATACTGCCCTGATGGTGGCCCTGGTCCTCACTTGTGTGCATACACTTGCAAAAAAAGGGGCCTGTTTAAAATGGCGCAGGAGAGTGGTAGTATACTATCAGTGCATTTGCCAAAATTCTATTACTTAATTCAAATGGCAAAATATTGGTAAAGTTTACAAATATTTTACTATGACTTAACTTCTCCCTACTCTCACATACAACCACCCCCTGGTGGCACCAAACACTTAACCTCCCCCCTGGGAATGCCTAAAACATAAGCCCCCCTTGTAGTACCTAACCCTTAACCCCCCTGCAGGGTAACTAACCTTAACCTCCCGCCCCCTTCCCACACCTAACTTAAACCTCGCGCACCTAACCTTAACCCCCCTTTAAGCCATCCAAAACTGCTATTGGTAGCTGCAGTTTTTATACCGGGTGGCCCCTGCACCCACTTTTAGACTGGGTGCTCTTTTAAACAGGCCGTGTGTGCCCTTTTCAACTGCTCCAACCTGGGTTAAGTTAGACACCAATTGAAAACAATTAGGATTGCTTAAAAAGGTTAGTAAATATTGGCTTTAGCAACCGGAGTCACATATTCAATATGTGTCTGCACAGATAACTTTTATGGCCTGAGCCCACTAACAACTGCAACTGTGCACAACAGCATTAGTGGGCTCTGGTCCTTAGAATACATTCAACCTTGTTTTTTGTCGTTTTTTTTTTTTTTTTGGGGGGGGGGGGGGGGGCAGGAGTGCTGTGGACATAAATCCAGGCCAGTTTTGCAGAAGTCCTGGATAACCTTGTAGAAATAGACCCAATGAAAGCTGCAACACAAGAAAGAAACTATGGGCCTTATGCAATTTACTTTTTCACCTGAGTTTTCTCCTGGGAGATAATTTTTTGTCTTTGATTTAAAATAACTTTCCAGAATTTTTCAATTAAAAAGGTACCTAAAAGTAAGTGAAAAGGCTCTACCAAAATTATTTTGAGTATTTTCTTGCTTGCTGGTGGTGTAAAAGGCATTTTATTGACAAGTTTAAAAATATCACATAGGAGAAAACTTAGGAGAAAAAGTGAATTGCATATGGGCCTATGTTTCTTTAGCACTAGCATGTTGTGCTGCATGATAGTGAACACTGCTTTATGCACAGTTATATGGCATGATTAAAAGTATATGAACACACCTCATTAATTGCATCCGATTCCATTGTTACAACACTGGCCTAGAATGTAGCATGTCTTCAATGCGCAGGGGACCAATCCACCATGGCTGATAAACTCACTCAGGGTTATTGTACTTTTCCTCTAACTCCATTGTTCGCTACTCCCATGAGGTGTGTGGGCTTCTCCCTTGCCATCCTCTCTGTGTCCCTCCGCTGTCTTTTAATCAGCCCCGATAATGTGGTCAACCACGCTCTTCTGCACATGCACGTGCACCATGCACCATGCATCATGCTCCCGCATCCGGAAGCATTCTGTAGTACTGTACAGGTGCAGAATGTTCCTGGCATGAGAGCACAGCAGGAGAGCAAGCATGGCTGTGCCGTGCATGTGCAGAAGTGCACGACTGGCCATGACTAGCCAGATTACTGGGTCTGATTAGAAGACAACGGAGCGGCTGCAGAGGATGGCGATGGAGCCCATGCACCTAATGGAGATGGAGGAAGCCCCAGGTAAGTATAAATATAGCCTTTATCTTCATCTCAGGTACCCTTTGAGACAATGAAGGTGCATATTGGTCAGTTGCTTCTTTGCATGCCTTAGATACTACCTTAAATGTTGTTTTTTTGGTCTTTTGCATTACACCTATTCTAAAACTTACTTTTTAGCCCTATTTACATCCTAGCTGAGAGACACATGATTGTTTTTTTCATAATTTACTCAAAACTGAAAGTGACTTTCTAGAGATCATGTCTTTCCCAGAGCATCTAAGAATGTTTTATCAACTTTTTAGTTGACAAAATATCTTAAGAAGCTGAATTCCTGCAGTGTCTTCAATGGAAACCAATTAATGCATTAAATGAGCTAAAAAATTGCATGGAGCATATTTAAGCTATTTGGATTTAGGGGAGGGACATTCCTTTGCCGTTTATGCCCTTGTGAAAAACATTGTGACTGACTTATGCGAGATCATTAGCACAAATGATTTTTAACCAGAAAAATGTCTTATGCTGTAGAAAGTGCTAATTAGAAAATAAATGGGAGCCATTTCCCCTGCTCCCTGCCGTTTAGGTAATATGAATAGATCTGATGAATACTTCACAGAGTTTTACAATTTAGTAATTTTTTTTCCCAGTAACTTGGATTATTTCGTTTATTTATTTATTTTTTTTCCAAGCTTCACCTTAGAGACCTTATTAAATTGTTAAGTCGAATAATAGTTTCAGCACCACAAAGGAATCTTTTGATTCACCTTAACCTGCTGCTGTTTTTTTTCTGCCACTAGTAGCCAACAGATGGTACTAAACTTTAATAGTTTGTTACATGCAGGTTTTCTTTACTTCATGACATATAAACTGTAACTTATTCTTAAAAGTAATAATAATTAAAAAAAAAAGAAAAAGATAAAAAGAAAGAAAAAAAAAGATTTGCTCTCTGCAGCAAAAACTATTGCTCACTTCCAACGTAGTTAGAAAGACGTGAGAGAATTGGAAGACTGTTAATAAAACATCATCTAATATGCTTGTGTAGAAATTAGTATTGTTCACCTCACACTGGGACTTCAGTTCCGTATTGTTAATGTTCAGATCAAGCTAAACTTGTTAGAATGGGCCTTTCATTGCAATGACTTAATAGCCAGATTTAGATTCGCACTGAGGGAATAATAAAAGGAAAAATAACATATATGAGCACGCTGTTAAGACTAGATGTGAAAAGATTACAATTTGAAATTTATTTTTAATGTTCAGAACTGCTTGATTTTTTTCAAAAGAGCAGTGCAACATTTAGCAACCAATCAGAATACAGTTTGCTGTCAGCTGAGTAAGGTAGTTTCTGACTAGTTGTCATGAGTTGCTGTACACAGTGCGAAGATATTTATTTACTGAATGTAAGTATGATGGGATACTGAAGATTTAAAGTGTTGCCTCCCAGACCCTCCTGTGAAAAAGCTTGCAGACACCTTAACCACTTGAGGACCACAATGGTAAACCCCCCTAAAGACCAAGCCATGTTTTGAGAAATTGGCCACTGCAGCTTTAAGTTTAGCTGCAGGGCCGCACAACACAGTACACAAGTGATCCCACCCCCTTTTCTCCCCACCAACAGAGCTCCTTGTTGGTGGGGTCTGATCGCCCCCCAGGGGTTTGTTTTTTATAAATATTTATTTCTGCATTTTAATAATATATTTTACTATGTTTATTTTTATTTTATAATCCCCTCACCCTCCCTCCCCCCACCAGCCAATCAGTGGGATCGGCTGTCATAGGCTTCTGCCTATGACAGCGGATCACTTCCATAGCAACAGAGTTGCATGGCTGTCCCCAGTACAAGGCTGCTGCAGATCGCAGCACTGTACCAAGTAAAAAGACGCTGGGAGACTTTTCGGATTGGATTTTTATTCACTCAGGTGATCTGAAGATCTTATTGAAAATTGCTAGTGTTATTGCAGTGACCCAGTCTTTACACAACTCGGGAGAATTCACATTTATGAATGTGCTGCAAATTCATATTTTGAATTGAGTTTAACCCTTTAGCAGCTTCAATAGAGTTCTTTTGTTTGAGAGTGCACTGCTTTTGACCTCAGTCGGCAGAATTTGTTGTGCAGTAAATTCTTGGAATACTTTAATGTCTTTCTGCAAAAAATATAACAAGAAGTCCTCTGTTATTGTCTCACACTGCACCTAGTGACAATTAGCCATAAATACACATTACAACAGTACTAATTAGTAACATGGAAATGCAACAAATAAGAAATAGAAAATGGGCTTGATTCACTAAAGCGTGCCAAAACTTAGCACGACAGTGATAAGCCACTTTGCACGTTATAGCATGCGCGCAAAGGTTTGCACGTGTAAAGGTATGAATGGCATTACGCTGCGTGCGCAAAGTATCATTATCACGTGCTAAGTATCATTCTCACATGAAGTCACTGCAGATCACGTGAACAGGATGTAGATAATGAATTATTACTGTATACAGTACATTAAGTGACACGCATTAAACTTTGTATGTGCCATATTACCTTAACTCACATGTTAATGTAAGCGCCATTGCTGATTTCATTGCAAAACTCTATCTAATGATTGTGTGAAGCGCCATAGCTTTCAATGGCATTCCCCACTTAGCGCACGAAGCATAACGCCGTTTGCGCGATAAAACTTAACACGCGAACAGTGGAAACTGTTCGCGCGCATAATGCTTTGCACGCTAGTTTGCGCGTGCAAAGCCTTTACGCGTCAATACTTAGTTATCACGCTTTAGTGAATCAAGCCCAATATGTACTGAAATAAATTGGCATGGAGCACTTTCAAGCCTCTAAATAAATTGGCTGCTTAAAGGAATCATCGGGCAATTATAAGGAAAATAAGTGCTACTTACCCGGGCTGTGATTGACAGCGTCGCTCATGCAGGCGCAGTACAGGCTGACCTCCAGGTCGACCTGATGTCATGGCCGGGGACTGGGAAGCTTCACAGGCAAACTGTTCACCGCGGAGCTGCAGCGAGGGACATGCTGGGAGCTTGGCGCTGGATGAAGCCCCGGGTAAGTAGCACTTAATTTCCTTATAATCGCCTGATGACTCCTTTAAGGGTCAATTACACCAACTCATTACTTTCTGCCCCTAAAATCAGCAAGTCCAATGCAGTATGACATATGAGA
This sequence comes from Hyperolius riggenbachi, assembly GCF_040937935.1. Taxonomy (NCBI): domain Eukaryota; kingdom Metazoa; phylum Chordata; class Amphibia; order Anura; family Hyperoliidae; genus Hyperolius; species Hyperolius riggenbachi. The sequence continues at coordinate 175,712,413 of NC_090647.1, read as the reverse complement.
GGATCTAGAAGCTGTCACAGCTATATATTTTCAGTTTAAAAAAAAAAAAGATATATATATATATATATATATATATATATATATATATATATATATATATATAAAATTCCCATTAATCTTTATAGGGAAATATGCTTTGATATAAGTGTGATGTGGATTACAAGCACGGTTCCGGGGCAAATTATGCTCACGACCAAGGTTTCTATATATATATATATATATCCATATATCCATGTGTCAGGGAACTGGCATGATATTATTATATCTTTTATTTATTTTCACAGTAAAACTTTGCTTCGTACCAAAATACACTCCTATGCTCCAGCCCCTTTCACACTGGTGCGTGCGTTACCTTATTTTGCCACAGGGTAACGCTACGCCAATTAAGTCAATGAGGCATTTCATACTGTGCACAGAGCGATGCGATCGAATGGAAGTGGCTGGTTCACTGCAAAGGCAACAGTGCGTTGTCGGACAACACAATTAGAATTTCAGCCACAGGAAGTGAGCATTAGACTTCCACAGGCTGTTTTTAGTATTGTGGTACGATACGTTAATCGCACTGCTTTATTAACACTGGTTTGCAGTGTGAAACTGGCCTCAATGTTTGCTGAAGACCTGTTAATGGTCTCCACAGTGATGATAACAAATGTAGGAGGAACAATTTAAACTAGGGAATGGGAAGAGTACACTGTAGAATATAGAAGCAGTGAGGACACTTAAGAGGCATATTTTTCAAACAGAGATCGGCACACACTGTTTTGAAATTTGGCAAAAATTAACATCTTTTATGTAGAAATATCCATGCCGGAATATCTAACCATTTAAAGTACAGTTTTCTGAACGAGGAGTAAAAATAGTATTAAACTGATTATTTAATACATGGATTCACTAAGCAGTTAAGTTGCATACCATTGCAGCCCTACGAAACTCTCACCCCATCATCTGTGTCACTGGGTTTATATGCAGAAGTGATAGTTTAAGAATTGTTCATTTTCTTTGTGTTAATTAAGTCAATGGGAGTTTGCAAAGAGCAAGTATTATGATAATTAATGAGTTATGAAAAAATAGGCATAACAAATGAGGCTGGTATTTCCATTATCTACACTTTTATTTATAACTTTTATAGGTCCACTAAACCATTAAGCTATTATTTATATGAGGCTTTATTTAAAAGCTGGAAGTGCATGATGCTACTGAACCGCTGCAGCAAACCTCAAGCAAAACAAACAAACAAACCCTTATGATATAATGAATTGTATGTGTAGTACGGATAATGGATAGAACATTAATAGCAAAATAAGAGTCTCATATTTTTATTTTCATTTATATAGCTTTTTTTTATTGCATTGCATCATTCTGTAATATTTGCAGTTTAGAAAGCACACTCGGCTCATATGCAATTAAGTTTTTCTCCTGAGTTTTCTCCTAAGTGATGTTTTAAAACTTGTCAATAAAATGCCTTTTATATCAGCAGCAAGCAAAAACAATACTTAATATAGTTTTGAAAATATTTTACTACCTAGTTCTTTGTACTTTTTTTAATTGCAAAGAGCTGAAAAGTTATTCTAAATAGAAGATGAAAAATTATCACCTAGGAGAAAACACAGGAGAAAAAACTAATTTCATATGGGCCTCTGACTTTTAAGCTATAAAACAAAGCAGAAATAATGACCTTCAAAGAGCTCAGAGAAACTCTTTAGCACAGATAACAACTGACGTTTTTTAACTCTTCCTGTACTGGAAAACAACATGAGAGTTTTTTTTCTTTGCTACTAATGTACTACACAGACCATTTGTTATCCCATAATGTTTTATTTATTTTTTTGCATCAAGTTTGCTTTTAAGAACCAGTGCAAAAAGGGAGCTTAGAGTGATCTTTAAAGAGACTCCGTAACAAAAATTGCATCCTGTTTTTTATCATCCTAAAAGTTCCAAAAGCTATTCTAATGTGTTCTGGCTTACTGCAGCACGTTCTACTATCACCATCTCTGTAATAAATCAACTTATCTCTCTCTTGTCAGACTTGTCAGCCTGTGTCTGGAAGGCTGCCAAGTTCTTCAGTGTTGTGGTTCTGTGATGCATCTCCCCCTCCAGGCCCCTCTCTGCACACTGCCTGTGTATTATTTAGATTAGGACAGCTTCTATCTTCTCTCTTATCTTTTACAAGCTGGATAAATCCTCCTCTGAGCTGGCTGGGCTTTCACATACTGAGGAATTACATACAGGCACAGCTGTCTGCACTCTGCAGGAAGAAACAGCCTGACACTTCAGTGGAAGATAGCTGCAGGGGGAAAGAAACACACAAATGATCTCTTGAGATTCAAAAGGAAGGGTGTATACAGCCTGCTTGTGTATGAATGTATTTTCTATGTGTGGACATACTGTACATCAACCTACTTCCTGTTTTGGTGGCCATTTTGTTTGTTTATAAACAAACTTTTTAAAACTGTTTTTAACCACTTTTAATGCGGCGAGGAGCGGCAAAATTGTGACAGAGGGTAATAGGAGATGTCCCCTAACACACTGGTATGTTTACTTTTGTGCGATTTTAACAATACAGATTCTCTTTAAAAGCCTTCCTTGGCAGTTCAGTCATTTAAGGACAACTCGCTTCTACAAAAGAAAACTTGGTGTTGCAAATCTACAAAAAATTCATTATTGCAAGACGATTAAGTCAAATGCTCCGGCCAGGGCCATTGCTAGATATAGGTAAACTCGGCAGTTACTTTGGTCCTAACCTGCTAGAGGGGTGACTTTCAAACCATGGCAAATACATCATTATTCATGGAATTCTTATATGCAGCTGCCGATCACATGTTGAAAGAAGTGAGAAGACACTGTGATGTAATTATGAGGCAAAAAACTCACAGGATATATTCTAACACCTGGTCAGACTAGTGATTTGATGACACCTAAATGGGCAACCTATGATATGCATAAACAGTGTTACCTGATTAGAAGAACAACAGTATAATTAGTCCTACCAGTGCACTAATTGAGTTTTTGATCACTTTAGATAGCCCCGGATGAAGAGGGAAGGGATGTGAGCACACGGAGGTCATCAAACCAGAGTGCTGGTTTGTGGTCATGTCCCTTGTACCTATTTTATTGTCAAATAAGGGTAACCCTATCCTTGACAATAGATCAGGTTTGAATTTAAACTACCCTCCCTCCTACACCCACAACTAAGCATAATAATAATAGTAATAACACATATTCAGAGGATGTTTCTGTTAAATTCTGCATGAGAATAATAGTTCCAGAAATACAGGCTTTGGAAAAAGAGCCTTAATAAAGGTGTAAGCATGAGTTAAGCTCCTGAGCTTTCATTTGAATCAGTGAAGTTATTTAAGTTCAAAGGTCCAATAAATGGGCTTGGAAGGTGAACACTTGAACTTTACAGGACGTTATAATTTGCATTTTAATCCTGCAACATATATAAGTTAACGTTGGATTAAAGTAAAATTCTACCTTTGGTGAGAAATGACTAGTGCCTTCAGTTCATTTCTACAAATTGCTAGGATTAATGCCACACAACATTTCAAACTGCGTACCTTGATTCTGAGCATACCGCCATCTGGCCCCCTCCTAGATCTTCCATCATGATCCCAATACATTCTGTCAAGTTACTGCCAGTTACTCAATTAGTGTAAGTGTGGAAAATAAGTAACAAGACCTGATTTCTCATGCAGGCAGAAGAAATACATAAGCTGTATGAAACATAAGCACAGATTTTAGGCTAGAATCTAAGCACTGCACATGCTTTTAATCAGTTTTAGAAACTGATAGCCGACTGCAAATTGAAATAGACAAGTAAAATTTTAATAACATTAAATTGCAAAAATCTATTTGAGCAGCACTGATACACATTTATGGCAATTTTTTATATAAATTGGAATTTCACATTAAGTAATTACACATCATATGCTCAGTTTCTATTGAACAAGATTGCTACAGATTCAACGAAAGTGACAAAGATTAAACTTTTGCATTTGTTCAGACCAGGTACATTAGAAAGTAGTGTTGCTAGAATATGATTCTGTCTGGTTCACATGTCATTCAGCCAAATTGGGCACAATATTTGGCATTCAGAAGGTCTCAAGTCCAAATACCATGAAAGTCAATGGTCACAGAAATCTGGTAGGCTTTCCAGGGGGTCTGAAGTCTGAAGGATCACAACAGTCACCAGATGCTGAACTTTTTTGGTGGCCTCGAGCTATAATTACACTTTTTTTGTTTTTGATCAATTATCTTGCACTAGCAGTGGTCCTTCAGAGGACAGTTATGCCTCTGATTCAGCTGCTTTTGGAGCTTAGGTCTAATAACGACTAGACCTGCAATACAGCATGGGGCTTAGATAGGGATATACCCAATAATATAATGAGGGTTATCCTGGGCAACCATGTTACATCAAACATTAATGTGGTATATGCGCTCCTCTTAAACCTTGTTGAACATAAATTGATGCAAAACTTAGGAACTAACCCGTGGGTCGCCGTACAACTGGGTGGGTATAACCACCCTAAACAATGATAGATGACAATAAGTGCGGCGCTCTACACCTGTTAGTCCAACACACAAAAAGTATTGAGCATAAGTCCTAATTGGCACAAATGTCCATGTACCACTGCTCCCTAACAGTATGTGAATTTTCCAAAGTCCTCTTTTCTGCTTCACACATCAGCATACAGTTAGCATATTGGTAGGTATCTCTCTCACCAGATTGATAGGCTGATTAATCACAGTCAGCAAAGGTCACGTTAAACAGTAGATGGGGTATTAGTGCAGATAAATCCCCTGGTATCCAATCTCTTCCTCCTAAATGTGGCTCAGACAAAAGAACATAGATAGCGTAATACTGCTGGAGCTTTACATAAAGGGCCCTCCACCAGGTACAGCAGCCTCAACCCCGTGCACATGAAGCAAGGACCACCAGCACTCTGTGTGTCCGTAAACAGAAGAATTCAAAGCTCACCAGATATGCTGGCTGACCATGACAGTTCAGCTAAAGCGTTTCATAGAACTTCCTCAATCTGATCAGCAGCCTTCTTCCTCAATAAACTCAGATAAGAAATAACATAGTGTAACTCCGTTTAATTAAAAAAAATTAAAAGTAGTAGTGCACTCACATTTGAACATAAGAACATGCGCATGTAAATTTAAAATCCAGGACGTCCTCACCGCCGCCGCTCACTCGTCTCCACTTTTGCCATGAGGCCACGCCCTACCGGTTTCGTCATATGACTCATCAGGGGCTCCTACCAATATGCTAACTGTATGCTGATGTGTGAAGCAGAAAAGAGGACTTTGGAAAATTCACATACTGTTAGGGAGCAGTGGTACATGGACATTTGTGCCAATTAGGACTTATGCTCAATACTTTTTGTGTGTTGGACTAACAGGTGTAGAGCGCCGCACTTATTGTCATCTATCAACCATACCTACACAGTCTTCACGAACCCCTGCTCCCACAAGACCATTATCGGCACGGCTGCCAAATGCTTCTTAGTTACTTAAAGCGGACCCAAACCAAACATTTTTTTAATTAAAAATATTTAGTTGCACCACTCTGACACATACAAAGATAAATAAACACTCCTTCAAACCTATGATCATTTCAGTGCATGCTTTTCCCCCTTCTCTTTTCATAGCTAGGATTATACTGGGGGCAGCCATTAGCAATTCCTCCATTGCCGGACACCATCTACTCCACCAGTTTGCCGGAAAAATCCCGGCAATTTGAAAGGAAGGGAGGGGTTCCACCAATACATGTAAAATATTTTATATTTGTCATCATGCAGCTGAAAAAAGGCTGCTATTTATTATTATAATTTAGAAAATAGATTTTATTTCTGAAATCTTGTACTTTTAATTTGGGTCCACTTTAATGTTACACACAGTATTACTTACATTTGACCCTAGATCCATTTGTCTCCTTCTGTGTGGATATTCTAAGCATCCAGGAGGATATAATAGTTTTGTGCTTACTTGATTTTATGATTTTTATCTCCATTGTCATGAACATCCACATGAAATTCTATAGCACAGAAGTAGCTAAATTGATACAACACACGCGTTTGGCCACATATTGTATCTATGCCAGCGCTAGGCAAACTGAGGCCCACATGTGCTGTAAATCCTCCCACTGATAGGTGGCCAGATTCCTCTACCCCCCCCCCCTCCCCTCCCGCAGAGTCACTTGCAAATTAAAATGGAGGTTTACAACTCACCTGATTGCCAATTCCAGCATTGCATCTCCATGGCAAAAGGGCGTCACATGACACGCCGTCAGGACATGCCAGCATGTAATAAGCTAGCACATCCTGAGGGTGTGTGTTGTGTAATACGCTGGCATGCCCTGACGGCATGTCCTGTGACACACTGTTGGCATGAAGACGTGACACTGAAATTACCAATCAGGTGATTTGTAACTCTCCGTTTTCTTCTGTTCTCAACTCTGCAGGGAGAAAGGGTGGGAGGGAGGAGAGAAGGAGTCCGGGCCATGGTCCGCAGCATGCGGCATGGGCAATGCAAAGTTTGCCTAGACCTGATCTAGACACTGACATGACTATAGGTTCTGTGTTTTATTATAGTTCAGAAAACTCACTTTTATCAGACTGTGGAAAATGTAAATATATATATATATATATATATATATATATATATATATATATATATATATATTCCCTGCAGAAACTACCATAATTTAGAGAGGGCCATGCGGCCATGCTGGAGATCGAGTGTAAGCTGATGTACTTAGTTTTTTCTTCAAACACCCAAAAAAATGTTTGATTTGAGTCTAATCCTCAGGTATAAACCCAGGCTGCTTTTAACATCTCCATCCCCATATTGCTTCTCTGGTGGTCTAGTGCTCCCCCTGCCCCATATAGAATTTTCCGATGTATAGTGGTCCCCTCTCCCCCATACAGCATTCTCAGGTGTCTAGTTGCCCCTCCACCCATAGTATTCCCTGGTGTCTAGTGCCTAGTGACTCGCCTCCCCATACAGTTCTCTCTAATGGTGTCTAATAGTCCCTCCTCCCTCCCTCCTACAGCGTACCTGGTTTCCAGTGGTCCCTCTGTCATATAAGTTACAGTTTGCTAAGTGGATAATCTGAAGAAGAGGAATCTCCTGTGATGAGTTAGAAATGGTCAGCACAACTCTAATGATTTTGGCTTGTGTGCAGGGGTGTAACTAAACTTAACAGGGCCCCCCTGCAAAAATGATAGCATGGGGCCCCCTTGGTCCCCCAACCCCATGCAGATCACGTGATCTGGAGCCAGCAAATGGCAGCAGAGAGTGTTCTGCTGTGAAGCAGCATCTAGAAGCAGAAAAAAATTACACACGCTCCTGCACATGGTTTTTGTGAGCAAACTGAAAAGGTTTTTTTTTGTTAACTGGCTGCACTTGTGGTTGGGGAGAGGGAGGAGGAGGGGCCCCCAAAGCCTCTGGCCCCCCTGCGATGGCAGGGGTCGCAGGGGTGTTTGCTAGGCCCATGCTTGTGTGAAAGCAGCCTTGAATAGACCCAGTCAGGATTATCAGAAAATGCATTTGATAAGCCCAAGCTGTATACAATTTGCAATTTAAAATGCTCATGCAAGCATCTTATTGACTTTCTCTGCTGAAAAAAATAGCACCAGTGATATTATAGGTACTTTAATTGATTGCATTGCCATATTTTACAGTCTATGCATGGATATTATTTTTCAAAACTGGCTTTCTGATGCTTTCTTTTTCTGTTTTTTCTGTAGTTCTTGCACAGTGTTGTCATTAAACTTTAAAGCATGTGTAGCTAAGTCTGCCTTATGTTCTTCAATTCTTCATACATCACTGCTAGGATAGGAATGACAGTAGACATGTTCTTTTCACATGCATGGGTATAAAAAGTATGTTTCCCTTCTTGGCTGGTCTTCTATGACAGAATGTTGATGTTCATCTTTGGAGTTTTTTGCTTAGAAAAACAGCTTGACTGAAAAATGAGATGCAAATTCTGTCATGAGCACCTTAAGAAAATATTAATTTGTTGAAAAAAATACAATGGGATGAGTTAAAGGGGCACTATGGTGAAAAATTGTAACATGTAAAATATGTGTAAACATATAGGAATAAGAAGTACCTTTTTTCCAGAGTAAAATGAGCTATAAATTACTTTTCTCCTATGTTGCTGTCACTTAGGCCCGGTCCACATTTGCATTTTTTTCCGGAACGTAACTGGAACGTATACTGTACAAACGGAACGGATGTGAATGGATCCAATGTTAACCTATGGATCAATTCACATGCGTCGTTTGGTATGGATACATTCTGTACGTTGCGGCCCCCGGATCCAAAAAATGCTGCAGGCCCTAATTTTACGGACCGTTCTGTCTAGCGGAACGAATCCGGCCAAAAAAATACTACAGCATTAGGGGCAATGGGAATCGGAACATTTCTTCACACTAATGGGGGCATGGGCCGATGCGATCCTGAGCAACGGGAGGGTGAGGGGAGGGTGCAGCAGCCGGGCGGGTGGGCTAGGGAGGCTTAATACATACCTTATCTTCATAGGCAGCCGGCGGTAGAGGCTTCCGTCTTCTTCCGCATCATGTGACTACATGATGCATCATGTGACTAGTCACAGCGGAAGAAGAGGAAGCCTCTACCGTCGGCTGCCCATGAAGAAAAGATATGTATTGATGAGTGAAAACGGATCCGATCAATCATTGATCAGATTCGTTTTCACTAATGTGAACAGGGCCACGGACGAGCCATCTGGATCCGGTGAAGCTGAGACCGTTCACCGGATCCGTTTGGCTGAAAACGCAAATGTGAACCGGGCCTTACAGTAGGTAGTAGAAATCTGACAGAAGCGACAGGTTTTGGGCTAGTCCATATCTTCATGGGGGGATTCTCAGGGATTTATTTATATTTTAAAAGCACTTAGTGAATGGCAGTTGCTCTGTCCAACTGCCAAAAAACTGTGTAGCAAGCAGGGAAGCTGGCCAGCATCATTGTTTAAATCCTTTTTAGGAAATATCTTTGTAAAGAATAAAAGCCTTGCTGAGAATCTGAGAATCCCCTATGAAGAGATGGACTAGTACAAAACCTGTCGCTTCTGTCAGATTTCTACTACCTACTGCAAGTGACAGCAACATAGGAGAAAAGTCATGTATGCCTCATTTTACTCTGGAAAAAAACGTACTTCTTATTTGTCTATGTTTGCACATATTTTAAATTTTAAACATTTTCACCATAGTGCCCCTTTAATGGACTAAAATCAGATGGATGCCTTGAGGGATAAAAAATGGCTTTAAAATAAACAGTCAAGTTACCATACAATTAATTTTTGTGACTTAGGGCTCTATTCACAAAGCATTACCGCATACGGTAATGCTGAAAACAACTGATTTTACTGATCACCTTCCCAAGTTACAATTCACTAAACCTATCTCTGCACAGAAAATCAGAGTTCCCGAGTAGTGAGGTAAATTACCGACTTGTGCAGTAATTTTCTCAGGAAATGTCACTACATGTCAAATCACAAAGATTTCCTCATTTAATTTACTACCCAAAAGTGTTCGGTATTTTTCACCAGCTCACAGCAGCCAATAACTTGCTCTCCCCATGCTGTCTCCATGTGGTGGATTTGACAGATGGCCTTTGGGGAGAGCCAGCAGGCAATAGGAAGAGCCACACAGCCTGCTTCTTCATTCTGATTTGATGCAATTGGGTATCAGATGGGTCTTTCCCAGTAACAAAGCAGAGGAAGCTGACAATTCTGAGGGTTTCCTGCATCCCTTTAGATGTGTACATCTGTATTCTAGCATACAGAAGAGCTCCCCCTGGTGGACACAGCACATCTAAAGGGATGACAGGCTGCATTGGTTAGAAAACTTCCGAGTCACACACACAGCTCCCTGCCTGCCCGCTGACCTGCTCCACGCTGGAAAGTGACACTTACCAAGCAGGGCTTAGTGATTTGAGGCGTGATTGTTCATTAAATTACCAAACTTCTGCCTCATGGGGGGAAACTTTAGAGAATGTGGAGAAAAGTTTTACCGAACTGCCCATGTTATTAGAGCCCGTAGTACTTTTCAAGCAGTAATACATTACACCGTTTAGTCAATTTACATATGAAACCCAGACCACTGTTTTTTTTGTTTGTTTTTGTTTGTTTTTTTTTAAGGTTTTTTTTTTACGTTTTGGTTTAAAATACCATTTTTTTAAACCCATATAATCTAACCTGTTATGCCTGGTACACACAATGAGATTTTCTGGCAGGTTTACTGCCAGATTGATTATTTCCAACATGTCCAATCTGATTTCCAATTGATTTTCTAATCACTTCTATGGAAAATCAATAGGACATATTGATTGGAAATAATCAATCTGGCATTAAATACGCCAGAAACTCTCATTGTGTGTACCAGTACTACCAGGCATATAAGGGAATCTGATATGAAAATAAACTTATGAGATAATGAATTGTATGTGTAGTACAGCTAAGAAATAGAACATTAGTAGCAAAGAACAGAGTCTCATATTTTGCTATTTAGCACAGCAGAGCGCTCAACAACTCAATTAGATTTTGGACTGCATGTGCCACCTCCACATGTAAAGAAACCAGGAGTCAACCTCCAACATTAAAGTTCATTCTATACACTCTTAAAATGGTAAAATGAATAAAAGTCCACAGTTCTTCATATCCTTTATATGCCGTTAATGGCAGTAACATTATACGCTCACCAGATCACTTGGCCAACCACTAAGGATCAGCATTCATGTTTTTTGGGCCTTGCCCGCTCCCCACTCGCTTATATCTACCGGCTGGGACTCCTCAAACGTCATGTACATACGGAAGAGACTAGGGTACAGCAATAGTGTGATACCACCTGGTTATGTAACATTCAATACCACCAGTGCTCCCAGTATGCTCCAATATCACCTTGCGTGCCTCCACCAGATAAGCACTCAAGCCTCTCACCAGATATGGACGCAGACCCATCACAGACTAGCACTTCAGCGCTTTTTGTATATATGACTTCCTCCAACAAAGATGGTCCTAAGACTCAAGGAAGGTGTAACATAGTGTAACTCCATTTATCAGTATCAAATATGAAAAGATAGTGCACTTACAAACAATCCATAAAATATGTGCATGTAAAATTTCCCTCGAGGATATTCAGCGTCTAACCGGCTCCTGTAGTCTCATACTGTTTCCAGTACAGGAAGAGTTAAGAAACTTCACTTCTTATCTATGCAAAAGAGCTTCTCCGACTCATCGTGGGTCAGAGACAGTCCTATTGTCTCAGGATAGAAATACTAGGCAGAAACAATAGCGTTGCGGAAAACGCAGTGAAAACGCACATAATGCAAGTGAATGGGCCGCATGAATAAACGCATGTGTTTGCGTTCTGCAATGTACATTTTTAAAAACGCTGGTCTTGTTGCATATTTTTTCAAAATGCATGTAAAGTGCACATAATGAAAGTCAATGGTAACGTAGAGGTATTACATTTTAGTGCGTTTTTTATGTGTTCTTTATGCATTTTTTATGCGTTTAAAAAAAAGAAAACAAGTTTAATGATCTATTTCCGCTCCCTAATGCCTTCCTAGTGATTTGTATAAAATGCATAAAAAAGTATTCAAAACGCATACAAAACGCATATGCATTTTATATATGTAAACTGCAAATGCAATGCATTAAAATGTACCCAAAATGCTAGAAAAACGTGCTGGAAAAAAACGCAGAGCGCAAACACACAGAAAATGCACTAAAAACAAATAAACGCATATGCAAAACGCTACTTTTCCTGCACTACCTAGTGTGTTCCCAGCCTCAAGTATTTATACATCAAATAAACAGTGCAAGACAGTTTAAGATAAGGTTTTACTGCAGGGGAGTTCAAAGAGTCATTCGTTCTGCTCTGTTTCATAGTTTAAAATACAGTGTGTGATATGTAATTGCAAATATGATAGAATGACACAATGTAATAATAAAAAAAGCAAGAAAAAATGAGACTCCTTTTTTTCTTTGCTACTAATGTTCTATTAACTATCAGTATTACACATACAATTCATTATATTATACGTTTGTTTTTGTTTTTTTTTGCTTCACTGTCACTTAAAAGGAGTCATCAGGCAAATAATAGGAAAGCCGATTTACTTACCTGGGGCTTTGTGCACGGTGCAGGGGATGACCTCAAGGTCCTGCGCAGTATGCCACAGACAACGTGGGCTTGAATGACAGTGGTACTTCACACAGGCCCAGTAAGGACGACCTTGAGGTCGCCCTCTGCACAATGCGGGGACCCGAATGGAGCTGTCAGCGCTGGACAGACAGCTGCAAGAGGCTGGAGAAAGCGCCAGGAAAGTAAATTGGCTTTCCTATTATTTGCCAGATGGCTCCTTTAACTAGCATCCCCCCCCCCCCTTATACTTTAGCTGGAACAGTTGCTAGCATCATAGTATGCACATTTTATCATATAGTGCTTGCATATGGGAACAGGGTATTGGAATAAACTTTAGAATCTTTAGAAAAAGCTATCCATCCTCCCTGCTGCTCCTGCCTAATTTGACTTCCATCCTGTGATAATATCACCTATCCTTTTCCTTAGTTTTTATTTACACTACAATGTGTGAAAGACAGGCAGCCAGAGCAGACAGTGCACCTGGCTGGAGAGGATATATCCCTCTACAGATGCAGCTAAGGATGATCTTAATCTGATAATTACAATTATGCAAACTTTAGTGTACATTTTTGCAATCACAGCCATACGTAATTATGTACTTTACGTACTTTAGCGCTTATTAGCAAACCCCCTATACATGCTATCATCACCAAAATTACTATGTAAGTGCAAAGGAAAAATGTTTTTAAACTCAGAAAAACGACCGATTAAAAACAATTTTTCCTTTGCATTTTTAAAATCAATTTTCTCAAAAATGACAAGGCCTTTCTGATTTTTTTTTAGCATGTATGGGGGCTTTGCTATTAAGCGCTAAAGTCGGAGCAACATTTCGTGAAAATTATGCTAAATTGCAAAATTACAGCACCACCTGATTACATTTACAAACAAAAATAATTATGATTTTACTTGAAATTTTCCATTTCAATTTTTCATTGTAATTGCGAATTATAATGAGGAATTATGATTATGTAAAATGTGTGCTCATCACAAGATGCAGCTTTAAAATGGACCAATCAGATGAAAGGCCTGGTGCACACCAATACACACTAGCAGATCCGCAAAATGCTAGCAGATTTTGAAACGCTTTTTCTTATTTTTCTGTAGCGTTTCAGCTAGCGTTTTGCGGTTTTGTGAAGCATTTTTGGTGTAGTAGATTTCAGATATTGTTACAGTAAAGCTGTTACTGAACAGCTTCTGTAACAAAACCGCCTGCAAAACCGCTCTGAACTGCCGTTTTTCAGAGCGGTTTGCGTTTTTCCTATACTTAACATTGAGGCAGAAAAGCATCCACAATCCAAAAAATGCCTCACCCCGGGAGTATGCGTTTCTGCAAAACGCCTCCCGCTCTGGTGTGAACCACCCCATTGAGATACATTGACCAAGCGTATCCACAGCCGCAAGCGGCTGCAGAAATGCTGAAAGAGCTGCTCGGTGTGCACCAGCCCTAAGAGAGATTATATGTAAGTGGTCCATTTTCAAGCTGCATAAGTTTGCATTAAAATTACCATAAACTTAGCATCAATGTAGAATTATTTACATCTCATTGAATATCCCTATAATCATAATACCATCAATTTAGCAGTTACTTATTTAGTCTACTACCCACTGAAATAATCAAAATCTATTAGAACCTCTCGCAATAACAATCGTTCAGCTCTGTATTCTCTTGGTAGAGTCTGCCTGTCCACTCTGATATTCTCCACCCAGAGTCTTCATTTAGGGGTTAATACTGGTCAGATGCTGGCAGGCTGTCCTGTCATATTTCTGTTAGTACTGAATGTACCAGCAGTGTGGGTGGTTTACTGAAGAAAATATGCTATAAAGATTTGCTGTCTTGATTTCTAACATTCAGTCAGGCACTGAGAAAAAATAGGATGTTCAGCGCACATTACTGCTAAATGTTTTTTCAGTGGATTTTCAATTCTCTTCACAGCAGATTTACTTCAACAATCACCTGCACAGTTACTAAAGTCTGTTGATCTGCCAGATATCTGCTAGATCAATCTGCCAATATGTGGTCATCATAAACAGTGACTTTGAAAGGAATTTCAGGATGGAGTGGCAGACAATATCAAATGTTTTGCAGTGTTTAGATGGATCGGAGTGAAGGAAAAACATTGGTGGTATAACAGGTGAGCAGCTGGTGTCCAAAATGTGGGGTTCTGAGCTGCCTACAACACAAAATAAAGGAGAAAGAAGCAGCTTAATTGCAAGTTGCAGAAGCAAACAATTATGAAATGTTACTATATTAACAATTTGGAACATCTAAAATGTACTTATTACTGCAATTTATATTTAAAGGACATGTCTGAGGAGCTTGAAAGTAAAAAAAATCCACTTACCTGGGGCTTCCTCCAGCCCCTGCCAGCCATCCTGTGCCCTCGCTGCACTACAGCTCCGCTCCCCACCGGTGGCCCGGGGTCCTCTCACGTACAGGAGGCCTACTTGCGCTCCAACGTGCGGTGGTGACGTCAGCTGGCCTGTACTGTGCAGGCTTGTGCAGTACAGTCCGGATGCCACCAGTGTGACTCCATGACACAGGACAGCTGCCAGGGGCTGGAGAAAGCCTGTCAATCAAGCCCACGTTGTACGCGACTTACTGCACCTGCGCAGCTGTGTACAAAGTGGGCTTGATTGACAGCGACAGTTTGCGCAGGCGCAGTGAGGACGACCTCGGGGTCGGCCTTCGCATCGTGCGCGGAGTCTAGGATGGCAGGGGAGAGTGGAGCGGTTGGCGTGGGACAGTCGGCTGCTAGGCGCTGGAGAAAGCCCCAGGTGAGTAAAGCTTTTTTTTTTTTGCCTGATAACTCCATTAACCTTCCTGGCGGTAACCCCGAATGTAGTTCGGGGTAAGCCGCGCAGGAGGTTTTCTCAGGCCCTGCTGGGCCGATTTGCTTCATTTTTTTTTTTTTTTGCTGAACGCAGCTAGCACTTGATCGCCACTATCCGTCGCGTCGCGCAACCCTCCCCCCCCCCCCAGACCCCGTGCGCTGCCTGGCCAATCAGTGCCAGGCAGCGCTGAGGGGTGGATCGGGACTCCCAATGACGTCACGACGTCGCTGATGTCGGTGACGTCATCCCGCCCCGTCACCATGGCGACGGGGAAGCCCTCCAGGAAATCCCGTTCTTTGAATGGGATTTCCTGATCGGAGATCGCCGAAGGCGATCGAAGCGGGCGGGGGAATGCCGCTGAGCAGCGACTATCATGTAGCAAGCCTTGGGCTCGCTACATGATTTAAAAAAAAAGAAAAAAAAAACTGCTGCGCTGCCTCCTGGCGGAAATCATTAGACCGCCAGGAGAGTTAAGATAACCCTGAGGCCAACTTGAAGGAAAAAATTACTGGTAGATAATTACCAAAGAAGAGGGAGGCCTCTTCAGAGGCTTCCCACATCCTCCAGGAGACCACTGCTGCAGCCCGGGACCCTTTTGATGATTGTAACCACACTCCTCCTAATGCAAGAGAACCGCTGTGCTGCACCCGCATGAGTATGGCCACACTTGTGCAGCAGCTCTGAAGTATTGCACATGTGCAGCATGCATGAAGAGAAGCATGGCATGTAACATACACAAAATCTTGTCAGCAGAGCAGGATCATCCGCCAGGCAACCTAGGCAGGTGCCTGGGGCCTAGTGGGTGTGAAGGGGCCCACCAGCCACCTTCTCTGACCTCTCCACTTGAGCTTACCAAAAAGACCACAAGGAGGCCCCAAATCTGCTACCTTGCCTAGGGCCACATTACATCTTTTAGTATATATATATATATATATATATATATATATACTAACTAATATATAAAACTTCACCTCAGGTACACCGACTTTAAAGGGAACCTGAGGTGGAGGCTGTCATTTTTTTTTTAAATTATACCAGTTGCCTGGCAGTTTTCCTGATCCTCTGCCTCTATTACTTTTATCCATAGACCCTTAAAAAGTATGCAGCAGATCAGGTATTGATCTAGATTAGCTATATGCTTGTTCTGGGGTTTTGACTCAGACAGTACTTATGCCAGAAAATCAAACGGACTGCCAGGCAACTGGCATTGTTTACAAGGAAATCAATATGGCAGCCTCCATATCCCTCTCACCCTGGCTTCCCTTTAAAGAAAACCTGTACTGAAAATAAAAGTCAAAATAAGCATACACAAGTCCTACTTACCTTCCATGTAGTCTACTCCTCAGTGTCTTTCTCCTGTCCCGCGTCCTGTTTGTTCACTATGGTCAATTTTCCGTCCTCCATTTTGAAAATAGCCATTACCCCATAACAGCTTTCTGGTCAGCACACAGTTAAACTGTAACATCGCCCAATTGAGCCATAGGGAAACATGAACATTACCTGGTACATCCGTTTTCCTCTCAGCTATAACTGACAGCAACTGATATTTTACTGACAGCAACTGATATATTTCAGATCTGACAAAATATTGTCAGAACTGGAAGGGATTTATTGTCAGAAGAAAATGGTGAGCCTCTGAGAGGAACTGATGGCAAGGTAACTCTGTAATGTTCATTTGAAGTTACCTCATGTGTTTATTTTAAATATTTTTACTCAGTACAGGTTCTCTTTAAGTTCACAGTATATACATGGAGTGCAGAACACAAAGCTACTGCTACATCCTTCAGCCTAAAAATGATGAAAGAGTTAAGAAATAAAGTGCATCACAATTAGTGCTGCTGCTTATTCCTCTAACTAACAAGAAAACAGCAGTAACTTCCCAGGTGTTTCAGCCTGAAAAGATAGTTTATTATCAGTACTAAGCATCCCATGTTGTGAAAATCATTATTTCTTCCTGAGAAAAGTCCCAGTACAGTAATGCATTTAAAATTACAAATACATGTCAGCCATGCTAAAATTGGAGAGTGAATTAATGAGTTCCAAAGTGTTATATTTCTAAAAGAATAACAGATCCGGACAGGACATGTTTCTCTGGCTGCGATGCATGGAGAACATCTGACCCCTTTCCATCAGGCACTGGGCCGCACAGAAAATGATACAGGGTTATAACCTGCGGAGACACGGAACACGGGAGCTTTTTGGACTGGGTCAAGCAAACAGGATAAGACAACCGTTAATAATCTTAACCAAGTTTGCATGAAGCCCAGTTGTTAGTATAAATAAAGCAATACACATAATCAGTTCTTTAAAGTGTATGTTAATGAAAAATGTTGTCCTCCCAGGCCACCCGGATCCTCTGCTAGGTGGCCTGGTAATTTGGCCAGTCGTCGTAGGCACAGAATGGCCACACACGCTCCCCTGCTGCGCTTCCTGTGAGCGGGAGCGGGCACGCGCATGCCCGAGCTGGGCATGCGCAGTTCCCCCAACCAGCTGAATTACCGTCCCACCTAGCGGATGATTGAGGCATTCTGGGAGTATGGCAAGGGTCCAATGAGGCTGAAAGGGGCTGGAGGAAATCCCAGGTATATATATATATATATATATTTTTCTTCTAAGGCCCCGTTCACACTTGCGGTTTTGCGAAAACCGCACCGGATGTCCGGACCGCACCGGAGCCGGATCGGACCTGAACCGTACGGTTCCTGTCCGGATCCGGTCCGGATCCGGTCCGGTTGCATACGGTTTCCGTGCGGTATGAACACGGTTGCGGTCCGGATCCGGATTCTTAAAGAGATAACAACCTGTATAAATACCTGGGGTTCTGGGAGGTCAGCAGAAGCTCTGGGGTCATTGTTGGAGACAGCTGGACGTGTGGAGACCATCCTTGGATACAGAGACAGCAGTTGGGACCATGGATCCAGTCATTTTTTACGCTTATTACCTGGGAATTCTCTCCTTCCTGTTGTTTACCTACTACTATGTGGGGAGAAGGCGTGCTCCTCGCAGGAGATGGTGGGTGCACCCTCTACTAGCCAGGAGGCAGAGGAAGGGAGAGTTCCAGGCCCTCTACCGGGACCTCAGACGACACCCACAGAAGTTCTACAGCTACACTCGGATGTCTATTCCCCTGTAAGTATCTAGGCCTAAATACACCAACCCCCACCATCCCTAAACACCCCACCCTCACCCCCACAACACCTCATCCCTGTATACCTAGCTAAACACACCACCCTGACCCCCACACCCCTGTATACCTAGCTATACACTACACCCCCACCCTCCACAACACTCCCAAACCTCTGTAAACACACCTCCCCCATCCTCCACCCAACACCTTGTCCCACAACATACTTTACAGCTTCTTCCTTTACATCTCCTGACAGGTTTGATACCCTTTTGGAGATGGTGAAGGATGACCTTAGGAAGAAGGATACCACGTTCAGGAGAGCAGTCACACCACAAGAACAACTACTCATCACACTGAGGTATGTAAAAACAAAATTTTTTATTGCAAAAACAACCACTTTCCAACATGGAAACATTCTTCCAACATGGAAGACAAAAAAATAACATATCAATGGTATAGCCCGGTCAGTTTTAAGGAACACCAACCACCAACTTTGTGCTGGAAGAGTTGCAGGGCATAGCTGCCCAAGTGTCTTTCGGGGACACCAGTACCTAATATTAAAGTGCTTTAAAAACCTAACCACTGGCACAGGACCCTCTGAGCCATGGATGAAGGACACAGGGCAGTGAAAAGGCTAGGCCTCTCACCGACCAGTGAAGGTGTCCTTCATCCATGGCTCCAAGGGTCTTGTGCAAGTGGTTAGGAACAAGAACAAAGTGGGAGCAAGAGGAACCGATGGCAGAGGTGCATGACTACAGGTGCAGTGCAACAGGCACAAGGTTGTGACCCAGGTAGTGTCTTTCGGGGACACCAGGCCCTAATAAATTGAAGTGCTTTAAAAACCTAACCACTGGCACATGACCCTCTGAGCCATGGATGAAGGACACAGGGCAGTGAAAAGGCTAGGCCTCTCACCGACCAGTCAAGGTGTCCTTCATCCATGGCTCCAAGGGTCTTGTGCAAGTGGTTAGGAACAAGAACAAAGTGAGGAGCAAGAGGAACCGATGGCAGAGGTGCATGACTACAGGTGCAGTGCAACAGGCACAAGGTTGTGACCCAGGTAGTGTCTTTCGGGGACACCAGGCCCTAATAAATTGAAGTGCTTTAAAAACCTAACCACTGGCACATGACCCTCTGAGCCATGGATGAAGGACACAGGGCAGTGAAAAGGCTAGGCCTCTCACCGACCAGTCAAGGTGTCCTTCATCCATGGCTCCAAGGGTCTTGTGCAAGTGGTTAGGAACAAGAACAAAGTGAGGAGCAAGAGGAACCGATGGCAGAGGTGCATGACTACAGGTGCAGTGCAACAGGCACAAGGTTGTGACCCAGGTAGTGTCTTTCGGGGACACCAGGCCCTAATAAATTGAAGTGCTTTAAAAACCTAACCACTGGCACATGACCCTCTGAGCCATGGATGAAGGACACAGGGCAGTGAAAAGGCTAGGCCTCTCACCGACCAGTCAAGGTGTCCTTCATCCATGGCTCCAAGGGTCTTGTGCAAGTGGTTAGGAACAAGAACAAAGTGAGGAGCAAGAGGAACCGATGGCAGAGGTGCATGACTACAGGTGCAGTGCAACAGGCACAAGGTTGTGACCCAGGTAGTGTCTTTCGGGGACACCAGGCCCTAATAAATTGAAGTGCTTTAAAAACCTAACCACTGGCACATGACCCTCTGAGCCATGGATGAAGGACACAGGGCAGTGAAAAGGCTAGGCCTCTCACCGACCAGTCAAGGTGTCCTTCATCCATGGCTCCAAGGGTCTTGTGCAAGTGGTTAGGAACAAGAACAAAGTGAGGAGCAAGAGGAACCGATGGCAGAGGTGCATGACTACAGGTGCAGTGCAACAGGCACAAGGTTGTGACCCAGGTAGTGTCTTTCGGGGACACCAGGCCCTAATAAATTGAAGTGCTTTAAAAACCTAACCACTGGCACATGACCCTCTGAGCCATGGATGAAGGACACAGGGCAGTGAAAAGGCTAGGCCTCTCACCGACCAGTCAAGGTGTCCTTCATCCATGGCTCCAAGGGTCTTGTGCAAGTGGTTAGGAACAAGAACAAAGTGAGGAGCAAGAGGAACCGATGGCAGAGGTGCATGACTACAGGTGCAGTGCAACAGGCACAAGGTTGTGACCCAGGTAGTGTCTTTCGGGGACACCAGGCCCTAATAAATTGAAGTGCTTTAAAAACCTAACCACTGGCACATGACCCTCTGAGCCATGGATGAAGGACACAGGGCAGTGAAAAGGCTAGGCCTCTCACCGACCAGTCAAGGTGTCCTTCACCCATGGCTCCAAGGGTCTTGTGCAAGTGATTAGGATCAACAAAGTAAGGAACAAGAGGAATCAAAGGCACAGGTGCAGGACTACAGGTGCAGTGCAACAGGCACAAGGTTGTGACCCAGGTAGTGTCTTTTGGGGACACCAGGCCCTAAATTATTAGTGCTTCTAAAACCTAACGACTGGCACAGGACCCTCTGAGCCATGGATGAAGGACACAGGTCAGTGAAAAGGCTAGGCCTCTCACCGACCAGTGAAGGTGTCCTTCACCCATGGCTCCAAGGGTCTTGTGCAAGTGATTAGGATCAACAAAGTAAGGAACAAGAGGAATCAAAGGCACAGGTGCAGGACTACAGGTGCAGTGCAACAGGCACAAGGTTGTGACCCAGGTAGTGTCTTTTGGGGACACCAGGCCCTAAAGTTCAAGTCCAGCAAAACCAAAAGTTAAAAAGCCCTGTGATGGTATCCTTCCTCCGAGGATCGTAGGTATTCAGAGGAGCATGTCCAGGAACAATTTGACTTTTTTTTTCAAATTGTATCGGCACCACTACTAGAAAAGGTGGGAGTTGCTGCCTGGAAATCTGGACTCTCTTGGGTGCTGGTCGTGGATGAGCTGGACCCTGACAGCGGTGGCCCATATTGACTGCCTCTGTAGCCGGTGTACATCTGTGATGATTGCCAGGTGGGCACCGCTGTTGGTTGTGGGGGTCTAAAAATTGGTGGTTGCAATAATGGCGTGTCCATGTGCTGTTTAATCACCTCCAGCAAATTGGAATGGCACGCCATCAGGTTTTGTGAAGGCACCTTTTCAAGATATGGTATTAGAGACATCACAGTGTGAAAACACGGGTGTGCCTGCAATTTCAGTAGTTCCTTGCTTTGTTGATGCATTTGCTGCATCATGTTCTGCAGCTGGCCCACCGACTGATGATGCTGCGCACGCAGTTGGTCGATTTCTCCTCTGTGCATCTCATGCATCATTTTAAGCTCGTCCCTGTAGTGCCCATGTACAGCGTCGAGCTCACATTGCAGTGAAGTGATGTGGGACTTGTACTGCTCCATGATATGGCCCCTGTCCTCATCTTGCAACTGCCGGGTTATGAGAGTTTGGTGGCTCTGAAGAATCCCGAGAAGTCCGGAGACAGCCCCGGACATCTCGGACTCTGTCTCTCTCCTTGTTGGGGGGAGGGTACCTCGACGCCTCACTGGTGTGGTGGTCCTCACTGGTGGTGTGGCAGCATCTTCCCGTCCTCTGGCCTGTGTCGGGGTTGCCCTGCGCGCTGGTTGTGCTGCAGTCTCTCGGTGCTCCTCACTTTGTTCTTGTTCCCCTGGAGCTTCCATAGCGGTCGATTGTGGAGGTTCAGCTTCTTCCACACTCGGTCCTGCAACCTCAACATCCAAGCTCTCTTCTGCCAAGTCATCATCAAAGGACGGAGTTGTGATGAAGGACTCCCTCCTCCTACTCCTCGCCTCGGGGCAATAGGTTACATCGGCGACGTCATCATCCACCAAGCTCTCCTCACTGCTGAACCGTGCCTCCTGGGTCGGTTCCTCTTGCTCCAAATTGTCTTCAGTCCTGTAGATAAAAAAAATATTTATTGGTGTGCCAAACAGCATGTGGCGTCAATTCACAGAGCTAGCAAACACTAGCAATCACTTTATCACCCGTTTCTACCCAACATTTGATAAAGCTTGTGAGAAAAGTTCGCTAGCCATGGGAATTGAGGCCATAGCAATACATGGCCGAAGTCATGGTAAATGAGCTCTCAGTTCCTGCCCACAGTAGTGGTACTTACAGTCTAGGTTCCAGGCTTGCATTGATGAAAGACAATTGCTTGGCAAATTGGTAGTCTTTTTGTCGCCTTCCCCCGCCACTGCCACTTCGTTCGGCAAGTTTTTTCTTCCGTAGCCATTTCACATATGCATCCCGTATATTGCGCCACCTTGTCTTGTACCTTTCTCCTGTAACGACATGAAAAATTGATTTCGATTATTTCTCTTGTAGGTACATCGCAACTGGACAAACATATACATCGCTACATGTCACATTTCGTATTGGGAAGAGCACGGTGGCAGGCATCGTCGTGAGGACTTCGAGGATCCTTTGGACGCGACTGAGGGCCAGATACATGCCTGTGCCGGACACCACGAAATGGGAGGAGATCGCCCAGGGCTTCTGGACCGAGTGCAAGTTTCCTAATTGTGTTGGCGCACTGGATGGGAAACACATCCGGATTCAGAAACCCGTGGGGAGTGGCAGCCATTATTTCAACTATAAAAAATACTTCAGCATTGTTCTAATGGCAGTGGCAGATGCGGACTACAAGTTTGTGTACGTGGATGTGGGGTCGTACGGTAGTTCCAATGACTCTGGAATTTTCCAGCGTACGACCCTTTGCCGGCTGATGGAGGAAGGCAGACTGCGTCTCCCCCGTGACAGACCCTGGCCTGGGACAAGGGCACCGGCCTACCCCTATGTGTTTGTGGGGGACGAGGCCTTCGCCCTGTCCGACCATGTAATGCGTCCGTACCCAGACAGGGGACTTGATGCCAGCCAGCTACACTTCAATGCTCGGTTGAGCCGTGCAAGGAGAATGGTGGAGTGCACATTTGGGATCCTGGTGTCAAAGTGGAGGGTGTTCCACACGCCCATGCTGCTGAAACCGGGCAACGCAGTTGTCGTGGTGAAGGCAGCATGCATCCTCCACAACTTTGTGCGGCAGGAGGAAAGAGAGACTCCGGAACCCCCGAATGTGCTTCCACTAATGCCCCTGCGGAGGTATGCAACCAGGCCAAGGGTAGTGTCACTGCGGAACAGGGACCAACTGAGACTTTATTTTACCACACCACCTGGACGAGGGTGAATGTTTGGTTTTTAATATGTTTTGTTGAAATGTGTTTATTTTGGAGTTTCAAGTTTGAGTGATTTTAAATGTATTAATTTTTTACAATAAATTGATGTATAATAATTGGTCATTGTGTATGTTTTATGTGCACAGGTGGGGTACATCGCAGGTGGGTGGGATACATCACAGGTGGGTGGGATACATCACAGGTGGGTGGGATACAACACAGGTGGGGTACAGGTGGGTGGGATACATCACAGGTGGGGTACAGGTGGGTGGGATACAACACAGGTGGGTGGGATACATCACAGGTGGGGTAGAGGTGGGTGGGATACAACACAGGTGGGGTACAGGTGGGTGGGATACATCACAGGTGGGGTACAGGTGGGTGGGATACATCACAGGTGGGGTACAGGTGGGTGGGATACATCACAGGTGGGGTACAGGTGGGTGGGATACAACACAGGTGGGTGGGATACATCACAGGTGGGGTAGAGGTGGGTGGGATACAACACAGATGGGGTACATCGCAGGTGGGTGGGATACATCACAGGTGGGTGGGATACATCACAGGTGGGTGGGATACATCACAGGTGGGGTACAGGTGGGTGGGATACATCACAGGTGGGGTACAGGTGGGTGGGATACAACACAGGTGGGTGGGATACATCACAGGTGGGGTAGAGGTGGGTGGGATACAACACAGGTGGGGTACATCGCAGGTGGGTGGGATACATCACAGGTGGGTGGGATACATCACAGGTGGGGTACAGGTGGGTGGGATACAACACAGGTGGGTGGGATACATCACAGGTGGGGTAGAGGTGGGTGGGATACAACACAGGTGGGGTACAGGTGGGTGGGATACATCACAGGTGGGGTACAGGTGGGTGGGATACATCACAGGTGGGGTACAGGTGGGTGGGATACATCACAGGTGGGGTACAGGTGGGTGGGATACATCACAGGTGGGGTACAGGTGGGTGGGATACATCACAGGTGGGGTACAGGTGGGTGGGATACATCACAGGTGGGGTACAGGTGGGTGGGATACATCACAGGTGGGGTACAGGTGGGTGGGATACATCACAGGTGGGGTACAGGTGGGTGGGATACATCACAGGTGGGGTACAGGTGGGTGGGATACATCACAGGTGGGGTACAGGTGGGTGGGGAACAGGTGGGTGGGCCACGGGTGGGTGGGCAACACGTGGGTGACACAAATCCATAGCAAAAGTTGAATACATCACAAGCTTAAACCACAAGCCCCCCCCCCCCCCCCAAAAAAAAACGTCTAGTCAACATACCCTCTGTGCCTTGCTGTCTCTTGCTCAAGTTCTCAAAGTCCTCCACATACAGCTTGGCAATTTTTTTCCACAGGCCTCTGCATTTTTTGATGTTGCTGTGGTCCGCATCCCCCTTGTCCCACAGGGCTGGTACCTGCTGCACCTGTAGGATGAGGTCTTCTGATGTGTAGGGCCTCACCCCCTCGCTATCAGACAGATCCTGCTCCATATTGCTGCCAAAGAGCTCCAGCATGAAGTCACTGCTGCTCCACTCTGTGAACGCTGGTGCCATGTGGTCCCCATCCAAAATGGCCACCATACCATAGAGTCTGCATAGGAAGTGTGGTACAACATCCGGTTTTTATAGCCAGTGTGTTGTGCGCTCTCCGGTTCTCATTGGTTTACATTGGCCGGATGCAACATTCCGGCTCCGGTCCGGATACGTCAGCCGGACCAGCCGGACCAAAAAATAGCGCATGTTGGAACGGACGCCGGAGTCCGGATCCGGTCCGGCTCCGGTCCGGACGAAACGGACGCATGTGAACGGTCGCATAGACTTTCATTGCTATGCCGTGCGTCCGTTTCGTCCGGTCCGCATGCGGTCCGGCTCCGGCACGGCTCCGGCACGGCGATTCCGGATAGCAACCGCTAATGTGAACCGGGCCTTAGGTTTACTTTAATGTTCACTGACACTACTCTCATTTTCATCATTGTATATCCTTGACAGTTTCAAGGCTACTTAGCTTGCAGGGCAAGGGTGTAAAAATCGACACACTACATGTGGTTATGCAGTAGCCACTGGAGCCACCCAGTATAAAGTAGCCATTAGAACAGGTAGGCCCCAGTATAGGTAGCCAAATGTAGCCCTCAGTATTAGGTAGTAAGAGGCACCTCCTAAATTATTCTAAACAATTATTTTTAAATAATTTTTTTTTCATGAGCTGTCTGTTCAGGAGCACACTTGGAGCAATGCATGCTGTAAATGTAAACAGAGTTAGTTATCTCTGGTAACTAATGCTAGTTTGCACTTTTGGGTTTACCAGGTAGAAGTTTATACCTATCTGCTACAACTCATTGTTACACTAACTGTGGTATCCACTCTGCCGACATATATTACAAAGATATGCGATCCTAGAAATGCCCTCCCTGGCTTTATGATGTCAATTTTTTTTTAAATTTTGCAGAATCACGTTATTACACCTTTTACCACTAACCTTAAAATGACTCTGAGTGATGTGGCCTCTCAAATGCATCCTCCCCAACCTACACCCCCCCCCCCTTTCCAAAATAAATAAATAAGTAAATATCACATCTTGAATCTATGTCATAGGTGGGCAAGTAAGTATACAGAATGACCCAAAATTATTTTTCTGCTTAAGACAGCTGTCCCAAGAGGCCAGGAGAACCCTCATCTACATACGTATTTAGCAAAGTTTCCTATTCTTTGGATTGCTCCTGATGGTGGATATGTCCTGAGTATTGCCACTGATCAGATATGGAGTTGGGAGTCCTACTAGCTAAGAACTTTAGTGGTGATTGAGCGATAAATGATGGAGAAGACATCTATTAAAAAAAAGAGACCATTACATATGACATAATTGGGCCCCAGATGAGTTTGGAGTTCAGTTGAAACACTCACATTGACTGCATTATTTGTCAGGGGGCCAATAATACTTTTTTTTCCCAGTGTTATGTTAATTTTGACTTTTTTTATTTTGTTAATAAACTTTTTTTTATGTTTTTAGTGAGCTTTAGAAACAAAAATTGAAAGCAAATGAGGAACCTTCAATGACCCCTAAGCTATGGGGTGGCCACCTGAGTCCTCTTTTTATTCAAATAAATATTTTATTTTATAATAAAAACAACAACAAAAACATTTATAATTATTATTACTGTTATGTAGATAAACACCACATGTAGACACTGATAATAGATCACGTAGATAGACAAATGTAAATGCTTCTCCAAAACAGCCAGCATAAAACAATCTTATCTGATATATGCTTCCAACTGGAACTGATTAAATCATAACCGGCAAGAGATGATTTGAAGGTCTTTTGGGGGTCTCTCTAGCTTGTGAATGTGTAAAAAAAGGACATAAATAACATGGTATGCACTCACAAGCATCACATTCATTTAAAAGAGTCCTATGCTTGAGTGAATATACAGTACAATTATTAATATATGAATCAATATCTACACCCACTCTCCATCATTCCTTTCTCCAATGTCTATCTTACACTAGTTAAGAGGGAAAAAAAAACTGATTTGTTGTTGTCCATCCGTCTTCACTCTTTCAGGGTATTTTGTATAAGCTGTCAATGGAAATTAATTGGGGTGGCAATAGGAAAGACTCCCAATTATTATTATTAAGTATTTATATAGCGCCGACATATTACGCAGCGCTGTACAGTGTATATATATATATCTTGTCACTAACTGTCCCTCAAAGGAGCTCACAATCTAATCCCTACCATTGCCATATGTCTATATTATGTAGTGTAAGTACTGTAGTCTAGGGCCAATTTTTTAGGGGGAGCCAATTAACTTATCTGTATGTTTTTGGAATGTGGGAGGAAACCGGAGTGCCCGGAGGAAACCCACGCAGACACGGAGAGAACATACAAACCCTTTGCAGATAGTGCCCTGGCTGGGATTTGAACCAGGGACCCAGCTCTGCAAGGCGAGAGAGCTAACCACTACGCCACCGTGCTGCCCAATACGCCCAATACTCCCAATACACGTACATGTATTGATTTTGCTGTGAATGGCTTAAAAATGAGTTAAAAAACAAAAACAAAACAAACAAAACGACATAAAAAGGTTGATGCAAGTGAAGCAGCTTGAGCAGAAAGTACAGCTTGATTTGCTGATGTGAAATCTCTGTGAGGTCAGACGAACACGCGGAGGTGATGTCATCTCGTTAATGTTGTGCATACCATTCCGCATAAACGTAAACAATGAAATATCTGTCAGCTGCAAAAAAATCAACATCTCTCCCGCCGAGGAAAATAATAATGAAATAGCCGTTGAAGCGCCCATCTGAAGGTGAAGGCACACGTCTTTGATGCTAAAAGCTACATTTTTTTCCATCGTATTACAGGGAAGACAGTAATTTTAACACAGAGATTTTGAGAAGCTGATTTGCTGACTAAAAAGCTTTGCTCCATTTATTTTTGCTGAAAGTAATGTGTCAAAAGGCCTTGCTAGAGTCTTTTAGGTAGATCCGAGTCTGGTACATTTAAAAGCACAGACTGAAATATAGGTCAGGGAAGGGGTCTGCTATAATTGGATTGAAAATGTAATATTACCCAAAGAAAGAATTGCCAAGATATATTCCTCCATATTGCCTTGTTATCAAGCTTATTTATTCTCTAAACTTCTATTTGTAGAGTGTGTACAGTACTATGTAAATGGGAGACACTGTGGGGCCATTTATTAAAGGAGAAATGCAATGAAGTTGCACTGTGATCTACCCAAACAACCAGCCGTGTGCAACTGGAATAAAGAAAAAGTGGGAGATTAGGAGTAAGCAGAAAATACGAATGTATACAAATCTCATCACTGAGGAAATGGAAGCTGTAGGCAGGAAATCAAAGCTGCTACCACCAAGCTGATAAGTTACTGTGAGATATTCTAATGCCTCTTTTCCTGGGGCCCACTAGAGATCGAAAAACACTTTAACCACTTAATGACCAACGTCAGCCGATAGGTGGACGCAGGTCGCAGTGGTGTCTCCGTGAACAGCCTGCGAGCTTCCGATCGCAGCTCGCAGGCTAAATGTAAACACGCGGGGATGAAATCCTTGCTGTTTACATCATACGGCGCTGCTTCGAAGCAGCGCTGTAAAGGAAATCGGCGATCCCCGGCCTCTGATTGGCCGGGGATCGCCGCCATCTGATAGGCTGAAGCCTATCAGAGGCGGCGCAGGACGGATCCTCTGCCGCCCATAGGAAGGAGGGGAGGGAGGGAAGGGGAAGGAGGTGGAAAATCGCTGAAGAGGGGGGCTTTGAGGAGTCCCCCTCGCTGAACGAAAATAGCTGGCAGGGATCAGACCTCCCCAGCAGGACATCCCCTTAGTGGGGAAAAAAGGGGGGGAAGTCTGGTCGCCCTGGCTGCTTGCTGATCTGTGCTGTGGGCTGGAGAGCACACTCAGCACAGATCTGCGCAAATAAGCCCGGTCCTTAAAGAGACTCTGTAACAATTTTTTCAGCCTTAGTTCTTCTATCCTATGAGTTCCTATGCCTGTTCTAATGTGCTGGGGCTTACTGCAGCTCTTCCTAATTACACTGTCTCTGTAATAAATCAATGTATCTTTCCTCTGTCCTGTTTGTCGGGCTAAGGCTTTGATTGTGTGGAATGTGCAGGGCTGCTTGTGATTGGTAGAAGCGATACACACCCTCTGCAGGCCCCCTGCATACTCACACACTATGCTTAGCTGAGCCTATTAGAAGCTGGTTAGTTTGTTTGTAAACATTGCCTAAAACTGTTAATTACAAGCCAGGATTGCAGCAGAGAGTGGCAGAAACAGCACAGAGGGGCACAGGAGAAAATAAGGAATAGAATGGTATGCTTTTTAGTGTAAGAATATTAGAGTACAGATTCTCTTTAAGTGGTTAAAAAATGCTGGCATTTTTTAGAGCGATTTTGCTACTAAAACCAGAGAGATTTGCAGAATGATTTCAGGGAATGTGATTTTGGCTCTTGAATTCGCTGTACTGCTGTATTGCTCCAAAAATGCTTCAGTTGCAGTGAAATTACTGCCATAGGCTTTCACTAGCCTATAAGCCTAGTGCTTTTGGAATCACCAGTGATTCCTAGAAAGCACAAATTGCTGATGAAACAGATTAAGGAAGCCCTAGGTCTTGAACTACATCCACACACTAGATTAAATTTATCCAAGGTGGGCAATAATGACCATTTGTGTTGAAAATCTAGCATATGTACAGTGGCCCCCAATCCCGCTCTTTATGTTAGTTAGTGATCTGTCTGATGGATTGACTTTGCTGAGCACTGGCTAAAACACTTTTCTCCGCACTCACCATATACACTCTCTGCTGTTCTATAAGTGCCGTTCCATAGGCCCTTCTACATCCTGTAGCAGCAGAATGTGTCGCTAGCCCACAGGCTAGCAACACATTTGCAAAAATTTGGTCCAGCTCTGTCACCTGACAGATAGAGGCATGGCCCCTGCTGGGTGACAATCCTTGTACTGTACATGTACAGTATGATGCTTTAGCAGCTTCATATTGGTAGACACCGCCTCTATTTCCTAGATAATGACAGCTTATATATATACTGAATTCTCTGCTTATACCTGCTCTTCACTGAAGATGGAGACAATTTGTAATTTGGGTTTTTTTCCCGTGTTTTAGTCAAAACACATTTTCAGCAAAAATCAAAAAACATTAAAATCTGTCATGAAAGTGAACAGCGAAAGACCTCACCGTATGCTAATTTCCAGGTTATATATCACAGGGCAGGTGACAGACATCTGTTTCAAAAACACAAAAGGGGGTTTTAATAAAAACAACTTTAGAAGCCTGGCAATGCTGTTTAATCAATCAGCTTGTTTTATATACAGATTTAGCCAATGCCCTTCAAATATACTTTAACCCATTACGCACTACATTAACTGTTCCGGCCGGCGCGAGTCCCCTCATCCACCGCTGTCTTCTTCTCCGCCTGGTCCCGGCATCTTCTTCGCATCAGCTCCCAGCTGGCATCTTCTCCCATTGGCATCCGCGTATAACTTTCTGTCACTCCAGTGACAGCGGAAGTCCAAATAGAGCACCCTCTATTTGTACTTCCGCTATCACTGCAGTGACACAGGAAGTTATACACTGATGTCATGATGCGGAAGGTGATGGGAGAAGATGCCAGCTGGGAGGTGACAGCGGTGACAGCGGGGAATCGCGCCGGTGGAGCAGGTAATGTATCTCCACTGTATTGCGTCGGTCGTCGGGCATTCGAACGCCGCTATCGACACACTCCCGACCCGCTCCCAACCCAAGAAAAATATTTCGCACGGATCGACGGGAGTCGACAGGAACGATGGATTTCGGCCGGAAATCCATCATTCTGTCAGCGGTGTCTGCGGCGATTTCACGGCCGTTTCGATCACTGTGATCGAAACGGCCATATTTCGGCGGGGAAATCGTTAGGTGTATGGGCCCCTTTAGAAAAGAGTTGTGTTTCAGTTTAATGATACTTAGACCATAAGCTCATTTGGACAAGGTCGCCTTTACCGTATTGTTGAAAATTGCCTTGTCATCATTGGAGCACAGCATCTTTCCATGTACATTAGATCAATGTACTATCTGTATTTCTGTATTACTGTAATTGTACTATACTATCTTTATTCATTGTAGTTGTGTAATTGTAACTAGAGTTTGGCTGTTATACTGCAATTGTAAAGATACATGGAATATGGTGGTACTAATATAATGTCATTAATGAAAATAATAAAATAGCCTTTCTTATTAGTCCTGTAGAGCTTTATGGGGGTGGAAGTGGGTATGTCCAAGACTAACAGGATGCTGCCATTTTGGGACCAGCAGGAAGAGAAAGTGAGCAGTCATATGCTCAATGGGTAAATACGGGTAATCATGTTTATCGTTTGTATACAAGTGATGTCCACAGAAGGTTCACTCAATAGCTTTTATTTTTTAGCTCTGCTATAAAGTGTACTTGAGGCAACATAACATGATAAGATAAAGATGTGTATGTACAGTACAAAACATAATAATAACCATAACCAGGCTGATTTACTTGTTTTATTTTGCTGCCTGAAAGTTTATCTTTAGGCATGGAAGTGACAGCATCTGTCTTGTCGGTACCTTGTCCTGAATATATGGTAGTAAACATCACTGATAAGGAAATGAAATCCATAAAAGTTTTCCTGGCAGAAGAAAACTTCTGAGAGCAGGAGGAGATAGAAAAAAAGTCAAAAGTTCATGTATTTTCATTGAGGTACACTTGATAGGCTGCTACTGTGCTGAAAACAAAGCATTCAATCTAATTTGTAAATGTTTTAATATCAAATAAAACCATGGGATATCTAAAAATAAGTCAATTTTAGGAGTAGGAGGATACATACAATTGTTTATATCAACGGTTTATTTTCACCTTGGGTTCACTTTAAAATAATAAAGTAATGCTGCATTAAGTTTTACAAATAGAATGTCTTTGGCTTGTGGATACTACTGTTTTTAACACAGCCACGTAAAAGCAGACCTCCAAATGTGTTAAAAGATAGTTAGGTGATGGCATTGTTGGTAACCATTGTAGCATGCTTCCAGGACATGACATTTTAGCACAGCTATCCATTAAAGTGTGGATGGCTCTGTTATTCTAGTCTGCTGCTTTGGGTGAGGTGCCCATACACTCGTCAGATTGGCAGCAGACAGATAAGAAATGCATCTGATGATCTATCTGATGCGTTTTTAGAACATTTTTTACCAGGATAGAATTCCAATAGATTTCAGTTTGAAATCTGTTGAAATTCGATCTGATGGCATTTTTTTGCCATCAGATTTCCATTAAGGCCAATGCAAACTGATAAGCAATCTCATCAGATCGACCTAAATTTTCCACCCTGCTAGTTCGATGGAAATCCATCGAAATCGATCGAAATCGGCCGTCGATCGGTCGATTGGCCAACCGATTTGCGATCGATCGATCGATCGATCGATCGCGATCGATCGGTCGGCCAGAAAATCGGCTGAGTGTATGGGCTGCTTAATTCTTTGTTCCTAGAGGTCATCCAGGTGACTTATCCCTTTTGAATCTAGTGTTTTCAACTCAATTACCTCTGTACAATATATCCCGGGATGACTGATAAAGAAAAAGCAGCTGTCATTATACCTGTGTACCCAAACATAATGGCCTGCTGCGTTAGTTTATCTCTTTAGTATAAGTGCAAGGTCATACATTCTAAATGGAATTTTCGCTATCACAACTCTTTAACAGTAGCCTACCAGTAATTTAACCCATCACAAGAATTGTAAACTCCTGCAGGTATAAGTGGGCTTTTGTATCAAGTTCACAGAATGTGACAAACAAAAAAAAAGCTTTCAGACATAAGAAACATTAATGATCATTACCTTCTGTCTACGATGGAACCCAGTGATGAATGAACGTAATTATTTCACTCTTCCATCAGCTTGCACAAGCCAAAAGATATGTATTTTTTGTATGATCCTCCAGATAGAAATTTCCAAAATAGAAAAAGGTGTGTTTGATTTATTTATTTTTATATATAGTTATGATCTGATACAGTAATATTACCTAAGATTATCAGTGAATGTATGCTCTTTAGATTTATTAAAAATCAGAGCATGAGTCCTGCCTTCCCCCAGAAAACCAATCTTAAAGAGAATCTGTATTGTTAAAATCGCTCAAAAGTAAACATACCAGTGCGTTAGGGGACATCTCCTATTACCCTCTGTCACAATTTCGCCGCTCCTCGCCGCATTAAAAGTGGTTAAAAACAGTTTTAAAAGTTTGTTTGTAAACAAACAAAATGGCCACCAAAACAGGGAGTAGGTTGATGTACAGCATGTCCACACATAGAAAATACATCCATACACAAGCAGGCTGTATACAGCATTCCTTTTGAATCTCAAGAGATCATTTGTGTGTTTCTTTCCCCCATGCACTGAAGTTTCAGGCTGCTCTTTTCTTCTTGCAAACAGCTTTGCCCTTGTTTGTAATTCCTCAGTATGTGAAAGCCCAGCCAGCTCAGAGGGCGATTTATCCAGCTGATTAGAGCAGCTTCTCTCTTCTCTCTTATCTAAATAACACACAGGCAGTGTGCATAGAGGGGCCAGAAAGGGTGAGTTCATAGCAGAACCACAACACTGAAGAACTTGGCAGCCTTCCAGACACAGGCCGACAAGTCTGACAGGGGAAAGATACATTGATTTATTACAGAGACTGTCATAGTAGAAAGTGCTGCAGTAAGCCAGAACACATTAGAATAGCTTTTGGAACATGTAGGATGATAAAAAACAGGATGCAATTTTTGTTACGGAGTCTCTTTAAAGAGTATCTAAACTGACATGTGACATGCAGTAAACACGGGTGTATATAGTAGTTATCTTAGGGATAAGCCACACTACTGCTAAAATTTGAAAAGAGTTCTACTTAGTTTACCTTGGCAATTGGCATACGAAGGGCAGATTTCATAATATAAACAAACATGTTTGGCCTCAACATGTTTGTTTATATTAAGAATAATGCAATAGATGTGGACTGTATCTACTGCATTCTTTAGGGAGGCCCAAGTGATGGGGGAGCGTGTGATTGTCACCTCTCACAGTGATTTGCATAGCAGTGACTTCACTGACATGGTGTACCTGGTGTTGGGAAGCCATTGAGCACTGAGTCCCATTATATCAGTACTTGTGATTGCCGATTTCCTCCATAATGTGATATCATTGGCTGAAGACTTGTTGCCTTTACAGATTTTCATACCTCCCACCTTTTTGAGATAAGAAAAAGGGACAGTTTTAGAAATACACCTAACCACGCCCCCACCATGCCCCTTGTCACTGATACCAAAAAAAATTCAGAGGCAAATGACAAAGTTTTAAAATTCAGTCCATACTCATCCTCTCTATCACCATTAGTTTTCCTTCATTTTAAAGGGGTTCTCCAGGGTGGGTTGAAAATAAAATCTGACACATACCTGAAGCTTCTATCAGACCCCTGTAGCTGTAATGTCCCGCGCCGTCCTCCTCTGATCCGCCGTTCCCTGCTCGCGTCCTCAGGCAATTATTCGTCTAACAAGACAAATAATGCGCGTTTTCGCTTGCGTCATTGGAAGCTTATTGTGCAGACGCAGTTCGAAGTTATCTTGTACTGCACCTGCACAGTAAGCTTCCGATGACGCATGCAGGAGCAAGCATGCATGCGTCACGGCTGCGCAGTCACAGTTGGATGGGCTGCCGAGCTACACCGAGGCGGGCAGCAGGGAACAGAGGATCGGAGGAGGACGGTGCGGGACAATACAGCTACAGGGGGCTGATAGAAGCCCCAGGTAAGTGTTAGATTTTATTTTCAAACCCTCCCCCTGGAGAACCCCTTTAACATTTAAAGATAAGAAATATATCAATTTAAATAATTGCAATAATTCAGCTATAAGTGATCATTTGTGGTTACCCACGATGCACCACTACTGAATATGCACATTATCTCTCTTCGCCCCTGTAAGCCAGGCAAGCATCCAGAACCGCTAGTGTATAGCAAGCCTATAGATTTAAATATTACACAGCCACATCAACCTCACATGTAGACAGCCCATTTTGGACTTGTGATCCTCATCAGTACATGGCAGGGATTGATATGGCTGTATGGGATAGGGCTTGGACCAGAACAACAGAGTAACCAAGCAATATTTAAAGCTATAGGCTTGCTATACACCAGCGGTTCAGGATGCTTGCCTGACTTACAGGGGCGAAAAGATAATTTGCATATTCAGTAGTGGTGCATTGTGGGTAACCACAAATGTTCATTTGTAGCTGAATTATTGCAAGTTTCCTCTGAAAAAGGGACAGTTGGGAGCTATGGAGTGTACCTTGCCTGAGAGAGAAATGCAGCAGCCCATCTGTACCATTGTTTGATCTGCTTGCTTACTGTAGCACACCTTACTAGGGGTTTGTACACTTATTTCAGCCATTTCATTTTGGGATTGATCCTGGAGTACTGATTGGTTGTGGAATTGAGGTTTCGTTTTTGGAGGGCAGCAGCCTTTATACCTATTTTACAGAAAGTATTGCATTGGCATGACCTACTGTAGCATGGAAAAGCATAGGCTACACGTTAATATTTGGATATGGTGTGGGAGGGAGTTTAAGGAGGAAAAAGTAGACAAAAAAATATAAATGGCCTATGTTAGGATGCTGACCTTGAATTGGATATGGCGAGCTAGTCAAAAGGATTTACGTAAAAGCCTGGCAGCAGAAATGAATTAGATGATGGAAGTGAATCTGGCAGCAGTATTCTGAATTAATTAAGGTGCAGATAGATCAGATAACAGGAGGTCAGAAAGGAGGAAGTTGTTCCAGTGTTCCAGTGTAATAAGGAAATAAATTACAATTCACGATGAAGGCAAACTGGATCAATTCTTACAATATGTTTCAGGTATTTGCTCCGGGATGCTCTGGCACCTTATTTGTCACCAAGCAGCACAAGTTGTTAAATCACAAAAGTTATAAAATGTTCTCAGCAGTCCATACAATAAAAGTAAAATATAAGATCACTGCATAACCACTTTTTATGTGCAGAAGGACAAAGGAGATGCAGATATATGTATTTGGTGATTGGATTAGGAAAAGTATATAGTGTCAATTTTCGTAAAATGAAAATCTCCGTAATAAAATCACTTCTACCTCCTTTATACCGTTGACTTGCTCTGAATTGGATAAGGAAGACAGTACATCAGCAATTACACCCATAATCCTTTCTACATTTAACATTGTTCTAGCTTTTATAGTGCAAGGGAAATAAGGTATTTAATTTCTACTATTTGAAGTACAATGGTAACCACACCGACCACACAATACTATATCTGTCATGGAGATATTTCACTCGATAATAAAAAATAGGAAAAGTACAGAAATGTTATATTAACTCTGTAATGAAACAGTAGTGCTATTCCTAGCGAGTATTTCTGAATGAGCAACTGGTGGTAGCTTAACTTTTTAAACAACTTTTTTTCTGCATAGGTCTGACTGTTTCACTAAAAATACAGCAGCCATGGATCAAGCCAAAGGTGGGCTCCATCAGTCCTTAATGGTGTGATTTTGACAAATAATCTCTTACAATAACTTTCAACCAAAAGTGTTTGACACCCAGACAATTCAAACTGAGCATGCATTTACTAACATCTCTTGCTTTTTAACCTCAAGATAAATTGGGCCTGATTCGAAAATTGCCAGTAAATTTGACATGTGCCCACAGGGCACATTGGTTTTACCAGTGTTTATGCAAGCAATGTAATGTGTGTTGCGCACATAGTGCAATTTGCTTAGGAGAACTCATGGAGAAGCATGTGATCAATTTGATAAGCTGATAGGTTTCTAAGGTTCTGATTTGCTAGTGATGATCATGCGTTAAACCAGGAAGTCATTAAAGCAAATCCGAACCTTACAAATCTATCAGCTGATCAAGCTGATCACATGCTTCTCAATGAGTTCTCCTAAGCATTGCCATCACACTGCCATGAAACCAAAGATCACAAGAGATTACAAGTGATCTTACTATTTGGCCTTTTATTTATTTATATTTATTTTTTGCGTAGCTAGGATTTGCAAGTGCAACCTTAATATCATATCAGAGTACAATGATGGCTGCTGAAACATTAGTGAACTGACATTTGTGTGACTGTACTTGCATGTATGCACTAGCAGTGTGAATATTTTTGATAAATCCATCTCAGCAGCATGTGGGTGACTCCTCCCAACTGTTCTCTGGACTGTGGGCACAGGTCCTGCAGGCTGCATCTAAAATAATAGTTTGATAGTATATACAGTATCAATGTTCTTATGAATAATTGTTTTCTTGTGGTTTATTGCATGGGCAACAGCTCTGTATAAAGCTATGTTCACACACTATACAAAAGTAATTGCAAATGTCAAACAAACTACTGGTATATTTTGCTCAATCCAACAGGTGGATGAACTGTTGGGCAGATATCTAGCAGACAGCCTGGTGTGTACCAGGGGGTAACAATAGTGGATGCTGCCCCTGCACCTGCTGGAGGCCTAGGGCCCCTCTGGGGCCTGCTCAAGGCCATTTTGAGGCCATTTTTGGGGGGCAGTAGCCATCAAAGCATGAGGGGAGAGCATTGCACATCAGCAGGGAGGGGGGACAGTCCCCTCCCCCCACCTTGGGCTCTCCTCTCAGCACTCCCCCTCCAGCATCTATCACTGGCAGCGGCGGCAGCAGCAACACATACCTCCTTCCACCGCAGAGGTCTCTGATCTCTAAGTGCTTCACACTAGTTCCTGTTTAAACAGGAAGTAGCACAAAGCACTTAGAGATCAGAACCTCCAGGCGGTGGATGGAGGTAAGTGTCCTGCCTGCCACTTCTGCTGCCAGTGATAGATGCTGGAGGGGAAGCGCTAAGAGGAGAGCCCGAGGTGAAGGAGGGCGGGGACTTTCCCCCCTCCATGCTGATGTGCAATGCTCTCCCCTCATGCTGCGACCCCTCCTGCCCCTCCAAAACGGCCCTGAGTGGTCACTGAGGAGGGTGAGAGCATCCAAATTCTTGCATAGGGGCTCGGTGACTTCTAGTTACGCTCCTGGTGTGTACAATGGCGTACAAATGAAATTGTTTTACAGCATGTACGCATGTCGAGTGAAATGTCACTTCTGCTTGAGAGCAGTTTTTAAATTACAGTCATTTGGAATATCTGTATGTGGAGAACGTCCTTTGAAAGACCATTTGTTTCTTTTTGTCAAGCTAATGTCGCTTGAATGACATTGCTCATTTGTTTGTGCTGACTTTTATCTATTGTGTTTATGGACCTTTAGAATGGACCATAGGGGATGGCATGGAAGAGTCTTATCTGGTGATCTTTCTGAGGAAATAACTGCCAAGTTGGCTTGAAAGAAGAGTTGATGTAAAACTAAAATAACTAGTAAACTACTTGTTAGCAATTATTTTATTTTTTTTCAACCACCTGCACATCTGAAGAGACACATTTTCATGCTGTGGGGGATTTTTACACACAGTGCACCTAACTATATAGAATAGCGAGGAGTACTTAATGAATCTCCTGCTAATCATAATTACGGTGAGATTTCCCGCTGTGAAGAATTTTATGCAGTGCTATATTGTAGACCTTAAGAATTCCTCTGTACTTAAATTTAGATTTGCCTTTCACAAGTTGCAGCCTATATATTAGATAATATGCATACTTAACCCTTACTACTGATCCATCCAATGTGTATTTCTAAATAGATAGATAGATGGATAGATAGATAGATAGATAGATAGATAGATGGATGGATGGATGGATGGATGAATAGATAGATAGATAGACACAGATAGTCAGGTAGATAGCAACAGATGGCTGAGTTTCCACTGCCTATGCCTATTCCAGGGCAGTGGTAGACAAAACCACAGTGGGCCCCTGTGTAGAACATAATCTTCCTCAGACCCAGACTCAGAAGCTACACATTACCACAGCTCAATCACAAAAGTCATCGATGCAGTCGCGCCTCTTACCAATGTCTGCACTCATTGTGTCACTCGCTTACCCTGGCTGACAAAAGCTACTTAACAGTTGCAAAGATGTTCTAGAGCAGCTGAACGGCGTTCGAGAAAAAAACAACACAAATGAGGACTTCATTTCATTAAAAAAAAAAAAAAGCCTTGAACAACATTAGAAATGCTCTCTCTTCTGCAAAACAGTCATTTTGTTCTTCTCTCATATCCTCTCAACCCCTAAAGGAATACTGTAGGGGGGTTGAACTTACTTATTGGGCTTCTAATGGTCCCCCGCAGACATCCTGTGCCCACGCAGCCAATCACCGATGCTCCGGCCCCGCCTCCGATTCACTTTTGGAATTCCAGACTTTAAAGTCTGAAATGAAAACCACTGTTGCCATGTCCTCACTCCCGCAGATGTCACCAGGAGCGTACTGTGCAGGCCCAGTATGGTCTGTGCCTGCGCAGTACGCTCCTGGTGACATCAGCGGGCGCCAGTACACAGCACAGGTGCAGTGGTTTTCAGACTTCAAAGTCTGAAATTCCAGAAGTGAACCAGAGGCGGGAGCATCAGTGAGTGGCTGTGCAGGAACAGGATGTCTGCGGGGGACCATTAGAAGTAAGTTCAACTAATTTTCCCCCGATCCCCCTACAGTATTTCTTTAATCGCCAAAGCGCTTCTACAGTACTATTATTTCCCCCACCCTTCTACTTCCTCATGCCAATCAGCTGAAGAATTTGCAACATACTTTACTAATACAATTGATAAAAGCTGTAGTGTTTTTTTTTCCATACTGCCCTCTAATTCCATTCACACCTCACTTCTTGACTGCTCTCTGTCCACTTTCTCTCCACTCTCTGAACACTCTCTCTCCTTTCTAAAATCTCCAATTCTAATCTTACCATGTGTAGATCCAATTTCCTCTTGCTGTCTCTGTCCACTGCTCTACCTGGTATTATAATAAATGTTAATAACATGCCTATAACTTCAGTTCCGAAAGCACTGTGCTTAGGGTTAATATTTATTTTATCCCTCACATTCACTCCCTAATCAGCTCCTGTGTTATCTCCAACTCAAAAACATATTTCGTAGGGATGGGACGAATCCACAATTTCTTCGAATCCGAATCTAAAAAGGTTCTCGAATATCTCGAACCTTTCGAATCCCGAATCTAACGAATCCTGCACATAAAAATTGTGCGATCCGTGGTATAGTTGCCCGCAGTATAGGTACCCAGGCATAGGTAGTGAGGTAAAGGTGCCTTCAGTATAGCTAGCTAGGTATGGGTGCCTTCAATATTGGTAGCTTTCAGTATAGGTAGCAAGGTATAAGGGCCTTCAGTATAGGTAGCAGGGTTTATGGGCCTTCAGTATAGGTAGCAGGGTATATGGGCCTTCAGTATAGGTAGCAGGGTATATGGGCCTTCAGTATAGGTAGCAGGGTATATGGGCCTTCAGTATAGGTAGCAGGGTATATGGGCCTTCAGTATAGGTAGCAGGGTATATGGGCCTTCAGTATAGGTAGCGGGGTATATGGGCCTTCAGTATAGGTAGCAGGGTATATGGGCCTTCAGTATAGGTAGCAGGGTATATGGGCCTTCAGTATAGGTAGCAGGGTATATGGGCCTTCAGTATAGGTAGCAGGGTATATGGGCCTTCAGTATAGGTAGCAGAGTATATGGGCCTTCAGTATAGGTAGCAGGGTACATGTGCCTTCAGTATCGGTAGCAAGGTATAGGGGCCTTCAGTATAGATAGCACAGTACATGTGCTTTCAGTATTGGTAGGTAACTAGGTATAGGGGCCTTCAGTATAGGTAGCAGGGTATATGTGCCTTCAGTATAGGTAGCAGGGTATATGTGCCTTCAGTATAGGTAGGTAGCTAGGTATAGGGGCCTTCAGTATAGGTAGTAAGGTACATGTGCCTTCAGTGTAGGTAGGTAAAGGGACCTTCAGTATAGGTAGCAGGGTATAGGGCCTTAAGTATAGGTAAGTATGTAGGTAGGCAGGTATAGGTGCCTTTAGGTAGGTAGGTACGTATAAGGGGCCTGTAGGTAGGTAGGTAGGTAGGTATTGAGGCCTGTAGGTAGGTATAGTGGCCTGTAGGTAGGTATAGGGGCCTTTAGGTAGGTAGGTAGGTATAGGGGCCTTTAGGTAGGTAGGTAGGTACGTATAGGGGGCCTTTAGGTAGGTATAGGGGGCCTTTAGGTAGGTGGGTATAGCGGCCTGTAGGTAGGTAGGTAGGTAGGTAGGTATAGCAGCCTGTAGGTAGGTAAGGATAGTGGCCGGTAGGTAGGTAGGTATAGTGGCCTGTAGGTAGGTAGGTAGGTATAGCAGCCTGTAGGTAGGTAGGTAGGTAGGTAGGTATAGCAGCCTGTAGGTAGGTAAGGATAGTGGCCGGTAGGTAGGTAGATAGGTAGGTATAGTGGCCTGTAGGTAGGTATAGTTGCCTGTAGGTAGGTATAGTGTCCGGTAGGTAGGTAGGTATAGGTGCCTTTAGGTAGGTAGGTATGTATAGGGGGCCTGTAGGTAGGTGGGTAGGTAGGTAGGTAGGTATTGAGGCCTGTAGGTAGGTATAGTGGCCTGTAGGTAGGTAGGTATAGTGGCCATTAGGTAGGTAGGTAGGTAGGTATAGGGGCCTTTAGGTAGGTAGGTAGGTATAGGGGCCTTTAGGTAGGTATAGGGGCCTTTAGGTAGGTATAGGGGCCTTTAGGTAGGCAGGTAGGTGCGTATAGGGGGCCTTTAGGTAGGTATAGGGGCCTGTAGGTAGGTAGGTATAGCGGCCTGTAGGTAGGTAGGGATAGTGGTAGGTAGGTAGGTAGGTAGATAGAACCCCCCTCCCCCGCCAACCCCCCCACGGCCCCCTCCATCCCCCGTGCCTCCTCCGCTCACCCCTGCATAATCTACTCACCTTTCCCGTGGAGCGCAGAGCGGCAGACCTCTTCGTTACTTCCCTGTTCCCTCTAGTGGCCGGACCGGCTCTTACTAATGACGTCATTGTAAGAGCCGGTCACTAGGGGGAACCAGGAAGTCGGCGAGAGGTCTGCCGCTCTGCGCTCCGCTATGGATAGGTGAGTGGATGCGGGCAGGGGGGGCGAGCGGAGGAGGCGCGGGGGGGTCGGAGGAGGTCGGAGGAGGACGAGTGCGAGCGGCGGATGCGCGGCGATGCGGCGTCGGGATTCGGCGGATTCGTATAGTGGAAAATGGCGTCGGGATTCGAATCCACGAATCTCGAATATTTCCTAATATTCGAGGGATTCGTGGATTCGCCGGATTCGTCGTCCCACCCCTAATATTTCGTATCTGACCTTTTCTCACTCAGGACACAACTCAAATGTTATTACATGCTCTTATAATATCTTGTCTGGACTATTGTAACATTCTGCTTTTTTGGACTACCAGCCAACAGACTGGCACCACTCGAATCGTGGCTGCTCATCTCATTCCTCTTCCTTTACACTCTTCCTCTGCTGCTCTTCTCTGTTAAACTCTTCATTGGCTACCAATTAACCAGAGGATCAAGTTCAAACTCTTAACTCTGACTTAAAAAGCTCTCCTCAATCTCTCTCCTTTGTACATCTCCTCACTAGTTTCCAAAATACCAACCCGGTTGCAATCTCAGATATGCACATGACCTTTTTTTGTCCTCCTCTAGAATCACCTCCTCGTCTTTACGTATACAAGATTTTGCATTGGCTTCGCCCCTCCTCTGGAATCCCCTGCCAGGCTGCCACTTCACATCCAGCACTCTCCAACTTCAAACGTGCCCTCAAAACTCACCTTCTCTGCCAAGCATATGCTCTAATTTAGGCCAGTTCCCTTTTTGAATTCTGGCCAAGGTGTACTCATACTAGATATCCTAAACCATACTGTCTCTAGGTATGAATATTATATACTACCCTACCTCTTGTGCCCCACCACCACCGCCATTCCTTTAGATTGTAAGCTTGCGAGGGCATGGCTCTCTAACCCATTTATGTCTTGGAATTTGTTGCACATTTATTCATATTACTTTTGTCACTGTAATTACCAATTATGTATTTTGTACCATTTTTGTATTTTGTACCAATTTTGTATTTCTTATATTGGTGTATACCATTGTCTGCATTATTTTCTACTCAATGTTTGTTTCTTACTTTGAACAACACCACGAAATATGTTGGCGATCTATAAATCAATCATAGTCCAGATGCTACAGAGGCTTCCTTGATCCTCATCGGTCCCTCCGCTGATCCCTGGGACCCTTTTCTTCTTTGCAGCTGCACTCTATGTATGAGAGTGGCCACACTGCGCAGGCGGCAGAATGATTTTTTTTTTTACATAGAAGTATGAAGACACTCATGCAAGGAAGAAAAAGCACTAGTGGCTCCGTGCTATTGTGCAGGCACAGTACATTCCACCTGCGCAGTGCAGCTGGGTTTTTACATAGAGGGAGAGTGCGGCTGAGCAATATTCAACATTAATGTCAAATATTTTCAGGAGGTCCCAGCACAGGATTGAAGGGGCATTAGAAGATCTGGGAAGCCTCTAGACCATCCAAAAGGTTCCCTCTTCTGAGGTAAGTATCTATTTTACTTTTTTATTATTCACTTCAGGTAACCTTTCACTCCTCACCTGCTCTAAAAAAAATGCTGACTGTTATAAAAATTCTAAGTGGAGCATGCGTGGAGTGTCAGCATGTAGAGCATCACAGTCAGCAACAGTCAGAGTTTTGCATGCTTTAACATGTTACATGCTCTATCCTGCTCAAGAAATGGGAAAGGGAAAGGAGAGAATCTAATTACAATAATATAACTGATGCAAATCAGAGCACTTCACCGCAGCAATTTATTATATGACAGGTAGTCCCCGGTAAACGAATGAGATGGGGATTGTAGGTACTTTCTTAATCTGAATCTTTATAAATCGAAACACTGTGCTACCCCTGTCTCCTGAACCTTTTCTACAACCCCTATGCCTTTAGCTTCTTTCCTCTGTCATCACTGTTCCCCCGTGCTTTAAATATCCCCCCCTGTGTCACCTCTGACCCCCCAGCCCACTGTGTCGCCACTGTCCACTTTGCTCTCAGTGCACTGCAGCAAAATGTCATTTAAAAAAACATTTTTTTTAATAATTTTCTCCAAAACGAATTGGGCTTTTTGAAAAAAATAAATAAAAAAAGCCTTGTTCCCACAGAATCAAATTTAACAATTTTGGGTCATTCACCGGGCTGGATTTACCATACGGCACTGTATGCATGTGCCTACAGGCACCTGATGATGGAAAGGCGGCTCACTCCCCTCCTAGAGCACCTCCCTCCCTCCCTATGCAGAGTCCTGATGAGAGTGTAAATGA
The DNA here is from genome assembly GCF_040937935.1 of Hyperolius riggenbachi. Taxonomy (NCBI): domain Eukaryota; kingdom Metazoa; phylum Chordata; class Amphibia; order Anura; family Hyperoliidae; genus Hyperolius; species Hyperolius riggenbachi. The sequence continues at coordinate 175,668,321 of NC_090647.1, read as the reverse complement.
GAGGTTATTTAACCAGCTCTCAGCATTCTAATGACAAGTCCGGAGCACCTCTTGCCACCTAATACTGAGATTCCTCTAGCTACCTTCTTGGGACACCTCTAGATACTTAATATTGAGGGTACTTCTGACTACCTGATATTAAGGAGCACTTGTAGCGACTTATGATGGGCAAGGGAAGTAAGGGAGAAGTGACAGCTGGGACAGCCAGCACACTTGCAGTTGCAATTCAGTGGGGGTTTGTAGGCTCAGGGAGGGCAAAGTCTAAGATGCCAGGACATCTGTGCCTATAAGCTCCTGTAAGGTAAATCCGGGCCTGCTCGTTCGTATTGGCGGGTTATTCGTAAGTCAGGGACTACCTGTGCTTCATGGTGATTTTTTTTGATTTTTTTTTCTATTTCATTACTTTGCTGGCTTAACCATATTTCTATTTCAGCATTTTTGTGTTTGTGTGTGTATCAAAAAACCCCTTTTTAAACTCGGTGTATCCTCTTAGGCTAGGTTTGCAACACTGAATGTTATCCTCTTATAACATCACATACAGTCAGCTTCACTGTCACTGATAATGCACGTGTTACAATGCCGTACGTCGGTATACTGCAACGCACCCGACGCATTGTGAATGTCGCATAGATGGTGCAATGCAGGGAAGCAGGAAATTTGGGTGCATGAGGCAAGTGGACTAAAAGGTTGCTGTCATTCACTCCCATAATAAATATTGTTGACGGGCGCCAAACAGGAAAAAAGGAGATTATTAACATTTTCAAACTGCACTCTAGAGGTGTACCGAACGGTTCGCCGGTGAACGGTTCCAGGCGAACATTGGGGGTTCGCGTTCGCCTGCGCCAGGCGAACTTTTCCGGAAGTTCGATTCGCCCCATAATGCACTATGAGGGTTAACTTTGACCCTTTGCATCACAGTCAGCAGGCACATTGTAGCCATTCAGGCTACAGTAAGCCCTGGAGCCCCACCCCCCCTTATATAAGGCAGCCTCCGACGGCCATTACAGTCACTCGTGTGCCTGCTAGAGAGAGGAAAGGGACAGCTGCTGCAGACTTTTTCTCTTATGGACAGATTAGTTAGGTTCTAGGCTGCTTTGCTTGTTCCTGACTGATTAATATTGCTTTTAAAGCACCCAGCAACAGCTCTTTTCAGAGCTCAACCTGTACATTTTTTTTTCTGACACTTTTGTTGCATGCACAGCCTTGCTAATTGATAGTGTGTGTGCCACTGCCAGCAGCCCAGCACATTCAGTGACTGACTGCCTGTGTGTGTGACAGGGAGCTGCACATTGTACTACCCAGTACTGCATATACCCCAGTACCTGTTGTGTTTACTTAACCCACCTCATCACTGCATATACCTAGCTTTGTGTTGAGTGAACCCAGCTCACTGCATCTAACTACCCAGTACCTGTTGTGTTTACTTAACCCACCTCATCACTGCATATACCTAGCGCTGTGTTGAGTGAACCCAGCTCACTGCATCTAAGTCTAACTACCTGTTGTGTTGAGTGAGAACCCACCTCACTGCATCTTAAGTACCTTTACTGTATACTGTTCAGTGAACCCAGCTCACTGCATCTAACTACCCAGTACCTGTTGTGTTTACTTAACCCACATCATCACTGCATATACCTAGCGTTGTGTTGAGTGAACCCAGCTCACTGCATCTAACTACCTGTTGTGTTGAGTGTGAACCCACCTGGCCACCTCACTGCATCTAACTACCTGTTGTGTTGAGTGAGAACCCACCTCACTGCATCTTAAGTACCTTTACTGTTGAGTGAACCCAGCTCACTGCATCTAACTACCTCTTGTGTTGAGTGTGAACCCACCTGGCCACCTCACTGCATCTAACTACCTGTTGTGTTGAGTGAGAACCCACCTCACTGCATCTTAAGTACCTTTACTGTTGAGTGAACCCAGCTCACTGCATCTAACTACCCAGTACAGCAACAGCTCTTTTCAGAGCTCAACCTGTACATTTTTTTTTCTGACACTTTTGTTGCATGCACAGCCTTGCTAATTGATAGTGTGTGTGCCACTGCCAGCAGCCCAGCACATTCAGTGACTGACTGCCTGTGTGTGTGACAGGGAGCTGCACATTGTACTACCCAGTACTGCATATACCCCAGTACCTGTTGTGTTTACTTAACCCACCTCATCACTGCATATACCTAGCTTTGTGTTGAGTGAACCCAGCTCACTGCATCTAACTACCCAGTACCTGTTGTGTTTACTTAACCCACCTCATCACTGCATATACCTAGCGCTGTGTTGAGTGAACCCAGCTCACTGCATCTAAGTCTAACTACCTGTTGTGTTGAGTGAGAACCCACCTCACTGCATCTTAAGTACCTTTACTGTATACTGTTCAGTGAACCCAGCTCACTGCATCTAACTACCCAGTACCTGTTGTGTTTACTTAACCCACATCATCACTGCATATACCTAGCGTTGTGTTGAGTGAACCCAGCTCACTGCATCTAACTACCTGTTGTGTTGAGTGTGAACCCACCTGGCCACCTCACTGCATCTAACTACCTGTTGTGTTGAGTGAGAACCCACCTCACTGCATCTTAAGTACCTTTACTGTTGAGTGAACCCAGCTCACTGCATCTAACTACCTCTTGTGTTGAGTGTGAACCCACCTGGCCACCTCACTGCATCTAACTACCTGTTGTGTTGAGTGAGAACCCACCTCACTGCATCTTAAGTACCTTTACTGTTGAGTGAACCCAGCTCACTGCATCTAACTACCTGTTGTGTTGAGTGTGAACCCACCTGGCCACCTCACTGCATCTAACTACCTGTTGTGCTGAGTGAGAACCCACCTCACTGCATCTTAAGTACCTTTACTGTTGAGTGAACCCAGCTCACTGCATCTAACTACCCAGTACCTGTTGTGTTTACTTAACCCACCTCATCACTGCATATACCTAGCCTTGTGTTGAGTGAACCCAGCTCACTGCATCTAACTACCTGTTGTGTTGAGTGTGAACCCACCTGGCCACCTCACTGCATCTAACTACCTGTTGTGTTGAGTGAGAACCCACCTCACTGCATCTTAAGTACCTTTACTGTTGAGTGAACCCAGCTCACTGCATCTAACTACCTGTTGTGTTGAGTGTGAACCCACCTGGCCACCTCACTGCATCTAACTACCTGTTGTGTTGAGTGAGAACCCACCTCACTGCATCTTAAGTACCTTTACTGTTGAGTGAACCCAGCTCACTGCATCTAACTACCCAGTACCTGTTGTGTTTACTTAACCCACCTCATCACTGCATATACCTAGCCTTGTGTTGAGTGAACCCAGCTCACTGCATCTAACTACCTGTTGTGTTGAGTGTGAACCCACCTGGCCACCTCACTGAATCTAACTACCTGTTGTGTTGAGTGAGAACCCACCTCACTGCATCTTAAGTACCTTTACTGTTGAGTGAACCCAGCTCACTGCATCTAACTACCTGTTGTGTTGAGTGTGAACCCACCTGGCCACCTCACTGCATCTAACTACCTGTTGTGTTGAGTGAGAACCCACCTCACTGCATCTTAAGTACCTTTACTGTTGAGTGAACCCAGCTCACTGCATCTAACTACCTGTTGTGTTGAGTGTGAACCCACCTGGCCACCTCACTGCATCTAACTACCTGTTGTGCTGAGTGAGAACCCACCTCACTGCATCTTAAGTACCTTTACTGTTGAGTGAACCCAGCTCACTGCATCTAACTACCCAGTACCTGTTGTGTTTACTTAACCCACCTCATCACTGCATATACCTAGCCTTGTGTTGAGTGAACCCAGCTCACTGCATCTAACTACCTGTTGTGTTGAGTGTGAACGCACCTGGCCACCTCACTGCATCTAACTACCTGTTGTGTTGAGTGAGAACCCACCTCACTGCATCTTAAGTACCTTTACTGTTGAGTGAACCCAGCTCACTGCATCTAACTACCTGTTGTGTTGAGTGTGAACCCACCTGGCCACCTCACTGCATCTAACTACCTGTTGTGTTGAGTGAGAACCCACCTCACTGCATCTTAAGTACCTTTACTGTTGAGTGAACCCAGCTCACTGCATCTAACTACCCAGTACCTGTTGTGTTTACTTAACCCACCTCATCACTGCATATACCTAGCCTTGTGTTGAGTGAACCCAGCTCACTGCATCTAACTACCTGTTGTGTTGAGTGTGAACCCACCTGGCCACCTAACTGCATCTAACTACCTGTTGTGTTGAGTGAGAACCCACCTCACTGCATCTTAAGTACCTTTACTGTTGAGTGAACCCAGCTCACTGCATCTAATTACCTGTTGTGTTGAGTGTGAACCCACCTGGCCACCTCACTGCATCTAACTACCTGTTGTGTTGAGTGAGAACTCACCTCACTCCATATAGCTAGCATACCCCCGAGATGGACAAAATGGACAAACCAGGTAGAGGAAGAGGTAGAGGCAGACCCAGAGGAAGGCCACCAGGCACCGGCAGGTCTGTGGCTGTGCGAGGTGGTGTTGCTGTGATTTCATGCGAACCTGCCCCAAAATACAGTGCTCAGAAGAAGGCACGTGCCATCACTTCCCAAAATCGTAAGGAGGTGATTGAGTATTTAACACAGAACACCTCATCTCCCGCAGCCACCAGCGCTACAACAAGCACCACATCCGCTGCATTTGACACTTCGCAGGAGTTATTTGGTGGTGGTGGTGAAATCACTGATTCCCAGCCACTACTGCAACAACAACAAGAAGGCGCAGGTACACCACCTCATGCGTCTGAGTTAGGTGGCGATAGTATGGACGTAACGTGTGTGGATGGGGATGATGGTGGACCACCTGAAGTTGGTGCACTTGAGGAGGTGTCTGAGGAAAGCGCAGCTGGCCAGGAGGATTATGATGACGATTATACGGATACCACATATGTTCCCGGTAGAGGAGATGACCAGGGGGACAGTTCAGAGGAGGAGTCAGAGAGGAGTAGGAGGAGACGACTCCATGATAGAAGCAGAGGGAGCTCGTCCTCAGAAACAGCTGGGGGCAGTGTCCGGTGCCATGTATCGCCAGCTATGGCCAGGGAGCACACATGCCCTTCAACGTCAGCTGCTGCTGATGCCACCGTAGCGCCATCACCCCAGGGGGGCTCAGCGGTTTGGAAATTTTTTCACGTTTGTGTCTCAGATCGGAGCAAAGCCATCTGTTGTCTCTGCCAGCAAAAATTGAGCCGTGGAAAGGCCAACTCTCACGTAGGGACAAGTGCCTTACGAAGGCACCTGGAGAGAAGGCACAAACAGCTATGGCAAGAACACCTGAGGAAAAGAAGCACCCCTTAAAAGACAAGCAGCGGAGAACAACCGTGGCAGCCGTCACAGGGGGCTTCTGCTGCTCCACATTCCCATGGTATTGTTCGTGGCTGGGGGGAGGAAGAATGGATACACTTTTAAACAATTTAAAAATACAACCATTTAAACTTTCAAACAATTTAAAAATACAACCATCTAAACTTTCAAACAATTTAAAAATACAACCATCTAAACTTTCAAACAATTTAAAAATACAACCATCTATCATTTTCAAAAAATTTAAAAAAAGGGCAAAAAAACTTGCCCTCCGTAAAACATTCTTGGCAAATGCTTTCGACTTGGTTTGTCTTCCGCTGGCTCAAGGGTCCATCTGACCACAGATGCCTGGTCTGCAAAGCACGGTCAGGGCAGCTACAGCATGGGTCTCAGCAGGCTCCCACTTCGGGCCGCAATCCAACCTTCATTCCCCGCGGTGACAATGGCAGACGTGCCCTCCATAACGGATTCCCGTTATAGGATTTAAAGTTAATTCACTTCAAATACACAGCAGGGCCTCGAAAGTCCGCCTCCTGTATTGTTATTTTGGTCACTACCTCGGGGCGGGCGTGCATGCCTACCTGCTGCCCTCCTTGGATGTGTAGTGGTAGCCATTTCTCAGGCTCCACACCGGATTCCATCCCTCATTCCCCGGCCATTACCCGGGGTCACAAATGACAGACTTGCCCGCCTCCATATGATTCTCGTGAAAGGAATGTGGTGTCATCTTTGCCCGCCATAACTGGTTCTCGTTAAAGGATTTAAAGTACATTCATTTCAAATACACAGCAGGGCCTCGAAAGTCCGCCTCCTGTATTGTTATTTTTGGTCACTACCTCGGGGCGGGCGTGCATGCCTACCTGCTGCCCTCCTTGGATGTGTAGTGGTAGCCGTTTCTCAGGCTCCACACCGGATTCCATCCCTCATTCCCCGGCCATTACCCGGGGTCACAAATGACAGACTTGCCCGCCTCCATATGATTCTCGTGAAAGGAATGTGGTGTCATCTTTGCCCGCCATAACTGGTTCTCGTTAAAGGATTTAAAGTACATTCATTTCAAATACACAGCAGGGCCTCGAAAGTCCTCCTCCTGTATTGTTATTTTTGGTCACTACCTCGGGGCGAGCGGGCGTGCATGCCTGCCCGCTGCCCTCCTTGGATGTGTAGTGGTAGCCGTTGCTCAGGCTCCACACCGGATTCAAACCTCTCATTCCCCGGCCATTACCCGGGGTCACAATGGCAGACTTGCCCGCCTCCACAGGATTCTCATTGTAGCGGTACTGAACAAGTACACAGCAAGTAGAAAATGTAAATTAAAAACAAAACGTAAGCTTTTTAACAATGCCATGGAGAGTTGAGAAGGAAGTCACACATTACCTGACATCACTGAGTGAGGAAGAGCAATCACGCCATGTTGCGCAGTAGTCCAGCATGGCCGTCACTACACAAACAGCTGTTTGCGGTGCGTTACACAGTGAGTTTGGTGTGTCAGTGTGAAGCAGTACTCTAATTACACTCCCTGTTTGATGTATACACATGCAAGATGTTTGAAAGCACGTTAGGCCTGCAAAATTTAGCATTCAATGTGATTTCTGCCCTTAAAACGCTGCTTTGCGTCACATCCAGATTTTTCACTGGGACTTTTGGCATGTATCCCACTCCGCCATGCCCCCCTCCAGGTGTTAGACCCCTTGAAACATCTTTTCCATCACTTTTGTGGCCAGCATAATTTTTTCTATTTTTCAAAGTTCAGCTCCCCATTGAAGTCTATTGCGGTTCGCAAACTTTTCCGCAAACCGAACCTTCTGCGGAAGTTCGCGAACCCGGTTCGCGAACCGAAAATCGGAGGTTCGCGACATCTCTACTGCACTCGTGATGATTTAAGTTTACAAAATGCGCCCGTGATGAATCACTTTTAGAAATACACTAAACATATGTATTGTATTTAACTAAACCATTATTTAAAATTGTATCACTTACTGTTTATAAAACATTATTATCCACATAATAACATGATCAGTAAGTAAATTGTAATATATTTTTTTATAGTCACTATTTGTAAAACTTTATTATCAACACAATCAAGCAATAACTAAGGAAGGTCTTAGGGTTAGGCACCACCAGGGGGGACTTAGGGTTAGGCAGTAGGCACCACCAGGGGGTCTTAGGGTTAGGCACCCCCAGGGGGGATTTAGGGTTAGGCACCACCAGGGGGGTCTTTGGGTTAGGCACCACCAGGGGAGATTTAGGGTTAGGCACCACCAGGAGAGATTTAGGGTTAGGCACCACCAGGGGGGTCTTAGGATTAGGCACCACCAGGGGGGGGTCTTAGGGTTAGGCACCACTAGGGGGTCTTAGGGTTAGGCATTACCAGGGGAGATTTAGGGTTAGGCACCACCAGGGTGTCTTAGGGTTAGGCAACCCAAGGGGGGTCTTAGGGTTAGGCAGGCACCACCAGGGGAGATTTAGGGTTAGGCACCACAGGGGGGGGGTCCTAGGGTTAGGCACCACAAGGGGGGGTCTTAGGGTTAGGCACCACCAAGGCAGATTTAGGGTTAGGCACCACAGGGGGGGGGGTCTTAGGGTTAGGCACCACAAGGGGGGTCTTAGGGTTAGGCACCACCAACGGGGATTTAAGGTTAGGCACCACCAGGGGGTCTTAGGGCTAGGCCCCAGGGGTATCTAAGGGTTTGGGATAGGTAGAGTGAGGGTTCTGTGTGAGAGTAGGGTTAGGTTTAGTTGTAGTAAAATGTTAGTAATATTTAGTAATGTTTTACTACAGTTATTACGAACATACTTATATATATATTTTCATTGCTATAAACACATTTTTTTTTATTTTATTACATGAAGAAATGATAAATGAAGGTTTATTCACAATATTATGCAATTATAACGATTATACATATATTATCGTTTTTTTACAAACGTAATTATAAGTTACGTGTCATAGGAATCACATACCATGGACAAGTAGTGCGGTGGTGCGGTGGGTGCTGGGCAATGTCTGCCTGACGGCCGTTGCGCGATATATATACGCTTCGACGGAGGCTGCTACGCGGGGCTCCCTCTTGCCGGGCATAAATACACTGTTTACCCGGTGTCCGGCGTGATTGCGCCAATTGGCACCGCCCCTAGCTTCCCTAATAGGCCAATTGCGTGGTGGAGCGCATATGCACTCCATCACAGCATTCTGGGAGTGATGAAATCATCTTCTACGGCAGCCTAAGCTAGCCACACTTATTAGGTGGCTGCTGTTACTATTGTAAACTATTGCTGCCGTTAAACTAAGATGTTTGCCATCTAGTGGCCAAAAATGAGATGGCATGTCAGGCTAAATGCTGTAAATGCAATGGTGCAGGCTTCTACCATCTAGAACATTGGTAAAAAAGTGTAAAAGGATGTAAAAATTGGTAAAAAAAAAATTGTGAAACAGGTCTATCAATATATAAAATATGTGAGTGGAAAATGCTCCTGTAACTATATAAAAAATGTGAAAAAGGTATCAAACAGTGAAAATATGTGATAACAGGATATGTCTATCCAGTAAAAAGTGCACTTGTTATGCCATATTAATTTCTCTCAAACATTGCAATTAAATATTTGCATAGGGAATTATTTTTTGGTGCTAGAAGTGTACCTCAAATTAATGACTTAATACAAAAAAGAGGGCAGGGTTTTTTTTAAAAAATGATATATGTTTTTATATCATTGTTAACTGGAAAGATTTCTGCAGGAAGGGCAGGCTTAACTGACTATGGAAACACCACTTTTTGTCACCATCCAGTATGCAACAGGATGGTGCATTAGTAATCACTATAGCTATTTTTAGCTTATATTGGTAATTAATTCCTCCACAATACATCAACCATAAATATAAATGATGAGGCAAAGAGTAAACAGTGGGCAAACAGCAAGTGGCCTAGGCCACTATTCATGTGTAATTGTTCTTATTATGGGTCTAGAAAGCAAGAAAGATCGGTAGCGTCATTTAGGCCCAATGGGCCCATTGCTTCAGTCCGTAAGATTAACAGGGCTTCTTCTCTTTTGAGTTTCTTCTCCCTATCTCCTCCTCTGGTTCCTGGTAGTATCTTGATCAGTCCTACAAAGGATAATAGGTTAGGATTGCCCTGATGGGCTTCTCTCATATGGTTGATGACTCTTGGGGAACCGTGTCCCGATTTTACTGAATTCTAATGTTCCCTGAATTTTCTAGTCAGATGTCTGGTAGTTTCCCCTATGTAAAATCTGCCACAGGGACACCACAGCGCGTACACCACCCATTCCGTTTGGCATGTAATGAAGGATTTAATACTCCGACGCATATGGCCCACTTGATAGTGGCATCCCGTGCGCATCTGGGGACACGATATGCAGTGGCCGCATCTGTGGTTTCCCTGCGGCTGTGAGCGCGACAGCCAATTGACGCTTGGGGGGCTCCGATATTCATTCCTACTAATCAGTGATCCTATCGTTGGGGCACGTCTAAACGAGAACAAGGGCCCCTCTTCCACTATAGGCTTAAATAATGGGTCACTTACAAGGATGTTCCAGTTCTTCTTGATAATGTCCTTGATTGGATTCGACATGGCTGTGTGATCAAAGGATAGTGGGACCCTTCTCTCAGATTCTTGCCTCTTCTTCTGGTTTCTTAGAAGGCTGTGTCTGTCCTGCCGCTTTGCCTTTTGGAAGGCCTGTTGGATTAGGTCCGGTTGATAGCCTCTCACCACCAGCCTCTTCCCCAGCTCCTCCGACTGATCTAGGAAATCAGAATTGCGACCGTTGTTATGGCGAAGTCGGAGGAATTGGGCAAAAGGTAACGAGCGAGTTACGTGTTCAGGGTGGTAACTTGTGTTATGCAGCAAGGCATTTGATGCTGTTGGTTTTCGATAACCCATAGGTATTAGTTTATTTTCACTAATCACGAGTTCCAAATCCAAGAAGGCAATTTTTTCCCCTGAAATTGTCGCAGTGAATATCATATTGGCCGTATTTCCGTTAATATAACGTAGAAACTCATCAAAGGAGGCACAATTTCAAAGAAAAGAAGTCTCATCGAACGAGCGATCGACCGTGCATTGGGGTGAAGCTATAGTAAGCCCGTTAGGGTTCAGTCCATCAATTGAATGGACGAAACAAGATCAGCAGAACTTTGAGATTCTAAATGAACTTGAAATGCAGAACTCCAAAGAGACAGGCAACCCATTCAGGCTATGTAGATCAACAGCATCCTTTCCGATACAGCCGGGTTCAAGTTTGGACATTTTTCAAAAAGTCGTTGAGAAAGAAACAAAAGCGGAGATCTACCCGAAGGCCATCCGTAATCTGTCAGACAGTGGGCAAAAAGCCTTGAAGTGGCTGCAGACTAGGCCAGACCATCAAATCAGAAGAGCAGACAAAGGAGGAGCGATTGTCATCATGTCCACAGACCAATACAAAAAAGAAGCTCTAAGACAACCACAGGACGAGAACACCTATCAATTACTAGCTTCGGATCCAACAACACACTACCACAATCAATTGAGATCATTGTTACGTGAAGGAGTAGAGAAAGGGATCTTAACACCTAGGACAGCTAATGATATGCTACCAAGTTTCCCAATTAAACCAATATGGTATCACATTCCTAAGGTGCACAAGTCCCGGACCAACCCTCTGGGTCGCCCCATTGTATCGGGGATGGGGTCGGCCACGGAGAGACTGTCCAGGTATCTGGACCATGCCTTACGACCACTTCTCGAGTTGGTCCCCTTCCACTTAGTAGACACAATGGATGTCCTAAGGGGAGTGGAAGATTTTCATTGGTACAATGGAGATCTGCTTGCCGCCATTGATGTCGAAAGTCTCTATAGTCGGATTCCGCATGAGTTAGGCATTAAGGCAGTGCGCTCTTTCCTGGATCGTACGGAAATGGATGTGGCCCACAAAGATTTTTTGTGTAAAAGTTTAAATTTCGTTCTGACACATAATGCGTTTCTTTTTGATAGCAAGTGGTACAAGCAGATCTCCGGTACAGCTATGGGGACAGCTGTCTCTTGCACTTATGCAAATGTATTTTTGGCATGGTGGGAAGAGGAATATATCCATGCCGAGAGTAATCCTTTTGCGGATAAACTAAGGGCATGGTCCAGATATGTGAACGATGTCTTAGTATTTTGGTCCGGGACTTGTGCCTCCTTTGATGAGTTTCTACGTTATATTAACGGAAATACGGCCAATATGATATTCACTGCGACAATTTCAGGGGGAAAAATTGCCTTCTTGGATTTGGAACTCGTGATTAGTGAAAATAAACTAATACCTATGGGTTATCGAAAACCAACAGCATCAAATGCCTTGCTGCATAACACAAGTTACCACCCTGAACACATAACTCGCTCGTTACCTTTTGCCCAATTCCTCCGACTTCGCCGTAACAACGGGCGCGATTCTGATTTCCTAGATCAGTTGGAGGAGCTGGGGAAGAGGCTGGTGGCGAGAGGCTATCAACCGGACCTAATCCAACAGGCCTTCCAAAAGGCAAAGTGGCAGGACAGACACAGCCTTCTAAGAAACCAGAAGAAGAGGCAAGAATCTGAGAGAAGGGTCCCACTATCCTTTGATCACACAGCCATGTCGAATCCAATCAAGGACATTATCAAGAAGAACTGGAACATCCTTGTAAGTGACCCATTACTTAAGCCTATAGTGGAAGAGGGGCCCTTGTTCTCGTTTAGATGTGCCCCAACGATAGGATCACTGATTAGTAGGAATGAATATCGGAGCCCCCCAAGCGTCAATTGGCTGTCGCGCTCACAGCCGCAGGGAAACCACAGATGCGGCCACTGCATATCGTGTCCCCAGATGCGCACGGGATGCCACTATCAAGTGGGCCATATGCGTCGGAGTATTAAATCCTTCATTACATGCCAAACGGAATGGGTGGTGTACGCGCTGTGGTGTCCCTGTGGCAGATTTTACATAGGGGAAACTACCAGACATCTGACTAGAAGATTCAGGAAACATTACAATTCAGTAAAATCGGGACACGGTTCCCCAAGAGTCATCAACCATATGAGAGAAGCCCATCAGGGCAATCCCAACCTATTATCCTTTGCAGGACTGATCAAGATACTCCCAGGAACCAGAGGAGGAGATAGGGAGAAGAAACTCAAAAGAGAAGAAGCCCTGTTAATCTTACGGACTGAAGCAATGGGCCCATTGGGCCTAAATGACGCTACCAATCTTTCTTGCTTTCTAGACCCATAATAAGAACAATTACACATGAATAGTGGCCTAGGCCACTTGCTGTTTGCCCACTGTTTACTCTTTGCCTCATCATTTATATTTATGGTTGATGTATTGTGGAGGAATTAATTACCAATATAAGCTAAAAATAGCTATAGTGATTACTAATGCACCATCCTGTTGCATACTGGATGGTGACAAAAAGTGGTGTTTCCATGCGTACGTTAAAAAGGGGCGCTGGGAAAAAAGGGCGCCGGGTTTTTAACGATAAGCATGGATAACGTTTAAAAATGTATTGTACTGTATTTCGTTTAAAAGTAATGTTTTTAAAGTTATAAATCATTAAATAATGTGCATTAAATCGGCAATTGTAAAAACGTTAATCTTTCGTTTAAATATTGAAACGTATAATAACGTTTAAAAAAAAAATTGCTAAGTAACCCTCCCTGTACCTACCCCTAACCCCTAGACCCCCCTGTTAGTGCCTAAACCTAAGACCCCCCTGTTGGTGCCTAAACCTAAGACCCCCCTGTTAGTGCCTAAACCTAACACCCCCCTGTTGGTGCCTAAACCTAAGACCCCCCTGTTGGTGCCTAAACCTAAGACCCCCTGTTGGTGCCTAAACCTAAGACCCCCCTGTTGGTGCCTAAACCTAAGACCCCCCTTTTGGTGCCTAAACCTAAGACCCCCTGTTGGTGCCTAAACCTAAGACCCCCCTGTTGGTTTTTTCGTTTAAAAATAATGTTTTAAAAAAAAAAAGTACTGTTTTTCGTTTAAAAATAATGTTTGGAAAAAATATTGTACTGTTTTTCGTTTAAAAATAATATTAAAAAATGTATAAATCATTAAATAATGTGTAATCATGAGAAACAGTAATAAAACATTAAGTCTCCGGGCGCCGCTTTTAAAACGTTAGTTTTCTCCGGCGCCCTTTTTTCCTATCGGGCGCCCATTAAACGATATTTATTATAGGAGTGAATGGCGGCGCCCGATTTGTCCACTAGCCTCAGGCGCCCGAATTTACTGTTTCCGTTTCCATAGTCAGTTAAGCCTGCCCTCCCTGCAGAAATCTTTCCAGTTAACAATGATATAAAAACATATATCATTTTTTTAAAAAATCCCTGCCCTCTTTTTTGTATTAAGTCATTAATTTGAGGTACACTTCTAGCACCAAAAAATAATTCCCTATGCAAATATTCAATTGCAATGTTTGAGAGAAATTAATATGGCATAACAAGTGCACTTTTTACTGGATAGACATATCCTCTTATCACATATTTTCACTGTTTGATACCTTTTTCACATTTTTTATATAGTTACAGGAGCATTTTCCACTCACATATTTTATATATTGATAGACCTGTTTCACAATTTTTTACCAATTTTTACATCCATTTACACTTTTTTACCAATGTGGGAGAAGCCTGCACCATTGCATTTACAGCATTTAGCCTGACATGCCATCTAATTTTTGGCCACTAGATGGCAAACATCTTAGTTTAACGGCAGCAATAGTTTACAATAGTAACAGCAGCCACCTAATAAGTGTGGCTAGCTTAGGCTGCCGTAGAAGATGATTTCATCACTCCCAGAATGCTGTGATGGAGTGCATATGCGCTCCACCACGCAATTGGCCTATTAGGGAAGCTAGGGGCGGCGCCAATAGGCGCAATCACGCCGGACACCGGGTAAACAGTGTATTTATGCCCGGCAAGAGGGAGCCCCGCGTAGCAGCCTCCGTCGAAGCGCATATATAGCGCGAAACGGCCATCAGGCAGACATTGCCCAGCACCCACCGTACCACCGCACTACTTGTCCATGGTATGTGATTTCTGTGACACGTCATTTGTATGTGCATGTTTTTACCAAGTACTTAGATGGAATAAAGCACCTGCAGTGCCGATAATACCTCCTTCTCCTCATTTGTATTACAAGTGATCTCAACTATATCAGAGCACGCAGGGCGCACCATAAGAAAAGAAGTGCAAAAATCCTGTCCGCACCGCTCCAGCGTCAGCTGCTGTAGTGCCAACTATGCTTTTCTCCTTTTGCTGGTTATTATAAGTTTCACTAAGGAAACAGGGAATATCATCAAATTCACAATTTGCGATTTTATAGACATTATTAAAGGTTGTTTAATTTGTAAAACATTAATGTAAAGAAAATACAACACAATATTTTTATAAACGCTATTACCGCTTATTGTTTTTCACCCCGTGTCCCCTTTTTCGATGCCCTTTTTGCATGAACACGCAATGCAGTGTCACAAGTCGTGTTACAATGCAGCCGCCCGTTACACTGCACCGCAACACACCATTGTAAACATAGGCTAAATGTTACCTCCTTATAAGTACTGTATATACTTTTAGTGGTGTGCCACATGGTTAAACTTTTGAGCAACTGCCTACAGCAGGAAAGTTAACAAAATGACTGTTTAACACGTGCAGGTCACTTTTATTATTGCATTCGCTTTTCAAATACTTCTCAGAATTGCAGCTTTTAATGTGTATTATTTCTAAAGAGGGTAACATGTTTAAAGTCCAACCTCTTAAATTGCTCCATCAGACCTTTGTTCATTATGCAGTAATTAGCAGGAAACTATTAGCATCCATGCTTTGAACTTTTCAATGTAGTTCAGCGATAGGGTAGTAAGCCCAATTAAATTGAAAACATTTCAGCGAATAACTGAGTAAGAAAACCATTAAAGTCAATTTATTAGACCTGATTTTTTTTGGGTCACTAGTACAGAACATGCACATCAAACAGAAAAGCGCTGATATGCCCTGTAGCACAAATCTGAGCTGCTTACTAGATGCAGTGTGTTATAGGCAGGGCAATGAAAGGGTACTGATTGCAATTGTGAGCACACATTAATAACTGGACACAATATAAATGTCTTCTCAAAAATTGCAGCTCATGCTGATACAGTAGAAGCCGGACTGGAAATGCAAATACCCCTTGCACTGAACTGATTTTTTTTTTATGTGTCCAGCAATCATCTTTCATTGCAGGCTGTGGCCAGCAGCACAAACATCTCCCCAAAATAGTGTGATAGTGAAGGCAGGCTTTGATTTGCATACATTTTTCTTCTGTAAGATTAGATGTAATGTGCGTGGAAGTACGTCCTGTGTATTTGATAGCCTTGAGAGGTTACAGTTAAACAATATTTGCAACGGTCCGCTTATCCTTGCTTGACTAGCCTGCGCTCCTTCTGAATATGCTAGCTGCCTGGTTGTCACTGGCTTCAGTAGTTTATGAATCTGTGATTAGTTTCTGATTCTGAAATCTATAGCAGTACATACTTAAAACAAATCTGAAGCTAAAAAAAAAACAACTTATAAGATAATGAATTGTATGTGTAGTACAGCTAATAAATAGAACATTAGTAGCAGATAAAGTGTCTCATATTCTTTTCCACTACAGTAACAGGAAGAGTTAAAAAAAAAAAAAACTTCAGTTTTCTATGCAAAAGAGCTTCTCTGAGCTCTTCGACCCAACATGGGGTGGATACAGTCCTGTTTTCTGAAGCACTTTAACAGCAGAGAAACAGTGAAAGACTGTAATAAGGTTTTACTGCAGGGAAGTTCAAAGGGACATCATTTCTGCATCGTTTTATAGTTTAAAAAATTCAAAGGGTCATTATTTCTGCTGTGTTCTAAAAACAACAGAGTGTGGTTTTAAAAATGCACGTGTGACAGTATGATGCAATGTTGCAAAAAAACAAAAACTATATAACTGAAAATTTAAAATATGACGCTCTTTTCTTTGCTACTAATGCTCTATTCATTATCCATACTTTATATACAACTAGCTGATTGCCCGGCATTGCCCGGGTATGTATTTGGCTGGTGTTGGTTCCGCCCACTTTTTCTAACCCTAACACACAATTACTCAATGACCAAGTTTGTGAGCTTTGCCATCTCTGGCATCAATAATTTGCATTGAAATGAAACAAATCTGATTGGCTATTTGTGGCTTCACCCCATTTTCTGAATTTGAACCCCAGTCACACCAACTGTTTGAGGCCTGTTAATGGCACATTAACATTGCAAGAATGGTAGCAATTAAATATTCTCCTTGAAAAGCAATAGGTGAAGTTTGATTCACTTTTGTAGGCTCCACTCACTTTTCTAAATAATAATCCAAGTCACCCAGTGATCAACTGTGCAAAGTTTAAGAACCCTGCCATTAACAGTGTAAGAATGGCTGCAGTTTACATTTTCCCAGTGAAATTTGTATTTGTCTCCACCCACTGATGACCTGCCATTGCCCGTGTATGTAGTTGACTGGTTTTGGCTCCACCCACTTTTTCTAACCCTAATGCACAAACACGTGAGCTTTGGGGATCCTTGGCATCAATAATCAAATCTGATTGACTGTTTGTGGCTCTGTCCCCTTTTCTGAATTCGAACCCCAGTGACCCAATGACCAACTGTACCAGGTTTGAGGCTTGTGCCATTAACAGTGCAAGAATGGCAGCTGTTTTAATATTCTCCTTTAAAATCAACAGGTGAATTTTGATTGACTTTTTTAGGCTCCATCCACTTTTCTGAATCCCAGTCACCCAGTAACCAGTTGTGCAAAGTTTGAGAACCGTGCCATTAACAGTAAAGAAGGGCGGCAGTTTACAATCCCCCCCCCCCCCCAAATTAAAAATTGTTTTTGACTCCACCCACTTTTTGTAATCTTGACACACAGTCACTACTCAATGACCAAGTTTGCGAGCTTCAGGTTCCTGGCATCAGAATTGTGCTAATGTAAGCAGTTTATCCAGCAAAGAAATCTGGCTGTTTGTGGCTCCACCCCTTTAGTGAATTTGAACTCCAGTCACTTAACGACCGACTGTAGCAGGTTTGAGGCCGCTGCCATTAACAGTGTAAGAATGGCAGCAGTTTCAATATTCCCCTTGAAAATCAATAGGTGAATTTTGATTGGCTCTTGTAGGCTCCACCTACTTTTCCGAATATTAATCCCAGTCACGCAGTGACCAACTTCGTCAAGTTTGAGAACCTTGCCATTAACAGTGTAAGAATAGCTGCAGTTTATATTTTCCCATTTAAAAAGTTAGTTGTTTTTGGCTCCGCCCACTTTTTCTAACCTTGACATACAGTCACTCAATGATCAAGTTTATGAGCTTTGGGGTCTTTGGCATCAATAAGTTGCATTTTACCATTGAAATGTAACAAACATGATTGTCTGTTTTTGGCCCGCTCCCTTTTCAGAATTTAAACCCCAGTCTCCCTGTGACTGACTCACCAGATTTGAGGCTTCTGCCATTAAGAGTGTATGAATGGCAGCAAAGTAAATATTCCCCTTGAAAAACAAAAGGTGAATTTTGATTGGCTGCTGTAGGCTTCACTCACTTTCCTGAATATTAGTCCCAGTCACCCAGTGGCCAACTGTGTCAAGTTTGAGAACCCTGCCAATAACAGAATCGCTGAAATCAATCTAACAAATCTGTTTGTAGCTCCACCTCCTTTAGTGAATTTGGACCCCAGTCACCCAATGACTGACTGTATCAGGTTTGAGGCCTCTGCCGTTAACAGTGTAAGAATGGTAGCAATGTAATTGAAAATCAATTGGTGAATTTTGATTGGCTGTTGTTTGATTGGCTGTTTCTGAATATTAATGCCAGTCACCCAGTGGCCAATTTTGCCAAGTTTGGGAACCCTACCATGTAAAAAATTAAGTTGTTGGCGCCACCCACTTTTTCTAACCTTGACATACAGTCACTCAGTTATCACGTTTATCAGCTTTGGGGTCCTTGGTATACTTTGTATATTCCAATGGAAAAATAAACCAATCTGATTGGCTGTTTGTGGCTCCTCCCCTTTCTGAATTTGAACCCTAGTCACACAGTGACCAACTGTACCAGGCTTGAGGCATCTGCTATGAACAGTATAAGAATGGTAGCAGCTTAAATATTCCCTTTGAAAATCAAAAGGTGCATTTTTATTGGCTGTTGTAGGCTCCACCCACCTTCCAAAATCTTAATCTCATTCACCCAGTGACCAACTGTGCAAAGTTTGAGAACCCTACTATTAACGGTGTAAGAATGGCTGCAGTTTAAATAAGTAAAATGTATTTTTGGCTCCGCCCACTTTTTGTAAACTGAACACACAGTCACTCAATGACCAAGGTTTTTGAGCTTTCAGGTTCCTGGCATCATGTGTGAATGGAAGCAGTTTATTCACCAAGGAAATCTGATTCGCTGTTTGTGGCTCCGCCCCTTTAGTGAATTTAGACCCCAGTCACCCAAAGACTGACTGTAGCAAGTTTGAAGCCTCTGCCATTAACAGTGTAAGAATAGCAGCAGTTTAAATATTCCTCTTGAAAATCAATAGGTGAATTTTGATTGGCTGTTGTAGGCTCCACCCACTTTCTTGACTCTTAATATCATTCACCCAGTGACCAAGTGTGGCAAGTTTAGAAACCCTGCGATTACCAGTCTAAGAATGGCTGCAGTTTACATTTTACCATTTAAGATGAATGGCTGATATTTGATTGGCTGTTTTCTGCTCCACTTTTCCTGGCTTTGTAACCTCCGTCACCAAGTGACCAACTGTGCCAAGTGTGGGGACTCTGGCTTTATTACTGTGAGAATGGCAGCCTTTTACATTTTTTCCATTGACATAAACGGGTGAAATCTGATTTGCTGTTTGTAGCTCCGCCCAGGTGTGCAGGAGGGACGCGAGACCCCCAAAACATATCATCCTAGGTAGTAAGGGATCTGTATACCAAGTTTTGTTCAAATCGGTCAAGCCGTTTTCGAGTGATCGCAGCACATACATACATACATACATACACACATACATCCGATTTTATATATATAGATTCATTATATCGTAAGGTTTTTTTTTTTTCTTTTTTGCTTCAGATTTGCTGTAAAATTGAACTGAACCTCTTATACTCCAAATGCATCTGAAACTAAGCCTGCACCTAAGCATGAGCAGCTTTACTGTCCACTCCTCTTTCCCTTGATCCACTATTCTCCTACTTATCTATCTCCTGCGACCCTCCATGAGAAACCATGCGGTCCTTGCATGCCCCTCTGTGATGTCATTGTGCAGGAAGTAGTGTCTTAAAAGGCGCCACCATATTGTTAAAGCTAATGTAACCCCTGTTTAAAAAAAAAAAAAAAAAAGGCAGATACTCACCTAAGGAGAGGGAAGGCTCGGTCCTAATGAGCCATCCCTCTCCTCTCCTGGTAGCCCCGGTGCTGCGCTGGCTCCTCCGTTCTCATCCCACGCCGAAGGGACTTCGGAAGTCTTCGGGAGCCGAGTCCTCCCGAAGACAGGCGGCGCACACGTGAGTGCATCACAGAGGGCGCGCACGCATTCGCAGTGTTATCACGGCCCGTCTTTGGGAGCACTCGGGCTCCCGAAGCATTTCCGAAGCCTCCTTTCGGCCGGGAGACATCGGTATTTGACCGAAATGGTCGAATACCACTACAGGGGAACCAGGACAGCAGCGGGCACCGGGAGAGGAGAGGGAGTGCTCTATAGGACCCAGAGCCTCCCTCTCCTTAGGTGAGTATCTGACTTTTTTTTTAACTCAGTTCCCATTAGCTTTAAGCATTTTGACCCGGTCCTCTGTTCCAATGAAAAGAGTTGGGGGCCTGATTGCATGGGGGAAGGGAGAGCTGGCATCATAAGCATAGTTAGAGGAATGGGGCATACCAAAAAAGGGCCTTTAGAAAAGGAAAGTTAAAAAAAAAAAAAAAAAAGCCTTAGCTCTAATACCTCACCCCTAATCTGAACAAGAATAGCAAACATCACTTCCAGTACATTCACAAAAAAACAAGGAAATTGTGTACCACTATCTAGTCCTGGGTATCTTTGCACCTAGAATAACTGAATTATAGCCTAGATAGCTGACACACACATTAATGATAGCGCTTCATAAACTGGGTACATTCTCTGAATATACTCCTCTAGATCCCTAACTTGATACAATTTGTATTTTCTGTGCTTTGCAATGAAATGGGAAGGGGAAGAGTCCAAAACAGGTGTGGAAATGTGTAATAATAAGCAAATGGCTTTAGCAATGCCAATGTAATGTATTGCTGTATTGATGATCTCAGCACCAACTAGTATACAGCAAGTAGAGTCTGACTAATGTTAGTACACCTGGTCTGTATACTTGTCCTGTGTAGGTGACAAGTCATTGGACCAGCATGCTCGTGTTTTCAGAGTGAGAGGTCAGCAATGGCAGCTTACATATTTATCTAAGCACAGATTTCCTTTGAAATGAATCTGCCAGTGACAACACAGAACTTGGCCATGCAGCATCTCATTAATTATATAAAGTAACATATTTCTGGCATGTCTGATTGTCTGTCAGTGTTTGGCTCGGTGTCGAAATGTAATGCAGGATCCACTGAACATTGGATAATTATTTGTGCTGTTAGACACAGAGCTAGCTACAGTCTGTATGCAGCTTCCTCCAAATGTGTTATTGGTTTAAAGAAAAATATAAAAAGTGATACAAAGCAGCGGTATGAGCATTATGGGAAAATAAATAGTAATAGCTAGCTGTGTTATGTTTCCCATCTGGATCCTGTATTGGCTTCCCATGCCCTCCTCCGTCTCCCCCATTGACAAGCTTGCCTCCCCTCCCAAATGAGGAAAGATTAAGACCAAGCTCCCATTCAGGCTTGAGCACCTCTGTACTGCGCCTGCGTGAATATGCCTGTGCTTGCGCAATAAGCCAGAGCTGCTCATGCACAAGTGGCCCCATGCTATTGCGCAGGCATATTTGCACGGATGCAGCACAGCAACACTCATGTTAGAAGAGGAATGCAGCCCCCTGTTCCAGGGGGTCCTGGCGAGCAGTGTTAGTGGTGAGGAGGACACGGGAAGCCAATACTGGATCCAGAGGCTTCCATTCAACATTTTTAAAGTTTCTGATTGTGTAATGTCAGGCAGCATGTAGCAGATTCTAACTGCCAGGGTAGTGAGAGTTCCTTTCCCAGAAATTAAAGGACCACTCCCACGAATCATGTAATTTTTAATAATGCCTCAGTAGATCTATAAAGTATATATAAGCCTTGTAGTGTATTTTTGTGTGTGTGTGTGATTTCCCTTTAATTTTTGTTATCTGACAGCAATCTGTGTACGTCAGTCCTGTACATAGCGCTGACGGATTTTACTAAGTTCAGTTATTGCAGGGGGATTCTTGTACAGGTGATGTGGGGGAAAAAGTCAGATGGTTTATCCCAGGCTCATCAACGGACAAAATTGTAATGCCTGCGCTCACCTGATCTTTCCCCTCATCATCTGCCGTTAGAAGAAGGACCCCCGCCGCACTCCAGCATCCCGCAGGCTTTGAGGGAGGCAGCTGTCAGCGCTGAATTTGCTGCGCAATGAGCCGCACTCCCTCTGCCTCGTTTAGCCTGCGGGTCTGCCTCTGATGACATGCGGCGTAATGAGCCGCTCTGAACAATACGGCAGCCCGGAAGCAGCCTACTGCGCATGCGGAGCAGCACTATCTGTTACTACTCCGCTCTTCCGTATGTAGCTGCGGCTCTGGCCCTGATGACGTCGGACTTAATGAGCCGTAGTTGAATAATGTGCTCCTCCCCTCCATTCATTCTCCGATGCTCAGCTGTTTTACATGCAAGTGTAGTGTAGTAGGAGCTGAGTGATTTCATTAAAAATGTATACAGCACTAGTGTATTAGTAGTTGCTTGTTTTGTTGAGCTTACAATTGGTATAAATGACTATATGTGTATATATATATATATATATATATATATATATATATATATATATATATATATATATATATATATATATATATATATAAAACTGAACTTAGTAAAACCCGTCAGTGCTATGTACAGGACTGACGTACACAGATTGCTGTCAGATAACAAAAATTAAAGGGAAATCACACACACAAAAAAATACACTACAAGGCTTATATATACTTTATAGATCTACTGAGGCATTATTAAAAATAACATGATTCGCGGGAGTGGTCCTTTAAGCAGACCAACTGACCTAGATAATCTGCTGCCACTACATTGCAACTATGGCTCAGCAGTTCCTCCCTATTCATTGTGTAATAAATCATTTAACTCTTCCCATGTCATGGGGTGTAACTATAGGGAAGCAACACCTGCAACCCCAAAGAGCCCCAGAGGTGAGGGGCTCCCTAACAACCCACTCTATCTACCTCCAATACAGGAGTCCATACTCCAGATCAGGTGAGGTTTTAGCCGCATTAGTAATGATTGTGAGGATTACGGTGGCCAAACTTTTTATATCACCTCTAGCAGATGAGCCCCCTGGCTATGTGGGTCCAAGGGAAGACCGGGAAAGGGTTGCAAAAGTAAGGGGGGGGGGGGAATAACAGTTTTGTTGGAGTTGTTGTTTAGTTATGCCTCTGTGCTACATCCTCCCATTTGTTATTATAAAAGCCATGTCTACTGCCTATCACTTTGATTTGCTCTGCTCAGATATTACTTCTTAGGCCTGGTTCACATTAGTGTTCCCTGTCCGGATCCGCCTGATCAGATCCGGACCTTATACTGTACAAACGGAACGTACGTTTCGCATAGCTATGCAAAGGCTATGCGGACGTTGACACGCGTACGTTCCGTACACTCCGGAGCCGGATCGGATCCGGACTCCGGAGGCTTCTCCAACATGCGCTATTTTTTGGGTCCGGCTCATCCAACCCACGCACCCGGAACGGATCCTGACTGCACCATGCGGATGTGGAAACCTATGGGGAACGGAAAGCACAGAACACACAGGATGCAAACACCTGACGTTCTACCCCACTTCCTATGCGGATTCTAGCGGCCATTTCGGATGGGGACACATGGGCAGCAGTGGAGCAGCAGTGACTTACGTGCTGGAGCGTGCTGGAGCTGTTTGGCAGTATGTCGGAGGTGGAGGTGAGGCCTACAGTGGAGGACCTGATTCTACAGGTGCACCAGGTGCACCTTCTGCAGACCCCAACAAGTTTAGGTACTTTTGTTTTGTTTTTTTTCCCGGATCTGCATGGCAGCTGCGTTCACACCGCAAGAAATACGCATGCAAACGGACCGGATCCGCATCGCATGCGGATAGGTGCCGTACGGCTCCCATGCGTATCAGGTCCAGCTCCGATGCAGATCCGGTCCGTTTGCATGACAGAACGCAAGTGTGAATAGGGCCTAAGGCTTACACTTGTGCTCATGTAAAAAACGGTCTGTTTAAGGAACAGAGTGGATACTGTACTAACGGAACAGATGCAAACAGATCCAATGTTAACCAATGTAACTGTTCACATCCATCCACTCGAATGGATCAGTTCCATTTGTTCCGCTAAACAGACTGCAAGTTTGCTGCAGAACCAATTTTTCCGGACCACTGAGCCCAGGGGACCGGAAACAGAAGATTAAGCACTACATTGGGGGCAATGGGAGAACGGAACATTTATTCACACTAGTGAAGAAACAGACTGTTAAAGAGACTCTGTTACAAAATTTTCAGCCTTATTTCTTCTATCCTATAAATTCCTATACCTGTTCTAATGTGGTCTGGATTACTGCAACCTTTTCTAGTTGCACTAACTCTGTAATATATCTAATCTTCTTTACTTTGTCAAGATTTGTCGACCCAGGGAGGAATGGGCTGCCTCTGTTGTAATGAATACAAGTTATGCACGCCCCCTGCTCGCCCTCTCCAGGCTTTGTTTCAGCTTGTCTGTGATGCAGTTTGTGAGGCTGAGGGGGGAGGGAGCTGCCTGTCACATGCTGAGAAACTGTGACTAATCCCACACTAGAGTGCAGAAACTTGTAGTTTATGTATGTATATACACGCACACACACACAGACATACATACACACATATTAGTGTGTGTGTATATATGTATATGTCTATATATTTACACATACATCCCTTCCTGGTTATCGCCCACGTTTTTTGTTTGCAAACACTGCCTAAAACTGGGGATTAAAAGTCAGGATCGCGGCGGAAATGGCAAAGAGGGACCCTGGAGATCACAGTGACTCAATTGGTATGTTTTTTATTGTACAAATCGGACAGTACAGATTCTCTTTAAGGGACAAAATCCAAGGGGGGTGAGGGTCTGAGGGATGTGGGGACACAAACCGGGCTGTACCATAGCAAAGGCTGAGGGAGGGGGCAGCAGCCAGGCGGACAGGTGAGGGAGGGTTAAACTTATGCAGGCTTCCATCTTCAATTGCTGCTGGGTGGTTTCTTCCAGGCTTCAGTCTTCTTCTGCCAATTGTGTCCCACCTCACATCATGTTGAGCAGGGCTGTATTTGTACTTCCAAGTGCCCTAGGCCAGCTGTCACCAACCTCCCCCCCCCCCCCATCAAATTCTGTCCAACCCTCTGAGTAGCAATAACTGGTTTGAATGGGCTCCCCTCCATTTTTCTGCTCTGCCCCTCATTCGGCAAAGAAGCAGTGCATGCTTTGTCCACTCCCTGTAATTTTGCACTCTTGCCTGAATGCACACCACCACGGTCCACTTCAGGGCTCCTTTCACACTATCAACAGTACATTTTGATGAGATTATTCTTCAATCGCACCGCAATATTTTAGAAAATTTGCATTGCACATTAATGCTGTATAGGCAGCACTTTTGTACTCATTCCCAAAACATTCCCGACCTCGGCTGCTGTGCACATCTGGGCAGGAGTGCGAAACTGCAAGGAGCGTGAGTAGACAGAACATGTGCTGCTTCTTTGTCCTCTGTGTGACTGACTACAGTCATAGCCACAATCAGGCGACAGGGCAGCGCTATTGAAAGAAGCTCATCCAAAACAGAGAACATGTGAGTAGAAGATCTAAAACTACACATGCTGACATACAGTAGATGTGCTTTAATGTGAACCAGAGACGAAGCACCCTCATGTATTTTACCATATGTATTAGTGGGAACATTAGAGGAAACACCTACCCTGCTCTCTGATTCATCCTTCACTGCTCAGCTTGCTTCTAAGCAGCCCAGATAAAATCCCCAACTGACCATTCAGTCTGGCTTTGCTTAGTAATCATTATAGCTGAGTCATTATAGCAGAGCAAGAAGGGGGCAGGCTTGGGCTTGAAAAGACATCAGAGAAGACAGACTCAGCTATAATGATTCCTGAGCAAAGCTAGACTGAATGCTCAGTCAGGGATTTTATCAGGGCTGAGAAGTCCAGGTACCAGCACTGTTCTTTATGGGAGTGAGCGGTTCTTCTACTATTCATCGTTGTACCACAATATTGTTACACATAATATTTATTTTCTCTGTTATGTTCCTTCTTCCATGCATGCAGTGGCGTAGCATTGGGGATAGCAGCCATAGCGCTGCTACGGGGCCCCGCGGCAGCGCTACGTCACAGGGGGCCCGCAGCTGCCTGAGAGGACTTTTTTGTTTTTTTTGTTTTTTTTTTCCGCTGGCCGTCCGGTCGGGCGGGGCCCCCCTCCCTCACCTTGGCGCCCCCCCCCTCCGCCTCACCTGGGGTCCCCCCTCCTTTAATCAGCGGCGAGAGAGCGGCCGGCATATACAGAGAGCTCCAGCGGGTGTAATCAGCCACTAGAGGTTCAGCTGCCTCCGGGCTACGCTGTCTCCCTCTGTATTGCTGCTCGCACCACTTCCTGGTTTATTGCGAGCAGCAATACAGTGGGGACACCGTAGCCTGGAGGCAGCTGAACCTCTAGAGGCTGATTACCCCGCCGGAGCTTCATGTATATGCCGCTCTCTCGCTGCTGATGGAAGGAGGGGGGACCCCAGGTGAGGCAGGGGGGATAAGGGTCGGGCCCCTACCCCACTAACTACTCGGCTACCTCCCCTCCCACCCGGCTACCTAACTGCCCACTACCTCACTGCCCACCCGGCTACCTAACTGCCCACTACCTAACTGCCCACCCTCCCACCCGGCTACCTAACTGCCCACCCTCCCACCCGGCTACCTAACTGCCCACTACCTAACTGAACACCCTCCCACCCGGCTACCTAACTGCCCACTACCTCACTGCCCACCCGGCTACCTAACTGCCCACTACCTAATTGCCCACCCTCCCACCCGGCTACCTAACTGCCCACCCTCCCACCCGGCTACCTAACTGCCCACTCTCCCACCCGGCTACCTAACTGCCCACTACCTAACTGAACACCCTCCCACCCGGCTACCTAACTGCCCACTACCTAACTGGCCACCCTCCCACCCGGCTACCTAACTGCCCACTACCTAACTGAACACCCTCCCACCCGGCTACCTAACTACCCACTACCTAACTGGCCACCCTCCCACCCGGCTACCTAACAGCCCACTACCTAACTGCCCACCCACCCGGCTACCTAACTGCCCAGTGCCCACTACCTAACAGCCCACCCTCCCACCCTGCTACCTAACTGCCCACCCTCCCACCCGGCTACCTAACTGCCCACCCTCCCACCCGGCTACCTAACTGCCCACCCTCCCACCCGGCTACCTAACTGCCCACCCTCCCACCCGGCTACCTAACAGCCCACCCTCCCACCCGGCTACCTAACAGCCCACCCTCCCACCCGGCTACCTAACAGCCCACCCTCCCACCCGGCTACCTAACAGCCCACTCTCCCACCCGGCTACCTAACAGCCCACTCTCCCACCCGGCTACCTAACAGCCCACTACCTAACTGCCCACCCGGCTACCTAACTGCCCACCCTCTCGGCTACCTAACTGCCCACTATCTAACTGGCCACCCTCCCACCCGGCTACCTAACTGGCCACCCTCCCACCCGGCTACCTAACTGGCCACTCTCCCACCCGGCTACCTAATTGCCCACCCTCCCACCTGTTTACCTAATTTCCCACCCGGCTACCTAACAGCCCACTCTCCCACCCGGCTACCTAACAGCCCACTACCTAACTGCCCGCCCTCCCACCCGGCTACCTAACTGCCCACCCTCTCGGCTACCTAACTGCCCACTACCTAACTGGCCACCCTCCCACCTGGCTACCTAACTGGCCACCCTCCCACCCGGCTACCTAACTGGCCACTCTCCCACCAGGCTACCTAACTGGCCACTCTCCCACCCGGCTACCTAATTGCCCACCCTCCCACCTGTTTACCTAATTGCCCACCCGGCTACCTAACTGCCCACTCTCCCACCCGGCAACCTAGCTGCCCACTACCTAACTGCCCACCCTCCCACCTGGCTACCTAACTGCCCACCCTCCCACCTGGCTACCTACCTGCCCACCCAGCTACCTAACTGCCCACCCTGCCACCCGGCTACCTAACTCCCCACCCGGCTACCTAACTGCACACCCTTCTACCTAACTTCCCACCCGGCTACCTAACTGCCCACCTGTCTACCTATCTGCCTACCCTCCCACCCAGCTATCTAACTGCCTACCCAGTGCAGTGCCGCCTGCACCGCAAATAGTGTACCAGCCTGCCCAACCACCCTCCCTCCAGGTAATTAATGTTAGCCCACTATAGACCTAACTACATATACTGTATTTTGTGGGGAAATCTGGCGACAATCTGATTGCATTTTGTGGGGAAATCTGGCGACAATCTGATTGCATTTTGTGGGGAAATTTGGCGACAATCTGGTTGCATTTTGTGGGGAAATCTGCCGCCAATCTGGTTGCATTTTGTTGGGAAATCTGCCGACAATCTGGTTGCATATTGTAGGGAAATCTGCCTACAATCTGGTTGCATATTGTAGGGAAATCTGCCAAAAATCTGGTTGCATTTTGTGGGGAAATCTGCCGACAATCTGGTTGCATTTTGTGGGGAAATCTGCCGACAATCTGGTTGCATATTGTGGGGAAAATCTGCCGACAATCTGGTTGCATACTGTGGGGAAATCTGCCGACAATCTGGTTGCATATTCTGTGGAAATCTGCCGACAATCTGGTTGCATATTGTGTGGAAATCTGCCGACAATCTGGTTGCATTTTGTTGGGAAATCTGCCGACAATATGGTTGCATATTGTAGGGAAATCTGCAGAGAATCTGGTTGCATATTGTAGGGAAATCTGCCGACAATCTGGTTGCACTTTGTGGGGAAATCAGATTTCCCCACAAAATGTTTGGGTGGGAGGTCTGAGGTCCATGGGGTTGGAAGGTCGTTGGGGGGGGGGGGGGGGGTTGGGGGCCCATAATTTTTTTTTGCTATGGGGCCCAGTCATTTCCAGCTACGCCCCTGCATGCATGTTATATGATTGTGTGTTATCGGCATTACCCGTTTGCTATTTCATGTATGGTATGTGTGTCACTGCAATTGTAAAGTGTGCAAAACATCCTAGTGCTATTTTAAGCAACACCAATAATAATAATAATAAAAAAATTATCCTTTCTCCCCAATTTCTGGATTCACAGTGGTCAGTTGCATAACACACACGTTATGAGTGTGAACTGTAATGGAGACTGACTAGTGTTGGGCGAACAGTGTTCGCCACTGTTCGGGTTCTGCAGAACATCACCCTGTTCGGGTGATGTTCGAGTTCGGCCGAACACCTGATGGTGTTCGGCCTTTTAAGTTCGGGTTCGCCCCGAACTTCTGTATGCCCCCGAACAGGGCCGAACAGGGCCCTGTTCGGCCGAACAGGCCGCAATACGGCCCCCCTATGGGGTCGCAGGCATAAGGGGGGAGCATGCCCCGATCGCGGGGGGGGTCGGAAATTCCCCCCACCCCCTCCGCTAGCGCTCCCCCCTCTGCCCGCTTCCCCATAAAAAAAGTTTAAATCAAGTTCAATAGTAGTGTACCTGGGCTGGTGGCATTGGCTGGCAGTGGAGTGAGGAGGAGGAGGAGTCCGAGTAGCAGAGTGACGTTGAGGCCGGGCAGCGGGCGGTTCAGCGCTAGTACCCTTGTGGTACTTCCGCCCTTTCTCTGACCTCACGTCCTCTGCATACGAGGGTACGCATCACGCGTACCCTCGTATGCGTCATCACGCAGAGGACGTGAGGTCAGAGAAAGGGCGGAAGTACCACAAGGGTACTAGCGCTGAACCGCCCGCTGCCCGGCCTCAACGTCACTCTGCTATTCGGACTCCTCCTCCTCCTCACTCCACTGCCAGCCAATGCCACCAGCCCAGGTACTATTGAACTTGATTTAAACTTTTTGTATGGGGAAGCGGGCAGAGGGGGGAGCGCTAGCGGAGGGGGTGGGGGGAATTTCCGACCCCCCCCGCGACCGGGGCATGCTCCCCCCTTATGCCTGCGACCCCATAGGGCCCCCAAAATGGGCATGTTCGGGGGTCCCATTGACTCCCATTGAGTTCGGCGTTCGGGCCGAACATGCCGAACATCTGGCCCATGTTCGGCCTGTTCGGCCCGAACCCGAACATCCAGGTGTTCGCCCAACACTAAGACTGACCATAGACCTAAATACAAAGCTTGCATGCGGCGAGTTAGAATAATGTGATCTATTACAGCACACATATGTGAATAGCCTCATAGAACTGTATGGACACTGAGTTTACATGAAGAATTATTCTGCAGTGCAACTGATCACTGTGAGCAAGCCCTAGAAAAGGTGTTCATATTCAAATACCTTGCATCAAGTGAGGCTCTACATTGTTTCTGAAGCAGTACAGATTTGTTGTTAACTTTTTCTAAATATAGATTCTATGTAAACAAGTGCTACTTCTAATATCGTAACATTCAAGCCAGGAGTTCCAATGATGGCATTGAAGCATACCTGTCTTCCATGCATTCAGCACTGGTTTCAATAAGAAGAAGCCGGGGGGCATCCCTGACTGTCTTCATTCAGATTATCATTGATTGGAGTGGAGTAGCATTCCCTGATCATCTAATTAGGAAAGTCCATAATGTTTGCACAGGAGGACAGGAAACATGAGGAAAATAAATGTCTTCAGATGGCTGTGTTTGGTCCATTTCTAAACTGTTTGTGATTGTATGGAGGTGCCCTAGTTTTTCTGTATGCAAATTCTATTTCACAGGTGCATTTTTTTCCAAAATATCTGGCAATGGTATTCTGGTTACTGTGATCGTATCTGCATCCACAGCTCTGTACTATTCACAAATGTTTTCCGTGTCTCACCAGTAAGAATTAATTTAAATTATTGTACAATACTTTTTTTTATATCGCTGCAATTTCCACAGTACTTTGTAGAGTACATTAAACAATTCATGCCACTCACTGACCCTCAAAGGAGCTCACAGTGTAGTGTCCCTACTCCCTACCATTGTCTATTGTCAAATTTAGCAGGAAGCAAATTAATCTACCAACCACTTAGTTCCCACCATGCTGTGCATAGATATCAAGCTTACATGGAAACCAAATTACATTACATGGGCACCATGCTCTCAGATCTCCATATTGTCAGTATCCATATTGTCAATATTTAGCTAAAAGATCTGCACACCCTGAACTGCTAAATGGGATCAAAGGTTTCATCACTGGTATATCCTGTAGTTTACAGTACTTACTAGAATATACTTATAAAATACACTAATAGCTCCTCATAACCCTTCATGACACAACCAAAAGACACCTTGGACCACAACTGACGGTATCAGTGAGCTAATGCTTGAAGTGGTTAGCAAGCAGTTTGTTTGCATTCCATTCCACTGCTTCCTCCAGTTGGCACTGGCTGCCACAGTGTATGTAGCAGAATCTCTTTCAACTAGGGCTGGGTGCACACATAACATAACATGAAATGCTGCTTTGTATGTCATGTTTCATTTTATGTTGTGTGCGTTTTTTGTGCATTTTGCTGTGTTTTTACTGCTTTTTTGGTGTGTTTGTGTTTTTTTTAACGCAGATGCACTTTTCTCAAACATCTTGCGTGCGTTTTAATGCATTTGCGGTTCACATATACAAAACGCATATGCGTTTTTCATGTGTTTTTCATGTGTTTTTCTTTTGTGTTCTATGCAAATCACTAGGAAGACAACAGGAAGCGAGAAAAAAAAACGCATAGAAAAATGCATGTAAAACGCATACCATTTTGTTTCCATTGACTTTCATTATGTGCGTTTTTGCTGTGTTTTTGAAAACACGCGTATCAAAAACGCATATGCATTTTTGATATGCGTTTTTTCCTGTGGCCCATACACTTCCATTAGCCACAAAAACGCAGCATTTTAAACAACTCTAGTGTTTCTGCTATGTGTGCACTAGTGTTGGGCGAACATCTAGATGTTCGGGTTCGGGCCGAACAGGCCGAACATGGCCGCGATGTTCGGGTGTTCGACCCGAACTCCGAACATAATGGAAGTCAATGGGGACCCGAACTTTTGTGGTTTGTAAAGCCTCCTTGCATGCTACATACCCCAAATTTACAGGGTATGTGCACCTTGGGAGTGGGTACAAGAGGAAAAAAAAATTAGCAAAAAGAGCTTATAGTTTTTGAGAAAATCGATTTTAAAGTTTCAAAGGGAAAACTGTCTTTTAAATGCGGGAAATGTCTGTTTTCTTTGCACAGGTAACATGTTTTTTGTCGGCATGCAGTCATAAATGTAATACATATAAGAGGTTCCAGGAAAAGGGACCGGTAACGCTAACCCAGCAGCAGCACACGTGATGGAACAGGAGGAGGGTGGCGCAGGAGGAGAAGAAGGCCACGCTTTGTGAGACACAACAACCCCGGCCTTGCATGAGGGCAAGAAGCGTGCGGATAGCAGGCTTTGTACCGCCATGCAGTCATAAATGTAATAAAGATAAGTGGTTCAATAAACAGGGACCACGCGGCAACGCTAACCCAGCAGCAGCAGACGTGATGGAACAGGAGCAGGCGCAGGAGGAGAAGGCCACGCTTTGTGAGACACAACAACCCAGGCCTTGCATGAGGGCAAGAAGCGTGCGGATAGCATGCTTTGTACCGCCATGCAGTCATAAATGTAATAAAGATAAGTGGTTCAATAAACAGGGACCACGCGGCAACGCTAACCCAGCAGCAGCAGACGTGATGGAACAGGAGGAGGCGCAGGAGGAGAAGGCCACGCTTTGTGAGACACAACAACCCCGGCCTTGCATGAGGGCAAGAAGCGTGCGGATAGCATGCTTTGTACCGCCATGCAGTCATAAATGTAATAAAGATAAGTGGTTCAATAAACAGGGACCACGCGGCAACGCTAACCCAGCAGCAGCAGACGTGATGGAACAGGAGCAGGCGCAGGAGGAGAAGGCCACGCTTTGTGAGACACAACAACCCAGGCCTTGCATGAGGGCAAGAAGCGTGCGGATAGCATGCTTTGTACCGCCATGCAGTCATAAATGTAATAAAGATAAGTGGTTCAATAAACAGGGACCACGCGGCAACGCTAACCCAGCAGCAGCAGACGTGATGGAACAGGAGGAGGCGCAGGAGGAGAAGGCCACGCTTTGTGAGACACAACAACCCAGGCCTTGCATGAGGGCAAGAAGCGTGCGGATAGCATGCTTTGTACCGCCATGCAGTCATAAATGTAATAAAGATAAGTGGTTCAATAAACAGGGACCACGCGGCAACGCTAACCCAGCAGCAGCAGACGTGATGGAACAGGAGCAGGCGCAGGAGGAGAAGGCCACGCTTTGTGAGACACAACAACCCAGGCCTTGCATGTGGACAAAAAGCGTGCGGATATAGCAGCAATGCTTTTTGCCGCCATGCAGTCATAAATGTAATACAGATGAGAGGTTCAATAAACAGGGCCCGGAAACGCAACACCATCCCAGATGTTCATTGGTCATGTTACTTGGTTGGGGTCCTGGAGTGTTGCGTAGTCATTTCCAATCCAGGATTGATTCATTTTAATTTGAGTCAGACGGTCTGCATTTTCTGTAGAGAGGCGGATACGCCGATCTGTGACGATGCCTCCGGCAGCACTGAAACAGCGTTCCGACATAACGCTGGCTGCCGGGCAAGCCAGCACCTCTATTGCGTACATTGCCAGTTCGTGCCAGGTGTCTAGCTTCGATACCCAATAGTTGAAGGGTGCAGATGGATGGTTCGACACAGCTACGCCATCTGACATGTAGTCCTTGACCATCTTCTCCAGGCGATCGGTGTTGGAGGTGGATCTGCACGCTTGCTGTTCAGTGGGCTGCGGCTGCATGGGTGTCAGAAAATTTTCCCACTCCAAGGACACTGCCGATACCATTCCCTTTTGGGTACTAGCTGCGGCTTGCGTTGTTTGCTGCCCTCCTGGTCGTCCTGGGTTTGCGGAAGTCAGTCTGTCTGCGTACAACTGGCTAGAGGAGGGGGAGGATGTCAATCTCCTCTCTAAAGTCTCCACAAGGGCCTGCTGGTATTCTTCCATTTTGACCTGTCTGACTCTTTCTTCAAGCAGTTTTGGAACATTGTGTTTGTACCGTGGATCCAGAAGGGTATAAACCCAGTAATTGGTGTTGTCCAGAATGCGCACAATGCGTGGGTCACGTTCAATGCAGTCTAGCATGAATTGAGCCATGTGTGCCAGAGTCCTACCAGAATCCTCATCATCCTCTTGTGAGCGTTGTGATAGTTGTTGTGATGCATCATAGTCGTCACCTTCCTCCTGGTCTGCTTCTGCTGACCATTCGCGTTGAATTGTGGAAGTCCAACGTGCACCGCTCTGGCCCTCGTCAGTGGTGGCATGAAATTCCTGCTCCAACTCCAGCTGTTCCTCCTCCTCTTCTTCGTCATAGCTGCTGGGGCCAGCGTTCCCTGAGGCGGATGGCCTGATGTTGGTACCATCACGCTGATCGTTTTCTCCTTCAGATTCCCCCAGTTGCATCATGACAGCTGTTTCCTTGATTTTTAACATCGACCTCTTCAGTAAACACAGCAGTGGTATGGTAATGCTGACTGAAGAGTTGTCACTGCTCACAAGCAACGTGGATTGCTCAAAATTTTGGAGGACTTGGCAGAGGTCCAACATGTTGGCCCAATCGGATCCACAGAAGCTTGGCAGCTGGCCGGATGCGCCTCGGTACTGCGCCGTCATGTACTGGACCACTGCACTCTTCTGCTCGCAAAAGCGGGCTAGCATGTGCAGCGTAGAATTCCAGCGCGTAGGGACATCACACAGCAAGCGATGGTGGGGGAGATTGAAGCGCTCCTGCATCTTGGCGAGTGCCCCCGAAGCAGTACTGGAATTTCTACAATGTTTGGACACTCGACGCACCTTCAACAGCAGATCGGGCACGCCTGGGTATGTCCTCAGGAACCGCTGAACTACTAGGTTCATCACGTGCGCCAGGCAAGGGATGTGTGTCAGCTTAGCCAACCTTAAAGCGCGAATGAGATTACTCCCATTATCACACACAACCATGCCCGGTTTCAGGTCCAGCGGTGCCAGCCACAAATCCGTCTGTTCCTTTATTCCCCTCCAAATTTCCTCCCCTGTGTGCTGCTTATCCCCAAGGCAGATTAGCTTCAGCAACGCTTGCTGACGCATGCCAACAGCTGTGCTGCACTGCTTCCACGATCCTACTGCTGCTGGGTTAGCGTTTCCGGATGAGGTACAGCTTTGAGATGCGTTGGAGGAGAAGGAGTCAGAGAGGTAGGTGCTGCTGTTATCCAGTGGGAGGGACGGCGGTGCAGCTGTTTGTGGCGTGGGCAACACCCGTGCCGTAGCAGGTGAGGAATCGCTGCCAGGCTCCACAAGGTTCACCCAGTGCGCGGTAAGGGAGATGTATCGACCCTGGCCGAACGCACTCGTCCAGGTGTCAGTGGTGAGGTGAACCTTGCAGGCAACGGCATTCTTCAAGCTTCGGGTTATTTTGCTGACCACGTGCTCATGCAACTCAGGCACTGCAGAGCGTGCAAAGTGGTAGCGGCTGGGAACCACGTAACGTGGGATGGCCACTGACATCATGCCCTTGAAGCTGTTTGTCTCCACCAATCGATATGGCAGCATTTCGCAGGCCAGAAGCTTGGCTATGCTGGCTGTTACTGCCACGGCCCGGGGGTCATTTGCTGGCAATTTCCTCTTGCGCTCAAACATCTCCGACACAGACAACTGAACCGTAGCGCTGCACACGGAAGGGCTGTTGGTTGTTGTGTTTGATGAACACTGGGAGACCTCAAGAGCACTACTCCGGAAAGTGACAGTGTCAGCGTCGTCTGATGTTTGTGAATGTTGTGAACCACGCAATGGCTGGGCTACTGCTGCTGCTGAGGCGGGTCTGGTGGTGAGTCTGGTGAACCCAAGGGAGGCAGTGTTGTTTCTGGTACCCTGTCCTGACGCGTTTGCCCAAAGAGTGGGATGTTTGGATAGCATGTGACGGCTCATGCTGGTGGTGGAGAGGTTGTTAATATTTTTCCCCCTGCTCAGGCGGGTCTTGCACACCTTGCAAATCGCCATGGTAACATCCTCAGTGCAGTCTTCAAAGAAAGCCCAGACTTTGGAGCACCTGCCTCCTTGCTGGCGATTTCTGTTTGCTCCTCTTTTGCCTCTCACTTGAACTTCCACGCTTGTGGTGCCTGAAATTGCGCGCCGCCTACCTTGTGGCACAAGGCGAACTCGTGCAGCAGTGTGTTCTTCAACAGACTCATCTGTGCTGCTGCTACGACGGCGATGTTCTCGTTCACAAACAAAATCTGGGTCTCTGTCCACATTGTCCATACCCTCCTCTTCCATCTCCTCAAACTCGTCATATGTCATTGTGGGCCACCGCCGTGGAGTAGAGCTCCCCACAACAACCTCTGCGCAGCACACTCCAACGTCGTCTTCCAGATCTTGTCGGCCGACCTCCTGCAATTGCAACCCCTCCTGCCCAAATTGCTCTGGGATTTGGGTTTCCGAGTCCTCTTCGGACTCGCCTTGTATTTCAGTGCGCGGTGCATTTCCCACAGTTAACGGTTGTGAATCCAGGCACAACATTTCTGGCTGTTCCTCCATTGACCTTTGAAAGGTGGAAGTTTGTTGGGCTGGGAATAGCTCCTGCGAATACCCCATTGTGTCCTGAGGTAATTCATCGGACTGGTTATCTGGCAGTTGTGTGCGTGGTGTCGCTGCCGGTTGTGTCAGCTTTGTGCCCACTGGCTCCTTGTAACTGGCTGAGGACTCGGACCTCGTGCGTGATGTGCTGGTGCTGCTTAACCCACTGCTGGACGCTTGAGAGGTCATCCAAGTAATTATCTGGTCCTGTTCTTTTGGATTTGTGAGGGTTGTTGTCCTGGACAACATGGGCGGTATTGAGTGGGTTTTCTTGGGTGCTCCCCTGTGGCCTGTACGTGAACCGTCAGGGGAAACACCTCTTCCCTTGCCCCTCCCTCTTTCACCGGATTTCTTCCTCATTTCACTTATCCTTACAGTACACGCTGACTGGCAGCAGTACAGTGGCAGTACAGAAATGCTATACAGTACCACTATTCCCAGCAGCGACACAGAGCACAATGCTATACAGTGACGGGTGAGCGGTGTACCACTATTCCCAGCAGCGACACAGAGCACAATGCTATACAGTGACGGGTGAGCGGTGTACCACTATTCCCAGCAGCGACACAGAGCACAATGCTATACAGTGGCGAACGAGCGGTGTACCACTATTCCCAGCAGACACAGAACAGTACACAGAATGCTATATAGTGTGGCTGAACGAGCGGTGTACCACTATTCCCAGCAGACACAGAACAGTACACAGAATGCTATATAGTGTGGCTGAACGAGCGGTGTACTACTGTTCCCAGCAGACACAGAACAGTACACAGAATGCTATATAGTGTGGCTGAACGAGCGGTGTACTACTGTTCCCAGCAGACACAGAACAGTACACAGAATGCTATATAGTGTGGCTGAACGAGCGGTGTACTACTGTTCCCAGCAGACACAGAACAGTACACAGAATGCTATATAGTGTGGCTGAACGAGCGGTGTACCACTGTTCCCAGCAGACACAGAACAGTACACAGAATGCTATATAGTGTGGCTGAACGAGCGGTGTACCACTGTTCCCAGCAGACACAGAACAGTACACAGAATGCTATATAGTGTGGCTGAACGAGCGGTGTACTACTGTTCCCAGCAGACACAGAACAGTACACAGAATGCTATATAGTGTGGCTGAACGAGCGGTGTACCACTATTCCCAGCAGACACAGAACAGTACACAGAATGCTATATAGTGTGGCTGAACGAGCGGTGTACTACTGTTCCCAGCAGACACAGAACAGTACACAGAATGCTATATAGTGTGGCTGAACGAGCGGTGTACTACTGTTCCCAGCAGACACAGAACAGTACACAGAATGCTATATAGTGTGGCTGAACGAGCGGTGTACTACTGTTCCCAGCAGACACAGAACAGTACACAGAATGCTATATAGTGTGGCTGAACGAGCGGTGTACTACTGTTCCCAGCAGACACAGAACAGTACACAGAATGCTATATAGTGTGGCTGAACGAGCGGTGTACCACTATTCCCAGCAGACACAGAACAGTACACAGAATGCTATATAGTGTGGCTGAACGAGCGGTGTACTACTGTTCCCAGCAGACACAGAACAGTACACAGAATGCTATATAGTGTGGCTGAACGAGCGGTGTACTACTGTTCCCAGCAGACACAGAACAGTACACAGAATGCTATATAGTGTGGCTGAACGAGCGGTGTACTACTGTTCCCAGCAGACACAGAACAGTACACAGAATGCTATATAGTGTGGCTGAACGAGCGGTGTACCACTGTTCCCAGCAGACACAGAACAGTACACAGAATGCTATATAGTGTGGCTGAACGAGCGGTGTACCACTGTTCCCAGCAGACACAGAACAGTACACAGAATGCTATATAGTGTGGCTGAACGAGCGGTGTACTACTGTTCCCAGCAGTGACACACAATGACTGGGGGGGACCCTGGCTAGCGTGGCTGGAGCGCGAACTACCCTGCCTGCCTACCCAAAGCTAAACCCACAGACAAATGGCGGAGATATGACGTGGTTCGGGTATTTATTTACCCGAACCACGTGACAGTTCGGCCAATCAGAGCGCGTTCGGGTCCGAACCACGTGACCCGTTCGGCCAATCACAGCGCTAGCCGAACGTTCGGGGAACGTTCGGCCATGCGCTCTTAGTTCGGCCATATGGCCGAACGGTTTGGCCGAGCACCGTCAGGTGTTCGGCCGAACTCGAACATCACCCGAACAGGGTGATGTTCTGCAGAACCCGAACAGTGGCGAACACTGTTCGCCCAACACTAGTGTGCACCTAGCCTGAATGAATGGACAGGGCCGGTGCTACCATAGAGGCAAAGGGGGCAATTGCTCCAGGGCCCCAGAGCCTGTAGTGGACCCTAAAGTGTCTCCTCATCTTAACTATTGTTTCCAGGGGCCTCTGCAGAGTATTTGTCAGAGTAGAGTCTCACCTGTGCTGGTGGGCATGTGAGCTGCTACACTGCCAAAGACTCTGCAGGGGTCCCAGAAAGCATGGCTAAATTGGGAGGTAATTTAGAGGGAGGTCAGCAGCCAGCTCAGGCGCCCAAGAGGGAAACTTGGTTGCAATAAAGGGTTTCTAATGTCACTTTTTTTGGCTGGGAGGTTGGGGTGTCTGTTGGGGGCCCCTCAGGTTAATTTTGCCCTCGGGCCCCATTGTTACTAGAACCGGCCCTGTGAATGGAGTGAACCTCTACCACAGTTAGGGCACTTCTGCCTTGGGGCAAGGTTCAATAGTGTCACAGCATGTAGATAAACATTGTTTCCACTGCAGTGACTTTAGTGTCTACGGATGCACTTGGGTAGGAGTTGGTATTGAGGAGGAACGTAAGTGAACTATGATCAGGTGATAGAATTGGTATGCCTTGTCAATGCTGTTCAGTTCACCTACTACAGGATTAAACACAGCATACGAACTTTCAGGAAATAAAATTATTAGTATAAAATTAATGGAAGGGTTATTAACTCAAATTCTACTTCCCTTGGAAGTTAATTGATAAGAGTGTCATTGCCACAAAAATTACAGGGAGGGGGGAGGCCGAGGGTCTCTGCTATTTTTGATCTTCGTGTTTGTAGAGAGAACAGGAAAAGAAATCGGCACAAGATGTGTGACTGGCAGGTCGGAAGATGCAGGTGCCAGCAAGCAACTGTGCCTCCAGAAAACAAACTTCACACGATCAAAGGAAAGGAGGATACATCCGGGCACCAATTGCTGAAAAGATCACCTATTTATTTAACTTCCAACTTCTTCAGTAATACATGCAATTAGTCTAGCCTTACAGCTGTTTCACGGGATAACCCGCTTCTTCAGAGGCAGCAGATACAGTTTGAAACATACAAAACAAGATATATATATACATATAGATAATAGATAGGTCTTACCCCACGCTCCATGCTTCTCTCACTGCCGGGCGCGCGCCAGATTCTAGCGCCGCCCCGAGCCGGGCAGACCAGCAAACGGTCTGCCCGGCTCGGGGCGGCGCTAGATTCTGGCGCACGCCCGGCAGTGAGAGAAGCATGGAGCGTGGGGTAAGACCTATCTATTATCTATATGTGTATATATATATCTTGTTTTGTATGTTTCAAACTGTATCTGCTGCCTCTGAAGAAGCGGGTTATCCCGTGAAACAGCTGTAAGGCTAGACTAATTGCATGTATC
This sequence comes from Hyperolius riggenbachi, assembly GCF_040937935.1. Lineage (NCBI taxonomy): Eukaryota > Metazoa > Chordata > Amphibia > Anura > Hyperoliidae > Hyperolius > Hyperolius riggenbachi. Next base: position 175,628,288 of record NC_090647.1, on the reverse strand, counting down.
ACTGAAGGTGTTGGAAGTTAAATAAATAGGTGATCATTTCAGCAATTGGTGCCCGGATGTATCCTCCTTTCCTTTTATTTTTGATCTTCAAATACTAAGCACCAGTGATGATCACATGATTAAATCCGAATAGGTTTTATTCGCAATTTCATCCAGGTAATTAAAGCACCTGTGCGGGTGGGGGGGGGTTAAACTTACACAGTAGGCATCTTTTTAATTCGTCCCACGGCACCCCCCACGCTGCGTTCCAAGCCGCAGTCACTTGATTACAAACACTTACACTTCCTCCTTCCGGGTTGAAGGAGGGAGTGTTTGTAGTCACGAGACACGCTTGGAACGCAACAAGGTGGAGAGGGTCGGATTAAAGAAGACGTCTGCTAGGTAAGTTTAACCCCCCCACTAAATATAGGGTGCATTTCTCGATGTCTTCCTTCTGTACTGTGCAAGAGTTCAGGTCCACTTCAGGGCTCCTTTCACACTATCAACAGTACATTTTGATGAGATTATTCTTCAATCGCACCGCAATAGTTTAGAAAATTTGCATTGCACATTAATGCTGCAGTGCGACCATACAGTGAGGCATACAGTATTATGAAAGTGTGCCTTACTGCTAATGTTAACTCGCATGTTACCCTGAAAAACGCAAGTGCATCCTCTACGTTATCCTGACAGGACCCATCACATCACACCGTACTATAATCGATGTGATAGCCCCATAGGATTATGATTGCATTCATGTCATGATAATTTTGTCCATTGCGATGCAACGGACAAACTGTGAAAGGACCTTGAATGCAGTGTTTGAATTCTGAATTTGTGTTTGACAAGTTTTTTTTTCATGCTGAATTTTTTAAAACAGCAAAAAGATATATGCTTTGAAGCTGTCATCCTGACCGTATCATCAGTATTATCAAGTGAACTGCTAACGTGGAACATGCAGGCCATCAATGAAGTCTGAATAGTCTAAGTTTCTATCCTGAAAGCTTGTGGACTGTAGAGGTCCCCAAAGATCAATAAACACCTAGGGCTCGATTCACAAAGCGGTGCTAACCCAGTTAGAGACTTTAGGCATGATAACCATTGCACCACTCTGGTGAAAAGCCAGTTTAGGTGTGATAAGTTTAGGCATGATAAGTTTAGGTGTGATAAGTTTAGGCATGCTAAGTTTAGATAAGTTTAGATCGCTTGCAAAGTCCCGCACGCAAAGCAGCGCCATTAAACTTTATACGAAGTGCACCAGACTTTGCTAGCGTAAAACTTTTGATCAGCTGTGCACTGCGGTGCTAACGCAGTTGGCGCTTAAACTTATCATGCCTAAACTTATCACACCTAAACTTATCATGCCTAAACTTATCACACCTAAACTTATCACACCTAAACTTATCATGCCTAAACTGAGTTTAGGCGTGATAAAGGGCTTTTCACCAGGGTGCTAACTGTTAGCACCGCTTTGTGAATCAGGCCCCTAGACTCTTGTAGAATATTTTGCTGAGAACAGACATTTTCATTAATTTCTCCTAAGCAGAGGATGCACTGTTAATTTTGACTTCTGGTAAATGGAAATTTGTGTTGACACCAAATAGATGGTTCAAAGGCCTGGCAATAGCAAACGTGTCTTCTGCATATGTGCTGCACAATTACATGTGTAGCTAAACACCCTCTGGCTCGTTATAAGGCAAAGTAATTAGATTTCACAGAGTAAGATGTCTATTATCGACATGTACTCGTATTTGCTTTATATTTGTAGGCAATGAAAGACTGCTGTAGAGGGACAGTTGCATTACACTAAAGGCTGCAGGTCTTAATAAAGGCCTTACTTTTTTTTTTTTTGTAAATGATATGTTAATAATCTAATATATGATGAGAGAGCTCAGCCTTGAAGGAGAGATCAGCGATGTTTGCTTTATTTCAACAGGAGATGTATCTTAAGTACGGTAATAATCTCGCTAGTTTCCATTTTATTCATTTTTTTCTTCTATTCCTCAGATAATATAGAAGGTTAAATAATTAATTGACACAAGATCTGCCATCTTTATTAAGAAGAAATTCACTGGAGAGTAGGTGTTGCATCCCACATTACTAAGTTCTGTGTTGTTCAGCAGCAGTGCAGCACTTGTGTTTGTTCTGTAAAATGACCTGTCCCTCTCGTTGCCTATAACCTAGCAGGGTGTTTGTTGCTGAGCTAACCTCTTCTCTAGACTCACTCCAGTCATCAACTGATGTGCATGTTCTGGCTTTCTTGTGTAGGCCTAGCTCTAGAAATAAGCTTTATCCTGTTGAAAATATTCACAACATCAAGTTTTGGCCCATTCTGCGTAAGGGTGCACATCAGTGTACCTCAAAAAGGATGCCTGGAAATGTGGGCGCCCATGAAACCCGATAGTAAAACACTGGTAAATTTACTATCATAAAATTATGGTATTAAGTACTTATTGTAAGAAACTATACGTTGGTTGCTATTGGCAACAACACAACACACCTTTATTCCGGCACCAGCAACTCATTACTAAGAGCTGCAAACACGACTCTCATCACAGCAAACAGTATAGGAGATAGAACTTCTTAGGCGTCTTCAAAGTTTATTCAGTAAACAGATATACAGATACAGATACAGCTCGTTACATCTTTAGCCAAGCAGATTATTCTGTATTATTCTGTATTCTGTACTAAGTCTTTACTGCAGTTAAAGCTAAGCCTGTTCTCACACTGAATCCTCCCAATACTGATGCCTAACCTTAACTACCCCCTCCTTGGCTAACCTTAAAGGACTTCAACAAAAAATAAACAAATAATAAACAGATTTTACTCACCTGAGCCTTCTACCAGCCCCTAGCAGCAGTCTCAGTCCCTCACCAAAGCCCTGGTCCTCCGCATTGTCCCACTGGCCGCTGGTAAAGATCGCGACCCCGCCGTGGGATGGGTGTTCTGTGCACAGGCGCAGTAAGAACCAGATGACGTGAAAGCATGGGCACGAATGCTCGCGCAAGTGCAGAAGACCCGACACACCCTTGGGGTTGCAATCTTTACCGGCAGCCAGCTGGACAATGCAGAGGATCGCGGCTCTGGTGAGGGATTGAAACTGTTGCTAGGGGCTGTAAAAAGCCCCAGGTGAGTAAAATCTGTTTATTATTTGTCGCATTGAAAGTCCTTTAACCATACACCCTCCACTGCTAACCTTAACCCTCCTACCCACATGGCTAACCTTAACCATCATCGCCTCATCACTGACATCACCGGCCCCGCAACACCTACCCACGGCTAACCTTAACCCTTACTCACCCTGCCACTGCAACCCTCCTTTACCATCCCCACCACCACAAAAACAAAAATGCCACCACGGCTAACCTTGAGAGGCCCCATGGCTAACCTTATCCATCCCCATCACCCTAAAAAAACATCAATTTTCAGGCACTGCCATAGTCCACACTTCTGCCGCTAATGAGCACCCATGTTTCCTCCACACTATGTGCATTTTAGTGTATTATAAGTTATAATCTAACAGAAATGAAATGCAGTGCACCCACAATAGGCTATTCTTATTTGCATGTTCACTCAGCAGTGCAAAGAGTTCCTTCGCAATAACGTTAGTTGGCCAAACTGTGCATTGTGTTACAAATGAATGGTGATGACAGACTGTGTGTTTTGATTTGAACATTTCCGGAAGATGCTGATTTCAAAATCTGTTGCAATATGCTGCATATGCTGCACCAAATGTCATGGTGCCAGCCCCAGTCTACGAAGTTGCAGTTTGTTCCCCCAGCTCCTGGTGGCAGGCCAGTGTCCATTGCCATAGCGCCAGCATGGAAATGTACTCCACCCCATTATAATAAGGCTGGGTCTATCAGCCATGATGTAAACCTCCCTCCCCCATTACTGCATGGAGCTGAAAGGGTTGATGAGCAAGGTCCCAGCATGCATAAGACTGCACCAAAGGAGAAGAGGCACCACCGCAGGTGAATAGGTGTGTGTGTAAAGTGTGTGTGGGAGTTAACATTTGCTGCATTTCATATGTGGGGTTTAATTGCTTCAATTGATATATGTGATATTTACTTCATATGTAAGGGGGTGACATTTGCTGCATTTCATATCTGGTAGGTAACATTTGCTGCTTTATATACGTGGGAGGCAACCTTTGCTACATTTCATATTTGCTGTATTTTGTATGCAGTATCATGCTTGCTGCATTTCAGATGGGGCATAATGTTTTCTGCATTTCTTTTGTAGGGTAACATTTAATGCATTTCATATGGGGTAATGTATGCTGTAATTTTGCATTTCTTATGAAGCAATATCATACGTGGGGTAACATTGACTGCGTTTCAAATTTGGTAGACTGATTGCTGTAGTTCATATGTGGGGTAATGATTGTTATAAATCACCTTTTGCTCCGGCACCAGCAAACTCATCAGCAAGAGTTGCAAACACGACTCATCACAGCAAGCAGGAGATAGACTTTCTTAGGCGTCTTCAAAGTTTGATGGAGTTTATTAAGTCAACAGATATACAGATACTCATCTCTACATGTCGTTACATCTTAGCGAAGCATCGTTCTTTAAGTCCATTTGCATTACAAGCTCTTGACTAACCTTCCTCCTGTTAGTCAGGTTATCTTCTTTCTATGCTAAGTTGCATCTAAACTAAGTATATACAGCATACAAGATAAACCAACGAGACATAAATAAATATATATGAGTAAAGGGTTCTAGCCAGTAGATAGAAAGCAAGAGTGCCTTCCGTTGGCAACTCATGACCTTTAATACTGACCAGGAAAGAGTTAACTGTGTCATCATCTGAACCATCTATGATTGGTTCAGATCCCTTGTGATGTCTTGATACACACCTACTCACTTAATATTTTATGAGCCCCCTTGCTCCAGTTGCAGGAATGTTATGTTTTATAAATATGGCCTATGTTGATTGTTCCCGTAGTCCATTTGTCTGGGGCAGTGTAGGCCTAAGACCTTGGACTAGGAACATCTTCTCAGTATCTGCTTGTATCATCTGCTTCAAGCAGACACTGAGATGCTTCTGCTTGCATGACAAAAAACTCTATTTAAAGGTATACTCTGCGAACAAGCCTTTTACCTAAAACTCAGTCCAGATAACTGAGGCCTACTTAAATTATAACAATGACTGTTGCATTATTATGTAGGGTAATGCTTGCTGTATGTCATATAGGGTTAATGTATGCAATATTTCTGCATTTCTTATGAGGCAATTTCATATGTGGGGTAACATTGACTGCACTTCATATTTGGGATACTGATTGTTACGTTTCATATGTGGGGTAATGACTGCTACACGATTTGTTCCATTGTTGGAGGGTCATAATTGCTGAATTTGATATGTAGAAATTATTGTTGCGGCATTTGCAATTTTCAGGTGCCTATGATTACTAAATGGCATGCCAATATGTGAACTGTGGCATTCCTTATACATTTTGGTATATATATATATATATATATATATATATATATATATATATATATATATATATATATATATATATATATATATATATATATATATATTGTATATATATATATATATATATATATGTATATATATATATATAATGTAACAGATTTATTGGCTCCACATCCATGATCTTCCATTCCACTACATCATGGTGGAACCACTGCTTTATTATGTGTGTTATTTTTTGGGGAACCCAAAAAGTGTGTGTGTGTGTGTGCGTGCGTGCGTGCGTGTGTGTTTATCTAATAACCTTTAGGGTCACTTTGCCTGTGTTTTGGGAAAAATAAACAAAAAAGCTTCACATCCTGTCATTGACACACCCATTTTCAGGATCCCAGCAATGCCCCTGGCAAAATGTCGTCCACTTTTTGGCTTGAGAATGAATGTGTTCTGATATCAGAAACAGCAGCTTGTGCAGGGGTCTTCCACTACTGTTAGTATGCTTTATATTTAGCTATAATCTTCCACATCTGCAGAGATACACTTTCTTGGGCTGTTTTATATTGAAGAGTAAAGAATTTATTTTCCTCCTTGTGCTGGTTGATGGTATATCACTTATCAGCAGTGTTATCTCAGGGGAAAGCAGCTGATGCACAGGAGATCTTTTCCTCAAGCTGACACAAAACTGAAAGGTTTGAGAAATGTTAATTTATTCACTAATTTTGTAAATGTGTTAATTTGTGTGCATGATTAGGTGTTAAATCAATGGCAATCAAATCCTCCAGAAAGACGCTAAAACAGGTGTTAATGGCCCTAAACAAGTTTTTTTTGAGTGAAACCCATTGTGAGTTGTTTGTTAAAATGAAATTTTTCCTCTGTCCAACTCTAGTACTCTTTGGAGATCAGACAAAGGGGCTACTTAGTTTAAACATAAAAAGTAATCACCATATTTATCATGTAGATCCTGAGGTCAATCCTGTTATTCTGCCTGTCAGGTTTCCTCCTGCACTGATTGGGATGCTGGTAGTTTGGGCTACTGCTTCCCTGCACTGGGCACTGCTGTATTGAGGGTAATTGGAAATGTAGGCCATACTACCTTCCACTGGATTCTCTGTACAGCTTTGTGATTTTGGTATTCTACACTGGCAGTCGAATAACGATAGCCCCATGGAGGGTGGGGCTGAGGAGGCCTGGCCCTGAGGTGCAGAGTAGCTTATTTAAAAATTGGTGTCTCGTGTGTGCTGTCCCTGTCCCCCCACACCTGTATGTGTAGCTCCTGCCCTCCCCCATTCCTCTTTGCAGAGTAGCATGGCAGCGAAGCTTCATATTTTACCTCATTGACTGCATGGCGTGACAACACTGGAGTGGAAGTGAAGAGGACCCACCTCACTGTGAATGAGGTAAAGAATGATGCACTGTTGTCTGCCGAATTTTGCTGGAGGGCCCAGCGGATTAAAGTTACGACCCAGTAACAATGGCATAGTACCCTGCAAAGGAGACCTATGTGAAACAATACAAATGAAGTGCTATCAGAGCATTCTACAGTGGTAAATATAATCAAATATATAAATGATATAAAAACAACCCATTTATGGATACCAGTATGGCAATAGCAATAGCATGTCACATCCTCAGTATTAAATACAATACAAATATATCTGACAAGTATTTTTAAATATATTTAAACAATCAGTAGTAGGGCATAAATGATGCGCTAACATATCTCTGCCCACTGGTATTAACCTGCTACTAGATATAAAGTTACTATTCAGATGAATACAAAAGGGTAAAAGACCCGGATGAATGGAACACATAGAAAGAGGAACGTGGTGGAAGGAATATATTCAGCCTGAGCTGTTAATCTTCAGCTCACAGGTTAGCATCCTGGTAAGCTCCTTTACAGATTTCTTCAGGAGGTATATGTTGAGCGCACAAGTAGTAAAGTAAAAGATGATATTTATTCTCACAAATAACAGTGGGCCTAGCTATGTAATATGTGGGGCGTAGACTGTTCAGAGACCACTACTAGAATGACTAGAATTACAATTCAAGGGGGGTGAGGACAAATCAGATGTTTTTGTTTTTTGTTTCTTTTTTTTTTTTATCCCTTCTAATTTTTTCCTTAGTTTTCTTCTAGGAGAGATTTCTTTCATCTTCTCTTTAAAATAACTTTTCAGCACTCTGCAACTAAAAAAAGTACCAAAAAGTAGGTTAAAAAGTATTGCCAACATTAATCTGTGCATGTTCTTGCTTGCTGGTGGCTTCAAAAACATTTTATTGATAAGGTTTGAAAAAAGTACCTGTTTTGTATCCAGCAGTGATGAGCAAATCCAATCCGGATGCTACTCGGATAGTAGCTATCCGGATTTCTCCCAGTAATGCATTGCGGCCTGGGCGGGGGGTTTAATCCTTACCCATCATGGCGTCTTCTTCGTCCGTCCTTCGGCGCCTCCCACGATGCGTTCCACTCAGGCGTCACGTGACTACACACTTCCTCCTTCAACCCGGAAGGAGGAAGTGTTTTTTAGTCACGTGACGCCGGAGTGGAGCGCATCGTGGGAGGCGCCGAGGGACGGACGAAGAAGACGTCATGATAGGTAAGGATTAAATCCCCCGCCCAGGCCGCAGTGCATTACTGGGAGAAATCCGGATAGCTACTATCCGAGAAGCATCCGGATTTGATTTGCTCATCACTGGTATCCAGTCCATTGTAAAAGGGGACACTTCCCTGGGTTGTTCCAACATTCTTGATACAGATGATTTCCTTTGTCGTTTATAGAGTATTATTTAACCCCCTTGCCGTTACAATTCTGGTGGCAAGGGGGCAGCACAGCACTTTTTTTTAAATTATTAATTTTTTTTTAAATCATGTAGCAAGCCCAGGGCTCGCTACATGATGATAGCCGCTGACAAGCGGCATCCCCCTATCCACTCCGAATCGCCTTCGGCGATCAGAGTAAGCAGGAAATCCCGTTCAGAACGGGATTTCCTGCTCGGCTTCCCCGGTCGCCATGGCGACCGGGCGGGATGACGTCGCCGACGTCATGGACGTTGGGACATCAGAGGGAATCCCGATCCACCCCTCAGCGCTGCCTGCCACTGATTGGCCAGGCTGCGCAAGGGGTCTGGAGGGGGGGGGGGGGGGGGCGGCGCGGCGGGTTGCGGCGAATCGGCGGCGAGCGGCGGCGATCGGAAACTGCATGCAGCTAGCAAAGTGCAAAGTGCTAGCTGCGTGCAGTAAAAAATTATTTTTGAAAACCGGCCCAGCGGGCCTGAGAAATCCTTCTACCCAGGTTACCCCGAGCTGAGCTCGGGATAACCGGCAAGGAGGTTAATGACAACCTGTATGTACTTATAATATCTGAAGTAAGTTATTACTGTAGATGCCACCTCCTCTTCTGTATCTCCATGGCTTTAGCATTCATTTTGTTGAACAAGATAATAAAATGTATCCGTGAAAAAAAAATTAGATTGATATGGTCGAGCAGAGAGGGGAGGGCTGACAGTCTACCAAAGTGAGATGAGGGGCATGTGAGACACACAAGGGATGGTACACCATAACTAAGCTGCCAGCCTGAACTTAAAGGGACCCTGTACTGAGTACAATTATTTAAAATAAACACATGAGGTAACTTTAAATTAATATTAAAGAGAACCAGGGACGAAGCACACTCATGTATTTTATTACATTTATCAGTGGGAACATTACAGTAAACACCTACCCTGCTTTTAGTTTCATTATTATCTGCTTAATTAGTCTATTAGCAGCTGTGATAAGAATCCCTGACTGGCTCAGTCTAGGTTTGACCTGGAATCATTATAGCTGAGTCACTCTTCTGTGGAGTCTTTTCAAGCCCTAGCCTGCCACCTCCTGGCTCAGATTTCCTGCTTTACATACTGAGAGCTGTGATGACATAGGAGGGGCTGCTCCTGCTGAGAGAGAAGCTCTGAAACAGACAAGTTTTTAGAGAAATATACAATATGATCTGTGTGCTCTGTGTGCACTCTGTCTGCATACTGTAGATACTGATGATGACTGCAGTTTCATTCCTATGAGAGACACTTCCTACAGGCAGCTGCACATCATACCAAAATGAAAGCACACAGATGAAAGGCTGCAGCAGCCTTTCTCATATAGCCTAGATAGCAGCCTAGTCTCATATAGCCTAGACAGCACATCCAGAACAACTCATAACCCGGAAGCAGAAGGGATATGAGCCAGCGACCATATTTGATTTTTCCTGGCGCAATAATGGATAAAAAACACTAAAAAAGGCACACCAGAGCGGTGAAATTATCAGATAGAGCATTTATTCTTTACAAGGTATCGATTGATATATTTATTTTGTGTGAAACGTTCATCTCTGGTTCCCTTTAAATAGTTACCTTGCCATCAGTTCCTCTCAAAAGCTCACCATTTTCTTCTGACAATGATCCCTTCCAGTTCTGACAACATTTTGTCAGAACTGAAATATATCAGTTTCTGTCAGTTATAGCTGAGTGGACAACTGATGTGCCCGGTAATGTCCATGTTTCCCTATGGCTCAAGTGGACGATGTTACAGTTTAACAGTGTGCTGACCAGAAAGCTGCTATGGAGTAATGGCCATTTTCAAAATGGAGGATGGAGAATTCCCTTGATCACAGTGGACAAACAGGACGCAGGAGAGGAGAAAGAGATTGAGAAGTAGACTACACGGGAGGTAAGTATGACTTGTGTATGCTTATTTTAACTTTTAATTTTCAGTTCAGGTTTTATTTAAAGAGAAACTCTGACCAAGAATTGAACTTTATCCCAATCAGTAGCTGATACCCTCTTTTACATGATAAATCTATTCCTTTTCACAAACAGACCATCAGGGGGCACTGTATGACTGATATTGTGGTGAAACCCCTCCCACAAGAAGCTCTGAGTACCGAGGTACTTCTGGCAGTTACCTGTCTGTGAACCCTGTTGCATTGTGGGAAATATCTGTTTACAGCTGTTTCCAACTGCCAAAACAGCAAGCAGCAGCTACATCACTTGCCAGCAGTAAAAATGTCACCATGTAATAAATGTCAGAATATAAATCAGGGATTTAAAATATTTTACAATGGGCAAACACTGACTAAATCATTTATACATATTTATTGTAAAAATGAAGCACTTTTTTTATTACAATATTTTCACTGGAGTTCCTCTTTAAGTGTTTGACCATTTATTCAATCTGCTGGTCTCTCAAGTTAGCACTGAACAAACTGCCAAGCACAGTCCATTGCAGGTCCACTATTCTTGTGTGAATGCACTTTTTGTTTTAACTTTTCTACCTTTGGGTTGATGAAGTTGACCTTTCATTATGAGAGATGGCATACTAGAATGTGAACTGAAGATTACCAGTTCAGGCAGATACTGCTACTACTACTGCTACTACAAGTTGCATATTAATTTCCTTAAAGGATACCTTAGCCCAAAAGCAAATTTAAAAATGGGGGAGTAGGCAAGTGTATTGGGCTCTCCTCATGTCCACCGTTCCTCCCGTTCTCCGGTGCCCTCCGTTACTCTGTAACGACCCTCTGAAGCTACTTCCTGGTCGGGAGGGTCAGTGAAGACTGTGCAGGTGCTGCCCAGGGATGCGCGTTTTTGATTCATGTCTTTGATTGCATGCCCGAAGCCGGGAGTGCACTGTGCATGCGCACCATGCAGTTACGACGTAATGCGCATGCTGGTTTATCCAGTTTTTTTCCCACCAATTTAGAAGTACCCTGTCTCCAGAAAGGCAGGGGAAAACACAGTAGACTAGCTAGGTTCTGCTCTGTATGATAAGTGCACTCACAAAGCATTACCATTTGTGTGACGTTTAGAGAATGGGATCAACGCACACACACACACACAACACACACACACACACTTTTTATGCACACTTCTGGCTTTTTTTTCCCTTCATAATATACGAACAGTTCCATACTATAGCTGTCTGTCAATCTGCACAGTGAACTGTTGGATATAAGGTTTTCCAGGGTGTGTGCTTTTTTCCACTCTGACCCAATCAATATGCATTCTATCAGAAATGATTAAGGTGAAGTTAGACCACTATAAGCAATTAATGGATGATTAAATGGGATTTTCAGTTGTGCTGGGGAAGCATCTATATGCACACTAAATAAAATGCAAAAAAGCACATTTCATTTCTGTCTGCACAGAATGCCATACTTTAAATGTTTAGCACAAGTTAGCTGTATACTTTACAGACAATGGCCTCAATTCACTAAGCTTAACTCCTGTCTTTAATAACTCTTCAGAGCTGTTTTACAGTTATCACAAATATATCACCATGGTGATAAATGTAAAACAGCTCAAAGAGTTATTAAAGACAGGAGTTAAAGAGACACTGAAGCGAAAAAAAAAATGATGATATTATGATTTGTATGTGTAGTACAGCTAAGAAATAAAACATTAAGATCAGATACATCAGTCTAATTGTTTCCAGTACAGGAAGAGTTGAGAAACTCCAGTTGTTATCTCTATGCAAACAAGCCATTAAGCTCTCCGACTAAGTTAGTCGTGGAGAGGGCTGTTATCTGACTTTTATTATCTCAACTGTAAGTGAACTGTTTAATTTTTCTCTGCTAGAGGAGAGGTCATTACTTCACAGACTGCTCTGAAAGAATCATTTTGAATGCTGAGTGTTGTGTAATCTGCACATATTATAGAATGATGCAATGTTAGAAAAAACACTATATACCTGAAAATAAAAGTATGAGAATATTTTCTTTGCTGCTAATCTTCTAGTAATTATTCATAGTACACAACCAATTCATTATATCATATATTTTTTTCCGCTTCAGTGTCTCTTTAAGCTTAGTGAATTGAGGCCAATGTATATGAAGCCCATTCACTTTCTGATGCATTCACTTTCTGGTTCCACTCAGGCCACCATATGTGTTAGGAGTTCTGACATACGTTATTGTACCTGCTGGTGGCACTGCATGCTTAGAATCATTTATTGTACCTACACACCAGCAGGTAGCATTCCGCATCACTTTTTAGACCACAGGTGTCGAACTCCAGTCCTTAAAGGGAACCTAAACTGAGATGGATATGGATTTTTCCTTGTAAGTAATACCAGTTGCCTGACTCTCCTGCTGTTCCTGTGTCTCTAATACTTTTAGCCACAGCCCCTGAACAAGCATGCAGCTAATCCAGTCTGACTTCAGTCAGAGCACCTGATCTACATGCTTGTTGAGGGGCTGTGGCTAAAAGTATTAGCGACACAGGATCAGCAGGAGAGTCAGGCAACTGGTATTATTTAAAAGGAAAAATCCATATCCTCCTTAGTTTAGGTTCCCTTTGAGGGGGACTGTCACGCTTGGTGGTGTATTCTCCACAGTCAGCATGCAACGCATGAGCTGGCGTGGAGGAGGTACACACACTAGCACCAGGAAACAGGCTATCCCTAGTATAGTGGAGGGGAGGACTGACTCCAATAGGAGATTGTGGCGCACAGAGCCGGTGCAGATCTGACAGCCACAAACAATGCTTTCGTTATAACGTCTCAGCGCAAAGTAGCGCTGAGCGCACAAACCAGAACTGAGGAGATCAGGACAGGTAGACAGAATGAACGCTTGCTAGCAAGCGGCTACTTAGCGACAGCAAGCGTCCAAAACCAGACAGACTGGAATGAGGCAGCCAATGTGATGCGGCGATGGCGTGCCTCACAAAGACAGGACAGGATAGTCAGAAAATAGCAGGATTAAGATAGATGAACGTAACACAGATAAATATACAATAAGTATGTTTTCCTAGCGTATTACAATTACAGCTATCAATGAAACTATTTGTAACGTCTGACTAACATATGTATATATCGGCAATGAACCGATATATGACATAAGCAGGAACGCTGACTAACACTGGAGCAAAACAGGGAACAGGGCTCAGAAGGATTCGCTATCTCTTCGCAGAGATGAACGCAATCCACAAACCGTAACAGAACAGGATTCAGAAGGATTCGTTATCTCTTCGCAGAGATGAACGCAATCCACAAACGGTAACAGGACAGGATTCAGAAGGATTCGCTATCTCTTCGCAGAGATGAACGCAATCCACAAACAGAACCAGGAGCAGGGTAACTACCTCAGCACGGGTGGTCACGGTACGCGCAACCTACCAAAACGTGCTGGAAAGCTGACTAACTGCACACAGGATATAAACAGTTCGTGTACGTATACATCAGCGACACTGATGTATTAACGTATCACAAATACAAGGAAAATAATAAACGTGCTGGTATGCATATATATTGGCAATGAACCAATATATGATGCAAAGACCAGCAAAGTATCTTTAACAAGAAACACGATCGGGGGCTAAAGCGACAGCAAGGCAGGCTTAAGCTGAAGCTATGAAAACCCAAGGAAACCCTGCAGGAAGCAGATCTTTATACTGAGGTCATCCAATGGGAGCAGACATGCAGATTCCCACACAGGTGAATGATAATCAGTCACAAGCTGACAGCAGGGAAAGACAGACAAAGCTATGCAACTTGCATGGAAATAGATCAGAACTGCCTGAGCTGCAGCACTAATACTTCCAGTAATAGCTGCTGCAGCAGCGATCATTACAGGGACCTTTCCTGATTCATTCCCAACTATTAATTTGAGCTGCACCAAAAATGTGTGAGAACCTCGGCCCTTGGGGACTGGAGTTTGACATCCCTGTTCTAGACTATACCACCCCAGTAATCCCTTGATTTACCTGCTGGTGGCATTATTTGGTAATTATACTGCACACCAGCAGTTGGCCCTCCTGCAAAACTATATAAATATTTATTCATTATACCATCACCTGTTGCCATTTGCATTTAAAGAGGAACTTTAAAGAGACTCTGTAACACAATTTTCAGCATTAGTTCTTCTATCCTATAAGTGCCTTTGCCTGTTCTAATGTGGTCTGTGTTACTGCAGCCTTTCCTAATCGCACAGTGGCTGTGTTATCTCTGTTATATGATCTAATCTGTTTTCTTCTGTCGGCACAGTCGGGCTAAGGCTGGAATGTGTGGAATGTGCAGGGCTGCTTGTGATTGGTAAAAGCTATACACACCCCCTGCAGGCCCCCTGCAGGCTCTGTATGACTCACACACTCTGCTTATGTGAGCCTATCAAAAGCTGGCTAGTTTGTTTGTAAACACTGCCTAAAACTGGCTATTACAAGCCAGGTTTGCAGCAGAGAGTGGCAGAAACAGCACAGAGGGGCCCAGGAGAACATAATGAATAGAATCGTATGCTTTTTGCTGTAAACATTCTCTTTAACGCAGGTTTGAACTTCATCCCATTCAGTTGCCGATACCCTCATTCTCATGAGGAATCTTTACCTTTTCTAAAATAGTTCATCAGGGTGGTCTTTGTGGCTGATATTGTGGTGAAACCCTTCCCACAGTGTAATGTCATGACCATGGTTCTTACAGTTCGCTGCCTGTGAACATTGTTACATTTTGGGAAATAATGGCTGTTTCCAATTGTCAAGTAAGAAGTAGTGGAATGTTTTTTTAACTGACAGTTCTATGCACAGACATCACCTGGCAGCCAGGACTAAAGATATTACCACCTGTGACAATACATTTCAGAATGTGAATCAAAGGAAATATTATGGACAAACACTGAGTAAATCATTTATAAATGAATACTGTGAAAATAATAAATTTTATTAATTTTGTTAATTTTTCTACAGTTCCTCTTTAATGGCTCCACCCACTTCAGAACCTTGCCTGAACTTTACTTTAGCTTTGCCTTGCTCCTGAGCTGTACATATATGCTCCTGACTGCTCTCTGTATTCTGATCTCCTAACTTTTTGACCAGTTTGTCTTGACCTTGATTCTGCATAGTACTATACATGTTGGATGTTTGTATATATTGTTTCTTTAGTTCATTAGGATTTTGTCATTCATTGGGCTTGGGTTTTGGTGGTGGGCTTTTCTCGTATGTTGTTCCACTTTTTTTTACAAGATTTCTATTGTCTCATTTTTCAGTGAGGATCTTTTGAACCTCCTTGCCTATATCAGCCAAAAACCCACCTCTTGGGGAAGCAGTCTAGGCTTCAGTATGAAGTATAAGGCTCTGATATTAGCAAAGCAGAGAACAGATATGAAATGTTTATGGGCTCTTTGAATCTCTTATGAGTTTGATAGCATTGCACAGCATGGTGATCAAGTGCTTAATACCTTTGACTTGGAGTTCTATGGCCCTGATTTTGAATCTTACCAAGAAAGTTCTGCAGAAAGTTTGTCTTTTAGGTGGGTTTCTTCTAAGTGTCCATTTTCCTCCCAACATGAAAACATACTTGTTCTAAACTGGCCCTACTATGCAGTCATGAGACAAAGACAGTACACACTTTTTCCATTCTAGAGTTTTGAATATTGTGTCATAATAATACAATAAGAAAACATCCTCTGGCCCATAGCATGCCTTAAAATTATGTAAATACAACTCAGATGAACAGTAACACCAGACGTATTACATCATTATAGTGCAATACGTGGTAGTAAGCTGACATAAGTACAGGTAAAATGACTTTGTGCATCTGAGCAAAGCCATATTACCGACTTTTAGTGCATAAAGCCCCTAATTACCTATTTTCTCCTAGTGGTTATTTTGGTGTCATTAGTGTACTATAAGTACAGGGCAAAAAAAAAAATGGGCCGGTTCACAGCAACACTTAAAGGAATACTATCGATGTATGCATTTATTTTTAAATGCTGTATGTTGTAGCACACATTAGGGCAAGTACTAGGAGCAATTTGATTCCTCACACAGCTGTTCCTCTCAGCTGTAAAATTCTCCGTCAGTTTTGGCGTCAGTGTTGGATACAAAATGTATCTAATACTGAGCTCCCAGAGGGCTAGACCATGTCTCTGCAAAGGGGAGATGCTATCAACTCCTCAGTTTATAGTTTAATTATCACCTTGCTAAAAGAATCTTGTTGATATGGTGGTAAGGGGTTAAAGATTCTAGCAATGTGTGTTTATTATCTTTGCTTCTCTTTACTGATAAAGATACTAATAATGCTAATTGTAGACAGTGGTCTGCCCCTCTCTGCAGCTTGTAAAGTGGATGCAGCCTGGAGTGAATGCCTCAAGCAGGCAGCCAGTCTGAGTGTAAACACAGACTCCTGGTATAGCTAGTTATATTCCAGCAATATTCCAGCTCATTTAGTTACCTGTTACCACCTCAGATAAGCCTATTTCTCCTCATGTCTGCTGCATGCTGTGAGTGACACAGTGAAATATATTTGTGAGCTGTGTGACAGAGTAACCAAGCAGCTCAGGGTGACACAAACTACTATGAGCTGTGTGAGAAATGAATTTTTAAGCAGGGATAGTGAGAGAGAGACCTGGGTGAATAAATAAAGTGCCCTTAGCACTAGTGGTAATGTGTACACTAATATAGAGTATTAAAAAAAAAAGTCGTTTCAATCGATAGTACTCCTTTAAGTGGTAAACAGATCCGTGAAACTGATCTGATTTCCGTTCCATTACTTTCCTGTTCAGTTGGTTCAGTTCCATTCCCCCATATGCCCCCCAGACAGGGGCGTAGCAATAGAGGATGCAGAGGTAGCGACCGCATTGGGGCCCTTGGGCCAGAGGGGCCTCGAAGAGTCCACCCTCCATCACAGTATTAACTCTCTGTTGGTCCTGTTCTGGTAATATTCACTTCTATAGATGCTTTGAATAGTAGTAATCACTAACACACTGTTCCCCATCCCCTTCTTGCAACTCTGACACTGTAACTGTCCTTGGTAGGTTTTGGTGCGCCATATCAATTGTTATGTATAGAGTGCTTGGGTGGGCCCCCATGTAAAACTTGCATTGGGGCCCACAGCTCCTTAGCTACGCCACTGACAGACACCCATTACCAAAGTGGATTTTGCTGACTAGAATGGTCCATTTTTTATCCGGATGTTAAGGATCCGTTTCTTATTGCACCCAATGCATTGCTTCAGTGTCTGTTTCAGCTACAATTGGCTCCACTGTCCAGAAAAATCAATGCAGTACCAAACTTGTGATCCAGTCAGCAGAGCATGAATAACGGATCCATTTGAATGGACAAATGTGAATGGATCCGTAGGTTAAAGAGTACCTCAATTAAAAACTACAGTTTGCTTTAAACTAAATAAGTTGCCAAGATATATAAACTCACACATGATAAAGTGGGATTTTATCTCCCCCCCGGGGGGCTGGATACAACATATGGTCTTGAAATCCCCGCCCCCAGTGTGAAATTGGCCCAGTGCAAATTTTTTTCTTTCCAAACCATAGGTGCAAAGGATGCTGGGGGATTGATGTCATATCTCCACCCCTCATTTCCATGTGATCTAATCTAGGCAGACAGACAGACATCTGAAATAAGAATTATAGCAGCCAGACATAAGACTTCTGCAGCAGTTTTTACTGTCTCTTCTCTCTCTTACACACTGTGAAAAGATAAGTAATTTGATAGAGGCATGCAGACAGCAGGGGAGGGAGGGACAGGGGAGTTAACCAGGCTGAAGAGGTGGGCACAATGCTTTCAGCTTCAGGAGGAATAAGGAATTGCTACTTACAGATATAAATGTGAGTCTGTTCTATCCAATATGATGTACCAAATGTAAGCTTTATATGCTCATCTAACTGTACACAGTGCCTAAACTACATATATGTATTGCCATTCAGACCTTTTTTGGCTGGAGGTGGTCTTTAACACTAGAACCATTTGCATCCATTAGAATCCATTTCATTGCTATCTGCGAGCAGATTTTTTTTTTTTTGTTTAATTTTTTTATTGCCAGTGTGAACCAGACCTTAGAAAATGTAAAAATAGCTTTTACGATGGATCAATGTACTATATGCTCTCATTGTATCAGAGACTTCCTGTTAAAATCTATTCTAGTCTGCTGCATCTGGGTCCTCTTAGCACTATTGTTTAAATAAATATACTGTAAAATGTGACAAAATGAGAAAGCTAACTTAGGTGACTACCTGAAAGCACAAATATATCTACCAAAAACTTTAGCTCCTATATGCTGTGTGTTTGCTAAGTAAGAACTGATTTACCCTTTAAAATGTCTGTACCTGAACACATGTACGCTGTAAGAATCTGTGTTGTGTACTGCAGATCTTAGAACATTAATTTTCAATATGCTGGATCAGGTCTAATTAGCAGATGAAATTGAGCATAATGAAGTTCTGCAAATTTTAATGTCATGCATTGAATTAAAAAAAAAAAAATCTGTCTCTTGGGAATTATTGCTGACAAAAAGTTGCATTGCCTGGATACTCAAGCAATATAATTTATGCACTCAGAAATGTTTTCTCTTTGTTTCTGCTGTGTTTATTAATATTTCAAGTAAACTTATGTGGCGAGATGATGTGATGGAATCCTCATACTGAAATGCCCATCATCTGTAATAAAATACAAGCTCTGGATCAATGACTTCAGGGTTAAAGGAGGAGTGTGCCTATACTATATAGTATTAAAACAGCCCCAGATTGCTGTTTGATCAATAATGCAGATAAAATATGTTACTGATTTTACCTGCCAGAGGGATCTGAGAAATTGGTGGCCTTTTAGTTCCAAACACAGCGACTTTACTGCCTCCTTGCATAAAGTTGTCAACTATTTGAAGCTTACGTCTGAGATTTGTTCTGTGCTATCCATTTCGTTTCTGTGTATGCTCCTCCTACTTTCTCGAGACAGGAAGTGATATGCAGAGAGAGCAATGTTCGGACATGTGCACAGATTCATGTTATGGAAAGAAAGCTTTTTATGTTGAGATGAGCAACAGTTGATATTTTCAGGCTGCAGGTACAGGCACAGAGACGTTGGCGGAATGAGGCAATAGTGACTGTGGTACAGTGCAGTGCAGGTACTGTGGTGTGGAGTGAAAGTTTTATTAAAGCCCCTAACTACCCAAATATGGTTATAATAATATCTCTCCTCTTACTGACTTTTTTTTAACTAGGTTAAAAAAAAAAGTGTATATATCTTAATTGTTCAAATGCCAGAGGTGTGTGACCACTACTGCTTTATGGGTTCTAGCAATGTTGGCTTGGCTCTCGGTTGGAAACTGAAAAACTTCTTCCAGCCTCTCCTTGTGACCCCCCTCTCCCTATTTTATTTATATTTAAAGCTATTGCTCTCCAGAGGGCTACTTCCTAGAGGGCGGTGGAAGATGATATTAGGAGGGTGTGGCAAAGGATGGGGGTTTAAATCCTCCAAAATGCAGGTCATCTCCACCCCCTCTCCACACCACCTCCAAATCATCACCATTGGAGATGATAAATGAGATGCGAATCGTTTTTCCTTGCATTCAAATTTCATATACAATGATGTGTAGCATGAAATTAGCAGCATAAAAGTAGACAATCAGAAAAAACTTCCATTTTTTATCAGTCCAAGTTTAAGTTGCCTGCCATTCACATGACATTTGAATGCAAGGGGAAATGATTTGCATCTCATTGATCGTCCCTAATCCTCATCCCCACACCAAGCACACCCAAACATTAAAGGCTCATACACACATCAGACTATAGTCTTTGGAAAATGAAAGATCACAGACCAATCTTACCACCCTTCATGTAGTATGAGAGCCATACTCTACACAGTCTTTTCTATGGAGCTGAACTCCCCATCAGACAGAAATCTTTGCAGGATGCTGCACCCACAGATGCTGTACACATTCAACAGATCAGTATCTGCAAAAGATCTGTTCCTGCCAAAAATCCATGTATGCAAATTGCAATGATAGTCTATGAGATCTGCAGATCAACATACACACATGATTTAACTGACATTCATCTGCAGATCAGATCCACCAGGATGGATTTTCAGATCTGCGGATGATTGTTTGATCTGCAGATGAATGTCAAATAAATCATGTGTGTATGATGATCTGCAGATCTCACAGACCATCATTGCAATTTGCAGGAATGGATTTTTGGGAGGAACAGTTCTTTTGCAGATACTGATCTTTTGTGTCTGTACAGCATCTTTGTGTGCAGCATCTTGCAAAGATTTTTTTTCTGATGGGGAGTTCAGCTCCATAGAATAGACTGTGTGGGTATGGCTCTCATACTACATGGAAGGGGGTAAGATTGGTCTGTGATCTTTCATTTTTCAAAGACTATAGTCTGATGTGTGTATGCACCTTAACGCTCTCCACCCACTTGTAAGAGAAAAAGAGAACACTACCACATTTATGCATAACAACTAGAGTGCATTTGATATGCAAATTTATGCAACTTAAAAATGGACCAATCAATTTAAACATTGGTGGGATTTGATTAGTCCATTTTGAAGCTGAATAAAATTGCATACAAAATTTGGACAGTTTTAGGTCCAATTTTACCACCTCCACCACAGGTTTTGAATAGACAAGACAAGACAAATAACATTTATATTGCGCTTTTCTCCTTGCGGACTCAAAGCGCCAGAGCAGAGCAGCAGCCACTAGGGCGCGCTCTATTGGCAGTAGCAGTGTAAGGGAGACTTGCCAAAGGTCTCCTACTGAATTAGTGCTGGCTTACTGAACAGGCAGAGCCGAGATTCGAACCCTGGTCTCCTGTGTCAGAGGCAGAGCCCTTAACCATTACACCATCAGCCAACTATACTATGAGCAGCTTGTGTAAGTAAACTTGCATACTTCATGAAGGTGGTAAAACTAGTCAGTGATTGGCCAATCATAATTTAAAGTGTGTACCAGGCTTAAAGGACAACAATAGTGGAGGCTGCCATATTTATTTCCTTTTAAGCAATACCAGTTGCCTGGCTATCGTGCTGCTCCTCTGCCTGTTATACTTTTAGTCATAGACCCTGAACAAGCATGCAGCAGATCAGGTGTTTCTAGCATTATTGTCAGATCTGACAAGATTAGCTGCATGCCGGTTTCTGGTCTGATTCAAACACTACTGCAGTCAAATAGATCAGCACGGCTGCCAGGCAACTGGTACTGCTTAAACGGAAATAAATATGGCTGCCTCCATATACTTCTCACTACAGTTGTCCTTTAACCACTTCAGGACCGCAGTGTTAAACCCCCCTAAAGACCAGGCCATTTTTCTCAAATTGGGCCACTGCAGCTTTTAGGCCTCGCTGCAGGGCCGCACAACTCAGCACACAAGGGATCCCCCCTTTTCTCCCCACCAACTGAGCTCTCTGTTGGTGGGGTCTGATCTCACCCCAGATATTTTTTTTTATAAATATTTGTTTATTTTAATAATCTTTATTGCTATTTTTTTTATTAATTTTATAATTCTCCCTCCCCCTGCCAGCCAATAAGCATGATCGGCTGTCATAGGCTTCAGCTGATCACTTCCCTGCCTCTGGATTGCAGCGCTGTACGGGGTAATTAGACGGTGGTTTTGTCGCCTAACAGTCTCCTAGCCACAATCGCCGCTGGGAGACTGAAGGCAGAGCGGAGCTCCGTCATTCATGTGGAGATGGGCACGCATGAGCACGCACGATCTCCTGCAATACCCACCCCAAGGACCTTACGCTAATGGGCGTTAGGTGGCCCTGGGGCTGCCGCCGCAGCCATGCCCAACGTCGTGACGCGGTCGGCAAGAAGTTAAAACTATGTACACACTTTTGATAACTATGGTTCGGAACAACAGATAGCTAGCCGAAGAACAAGTGTTTGCTGACAGGAATGTCAATTTCCTAATTGACCGCACTCATACAACATACACGGACTGGCTATATGTATCAGTAATAAATATTGTGCACACATACAGAAGTGACATCAGAGTTTGTTGGGTGATGTAGATAAATTAGGTTTGTGGGGTTTGTTCGTGTTGTAGATAAATTGGAGGGTGAATGGGGCATTAAGCAATCTGCAGCCAGAGGGGTTCTAATATTTCCTCTATGAGGGCAAAATTAATAATGTACTACTACATTATTACTACTGTTTAAATTGTATTGAAATGTTTCTATGCTATAGAAATTGATGGTGTACATACAGTGTATGATTGCTTCACAGCCCATTTTCCAATTTAAGGTTTTAAAAAATTACCATTTGGTTTCAGACTACAGCTAGACATGATTTTGAAGACATGGCGAATGATTCAAAATATCTTACTTGCAACTACAGCAAAATACATTCATTGTTGTACAAAAAAAAAAAAAAATCAAAGCATCCTCTGCATGTGTGAGGGAAAAATCCTGAAGCTTTTTTACAGTCACTTTTCCCATTTATATGGTTAGGGACCCTGCACAGCTAAATGGATTCTCAGATTTGAAATTTCTGTTTTAGAACTCTGAGCTGTTGCTTTGTAAACACTTCTTTTTACTACTTCTGAACAGCTGAAGATATTAGCTCTGCACTTGTGTGTCAGAGGCACAAAAAAGGAAAGATAGAGGTAAGCTGTCTGCAGTGATGTTAAAATCCTTGCAATATATAGAGCTGCTCTGAAAGTAATTCTGTTTTTTTTCCCTGCTGCACAAAAGATTAGATATGCTTTAACGATAGTGTTAACTAAATCTGTTCGCCTCAACCTTGACCTGCAGAAAATATGGTAATGCAATACCTGAGGTAAAGACAAATCTCCTGGAAATTTTGGACCCATTGCACGTACACTGAACTGCTTTTTTTTAGCTGCTATGTACAACATCCAGTGCAATTTTTGGCAGTGAAGGCTTAGCCTTCCTTTGTGATGTTTTGACCACTGACAGCACACATATAGGCCACAGGATTGCCTGCCTTAAGTTAAGTACAGATCTCTAATCTCTTAAGTTAAAGAGAAACTCCGACCAAGAATTAAACTTAATCCCAATCAGTAGCTGATAACCCCTTTTACATGACAAATCTATTGCATTTCACAAACAGACCATCAGGGGGCGCTGTATGACTGATTTTGTGCTGAAACCCCTCCCAAAAGAGGCTCTGGTACCACGGTACTCTGGGCAAACTGCCACAATGTAACAATGTTCACAGACAGGAAATGGCTGTTTACAGCTGTCTGTTAAAGCCAGGACAGGTAGAAACAGCTACATAACCTGCCCACAGTAAAAATGTCACCATGTAATACATGTCAGAATGTGAATCTGGAAGAGGAAAGATTTTACAATGAGCAAACACTGACTAAATCATGTATACATAATTATTGTAAAAATGAAGCACTTTTTTTATTACATGATTTTCACTGGAGTTCCTCTTTAAGTACACACATATGAGAATTGTCACACATTGGGGATCAAGAAACAATCCCTCTGGTGACAATTTGCGGAACAATGTTGCACAGACACATTCCTAGCTTTGAGGCTAGCGGTGTGTTGTGTTACTATGTAGAGAAATGGAGGGCCGACAATAGGCAGACAACAGAGTGATTTCATTCCGCTGGGCTGGTAAAAAGCATTATTGCGCCTGCATAGAATGCTCCCAGCTACGGGAGTGCTACTGTGAGTGGCATGCAAGCGCAGAAGCTGCTGGCCGGGACAGCGACCAGTGGCGGCGCTACACTGGGGCTTACCCAGGCTTAAGCCCCAGCTGAGAAGCTGTCAGCCCCCTCAAAAGCCCCCCCCCCCCCTTCCCCTTCCCGGCAGGCTCGTACAGAGCCGGCGGGGCTTTTAACCAGGGATGGACATACGGCCATGCAGCTATATCCGGAGGGGCCCATTAATTTACGGTGACCAGACGTCCTGTTCCGCAAGACTCTGGCCACCCACTTAGCCATTTAACAATACTGATCGGAGCCGCACAAGTTGCCTCATCAGCTCCGCCCCCTGCGTGTGCCTCCACCTGCCAGTAAAGGCCCTGCACATCCCTCCACAATACGCCTGCAGTAACCAATCACCGCAGCGTCACATCTCAGATAGCCGATCTGGGTGCAGAGCCGCGCAAGCCACGTGACGCTGCCTGGAAGTGGATGTGTGGCGGGAACCTTGTAAGCACAGCCGAGCTGAGGAATGGGAAAAAGGGCTATGAGAGAGAGGCAGTTCGCCTCTGAGCTGGATGTGCAAGCCGAGATGGAAGGTGCGGGAGGAAGGTACCCTGCCATCATGTTGCATGCGGGAACGGTGCTCCATTGTCTGCATGACTCAGAGCAATCTCTGTGTGTCCCTACTTCTAGAAATAAGGTGAGAGTGCCCTCCCCACCCAGTGTGTGTCACACTCCTCCCTACCTAGTGCCACTTTCCTCCCCACCCAGAGTGTGTCACCCTCCATCCCACCTAGTGCCACTTTCCTCCCCACCCAGAGTGTGTCACCCTCCATCCCACCTAGTGCCACTTTCCTCCCCACCCAGAGTGTGTCACCCTCCATCCCACCTAGTGCCACTTTTCTCCCCACCCAGAGTGTGTCACCCTCCATCTCACCTAGTGTCACTTTCCTCCCCACCCAGTGTGTGACATCCTCCTCCCTGCCTAGTGTCACTTTCCTCCCCACCCAGTGTGTGACATCCTCCTCCCTACCTAGTGTCACTTTACTCCCCACCCAGTGTGTGACATCCTCCTCCCTGCCTAGTGTCACTTTCCTCCCCTCCCAGAGTGTGACATCCTCCTCCCTACCTTGTGTCACTTTCCTCCCCACCCAGTGTGTGACATCCTCCTCCCTACCTAGTGTCACTTTCCTCCCCTCCCAGAGTGTGTCACCCTCCATCCCACCTACTGCCACTTTCCTCCCCACCCAGTGTGTGACATCCTCCTCCATACCTAGTGTCACTTTCCTCCCCTCCCAGAGTGTGACATCCTCCTCCCCACCTATTGTCAGCCTCCTCCCCACCCGGTGCATGTCAGCCTCCTCCCCACCCATTGTGCGTCAGCCTCCTCCCCACCCAGTGTGGGTCAGTCTCCTCTCCACTCATTACGTGCATTTACTGGTGAAAGGATGTCTCTCATTACATGCATTTACTGGGGAAACGCTGTCCGTCATTATGTGCATTTACTGGGGAAAAACTGTCTGTCATTATGTGCATTTACTGGGGAAACGCTGTCTGTCATTATGTGCATTTACTGGGGAAACGCTGTCTGTCATTATGTGCATTTTCTGGGGAAACGCTGTCTGTCATTATGTGCATTTACTGGGGAAACGCTGTCTGTCATTATGTGCATTTACTGGGGAAACGCTGTCTGTCATTATGTGTATTTACTGGGGAAATGCTGTCTGTCATTATGTGCATTTACTGGGGAAACGCTGTCTGTTATGTGCATTTACTGGGGAAACGCTGTCTGTCATTATGTGCATTTACTGGGGAAACGCTGTCTGTCATTATGTGTATTTACTGGGGAAATGCTGTCTGTCATTATGTGCATTTACTGGGGAAATGCTGTCTGTCATTATGTGCATTTACTGGAGAAACACTGTCTCTCATTATGTGCATTTACTGGTGAAACACTGTCTTTCATTACGTGAATTTACTGGGGAAACGCTGTCTGTCATTATGTGCATTTACTGGGGAAACGCGGTCTGTCATGTGTATTTGCTTCATTTTTTTAATGTAACTACATTAGCTGGTACAACTACATTACAGTTAACCCCACGCACATAACGTTATAATAACCATGCCCATAACCATGCCCATTTTTTCGGCTGCATGCAAATTTCCCCCCTCGTGAGCCCCACCTGCCAGCCATTGTGCCCCTTTTAAGCCCCCCCAAAAAATCTGAAGCTGGAGCCACCACTGACAGCGGCCACTATTAAGGGGACTCCAGAAGAGTGACTGGTGGTGGAACTGTGGTGAGGGACACAGATGCCTCTAAAGGCTGGAGGAAGCCCCAGGTAAGCAAGTCAGCAGTATATGTTTTCACCTTTTATCCTTTAAAGGACAACCGAGGTGATATGTGACATGATGAGATAGACGTGTATCTACAGTGCCAAGCACACAAATAACTATGTTGTGTTTTTTTTTTCTTTCTTTGCCTGAAAGAGTTAAACATCAGGTGTGCAAGTGACAGTTTCTGTCTGAGTCAGGACCGGGGTCGGACTGGGTCAGACTATAACATAACCCTCACTGATAAGTAATTACAGCAAAAAAAAAACACTTTTCTGTCAGTAAATTGCTTCTGAGAGCAGAAAAGAAGATTAAAGGTCCAATACTTCATAGATTTGAGCTCTGGCATACTTCAATGAAGGTTGAAAAAAAGTGCCCTTGGTGAGTACTTACCTCAGGAGAGGAAAGCCTAATGAGGATCCTGCTCCCCCCCACCCCCAAAAAAGGAGTAAGAGACCTCCTTGTTGGGCAGCCAGAGACTACCTTGTTAGGCAGCAGGAGACCCCCTTGTCAGGCAGCCAGAGACCACCTTGTTAGGCAGCCAGAGGCGTATGAGAAAAATCGCTGCCAGGAGACTTGGGCGCTGGATACAGCCAGTATATGGCTGATCCTGCTTCTGCACAAGTTCCCAGTGACATTAAATACTATTCCCCCTCTAGGGCCACATGGATAGTGGGGGAATGAAATAATGCGGCTTCCAGCAATTACTGGAGACCAAATTACAGTGTTTAAAAAGTAACTTCAGCTCTGTCTTCTGACGGCGCCATAGTTACTGACGGTGTGCCGCTATAGCCGTAATTCCTATTACGGCCTATGGTGGTGCTGGCTGCACCCAAATCTCCTGTGCTGGAATAGCAGTGTTCGAGCCAGAGACCCCCTTGTTAGGCAGCCGGTGACTCCCTTATTAGGCAGCTGAAGACTCCCTTGTTAGGCAGCCGGAGACCCCTTGTTAGGCAACCGGAGACCCCTTGTTAGGTGGAAAGATGCTATACACTAACTCACCTGCTTGCATCTTGTGAGCTGTGATCTTCCTCCCTCTGCCAACCATAAGTCTTACATCCTCTGCAGCATTCTGATTAGTCTTGCATCCATACGAGCCACATACCTACTTCCTGGTCCTGGGTTCCATCTAATGATAACAGCACCCCCTACATCACAGGGGACACTGTTACCACTAGATGAGACCCAGGATCAGGAAGGTAACATGTGGCACAAGTGGATGCATGCAGGTGAGTGATTGTATTGCTCCCTGCCCTCTGCTGCATGCCCCCCCCCCCCCCAGTCCCACTGCCCCTAGACATGACTCATTTACATGTGTGAGAGCAGGCGTGGTCAAGGCTTGAAAGTGAGAGGGCTTTGAGTTTAGACTTTAATTGAGCTTTAAAGTGAACCTTAACTGAGTAAAAGTGAAAACTTTCACTTACTTGCTGCTCCTACCAGCCCCCTGCAGACATCCTGTGCCCATGCCAGAACAAACAGTCCTCTGGTCCCCTGCAGCTGGCTAGTTTTGTTTTTGGCAACTGTACAGTCGCCGGGCCAGTGCACCTGCGGAGTATGCGTACTGCGTGTAGTAAGCACACTTCATAATGCACATGATGGAGACGGGAGTGCAAACAGGGCCGCGCAAGTGCACTGGCCCAGTCTCCAAAAATGAAACTAGCTGGCTGCTGGGGACTAGAGGATTGGTTTGTTCTGATGTAGGCACAGAACATCTGCAGGGAACTGGTGGAAGCCCCAGGTAAGTGTATCTGGTAAAGTAATAAGGATGCTAATCAGGCAATCCAAAAGTTAAAATCACTATTACTTTTCTTGTTGATAAATTATCATTCCCCAGTCTACATGACTCTTATTTGGTACACAGAAAATTTGTTACACAAAAGAGAAGGTGCAGGGCATGCTGGGTTGTCTTTTTATTGCTTCCCTACTTCCCCTCAGACTTAACTAATGCAGTCTGATTGGCTGAAGCCTCTTTCCCTCCTGTTTTCCCCTCCCACATGTCTGTTCCTCTCTGATTGGCCAACATTTCTCAGGCTGAAACAATGCTCTTTCTATAGTGAAGGGTGGGCAAATCAGGTAGAGGAGACTAAGGGCAAATATTACATATCACGACTGGCTTCAAAATAGCCACAGTAAATATGGAAACTGTCTAGAATAGGATTCTCTACTTTTCCTTTATAAAATTCACAGGAATCATAATGTGGACAGTGCAATACATATGTTATGTAAGTAGAGCAAGTATTTATCTACTTATATTTTTTTTTCCTGAGATAGTATGGCTGACAGCTCCTCTTTAATGCCAGCAGACTCCTTCCTGCTCTCAAGCTGACACCTCCCCTCCCCCATACTAGTGCATATAACTGTGAACACGCCAGTGTGAGATTGAAGGTGTGCTTTTCATAGATGGCCAGAAATCACTGGGGCATGCTCTATTAGGGCTTGTTCACACCTAGGGCATTTTTGCTATTTTTTAAGCGCCAGCGATTTTGAAAATCACCTTAAAAGCGCTTGTGCACTGAATCCTTATGAGACTTTCCGCTGACCAAAGCACTGTCTGCACCATTTTTTGGGTGATTTTGCTACCGTGGAAGGTATAGGAAAAATGCAAAAAGCTCTTTCACACTTTTAAGAATAAATACATTGTATTTATTCTTTTCCAGGTTAAAGAGTTCACTTCCTGACTCAGGAAGTGAAAAAAGAAGTTGCTTCAAAGCAAAATCGCTTTGAAAAGCGCTTTACACAAAATAGTAGCACGCATGTAAGCGCCGGGAGGGCAAAAAAATCACTCTCAAAATCGCACAACGCAGACATCAGCGATTTTGATTTTAGATGTGAACAAAGCCTTAGAGGAGAAGGTGTGATAGGAAAGCTCTGTATGTTAGTGACTGGGGATATGTGATAGGACAAGAGTTAGAGAATGTTCTGGCATGTTCTCTAAAGCTGGAGGGAGAAGGCAGAGAAGCGCATGGCAGATAGAGAAGCACATGTCACATGGGACAAGATCTGCTGGCAGACAGTGTAGCTGCATCCACAGCCATCTAGCCCATACAAGTAGGTGTTTACTGCATGTGACAAGAATAATTACTGTAAATACAGGATTTTATTATCAAACAGGTACAAGACAATGAGGCGGATTTCTCAACACAAGTGCATGCAAAATGGAGGGAAATCTATTGCAATAGTGCAACAATTGATGTGTGCTGCACCGGGTTGGGTGCAGGTAGCGGGGATGCGGGTATTAAATTCACCTAAAAGTGGGTTGTGTGCAGGTAGTGGGGCTGCAGGTTTGGGTCGGGTGCGGGTATGAAAATTCGGACCCGCACAGGCCTCTAGGTTAAGGTTTACTTTAACCACTGTAGGTCAATTTTGCTAAATGTTTTAGGATTTCCAGTTCAGAGATGCCTGTGTTGGATTCATTTGCGGTGTCACTTGAAGAAAACACTCCTATTTAACTACAGGGAAGTATTCTGAGAAGTGTCCTGCTCTAACAAAAGAAGGGGCTGATTGTGCGAATCTAGTTGCTCTAGACAACAAAAAGAATTTCACCTTTCGACACGGTGATAAATAAGGCCCAGTGGCTGACCTATAGATGTATGTGTGTCGGCACAACAATTGCCGAGGTTACAGCACTTCTGGAGGAATAATGAAACTCGCCACCTAAAAGCTGTTAAGTTTCATTCAGAGTTAATACGCTGCAGTGTTCCAGTCACCGACCCTGTCACTGGTCTTCACAGCTAACTAGAAAGATGTTACAGCTAACAAAGAGCAGAAAAGGTTCTCGGTAATAAAACTGGATGTCTAATTTTCTGATGAAGCAGCTAGTCCGTCATTTTGGTAAATTTTACGTTTCGAGAGCTTCTCAACAGCGTATTTTCAGAAGGAGAAAGTGGCATTTTCTCATCATTTTTAAGAATGAGAAGTTATTGATTTATATTAGAGTCAACCTTATATAAGAGATCAATGAGAGGCAATGGTAGGGATCAATCAAACAATCAAGGGTGACATTAATCAGTTTTCCGATCAGCAATAAAATATTTTATTTGATTCATGGGTTTTATGATAGCGTTTTTAGAGTACCTCAGCTTCACATAGCTGTTTTATTGCACAGTTCAGCATTCTATAATGGGAGGTTAACAAACACGGGCAGAGGACTGTCATGGTCTCGGCATATAACTGTTCATTTACATTCATCTTCCCAGAAAGCTTCACAAAAAATACTTGATCAATTATGGAAATATATTGATTTTTTTTCTTATAAAGGAAATATGATTCTGCAGTGCCTTACTGTTCACAGACAGCTACAGAACAACACCTTATCTGCACTATTTTGACTGCACCTTTACACCCTTGCCCTGCAAGCAGCTTATAATTAAAGTGACACTGAAGTGTCTATAGAAAACATACGCAGTATGTAAGGCTGCATATTAGGCTAGGCACTCTTACCAACCAATCACAGGATTCTGAGGAACTCAAAGAGTGGTCACTGTTTTTCTTGTGGACTGGGGCAGATCCTGTGTAGGATACAAGTACGGGATGGGGAGGCATGGTTTATAAATGAAAGCTATGACAAAGATGGCTTTTGAAGCCTAATAGAACTTTTTACAGTGGCATAACAATAGGGGCTGCAGCCCCTCAAAACAACCCTGGGTCCAACCCAGGGCCGGTTTGGGGGGGTGGGGGGTGGCAGCGTGTGAGGGGAGAGCATTTGCAACCCACATTGGGGGGAGGGGGCCCACTCCCCACTTCCCTAACCTTAGGCTCTCCCTTTGGCACTCCCCCCTCCCGCATTAATCGGCAGTAGGAGCAGCGGACAGGAACGCGGACATACCTCACTCGTGCATTCCATGCGCCGGTCTCTGTAAGCACCTCACACTACTTCCTGATAAACAGGAAGTAGCATCAGATGCTTGCAGAGAATGCATGAGAGAAGTATGAAGTATGAAGAGAGAGTCCAAGGTGAGGGACGGCGGGGAGTGGCCAATGCTCTCCCCTATGTGCTGCCACCCCTTCTGCCCCCCAAAACAGCACCTATACTTAGCTATACTGAGGGGCACTTATACCTAGCTATAATGAGTGAAGAGGAAAGGAGCCTAAACCCCTGTGTTGGACAGAGGGAGCGATCTTGACAATACTGTGCAAGTCTGTGTAGTTGTTATCGAAGGTTGCTGCTCTCTTGAGTGCCACTCTAGGTGGTATATAATCTGCAGTAGACAGTGGGATATGGGGGGATGGGTGGAAAAACAAGGGGTGGGGGAGAGCGCACTCAGGTTGTCATTCAATAAAAATGGCCAGCCGGCTGTGGAATATTCTCACCTGGATCTGTGGCTGACTGTCCCATACGGGGTGGCCAGCAGAAAGGCTTTGTCCCACTTGGACCGGGGACCAAGTCTTGGCAGAAGTCCTCCTCCACAAGGCGTGAAGACGATAGCCTCCTTCAGAGCTGTAGTAGCAGGCTGCTGTTCTGGTATATTTTCCACCTAGCCTGAGTGCTGTGATGCCACTATAGGCGGCTGCACTGTCAGGCAGTCGTGGGTGGGTTAAGAAATTTGAGTTTAAGCGATTTGCCAGTGCAAGTGTATGCAAGTAGGAAATAGACGGTGGCTGCCGTGTGAATCAAAAGTAAAAACTTTTATTGTAGCTAAGCAACGCGTTTCAGAGGGTCCCCTGCTTTGGCACCTGCAGGGAAGGGGGGCATCCAAACTTTCGCAGGTGGGCCCAGTGATTTCTAGTTACACTTCTGGCTTTTAATTTTCTTTTTTGAGCTCTAGTAACACTTAGTTTGCAACCACAAGTGACTCTTGACACACCCTGCATTCAAAGTAAATCACAATAAGAAAAGGGAAGCCTGTGGATCCTAATGAGGCATCTCTTGCTGTCCTCTGGCCCCCCGTCGCAAAGTGCAGACCCTCCAAAGATTTGGTTGGGTCTGGGCTTCTCCTCAAGCGCGAGCATGGCTGCACCTGCACAGTAAGTCTGAGCCGCTCGTGCCGGCAGAGAAGCACTGTCCCAATCAGCTGGAGGGTCCTCGAGCTCGAGCGGCAACAAGAGATTCAGATGACAGCAAGGCAGCATGATTATGATCCAGATGCTTCTCTTTCCTTAGGTAAGTATGAATACTGGCTTGGGTTCTCTTTAAGCTAAATGCAGACATAATAATTTTGTCTCTTAAAATGATCTTTTGAGATTGATTCACTGGACATTGTTCACCACTGATTGCTACAAAGATGTGAATGCTGTGAAGAATAGTGAAGCTGTCTGTAAAGGAAAAAGATGAAGTACAGTTATATTTTCATGCATAGGGTCTTCTCTTGCAGATTATTTGTAGCAGCAGATACACAATTTTGCTTCAGTAGTTAACTGCACAGGTTGTGGCATGAACACTCTATATGCAATGTCCTTGGCCGATAATCCTCTTTATCCTTCTGCCACAGTGTTTTGCACACAGGTTATATTAGACTGACAGCAAAAGTAAAGAAGTAACATTCACACAACATAGACATAGATCATTTTAACTGTTTGCTGTAGAAGCAGACTCTGAATATAAGTCCTTGTCTGCAGAAAATGATATTTCCTGATGATGGGAAAAGCAAAAACATTGTAAACATGTTTGTGGAGTTTTTTTTTCAACCAATCCTTTGTTTTAAACAAGTTCTCATGGGGGAACTAATACCTGGGGCACATCTGGCTCGGGACAGATAAAAATGACGCACAACGCAAAGGGGATAAAAATGGTGCTGCATTGACTTACATTATATAACGCTATTAAGCATTAGAAGTGTTAAAAAATGGTGCATGCAGGGTGACTTACACTTAGGGCTTGATTCAGAAAAGGGTGCTAAGTGTTAGCACGCCAGTGAAAAGCCACTTTGCATGTGCTAACATGCTTTGCACGTGCTAAGTAGTTAGCACATGCAAACTACTTAGCACCGTAGTTAGCACATGTAAACTACTTAGCACCGTAGTTAACACATGTAAACTACTTAGCACCCTAGTTGTTTTTTTTTTAAATCAACAAAGAAAAGGAACATATGACAGAATATGCAGTGTAGCAGTGTGCCTCCTAACTTTTCCAACAGTAGCTTCAGCATCAATTATCACTGTGGAAGATGAGAGGTATTGTTAACAATAATATAATGATCGTCACATGAAAATATAGAGCTCAGATTGAATTTAAATTTCCAAATATTCTATCTTTTACAAGATCATAATTAGCAAGACCAGGGGTATCTAACCATGGAGCTTAGCACCCTAGTTAGCACGGTGCTAAGTAGTAGTTTGCATGTGCTAACTACGGTGCTAAGTTTGCATGTGCTAACTACGGTGCTAAGTAGTTTGTATGTGCTAACTACTTAGCACCCTAGTTAGCACGCCCAAAGCCTTTAGGCGTGCTAACTGGGTTAGCACCGTTTACTGAATCGAGCCCATACAACGCTAAATAGCATTATAATCCTCTCTCCTCTGTACATCGTTGTGTAAGTAGAGGAGGGATTTTCTCTCTCATCAGCAGCTCAGAAAGGCCTCGATTCATAAAGCATTACCTCATGTGGTAATGCTGAAAACAGCAGACTTTACCGACCACTTAGCAAAATGTCAATTCATAAAGACTGTTACCGCATGAAAAGCTGACATTACCGACCAGGGAGCTAAATTACCGACTTGGCTGCAGTTACCGACAACACATGTCAGTAAATTGTCAGCAAATGTCAATCCATAAAGCCTGCAACAAGCGGTAAGCCTGGCGGTAGTTACCGACACCTCTAGTGAGGCGATAACAAGTTACCGACAGCTCTGACAGCTCTGATGAATGCCAAAGTGCAGAGATACGAAGTCTGTTTGAGTCATCAGTGGAGAGAGCCGGAGAGCCCTCTGTGTGAATCATTTCAGCAGGCAGGGAAAGACTGTGTGACTCATCTGTCTGAGTCATCAGTGGAAAGAGCCGGCTGTGTGAGTCATTTCTGCAGGCAGGGAAAGACTGTGTGACTCATCTGTCTGAGTCATCAGTGGGAGAGCCAGAGAGAGCCATCTGTGTGATTCATTTCTGCAGGGCAAAGAGAGGATCGAGACACTGCTCTACTCTACGCTCAATGGGCTGTGGTAATTTACCGACCTCCAAGGGCAGCTGGGGAAATCTTTATGAATTAGCACACAGACCGGGAAAATACAGAGTGCGGTATTTTCCCGACAAGATTTTTGTTATCGCACTGCTGTTTATGAATCGAGGCCAAAGTCTCTGACGTTCCCTGTTCATGCCCAGTCCGGCTCCGCCTTCTCTGTGCCATCTCCATGCCCACCCTCCGCTGCATCTGGCCCGGCTCTTCTGTGCCCACTGCGTGCCCAGTGAGGATGGGATCGCTCCATGCAAGTGAGCCGGGCTGGAGAGGGTAATTTATGATGCCGGGGAGTACATCAAACATCTCGGGCAGATGAGACATGCTGGGGCAGACAGGCTGGGGGCACCAGGTGTGATTTATAGTGCATCGATATCATTATGTGCCCCTAGTTAATACTATTGCTGCCTGCAGCAGCCCTGCATTTTTTAATGGCGCCCCGTTCCACTGATAAATGTATGATAAAATGCAATTTACCGTCTTAATGTATTGAACATTAAAACAGTAAATAGTGTTTTGTGATACATTTATCGGCGGAATGGTGCACCATTTTTCATCCTGCAGCATTTTTAACTGGACCCCATCTGGCTATCAATCTTAATTACATTTACATACAAAAATAATTGTGTATTTTCCAGAATTTGTGTGAAATTAGTTTTCATCACTATACTCATACTTTTCTGTTTCCCCATCCCCAAAGGCAGTCAGAAGTAGTGTTACTGGAGTAAGCATGTAAATGTATTTGCATTGAGCTGCTGTACACTATACATTCCCTGCATCCATTATATGTCCCCAACTCCTCCTTGGTCCTACTCACAGTATAAATGCTCATCTCCCCCATGCTCTTTCTTTACACTTTATATCTTTTTAATCCCCCTAGGGCCACTCACATATACATCCCCCACTATACCTCCATTCCCCAGTCCCTACTTACACGCGATTTCTTACTTGGCCCATGAACCTACCACCAAGCACCTAACAACACCCTTGCAATTAACCATCCTGGCTAGTCATTATGTAGGATCACTTCTACTTCATGCTCTGAGAGCCCTTCCATACCCACAGTGCCTTATATTCTCTGTTCCTCAGTGGACCCTATGTTCTCTTTCCTAATCTATCCCAGCAATGTGTGCAGTCTTACACACTCACAGTCACACATCAGCCACAATGGGTGGAGAGAGAGAGATGCAGATCCTTATTATTGGTTGGCAACTAGGAGACCAACACAGCACAGTGCTACATACTTTCTGGGAGCCAATCAGAGTTTACGTAACTCTCTGGAAAACAGCTAATAATGGAGATGGCCAAAGCCTTTCCCCTTTCCCTGTGGTTTGTCATGGCAGTAAATCTGTCAGTGTACCTAACTGCACTGTCAGGGTGGGGATCAGCATAGGGTGACAGGAGCAACTTATTATGGAAGAGAAGCTTCTTTAGTATGGACCTTGGGCAGGTCTACAACAAGTACTGTAGATGAGGGGTTATTCACTGACCCTAAAGACATTATGGGAATGGCTTTAAATAATTAAAGTGGACAAGTATGTTGAAACAGCCTGAAGCATTGACAGACAGCATCAGCAACAGCAACTCTATGCAGTCATGAGTGAAGTAGCCATCCCAACATTGGTCTGCACTGTGCTTATGGCCAGTGCCTCTTTTGTCTTGAGTCAAGTAAAAACAGCGTTGTAAATTTGGGTGCACCATGTGCTGTCATAGACCATAATG
The DNA here is from genome assembly GCF_040937935.1 of Hyperolius riggenbachi. Lineage (NCBI taxonomy): Eukaryota > Metazoa > Chordata > Amphibia > Anura > Hyperoliidae > Hyperolius > Hyperolius riggenbachi. The sequence goes on along the minus strand of NC_090647.1, from coordinate 175,592,329 downwards.
GGAATTGTGCCTATAGTGGTGCACAGTTGGTCATTTGGGTGCCATCAAGAGACAAAGCTCGAATTATGATAGAAGCAACAAAATTCAGCCGCCAGCAATAACTGGCAGATTTATTATGTCTTTCCCCAGTGTCCACAGTGGCCTGGAGGGGGAATAGTAATTAAGACCACTGTGCCTTTTGCAGGTGTAGGTGCAGGTGTAATTACATGTACACCTCTTGCCTACCCTTCTACCCCAGCCCTGCCAGTGGCTGATTATGTATTGCATTTTAAATGTATTACACTGTACAATTAAGTAAAAATACTCAGGACTGGGTGACCTCTGATCTTACTTTTGAATAATATACACAGGTTATGTAGGTTGATAGCTTGGTCCGGCCACTACTGCTAGTGTGCATACTGATCCATTCAAACTTGGATAAAATTCCACAATGGATTCACAAAAAATGTATATGCACTTTATATGACTATTTCAGACAAGTGAGTTTTTAGGCGTAGGCAGTACAGGCCACTGCCTGTAATGCCAGTGGTCCTGGGGGGGGGGGCATGCCCCTGATTAGCCACCACCCCCTAAACTAAGCCCTGCTCCTTGAACAAAGCCAGGTGTTTATGCGTCCCTCTGTCTCCTTGTGGCACCTTTAGTCCCCCTGTGCCACCTCTGCCCTCCTGTGCGTCCAAAGATGGATTAAAGTGATGGCCAGATTGGCAAGATTTGTTGCACCCCTAGACTCTCTACAGGCTCTAGGTACCTTCCTAAGTTACCTTGTGGATGGATCGGCTCTGTGTGCAGCCCTCTGTGCCTCCTTCTGTCCCCCTTTGTGCCTCCCTCTGTTCCCTTGTCTCACTATATGTTCCTGTCCCCCTCCTGTGCTCCCCCAGCTAAGTGTGTAAAGGCAGAGTATAGTGCAGCCAAAACTGTGCTTTAACCTCCCCTCTGGAGTCTAGTACTGTGCCTGTGTGACCATGCTGTGTTCTGCTCCCTCTAGTGCTGGCTCTACTCATGTAGCGTGTAATCATGCTACATGTGGTAGAAAATGTTGGGAACTAGGGCGAGTGGTGAGCGGACAGGTGGAAGCACAGCACTGGACACCAGCGGAAAGGTGAGAACACAGCTTCTGCTGCACTATACTCTATAAATTCACACACTGGACTGTGGTAGTGCAGGAAGGGGGTGTGCAACAAAATGTGACAGGATCGGTGGGTTGTTTGTATCTCAGGGACTCCCTGTATTATGCATCCACCCTATATGGCACAAGGTTTATATTCTCTAGTGTGTGGTGTTTTTTTTCGTGGGGGAGTGACACAGGACTTCTTGCCTGGAGTGACAAAAAAGGCGTAAAACGCCCCTTATGTCAGATGACTACCATGATAAGCCGTATACCAGAGCTTCAATCACTGTTTAAGAAAGGCTCAGGTCTCAACAGGGAGCTAGAGAAATTGGCTTGAAGATGAAGACTGGGGCCCCTTAATATACATACTGTGGGTTCTGTTATTTATAGGTAGTCCCCTGCCAGTATGCACAGTTCTCTATTATCCCGTGCATTCCATTAAACACTATTCAAAATTTCAAATCACTTAGCATTATTTGGCTTGTGCGCCCATCAAATGTAGCTTTTCCATGCTTGCTTTCCATAGTGCTGATCTGGGAAAAATGAACAGGAACAAATCTTCACCATTATACTAACAAGTAATCAGTCTGCCTGCTACCTGAATCTATTCCAAGTGTAAAGGAATATTGTTAGGCCTGATATTTAATTCCTGCTTATATCAATGCTGTAACCTCAGGTGAAAGCAGTTCCTGGGCACAAGAGCCTAATGATCTGAAGAAATGCCGTCATTAGAAAGTCATCAGGAAATAGAGCTAAACCTGTATTTTGTCCTAATTCACAATATGATTTCGCCACCACAAAATACATTTATTTTCCTTTCCTAATGTCTGATCTTTAGATGTAATTGATTGACATTTTAATGATGAAACGCTGCACTGAATGTTGCCATGGCAACATGATTTGTGGCTCCGAGAGCCTTTGCTGTGAATTAAATGCTCACAAACGGAATTGCTCTGGAAATTTGCAAGGATGTCATTTATTGTACTCAAATTCATATCTGGGAAACCTTATTTAAAAGTGTATAAAAAAATGTAGAGAATATCAATGTGAACATAATCACCTTGTTTTTTCAGAGAAATATTATTCTGCCTGGTAACAGCCAATGCTAAACCTGCCTGCAGAAAAGGGTTTATACAGGGATTCCATGTTATATTGCTGATCAAGATATGTGAGGTTTAAAATGCAATAAAACAAAATTGAATCTATGACTAAGACACTTTTTAATCTCGCCAAGGTAACAGAAGCTGGAATCAACTAACAGTTTCTAGCAGCTGGGTCGGATCACCAGTGCAAGTGAACATTAACTGTTCAGTGATTTGGTAGTCTTAATGTCCCCCTTCTGGGTATTGCAGGTTTGAATGTCAGGCAGGGGCGGTTCTGCTATGAAGCAACATTAATATCATGCTTCAGGGCTGCAACAAATAGAGGGAAGCAAGAGGAGACTTCCCTCCCAAAATGTCCCCCTCCTTGCACTTCTGGTCTCCCCCTCTCTAGTTGTGTGGTGCCTCTTCACTCACCTGCTCGCAGCATTCCAGCAATGGTATCTCCCTCCACCCTTCCAGTGTCCTGTATCCAGGGCGACAGCAGTGCTTCATGTGAACTGTTATGGTTGCCGGGTCACATGAGGTGCACTCAGAGAGGATGCAGAACTTCACGGGTGGCTGGTGATCCATTCCCAACACTAATCTGCTGAGAGTGGGTAAGTAAGGAGGTGCCGATGCAGCACATACCCAGCATCCTGAGGATCAGAGGCGGGATGCTGCAGTCCAGCAGGGAGGAGATGCTATCTTGGAGGAAGCAGAGGGAGGTAAGGGTAGTACCTGCAATGCACAGCCCGTGCCAGTATCTGCAATGCACAGCCCAATGTGTCTCTCCTCTGCGATTTGGCTTTCTATACTAACATTTGGGGGGGGGGAGGGGCACTTTTGCTTACAATGTATTGCTTCAGGCGGTAAAAGAACCGGCTCTGATGTTAGGTACATTCTTACTCATCACAAAGGCCTGAAAAAAATGTCCTAGTGTCTGGTGGGGCCAAGTGCTTCCCAGTCTATAATGCATGCCGGGAATACACGGTGCGTTTCCGCGGCTTGATTATGCCGCCCGATCGATTCCCCGCTCGACCCTGCGGGCAATTCTCTTATCTTCTGCTCATTTTCCTTATCTTTTTCCATTGTCCCCATGCGGCATCGAGCGCAGAATTGGTCGGGCAAGTGACCGGACATGTCGGAAATTATCAATCGAGCGATATCATGTATTCCCAGCATTAGACATACATTCTGTTACCATTGGAAGATGGTGCTGTAGACATAGGATACTCTACCAGAGTTCCTGCTTCCTAAGACCCCTTGGTGCAGTGCAATCCAAACCAAATCAGTGAAGCATACTTTCCGTTGGGGCATACTTTCCATACGGCTATCACTATTTCTGTGACAGGATGCAGTGGTTTTGTGTGATGCAATGCAGCGGACCACACCAAGTGTAAAAGGGGCCTAAAGGAACGTCTAGTTGATGAGCGCTTTATCCCCTAATGCCCTCCTTTGTAGCTGAAACCTATTCCGTTTTAGCCCTTTACAATCCATGCTTTGGTCACCCACATCCCCTTCAAGACTTACAATGCAATATCAGATTTTGGATAGGCACACCTTGCCGTGGATGGTTGGGTGCTCTGCCTTGATGCAGAAGCAACATCAATCCAGTATAAGCAATTCAAGTTCAGCTGGCACACCAGTATCAATATTCCAAGCAGTTTTATTGTATGCACAACATGACAATTGTTTTGGCGCAACGGAGGGTCCCCTTTATCAGATAAAGTGCAGACATGACTGCACTTTATCTGATGAAGGGGACCCTCCGTGGCCCCGAAACAATTGTCATGTCGTGCATACAATAAAACTGCTTGGAATATTGATACTGGTGTGCCAGCCGAACTTGAATTGCTTCTCCAGGACTTACAAGTGAGGGGGATATGGAGGCTGCCATATCTATTTCCTTTTAAACAATGCAAATTGCCTGGCTGCCCTGCTGATCATCCAGGGAAGGATCAAGACCAAGTTGCGCCTGGGGCAAGGTCAGGTTTTGGCGCCTAAAGGTCAGATTTTGGCGCCTAAACTGCCATTCATTTTGCCGCCTTTTTAAGAATTCAACAAATTGCGCCTGGGGCAAGATACCCGCTTTCCCCCCCTAGATCCATCCCTGTGATCATCTGCTTTCAATAATTTTAGCCATTGACCAAGCATGCAGATCACATGCTTCTAACTGAAGTCTGAATGGATTTGCTGCATGCTTGTTTTAACCTTTTCCGGACCGCCTGAGATCCTACGCCACACTTGTGGCTTTTCTAGCCTGATGCGGCGTTGTAACGATTGTGGAATTCTCTCCGTGATCAGCGCACAAGGCGTGCGCTGACACTGCGGAAATCCTCCACAAGCGTATAATTTGAGGGAACCCAGCAGAAGGTGCAATGCACCTGTAGAGGGAAATTCCTGTCGGCAGGTGGAGCTGTGGAGTGCAGAGGAACAGCTCCTCTGCCCTACCACACACTCCAGACAGGAATTGTATGAAGGGAAGAAACGCAATCGCAAGAGAAGTGATTGAGAGTGAGCACAGAGACAGATTGTATGTGTGTGCACCAAACTAGTCGACAACCCGCGACGGTGCACACACAACAGCAGATATGAAGTAGGAACGCAATCGCAGGAGAGGCGATTGCCAGAGGTGACACAAGGCTACAGCAAGGCAGAGCACGAGAGTAGCAAAGGCACAGCAAATCATACAATGAGGAGATATGGAAAATAACAAACGCTAGCTAAACGCGAACACCGCACTCATTCGCAACAGTGCACGCGTTTGTGCGCGGTCTCCACGTGATAAGCACAATAGAGACAAGCACGCCTAACTAACCATCGACAGACAAACATGAAACAGAGGACGTGAGCGCTTGCTTAATGGTTACCTCACCGAGCCTCCAGCAAGCGTTCGTAGCAGACAAGACAGACACACGAAAACAGGAACAAGCGAGAAATAGGATCCACAGCACTAACGAAAAGAGGCCAGTGCGATCCAGGGAGACAGAGAGATGGAGATCAGACGGATCCACAGCACTAGCGCTAGGTGAGTGCGATCCAGGCAAGACAGATAGAGGAGGTAGCTGGTAGCAACCGCTGCTCCAGCTATACTCCAAGAACAAAGATCAGAACGACTTCCTGTCGACCACCGCAGGGCCAGGAAAATCGCAACAGACAAACAAAACAGATATGCAATCCTAACTGCACTAGGGAAACCTGCCGAGTGCAGTCCCAGACTCCCAGGAATTACTCTAAGCTAATCTTCAAACAATGAGCAAGGCTGACACTTTCCGGAGTGTTTCACAGGATAAATCCTTATGACCAGCGAAGGTCTGTGATATCACATGGTATATATAGAGCAAGCCTACAAGAGATGTGGCTAGGCAATTTGCATGACAAACGTATGCAAATTCTTTAGCAGCAGCAAGCTGAAAAACTGACAAAAGGTCTCTCTTCCAGAGACCTGCAGAATGCAGACCTGAACAATGGTCAAAAAGCTGCCTGCCTGCACAGGCAGCTGAGCAGATCATTACAGGCGTAGGATTTATGCTGCCCGCCTTTACTGCTTCGTGATGCGATCGTGCGCACCCGAGAGGCGAGATTAAGCTGACATCTCCCCTCAGTGATCAGCAGCCATTGCGTATGGCTGCTGATCATGTGATCACTAAGTTCGCCGGCGGATCGTAGTGATCACCAATACCAACTGCGGTGGTAGGGGGGAAAGAAGAGGATCCACTCACCTCCCTGCCGTTCCCGCAATGATCGGTGCTCCCCACCACTGTTGCCGGCATCTCTGCTCCATCTGCTGTCAGCACCGGGTCCCGGCTTGATGACGTCATCAAGCCGTGACCGGAACTGAGCGGCAGTAGGAGCAGAGATGCCGGCCGGAGAAGAAAGGTCCACTGCGGTTCATTGCCGGAGCCTGGAAAGTGAGTGAAGGCTGCTGCACACAGGAGGTCCACCTGGCCACCTGCACGCAAAACTGGGGATCCGGCTGCCTGACCCCCCCAAATGCCCCCCCCCCTCCCATGCAAAAATGCCTGGTCCTTAAGGGGGATAGGTGGCCGGTCCCCAAATGTTTATAGAGATCAGTATTACTCCCAGGCAACTGGTATTGTTTAACCTCTTGAGGACTGCAGGGCTAAACCCCCCTAGTGACCAGGCAATTTTTAGTTTAAAAGGCCACTGCAGCTTTAAGGCCAAGCTGCAGGGCCGCACAACATAGCACACGAGTGATTCCCCCCCCCCTTTTCTCCCCACCAACAGAGCTCTCTGTTGGTGGGGTCTGATCGCTCCCCCCATGTTTATTTATTTTTTTTATAAATATTTGTGTTGACGTTTTTTTAAAAAAAAACCCTCTTCCTTTAAATCCCTTCCCTCCCTCGCTCCCTCCCTCCCCACAGCCGGCCAATTACGGCGATCAGCTGTCATAGGCTTCTGCCTATGAGAGCCGATCGCTCTCTTGTCCCCCATGGGGACAGCCGTGTCACACGGCTGTCCCCAGTGCAGCGCTGCTGCTGATCGCAGCGCTGCACAGAGTAAATAGATGGCGATCACGCCGTCTAACAGTCTCCCGAGCGGCAATAGCCGCTCGGAGACTGAAGGCGGGGCGGAGCTCCGCCCCCCAAGCAGGAGATGCGCGCGATCTCCTGCAAAACAGAGCCCCAGGACTTTACGCCAATTGGCGTTAGGCGGTCCTGGGGCTGCCGCCGCGGCCACGCCTACTGGCGTGATGCGGTCGGCAAGAGGTTAAAAGGAAATGCATCTGGTAGCCTCCATGTGTCTGTCACCTTGGGTTTCTTTTAAATAAAGTTTTTTTTGTGACTGACCTTTAAGGTAAGTAAGCTACTGCCCCATCCACCAGCAAGCTGGGTGTCAAGGTTGATGAAACAATTAACTGCAGTGAAGGAAAGTTAGTTTACTGTGTAGGCTGTGCATTCTTACATAACTGTGTATTTTACCGACTTCACTGAATAGAATTTTGATCTCTGAGCATTATATGTGGTGAGCATACAAACGCCATGAAGAGAGTGTCCTTAGTGGGATTCTGACTGAGCACCATAAAGCTGCAGGGCAAGAGTGCTAATCACGCCCAGCAAGCATCTAGGAGTGTTCAAGGCAATTCCATCAGATTCAAGGCATTACAAATCCAGTGCAACACATGCTTCTTTACCTTGACAGTAGTTCATGGTCAGATGTCAGAGAATAGCAGCACACAATGAAAACTCAGAATAAAGGTACCTAACATACAATGCCTCTCGAGATTACATTTATCTAAGCAGGTGCTTGGCAAGTTTCATAATGCATTAAAGTAAACCTGAAGCAAAAAATAAACGTATGAGTTAATGAATTGTCTGTGTAGTACAGCTAAGAAATAGAACAAGGAAAAGAGTCTCATATTTTTCCAGTACAGGAAGAGTTGAGAAGCTTCAGTTGTTATCTATGCAAAAAGATCTTCTCTGAGATCTTCGACCCAGCTTGGGTCAAAGACAGTCCTGTTTTCTGAACTACATCACAGAAACAGTAAGCATCAGCTTTGGATAAGGTTTTACTGCACGGAAGTTCAAAGGGTAATTTGCTCTGCTGTATTGTATAGTTTAAAATACAGTGTGGCTTGTAAACTGCAAATATGATTCTTGAAAATCTTTTGAGCTTTTAAACTTATCAAATAATTTTGGTTGCATTTTTTAATAACTGGATTGGTGCTGATGAAACTTACTTCTTAGGCAGCATTTCCACTTGTGCGACAGGAATCGTTGCGGGAAAAATTTGCATGCGGATGCGAATTTCGCATGTGGGTCTATGCAAATTTTCATGCGAATTCGCATGGATGACGGTGTATGCGAATTTAACCATGGCAGTGCTGGTGTGAGTTTTCTATTGTTTCTATGTGAATTCGCATGAAAATTCGCATACCCAAACCGCATGCGAATTTCCTATTAAATGCATTGTATGCGATTCGCAAAGCGGTATGCGGTATGCGAATTCTGATGGCTCTGCCATGCGATTTTTTTCTGCACAGAAAAACGCAAAGGAATCCTGACAAGTGGAAACAGTCCCATTCACTTGTATTGCTATGCGAATTTGCATGTGAATTCGTGATAGTGGAAATGTGCCCTTACTCTAATGCACCCATGCAACAAATAAGCATGCAGTATGTAGTCATCTTTTCTGTGATAAAGGCTGTACTTTACAAAGAGGCTTATAGCCTAAGGTTTATATATACAGTATATCTCTCTAGAGTTAGTCTGAAGTGGAAACCAGATAATTGTTAAAGTGAACCTCCAGACTAAAAATTTACTCAGCAGCACTGGAAAGGCCTGTTTTTTCTTTAACTGTTTCACACCATCAGAACTTTTTTTCTCTTATACAAGCCTCATATTTAGCTGCACAAAAAAAACTGCCCGGGCATTTTTCTAATAATGCTGTGCAAAGCATGATGGGATTTCTGATGTTGTTGTTCCCGTTCTGCTGTTTTGGTGCATTTTTTTTTTATATTTTGAATTTGACATTTGAAGCCTAGCACGTGCAGCTGGGAGGGGTAATCAGGACACAGAACAGCTGGAACTGTGTCTCATGCTCCCTATCACCGCCTTTCAACCAAAAAGATGGCTGCCCCCATGACAAAGATGGCAGCCCCCATGAATCACAAACATTTGCCTGTTCTTTTAAAATGGGGTGGGTAAAAGATTATATTACCTATCTATTCTAATTAACATAACTAATGTAACTTAATGACAGTATGTTTGTTTAGGCTGAAGTTCCCGTATAAGTATATTTAGTTGAGGTGGAGGGAAACCAGACCAACAGGAAGAATTCCATGTTAACTGGGGGAGATCATACAAACTGCTTGTGACCTTGTTGAAAATGCACAACAAGAATGTTTATTACCATTAAAGCCTGTCACAGGATTTTTTCCAGCTAATCTCTGACAAACTTCCACCTTATTAACTAATGTTCCCCACAGCATCTAAAATGCTCTCCATACTAACCCCCAGTGAGCCTACACTTCAGGTGCATATGTTACGGCCAGAACCCGAAGTCTGGCCATTTTGGGTTCTGGCCAGTCAGAATGCGAAGTGGCCGCTTTATGCGGCCAATATACAAAACGCTTCTCAATTTCGGACTTTGGCCGGCCAGAACACGTTCTAAATAAGTCCCGAAGCTCACCTATGTAGAAGTGTCCCGCTGGTGGCCCGCTGTCCCCCGCTCAGTTCTCCATGTCCCACTGTCCCCTGCTCAGTTCTCTGCTTCCGCTTCAGGTCTACCCTGTCTGCGTGCAAAGACCCTGGGCTGCCTATATGCTGCCGGCGAGTTGTTTGAGAAGCGGGGGGATTGGTGTGTCTGACATCCGGAGTCCCCACTGAGCTCTTCTTCACTGTCCACGCCGTCAGCCGAACCGGGGGGTGGCTGAATGGGATGTAGTATTTGCTAGGGACACAGGCACGCAGGAGAATTGATAGATGCTGTGTTTGTTTGTTACAGTCAGGGAAATTAGCTGGTAAACTTTTCGTGTTAGAAGTATTGAACACAGTTCCCAAGTGTCTTGGATGTATGAATCAGTGATTTACAGTGCAGCATTGCATTCATTGAACAGTATGATAAACAGTATCGTGTCTTCCAGTTAATGATTATGTTACGTCCAGTACCCGAATGGAGAAAGGCACCATGTATGTATTTAGAGAGTCTAATTAGCCTGTCTACTTCACCCTAATATCTGACTAAGCACAAGTAGTAATTTGATATCTCAGGCATGTCAGCAAATTGGTAAACACAGGATGTTAACAATATGTCTACTTCCATAAAAGCAGGAAGTCGACAAACTGCAGATTGTAGGATTTGTATAAGCTGTAACAAATAAATCTTTTTCTGTAAAGGTTATTATGCTGTAGTGTAACTTTCAGAGCAGAGAGGAAGTTCCGAGTGCCATTCATTGTGCTGGACAAGACCCGAGATTTTCTGAGATTTGTGCATTTTGGACTTTGACCGACATACTTTGGCCATTTTGCAAACTGGCCGGCCAATGTCAGAAATCCCCAGCATTTTGGACTTTGGCCGACGTCAAATCGGCCAGTTCTAGAAACGGCCGGCCAATTCTAGAATTGGCAGATTTCTGGTTTTGGCCGTAACAAATACATTAAATGGAGGCACAAGTAGTGTTGCTCGGATACCTCATTATCCTATTCGAGTTTGGTCGAATTCGGATAGTAAACTATCCGAATTCACTCGAAATTCAATATCCGATGTAATCGAATATCCGAGTCGACCTCGGATATCCGACGTCACTATCCGAGTCTGTATTCGAGTAAAATATTCGAGCTGGCCTTAAATAGCTTGTAAAACTTGTATTGGAGGTCAATGATGCATGAAACCACCTTTTTTATGAAGAAAAACATCAAGTGATTATGTGGTGATGTAGTTATTATAAAAAAGGTATCAAAAATAGTAAATTAACTTCATGAAAAGTGTTTGCATGAGAAGGTGTGTCCAAAATGGTTGTAAGCTGGAAGTCTTCATTTACGTCGTCTTCATCTTCTTCTTCTATATCTTCTTCTTCTTCTATATCTTCTTCTTCTTCTTCTATATCTTCTTCTTCTATATCTTCTTCTTCCTCTTCTTCTTCTATATCTTCTTCTTCTTCTTCATCTTCTTCTTCTTCTTCTATATCTTCTTCTTCTATATCTTCTTCTTCTATATCTTCTTCTTCTTCTTCTATATCTTCTTCTTCTATATCTTCTTCTTCATCTTCTTCTATATCTTCTTCTTCTATATCTTCTTCTTCTATATCTTCTTCATCTTCTTCTATATCTTCTTCTTCTATATCTTCTTCTTCTTCTTCATCTTCTTCTTCTTCATCTTCTTCTTCTATATCTTCTTCTTCTTCTATATCTTCTTCTTCTTCTTCTTCTTCTATATCGTCTTCTTCTTCTTCTATATCTTCTTCATCTTCTTCTATATCTTCTTCTTCTTCTTCTTCTTCTTCTATATCTTCTTCTTCTATATCTTCTTCTTCTTCTTCTTCTTCTTCTTCTATATCTTCTTCTTCTTCTTCATCTTCTTCTATATCTTCTTCTTCTATATTTTCTATATCTTCTTCATCTTCTTCTATATCTTCTTCTTCTTTATCTTCTTCTTCTTCATCTTCTTCTTCTTCCTCTTCTTCTATATCTTCTTCTATATCTTCTTCTTCTATATCTTCTTCTTCTTCTTCTTCTTCTTCTTCTTCTTCTTCTTCTTCTTCTTCTTCTTCTTCTTCTTCTTCTTCTTCTTCTTCTTCTTCTTCTTCTTCTTCTTCTTCTTCTTCTTCTTCTTCTTCTTCTTCTTCTTCTTCTTCTTCTTCATCTTCTTCTATATCTTCTATATCTTCTTCATCTTCTTCTATATCTTCTTCTTCTTTATCTTCTTCTTCTTCATCTTCTTCTTCTTCCTCTTCTTCTATATCTTCTTCTATATCATCTTCTTCTATATCTTCTTCATCTTCTTCATCTTCTATATCTTCTTCTTCTTCTTCTTCATCTTCTTCTATATCTTCTTCTTCTTCTTCTATATCTTCTTCTGCTATATCTTCTTCTTCTTCTTCTATATCTTCTTCTTCTTCTTCATCTTCTTCTATATCTTCTTCTTCTATATTTTCTTCATCTTCTTCTATATCTTCTTCTTCTATATCTTCTTCTTCTTCTATATCTTCTTCATCTTCTTCTTCTTCTATATCTTCTTCATCTTCTTCTTCTTCTATATCTTCTTCATCTTCTTCTATATCTTCTTCATCTTCTTCTTCTTCTATATCTTCTTCATCTTCTTCTTCTTCTATATCTTCTTCTTCTATATCTTCTTCTTCTTCTTCTTCTTCTTCTTCTTCTTCTTCTTCTTCTATATCTTCTTCTTCTTCTTCTTCTTCTTCTTCTTCTTCTTCTCTTCTTCTATATCTTCTTCTTCTTCTTCTTCTTCTATATCTTCTTCTTCTTCTTCTTCTTCTATATCTTCTTCTTCTTCTTCTTCTTCTTCTTCTTCTTCTTCTTCTTCTTCTTCTTCTTCTTCTTCTTCTTCTTCTTCTTCTTCTTCTTCTTCTTCTTCTTCTTCTTCTTCTTCTTCTTCTTCTCTTCTTCTTCTATATCTTCTTCTATATCTTCTTCTTCTTCTTCTTCTTTCTTCTATATCTTCTTCTTCTTCTTCTTCTTCTTCTATATCTTCTTCTTCTTCTTCTTCTTCTTCTATATCTTCTTCTTCTTCTTCTTCTTCTTCTTCTTCTTCTTCTTCTTCTTTTCTTCTTCTTCTTCTTCTTCTTCTCTTCTTCTTCTTCTTCTTCTTCTTCTTCTTCTTCTTCTTCTTCTTCTTCTTCTTCTTCTTCTTCTATATCTTCTTCTTCTATATCTTCTTCTTCTATATCTTCTTCTTCTATATCTTCTTCTTCTTCTATATCTTCTTCATCTTCTTCGTCTTCTATATCTTCTTCTTCTGTATCTTCTTCTTCTATATCTTCTTCATCTTCTATCCATTTTCTTCTATATCTTCTTCTTCTATATCTTCTTCTTCTTCATCTTCTTATTCTTCTTCTTCATCTTCTTCTATATCTTCTTCTTCTATATCTTCTTCTTCTATATCTTCTTCTTCTATATCTTCTTCTTCTTCTATATCTTCTTCATCTTCTTCGTCTTCTATATCTTCTTCTTCTGTATCTTCTTCTTCTATATCTTCTTCATCTTCTATCATTTTCTTCTATATCTTCTTCTTCTATATCTTCTTCTTCTTCTTCATCTTCTTCTTCTTCTTCCTCTTCTTCTCTATCATTATATTATGTGTCTTTGTTTTCCTTTCTTTTGTAATATTTTTTTTACTTCATTTGTGGAAAAATTTTATTTTAATAACACCATAGTTATATTTGTGTTGATGGCATAATAGGTAGGTAGTGGCACATTGCAAGCCACAGCACCTTTTTCTGTGTACCCTGGCGGTGGTAAAACACAGACATCAGCAGGAGGAGGAAGTAGTTGCAGGCTTGCAGCTATTTGTAGTGTGTGGTAATAGTCGTTCGTTACTCGGTAGGAGTGTGGGTGGCAGGTGGCAGCAGAAAATAGTTCTTCTTCTGTTCTCCCTGGCAGTGGTATCAGCACACAGACAGCAGAAGCTCAATGCAGCTACAGGAGGAGGAGTAATGTGTGTCAGGCAGTGTGATGTGACTGACATAATAGGCCCTGGTTCCTAGCGGTGGTACCAGGGCCCGTAAATGAACATCATGAGGTTCCAGACAGCGGTCGTGAAGCCCACATTGTGTCCAATACACAATTGGGACAGCACAGTTTTCAACCCGGACACCTCTAAAATAATTACAATTTTTTTTTTGTTTTAAATTATTGCAGCTATTGTTGAGCGTAATAGCTGGTGGCGCATGGGCAGCAACACCTTGTAATGTGTTCCCTGGCAGTGGAGAGGAGACACAGACAGCAGAAGGAAATATAACAGCAGGCAGCGTGGAGGAGGATAAGTGTGTGGCAGACTGGCATTTGGCAGCAGGCAGGAGGGCAGGCAGCGAGACATAGTAGGCCCTGGGTCCTAGCGGTGGTTCCAGGGCCATAAAATGAACCTCATGAGGTTCCAGACAGCAGTCCGTGAAGCCCACATTGTGTCCAATACACAATTGGGACAGCACAGTTTTCAACCCGGACACCTCTAAATTAATTACAATTTTTTTTTTTTCAAAATAATGCAGCTATTGTTGAGCGTAATAGCTGGTGGTGCATGGGCAGGCAGCACCTTGTAATGTGTTCCCTGGCAGTGGAGAGGAGACACAGACAGCAGGAGGAAATATAACAGCAGGCAGCGTGAGGAGGATAAGTGTGTGGCAGACTGGCATTTGGAAGCAGGCAGAGGGCAAGCAGCGAGACATAGTAGGCCCTGGGTCCTAGCGGTGGTTCCAGGGCCGTAAATACACAGCATGAGGTTCCAGACAGCGGTCGTGAAGCCCCACATTGTGTCCAATACACAATTGGGACAGCAGAGTTTTCAACCCGGACACCTCTAAATTAATTACAAATTTTTTTTTTCAAAATAATGCAGCTATTGTGAGCGTAATAGCTGGTGGTGCATGGGCAGCAGCACCTTGTAATGTGTTCCCTGGCAGTGGAGAGGAGACACAGACAGCAGGAGGAAATATAACAGCAGGCAGCGTGAGGAGGATAAGTGTGTGGGCAGACTGGCATTTGGCAGCAGGGAGGGCAGGCAGCGAGACATAGTAGGCCCTGGGTCCTAGCGGTTGGTTCCAGGGCCATAAATGAACCTCATGAGGTTCCAGACAGCAGTCGTGAAGCCCACATTGTGTCCAATACACAATTGGGACAGCACAGTTTTCAACCCGGACACCTCTAAATTAATTACAATTTTTTTTTTTTTCAAAATAATGCAGCTATTGTTGAGCGTAATAGCTGGTGGTGCATGGGCAGCAGCACCTTGTAATGTGTTCCCTGGCAGTGGAGAGAGACACAGACAGCAGGAGGAAATATAACAGCAGGCAGCGTGAGGAGGATAAGTGTGTGGCAGACTGGCATTTGGAAGCAGGCAGAGGGCAAGCAGCGAGACATAGTAGGCCCTGGGTCCTAGCGTGGTTCCAGGGCCGTAAATACACAGCATGAGGTTCCAGACAGCGGTCGTGAAGCCCACATTGTGTCCAATACACAATTGGGACAGCAGAGTTTTCAACCCGGACACCTCTAAATTAATTACAAATTTTTTTTTTCAAAATAATGCAGCTATTGTTGAGCGTAATAGCTGGTGGTGCATGGGCAGCAGCACCTTGTAATGTGTTCCCTGGCAGTGGAGAGGAGACACAGACAGCAGGAGGAAATATAACAGCAGGCAGCGTGAGGAGGATAAGTGTGTGGCAGACTGGCATTTGGCAGCAGGCAAGAGGGCAGGCAGCGAGACATAGTAGGCCCTGGTTCCTAGCGGTGGTTCCAGGGCCGTAAATGAACATCATGAGGTTCCAGACAGCGGTCGTGAAGCCCACATTGTGTCCAATACACAATTGGGACAGCACAGTTTTCAACCCGGACACCTCTAAAATAATTACAATTTTTTTTTTGTTTTTAAATTATTGCAGCTATTGTTGAGCGTAATAGCTGGTGGCGCATGGGCAGCAACACCTTGTAATGTGTTCCCTGGCAGTGGAGAGGAGACACAGACAGCAGAAGGAAATATAACAGCAGGCAGCGTGAGGAGGATAAGTGTGTGGCAGACTGGCATTTGGCAGCAGGCAGGAGGGCAGGCAGCGAGACATAGTAGGCCCTGGGTCCTAGCGGTGGTTCCAGGGCCATAAATGAACCTCATGAGGTTCCAGACAGCAGTCGTGAAGCCCACATTGTGTCCAATACACAATTGGGACAGCACAGTTTTCAACCCGGACACCTCTAAATTAATTACAATTTTTTTTTTCAAAATAATGCAGCTATTGTTGAGCGTAATAGCTGGTGGTGCATGGGCAGCAGCACCTTGTAATGTGTTCCCTGGCAGTGGAGAGGAGACACAGACAGCAGGAGGAAATATAACAGCAGGCAGCGTGAGGAGGATAAGTGTGTGGCAGACTGGCATTTGGAAGCAGGCAGAGGGCAAGCAGCGAGACTTAGTAGGCCCTGGGTCCTAGCGGTGGTTCCAGGGCCGTAAATACACAGCATGAGGTTCCAGACAGCGGTCGTGAAGCCCACATTGTGTCCAATACACAATTGGGACAGCAGAGTTTTCAACCCGGACACCTCTAAATTAATTACAATTTTTTTTTTTTCAAAATAATGCAGCTATTGTTGAGCGTAATAGCTGGTGGTGCATGGGCAGCAGCACCTTGTAATGTGTTCCCTGGCAGTGGAGAGGAGACACAGACAGCAGGAGGAAATATAACAGCAGGCAGCGTGAGGAGGATAAGTGTGTGGCAGACTGGCATTTGGCAGCAGGCAAGAGGGCAGGCAGCGAGACATAGTAGGCCCTGGTTCCTAGCGGTGGTTCCAGGGCCGTAAATGAACATCATGAGGTTCCAGACAGCGGTCGTGAAGCCCACATTGTGTCCAATACACAATTGGGACAGCACAGTTTTCAACCCGGACACCTCTGAAATAATTACAATTTTTTTTTTGTTTTTAAATTATTGCAGCTATTGTTGAGCGTAATAGCTGGTGGCGCATGGGCAGCAACACCTTGTAATGTGTTCCCTGGCAGTGGAGAGGAGACACAGACAGCAGAAGGAAATATAACAGCAGGCAGCGTGAGGAGGATAAGTGTGTGGCAGACTGGCATTTGGCAGCAGGCAGGAGGGCAGGCAGCGAGACATAGTAGGCCCTGGGTCCTAGCGGTGGTTCCAGGGCCATAAATGAACCTCATGAGGTTCCAGACAGCAGTCGTGAAGCCCACATTGTGTCCAATACACAATTGGGACAGCACAGTTTTCAACCCGGACACCTCTAAATTAATTACAATTTTTTTTTTCAAAATAATGCAGCTATTGTTGAGCGTAATAGCTGGTGGTGCATGGGCAGCAGCACCTTGTAATGTGTTCCCTGGCAGTGGAGAGGAGACACAGACAGCAGGAGGAAATATAACAGCAGGCAGCGTGAGGAGGATAAGTGTGTGGCAGACTGGCATTTGGAAGCAGGCAGAGGGCAAGCAGCGAGACTTAGTAGGCCCTGGGTCCTAGCGGTGGTTCCAGGGCCGTAAATACACAGCATGAGGTTCCAGACAGCGGTCGTGAAGCCCACATTGTGTCCAATACACAATTGGGACAGCAGAGTTTTCAACCCGGACACCTCTAAATTAATTACAATTTTTTTTTTTTCAAAATAATGCAGCTATTGTTGAGCGTAATAGCTGGTGGTGCATGGGCAGCAGCACCTTGTAATGTGTTCCCTGGCAGTGGAGAGGAGACACAGACAGCAGGAGGAAATATAACAGCAGGCAGCGTGAGGAGGATAAGTGTGTGGCAGACTGGCATTTGGCAGCAGGCAAGAGGGCAGGCAGCGAGACATAGTAGGCCCTGGTTCCTAGCGGTGGTTCCAGGGCCGTAAATGAACATCATGAGGTTACAGACAGCGGTCGTGAAGCCCACATTGTGTCCAATACACAATTGGGACAGCACAGTTTTCAACCCGGACACCTCTAAAATAATTACAATTTTTTTTTTGTTTTTAAATTATTGCAGCTATTGTTGAGCGTAATAGCTGGTGGCGCATGGGCAGCAACACCTTGTAATGTGTTCCCTGGCAGTGGAGAGGAGACACAGACAGCAGAAGGAAATATAACAGCAGGCAGCGTGAGGAGGATAAGTGTGTGGCAGACTGGCATTTGGCAGCAGGCAGGAGGGCAGGCAGCGAGACATAGTAGGCCCTGGGTCCTAGCGGTGGTTCCAGGGCCATAAATGAACCTCATGAGGTTCCAGACAGCAGTCGTGAAGCCCACATTGTGTCCAATACACAATTGGGACAGCACAGTTTTCAACCCGGACACCTCTAAATTAATTACAATTTTTTTTTTCAAAATAATGCAGCTATTGTTGAGCGTAATAGCTGGTGGTGCATGGGCAGCAGCACCTTGTAATGTGTTCCCTGGCAGTGGAGAGGAGACACAGACAGCAGGAGGAAATATAACAGCAGGCAGCGTGAGGAGGATAAGTGTGTGGCAGACTGGCATTTGGAAGCAGGCAGAGGGCAAGCAGCGAGACTTAGTAGGCCCTGGGTCCTAGCGGTGGTTCCAGGGCCGTAAATACACAGCATGAGGTTCCAGACAGCGGTCGTGAAGCCCACATTGTGTCCAATACACAATTGGGACAGCAGAGTTTTCAACCCGGACACCTCTAAATTAATTACAATTTTTTTTTTTTCAAAATAATGCAGCTATTGTTGAGCGTAATAGCTGGTGGTGCATGGGCAGCAGCACCTTGTAATGTGTTCCCTGGCAGTGGAGAGGAGACACAGACAGCAGGAGGAAATATAACAGCAGGCAGCGTGAGGAGGATAAGTGTGTGGCAGACTGGCATTTGGCAGCAGGCAAGAGGGCAGGCAGCGAGACATAGTAGGCCCTGGTTCCTAGCGGTGGTTCCAGGGCCGTAAATGAACATCATGAGGTTCCAGACAGCGGTCGTGAAGCCCACATTGTGTCCAATACACAATTGGGACAGCACAGTTTTCAACCCGGACACCTCTGAAATAATTACAATTTTTTTTTTAAATTATTGCAGCTATTGTTGAGCGTAATAGCTGGTGGCGCATGGGCAGCAGCACCTTGTAATGTGTTCCCTGGCAGTGGAAACACACAGACAGCAGGAGGAAATATAACAGCAGGCAGCGTGAGGAGGATAAGTGTGTGGCAGACTGGCATTTGGCAGCAGGCAGGAGGGCAGACAGCGAGGCATAGTAGGCCCTGGGTCCTAGCGGTGGTTCCAGGGCCGTAAATACACAGCATGAGGTTCCAGACAGCAGTCGTGAAGCCCACATTGTGTCCAATACACAATTGGGACAGCACAGTTTTCAACCCGGACACCTCTAAAATAATTACAATTTTTTTTTTCCAAATTAATGCAGCTATTGTTGAGCGTAATAGCTGGTGGCGCATGGGCAGCAGCACCTTGTAATGTGTTCCCAGGCAGTGGAGACACAGACAGCAGGACGAAATACAACAGCAGCGGCAGCAGCAGGTGTATGTGTGTGTGCCAGTCGTCACTTCATGTCCCCCTATCGCCAACAACAGGGGCCATGAATTTGCCTTCCACCCAAGCCTGGTTCATTTTGAGAAACATCAGTCTGTCCACAGACTTGTGAGACAGACGAGATTGCTTCTCAGTGACGACTCCACCGGCTGCACTGAAGCAACGCTTTGACAGCACGCTGGAAGGGGGGCAGGAGAGCACTTCCAGGGCGTACTGCGCAAGCTTGCTCCAGATCGGCAGGTGCTTGACCCAATACTCCATGGGATCAACAGGGGCCACGCTGTCAAGCCCGCTGAAGGACCCCATGTAGTCAGCCACCATGCGGGTCAAGCGCTGCCTGTGACTGGAGAAGGATGCTGCTGCAGGCACCTCCTCTCTAGTCCTTGGCAGCTCTACACTCATGTAGAGCTCTTGGGTCAGAGACAGCAGGTCTGTGGTGCGCTTGCTGCTGGTGGATGCAGGCACCTGCTGCTGCCTCTGTGCTGGCTGGACAGTGGGGGTGGATGTCTGAGGGAAGGCTTCCTCCAAGCGCTCAACAAGGGACAGCTGCAAATCCCTCATTTGTTGCGCACGGTCTCCTCCTGCAGGCAGGAACTGGCTGAGCTTCCCCTTCAGACGTGGGTCCAGCATCATGCAGATCCAGATGTTCTCCCTCTTCTTCATCTGGATCACCCTTGGGTCCTTGCGCAGGCACCTCATCATGTGCGCTGCCATTGGGAAGAGTCTGGCCACGTCTGTTGGCACATCATCGGCATCCCCAGAGCCGAGAGTGCTGTCCTCCTCTTCCTCTGCTCCCTCCACTTCATCCTCTCTCCACCCCTGCACCAGTCCAGCTGCACTCTGCTGCTCCCCCTCATCAGCAGCAAGGTCAGTGACCTCCACCAACTCCGAGCCCTCCTCCTCAGAGGTGGCCTGTGAAGCTGCCTGCAGCTCCTGCTGGTCCAAGGCTGCCGCTCCCTCTTCCAGCAGTACATACAGGGCCCTGTCCAGCACACACACCATGGGCACCCACTCGCACACCATTGCATGGTCCCTGCAAACCATGTTGGTGGCCTGCAGGAAGGGTGCCAGGACTGAGCACACCTGCTGCATGTGCCCCCAGTCCTCCGTGGAGATGATGGACGGGAGGTTGGTGGTGGCACGCCCAGTTGCAGTGAGGGGGGCAACTGTTGCTCGTGCAACGTACTGGCTGACAGCCTGCCTCTGTTCAACCAGATGCTCCAACATCGCCAGGGTGGAGTTCCAGCGAGTTGGAACATCGAGCATGAGCCGGTGCTGTGGCAGGTGCAGCTCCTTCTGCACCTCTTGCAGGCTCGCCACGGCTGCAGGCGAGTGCCGGAAGTGACGCACAACCTTCCTTGCCGCCTTAAGGAGTCGGTCCATCCCCTGGTAGGTCCGCAGGAACTTTTGGACTACCAGGTTCAGGACGTGCACCAGGCAGGGGATGTGGGTCAGGTCTCCCCTGCTGATGGCAGCAACCAGGTTTGCCCCATTGTCGGACACCACCTCCCCGACTCTGAGGCCTCTGGGGGTCAGCCAATTCCTCTCCTGCTCTCGGAATTTGGCCAGGACGTGGTTCGCCATCAGTTTGGTCTTCCCCAGGCTGACCAATTCCAGCAGCGCTTGGCAGTGGCGGGGCTTCACGCTGCTGCTGAGGCGGGGGGTTTGGGCTGGTGTGCTGGAGGATGGAAGCGGATCAGAGGAACCTGCTGCTGTTCCGCTGACCCTGCATGGTGGCACTACCCACTGCGTTGTTGCTGCTGCTGCTCTGACAGTGCCCGATGCTGCTCCCCCCTCCTCACCCCCTTCCACCAAGCTGACCCAATGCGCAGTGAAGGACAGATAGCGGCCTGTCCCAAACCAGCTGCTCCACGAGTCCATGGTGACGTGGACCCGTTGACCCACCGCGTGCTCCAGCCCTCTCCCGACATTAGTCATCAAAGAGCGGTGAAGTGCAGGGATGGCCGTGCGTGCAAAATAATGTCGGATGGGGATTGGCCAATCGGGAGCTGCACACATCAGGAGTGCACGCATGTCGCTCCCCTCCTGCACAAGGGAATAAGGCAGGAGTTGGGAGCACATGGCCCGTGCCAGCAAGCCATTCAGCTGACGCACACGACGGCTGCTGGGAGGCAGAACCCTGACCACCCCCTGGAAGGTGTCGCTGAACAGGGTCTGGCGAGGCCTTTTGCTGGCACGGGAAGCAGTGGAGGGAGCAGAGGAGGCCACTGAGGACTGGCTGCCAGAACAGGCCTCAGTGTCGGCGGCAGGAGTTGCAGAGGGAGGAGGAGCAGTGCGTTGCTGACGCACTCCTGCTGCTGACGGCTTTGCAGTGGTGGCGGGTCTGCCACTGCCAGCTTCGTTCAACTTCACGAACTCCTCATGATCGTGAAAGTGTTTCCCTATAAGATGGTTTACCAGAGAGGTGGTGCAAAACGCAGAGGGCTCCTTCCCTCTGCTGAGCTGCTTGCGGCACTGGTTGCAGGTGGCATACTTGCATTTCAAATATGGAAGGGTGAAAAAATTCCATATTGGGGAGGTGAAGTTGCCCCTTAGGCTAGAAGGTGCTGCTGCTGCTGGTCTCCCAGTGGTGGTTGGGTGGTTCTTGGTGCGGCTGGTGGTGACACTGGCAGAACTCGTCTCCTGATCAGCACGCTGTGTGGCCTGCATACCACGCCCACTTGTGATCCTGCTCATGCCTGCGATGCTGATCCTTCTAGCAAGGCCCGCAGATGCATCTTCCTCCTCCTCAGAGCTGATGACATCCCCACTCCCAGGACCTGGCAACCAGTCTTTGTCCTTCACAGTGTCATCATCATCCTCCCCCTCCGCAAACATGTCCTGCTGGGATCCCCCAAACTCCTCTTCTGCATGCATGGGCGGATGGACAGTCACCACTGTCTGACTGTCCAAAGCATCATCCCCCAAAGTGCCCATCAGCATTCCTTCCTCCTCCAATTCTGCCGCAACAGCATTCCATAGCCCCGCTGTGTTTGGGGATAACATGAAGGTGCTGCTGAGTGACAGGGTGCTGGTGTTGCCCGCTGGGGCTGGAGAACTGCACTCCTCCTCCTCTCCCCCAGGCAGTGCTGGGCGGCTGCTGCTGCTCTTGCGAACAGGAGTGGTGGCGGGGGTGGAGGACTCGGTTCCAGAGCTAATGGTGGCCTGCTCATCCACCATCAGTTCCACCACAGCATCTGCGTCCTTCTCCTCAATAGGACGGCTACGACCTGGCGGTGGGAGGAACATCTGGGCCACACGCTGCTGCTGCTGCTGCTGTGTCTCTGCAGCATGACTCCCAGCTATTGGGCGGCCAAGGCGTCCACGGCCAGTGGCTAATGGCGGAATGGCCACTGGTGCAGACGCAGAACTGCGCATGGTGGTGGTGGCGCGGCTGCCACGCCCACGACCTCCTCTCTTGGCGATGCCCTTGCTGCCCTTGCTGCCCCTGCCCAAACCGCGGCTGCCAGTGCCAGACATTGTATATTTTTAATATTATACAAATGAAAAAAAAAACGTATGTATGTAAAGGCGGGTGGGACAAGTAGGATACTTTAATGGGATGGGACTGGTGGTGGTGGGTGTGTGAGGTGACGGACAGGTGTACTCTACAGCAGAGATCGGTGTAGCGCTAACGAGAGAGTGCACACTGCGCACACAAAGACCCTAGCTGACGCTGACTGACGGTGTCCCTATACACAGACTACAGTACAAGTCAGCAAATACACAATAGAAGTAATATATAAACAATAGGACGGGTGTAGCACTAACGAGCGGGTGCGGACAGCGCAGACGTGCACTGCGCACACAAAGACCCTAGGTAACGCGGTGACGGACGGTACCTATACACAGACTAGAGTACACTACACTACAGTACTACTAACTAAACAATAGAAGAATCTAGCTAAATAATACAACAGGTGTGACTAGATTACAGAGAGCAGATACAGCAGGACAGGTATAGCAGTAAAGCTGGGCCTTGCTAACTAAAAAATAGTACAAATCTATCTAACACAGAAGTAGTAGTAGTACAGGAGTAGAGTAGGACAGGTGATAGCATAGGTAAGGTAACTAGAGACTAGAGCACAGAGCAGGGCAGGCTGCCTTGCCTAGGCACAGGGCCTAGCTTCTGGCTGCAGGCTTGCAGCAGAACCAGTGACAGGTCTCTCTCCCTCCCTAGTCCCCCTAGTAATCACCCAAACTAAACTGCCTAAAATACAATCTATCTACAATACAAAGCAATACAGTTGAAGATCAAGTGTTGGAGTGTGAAAACGCTAGGTTTAGAACAATTGCAATGCACTTGCACACAGACAAAAAGCACTGGAGCAGTCTCTCAGTACTATCAGTCAGTAAGTCGCAAGCAGGACGAGTGAGGCAAGATGGCGTCCGCTATTTATAGAGGGGGGCTTGGCCAGGCTCCCCCTCTGTGATTGGCTGCAGTCAGAGGGCTGGGAGCCCTCTGATTCGCTTGTGAGGACTCGAGGTGACGTCTGGCGTGACGCTATCCGAGCTGGTGACGCTATCCGAGCTCGGATAGCTAAGATATCTCCGGATAGCTGCTTGCTATCCGAGTGCGCTCGGATAGCATAGCCCGGATAGCTAATACTATTCGAGCTCGGTATTCGAGCTCGAATAGTGAAAAAAGAGCTAGGATATCCGAGTAACTCGGATATCCTAGCTCAGATGAGCATCACTGGGCACAAGATTGCCGACAGTAGAATATCAGTAATGTTACTAATATTCTACTATTGCCTTCTCTAACCTAATCCTCACATTAATCTTTCCCTACTTACACCTAACATTAACCCCCCACCTACGCCTATCACTAATCTCCCCCATACTTACCTCTAACACTAATGTCACCTTTTTTATGCCTAACCCTAACTCCCCAACCTACCCCTAACACTAACCATTTACCCATCAGCTCTCTGCTATGTCCACTATTCTCTCACCATTGATGCCTGCCATAACCGAACTCCCAGCACACAAATTACCCCCCCCCCCCCCCCCCGTGTATGGCTATACTGAAGCTGAGTGCCCATTCCCAGGATGGAACCACCATTACTTTCAGATAAACAACGCTTGCTTATACTATAGTTGAGTGCATATTGCTGAAAGCACCAAAACCCCGGCACCCACTGTAGCCAAACTGTCTGCTATACAATAGCCAAACTCCAGAAGCTCTCATCACTGCATGCACTGTCTCTAGCCGGAGTTTGGCTATACAACTACCAAACTCTCCAGCACCCAAATTGCCCTGTTTGTGCAGCAATAGCCGCAAATTACATTGTGGCCTATGGCGGCGCCCAGTTTACCAGACACGCATTGCACCAAATTTTACCTGCTCAACTTCATTAGGAAAGTGAAATCTAAGCCTCCTATTTGACAGCTATGATCCGTTTACCTATTGGAGTTTGAATTGTGCTATTACACTACCATCTCCTACCACAGCCCCCTCCTGCTACAGCTTCAGGAGCAGATGGAGTGCACAATATACGTACTGGTAGAATATCATTACTGTTATTTCAGTGGACTCACATAAGTATGATGTGGGTGATGTGGGGGGTAGCACTTTATAGTGATAGATCGGGTGGGAAGAGGTCAAAAAGATCATTGTAGATAGGCTTAAGTGCTGCAAGAAACCTTAAAAAGAAAGTGGATTTTTTTCACATTTTATAAAGCTGTTAAAACTGCTTCTCTACAAGTCAACTTGTATTTTTAGACTAGTGAATCTTTTAGATAGAAATAGATATTAAATGTATGTATTGTGTCTTTTCCGGGCATTGCTAGATGAAAAGACAAAATTGATAATCCCAGAAATAGTCTGAAAACAAGAAAACTGTGAGTTGCCAACTCAGTTATTTTTAGCGCACCAAGCAATGAGAGGGACTACCTGCTTTGAAATAGGAAATACATCTGAGTAAGCAGACCTGTCAGTTACCATTGAATGTCATGAAAAAGGCCAGGAAGAGATCAAGAAACATCAGAGTTAATGATAGGCATTGGCCATAGGAAGTTACATAGCAATTTGCACTGCAGAGGTCTGTACAATCAAAAGTTTCTGTTCTGTCTATGGGAGCTGCTATTTATATGGCTGCAGAAAGTAAGATTGTAGATCAAAAACAATATTGGATGTGTGTTAACATGTCAACAAAACATGATTTATTTAATGTTTTCCTTTAACTAGGTACCACATTAAAGTGGACCCAAATTAAAAATACAAGAGTTCAGAAATAAAATCTATTTTCTAACGTATAATAATAAAAATCAGCCTTTTTTCAACTGTATGATGACAAATATCAAATATTTTACATTTATTGGAGGAACCCCTCCCTTCCTTTCATATTGCCGGGACAGAATCCGGCAGACTGGTGGAGGAGATAAAAAACAAAAACAAAACCCAGGCTGCTACTGATGATGTCACAGACGTGGTGATCTCAGCTTGTGTGAGATTTCACATAGACAACGCCCCTGTGAGGTAGGGTAGCTGATGACAAACACACCCATGATCTAAAACCTCCTACTAAGCTCAGAAGTAATGGCTGGCACCTATATAACCTTAGTTATGAAAAGAGAAGGGTGAAAAGCATGCACTGAAATGCTCATAGGCTTGAAGGAGTGTTTATTTATCTTTGTAAGTGGCAGAGTGGTGCAATTAAATATTTTGAATTAAAAAAATGTTTGCTTCGGGTCCACTTTAAGCTTTTCCTGCTGCACAACAAATCCCTGGGAGTAAAAATTATCTTTAATGTTTTTCGTTAAAAGGTATCCATAAATAAATTCTATGATCTATTTTTTTTTTAATTATTTATTCAAACTGATAACAACACATCAATCTGCTTTTGATCTGTTACATGTGTTACTAGTAATGTCACATCATGTGACAGGAACATGTCATTGTTTACATCACAATCAGCAGTGAGTGGATGTTGTTTACACACATTTATTTATTTATTTTTATATTTTTTTACAAATTGATGCTTTTCCCAAAGAGACACTCTAGGGGTGAAAATAAACCATACATTTTTTTTTCTTTATTTCAGTCATTTTTCTTGATTGATTGTATCGTTCGAACGATCAAACCAATCCATCATACACTATAACAAAAACAACTATTACAAAAACATACACTATTACAAAAGCTGCATTTTATTTAAGACTGTAAAACTCAAACTTATCTTTGAATGATATTTTAGAATTAAAGCAACCCTTTGAGACCAACAATTGTATCCTTCTACCTACTTCTGAAAATGCCTTTTTTTTTTAATTGACATTTAATTTTCTGAATAAAGTGAATGTGAAATGGAGGGACCAAGAGGATTTTTTTCTTACATGGGGCTTCATCCTACCCCCTGTATTGTGTCAGCTCCCTTCTTGTCCTTCCTGTCCGATCTGATAAGCTGCTGCAGCCAAATTAAAGTCCACAACCCAATCTTTTTCTACCTGCTTTGCCACGTCCTAAAAGTGTTGCAGGCCATGCAACCCTATGTGATGCTCTGCTCATCAGTAAATATAAGCACAGTCAAGTGAGGGCTCTGTGCATAAAGAGGTTGAGGAGTTTATCTTTCACAATCCACATATGCAAGTTGAAAGAAGTGGCATACATTTCAAAAGTAGCCGGGGCACAATCTTGGCTGCACAATCATGTATACACTTCAATTTTTTACTATTTTAGGCTTAGGGCCCATTTCCACTAGGAGTGGTGCGAAGCAGCTACATAGCCGCATCGCACCGCAGGTGTCCTGAAACACATGCACGGCAATGGAAGAGTTTCCACTGCCTGCATGTTGTGCGGAGCGGTGGGGAGCAATCCGAGAAAATGCAGCATGCTGCAGATTCTTGCACGCCTGCATCTGCCCGCAGCCGCGTCCTATCTCTTCAATTCATTTCCGCATCTGGAGATGCGGAAGGGACATGGGCAGTGGTGGAAATGATGCTATGTGGCTAGGTTGCTGCATTTGCATCACTTTAGTAGTGGAAACCGGCCCTTAGAGATAAAAATAAGTCGTTAGGCTTCATTGACTACTTTAGACTTAAAGAAAAACAAAAATTTGGGCTTTATTAATTTTGTAAGAGATGAACTGTAGCTTGTGCAAGAAAAGATATGTTAATCCCTTTGGAAACCGTTCATACAGTTTAATATAAACAAGTTTACATGCCTAGCCTATCTAAACAAAATAAACTATTGCTAAAAAAGGGAAAAAAAATACAAATCTTACAAATGTGAAAAATTACTTTTTTTATCATCCAAATAAATAATAAATACATTGGAACACAAATAAGATGGACACTTACATTATTAAATAATGTACTCATTACAATAATAGAAATCTTCAATTGTATTAGTTAGTATGGGTATTATTATTTATTTATTTCATTTTTGGGTGGGATTTTTTTATTACAAACTGTAACAACAGCATTTTCTAACTAGAGATGTTTATTTTACATCTTGCTCCCTCCTTTATTTTTTTGACATAATAATGACTCAGCAGTTGGACTTTCTATCTGACTTGCTGCATTTTTAAACTACAGGCCTTTTACCCAGGGATTTGAATTAGTCAACCCCCACTTTCTTTAGAAATTCTGTTTGAAAGAAAAAATGGAAAAAAAAAATCAAGTTTCCTTACTCATGTTTCTAAAAGTTTTCTCCAGTGCATTCACAGAAGATGGCCTTTATATGCTATATTTTCTTGTTCACATGCTGTTTTTAACATTTTTCTTACTGACTGACTAAGAATATATTATATGGTATTGTTGGGTTATAGTCCACAGACTTCATCTTGAGTTCTGAACTACTATCCCTTAGAAAGTAAGGCATATCATGTATAGTGTCTTACAATACTGAGTACACCTCTCACATTTTTGTAATTATTTTATTATATATTTTCATGGGATATTGTTGAAGATATGACACTCAGTGATGCTCATCCGAGCTTGGATATCCGAGATACTCTGATATTCTAGCTCTTTTTTCACTATTCGAGCTCGAATACCGAGCTCAAATAGTATTAGCTATCCGGGCTGTGTTATCCGAGCGCACTCGGATAGCAATCAGCTATCCGGAGATATCCTAGCTATCCGAGCTCGGATAGTGTCATCCGCTCGGATAGCGTCATGTCAGACGTCACCTCGAGTCCTCTGAAGCGAATCAGAGGGCTCCCAGCCCTCTGACTGCAGCCAATCACAGAGGGCGAGCCTGGCCAAGCCCCCCTCTATAAATAGCGGGCGCCATGTTGCCTCGCTCGTCCTGCTTGCGACTTACTGACTGACTGTACTGAGAGACTGCTCCAGTGCTTTTTGTCTGTGCAAGTGCATCTATTGTTCAATACACCAAGCGTTTTTACACTCCAACACTTGATATTCACCTGTATTGCTTTGTATTGTAGATCGATTGTATTTTAGGCAGTTTAGTTTGTGTGATTACTGACTAGGGACTAGAGAGGGAGACTGTCACTGGAGCTGCTACAGCTGCAGCCAGCAGATAGGCCCTGTGCCTAGGCAAGGCAGCCTGCCCTGCTCTGTGCTCTAGTCTCTAGTTACCTGTGCTCTCACCTGTCCTACTCTACTGTACTACTTCTGTGTTAGATAGATTATTGTACTATTTTGTAGTTAGCATGCCCAGCTTTACTGCTATACAATACAATACAATACAATACAATAACATTTGTAAAGCACTTTTCTCCCATAGGACTCAAAGCGCATAGCTGTGTCTCAGATTAATACAGGGTTGCAGGCTGGGTTGTGTTACAGAGGAGATAGTCAGATGTTCATGAATGCCAAACTGAAGAGGTAGCTTTTCAGTTTAGACTTAAATGCTTCCAGGGATGGAGCTGTCCTGATTGGGTGTGGCAGGGAGTTCCAAAGTGTAGGGGCAGCATGACAAAAGGCTCTGTCTCCAAAGGTTTTGAGGTGGATTCTGGGGGTGACCAAGGTGTTACGTCCTTTTGATCTAAGATTGTGGGGGGTGTGATGCAGTTTCAACAAGTCCTTCAGGTATCCAGGGCCCAGATTGTGCAAGGATTTTAATGTCAGTAAGCCAATCTTAAACAGAATTCTCCATTTTATCGGTAGCCAGTGGAGTGAGCACAGGGTTGGTGTTATGTGGCAATGGCGGGGTTGGCTCGTTAACAGCCTTGCGGCGACATTCTGTACTAATTGCAGGCGGCGTAAGTTTTTCTTATGCAGGCCTGTGTAGAGGACGTTGCAGTAGTCTAACCTTGATGTGACGAAGGCATGGACTAGGGTTGGAAGATCCTCTGAAGGAATTAGGTGTTTAATCCTTGCAATATTCCTTAAGTGAAAGAAGGAATGTTTCACAACAGCTGAGATTTGATTCCTGAAGCTTAATTTCCCATCAATCAGTATTCCCAGGCTGCGCACACAGTCTGAGTTGTTCAGGTATGAGCTCCCTATACTTAGCGGTGTTGGTTGAGACTGGGGCTGCTTTGCTGTTGAGCCCTGGCCCTCGATAACAAGAACCTCAGTTTTGTCAGCATTAAGTTTTAGCCAATTATTATTCATCCACTCCTGAAGCTCAGCTAAGCATGCGTTTATTTGTGGAGTAGGGTCTGTGACATCAGGTATGAATGACAAATATAGCTGGGTGTCATCAGCATAGCAATGATATGTCAGGCCATGTTTTTGTATGATTTCTCCTAGTGGCAGCATGTATATGGTGAAAAGTAAAGGGGATAATATTGCGCCCTGAGGTACACCGTATTTTAGTGGTACAGGGTTGGAGAGGAAGGGCCCTAAGGCTACCTTTTGTGTTCTGCCAGCCAGGAAGGAGTTGAACCACCGGAGAACAATGCCATCTATGCCACAGTACTCTTGTAGCCTGTTGTATACCTGTCCTGTATCTGCTCTCTGTAATCTAGTCACACCTGTTCTATTGTTTAGCTAGATTCTTCTATTGTTTAGTTAGTACTGTAGTACTGCAGTCAGTGCTAGTATTTGTTAGAGTAGTAGTACTACTGTTTTAGCTTTCTACAGAACTGCTGTGCTGTGAGCAGTGCCAGTGTGACAGTTAGTGTGCACTAGTGTCTTCTCCTCTGCTGTCTGACTGGCACTTGGCACGTGCCACATCCGGCATGCTCCTGGCACACGTTACACTTGCTGCTGCTGCTGCATTGCCCTGCTCCTGCTGCCTGTGCAGCTCCCACCGCCAGGGTGCCACAGGCCATTGCTACCACCTATATTTAACCCAAAACACAATTGCTGCGTAACTTTTTGGAGGTGTCTGGGGTGAAAACTGTCATGTCCCAGTTGTGCGGTTGGACTTTGGACACAATGTGGGCTGCACGACTGCTGTCTGGAACCCAGGCCTGATGTTAATTTACAGCTATTTTTTTGGGGGGGGGGGATTTTAAGTCCCCACATCATCAATTAGTGTTCCCCTTTACAAAATAATGATGCTACATGCCTCATATATCCTAAAAACATTTTTAAAGCAATTTAAAGGCCACTTCCGGTTTTTCTATCAGGATATCCGAATTTGCCCGGATAGCCTGGATACTGTGGTCGGATATCCGATTTGCATTCGGATCGGAAAATTTTGAACTCGGATATCCGACCCGGATCGGATATCGGGGTATCCGGATCCGAATTGGATCCGGATTTAGAAAAGGGGTATCCGAGCATCACTAATGACACTTTAATACAGTGTAGTCAGTGTACAGCTTGTATAACAGTGTAAATTTGCTGTATTATCAGAATAACTCAACACAAAGTCATTAATGTCTAAACCTCTGGCATAAAAGTGAGTACATCCCTAAGTGAAAAATGTCAAAATTCTGCCCAATTAGACATTTTTACTCCCTTCGCTCATGTTACTTGGTAGTGTTACAGTGTTTTAGATGTGAATGAGGAGCAGGTATAATGCATTTGTTGCTATTGCTCTCACACTTTCTCATACTGGTTTCTGCAAGTTCAACATGACACCTCATGGTAGAGAATGTTATACATAAAGATGGCATAGGCTATAAGAATATTGTTAACCCTCCTGGCGGTTCATTTATTCTGCCAAATAGGCAAAAATCCATTTTTTTTTTAATTTTTTTTGTTTCTTCATGTAAAGCTACCAGAGTGGTAGCTACATGAAACACCACTAGAGGGCACATGTGTCCCTCTAGTGCGATCGTCGCCGGAATCAATAGCAAACAGGGGAACGCATATATAAAGCGTTCCCCTGTTTGGCTTCTCCTGTTGCCATGGCGACGATCAGAATGACGTCATGGACGTCAGCCGACATCCTGACGTCAGACGCCTCCGATCCAGCCCATAGCGCTGCCTGGAACTCATTGGTCCGGGCAGCGCAGGGCTCTGGCGGCGGGGGCCTCTTCCGCTGCTGTGTGTGGGTGATCACCGCAGAGCGGCGGCGATCAAGCTGTACGCGCGGCTAGCAAAGTGCTAGCTGCACGTACAGCACTTTAAATGGGGCGAATCGCCCCACCAGGGGCTAAGATATCCTCCTGCGTGGCATACCCGAGCTCAGCTCGGGCTTACCGCCAGGAAGGTTAATGCTAGGAGGAGGAGTTGGAGTGGAGTCTGAGCAATTTTGGGTACCTGGAGTCAGTGGTTTCAATAGACTGAGGAGTCAGAGTTGGATGATTTTTGTACCAAATTGATAGCCTTTGTAAAATGTAGATTAAGGAGTAGAGTTGGGCCGAACGGTTCGCCTGCGAACGGTTCCATGCGAACTTAAGTGGTTCGCGTTCGCGTCCCGCAGGCGAACCTTTGCGGAAGTTCGGTTCGCCCCATAATGCACATGGAGGGTCAACTTTGACCCTCTACATCACAGTCAGCAGGCCCAGTGTAGCCAATTAGGCTACACTAGCCCCTGGAGCCCCACCCCCCCCTTATATAAGGCAGGCAGCGGCGGCCATTACGGTCACTCGTGTGCTGCCTGCGTTAGTGAGAGTAGGGCGAGCTGCTGCAGACTGTCTCTCAGGGAAAGATTAGTTAGGCTTAACTTGTTCCTGTCTGGCTGCATACCTGTTCTGTGAACCCACCACTGCATACCTGTGCTGTGAACCCACCACTGCATACCTGTGCTGTGAACCCACCACTGCATACCTGTGCTGTGAACCCACCACTGCATACCTGTTCAGTGAACCCACCACTGCATACCTGTGCTGTGAACCCACCACTGCATACCTGTTCAGTGAACCTGCCACTGCATACCTGTTCTGTTCAGTGGACCCGCCACTGTATACCTGTTCATTGAACCCACCACTGCATACCTGTGCTGTGAACCCACCACTGCATACCTGTTCTGTGAACCCACCACTGCATACCTGTGCTGTGAACCCACCACTGCATACCTGTTCAGTGAACCTGCCACTGCATACCTGTTCTGTTCAGTGGACCCGCCACTGTATACCTGTTCATTGAACCCACCACTGCATACCTGTGCTGTGAACCCACCACTGCAAACCTGTTCTGTGAACCCACCACTGCATACCTGTGCTGTGAACCCACCACTGCATACCTGTTCTGTGAACCCACCACTGCATACCTGTTCAGTGAACCCACCACTGCATACCTGAGCTGTGAACCCACCACTGCATACCTGTTCAGTGAACCTGCCACTGCATACCTGTTCTGTTCAGTGGACCCGCCACTGTATACCTGTTCATTGAACCCACCACTGCATACCTGTGCTGTGAACCCACCACTGCATACCTGTTCTGTGAACCCGCCACTGTATACCTGTTCTGTTTAGTGAACCCGCCACTGTATACCTGTTCTGTTTAGTGAACCCGCCACTGTATACCTGTTCTGTTTAGTGAACCCGCCACTGCATACCTGTTCTGTTCAGTGGACTCGCCACTGTATACCTGTTCAGTGAACCCGCCACTGCATACCTGTTCTGTTCAGTGGACCCGCCACTGTATACCTGTTCAGTGAACCCGCCACTGCATACCTGTTGTGTTAAGTGAACCTGCCACTGCATACCTGTTCTGTGAACCCGCCACTGTATACCTGTTCTGTTTAGTGAACCCGCCACTGTATACCTGTTCTGTTTAGTGAACCCGCCACTGCATACCTGTTCTGTTCAGTGGACCCGCCACTGTATACCTGTTCAGTGAACCCGCCACTGCATACCTGTTCTGTTCAGTGGACCCGCCACTGTATACCTGTTCAGTGAACCCGCCACTGCATACCTGTTGTGTTCAGTGAACCTGCCACTGCATACCTGTTCTGTGAACCCACCACTGTATACCTGTTCTGTTTAGTGAACCCGCCACTGCATACCTGTTCTGTTCAGTGGACCCGCCACTGTATACCTGTTCAGTGAACCCGCCACTGCATACCTGTTCTGTTCAGTGGACCCGCCACTGTATACCTGTTCAGTGAACCCGCCACTGCATACCTGTTCTGTTCAGTGGACCCGCCACTGTATACCTGTTCAGTAAACCCGCCACTGCATACCTGTTGTGTTCAGTGAACCTGCCACTGCATACCTGTTCTGTGAACCCGCCACTGTATACCTGTTCTGTTTAGTGAACCCGCCACTGTATACCTGTTCTGTTTAGTGAACCCGCCACTGCATACCTGTTCTGTTCAGTGGACCCGCCACTGTATACCTGTTCAGTGAACCCGCCACTGCATACCTGTTCTGTTCAGTGGACCCGCCACTGTATACCTGTTCAGTGAACCCGCCACTGCATACCTGTTGTGTTAAGTGAACCTGCCACTGCATACCTGTTCTGTGAACCCGCCACTGTATACCTGTTCTGTTTAGTGAACCCGCCACTGTATACCTGTTCTGTTTAGTGAACCCGCCACTGCATACCTGCTCTGTTCAGTGGACCCGCCACTGTATACCTGTTCAGTGAACCCGCCACTGCATACCTGTTGTGTTCAGTGAACCTGCCACTGCATACCTGTTCTGTGAACCCGCCACTGTATACCTGTTCTGTTTAGTGAACCCGCCACTGTATACCTGTTCTGTTTAGTGAACCCGCCACTGCATACCTGTTCTGTTCAGTGGACCCGCCACTGTATACCTGTTCAGTGAACCCGCCACTGCATACCTGTTGTGTTCAGTGAACCTGCCACTGCATACCTGTTCTGTGAACCCGCCACTGTATACCTGTTCTGTTCAGTGAACCCACCGCATCAGTGCGCATACCTGTGCAGTTAAGTGAACCCACCTACCTACGTGAGTGCACGCAGTGTGATATACCACTCCGTGCATACCCGATATGGACAAAACAGGTAGAGGAAGAGGTAGTGCCAGAGCCAGAGAAAGGCCACCCGGCAGATCTGCGCGAGGTCGTGTAAATGTAATTTCGTGTGGACCTGGCCCACAGTACAGTGCTCGGAAGAAGGCACGTCCCATCACCTCCCAAGATTGTCAGGACGTGGTTGAGTATTTAGCGACACAGAACACCTCATCTTGCTCAGCCACCAGCGCTACTACTAGCACCACTTCCGCTGCATTTGACACTTCGCAAGAATTATTTAGTGTTGAAATCACTGATGCACAGCCATTGTTGTTACAGCCAGATGAATTTTCACCAGCTCATATATTTGAGTTACCCGGCAACACTATGGATGTAACGTGTAAGGAGGATGAAGGACCTACTGATGGTGCATGTTTGGATTTGTCTGAGGCAAGCGAAGCTGGGCAGGATGATTATGATGATGACGATGATAGGGATCCTCTGTATGTTCCCAATAGAGGAGATGAAGAGGGGGACAGTTCAGAGGGGGAGTCAGAGAGTAGTAGGAGGAGAGAAGTTGCTGAAAGAAGCTGGGGCAGCTCTTCGTCAGAAACAGCTGGTGGCAGAGTCCGGCACCATGTATCGCCACCTATGTACAGCCAGCCAACTTGCCCTTCAGCATCAGCTGCTGAGGTGACGGTCCCCATAGTGCCCACATCCCAGGGTGGCTCAGCGGTGTGGAAATTTTTTAATGTGTGTGCCTCAGATCGGACCAAAGCCATCTGTTCGCTCTGCCAACAAAAATTGAGCCGTGGAAAGGCCAACACTCACGTAGGGACAAGTGCCTTACGAAGGCACCTGGAGAAAAGGCACAAACAGCAATGGGATGGCCACCTGAGCAAAAGCAGCAGCAGCACACAAAAGCAAAGCCACCCTCCTTCTCCTCTTCCTCCTCCATCAGGTGCATTATCTGCTTCTGCCGCTTTCTCCCTTCCACCTTCACAGGCACCCTCCTCCACTCCGCCTCTGCCCTTGAGCGGTTCCTGCTCCTCTGCCCACAGCAGCAGTCAGGTGTCCGTGAAGGAAATGTTTGAGCGGAAGAAGCCAATTTCGGCCAGTCACCCCCTTGCCCGGCGTCTGACAGCTGGCGTGGCGGAACTGTTAGCTCGGCAGCTGTTACCATACCGGCTGGTGGACTCTGAGGCCTTCCGTAAATTTGTGGCCATCGGAACACCGCAGTGGAAGATGCCAGGCCGCACTTATTTTTCGAGAAAGGCCATACCCCAACTGCACCGTGAAGTTGAGAGGCAAGTGGTGTCATCTCTTGCGAAGAGCGTTGGGTCAAGGGTACACCTGACCACGGATGCCTGGTCTGCCAAGCACGGGCAGGGCCGCTACATTACCTACACAGCCCATTGGGTGAACCTGGTGGTGAATGATGGCAAGCAGGGCGCAGCGGACCAAATTGTGACACCTCCACGGCTTGCAGGCAGGCCTCCTGCCACCTCCTCTCCTCCTGCTACATGCTCTTCGCTGTCCTCCTCCTCCTTGGCTGAGTGGCAGTTCTCCTCTCCAGCTACACAGCCCCAGCTCCGCAGGGCCTATGCTGCATGCCAGGTAAGACGGTGTCACGCCATCTTAGACATGTCTTGTCTCAAAGCGGAGAGTCACACTGGAGCAGCTCTCCTGGCTGCTCTTAAGAAACAGGTGGATGAGTGGCTGACCCCGCACCACCTGGAGATAGGCAACGTGGTGTGCGACAACGGCAGCAATCTGCTTGCCGCTTTGCATATGGGGAAGCTGACACACATACCCTGCATGGCACATGTCATGAATCTAGTGGTTCAAAGATTTGTGGCAAAGTACCCTGGCTTAGCGAATGTCCTGAAGCAGGCCAGGAAGTTCTGTGGGCATTTGAGGCGGTCTTACACAGCCATGGCACGCTTTGCGGAAATTCAGCGCAAAAACAACATGCCGGTGAGACGCCTCATTTGCGATAGCCCGACTCGCTGGAACTCGACCCTGCTCATGTTCTCCCGCCTGCTAGAACAGAAGAAAGCCGTGACCCACTACCTCTACAACTACAGTAGAATGAAACAGTCTGGGAAGATGGGGATGTTCTGGCCCGACAACTGGACACTGATGGAAAATGCATGCAGGCTCATGCGGCCGTTTGAGGAGGTGACCAACCTGGTGAGCCGCAGTGAGGGCACCATCAGCGACTTAATTCCCTATGCTTACTTCTTGGAGCGTGCTGTGCGTAGAGTGGCGGATGAAGCTGTGAATGAGCGTGACCAGGAACCGTTACGGCAGGAACAGGCATGGGACCAATTTTCATCAGACCCAGCTGTTTCCTCAACACCTGCGGCAGCACAGAGGGGGGAGGAGGAGGAAGAAGAGAAGTCGTGTGCAGAAGACGAGTCAGACTCAGAGGATGATGAGCAAGGTGTTTCTTTGGGGGAGGAGGAGGAGGAGGAGGAGGAGGGGACAGCGGCAGGAGAACAACCTCAGCAGGCATCGCAAGGGGCTTGTGCTGCTCAACCTTCCCGTTGTATTGTTCGCGGCTGGGGGGAGGAGGTTGACTTACCTGACGTCACTGAGGAAGAGCAAGAGGAGATGGAGGGTACTGGATCCGACTTTGTGCAGATGTCGTCTTTTATGCTGTCCTGCCTGTTGAGGGACCCCCGTATAAAAAACCTCAAGGGGAATGAGCTGTACTGGGTGGCCACACTACTAGACCCTCGGTACAGGCACAAAGTGGCGGACCTGTTACCAACTCACCGGAAGGTGGAAAGGATGCAGCACATGCAGAACCAGCTGTCAACTATGCTTTACAATGCCTTTAAGGGTGATGTGACGGCACAACGCCAGCAAGGTACCACTGCCACTAATCCTCCTCCCGTGTCCACGCAGTCAAAGACAGGACGCTCCAGCGATCTCATGGTGATTTCGGACATGCGGACGTTCTTTAGTCCAACGCCTCGCCGTAGCCCTTCCGGATTCACCCTCCACCAACGCCTGGAACGGCAGGTAGCCGACTACCTGGCCTTAAGTGTGGATGTAGACACTGCTGTGAACAGCGATGAGGAACCCTTGAACTACTGGGTGCGCAGGCTTGACCTGTGGCCAGAGCTGTCCCAATTTGCCATCCAACTTCTCTCCTGCCCTGCCGCAAGCGTCCTGTCAGAAAGGACCTTCAGCGCAGCTGGAGGCATTGTCACAGAGAAGAGAAGTCTCCTAAGTCACAAAAGTGTTAAGTACCTCACCTTTATCAAAATGAATGAGGCATGGATCCCGGAGGGCTGCTGCCCGCCCCAAGACTAAGTCAGTCCCCGCACACACAGCATCTCTGCCTGCACGCCGTGTGACTGGCTGCCTGGCCTGCCCCAAGAAGACTAAGTCGCTCCCAGTCCCTCCACACAGCATGTCTGCCTGCAGGCCGCTTGACTACCTTCTCCGCCACCACCAACAGGGTCCGGGACTCCAGGCGGATTGCTGAATTTTTTTAGGCCGCTGCTAGCAGCGGCCGCTGTAATAATTTTTCTGGTGCGTGTACATGACTGCCTAATTTTTCTGGCTGCACTGCGGACAGCTGCAACAACAAAAGAAAAGGCATGTACATGCGCCCATTCCCCTTCGTGATCATTACCTTGCCGTGGTGAAGGGGCTTGCGTATCACAATGAAGCAATGACCTGCGCCTAGATGAGTGTCTCGGGGGGCACACCCACGATAATAAGGTCGTTGCCTCATTGTGGTCAGACCAAATTTGATCAGCTGGACAGTCACTGTTCTGTCATTCAGCTACATCAGCCAGGCGACCATATGGGCTGTAAAGCCACCAAAACCTGCACTCTCGCCATGGTGCGCACCAGTCCAGCACGGCCGTCACTACACAAACAGCTGTTTGCGGTGCGTTACACGGTGAGTTTGGTGTGTCAGTGTGAAGCAGTACCTTAATTACACTACCTGATTGATGTATACACATGCAAGATGTTTGAAAGCACTTTAGGCCTGTCATTTAGCATTCAATGTGATTTCTGCCCTTAAAACGCTGCTTTGCGTCAAATCCAGATTTTTCCCGGGACTTTTGGCATGTATCCCACTCCGCCATGCCCCCCTCCAGGTGTTAGACCCCTTGAAACATCTTTTCCATCACTTTTGTGGCCAGCATAATTATTATTTTTTTTCAAAGTTCGCATCCCCATTGAAGTCTATTGCGGTTCGCGAACTTTAACGCGAACCGAACCTTCCGCGGAAGTTCGCGAACCAGGTTCGCGAACCTAAAATCGGAGGTTCGGCCCAACTCTATTAAGGAGTCAGAGTCGGAGTTGGAGATGGATGATTTTTGTACCGACTCCACAACCTTGCTGCTAACACCCTGAAACTGAGCTTTCTGCCGTACATCTGTGAGAGTGCAAATTAATTGTACCAATCTTGAGTAATGTTGCAATTCTGGACCAAATTTATTTAACAAAAGTGTTAAGTTACAATAGCATTAGAGTCGTCTCGGACCTCCGATTTTAGGTTCGCAAACCTAGAAAGCGAACATGTTTGCGAACCGGCGAACGTCACAAACCACCACAGACTTCACTGGGCAGGCAAACTTTCAAAACTACAAACACTAATTCTGGCCACAAAAGTGATGGAAAAGATGTTTCAAGGGGTCTAACATCTGTAGGGGGGCATGACGGAGTGGGATACACACCAAAAGTCCCTGGGAAAAATCTGGATTTGATGCACAGCAGGGGTTAAGGGCAGAATTCACATTGCATTGCTAAATTCGAGGCCTAAAGTGCTTTAAAACATCTTGCATGTGTATACATCAATCAGGTAGTGTAATTAGTGTACTGCTTTACACTGACAGACTAAACTCACTGTGTAATGCACCGCAAACAGCTGTTTGTGTAATGACAGCCATGCTGGACTGGTGCACACCATGGCGAGAGTGCAGGCGATGGCGGTTTTAAAGCCCATATGGTCAGGCTGAGGTATCTGAATGACAGAACAACAGTGACTGAGTGTCCAGCTGATCGAATGTGGTCTGTCCACAATGAAGCAATGACCTTATTATCTTGGGTGTGCCCCCCCCCCCCCCCCAACACACACTTATT
This sequence comes from Hyperolius riggenbachi, assembly GCF_040937935.1. NCBI lineage: Eukaryota > Metazoa > Chordata > Amphibia > Anura > Hyperoliidae > Hyperolius > Hyperolius riggenbachi. Next base: position 175,553,194 of record NC_090647.1, on the reverse strand, counting down.
TAGACAGTCATTGCTTCATTGTGATACGCAAGCCCCTTCACCGCGGCAAGGTAACTATCATGAAGGGGAATTGACACATGTACATGCCTTTTGTTTTGTTGTTGCGGCCGCAGTGCAGCCAGAAAAAATTAGTCAGGCATGTACACGCACCAGAAACATTATTATAGTGGCCGCTGCTAGCAGCGGCCTTAAAAATTCACGAATCCACCTGGAGTCCTGGACCTTGTTGGAGGTGGCTGAGAAGGAAGTCAAGCGGCCTACAGGCAGAGATGCTGTGTGGGGACCGACTTAGTCTTTGGGCAGACAGTCACACGGTGTGCAGGCAGAGATTCTGTGTGCGGGGACTGACTTAGTCTTTAGGCAGGCAGTAGCCCTCCGGGATCCATGCCTCATTCATTTTGATAAAGGTGAGGTACTGAATACTTTTGTGACTTAGGCGATTTCTCTTCTCAGTGACAATGCCTCCAGCTGCGCTGAATGTCCTTTCTGACAGGACACTTGAGGCAGGCCAAGGCAGAAGTTGGATGGCAAATTGTGACAGCTCTGGCCACAGGTCAAGCCTGCGCGCCAGTAGTCCAAACGTTCATCCCTGCTCACAGTGTTTATACCCACACTTAAGGCCAGGTAGGCCATGCTGTGTGCGGGGACTGTCTTCGGGCAGGCCTGACCGTGCTTTGCAGACAAGGCATCTGTGGTCAGATGGACCCTTGACCCAACGCTGTGTGCCAGAGATGACACCACTTGCCTTTCAACATCACGGTACAGTTTGGGTATCACCTTTTTGAGAAATAATTGTGGCCTGGTATCTTCCACTGTGGTGTGTGGCTTTGCTTTTGTGTGCTGCTTTTCCTCAGGTGGTCATCCCATTGCAGTTTGTGCTATTTCATTATGTGCCTTTTTAAGGCAGTTGTCCCTATGCGGGTCTTGGTCTTTCCATGGCTCAGTTTTTGGTGGCAGAGAGTACAGATGGCATTGCTCTCATCTGAGGCAGACACACAAAAAAATGTCCACACCACTGAGCCCTGGGATGATGGCACTTTGGTGATGGCTGCTGATGGAGTGTTAAGTGGGGTGCCAGAGTCAGAGCAGGAGGAGGAAGATATGTCACACTTCCATGCGGAAGCTGAGGAAGATGAGGTGTTCTGTGTTAAATAGTCAACTACGTCCTGACAATATTGGGGGTTGATGGCACATGCCTTCTTCTGAAAACTGTACTTTGGTTGAGGGCCACACACAATCATGACAGCATGACCTCAAACAGACCTGCTGGTGGCCTGCCTCTGGCTCTGCCTCCTTCTCTTGTTTTGTCCATATTGGGGGGGATGAAGTGAAAAGTATGCACTGACTTTACTAATACAATGTGCGGTTACACAGGTGCAGTGAAAAGGTTGCGGTGACTGCTGGTACAACAATGTGCAGTCACACAGGTAAGTGAGAAAGTGACTTCTGGTACAACAATGTGCGGTTACACAGATGCAGTGAAAGGTATGCACAGACTGGTATATAAAACAGTGTGCAGTCACACAGATGCAGTGAAATCTATACAGTGACTGCTATATAAAACAGTGTGCGGTCACACAGGTGCAGTGAAAGGTATGCAGTTACTGGTATTACAAATGTGCAGCTGTCACACACAGGTACAGTGAACAGGGATGCAGTGACTGGTATATAAAACTGTGTGCTGTCACACAGGTGCAGTGAAAGGTATGCACGGACTATGCTGGGCTTGCCACTGTATAGTAATAAGCAAGGGCCAGCTGCAACACACAGGGCTGTAATATGCAGTGTCAATGGCACAAATGTGCAGTCACACACAGATGCAGTGAAATGCACTGACTGCTTGTATAATATGAATGTGCAGTCACACACAGGTGCAATGAAAGGTATACACTGAATGTGCTATGCCTGCCACAGTATAGCATTAAGCAAGGGCCAGCTGCAACACACAGGGCTGTAATATGCGGTGTCAATGGCACAAATGTGCAGTCACACACAGATGCAGTGAAAGGTACTGACTGCTTGTATAATATGTGCAGTCACACACACAGGTGCAGTGAAAGGTATACACTGAATGTGCTGGGCCTGGCACAGTATAGCAATTAGCAAGGGCCAGCTGCGACACACAGGGCTGTAATATGCAGTGCCAATGGCACAAATGAGCCGTCACACACAGATGCAGTGAAAGGTACTGACTGCTTGTATACTATGTGCAGTCACACACACAGGTCCATTGAAAGGTATACACTGAATGTGCTGGGCCTGCCACAGTATAGCAATTAGCAAGGGCCAGCTGTGACACACAGGGCTGTAATATGCAGTGTCAATGGCACAGATGTGCAGTCACACACAGATGCAGTGAAAGGTGCTGACTGCTTTTATAATATGTGCAGTCACTCACACACAGGTGCAATGAAAGGTATACACTGAATGTGCTGGACCTGCCACAGTATAGCAATAAGCAAGGGCCAGCTATGACACACAGGGCTGTAATATGCAGTGTCAATGGCACAAATGTGCAGTCAGTCACACACAGATGCAGTGAAAGGTACTGACTGCTTGTATAATATGTGCAGTCACACACACAGGTGCAGTGAAAAGGTAGGCACTGAATGTGCTGGGCCTGCCACAGTATAGCAATTAGCAAGGGGCAGCTGCGACAGAGAGGGCTGTATATGCAAGTGTCAGTGGGCCACACACACAAAAAAAAAACACATCAGAAGAACATTAGCTCTCAAAAGAGCTGTCTTGGTGGTTTTTTTTAGCAATAAGTATTAGCAAGGAGCAAGCTAACAAGCCTAACAAGAGCCTAACTAAGCTTTCCCTATGTCTCTGCAGCAACCTCTCCCTTCTCTCACTACTATAACAGCAGACAGAGTGAGATCATGGCTGACGCTGCTGCCTTATATAAGGCGGGGCCTCCAGGAGGGAGTGCATCCTGATTGGCTGCCATGTGTCTGCTGACTGTGATGTAGAGGGTCAAAGTTTACCACAATGATGTAGTATAGGGGCGTTTCGACGCGAACCAGTGATGATCACGGTAATAAGTTTGCGGCCGAACCATTCAGGTCAACTCTAAATAGCATGCAATCCTCACCTGAATCTTATTAGATGATAAAGAAAGCTACTGGAATAATAGTGAACTGACTGTTGTATTGTGTGATTATATTTGTGTTTATACAACTGAGGCAAGAACTATTTTACTTTGTTTAATATATGGCGCAGTCCATGGACTTAGTGTGTCTAAGTGCCCCTTCTTTAATATGTAGCATATGCTTCAAGAGACACTGAAGCGAGAATAATTCTTGCTTCAGAGCTCATAGCTAGCAGGGGCACGTGTGCCCCTACTAAAACGCCGCTATCCCGCGGCTAAACGGGGGTCCCTCCACCCCCAACCCCCCCCCGCAAAATCAACGACCAAATTGGTCGTAGATTTTGCTGCTTCTGGAGGCAGGGCTTACGGCTGCAGCCCTGCCTCACAGCGCGTCTATCAGCGGCTCATTGCCGCCTCTCCCCCGCCCCTCTCAGTGAAGGAAGACTGAGAGGGGCGGGGGAGAGGCGGAGATATGCGCTGACAGACGTGCGTGGGGCAGGGCTGCGGCGGTTAGCCCTGCCCCAATGCGGAAGCGCTCCCCCGCTGCACGGAGGGGGATTTGGGGGTGAAGGGACCCCTGTTAAGCCGCGGGATAGAGGCATTTTAGCAGGGGCACACATGCCCCTGCTATCTATGAGGTCTGAAGCGAGATTTATTCTCGCTTCAGACTCTCTTTCAAGAAGGTTAAATTGTTACTTTGTATGTCTTGCTGTATAAATATGATGTTTTTACTCAGTAAATCTATGTGTTCAGTTGAAGGCTATACTTCACATTTTGAATTTGACACCACGTTTCGAATGTGTCATCTATATACCTCAACAAATGGCTATATGTGGTTTCCTTGAATGTGTTCAAAGATCTCCTTTTCATGTCCTTCACGAGAACGCCAATATCTCCCATTGTACTAAGCCTGTATATGGAGTAGGTGGAAAAGCATGCTTTGAACACGTTCAGTTGAACAAAACCTAGTTATTAGTTGAGGTATGTGGATGACACAAGGGTCAAAATCAAAGCATGGGAAATACAGCCTCTTACTGAACACCTAAATACAATCTATAAAAAAAAAATAAAGATTTTTTATTTTATAAAATATATTTCTAGATTATGAAAAAAATTCTTGAGGTTGTATTGATTTTGGTTTTAACATATTTATTTACAAAATACATGGCTATAAATCAGCATCACCTGCTTCTTAATTCAACCATTGCTACGGACTAGGTATAGTTAGTAAAATGCAAATCATTACGAATTGATGCAGGATTATGTAAACTGTGTATGCAAATTTATGCAGATTGAAATGGACCAATCAAATCCTGCTGGCGCATAATTGGATTGGTTCCTTTTCAAGCTGTTTACATTTACATAATCCTGCATCAACTTGAAAATCTACATAATGCTGCATCAACGTAAAATGATTTGCATCTCATTGACCATCTCTGCCAACTTGGCAAGGACATATTAGCCCACAGCAATTATCTGGAAAATGTAAATACATGTACGACATGTTATTATGGGGCTGCTCGTTTTTTTTTTTTTTTTTAAATATATCACGGCAGAGCCCTCTCTGTTGTGTGCAGTCTGCTTCTGCAAATAACTATTTAGTTGCTTCCTTCAACTCATCTAATGTGAAGAAGTCACTAGTCCTACTGAGAAGACATGTTTTATGATGCTAAAAGAGGTCTCATTGAAAATACCTTATGTTTTCAGACACATCAATTGATAATGTTATTTACCTAGTACACTGGTCATTTAATCAACAAGTCACCCGAGTACCCAGTTACGCTACACTAACACAAATAAAATGATTCTATACTGAGAATTAAAAAGTATTTAAAAACACTTTGCTAAAATGTATTGCAAAGTACAGCTTTGCCCCAGTGAAACAAAATGTAATTGCACTTGATCACTGTTCATGTCCAAAAAATATCATGATGCATCACTTTAGAACAGTGAGTACAGCTTTTTGTGTTATAGGTCAGGCAAAGAATTATTGATCTAATATACAGTATTTATAGCTTTTAATTCAAGTCAACTGATCTGCAGTATTTTCCCTTCGTTATGGTAAGGTACAAAGCTATATGGTTCTACATATATATATATATATAAACAGGATATTAAAGCACATCTGATGTGAGAGGGGCAGGGGCAGGGCCGGGCCGAGGCAGAGGCGAGAGAGGCTCCAGCCTCTGGGCGCAGTGTAGGAGGGGACGCATAACTCACTCAGCTATCATTCCCCTATTGTGTTTGAAGCAGAGAGAAATAAGAAAAGGGGATACACGGCAGCGACTGCAAGCCAGATAACTAGAGATTAAGGTGTTCTGGGTTTGAGGGCCCTGTAGCGCCTCTTAGTCTAATAGCAATCAGTGTGTGATGGCTTGGGTGGGAGGGATGGAGAGGCGTACTTCGGTGCCTCAGCCTTGGGTGCTGGAGGACCTTGTCCCGGCTCTGGAGAGGTGTATGATGGCTGGCAACTTCTTTCTTTCTTTCTTTCTTTCTTTCTTTCTTTCTTTCTTTCTTTCTTTCTTTCTTTCTTTCTTTCTTTCTTTCTTTCTTTCTTTCTTTCCCCTCTGATAAAAGCTCAGTGTGAATTACAGTACTGCCCTCTTAAAAATAAATGCTGAGCATATGATCACTTACAGCACATGTTCAAAATCAGAACTATAACATACAGCTAAAAAGAAGTGCAAATGGTCCGTACAAATGATTCCTCTTGTTTCCAACAGTGAATAATTGTACACCTACAGCCTTTAGTTTTACAGACATTTTCTCAAGCTTGTATATGACTCATAAAGTCCTGCAGAAAATTGAAGCATGGGTTTTATTGAAGACACATAAAATATCCCTGATATCCATAAGAAATTTCATCAAAATACATTTAAAATAATTTCACACTTTTCCCCTGTCACAGTGTGATGTTTATACCTGACATGTTATAGGTAAGATACAAACACGTGTGTTGTTTACGGAAAGCACTTCTTAAAATGAACTGAGCACTATTTTTAGCACCCAGGGTATTCTCAATACCACATTAAAATGCATGCCAACAATGTTTCTCATATCTAAAAAAAACCTCCCATTTTACCTTTTAAATTTACATTTAAAATTTAGCACAGGTTTTATTAGCCTACTTAATTGTATTATTGCACTAATTAGCAAGAAATAAACAATACCTTTTACAGAGGGGTTGGGTAATTAGGACAACTTCTTCAAAAAGCTTATTCAGAGGTCATGTTTGAAGATATCATCTGTGACTTCTGTAAATAAGGAAGGCAAGAAGGGAAAGGGGGAACATGGCAGCTCCTATAGCTATTAAAAAATTCCAGGGAAAGAAAGGGTGCTTAGTTCCCTTTATATAGGGGTTTTCGGCCACAAATCAAATTACATTTAAATACTGCACTTTGTTTGTAATGCTGCCAGGAATGTAACCCTGCAATGCAAGCTATCCAATTTATTCAGAAATTTCTCTGCTGTAATTATCTTATCTCAGTATACCAATCTCTATTTTTTTGCCATCGTCGACTAGAAGGAGAGAGGGAAACTTGTCATCTCCCCTCCCACATCCCTGCTCTTCAGTGATTGGATGAGAGCATTTTAGTGTGACAGGCTTAGGCTGAAATCTAATCCTGTGCTTACACATGTTTACAAGCAAGGTAGCTATGACACTGCAGATTAGAGGAGAAAGTAAGGGAGGAAATTACATCAGGATTAGCTTCACTCCGAGGGAAAAAAGATATGGCACGTGCAATTAAATGTATAGCAGATTACTGCCTGCTACAGTCCAGTCTAAATGAGAGATCCAAAGGAACTTTGCACAGCATCAAAGAAAAATGCCTGGGCAGATTTCTTTGAAGGGCCGGAGCTTGGCTTCTGCACAGCTAAAAATGAGACTTGGGTAACGTTCCAATGCTGTGAAACTGTTAAAGAAACATCAAGCCTTTTCAGCGCTGCTGAGTAGATCTTTATTCTGGCGGTTCACTTTAACATATCTTATCGCTACTACTGGAAGGTCCCTTGTAAAATCCCATGTAACCCTTTAGGGCCCGTTTCCACTATACCTAGACATATCTGCATTGATTTTTGTTTGTGTGTGTGTGACAGTAAACAGCCCACAGGCACCCACCCACCCACCCAGAGCTGTGCCTAGTTTCCACTATAATTGTGGGTCACATTAGAAACAAACAGAGTACTACTCTAGTGCCTCTGTTATCACTGTATTGTGTTTGAACTATAGCATATCACTGTGTCTGATACTACACAGCCCACTGACACCCAGAGGTGTGTCCACTATAATTGTGTGTCACATTAGACCCAAACAGAGTACTACTCTAGTGTCTCTGTTATCACTGTATTGTGTTTGAACTATTGCATATTTCTGTGTCTGATAGCACCCACACATCTAAGGGCCTTATGGACCGGTTACACTCAAACTTGCAAGGCTGCTTTGTCGCATAACTAGTTGGCATGGAGGAGTTCACAAATAAGCTTAAAACAAATAAAAAAAAATAGGCTGTACGCTAAGCCTGTCAGTTTGTTTTCATCATATATCTCCATTATTAACTTCCCATCCTGGCATCTGCTACATGTCACACTGGTCCAGTTGAGCACTCATGCGGCCCCACACCTGCACACCTAAGGGCCTTACAGACCTGTTAGCACTCAATCTCGATAAACGCAGCGTTAAGCATGGCAGTTCGAACACACGCACTACATCCAAGGACACCATAATGGTGTATCAGGTAGTCTGCATTCCATTGCCTGGTGTGTCAGGTAGTCTGCATTCTATTGCCTGCCAGCCAGGCTGCCATCGTGCTGTAAAAAGATAGATTTGACATTTAAATAAGATTGAAATTTGTTTTGTTTTTTTGTTTTTTTATCAATAACTTTGTATTTGTGCTTTTTTATAAATAACTTTTTTTTAAAATTAATTTTTTAAAAATTAATTTTAAATATGCTTTAAAGAGAATCTGTATTGTTAAAATCACACAAAAGTAAACATACCAGTGAGTTAGGGGACATCTCCTATTACCCTCTGTCACAATTTCGCAGCTCCCCGCTGCATTAAAAGTGGTTAAAAACAGTTTTAAAAAGTTTGTTTATAAACAAACAAAATGGCCACCAAAACAGGAAGTAGGTTGATGTACAGTATGTCCACACATAGAAAATACATCCATACACAAGCAGGCTGTATTCAGCCTTCCTTTTGAATCTCAAGAGATCATTTGTGTGTTTCTTTCCCCCTGTTCTCATGCACTGAAGTTTCAGGCTGCTCTTTTCTTCCTGCAAACAGCTTTGCCCTTGTCTGTAATTCCTCACTATGTGAAATCCCAGCCAGCTCAGAGGACGATTTATCCAGCTTGTAAAAGATAAGAGAGAAGAGAGAAGCTGCTCTAATCTAAATAACACACAGGCAGTGTGCATAGAGGGGCCTGGAAGGGGGAGTTGATAGCAGAACCACAACACTGAAAAACTTGGCAGCCTTCCAGGCACAGGCCTGACAAGTCTGACAAGAGAGAGATAAGTTGATTTATTACAGAGACTGTGATAGTACAAAGTGCTGCAGTAAGCCAGAACACATTAGAATAGCTTTTGGAACTTGTAGGATGATAAAAAACAGGAAGCAATTTTTGTTACAGAGTCTCTTTAAGAAAAAAAAATAGGTTGTAGACTGAGCCTGTCTGCTTCAGTTGAGTGTGCATGCAGCACTCGCACATCTATGGGCCTTATAGACCGGTTACACTCAATCTCGCGTGGCTGCTTGGTCGCGTAGCTAGTTGGCATGGAGGAGTCCACGAATAGGCTAAAAAAAATATGCTTTACACTGAGCCTGTCAGTTTTTCATCATATAGCTCCATTATTAACCTCCCATCCTGGCACCTACTATACGCCATTTTGGTCCGTTCAGTTGAGCACGCATGCAGCACCACACAGACCTGTTAGCGCTCAATCTTGGTAAATGCTGCATTCGATCTGTCAGTGTGGAGCAGGCATATCTCTTACATTACCACTCAGGATATTTAAAAGCAGCCCTTTATTCCACCGATTGAGGAATGTACTGTGATTTCTGCCCTTTAGGGATTGAAACTCGACTCTGCGTCAACTCCGTAATTTTTGGTGGGACTTTTGGCATGGATCCCCCTCCGACATGCCCCTGTCCAGGTGTTAGACCCTTTGAAACGAGTTTTCCATCACTTTTGTGGCCATAAAGAGTCCCTGCATGTTTCTAAATTCGCCTGCCCATTAAAGGCTATGGCAGTTCGCCCGGGTCGCACTTTCCTGGAAGTTTGAGTTCAATGTTTGCAAACCCAAAATTTGATGTTCGCAACATCTCTAAACCTAGCCCAGTAATGTCCCCTAACCAATAACCCTAGCCTAACACTAAACTTAACCTATGTAGACCTAGAAACTAACATCAATACCTAATCTTTCCACCCCAAGCTTTAGTCAACTTCTGTAGTTGATGGATTAGGAATTTTTAAAATACCACATTATAAGGGTTAATAACTATGTGTAAAGCAACAAAGGAGTACAATTGACTGGCACGCGATAATGCTGGAAATTGCAATTGGACACAACCGAGCAGACTGTGCTCACTACCTGGTGAAGATATCACAATTGTAGCAGAGAAGAAAAGCAGCCGTTTCACAGGTTCCCCCGCTTTGTCAGAGGCCAATAGTTGGGTCCACTATTGGCCTCTGACGAAGCGGGGGAACCTGCGAAACGGCTGTCAGGCCGTCCTTTCTGTACCTCCATGTAACCTTACTGTACCTATTGGAATAAAAATTCACTGAAGCATTGAGACTGGTGCCGGACCTGCTTTTTTTCTCTGCTACAATTGTGATAACTATGTGTGTTTACCTATGCAAGTGGGGCAATCATAGAGCAAAAATAAAAAATAAAATGCAGTCTGGCTCTCCTGAAAATAAACAGAATCGAATCACTTGTATCTGGCTGAGGAAACCCTGCTGATAACAGTTTAACGATGAAAAGATTGACTGGGTTTTCTTTCTGTTTGTTTTATTGCTAAATACACCAGATTCTAGTCACCCTGTCATGGCTGCTGTTTAATATTCAGTCTTATACATTTATCCCTTAAATAAAGAAAAAAAAACCTCTAAAAAAATCTTATTACCATTATTACCGTACTACCCATAAGTTTATTTTAAGTGTAGGTTTGCTTTAAGAGTATGTTCTACATTGTGTTCCTTTTTACACACTGCTCAGCCCAACTGCTGATTTGTGTTTCATGAACTGGTGCAGGCATTGGTATAGTTAACCAGTAGGTGTCACACGAGACAAGAGATAGGAGCATTCTGTTTAAAATGCATTACTAGTTCCTGTGGTATTGACCTGGTGTGATTGCTGCATTTATTATAGGTAGAAGAGGGCTCCGTGAATAGATTGATGTGTAATATGACCAGAAGTAATTTGTATGCTTTATAATGAATTCTTTGTTGCTTTATATTACAATTAATGGGAGCAGTGATGTGCATTATGATGAGATTTTAGAGCTGTATTTACTCATTGTTTATATTCTACTGGCACTCTAAAGCTGCAAATTGTGAAAATGATTATGATGACTGATGATAACATTCAAGGTTGGTATAATCATTTCAAACCTAGTTGCTTTGTCTTGAAATTTACATTTTTTAAAGTTCTAAAGAAAAGAAAAATATTTTAAAAGTCTTAAATAGATGGTTGGAACGTATATTTAAACTGTTGTATGATTGGCTAAAAATAGCCATGATTGTGTTTTTAAAACTTATAGTTAAACTTTAAGGTGAAAGTACAATTAAAAAGGAAAATATAATTGTTCTCTCTAAAGGATTTAAGCTGAAGCAGGTATTTTTGGCGCACAAGTGCCTATCGCCATTCAGTGCCCTCATAGACCACAATTTTTTGTGCCAGTGATAGCCGATTATTTTTTGGGCATGGCCTTGTGACTAGTGTTGGGCGAACATCTAGATGTTCGGGTTCGGGCCGAACAGGCCGAACATGGCCGCGATGTTCGGGTGTTCGAACCGAACTCCGAACATAATGGAAGTCAATGGGGACCCGAACTTTTGTGCTTTGTAAAGCCTCCTTACATGCTACATACCCCAAATTTACAGGGTATGTGCACCTTGGGAGTGGGTACAAGAGGAAAAAATTTTTAGCAAAAAGAGCTTATAGTTTTTGAGAAAATCGATTTTAAAGTTTCAAAGGGAAAACTGTCTTTTAAATGCGGGAAATGTCTGTTTTCTTTGCACAGGTAACATGCTTTTTGTCGGCATGCAGTCATAAATGTAATACATATAAGAGGTTCCAGGAAAAGGGACCGGTAACGCTAACCCAGCAGCAGCACACGTGATGGAACAGGAGGAGGGTGGCGCAGGAGGAGAAGGCCACGCTTTGAGACACAACAACCCAGGCCTTGCATGAGGACAAGAAGCGTGCGGATAGCAATTTGCATTTTGTCGCCATGCAGTCATAAATGTAATACAGATGAGAGGTTCAATAAACAGGGACCGGAAACGCTAACCCATCACAGATGTTCATTGTTCATGTTACTTGGTTGGGGTCCGGGAGTGTTGCGTAGTCGTTTCCAATCCAGGATTGATTCATTTTAATTTGAGTCAGACGGTCTGCATTTTCTGTGGAGAGGCGGATACGCCGCCGATCTGTGACGATGCCTCCGGCAGCACTGAAACAGCATTCCGACATAACGCTGGCTGCCGGGCAAGCCAGCACCTCTATTGCGTACATTGCCAGTTTGTGCAAGGTGTCTAGCTTCGATACCCAATAGTTGAAGGGTGCAGATGGATTGTTCAACACAGCTACGCCATCTGACATGTAGTCCTTGACCATCTTCTCCAGGCGATCGGTGTTGGAGGTGGATCTGCACGCTTGCTGTTCTGTGTGCTGCTGCATGGGTGTCAGAAAATTTTCCCACTCCAAGGACACTGCCGATACCATTCCCTTTTGGGCACTAGCTGCGGCTTGTGTTGTTTGCTGCCCTCCTGGTCGTCCTGGGTTTGCGGAAGTCAGTCTGTCGGCGTACAACTGGCTAGAGGAGGGGGAGGATGTCAATCTCCTCTCTAAAGTCTCCACAAGGGCCTGCTGGTATTCTTCCATTTTGACCTGTCTGGCTCTTTCTTCAAGCAGTTTTGGAACATTGTGTTTGTACGGTGGATCCAGAAGGGTATAAACCCAGTAATTGGTGTTGTCCAGAATGCGCACAATGCGTGGGTCGCGTTCAATGCAGTCCTAGGCCGAAGAGGTCATAGCCTAGGGTCACAAAACCTGTTTATTTGGGCAATTTCAATGGTGGCGAGTCTGACGTACATAAATCGCAGCAATGGCCGTTAGCAACGTCTGAATCTCACGAAATGTCTCATGCAGGTAGAAGACATATTGTTAGACTTGGGCTCCAAAGATGGGTTCCCTACATCTCTGCAAACCAGAGTTACAGGGCTCCAAATTTGGTAAAATCCCCCATAGGCTTTCATTGGGCCTCCTATTTACCGTTCCAAAATCTCACACCATTTCAAAGGGCAATGGCTCAGCAGTGGCAAAACTCACCAGTCATGATCCCCCTAAGGGTCCCTACAATGCTAGAAAATTTGGTACTGCTGAGCCATTGCCCTTTGAAAAGATGTGAGATTTTGGAAAGTGAAATAGGGAGGCAATGAAATCCTATGGGGGATTTTACCAATTTTGGACCCCTGTAACTCTGGTTTGCAGAGATGTAGGGACCCCATCTTTGGAATCCAAGTCTAACAATATGTCTTCTACCTGCATGAGACATTTCGTGAGATTCAGACTTTGCTAACGGCCATTGCTGCGATTTATGTACGTCACCATCACTACCATTGAAATAGCCCAAATAAACAGGTTTTTGTGACCCTAGGCTATGACCTCTTCGGCCTAGGGGCCCGAAACTCACCAGTCATGTTCCCCCTAAGGGTCCCTACAATGCTAGAAAATTTGGTACTGCTGAGCCATTACCCTTTGAAAAGATGTGAGATTTTGGAAAGTGAAATAGGGAGGCAATGAAATCCTATGGGGGATTTTACCAATTTTGGACCCCTGTAACTCTGGTTTGCAGAGATGTAGGGACCCCATCTTTGGAATCCAAGTCTAACAATATGTCTTCTACCTGCATGAGACATTTCGTGAGATTCAGACTTTGCTAACCGCCATTGCTGCGATTTATGTACGTCACCATCACTACCATTGAAATAGCCCAAATAAACAGGTTTTTGTGACCCTAGGCTATGACCTCTTCGGCCTAGGGGCCCGAAACTCACCAGTCATGTTCCCCCTAAGGGTCCCTACAATGCTAGAAAATTTGGTACTGCTGAGCCATTGCCCTTTGAAAAGATGTGAGATTTTGGAAAGTGAAATAGGGAGGCAATGAAATCCTATGGGGGATTTTACCAATTTTGGACCCCTGTAACTCTGGTTTGCAGAGATGTAGGGACCCCATCTTTGGAATCCAAGTCTAACAATATGTCTTCTACCTGCATGAGACATTTCGTCAGATTCAGACTTTGCTAACGGCCATTGCTGCGATTTATGTACGTCACCATCACTACCATTGAAATAGCCCAAATAAACAGGTTTTTGTGACCCTAGGCTATGACCTCTTTGGCCTAGGGGCCCGAAACTCACCAGTCATGTTCCCCCTAAGGGTCCCTACAATGCTAGAAAATTTGCCACTGCTGAGTAATTGCCCTTTGAAAAGATGTGAGATTTTGGAACTGTAAATAGGAGGCCCAATGAAAGCCTATGGGGGATTTTACCAAATTTGGAGCCCTGTAACTCTGGTTTGCAGAGATGTAGGGAACCCATCTTTGGAGCCCAAGTCTAACAATATGTCTTCTACCTGCATGAGACATTTCGTGAGATTCAGACGTTGCTAACGGCCATTGCTGCGATTTATGTACGTCAGACTCGCCACCATTGAAATTGCCCAAATAAACAGGTTTTGTGACCCTAGGCTATGACCTCTTCGGCCTAGGACTGCATTGAACGCGACCCACGCATTGTGCGCATTCTAGACAACACCAATTACTGGGTTTATACCCTTCTGGATCCACCGTACAAACACAATGTTCCAAAACTGCTTGAAGAAAGAGCCAGACAGGTCAAAATGGAAGAATACCAGCAGGCCCTTGTGGAGACTTTAGAGAGGAGATTGACATCCTCCCCCTCCTCTAGCCAGTTGTATGCCGACAGACTGACTTCCGCAAACCCAGGACGACCAGGAGGGCAGCAAACAACACAAGCCGCAGCTAGTGCCCAAAAGGGAATGGTATCGGCAGTGTCCTTGGAGTGGGAAAATTTTCTGACACCCATGCAGCAGCACACAGAACAGCAAGCGTGCAGATCCACCTCCAACACCGATCGCCTGGAGAAGATGGTCAAGGACAACATGTCAGATGGCGTAGCTGTGTTGAACAATCCATCTGCACCCTTCAACTATTGGGTATCGAAGCTAGACACCTGGCACAAACTGGCAATGTACGCAATAGAGGTGCTGGCTTGCCCGGCAGCCAGCGTTATGTCGGAACGCTGTTTCAGTGCTGCCGGAGGCATCGTCACAGATCGGCGGCGTATCCGCCTCTCCACAGAAAATGCAGACCGTCTGACTCAAATTAAAATGAATCAATCCTGGATTGGAAACGACTACGCAACACTCCCGGACCCCAACCAAGTAACATGAACAATGAACATCTGTGATGGGTTAGCGTTTCCGGTCCCTGTTTATTGAACCTCTCATCTGTATTACATTTATGACTGCATGGCGACAAAATGCAAATTGCTATCCGCACGCTTCTTGTCCTCATGCAAGGCCTGGGTTGTTGTGTCTCAAAGCGTGGCCTTCTCCTCCTGCTCCACCCTCCTCCTGTTCCATCACGTGTGCTGCTGCTGGGTTAGCGTTACCGGTCCCTTTTCCTGGAACCTCTTATATGTATTACATTTATGACTGCATGCCGACAAAAAGCATGTTACCTGTGCAAAGAAAACAGACATTTCCCGCATTTAAAAGACAGTTTTCCCTTTGAAACTTTAAAATCGATTTTCTCAAAAACTATAAGCTCTTTTTGCTAATTTTTTTTTCCTCTTGTACCCACTCCCAAGGTGCACATACCCTGTAAATTTGGGGTATGTAGCATATAAGGAGGCTTTACAAAGCACGAAAGTTCGGGTCCCCATTGACTTCCATTATGTTCGGAGTTCGGCCATGTTCGGCCCGAACCCGAACATCTAGATGTTCGCCCAACACTACACGTGACCCGTTCGGCCAATCACAGCACTAGCCGAACGTTCGGGTAACGTTCGGCCATGCGCTCTTAGTTCGGCCATATGGCCGAACAGTTTGGCCGAACACCATCAGGTGTTCGGCCGAACCCGAACATCACCCGAACAGGGTGATGTTCTGCAGAACCCGAACAGTGGCGAACACTGTTCGCCCAACACTACTTGTGACACTGAGGATAGCTGAACACAGTTTCATAGATGGTGCTCGGGAAGGAGATAGCCTATTGCTGAGCTGTTACATAGCAAGTTGAATTTTTGGGACTGGAACTTAGCATCAAGATGTGAGTATCGGTAATAAGTTTGGCTACATTGTTGTCAAACTCACATAGCTGTAGGTACACTGTGAGGAGATAGAAAAGGGTTTCTGCCATAAGACATTCAAGCCCTGTGGAGGTAGCAGGAAGAAAGGTAAAAGTTAAGCAGAGGTTAGTGTTAAGAATGGAGAGGAGGTAAGTGGAGAGGAAGATTAGTGTTAAGTGGTGGATGAGTGCTTAGTCTTACTGACACTCTGATCAACGTTTGGCTTCCTGCCTGAATGTTTGCAACATTACATCAGTGCGAAACCCTGGGAGCCAGAAGATCATCTTCCCACTTCTGCAACCTTTAATGGGCAGGACCCTCTGTCTTTTTTGTATTATTATTTTGGTACTGCTTTATAACCCACACTCCCAAAGCAATAATTTCAGTCATTGGTTCCACATTCTGCTGACCCTCTACTGGCAAAAAATGCATTTTGCTTTGTCTCAGGTTAATGATGGGGTATACCTCAACTATGTGCAGTGTCTTTTAGGAGGAAGTGTGTCTGAGATTGCTGGGGTTGTGGATTATGTCTGTTACTTTAAGTCACTTCAGGACATATTGGAGGTAATACTAATTTTCAGATATCTTTCCAACCAGTACCTTTTATGCTTCAATGAAAAAAATGTTCTCTCCTCTAGTCTGGACTTCTCATTAGCTTCACTTCTCCTTTGGATCTCTCTCCCACAGCTTGCCCATAATTCTACAAGCTGGGAAACCTTCAACCGCACTCCTAAAATGTGCCTCTTCAGACAAGATTATAAATTAGCATATAATTCAAATGTTGGGGCTCACTGCCCCATCCTCTATTACCTTTATCTCCTCACCTACTACCTCACACTCACTACCCTCTAGTTTGTAAGCTTGAAAGGGTAGGGTCCTCTTTCCTCCTGCAATTTATATATGAAATTACGATGTACCATTAATGCTGGTGCTTTAAATCATATGTGAACTATGTATGAATGTTTTACTCGCGTTACTGGCTGTTTTGATTGTACCGTGTGTTAAAATAGGATCCTGATGAAGACGACCGTAGGATCGTTAAAACATGTCGATTTAAGCTAAGAGGGGCGCCCCAGAAGATCCTAGTATAGTACAGTGACTGTTCCTATAGTTGGAAACTATTTGAAAGCTTTTCCCCCGCATCAACACCATCTATCCTGCGGTGGAACGCAGGGAAGCACCACCGCTCTATTCATTGGAGCGCAGGAGGTTAGTGGGAGGAAGTGACGTCATTAGGAAATCCGGGCACTGTCGGGCTGTGCAACTTTCAGCCGAGGTAACTGGCGCAAATGCGCTGTCTATGTGGAAAGTGGAGGGACAACGCGGACATTGACACTTTGGGACTGTGTCCTCTGAGGTAATTTATGTGCAAAGTGTGATATCGAGCAGCGTTTTCAGTGATTGTGGAGCCGGCGCAAATGTATGGAAGAAGATACACACTGACATACATTGTGAACACTGGAGTGACTAAGAGCTTCCATGTGGATCAGTAGATTGATTTTTATAAGGGGAGCTTTTTAAGAGTGACCATTTTTCTACACTCTCCTGTTTTTTACAGTTATTGATGAGATATGTATTTTTGATTTTCTAGTGTTTTTATGCAACATATTTATCTGGCATCAGGTGGTCCCTATACGTGTGTGGATGGTTTGAGTGAGTGAGTTGTTTATCATTATCGTATTAAAGTGTATTGGTGCTTTGAGAATAAAATTGATACCAGCAATATAAGTCCAGCGCTCCTTTTTAAATACTATCTGGATTCTCTTTTTGAGGTGTAGGGTTGGGTACCCCCACCTAAGTACTAAGGAAGCAGCAGGAAGAGATCTTTTGAGTGTTTCAGTGGGTAATATTTTTGGGTGGTTTACCAAAACCCTGCCATATTTGTTCTTTCATATAGTTATTACTGCATTGCCACCGTTAGTAGTATATGTGCGTTAAAATACTTATACATGAAAGGGCCTCAATATTATCAGTTTTATATTCTGTGCAGTGCTAGGGAAGATGCTGGGGTAATACTAATAATAATAATAACATATTATTATTATTATTATTATTACAGTATTAATATTACATTATAGAGAACTTGGGGCATTACAGAAAACTTTAGAGAGAGCACCAATAGGTAAAGAGTTCATGTTGGAAAAAAAAATATTGTTTGAGCTTACAGGTCCTTTTACACATTCCTAGCTGGCTGCAAACTGAAATAGAAAGGTAATTTTAAATAACTTTACATGACAAAATGGCTTTTGCAGCACTTAAACATGTCACAGCAATTTTTTTCTTTATCAAACGTGAAATGACACATTAAGTGAGATATCTAGAAAGCTTTTTAATGCCTCTTACTTCCACGATAAAAAACATACTTTGCAAATACCCACCAAGCAGCATATTATGATCAATGAGTGCAAAAGTCAATAGAAAATACTCATATGTTGCCTGTGCTTTATTTTTGTCTGACAAGCAACTGAAAGCAGGAATTATGAGGCCTGAAAATCATCCATGACTGTAGCCATACCAGCGTGTCTTATTAAGTGTGTCATGTAGCTGCAAACTTCACGCTACTCACACATGTACAAGAAAAGACACTTGCGATGAAAGGATACACACTTCCGTACTGTAGAATGCCATCCAAGTCTACGTACCAGACTGGCCCAGTGTAATAATGTAAAACAAAATTACCAGAACAACATTGTATTGACCAATGTCAGCCTTTTAATGCATCCCTAAAGTGAGAGGAATATAGAGGCTGCCAGATAAACAATATAAATTGCGTGACTGTCATGCTGATCCTCTGCCTCTAATACTTTTAGCTAAAGTCCCTGAACAAGCATTTAGATCAAATGCTCCTGACTAAAGATTGACTTGATTAGCTGTATGCTTGTTTCAGATGTATAATTTAAGCACTACTGATGCATGAAAAAATAGCAGGATGTCAGCAGGCAACTGGTATTGTTTTAAAGGAAATACATATGGCAGCCTCCATCTCACTTCAAGTGTCCTTTAACCACTTTTTCCACTGCTACAGTATATCTACGTCACCTGTGTGTGGCATCCTCCAAGCCACCATGACGTAGATATACTGATGCAGCTTCCAGCCCTGCTGTGCACGATCAGATGTGCTTAAGAGCGGACCCCCGGCACTATCAGCTGCAATACTAATTAGTGAAAGGGAACATGTTCCTTTGTAGCCTATTAGCGACCTCCCCACGGATGAACAATCACCGTTGTAGCAAACAGCGGTGATCCTTCATCTCTCCCCTCGGTGCACAGATCAGCTGAATAAATTGAGCAGCAAGCAGCCTCTCACCTTACATCGTTCCAGTGAAGAGCCTGCAGCCCCGAGCCTCCGATCCCCGCTCTGAACCCAGCCGCGTAATGCAGAATATCCGGGACCCGGCTTGATGACATCATCAACCCGGTACCCAGGTAAGCGCCAATACGCGGCGGAGTTCAAAGCGGGGATCGGAGGCTCGGGCTGCAGGCTCATCGCTGGAATGAGGTAAGGTGAAAGGCTGCTTGCTGCTCAATGTTTTTAGCCGATCTTTGCACCAAGGGGGCTGCCTGGTGGGGGGCTGTTATCTGGCCACTGGGAGGGGGGGCTGTTATCTTGGGCTTAATAACCTAGCAGGCATCAGGGTAAGGGGGGGGTGGAGTGGATCTGATGATGGGGGAACATCTGGTTAACCGGGGGGGGGGGGGCGGATAGACTAATACTGGGGCACATCTGGTTATAATTGGGGGGCACTAATCCTGGGGGCACATCTGATTATAATGGGGGAACATTTTATTCTAACATCTGACTGTAATGAAGGGTGCCAATCCTGGGGGTGCTACTGTCTCTATACTGGGGTGCGCCACATACAAGGGGCACATTTGACTATACTGGGGACTGATATTGGGAACACATCTGGCTATACTGGGGTGGGGGGTGGGGGTGGGATGCTACTTGGGACACATCTGACTATACTAGGGGGGCATAAAACTGGCAGCATGGTTTTTTTATCACAGTGGCACTTTTAAATTAGAATTGGTAAAGACTGAGAAATAATGCATTTTTTTTTTATTGTTTTTCATCTGTTTCCCATGAAAATGCCTAGAAAACAAAACATTTTGTTCGACTAAATACCCCCTATTGAAAGCCTAGTTTGTCTTGAAAAAAAGATATATAGATCATTTAGATGTAGTGAGTAGGGATAAAGTTCTTGCTGATTAAACAGAGACATAGCTAAAGCGTCAAAACAGCTCTGGTCCATATGGGGAAAACAAGGTCTGGATGTGAAGTGGTTAAATGTAGTATTGCACATTTTAAAAGTTTAATATCCATACTTGATAAAATGATAATGACGCTTCACAACTGAGGGGTTTTACCCCTTGAGCACCAGAGCAATTTTCACCTTTCAGCACTCCTTCCATTAATTTGTCTATAACTTTATAATTACTTATCACAATGAAATGAACTATATCTTGCTCTTTTCACCACCAATTAGGCTTTCTTTAGGTGGGACAATATGCCAAGAATTATTTTATTCTAAATGTGTTTTAATGGGAAAATAGGAAAAAATGTGGGAAAAATTTATTATTTTTCAGTTTTTGGCCTTTATAGTTTTTGAATAATGCATGCTACTGTAATTAAAACCCATGAAATTTATTTGCCCTTTTATCCCAGTTATAAAACCGTTTAAATTACGTCCCTATCACAATGTTTGGTGCCAATATTTTATTTGGAAATAAAGGTGAATTTTTTTTCAGTTTTGCGTCCATCCCTAATTACAAGCCCATCGTTTACAAAGTAACAGTGTTATACCCTCTTGACATAAATATTTAAAAAGTTCAGTCCCTAAGGTAACTATTTATGTATTTTTTTTAATTGTAATTTTTTTTTTTAATTACAAAAAAAAATGTGGGGAGTGTAGGAGGTAATGCGTTAATTTTTAGTGTAAAAGTAATGTATTTGTAGATGGCCACAGTAACTTTTTGTTTATGCGACCTGCAAGTGTACAGGAAGTACGGTTGCAGGAAAGGTTAGGAGGCTGGGAAACTTTTTTTTCTCACAATGATCGCTGCTTCCCGTAGAAGCAGCTGATCATTGCGGGGGGCAGAGATCAATGAACGGGAAAGGTTTTTCCCGTTCATTGATCTCTGGGCGAGCAGGCAGCGGCGTGCACGAGTGCGGGGGTGCGCAGACGAGCGAGCGGAAGCACGGACAGCGGCAGGAGCGGCGTCAGGTGCGGATTTCTCCGTCCCTTGGTGTTAACAAGGTGGAAAAAGGGACGGAGAAATCCGCACCGCTGGGGGTAAAGTGGTTAAGCTCAAATAAGACAATAATCATTATTATGGAAACCCTTACATGCCTGAACTAAGGTTACAAACTGCAAAACCGAAGACATAACAACAAAAGTTGTTTAGGTGATATATTTAGTGACTAACTGTACAAGATTTCTAAAACTTTCAAAACGTTAAGTTTCTTCTTCTAGCATGTTAAAGAAGTGGATCAGAACCCCTTCTGTAACATTCCTGGTTCTGTAACATGCCAGTTCTTTAACATGGTTCTGGTCCAGTTCTGTAACATGCCTGAAGAAAACACTTGAAGTTTCAAAAAACTTAGGGACTCCGAGCAGTGCAGAAACTACAGAAAGATGCATATCATTTTAAAACTCTCTTTCTCCTCTTTCTAATGATATATAAACCACCGCCCTACGCCTTTTAGTTTTTGCCATTTATGAGATCGAAATTGCCACAGCCACGATTTCGATCGCGAAAATAGAGAAAACTAAAAGGCATAGGGCGGCGCTTTATGTGTCGGCAGAAAGAGAAAAAAGAGAGCTTTAAAATGATATCCATCTTTCCATAGTTACATTGTATTACACAGGGCGACTTTTTCTCAAAGTCAGCAGCTCCATTCAGCAGAATGGAGCTGCTGACTTAAGGAAAAAGTCGTCCTGTGTAATACAATGTAACTATGGAAAGATGGATGTCATTTTAAAGCTCTCTTTTTTCTCTTCCTGACGACACATAAAGCGCCGCCCTACGCCTTTTAGCTTTCTCTATTTTTGCCACCGAAATCTCGGCCGCGGGAATTTCGATGACGAAAATGGCAAAAACTAAAAGGTGTAGGGCAGCGGTTTATATATCATTGGAAAGAGGAGAAAGAGAGCTTTAAAATGATATGCATATTTCCATAGTTTCTGCACTGCTTGGAGTCCCTTTAAGAAATCTTGTACAGTTAGTCATTAAAGGTATCAAGCACAATAAGAATATTCTTACATTGATACCAACACAAATGTGTAGTGGCAGGCTTGGTGATGTCTTTAAAAATATATTCAAAACTGCAACTCGCGCTAAAATTAAAACATTAATCTTTTTATTCAAAATTCAAAGAGAGTTTCCAATGCACATACTAAATATATCCCAAGATAGCAGCAACAACCTCAAACAACATTCACTCCTTACAGACAAACCTCTCACAGAAGGGCCCTTCTAAAAAATAAAATAAAAATAAAAAGATAAAAAAAATGTCTATAAAGTGCTTATTCTCCTTCAAGTTCCTTAAATCAATGGCTGTCCTGTTTCCAGGAAAAAAAATCTCAAAAAGATAAGAAAGTAAACAACGGCAAGGAGACAACTCTCAATAAGTCAATCTCTTGTTCAATTGACCTTAGTTCACAGAATCGTATTACTACTTCAACTCACAGTTATGCTGATTTCATGTGGATCATAATTCAATGTTACTCAGACTAGAAAACAGTCCCGGCTTTTCACCCCTTCTCCGCTTGCCACGCCAATGTGTACCACGCAATGCGCCTGGGTGATTCCTGTAGTTTCAATCCGCTTGCTGCCTCTCCTGGCTGGCCTCTCGTCGTGGCATATGTCACTTCCGTCTGTCTGTCCAGATTGTTGGGGATCAAATACCTATTACTCAATAACATGTAAAGAAGTATAACTTATTTAACATGGGTGATGATTTGTTGGGGGTGTTGGGGGGGGGGATTTTTGTATGATCATCTGCTTCTTTTCATTGAAGTAAACTACCATAAAAATTACAAACTGTCAATTTATTTTTTTTATGTATTCATTTTTTTATGTATTTGCTTAATGCACATATACACACGCACGGTCGCACACATGCGCACACACGTTCATCACATTTTTCTTTCACAAAAGTGGAGTTACCCTTTAATTGTACCTGGATTTCTCGTAAAAGAAATAAACAGAGTTTTTTAAATTTTCCATTTTAAATCATGCTGTTTACGGGCTTAATTATCTGTTGTTGTTTTTTTGCCATACTGCAGGAATAATTTATAAATAAATTGCTAATACGAAGCTGAACATTTTATTCCAGTCTATTATTCTTTCATCTGCCAGTCTCTAATGATTATGTATACAATTATTACCTACACAAAAATTAACAGCAGATGTTTAATTAAGTCTGGTGAAGTAAATAGAACCCTTCAGGAGTTTGCAATCCTGTTATATAAGAGTTATTGCTTGAGAAACCTTCAATGACTTTGTAATACAATAATGATCCTGCTATTGTGGCCCTAGGTTACTCGTATGAATAAAAATAAGAGATATACCAAACTGTGTCATAATCCAACCGTTTGTATTATTTGATAAGCAGAACTGTTAAATTCATAGCAGCAGAGGCTCTTTAATAAGGTACGACAAAGTGCTTTGCGATAACTTGGCCTGAATACAACTAATTCAGTCATACTCTCTCATTCTAATTAATCTTTATTCAAGCATGTATATCCTACAATTGGATTAAAATACTATATTAAGTGTGAGGAACAAAATTCCTCCATCTCACATTCTGGTCTGCTTATATTTATGTTAACACCAGTTACAGACTAATGGCTGTAAACAAAGTGTCAGACTGTCAATATTTCACCGTGAATGTGGCATTACTATAATTGATTGTGTCATAAACTATTCCATTTGTGTCAATACAGGGTTCTTTAAGGAGGAGAAAACAGTAAAGCAATGTTTAGTGCATATTTAGATCTCTATGTGGGATGATGGTACCACAGTGGAACTTGTGAGTCTGATTTGCCATAGATTTAAAGAACCTGTCCTGCATTTTAAATTAGATATACTACCCCAGTTATTTGGTTAAGGTACTTAATAAACTATTCCTAGGAGAAGGACTAAGTCAGGCACAGCTTTTACTACTGTCAGTTTAGAGAGTACAGAGCTGGATACTCCCTAATCCCCTTTCATGTCAACCATCCAAGTCCAAGCTGAAACAACATTTTAAACATAAAATGTACATCTGTTGTTGTCAAAATCATTAGGCGCCTTTTTTTATTTTATAATATTTGTTACCATTTATTTTTTATATAGCGCTTACATCTGCAGTGCTGGACTAACTGTCCTTAAAGGGTTATTTAAGTAAAAAAAAGCAGCCCCCTGTAGTAATCCTGTGCTGCACTGTAATCCCGCGACACTCCAGCAAGCATCAGCAACCCCTTCAAAGCTGGTCAGTCATGGCCAGTCGGAGGCTGCTGCACATGTATGGACCCAAGACGTGCACCCTGGTAGTCATTTTCCCATTCTGCGCATGCGCAGAATGCAGCCATGCACAGGAATAGGATGAGGAGGTGCGTGGCTGGTCAGCTTTGAGGAGGTTGCCGCTGTTCCAGCCTGAGGATCACAGATATACAGCACTGGCACAGGATGACCGGGGGGGGAGGGTCCTGCAAGAAGCCCCAGGTAAGTTAAACATTTTTTGTCTCCACTTTGGATTGATTTTAAGAGGGGGCCATAGTCATATGTCCATTATAGTCTAGGGTCAATTTTAGGGATAAACCAGTTAACTTATTTGCATGTTTTTTGGGATGTGGGAGGAAACTGAATTGCCCAGAGGAAACAAACACACAGAGATAATACAAACTCCTTGCAGATAGTGCCCTGGATTTGAACTTGGGACCAAGTGCTGCTAGGTGAGAGTGCTATCTACTATGTCACTGTGCTTCACATCATTTAAAATAAAGATTGTATCGAGATTCACTCAATGTTTGAACTGTTTACTGATCCAAGCTTCCAGACTTATTACATCAGCAATAAGCGGCAGCTACATTTACTACAGTGATGTAATGTTTGCTGTTTGCCGCTAGAGAACATTTGGTGGTTCCTTAGGATCTAAGGCTCGTCAACCCCATTCTGAGACCAGCTTTGTTATTAAAGCTTTTTTCCCAAAGGTTCCAAGAGTCCCGTTTTTTGCGGGACTAGCACTTTTTTCACTCCTCTGTCCTGGGTCCCGCCTCCTGCAGGCAAAATCCCAAGTTGCGCAGGGCAATAGGGCTGATAGCAATGATGGTCTGTCTCTCAGTATGCTGGAGACAGCACACATACACACACAGCACTGGCTGATGATGCTTATCACATCATCACTGTGCTGTGGGACTCAGTCTGTTCCATTTAGCTCCACCTCTTTTGTGAAGAGCCCAGAGAGGAAGCAGGAAGGAGGCCAGGGACTGGAGCTGGGGATACAACTGCCTGGCATGGTCAGCCTCCCATGGTGCAGTGCTCTGGAGCCCCAGTAGGAAGGAAGAAGGATTGCTGCAGCTGCTTTGGTGAGTTGGTGCTGCTCTGTCCTGTGTGTCCCTAGCCCTCCTATGTGTGTCCTGTCTCTTGTCTTCCTGCCCTCGTGTGTGTGTCTTGTCTCTTGTCCCCCTGCCCTCCTGTGTGTCCCTAGCCCTTCTGCGTGTGTCCTGTATCTTGTCCCTCTGCCCTTCTGTGTGTTCCCCTGCCCTCCTGTGTGTGTCCATTCTCTTGTCCCCCTGCCCTCCTGTGTGTCCCAAGCCCTCCCATGTGTCTCCTGTCTCTTGTCTCTCGGCCTTCTGTGTGTTCCCCAGCCCTCCTGTATATTTCCTGCCTCTTGTCCATTTGCCTCCTGTGTGTTCCTCTGCCTCATAGCTCCTAGCTGCCTCTCTTTTGCCTCTTTTAGAGGCACAGTCCCTCTTTGGGTACCAAATCCCTCTGTCCATCTGTATCCCTCATTAGTCCCTCTTTCATGACTAATGTAAAGATTTATGCAAATATGTTTACTTTGCTACTGAAATTATATTATGCGTGACTAGGATTGGGGGTGTGGTTAGGGGTGTGGCTTAAGTGTCCCTCTTTCTAATCTCAAAAAGTTGGGAGGTATGCCCTTTTCCATTGGGGGCTGCATTAGCGGGGCACTTGTTAGCACTTGGAATGGGCATTCAAAAGGCGGTACTCCTATGGAGTATATCTCTGCATGGAAGTTGCTGTCCTAAGATATAACTTATCTCTTTTTTTTCCATCAACTGACACCACTACATGTCAAACAATGATGTGTAGCATTGCAAACACTGCCATTCAACTGTATGAAATTGCTACTGGAAGCCACTTGTGGCCGGCAGCCAGAAGACTGAACTATCTGATAAGCATGCAGCTCAACCAACCACAGAAATGGCCTAATAGTATGAAGCAACCTTAAAACTCCACCCATTCTTAGGCTGAAACAGTTGTAGGGGCTTAATATTGGCTGCAGACACAGTACCACCTTCTAGATAGTATTAAGGTTGGCAATAATGAATGCACAAATAATATTTATTGCTGCCAGGGGCGTAGCAATAGGGGCTGCAGAGGTAGCGACCGCATCAGGGCCCTTGGGCCAGAGGGGCCCCAAATGGGCCCTCCCTCAACTACAGTATTAGCTCTCTATTGGTCCTGTGCCCATAATAATCACTTCTATAGATACTTTGAATAGTGGTAATCATTAACAAACTGTTTCCCATCCGTTTCTTGCTCCTCTGACACTGTAGTTGCCATTGGCAGGTTTTGGTGCGCCGTATCAATAGTTATGTATAGAGTGCTGGGGGGGGGGGGGAGGGGGCATTGTAAAACTTGCATTGGGTCCCTCAGCTCCTTAGCTATGCCACTGATTGCTGCTTAAAGCAAATCCAACATTTCTGGGTAATGATGTTCCTCTTTATCAAGGTAAGCAAAGCAAAAATATGTGCACAAGGGGGAATGCATGCACATTGTATACAGTTAGGCAGCAGCAGCTCTAATAACCAAAAACAATAACCAATAAGAAGTCCAGCAACAAGTTTAAAAAAAGAAGCTTTTGCTGGAGATGTTCTTCTAGTGCAATGGGAGTGAGCGACTGTGAGCAGAAGTGATGATTGCAATCTAATTACAATTGCAGAAACGTTTGCATAAAATTTTGTAATTACCATTTGGAAGTTTAATAGATTTCGTAAAATCCATTCGGAATGTCATGCAATTACGCATCATTTTGTGTTGTGCTGACTTTAGCAAATAGCAAACCAAGGACCGTGAGGTGGGGTTCATAGTGAAATGCTATGGACAAAAGCCTTGGGGGAGAAGGGGAGGCTTTTCCACCTCCCATCCAGAGCCCCCTAGACCATGTACCATGCACTCTGGTACATCTCAGAGTATGGAGCCCTACACAGTCCAGGCCAGGACTGGCTATACCGCCTGCATGAGTGACAAGGTTTTAAAGAGGCTTAGGAGGGGGTCCCACACTGTCCATTTTCTTAAAATGTTTGAAGTTTGTATACAGAACTCAGAACTTGTTATATACTGTATTAAATGTACAAGAGTCTTTTTACCAAGTTTAAAAAACATTTTTTCTTTGAATTTTTTTTTTATTTATTTTTTTTATATAAAATTTTCTCAAAAACTACATTTTTTTTTTAAACTATGCAACCTGATTACTCTTTAGAGATGGCCCGAATGGTTCACAGGCGGACAGTATCCAGCAAAATTCAGCTGTTTGCGTCCGTGGCAAGACGCAAACACACAGCACGTTCGACCCACTCACTATCCCTCGTCATTGGGCTAAACTTTGACCCTCTACATCACAGTCAGCAGACACATGGCAGCCAATCAGGCTGCACTCCCCCACAGACCCCCTCCCCCTCTCGGTCTGCTGCTGCTGCTGTAGTGAGAGGAAGGAAACAACATTGCTGGGGATAGAGAAAGCGTTACTTAGGCTGTTGTTGGCTTGCTCTTGGCAGAAATTTATTGCTAAAAGCACCCCAAAAAAGCCCTTTTGAGAGCTAATATTCTTCTGATGTGTTTTTTTTTTCTGGTGTGTCACACTGCATACCGCCCTGAAGCAGGTGGCCCTTGTTGTACTCTGCCAGCACACTGTATTACTAGTGTTGGGCGAACAGTGTTCGCCACTGTTCGGGTTCTGCAGAACATCACCCTATTCGGGTGATGTTCGAGTTCGGCCGAACACCTGATGGTGTTCGGCCAAACCGTTCGGCCAAAGAGTTCGGCCGAACTAAGAGCGCATGGCCGAACGTTCCCCGAACGTTCGGCTAGCGCTGTGATTGGCCGAACGGGTCACGTGGTTCAGACCCGAATGCGCTCTGATTGGCCGAACTGTCACGTGGTTCGGGTAAATAAATACCCGAACCACGTCATATCTCCGCCATTTGTCTGTGGGTTTAGCTTTGGGTAGGCAGGCAGGGTAGTTCGCGCTCCAGCCACGCTAGCCAGGGTCCCCCCAGTCATTGTGTCGCTGCTGGGAATAGTAGAACACCGCTCGCTCAGCCACACTATATAGCATTGTGTTTACTGCCACTCTGTGTACCTCGCTCAGCCACACTATATAGCATTCTGTTTACTGCCACTCTATGTCTGCTGGGAATAGTAGTACACCGCTCGCTCAGCCACACTATATAGCATTCTGTTTACTGCCACTCTGTGTACCTCGCTCAGCCACACTATATAGCATTCTGTTTACTGCCACTCTGTGTCTGCTGGGAATAGTAGTACACCGCTCGCTCAGCCACACTATATAGCATTCTGTTTACTGCCACTCTGTGTACCTCGCTTAGCCACACTTTATAGCATTCTGTTTACTGCCACTCTGTGTCTGCTGGGAATAGTAGTACACCGCTCGCTCAGCCACACTATATAGCATTCTGTTTACTGCCACTCTGTGTACCTCGCTCAGCCACACTATATAGCATTCTGTTTACTGCCACTTTGTGTCTGCTGGGAATAGTAGTACACCGCTCGCTCAGCCACACTATATAGCATTGTGTTTACTGCCACTCTGTGTACCTCGCTCAGCCACACTATATAGCATTCTGTTTACTGCCACTCTGTGTCTGCTGGGAATAGTAGTACACCGCTCGCTCAGCCACACTATATAGCATTCTGTTTACTGCCACTCTGTGTACCTCGCTCAGCCACACTATATAGCATTCTGTTTACTGCCACTCTGTGTCTGCTGGGAATAGTAGTACACTGCTCGCTCAGCCACACTATATAGCATTCTGTTTACTGCCACTCTGTATACCTCGCTCAGCCACACTATATAGCATTGTGTTTACTGCCACTCTTTGTCTGCTGGGAATAGTAGTACACCGCTCGCTCAGCCACACTATATAGCATTCTGTTTACTGCCACTCTGTGTACCTCGCTCAGCCACACTATATAGCATTGTGTTTACTGCCACTTTGTGTCTGCTGGGAATAGTAGTACACCGCTCGCTCAGCCACACTATATAGCATTCTGTTTACTGCCACTCTGTGTACCTCGCTCAGCCACCCTATATAGCATTCTGTTTACTGCCACTTTGTGTCTGCTGGGAATAGTAGTACACCGCTCGCTCAGCCACACTATATTACATTGTGTTTACTGCCACAGTGCCACTCTGTGTACCTCGCTCAGCCACACTATATAGCATTGTGTTTACTGCCACTCTGTGTCTGCTGGGAACAGTACTACACCGCTCGCTCAGCCACACTATATAGCATTCTGTTTACTGCCACTCTGTGTCTGCTGGGAATAGTAGTACACCGCTCGCTCAGCCACACTATATAGCATTGTGTTTACTGCCACTCTGTGTCTGCTGGGAATAGTAGTACACCGCTCGCTCAGCCACACAATATAGCATTGTGTTTACTGCCACTCTGTGTACCTCGCTCAGCCACACTATATAGCATTGTGTTTACTGCCACTTTGTGTCTGCTGGGAATAGTAGTACACCGCTCGCTCAGCCACACTATATAGCATTGTGTTTACTGCCACTCTGTGTCTGCTTGGAACAGTAGTACACCGCTCGCTCAGCCACACTATATAGCATTGTGTTTACTGCCACTCTGTGTACACCGCTCACCCAGCACACTATAAAGCATTGTGTTTACTGCCACTCTGTGTCTGCTGGGAACAGTAGTACACCGCTCGCTCAGCCACACTATATAGCATTGTGTTTACTGCCACTCTGTGTACCTTGCTCAGCCACACTATATAGCATTGTGTTTACTGCCACTCTGTGTCTGCTGGGAACAGTAGTACACCGCTCACCCGCCACTGTATAGCATTGTGCTCTGTGTCGCTGCTGGGAATAGTGGTACACCGCTCACCCACCACTGTATAGCATTGTGCTCTGTGTCGCTGCTGGGAATAGTGGTACACCGCTCACCCACCACTGTATAGCATTTCTGTACTGCCACTGTACTGCTGCCAGTCAGCGTGTACTCTAAGGATAAGTGAAATGAGGAAGAAATCCGGTGAAAGAGGGAGGGGCAAGGGAAGAGGTGTTTCCCCTGACGGTTCACGTACAGGCCACAGGGGAGCACCCAAGAAAACCCACTCAATACCGCCCATGTTGTCCAGGACAACAACCCTCACAAATCCAAAAGAACAGGACCAGATAATTACTTGGATGACCTCTCAAGCATCCAACAGTGGGTTAAGCAGCACCAGCACATCACGCACGAGGTCCGAGTCCTCAGCCAGTTACAAGGAGCCAGTGGGCACAAAGCTGACACAACCGGCAGCGACACCACGCACACAACTGCCAGATAACCAGTCCAATGAATTACCTCAGGACACAATGGGGTATTCGCAGGAGCTATTCCCAGCCCAACAAATTTCCACCTTTGAAAGGTCAATGGAGGAACAGCCAGAAATGCTGTGCCCGGATTCACAACCATTAACTGTGGGAAATGCACCGCGCACTGAAATGCAAGGCGAGTCCGAGGACTTTGAAACCCAAATCCCAGAGCAAGTTGGGCAGGAGGGGTTGCAATTGCAGGAGGTCGGCCGACAAGATCTGGAAGACGACGTTGGAGTGAGCTGCGCAGACGTTGTTCTGGGGAGCTCTACTCCACGGCGGCGGCCCCCCACAATGACATATGACGAGTTTGAGGAGATGGAAGAGGAGGGTATGGACAATGTGGACATAGACCCAGATTTTGTTTGTGAACGAGAACATCGCCGTCGTAGCAGCAGCACAGATGATTCTGTTGAAGAACCCACTGCTGCACGAGTTCGCCTTGTGCCACAAGGTAGGCGGCGCGCAATTTGAAGCACCACAAGCGTGGAAGTTCAAGTGAGAGGCAAAAGAGGCGCAAACAGAAATCGCCAGCAAGGCAGGTGCTCCAAAGTCTGGGCTTTCTTTGAAGACTGCACTGAGGATGGTACTATGGCGATTTGCAAGGTGTGCAAGACCCGCCTGAGCAGGGGGAAAAGTATTAACAACCTCTCCACCACCAGCATGAGCCGCCACATGCTATCCAAACATCCCACTCTGTGGGCAAACGCGGCAGGACAGGGTACCAGCAACACTGCCTCCCTTGGGGTCACCAGACTCACCACCAGACCCGCCTCAGCAGCAGCAGTAGCCCAGCCATTGCGTGGTTCACAACATTCACAAACATCAGACGCTGACACTGTCACTTTCCGGAGTAGTGCTCTTGAGGTCTCCCAGTGTTCATCAAACACAACAACCAACAGCCCTTCAGTGTGCAGCCCTACGATTCAGTTGTCTGTCTCGGAGATGACGTTGGAGTGAGCTGGTACGAATGGTCTAGCACCATACAAAATAAATGGGATACAGTTGGGGACATCAAACTTGGAGAAGGACTTAGGAGTACTCATTGACAACAAGTTAAATAATCGTACTCAATGCCAAGCAGCTGCAGCTAAAGCTAACAAAATTTTGGGATGCATTAAAAGGGAAATAAAAACTCGAGATGCTAGCATAATATTGCCCCTGTTTAACTCTCTAGTAAGGCCACATCTGGAATATGGAATTCAGTTCTGGGCACCACATTACAAAAAAGATATTGCAGTTTTAGAGCAGGTGCAGAGACGAGCAACAAAATTGATGCGTGGGATGGAAGGTCTCACTTATCAAGAAAGGTTAGATAAACTGGGTTTATTTAGTCTAGAGAAAAGACGCCTTAGAGGGGATCTAATTAACATGTATAAATACATCAGAGGGCAATATAATACCTTGGCGGATGAGCTTTTTGTCCCTAGGCCTTCTCAAAGGACTAGAGGACATGATCTGCGCATGGAGGAAAAACGTTTTAGCCATTTATTTAGGAAAGGGTTCTTTACAGTAAGAGTGATTAAGATGTGGAATGCATTGCCACAGGAAGTCGTTATGGCAAACTCTATACCTGCATTTAAAGGGGGCTTAGATGCTTTCCTTGCGTTGAAAGACATCCATGGCTACAATTACTAGGTAATGCCTAATGATGTTGATCCAGGGATTTTATCTGATTGCCATCTGGAGTCGGGAAGGAATTTTTCCCTTTAGGGGCTAATTGGACCATGCCTTGTAAGGGTTTTTTCGCCTTCCTCTGGATCAACAGGGATATGTGAGGGAGCAGGCTGGTATTGTACTTTGTACTGGTTGAACTCGATGGACGTATGTCTTTTTTCAACCAAAATAACTATGTAACTATGTAACTATGTAACTATGTTTGATCGCAAGAGGAAATTGCCAGCAAATGACCCCCGGGCCGTGGCAGTAACAGCCAGCATAGCCAAGCTTCTGGCCTGTGAAATGCTGCCATATCGAGTGGTGGAGACAAACAGCTTCAAGGGCATGATGTCAGTGGCCATCCCACGTTACGTGGTTCCCAGCCGCTACCACTTTGCACGCTCTGCAGTGCCTGAGTTGCATGAGCACGTGGTCAGCAAAATAACCCGAAGCTTGAAGAATGCCGTTGCCTGCAAGGTTCACCTCACCACTGACACCTGGACGAGTGTGTTCGGCCAGGGTCGATACATCTCCCTTACCGCGCACTGGGTGAACCTTGTGGAGCCTGGCAGCGATTCCTCACCTGCTACGGCGCGGGTGTTGCCCACGCCGCAAACAGCTGCACCGCCGTCCCTCCCACTGGATAACAACAGCAGCACCTACCTCTCTGACTCCTTCTCCTCCAACGCATCTCAAAGCTGTACCTCATCCGGAAACGCTAACCCAGCACCAGCAGCAGTAGGATCGTGGAAGCAGTGCAGCACAGCTGTTGGCATGCGTCAGCAAGCGTTTCTGAAGCTGATCTGCCTTGGGGATAAGCAGCACACAGGGGAGGAAATTTGGAGGGGAATAAAGGAACAGACGGATTTGTGGCTGGCACCGCTGGACCTGAAACCGGGCATGGTTGTGTGTGATAATGGGAGTAATCTCATTCGCGCTTTAAGGTTGGCTAAGCTGACACACATTCCTTGCCTGGCGCACGTGATGAACCTAGTAGTTCAGCGGTTCCTGAGGACATACCCAGGCGTGACCGATCTTCTGTTGAAGGTGTGACGAGTGGCCAAACATTGTAGAAATTCCAGTACTGCTTCGGGGGCACTCGCCAAGATGCAGGAGCGCTTCAATCTCCCCCACCATCGCTTGCTGTGTGATGTCCCTATGCGCTGGAATTCTACGCTGCACATGCTAGCCCGCTTTTGCGAGCAGAAGAGAGCAGTGGTCCAGTACATGACGGCGCAGTACCGAGGTGCATCCGGACAGCTGCCAAGCTTCTGTGGATCCGATTGGGCCAACATGTTGGACCTCTGCCAAGTCCTCCAAAATTTTGAGCAGTCCACGTTGCTTGTGAGCAGTGACAACTCTTCAGTCAGCATTACCATACCACTGCTGTGTTTACTGAAGAGGTCAATGTTGAAAATCAAGGAAACAGCTGTCATGATGCAACTGGGGGAATCTGAAGGAGAAAACGATCAGCGTGATGGTACCAACATCAGGCCATCCGCCTCAGGAAACGCTGGCCCCAGCAGCTATGACGAAGAAGAGGAGGAGGAACAGCTGGAGTTGGAGCAGGAATTTCATGCCACCACTGACGAGGGCCAGAGCGGTGCACGTTGGACTTCCACAATTCAGCGCGAATGGTCAGCAGAAGCAGACCAGGAAGAAGGTGACGACTATGATGCATCACAACAACTATCACAACGCTCACAAGAGGATGATGAGGATTCTGGCAGGACTCTGGCACACATGGCTCAATTCATGCTAGACTGCATTGAACGCGACCCACGCATTGTGCGCATTCTGGACAACACCAATTACTGGGTTTATACACTTCTGGATCCACGGTACAAACACAATGTTCCAAAACTGCTTGAAGAAAGAGTCAGACAGGTCAAAATGGAAGAATACCAGCAGGCCCTTGTGGAGACTTTAGAGAGGAGATTGACATCCTCCCCCTCCTCTAGCCAGTTGTACGCCGACAGACTGACTTCCGCAAACCCAGGACGACCAGGAGGGCAGCAAAGAACACAAGCCGCAGCTAGTGCCCAAAAGGGAATGGTATCGGCAGTGTCCTTGGGGTGGGAAAATTTTCTGACACCCATGCAGCAGCAGCCCACAGAACAGCAAGCGTGCAGATCCACCTCCAACACCGATCGCCTGGAGAAGATGGTCAAGGACTACATGTCAGATGGCGTAGCTCTGTTGAACAATCTATCTGCACCCTTCAACTATTGGGTATCGAAGCTAGACACCTGGCACAAACTGGCAATGTACGCAATAGAGGTGCTGGCTTGCCCGGCAAGCCAGCGTTATGTCGGAACGCTGTTTCAGTGCTGCCGGAGGCATCGTCACAGATCGGCGTATCCGCCTCTCCACAGAAAATGCAGACCGTCTGACTCAAATTAAAATGAATCAATCCTGGATTGGAAACGACTATGCAACACTCCCGGACCCCAACCAAGTAACATGAACAATGACCATCTGTGATG
Source organism: Hyperolius riggenbachi (assembly GCF_040937935.1). Classification (NCBI taxonomy): domain Eukaryota; kingdom Metazoa; phylum Chordata; class Amphibia; order Anura; family Hyperoliidae; genus Hyperolius; species Hyperolius riggenbachi. The sequence goes on along the minus strand of NC_090647.1, from coordinate 175,518,504 downwards.
GGTTAGCGTTGCCGGTCCCTGTTTATGGAACCTCTCATCTTTATTACATTTATAACTGCATGGCGGTAAGAAGCATGCTATCCGCACGCTTCTTGTCCTCATGCAAGGCCTGGGTTGTTGTGTCTCAAAGTGTGGCCTTCTCCTCCTGCGCCTCCTCCTGTTCCATCACGTGTGCTGCTGCTGCTGCTGGGTTAGCGTTGCCGGTCCCTGTTTATGGAACCTCTCATCTTTATTACATTTATAACTGCATGGCGGTAAAAAGCATGCTATCCGCACGCTTCTTGTCCTCATGCAAGGCCTGGGTTGTTGTGTCTCAAAGTGTGGCCTTCTCCTCCTGCGCCTCCTCCTGTTCCATCACGTGTGCTGCTGCTGCTGCTGGGTTAGCGTTGCCGGTCCCTGTTTATGGAACCTCTCATCTTTATTACATTTATGACTGCATGGCGGTAAAAAGCATGCTATCCGCACGCTTCTTTTCCTCCTGCAAGGCCTGGGTTGTTGTGTCTCAAAGCGTGGCCTTCTCCTCCTGCGCCTCCTCCTGTTACATCACGTGTGCTGCTGCTGGGTTAGCATTTCCGGTCCCTGTTTATGGAACCTCTCATCTGTATTACATTTATGATTGCATGGCGGCAAAAAGCATTGCTATATCCGCACGCTTTTTGTCCTCATGCAAGGCCTGGGTTGCGTCTCAAAAAGCGTGGCCTTCTCCTCCTGCGCCTTCTCCTGTTCCATCACGTGTGCTGCTGCTGGTGCTGGGTTAGCGTTACCGGTCCCTTTTCCTGGAACCTCTTCTCTGTATTACATTTATGACTGCATGGCGACAAAAAGCATGCTACCTGTGCAAAGAAACATGACATTTTCCACATTTAAAAGACAGTTTTTCCTTTGAAACTTTACAATCAATTTTCTCAAAAACTATAAGCTCTTACTTTCAAATATTTTTTTTCCTCTTGTACCCACTCCCAAGGTGCACATACCCTGCAAATTTGGGGTATGTAGCATGTAAGGAAGCTTTACAAAGCACAAAAGTTCGGGTTCCCATTGACTTCCATTCTGTTCGGAGTTCGGCGCGAACACCCGAACATCGTGGCGATGTTCGGCGAACATCGTGGCGATGTTCGGCGAACGTTCGCGAACCCGAACATCTAGGTGTTCGCCCAACACTATGTATTACCAGTGCAAATCTTTCCACTGCATTTGTGATTGAACTTACTATAGCATAGCTCTCTGTCTGCGTGACACTGCATACAACCCATCACAGTCCCAACTGGCCTTTGCAATCTGCCAGCACACTGTATTACCAGTGCATATCTTTCCACTGTATTTGTGATTGAACTTACTATAGCATAGCTGTGTGTGTGTGTGTGTGTGTGTGTGTGTGTGTGTGTGTGTGTGTGTGTGTGTGTGTGTGTGTGTGTGTGTGTGTGTGTGTGTGTGTGTGTGTGTGTGTGTGTGTGTGTGTGTGTGTGTGTGTGTGTGTGTGTGTGTGTGTGTGTGTGTGTGTGTGTGTGTGTTGCAGCTGGCCCTTGCTGTACTCCACCAGCACACTATGCATTTGTGATTGACCTTACTATGGAAAACTGCCATCACCTGCACTCTCGCCAACATACACACCAGCATGGCCATCACTACACAAACAGCAGTTTGTGGTGCATTAAACAGAGAGTTTGGTCTGTCAGTGTGAAGCAGTACACTACTTACACTACCTGATCGATGTATGTTGTGTACACACGCAAGATGTTTTAAGGCACTTTATGCCTCCAATTTATGAATGTAATGGGATTTCTGCCCGTTAGGGATCATAACCCTACTCTGCGTCAAATCCGTAATTTTCTGTGGGACTTTTGGCATGTATTAATTTACAGAGAGACACGCACACCAAGCCAGTTTGAATGCTTAGAAAAGTGTATTCACAATTAATACATTAACAGTGCCACATGCTGGTCTGAGCTCTCAGTACCAGTAAGAAGATACATACAAAAATGACATACAAAATACAGTACATAGGATAACCCACAGTTAACTGGAAAGATGCTAGATCAGCAACATAAGCTCATGAGGACATAGTCCAAAAAATGGAAGTTATCTGTAATTCAAAGCTGCATCTAACCAGAATGAGTCTCCAGGAGAACCAAATTCCACTATAATAAGAGTCCAGGAATGAAGTCCCAATGTTATCATAAGCGTTGGACAGTTTAGCAAAACAGTATGAGATGAGATGCTGACATCATCAACTTATTACCCAGATGTCGGCGTTTCGGAAGTATTTCCTTTATCGATGGGTGTAGAGCAGAATGAGTAACCACAGCAAGGCGGGTGAGAGGCAGCGTCCTGATGGTTATGGCGTCCAGCGCACATTAAATACACACGCATTGTATGGAGGCAAAGGGCGGAGGCAAGTCGTCACACCGGGGCCGGCCCAGTGACGCGATGATGTGATGCGGCGTGCGCCGCTGCGCCATCGCGTCACATGCTGTATCCAAAGCGTCTCCATGGCATGTATCCCACTCCGGCATGCCCCTCCAGGTGTGAAACAAGTGTTCCTTCACTTTTGTGGCCAGAAATAGTCCCTGTATGTTTTAAAATTTGACTGCCCATTGAGGTCTAAGGTGGTTTGTCCGATTCGTGCGAACTCAAACTTTTGTGGAAGTTCGCGTTCGCGGTTTGCAAACACAAAATCTGATGTTCGGGCCATCTCTATTACTATTACTCTTTACCAGAAATCTTGCATTAAACTTTCACATTCGATGCCAAAATATAAATGTGTGGCATTTGTGCTGAACACTAAGTTGCAGTCCTTAATGCATTCCCAAAGAGGGCTACAGAGGGAGTAAGGTCTGATTGGTCGCTGTGGGGCATGTCATAGGCAGAGAATTAGCAATGCAGACCAGGAAGAACATGGTTACATAAAAGCAGACATTAGCAACTCAATTCAGACAGGATGTGGAGAACTGGCACCAGTAGCTAGCAAGAATAAAATGGAGATTTATCAAGGTTGAGATCATAGGAAGCAGCTGGCCACAGATCATCTATAAGGGAGGACATTAATTTAACTTACTTTTATACATCACATGTGCATGCAGCCTGAACACATGATCACATGCTGCATGAGAGGATGCACATGCACAGGTGCCTGCACACCAAGAGAGCTGGCCAAGCCATTGGTTCTAATGTTTTTGTTTTTATAACTCCTACCTTAATACAGCTCTTTATTTCTGCATCAGTAGAAAAAGTTGCTCTCCTATCCTATCCCATATATCCTATCAGAAATGCAGTGTTTTTTCAGCAAGGAACATCTCATCACACAGAATCACAGGCATATAATTACAGACATGAAAAGTTATTAGGGGGATTATTAAGCACGACTGCAGCAGATGACTTTTATCTAGTTTGAATCAACTTGCTTCTAATTCATAAAAAAGATATGCATTTTTTCTGCTTTTGCTACTTTTCTGCCCACAATCATATACATGTTTCAGCAACAACTTTGTAATCATAACTGAATTTGTAATACATGTTGTGCATGAGTTTTATGACACAACACCTTTCTCTATTAGATGTGGTATACTGTATATTCCTGCGTATAAGACTACTTTTTAACCCTTGAAAATCTTCTGAAAAGTTGAGGGTCATCTTATACGCCATTGATGCCGGGTGATATGCTCTATCCTGTTAATGCCTCTCAGATCTCCCTGCTGAGGGAGCACAATCTATTCTTCCATACCACTCTAATAAACAGGTAGACAAGGAGAGCGGACCAATCTGCTTAAGGAGAGTTGACCAATGGAACAAGTCAATTAACTATATCTGGTAATATACTGGGTAACACATACAGTACAGTACCAGTATCTGTTCATACACAGCAGCAGTATATGATTTGTTATTTTAATTTGATGTGTGTTGGAAGAGGGGTAGTCTTATATGGCGAGTATATCCCAAACTCTATATTGTAACTGGAAAAGTTGGGGGGGGGGGGGTCGTCTTATACGCCCAGTAGAATCAAATTAAGACAGCCAAAAGGATATAATGGAATGATTCACGTGGTTCTGGTCCGGTGTGTATTTAAAATAGCCGCCTGTTAGAATTAAGTAATGAAGGTTGTTGGTTATTCAGTTGAAGATGTTCAGATTCCTTCTACCCCAGCGCTAAAATGATTGTGTTGTTTAACATAACTCAAGTACCTTGCTCCACATCTTTAGTTAGTTCCTAATCATTGGTGTTTAATGCACTGAACTTTCAGCAACCTATGTCATTACTATGGTGTGACTGCTGAAAATTTTACGGAATTGGGCACTTCTACAAAAACTCCCTGCATATGGATGTCATGTAAATGTAAATGGTAAGGCACGTTTTTAATTTGTGTAACTTCATATGAGGGCTGATATGAAAATAAAAAGGAAAATGGTGGCTGACCAACAGCAAAGATGTTGTAAATTATATTCACGTGTTACCTAAATTTTTCTACCAGGAGATCATTTTTCATCTTTTGTTTAACCCATTAGCAGTTTCAAATGACTTATCTTGTTTGAGATGAATACACTGCTTTTGACCACACCCTGCATAACTCGTAGTGCTGTAAATTCTTGAAATGCTTTGATGTCTCTCTGCTAGCAGAAACTATAGAAACTTAAAAGCAGAAGTCTTCTGTCATTGTCTCACACTGCCCCCTAGTGACAAGTGGCCATAAATACACATCACAGCAGTACTAATCAGTAGCATTGAAATGCAGCAAAAAAGAAATAAAAAAAAACATGCTAAAATTAATTAGCCTAGATCAAGCCTCTAAATAAATTGGCTGCTAAAGGGTTAAAATAACTTTTAACGCATTGCTGAATAAAAAAAAAAAAATACTACTGAGAAATTGCGGAGTAAAAAAAAAAAGACAAACAGCAGTCACATTTACCTGTAGCCATCAAACAAAACCAGTACATTTCATTGGCTCCTTCATGTAATTTGGACTTTTGTTGTTGACCTTATTAAGTAAACTGCAGCGTACAGGTATATCTGTCAGTATTGACCAATTTCATTATTAGGTCTTTTAGCTATAGATGAAGTGTAGTAAAATTTTATACAGAAGCAGAAGGTGATAACAGGGGTGCTTCCCAATGATAATACAGTGTTTTGGCCTAGGGGCCGCAGTCAGGTGAAAAAGAGTGCATATGGAATATGTTCAGTTCTAATTTTCATGTTGACTCTCAAATGCATGTACTTTTATATGCCCTCCACATGTCTTTACTGCAGTCTCCATCTCCTGAATGTACATGACACAGCCTGGGGCCTTTTAGTGTCACAAATCTCCATTATAATCTTCATTTGAGTAACATTCTGTTACTTCACCTTGACTGCTTAGCAGTATATTAAGGTTTCTGCAAGTGGCAGTTTTAGTTTTGAAAAAAAATTGAAACTTAACTCTTGCAGTATATTAAACATGTACTCAAATTATGTGCATGTATGTATGTGCATGGTTATTTTTTACTTTTAACCACTTGCCGACCGCACAATGCCAAAGTGCAGTGGCAAAGTGGCATGCCCAGGACCACGCAACGCCAATTGGCGTTGGGTCCTGGGTCTCCAGCTGGCCGGGGATCACGCGCTGTGATGCGCGTGCTTTCGCCGGCAATAGGCTCTGCCCACCCGCGATGTCAACCCGCCGGCCGGTCGGAAGCGCCGGCGGGTTTTTAACCCCTGGATCGCCGCAATGCAAGCGTATAATACGCTTTGTAATGTATACAAAGCGTATTATATAGGCTGTCTAATGCCCTGGTGGTCCCAGTGATTGAGGGACCACCAGGGCAAGCTGCAGCCCTCCCTGTCTGCACCCAAACACACATATCTGCCCCCCCCCCTTGCCCCCTGATCACCCACAGCACCCCTCAGACCCCCCCCTGGCCACCCCCCAGACCCCTGTTTGCACACAATCACCCCCCTAATCACCCATCAATCACTCCCTGTCACTATCTGTCAATGCTATTTTTTAGATTAGGTCCTAAACTGCCCCCTGGGGGCTCCTGATCACCCCCCACCGCCTAAGATCCTCTCCAGACCCCCCCCCCCCCCCCCGTGTACTGTATACATCTATTCTGTACACCTATCCCTGTAATCACCTGTCAATCACCTGTCAATCACAAATCAATCACCCCCTGTCACTGCCACCCATCAGCTCAGACCCTAACCTGCCCCTTGTGGGCACCTGATCACCCGCCCACACCCTCAGATTGCCCGCAGACCCACCCTCAGATCACCTTCGAAAGTGCATTGTTTACATCTGCTCTCCCCTCTAATCACCCAGTGATCACCCATCAATCACCCATCAAACACCCCGTCACCACCTGTCACTGCTACCCATCAGATCAGACCCTAATCTGCCCCTTGCGGGCACCCAATCACCCGCCACAACCTCAAATAGCCCCCCAGACACCCTCTGATCAACTTGCCAGTGCACTGCTTGCATATATTGTCCCCTGTAATCACCTACTGATCACCTATCAATCACCCCGTCACCCCCTGTCACTGCTACCCATCAGATTAGACCCTAATCTGCCCCTTGCAGGCACCCAATCACCCGCCCACACCCTTAGATAGCCCCCCAGACCCCCTCTGATCAACTTGCCAGTGCACTGCTTGCATATATTGTCCCCTGTAATCACCTACTGATCACCTATCAATCACCCCGTCACCCCCTGTCACCACCTGTCACTGCTACCCATCAGATTAGACCCTAATCTGCCCCTTGCGGGCACCCAATGACCCGCCCACACCCTCAGATAGCCCCCCAGACCCTCTCTGATCAACTCGCCGGTGCATTGCTTGCATATATTCTCCCCTGTTATCACCTACTGATCACCTATCAATCACCCTGTCACCCCCTGTCACCACCTGTCACTGCTACCCATCAGATTAGACCCTAACCTACCCCTTGCGGGCACCCAATCACCCACCCACACCCTCAGATAGCCCCCCAGACCCCCTCTGATTACCTCCCCAGTGCATTATTTACATCTGTTCTCCCCTCTAATCACCCACTGATCACCCATCAATCACCATGTCCAGGTCACGATTTGAGAACATCCTGTGCTTCCTGCACTTTAGTGCCAATACAACCTGTCATCTAAGAGGCCACCCTGCTTATGACTGGTTCCACAAAGTTCGGCCCCTTATAGACCACCTGTCATCAAAATTTTCAGATGCTTATACCCCTGAACAGTCATTTTGAGGCATTTGGTTTCTAGACTACTCCTCACGGTTTTGGGCCCCTAAAATGCCAGGGCCATATAGGAACCCTACAAGTGACCCCATTTTAGAAAGAAGACTCCCCAAGGTATTCCATTAGGTGTATGATGAGTTCATAGAAGATTTTATTTTTTGTCACAAGTTAGTGGAAATTGATTTTTATTGTTTTTTTTTCACAAAGTGTCATTTTCCACTAACTTGTGACAAAAAATAAAATCTTCTATGAACTCACCATACACCTAACGGAATACCTTGGGGTGTCTTCTTTCTAAAATGGGGTCACTTGTGGGGTTCCTATACTGCTCTGGCATTTTAGTGGCCCTAAACCATGAGGAGTAGTCTAGAAACCAAATGCCTCAAAATTACCTGTGAATAGGACATTGGGCCTCTTAGCGCACCTAGGGCTTGATTCACAAAAGAGTGCTAACTGTTAGCACGGCCGTTTTCGCGCGAATTTTCGCATTGCGCGCGATCGCGAATTTTCGTGTGAAACGATAACGGTTTCGCGCGCAAACGCGAATTTTCACGCGAAAACGATATCGATTTCGCGGTAAAATTTGCGTTTGCGCGCGAAAACGTTATCGTTTCGCGCGAAAATTCGCAATCACGCGCAATGCGAAAATTCGCGCGAAAACGGCCGTGCTAACAGTTAGCACTCTTTTGTGAATCAAGCCCCTAGGCTGCAAAAAAGTGTCACATATGTGGTATTGCCGTACTCAGGAGAAGTAGTATAATGTGTTTTGGGGTGTATTTTTACACATACCCATGCTGGGTGGGAGAAATATCTCTGTAAATGACATTTTTTTGATTTTTTTACACACTATTGTCCATTTACAGAGATATTTCTCCCACCCATGGGTATGTGTAAAAATACACCCCGAAACACATTCTTTGTGACAAAAAATAAAATCTTCTATGAACTCACCATACTCCTAACTGAATACCTTGGGGTGTCTTCTTTCTAAAATGGGGTCATTTGTGGGGTTCCTATACTGCCCTGGCATTTTAGGGGCCCTAAACCGTGAGGAGTAGTCTTAAAACCAAATGTCTCAAAATGACCTGTGAAATCCTAAAGGTACTCATTGGACTTTGGGCCCCTTAGCGCAGTTAGGGTGCAAAAAAGTGCCACACATGTGGTATCGCTGTACTCAGGAGAAGTAGTATAATCTGTTTTAGGGGGTAATTTTACACATACCCATGCTGGGTGGGAGAAATATCTCTGTAAATGGACAATTGTGTGTAAAAAAAATAAAAAAAATCTCATTTACAGAGATATTTCTCCCACCCAGCATGGGTATGTGTAAAAATACACCCCAAAACACATTATACTATTTTTCCTGAGTACGGCGATACCACATGTGTGACACTTTTTTTGCAGCCTAGGTGCGCTAAGGGGCCCAAAGTCCTATGAGCACCTTTAGGCTTTACAGGGGTGCTTACAATTTAGCACCCCCCAAAATGCCAGGACAGTAAACACACCCCACAAATGACCCCATTTTGGAAAGTAGAAAGTAGACATCTCAAAGTATTCAGAGAGGGGCATGGTGAGTCCGTGGCAGATTTATTTTTGTTTGTCACAAGTTAGCAGAAATGAAAACTTTTCTTTCTTTATTTTTTTTGTCACAAAGTGTCATTTTCCAGTAACTTGCGACAAAAAATAAAATCTTCTATGAACTCACCATGCCTCTTAGTGAATACTTTGGGATTTCTTCTTTCCAAAATGGGGCAATTTGGGGAATATTTATACTATTCTGGAATTCTAGCACCTCATGAAACCTGACAGGTGCTCAGAAAAGTCAGAAATGCTTCAAAATGGGAAAATTCACTTTTTGCCCCATAGTTTGTAAACGCTATAACTTTTACCCAAACCAATAAATATACACTTATTGGATTTTTTTGTATCAAAGACATGTAGCACAATACATTTGGACAAAAATGTATATAGAAATTTTACTTTATTTGAAAAATGTCAGCACAGAAAATTAAAAAAATCCTTTTTTTGACAAAATTCATGTCTTTTTTGATGAATATAATAAAAACTAAAAATCACAGCAGCAATCAAATAGCACCAAAAGAAAGCTGTATTAGGGAGTAGCAGTGTTAGAAAGACTTGCCTAAGGTCTCCTACTGAATAGGTGCTGGCTTACTGACCAGACAGAGCTGAGATTTGAACTCTGGTTTCCTGTGTCAGAGGCAGAGCCCTTAACCATTACACCATGCAACCACTGCTTACAGATATGTAGCCAGACATGGCCTTCTCTTTTGTGTTCAACAGTTGTCCAAAGAGAACCCCAGATAGCCAGGTAGATTCATATCTCTCTCTCTTCCTAACACTGCTACTGCCTATAGAGCATGCCCTAGTGGCTGCAGCTCTGGTGCTTTGAGTCCGCCAGGAGAAAAGTGTGATATAAATGTTATTTGTCTTGTCTACTTTTTATCTTGTATTGAGCATAAATGGTGATTTTTAGGCCAGCTTCAGTTGGTACAGTGGTTAGGGTGCATGCCCACCACACAGTGGGACCCAGGTTCAAATCCCAGCCAATGTGAGTTGGCTTTTATGCTACAAATCCTTAAAGGGAACCTAAACGGAGTAGGATATACATTTTTCCTTTTAAAATAATACCAGTTGCCTGAATCGCCTGCTGATCCTGTGTCTCTAATACTTTTAGCCACAGCCCCTGAACAAGCATGCAGATCAGGTGCTCTGACTGAAGTCAGACTGGATTAGCTGCATGCTTGTTTCAGGGTGTGATTCAGCCACTATTGCAGTCACAAAGATCAGCTGGACTGCCAGGCAACTGGTATTGTTTACAGGAAACATCCATATCACTCTCAGTTAAGGTTCCCTGTAAGCAACATGTTTCTATTGCATTGAGCATAAATGGAAATTTTTAGGCCAGCTTCACTTACTACTCTAGTGGTACAGTGGTTAGGGTGGCTTGGCCACCACACAGTGAGAGCTGGGTTCGATTCCCAGCCATGGTATGATGTATACTGATTTTTAAAATAGTATAATTCCCTGGCAGAAGAGACCCTCCTCCCTCCGGTAGGAGGGAATAGGTAGAAGGGTAGGTGGGAGGAGGGAGGAGACCCACAAGAGGTTAATTAAAATCTCCCTAGCACAGTGTGTAGCAGCTGTCCCATAACTAATTAGTGTAGGCAGACAACTGAGTCAAATGGTATAAAGGACCTTACTTGGAGGAGGGAGGGTGGGCGGGCCTCCAGAAGTGAAAGAAGTGTGTTTGACAATAACATGTCTGCTGACAGTGATATGGAGGGTCAAAGTTTTGCTCAATAGAGCATTATGGGGCGAATTGAACTTCCGCAAAAGTTCGCCTGATGCAGGCAAACGCGAACCCCCAAAGTTCGCCTGGAACCGTTCGCAGGCGAACCGTTCGCGACATCTCTACTGGGAATACACTGTGCATTTCCGCGGCTCGATTCTGCCACCCGATCTATTCCCCACTCGATCCCGCGGGCGATTCTCATATCTTCTGCTAGTTTTCCTTATCTTTTTCCATTGTCCCCCATGCGGAATCAAGTGCAGAAATGATCAGACGGGTGATCGGATATGTCGGAAATTATCAATCGAGCCATTGAAATGGCTCAATCGAGCCGCGGAAATGCACCGTGTATTCCCAGCATTACTCTCTTTTTTTTCCTCCTAGAAACTGCACTGCTGTAATGCTGTGATTGCATTATTAGTTCAATATATCATAATTGCTAAGGAAGCACACACATGTTACAAGAAACTCGATTTTGCTAAGGCAAAATATTTAGGATTATGCAAACCATAAGCAATAGCAGAACTGCACATTTACAAACACAAATAGGAAAACATACTCATATGATCTAGCTTTACAATAATAAGTAAACACCGATTGTTTAAAGATAAGTAATTAATCACCATAAAGTCTTGCTCAGACTATGGTACCGCAGTGCATGTGCATGCGCAAACTAATGTGCACTTTAAAAGTGAGAACCTGGGGTGTCCTCCAGCTCCTGGAAGCCTGTCTATCTCTCGCCACAGCTCCGGTGTCCCAGGATTCCCTCAAATGCAGATGCCGACCTTGATAGGTCAGCATCTTCTCTGCGTATGCGAGTGTGTGGCCGTGCTGATTGCGATTGCACTCACTCACGTGGCCTGAAGTGTTCTGCACAGGTGCAGTACTTCTGCGCCAGTGCAATATGCTCCAGGCCACGTAATCTTAATTGTGAGCATAGCGGCTACACACTTTTGCAGGTGCAAAGGATACTGACCTGACAAGGTCGACATCTGCAACGGAGGCAGAACTACGGCGAGGGACAGATAGGTTGCCAGGGGCTGGAGGAAGCCCCAGGTAAGTAAATCTTTTCTTTACCTCACACCTGTTCTTTAAGGCAGGGTACACACTTGCAGAGCCATTTTCCCCTGTGATTTCCTGGTCTCCATCAGCGTTTGCACTTTTGCATGTTTGTGCTTTTGCGTTCCTGCTTAATATGTACATTTTTTGGGGGAATGTTTCCACATTTCTGACGGAATGTACATTATACGAATGTGCACGTCATACAGAAAAAAAGCAGAAAGTTGTGCAATTTAAAAATGCGTGGAAAAACATGAAAGCAAAACATGAACAAACAGTCATGATGCACGTTTCCCACACAAGGCTATTGACTTCAATAACCTGTAGAATCGTGTGCATTTTGCCGTCCATGGGAAAATGTGCACAAACGCATCTACTGTGTTCCCTGCCTGAAGGGAACCTTAACTTCCATGCGTTTTTAAATTGCACAGCTTTCTGCTTTTTTCCACACGAGTACATGCCGCCACAAATGCAGAAATGCGGAAATGTTCACGAAAAAATGTTTGCGTTAAATGCAAACAAAAAAGCTGACAATGACCAGGGAATCACAGGGGAAAACAGCCCTGCAAGTGTGTTCACTGCCTTAAAGTGCGGATGCTTTGTAGAATTATGCGCGTTTTGCCGTCCATTGTAAAGCACGCACAAATGCATCTTGTGTGTTCGGTGCCTAAAGGAAACCTTAACTAAACTAATAAAAAGAGTTTCACTTACCTGGGCCTTCTACCAGCCCCCTGCAGCCGCTCTGTACATGCAAAATCCTGGAACGATCCTCTGGTTCCCAGAGTGGCTTAGTTTTAATTGCGTCAACAGAAACAGTCACTGGCAACTGCACTTGCACTGCCCTGGCCACGCACATCCTCAATCATGCTCCTACTACCTCAGGGAGTGTCTTGTGCATGCGCAGTAGGAGAAGCTATTCTACTGCGCATGCACAAAACACTCCCAGGGATGATACCATTCTAATTTTTAGAATGGTAAAATTTATGACATGTATCAAATGTTCTGTCACTCCAGGGCCTCTGATAAGAAAGAATGACATTGTTACATTTTACATTTGGTGGAAAAAAAAGGGCCTTTAGTGCTACTGGTAGTTAACAGTCTGCCGTGTGCCCAAACACCCAACTGATTATCTATATAGGTTATAATTTTAGCCATGACAAGTTAGAGAATAGAATTTGTGGTGTTTGAGAGCTGAGGCCTATGTAATCTGATTTTTTTTTTTATTGTGCCAATGTGAAAAAAACTGTAGAAAATATATAATTGTCCAAGTCATGGTGCAATTTCAGCAACACCACATAAGTACAAATGTAAAAAAATGTGTATATCTGAGTAGGCCTGGGTCTCTAGTATTCAGAATGGTGACATTTATGGCTTTTCTTGACTGTCCAGACACTCCATGACCATGGGCTTTGCTAATAAGAATGACTGTATTGCTTTTGGTGCAAAAAAATGGCTTTGAAAAATAATTTAGTGCTGCTTATGGTTAACATTGTATTGTATGGTCAAAAAGCTATCTGATTATGTATATAGGGCATCATTTTAATCGTGACAAGCAAGAGAATTGAATTTATGCATAATTTAGTGCTGAATGAGAAACAATAACATTGTTGATTCATATACTTTGTACCAAAATAAAACACTTGAAAAAAACAAAAAACAAAAGTGAAAGAATTGAAAAGAGAATACATAAATAGTTACTTTAGGGACTTTTTTTTAAATATGTATGCCATGAGGGTGTATTACTCTTATTTTTGCTAATAAGGGCTTGTAATCATTGGTAGTGTGTAATAAGAAAACGAAAACCACAGCATAGAAAAATGTTGTCACCATACCTTGTACTAAGGACATAATTCAAATCTTGTGATAACCAGGGAAAATAGGCAGATAACTTGCGTGGGTTTTATATATGGTAGCATTGTTTATATTAAAACTATAGGGGATGGAATTGGAGAAATTGTGTTTTTTTCCTAGTTTTTACCTTTAAGAGGCATAGAAAGTAAAGTAATTACTGAAAACAAATATCACCCCAAAAAAGCCTAATTTATGGTGGAAAAAACAAGGTGTAGATCATTTTGTTGTGGTAAGTATTGAAAAAAGTTATTGGCAAATGAAAGGAAGAGCGTTGACAGGTGAAAGTTGCTCTGGTTCGTTAGGGTAAAAACCCTTGGGGTTGAAGTGGTTAATATGCTTAAAGTTTAAGTATAGGTTTAGTAATTTTTGACCAGCAAAACAACTCCAGCTGATTACAGCACTCAATGCCACCATTGTCTGGGGCAAATCAGTCCATAGGGCTTGATTCACAAAGCGGTGCAAAGTGTTTGCACACCTGTGAAAAGCCCTTTATCACGCCTAAACTCAGTTTAGGCGTGATAAGAAGAAACTCGCGCGAATTTTCCGCGCGCAAAGTTTTCCGCGCGCAAGCGCAGCACTCGGCGCTTCGCGCGAAGCTCCCATTAAGCCCTATGGGACTTTGCGCGCGCACATACGCGCGTACGCGCGGTAGCTTCACGCGAAGAGCAGCACAAATCGGTGATAACTCAGTGGTGCAAAGGTTATCACGCCTAAAGTCTTTTAGGCGTGATAACTAGGTTATCACCGCTTTGTGAATCGAGCCCCTAGTGAGTGATCACCAGTGGACAGGGATATACTGTGTGTATATATATATATATATATATATATATATATATATATATATATATATATATATATATATATTATTACTGTACTTATTTATTAGCCAGTGGTTTTTATAGCCTTACAATGGGAAAGAAAGAAAGAAAGAAAGAAAGAAAGAAAGAAAGAAAGAAAGAAAGAAAGAAAGAAAGAAAGAAAGAACATCATTCAGGAGGAGTGATCCACTCAACACTCTAACCAATTTACACATTATATTTAAAACAGAAAATCCTTAGAACAGCAATGCAGGACTACAACATTAGGACATATGACTGGTACTGATAATAATGCCAGTGACAGCTCAAAGGAAAACAGAGAGCGATGTGCATGGTATACAAAAATGAGCAAAGTCAAAAAATACTTAAAAATTTATAAACCCCATCTGTTACACCACTTCTCTCTAAAAAGATGTTATACTGCAATATTTTGTGGAGCTTAAAATTGATTCTCTTTTTCCAAAAAATGAAAAGTAGCAGTGCCATCCAGAAAACATCTTACTTTCTACATATTTATGTTCTTGTATGGTATGTTTACTGTTCTACTTAGCATTGTGTTGTTGGTTTTCTTTAATAGGCTTATCAGCACTGCACAAAGTACAGAATTTTGTAGCAAACAATCAACAAATATCTTTTGCTGTTTTGACTCCAGTAATCTATGGTAATTTGAAATCTGGTGGCTGCAGTTTGGGCATGGCACCATTATTACTTTAACAGCAAGTTTTTTTTTTTCTCCTCCAGTGACGCTCCTTGTTCAGCAAAAAAAAATAATAAAAAAAGCTATGCATGAAGTCTACTCATTCTGGCAATTTTCTTAAATATTCTTATATATTACATATTTAAAGATTATATTTCATTCAATCAGCTAGTGAATGGATTGAAACCTGTAACAATCAGTGGCGTAACAGATGATCAGATCGTGCTCTATCAGAACCGTAGTCAGTATTTTATTCAGAGTGTGATCACAGGTGTATTGGTGCACAGTAATATCGGGAGTACTCCTAAAGAGATAGCCCTATTGACTGGGGCTATCACTATGCAGAGAGTGGTCGTACAAGCAAGGTCGACAACGGGTCGGTCAGTAACAGTACAGAATCGTCAGGCAGTATCGTAGTTAAAAATAACAGGCCGAAGTTTGGCAGCAGATCAGATTGGCAAGGTACAGAATCGTGAGGCAGAAATCAGGGTCAGTAATCAGGCAGAGAATCGGCAACAGATCAGATAGGTACAGTACAGAATCAGAAGGCAGAGAGCGGAGTCAGAGGTTCAAGCTAGAGGTCATACACAGAATATCAATAACAGTAATAACAATAATCCTAAGCTATGTGCGAATCCCCGGGGTCCTGCCGGATCAAACACACCAGGATCTGACTAAGGTCTGAGAGCTAGCACTGTGAAGTATTCGCAACAACAGACAAGGAGCAAATGACAGGCAGATCCTTATATACTAAGGACCATTCAAACGGTGCCGCCCAGAAGCCCAGCCAATCATTGAGCAGGCAGCTGTCAGCTGACACGTTTCCTTGGAGCATAAGTGCGTCGGCAATCCGCGCGCACGCGAGCCTGACGCTCGCCCACGTCCTGACAGAGACTGGACCTCCCTGATGCCGGCGGGAGGCCGGAGACCCCGCAGCGGGAGACGCCGCAAGATCAGGTGCGGAAGCGGCGTCTGCGCCGCTATCCGCATCAGAGACCGGCATAGCAGCCGGCCTGACTAAACCTCTTTTTTCTCAAAACCCAAGCTGTGATCACTGTGATTGGCCCATAATGATCATGAGGTCAATAAAATGACATTTGTTGTAACTTTATATCCCAGGACATGAACAAGGATTTACCATTTATTACATTTTAGAACACTATCAATAAACCTCTGGGAAAGCTTAGTGATAAATATTGTTACTTTTGTCAAGACTGCTGTGATCAAAAATATTAGCAGCAGTCCCAACAGCCAGGTGACATTTTGGCAAATGCCTTCAACTACTTTTATATGTTTCTAACCTTACGGGTGGGACTTTAAAGAAAAACATCATTCACACATCTTTCACAACATCATTCAAAACATCATCATTCACTGCCTGTTCACAGTTAGATCATTCATTGGTCATGATGCCCTGGCCAATCGGACATTCAGCTATCAATGCAGCAGCCAATCAGAAGCTTTATCTTCTATTGTTCTCTGAAAGCTTACCTCTAAGTTTAAGTTATAAAAATGCAAAAACCACCCTTATGGACATTACACAAACAGTCCCCAGACATAGAACTACTGTAATCCATCAGACCCTGGAAAAGCTCATATTTTAAAAAAGACTGCATAATCTTTTAGGCTGCCAAACAACCTGCCTGAATTCTGTCATTGACAGCAATAATAATGATTGGGGCGTTTGGAATTCTGAACATTTTGCCCTGCTGAACTTCTTTTGAACCTAGCCAAGGTATTTTCAACCAACAATTGCTTCAGCATGGATGAAAATCCTACATCTGCAGATGAAAATGAGACAAGTTTGATATGCAGTCAGATAAAAGTATAGAATGGAGTTGAAACACAGTGGTCCTTTTTTCTTTACTTTGTCCTCCTGCTAAGGTATCACACACAAGTTACTTTCCAGACAGAATGACCTTCATATGTAACGTGTAAACTTGTTTTCATTCTGTCACTGAATGCAAATCCCCTTGTTAATATTCTCTGGAGTTCTAGTGCTATCATTTCTCTTCTTTTTTTCTCATTATCTCCAGCACTTTGTCCTATACTAAGAAGAAATTAGCTTCTAATGAGTTTTGTCCTAGTTTTATGTTACTTGTTGTTTGAACAATCTGCCTACGGAGTGCAGGTGAAAATCCATGACAAGCTGTATTTGTTACAAGAAATCAGTGAGGCAACATTTCCTCTTGTACTTTATCACATCAAAGTGTAACCTGAGCATACTATACAGTGACAATACTGAAATATAGAAGGCATTGCTGTTACCTTGCATTTTTCTCTTATGTATTTATTATTTTGTTAGTGTTATACAGGACAGGGAATGGCAAAATTAAAATACCCCAATAACTTTAACGCATTGCTTCACTTTCCTACAGAAAAAGGGCAATTACCTCCGGGACAGCTATTGCAAAAATGTTAGCAATATGTATGTATTATAGAGGTTGATGCACTAATCTGCAGTAATATTGCTGTGTGCAGACAGTGCATGGCAATTTGACTGTTACTACTAGCAGCAATGTACCATGAGTTACACTATTAGCTTGATCCACGGTACTCGAGAAGCAAAAAGGTTGCTCAGGTAACACGCATTACTAATTAGTAACCATTAGTAACGCACGTTAACATTAGAGATGTCCCGAACCTCCGATTTTGGTTCGCGAACCGCGAACGTGAACTTCTGCAAAAGTTCGGTTCGCACGAACTTCTGCAAACTGCAGTAGACTTCAATGGGGAAGCGGACTTTGCAAAATAGAAACACTCATGCTGGCCAGAAAAGTGATGGAAAAGATGTTTCAAGGGGTCTAACATCTGAGTTTTTGCATGGATGAGTGGGATAGACGCCAAAAGTCCCAGGGAAAAATCAGGATTGGACGCAAAGCAGTGTTTTAAGGGCAGAAATCACGCTGAATGCTAAATTGCAGAACTAAAGTGCTTTAAAATATCTTGCATGTGTATACATCAATCAGGGAGTGTAATTAGAGTACTGCTTCACACTGACACACCAAACTCATTGTGTAACGCACCGCAAACAGCTGTTTGTGTTGTGACTGCCGTGCTGGACTGGTGCGCACCATGGCGAGATTGCTCTTCCTCAGTGATATCAGGTAATGTCTGACTGCCTTATCAACTTTCGATGGTTCTTTCTCTACCATTGTTAAAGCTTACATCTGTTTTTTTTTTAATTACATTTTCTGCTTGTTGTTCAGTACCTTCAACTAGAATCTACTATGGAGGGCAAGTCTGCCATTGTGACAACGGGTAATGGCCAGGGAATCAGGGTTCAATTCCAGTCTGGAGTGGGAGCCTGAGAACCGGCTACCACCACCATACATCCAAGTAAGGACCCATTTGCTGTATAAGTAATGTACCTGCCCTGACCGTGCTTTGCAGACCAGGCATCTGTGGTCAGATGGACCCTTGACCCAGCGCAAGACGAACCAAATCGAAAGCATTTGCCAAGAATGTGTTATGGAGGGCAAGTCTGCCATTCATTCAACTGTGTGAAACTTTGGATGGTACTTTCTCAATACCATGGTGACCACGGGTAATGGCCGGGGAATCCTGGTTCGATTCTGGTCCGGAGTGGGGGCCTAAGAAATGGCTACCACCACCACATATCCAAGGAAGGCAGCAGGCACGCTGTGGGCAAAGGAGCAGGAACGGCTACCACCACACATCCAAGGAAGGCAGCAAACACGCTGTGGGCAAAGGAGCAGGAACGGCTACCACACATTCAAGGAAGGCAGCAGGCATGGCATGCACGTCCCGAGGTAGTGACCAAAAATAACAATACAGGAGGACTTTCAAGGCCCTGTTGTATATGAGATGAATCAACTTTAAATCCTTTAACGAGAATCTGTTATGGAGGGCAAGTCTGCCATCCATTCAAGTGAAAGGTATGCACTGACTGCCAGGTGTAATACAATGTGCAGTCACACAGGTGCAGTTAACAGGTATACACAGAGTGATATATCACACTGCATGCGCTCATGTAGGTAGGTGGGTGCACTGAACACAACAGGTAGGTATATGCAGTGATGGGTATTACAAATGTGCACAGGTACAGTGACTGGTGGTATTGAATATCACACTGCGTGCGCTCACGTAGGTAGGTGGTTGCACTGAACACAACAGGTAGGTATATGCAGTGATGGGTGTTACAAATGTGCACCTGTCACACACACACACAGGTACTGCCGTGAACAGGTGCAATGACTGGTGGTAATAACAATGCATGCGCTCAACTAGGTAGGTAGGTAGGTGCACTGAACAGTGAACAGGTGCAGTGATTGGGATGGGATTACAAATCTGCAGCTGCGTGTCACACACACACACACACACACACACACACACACACACACACACACACACACACACACACACACACACACACACACACACACAGGTAGTCACTGAATGTGCTAAGACTGGCAGTGGCACAGTAGGAATTACATCAAAGGCCAGCTGTGACTGACTGACAGGGCTGTATATAATGCAAGTGGACCACACACACAAAAAAAAAATAGATCACAAGAACAATATTAGCTCTCAAAAGAGCTGTTAAGGGGTGCTTTTTGTAAGCAATAAGAATCAGCAAGGAGCAAGCTAACAAGCCTACAAGAGCCTAACTAAGCTTTCCCTATGAAAGTCTGCAGCAGCTCTACCGTTTCTAATTACTGCAGGCACACGAGTGAGTCCAATGCCTGACGCCGCCTGCCTTTTATAAGGGGGGGAGGGCCTCCAGGAGGGAGTGTAGCCTGATGGGCTACAATGTGCCTGCTGACTGTGATGTAGAGGGTCAAAGTTGACTGTAATGATGCACTATGGGGGCGAATCGAACTTCCGGAAAAGTTTGCGGTTCTCAGCGATCGCGAACCACGGAAGTTTGCCGGGAACGGTTCACTGGAGAACCATTTGGGCCATCTCTAGTTAACATAGGAATGTTTGTGCTACTCAAGTATGGTGGGTCACGCTGATATTGTAACGCAGAGTTCACTGCTGCCAGTAGTAACAACAATATTGTGTTGCGCTGTCTGTACACAGCAGTATTACTGCAATTTAGTGCATTGACTCCTTTTTATCCATGGCTGGATTTCAAACTTAGGAGCTCTAAGACACAAAAAATAACCAGTGTTTGAAAGCTTTCCACACCCCATGGTATGCCACCCCCCATGCTACGCCCTTGCCATGCATGTGCTCTATCTAAATACATATAGAAAATGTTAATTGCTTTCTGCCTGTCCTAGCATGTGGCCTAACCTAGTAATAATATTAATAATTGCAGTATTTGTATAGTGCCTTTCTCCTGTTGCACTCAAAGCGCTTGCGAGGCAGCCACTAGAGCGCACTCAGAAGGCAGTAGCAGTGTTAAGGAGGCTTGCCCAAGAAACTCCTTACTGAAATAGGTGCTGGCTTACTGAACAGGCAGAGCCGAGATTCGAACCCAGGTCTCCTGTGTCAGAAGCAGAGCCCTTAACCATTACACTTTCCAGCCACTGTAACATAGTGGGTGTCAATTAATGAGAGCATTTAATGACCATACCTACAGTCAAAACAAGACTATTTTTAGGCATAGGCAAGCTAGTCAATGTCATAGGACACTAACTACTAAATGTGGGTACAAACAAGCTAAGCACTTTATTATTTATTTTTGTTTTACTGTAACCCACTGTTGATCGCAAGAGAGAAGGGATAAGATGGAACTGTGATTCAAAAAGTCACAATGAATGCTATCACCCCTAGCCAGTCAGTAGTTTCACCATTACTAACGCACTCTGCAGGATGTATTTATTATCAACTATTGTGAAGGAAAAAGCATTAAAGTGGTGTACTAGCTGGTGTATTGACTGTTACTAATGTGCTGATTAAATACAGTGGTTTTAGAGCCATTGCTTGAATATCCAGGCAGTTTGTTCCACCATGAGCTCAATTCACTAAGCATTATTGCATTCAGTAATGCAGAAAACAGCCAATTGTATCAAACATCCTGTCAAATGGCAATTCACTAAGGCTGCTACCCCATTGAAAAGTAAAATTATTGATTAAGGAGGTAAATTACTGACTTGTGTAATAAGCACCTCGATTTAATCATTTTACTGAATTCACAAAGACTAGAAAATTCAGAAAAACAACAATTGAGATGTTTTGTGTTTTCAGACCAGCCTGGAGCTGTCAGTAATTAGGGATGACGGAACACGTTCGGCAACAAATGGTTCTCAGTGAATAACAACCTTTCATTGTTTGCGTTTTACTGCAAAATTTCATGTTCAAAATTTGTGTTTGCAATGCTTTGGACTGGAAAATGTAGCTATAATTTAGCCATTAAAGGTCATTTTAAAAAACATTATGTGGGGTTCCCCCTCACTGAGCCTCTTTAACACCTTGTTACCCATGCCGGCTGGGATAGCCAAAATACAGAGCCCAGCCTGCGTGGGGTTCTGCACCCTGAGCTATACCACCCCACATGGTACATGGCGTAGGGATTCTGGTAGAGAGGAGTGGCCAAGCATCCTCCTTTCCCCCAAAGACTTTGTCTAGTCCATGGACAAGGGGCTCAAACAGTTAAAATGCAATAAAAACACAACCACAAGAAAAGTTATTAAAATCTTAATTAACCATAAATACTTACCTTTTTTAACTCCCACGACAGTATCCTTGGAAATGATCCAACGCCGTATCATCTCGATACCCAGTGAACGACAGAGAACACAGCATGCATTGATCCCAGGCCCAAACGACCACTGAAAAGTGCCCAACCAAAGCCCAGCCCAATACTAATTATAGCAAGCCCCAGAGCATCTTTAAAATCCCATCCAGTGCCCTCTATTGGTCTTTTAACAGACCAATAAGGATTCCCATTGGTCTGTAAAAAGACGTACGAGGTCCAGGATCTGCATTCTAGGTATCCCAGCTTGCATGGGTGACATGGAGGTTAAAAGCTCAGGAGGGGGAAAAATGTGTGAATTCATTCACAAATATGAAATCATGATCATGATAGTCACGTTCGACCATCACTACTACTAATAATAACTAACAATAATTTAGCAAAGTGGACAGAAAATAGGAAGAGCCAGTCCATCTTCCTCCTCTGTTTAATCTAATGAATTGCCAGGCAGCACAACAGAAAGTGAAAAAAAAAAAAAAACCTGAGATGTAGGTGCAGGGCCTATCCATAGAGGCTTTCTTATATCCCTTTAGACATGCAGATCTACAGACTGATACTTAGAAGAGGGCCCTCTAGTGACATGCATGTACAGGGGGGCTGTGGATGAGTTACTGTTTTACTCTTGGAAACGGAAACAGGACAGAAGCAGAAACAGCTCATGCAGTCCATGTGAAGAATCAACACAACTCTGGCCAGAAGTGGGAGAACATCACCGAAGCAGAACACAGCTTGCTGCCCGAGATATACTCCACAGGCAAAACATAGGCAAAATGCCTATACATTACCTGAGTCCACCCTTGGTGGAGGGGTGTTGCCCCTTTCTTCCAATTTACCGAGAGCAACTTCTTAATCCTGAGTGGGGACAGGTCTAATCTCCCCACCTGCCTATTCAGTGGTTGCCTGGAGGGTAATCCTGGTTTGTGAGTATTATTACATACTGTACTTTTTTTTTTTTTTTACATCCTTTTACCAGTACACACTATACTATGTTGGGCTCCCGGTGTCTCCTCTTTGTATACTACACAGGTGGTTAGACTACTATTGCTGCATGTGGAAATCTAAGTGAATTCAGGCAAAAAAGTCTAAAATACCAAATTGGGGACTTTTACCTACCTATTATATTTTATTGACCTACTAATTTTACTGACCTATCGCTTTTTTACCGAACAGCCCTTAGTGCACTGAGGCCAGTATCTACAAAACTAATTTGCAAGGGTTATGATCTCCATATTTACATGATTTTTATATGCAAACGGCAAAACCAAAAGTTAGTTTGAACCTTATTAAACATGAGACTGATTAGTCCATTATTTTCCTGTAGCATGGGATGGCGTGATAGAGGTTGTCTATCATTTCTCTTCTTTTTTTCTCATTATCTCCAGCACTTTGTCCTATACTAAGAAGAAATTAGCTTCTAATGAGTTTTGTCCTAGTTTTATGTTACTTGTTGTTTGAACAATCTGCCTACGAAGTGCAGGTGAAAATCCATGACAAGCTGTATTTGTTACAAGAAATCAGTGAGGCAACATTTCCTCTTGTACTATAGCACATCAAAGTGTAACCTGAGCATACTATACAGTGACAATACTGAAATATAGAAGGCATTGCTGTTACCTTGTGTATTGCTCTTATTTATTTATTATTTTGTCAGTGTTATACAGGACAGGGAATGACAAAATTACAATACCCCAATAACTTAAATGCATTGGTTCACTTTCCTACACAAAAAAAAGACAATTATCCCATGACTGATATCTGTATTGCAACAATGTTAGCAATATGAATTATAGTGATTGATGCACTAAACTGCGGTAATACTGCTGTGCACAGTGTTTATGTATATATATAGTGTTACAGTATACTACATGTTTTTATTACATAGTGAATTATCTGCACTCCAGTCTGGGATTAGTCACAGTCTCTCAGCTCCCTCCACCCTCAGCCTCACAAACTGCATCACTGTCTGTGAGAAGTAAACAAAGCACATAGAGCCTGCAAGGGGCATGCATAACTTGTATTCATTACAACATAGGCAGCCCATTCCTCCCTGGGTCCACAAAGCTTGACAAAGAAAAGAAGATTAGATATATTACAGAGACAGTGCAACTAGAAAAGGCTGCAGTAATCCAGACCACATTAGAACAGGTATAGGAACTTATAGGATAGAAGAGATAAGGCTGAACATTTTGTAACAGAGTCTCTTTAAGACCAGCCGGGAGCTGTCAGTAACTAGGGATGACGGAACACGTTCGGCAACAAATGGTTCTTGGTGAATAACAACCTTTTATTGCTTGCTTTTTACTGCAATTTTTCACGTTCAAAATGGGCATTTGCATTTAGCATTTAAGTCAATGGCTACCGATATTAGCGATTAGCAAAGCCCTCATACATGATAGAATCACCAGATTTGCAGGGTATGTATAGGAGAACAGTGGCAACAAGAGGATTTTTTTTTTTCTTTCAAAAAGACCTTGTCGTTTTTTTTGTCAACCTTGTTTATGGTGTCAATGCACAGAAATAGCTCTGCCTCTGGACATGTTTTTTAAGCAAAAAAAACAAAACCTTAAAGTAACTCTGCACACTCTTAACTAAACTAAAATTTGTGAAACATTATAAAGAGTCTAATTTAATAAGCCAAATGACTGGACATCACAATCCCTCACTTTGGTGACGCTGCCATGCTTGTCTTAGTAGCAGGTAAATGGAGGAAGTGTACAGAAACAGTGAGGTTTTCTATTCAGTGCTGTTCTACGTATCTGGACTGGAGCTTTGCCTGGCTACTGCTGGAGCCACACATGAAAGCCTTGAAGAGAATAGGGAAACAGTGAACAGTGCGTACGTTTCTGTATTCATTGCTGATCATCACAATGCTCATTTGGCAGCCCACCTGTACATTTATCAAATAAATGTGCAGCAGCCGTGCAGTGAGATAGCCAGCCATGGGATTTCTACCAAACCACGCACTTACATATGAAGTCACAGTGTGTCTAACATGGAAATTATAAAGAAAAAGATTTGTCCTTCACTATTTCATTCAGTGACTGCACCCATCCATTGCAGACTGCGTTTAGGCATCCTGACAGCAACTGTGTATTGATTCAGTGTGTCTTGCTCCACTGAAATCTATGGAGAGAGTGGTGTTGAGATGACATGTAACTGCTGTGATGATGCTTAAAGTGTAGCAAAGGTGGCCCAAATAGAAAGAGTTATATATTCCTACCTTGGTACAGGTAAGCCCTTGGATAGTCCAGAGGCTTCTCGTGTCATTCTTGCCCATACCATTGCCACACGCGGACCCTCGAGAACATATCCAACAAGAGCTTGTAATAATTGTTATCGTCGCTGCATTTCCCTTCATGCATGAGCGTGGCCGTACTCTGTCTGTGCAAGAGCGGCCGCACTTGTGTAGTAAGATTGTCCAAATGGCTCCTTGCTAATGAACATCCATGCTTGTGCATTAACAGGAGCATGATCACAAACTTCCATAGGGTTTCAGGCAGCGGTGGTGGTCTGGAGGAGGATGTGGAATCCTCTGGTTGATCTAGAGGCTCCCCTCTTCTCGATAAGTGTCTATATTTTTGTTGTTTTTTTTTTTTTGCCACCTCAATATTTAACTGTATCCTATTTGCAGACACTGACTAAAGTGAAACATAGCCTGATTAAGACCTAGAAGCTTTATTTTCCTCCTTAACTAGTTCCCTACCCTGGGGTTTTCCCCCTAAAAAACCCAAGCAATTTTCTACATTTCACAGGTCTCCCATTCATTAGCCCATAACTTTAGCAATACTTATCACAAATAAATGATCTATACCTTGTTTTTTTTGCCACCAATTAGGCTTTCTCTAGGTAGTACTTTTTGCTAAGTATTATTTTACTTTGAATGCATTTTAAAGGGAATAAGGAAAAAAAATGAAAAAAGTCATTATTTCTCAGTTTTCAGGCATTACCGTTTAAAAATAAAAAGTATTACTGTAGATCAAGCCCACAAATTTTATTAGTCCATATGTCCTGTTTATTTCAACATTTAAATTATCTTCCTAGTACAATATATGGCAACAATATAATATTTGTAAATAAAGGTGTATTTTTTCAATTTTTTTGCTTTGCACTTTACTAGCAATTACAAGCCGTATACGCCAAAATAACAGTAATATACCCTCACGGCATACATATCTAAACTGCTAAGTCCATTTATTAGCCCCCACCCCCGTAGTTAGCAAGATGTGCCCCTTTATTACCCTCCACCCCCCATAGATAGCCAGGTGTGCCCCTTTATCTTCCCCCCCATTATAGATTGCCAGATGTGCCCCTTATTATCCCCTCCACCATAAAAATCCCAGATGTGACCCTTTATAAGCCAGATTCGCCCCTTTGTCCCCCTACCCCCATTGATAGCCAGGTTTGCTCCTTTGCTCTTCTCCAATAGGTAATCATATGTACCCTCTATTCCACCCCCCCCCCCCAGTATAGCCAGATGTGCCCCTTATCAGCCCCTCCCCAGTATAAAAGATATATATGTTCCCCCTTGACCCCCCATAGATCCAAAGGTGTGCCAATGTAGTCCCCCCCCCCTAATAGATAATCAATGTGTCCCTTTGTCTTTGCCCCCCCCATATATAGCTAGGTGAGCCCCTTTGCCCCCATAGATAGCAGAGTGCGCCCCTTTGCCCCCTCCCCATAGATGGCCAGGTGCGTAATGATCCTCCCCCTTTGATAGCCCCCAGCCATTATGCCCCCTTCCCCTCCATGCTGCGATCGAGCAAGCAGCATGGAGGATTGGCATGTAAACAGCTCACCTTGCCTCGTTCCAGCGCGATCAGTGTCCCCTCCGTGCATCACCGCTGCCTGTGTCATTATGCCGAACGGATCGGGTCCCGGCTTGATGATCAAGCCGGGACCCGAGCTGTTCGGCATTAAGACATAGGCAGCGGTGATGCATGGAGGGGAGGCTGATCGCGCTGGAACGAGGTGAGGTATGTTGTTTACATGCTAATCCTCCATGCTGCCCATTCGCAGCATGGGAGAAAAAGGGGGGGTTGCTAAATTTCAGGGGATCAGGCAGGGGGTTGGAGGATCGGACCCCCGGGGGGGAATCCTTAATTAGTGTAGTTAGAGGGAGGGGGTTAAAGAGCCCAGATGCGTGCTAGCACGCGTACTGTGCTCATTAAAGGGAACTGACCTATATTCACGTCATGTGGCTTTCAAGAGCCACTTACAATGACGTGAATATACCGTATGTAGGATACGAAATGGTTAAAGAGGAACTGCAGTGAATATAATGTAATGAAAAAAATGCCTAATTTTTACAATAATTATTTATAAATGTTTTAGTCAAAGTTTCCCCATTGAAAAATCTTTCCTCTCCCTGAGTTACTTTCTGACATTTATCACATGGTGACATTTTTACTGCTGGCAGGTGATGTCTGTGGAAAGAGATGATGCATTTTTGGCAGTTGGAAACCACTGTTATTTGCCACAATGCAACAAGGCTTCCACAGTGTGATGGTGCTGACATCACACTGTGGGAGGGGTTTCACCGCAATGTTATCCATACAGAGCCCACTGATGATGCGTTTGAGAAAAGGAAAAGAATTTTCATGTCAAAGGCAAGGCTAACGGTTCCTCTTTAAAGTGCCCTGTTACTCATTTATTTAAGTTACATTTGCAATAGAGTGACTTTATTTTTTATATACAGGAAGCAGTGTTTAAAAAGCAATTAAGGATGCCAGTTTCAAATAGATTTTTTTTTTTCAATTTAAAATTTATTGAAATGTTTTTCCATCAACATTTTGATTAAACAAGCACAAAAAATATATAGAAATGACTTTATGTTTATTAAAGCTGTATGCATAGAAAAGTTAGACATTTGAAACAGGCAGAGCAAGTGAACGGGAGACAGTGGGGATTCAGCAGCGAGATCGGCGGGAGCGACAAAACTGTGAATGCGCGCAGCGGCGGTGAGTTGAAATCTATGCCCTGGCAGCCTGATAGCCATCAAAACAGGGAGTAGATTTCAAATACTAAGATCCTTAAGTAGTTAAGGCTGTATCATAGTGTAGAATAGATGACCTGTTGACATAAGCGTCGTATACCAAATAGATTTTTAAGGTACATGACAATATAAATATAAAATATACATACAGGCACATTTATCCATATGTATACTTGGTTGGATCTCGGCCTGAAGAATTTTAGAAGGTTCCTGTCTTATTATAATCAAAGGATTAAATTAATTTACCCCATCAATTGATCCTATTTATGCCATGTGAGATAAATACTTTGTAATGACAAGCCTATTTTATTAGGTTCACTATTTGCTGGCTATGTTTATTATTAGCTTCTGTAAGGTAATCCAGGGTTTTGATTTTAAGCTCAGTGGCCCATGGATAATTGGTCTGCTTTTAACACCATAATATCAGGTGAACTGAAAATTAAACTAAGAGCACTGTGTTATCTTTACACAAATGTCACTAGTCAGATCAAGAGTACATCTATTGCTCATTGGTGCTGAAGACCCTAAAGGAAATTAAATACAGACTTGACATTTAGGTGTATACCTTTCTTAAATGTAAAGCCTGATTTCTCCTTTCCTCCTAAGCAAGACTCAGAAAATGAATGTTAATCTTGGTACTTATCACAAGATTGTTAAGCTCTAATATTGTAATCAGTCAGATAACAGGGTAGATAGATACAGTAGATAGATACAGTAGATAGATAGATAGATAGATAGATAGATAGATAGATAGATAGATAGATAGATAGATAGATATGTAGAAGCACAGTGTTATGAATTAATTAAAAAAAACTCATACTACCAAGGTATTCCAAACAAGACAAACTAATAAAGAACTGATCTCATACTACCAAGCAATTCAATTCTCTACACATATATTATATATAATGAAGTTCTTAATTGCTTCTCTAAGATCATGCATACTATGATGTGGAGATGTCCCACCCACCCCAGCATTATGTGGTCTCCTTTTTGTGTAGACAGTGGTAGCTGCCACTAGTTGGCAACCATAAGTGCTCCTAGTATTAGGTAGCCTCCTCTCAGTGTAAGTAGGTGTGTCCATGTGATCCCCAGTTTAGGTAGGCATAGGAGCCCCCATATTTAGGTAGCTAGATGTAGCCCCTTCAGTATAGGTAGCCAGACATAACTCCCACTATTAGGTAGTCACAAAAGCCCCCAGTATTAGGTAGCCAGATGCAGAGCAACTGCCAGTAGCCAGATGCAGACCCCCCCCCTACATTATAGGTAGTCAGAGGAGTCCCCAGTAGGTTAATAGCCAGATACATCTCCCCCAGTATAGGTCACCAAATTCCCCCAGCATGCAGAGGGTGCAACCGAGTGAGGGGTCAAGTGACTCACCTCTCTGAAAGTCTTGGGACGGGAGGGGTGCACAGGAGTTTATTCCTCTTAAGCATCCTGGAATCTAACAACTGCAGTGCTCTCAGTTATCGCAATAACCACTGGTGGCGGTTGGTCACATGATGACTGACATCCTGCAGCCATAGAAACTAGGTTGTCAAAGTGAGAGACTTTTTTTTTGTATGTGAGTATCCATCATGTTCCCGGATCTTTAGAGAGGTGAGTCACTTCACACCTTGCTCCACTGTGCTCTCTCTGCGTAGGCTCACCCCTCTGTGCCCTCACGACTCCTAACCACCACCACTTTACCCCAGGCAGATACCCACCTCTTAAAGAGACACTGAAGCGAGAATAATTCTCGCTTCAGAGCTCATAGTTAGCAGGGGCACGTGTGCCCCTGCTAAAATGCCGCTATCCCGCGGCTAAACGGGGGTTCCTTCACTCCCAAACACCCCCCCCCCCCCGCAAAATCAATGACCAAATTGGTTGTAGATTTTGCTGCTCCTAGAGGCAGGGCTAACAGCTGCAGCCCTGCCTCCAGTCGCGTCTATCAGCGGCACATCGCTGCCTCTCCCCCGCCCCTCTCAGTGAAGGAAGACTAAGAGGGGCGGGGGAGAGGCGGAGATACGCGCTGACAGACGCGCGTGGGGCAGGGCTGCGGCGGTTAGCCCTGCCTCAATCCGAAAGAGATCCCCCGCTGCTCGGAGGGGATTTTGGGGGGTCAGGGACCCTCGTTTAGCCGCAGGATAGCAGCGGTTTAGCAGGGGCACACATGCCCCTGATAACTATGAGCTCTGAAGCAAGATTTATTCTCGCTTCAGAGTCTCTTTAAAGCAACCGTGCCTACACAAACACACACCTCACAAAGGTACACACTCACACTAACACAAACAAACTACTCACACAGACACACACTCACAAAGACACCCACACAAACACTACGCACACAACCACACACTTGCACGGATACACACATAAACTCTACTCACACAGACACACCCTCTTACAGACACACAAATTCTACTCACATCAAGAGAGCTTTTTCAATCTGTGAGTCAGGTAGGAGCAACAGAAGGAGATACTGAGAGAGATGGGATGTACCAGTGAGCAGCGGATGCCGACCCCCTACAGATTGCCAGATGAATCACGTGGCTCAGTTAGCTTCATGGTAGGGCCAGCCCTGTCCAAAGTAATGCTTGAGCAATTGTAGTCATGTGCATACATCAGGAGGTATAACTACTTGTAACGAATCCAAGAAATCCTGACATGATTGCCATCTATTACCCCATCGTTGTTGTGATTCCCTCTATGGTCTACTATGACACAGCTGAAGCATTAAAACTTTTGCCACCTAACAGCACACTAGGTTTAAAACTTTAAGCCAAATTTGTTATTCCACATTGATTAACCTACAGTATGTGTCCCAGTGCTCTGTAAGTTTGGAGAACTTTAGTAAATCTGAACCATAGTGTTTTTGCCAAAAATATTTTGTATGAAAACCACTGTGTAGTTGCACTGAATGTCAATATAATGACAAAATGTCAGCTGGAACATATGTGTGCATTGAACCAGTATTGACAATGAATAGCCTGATTGCACGTTATCATATAAAATGCTTATGAATACGTTTTTGTTTTGTTTGTTTTTTGTTTTTTTTCCCGTTCTTTTTAATTTTTTTATTTATTTTTTTTATCTGTAGTTATGTGTATTGTTTTTTTCACATATAAATCTTTACCTTTAGAATAAAGGTTAAACAAATAAAATAATCTTCATTTGACTTGTGTGCCATCTATCAGCAAACCTCTAAAATTGAAATACTTGTTAATAAAAGATTAGTACTGCATGCAATGCTGAAGAGGGAATTGGAATCTCTGTCCACCTAATCATCAGATACCAATAGGTAACAAGCTTGATTGAGCGCCTGCTGCATGATGTAACTGCTAGCAGTTATTCAAATACTGGACTGTTGATTTTACTCATCATAAGAGAAACACAAGCAGAGAACAGCAAAAATGTGTCATAATTCACAAACAGATAACACACTGGGACATGTTTTCCTGACCATAACTTGGCAAGCAGTTAAGAAAAGTAATCAAGGGAGCAAAAGAGGTGAAAAGGTAACAGTGCATAGACTCTAACTGCTCCACAAGCCACAATAGGAACTAATTTTGCACAATCCTGTCACATTCTATAAATAACTAAAGTGAAGACGATTGCAGCTTAAAGTCCACAAGTGTTAGAATCTCAAATAAGTGAGCTTTAACATTTCACCTATTGTCTGTTTTGCTGGCTATGCATGGCTATATGCCTCAGTCATCTGCAACTGTAATTTCAGTACGCATTCCATTTTTTTTGTGCGTGAGTAAAGTTAAACAAGATATTCTAAACTCCTATTTGGACTTTTATCAAATAAACATGTTTTCTTTATTTAGGTACTTATTTATTTTCTGTATTTCTGTTGACATCTGTCTCATCCTGGGCATAACTACAGGGGAGCAGCCACATGACTGCAGGAGGGCCCAGAACTGTAAGGGGTCCCCAACTACTCTCACTGATATAGGGTCCATCCTTCAGATCAGGTGTTTTTGTGGCTACACATGTAATAGATGTGAAGATTACTATGTCTACACTTTTTTATGACCCTTGAAAGATGGGCCCCAGGCTGTGAGGGTCAAGAGATGTAGGCAAGGGAAAGGGTCTGAACATTGGGAGTCTCATAAAAGTTTTTGCTGGGGGTCCTATGATATGTAGTTACACCCCTGTGTCTCATACTAGGCGATATTTGCTAACATCTGTGACTATTGTGTAAAAATTCATCAGGCAATCTGATAATTTCCCAAGGCCAGTCAGTGGTTGGTGTTGACCAGGGTATAGGTATCTTCTGTGGGCAAACACATGTAGCCTATTTGGACTCTAGACAGTAGGGTTGATCAATGAGATGCAAATTCTTCTGAAATTATGCACATTTGTAAGCAACTGTATGTAGTTTGAAAATGCACCATTCAATTTAAACCCAGGTTTAAACTGATTAGTCTATTTTCAAGCTGCATATATTTGCATACCACATCTGCATATATTTTCATCAAATCAGAATATTTTGCATATCTCTGATCATCCCTATTAGGCAGCGTATTTGTGGAGACAGACAGCCTACTGGACCACTGTGATCACCTGGGTGGGATATATGGCCTGAAAAAAACGAAGTAGTCACCGCTATTTGCTGCCTTGGTGGTCATTCCACTTAGATCAGTTCTTTTCCTAGTGGATAAATAAATATAGCATTTAGAGGAGAAACACTAATACTGTAGATTTGCAATGTGGTGTCAGACGTGTTTTAAAGCATATGCTGGGTATTAGAACTTGGATGTATAATAGACCCAAATATTACAGTCTGGTATTATATAGCTTGCACACATGGATGAGTGATTGATGATGCTTTACAAGACTTAGTTTGATCTATTATTAAATTAGTAAATAGCAATGTTGATAAAATATACTACTAAAAATCCTTTAATTTAAGAGCAAGGTGTTGGTAGACAGATCTTATTGTGTGCCATGCCAGGCTGTAATTCCTCTTTAAATCTCTGTCGGAGCAGACTGTAAATAAAACATAAATCTGACTCACTAGTTTTATGTACAGTAAACTACTGCTTACAGAACTCCCTGATGTGCTTTATAGCTTTACCTGAATGAAAGAGGGCTGGGAGATGGACAGGACTGTCAGCTACGTAAGCAGCAGGCACACACATACATATTCCATTGGAGATATAGGCAGGGACAAATTTGTTGTTACATCTCCATGAACAAAGAAGAAACCACCTTTTACAGCCCATTGAAAATGTGCTTTATGCCTCTTGAGAAGTGATTAAATGAAGAGCAATTCTCCCATGTACACCACCTGCATGCTGCTGATATGTCGTCACCTAATGCAACAAACACGTGAAAAGAGATAAAGTATTGCTTATTCTACCATTCTAAAATGGTCTGGATACATTTGTTAGTATCCCTAGAAAATATCATAAATATTAGGATTACAGTGATTTTTTTTTAAATCTAGTTTTACAAACCTCCACTAATGCAATCAGCCATTCACCCTGTTTATATGGAGGAAGATAATCTCTTTCTGCTTTGTTGTATCTGTGTGTCCCACACTGAACATGAACCAGAGAGTAGTCTTCAGAGATCAGAAAGGAAAGACAAGCTTGTTAGGCAAAGGTTTTAAGGCCATCTCCAAGCAGTTTGATGTTTCTGTCACATCGATTGCAAATATTATCAAGATGTTGTTAATGTTTATATGACTGTTGCCAACCTTCCAAAAGAGAATACATGATGACCTCAGAAATGGTAGGTGTACACTGTACACTATTAGAAGGCATTGCATATATAGGTGTACAAATAGTAACTCACTGGACTACTGTGCACTGCAGCACTGTGGCTGCCCCAGCCTTCCCAGTGCCCTAGGCACCAGCCTCTGCGGCCTACCCACGGGTCCAGCCATGAGAGGAAGGCCCCACAAGCTTAAAGAGACTCAGAGACAAAGTATACTTAAGCTCTGATACTTACCTGGGGCTTTCTCCCACCCCATAAACATGTCTAAGTCCCACGCCATCTTCCCGCGGTCTGCTGTTCAGCCGTGGTGAGCTCCGTTACCAGGCTCAGTTGATGCCAGTCAGGGTCTAATGCGCATGCACAGACCCCCCTGCCCCCGTGCATGTGCAGTAGGCCCAGATTGACGTCACTGAGCCGGTTACTGGGACTCTCCGTGGCTGAACGGCAGACCGCGGGAGGACGGTGTGGGACTTAGACGTGTATATGCACCGGGTGAGTTTCAGAGATTTAGTGTCCTTCGTCTCTGAGTCTCTTTAATCACAATTGTAACCTCTCCAACCCCTATTACCATACTATTGATTCTAGTACCAACTGTTGAAATGATAACTTGTATGATAATTGTATCTAATAGAGTCACAGACAACAAATAAGCCCATTACAGAAGTTTGAAGTTCTAACAGCCGTTTTGCGCAATCTGCACTTCTACGCAGATTGTGCGAAATGGCAATAAGGCTTCCAGTGCCCTGCACCCACCGCAACCACTTGCCCGATTGGAATGGTATGTGGACCCCTCTTGCATATTTCTTTATGGATCTATCCACATGACTTGTTTGTATTACCGCATACTGCACAATTAAAGAGTCCACGCTGCACTGTGCCAATCTTTTAATCGCCTCTCATTTACAGATAAATAAAGTTATGTCTAGAATTACATTTTGTACTTACTTTTCTCTTACTGTAAGTAATAAAATCCTTAGTACTAATCCAGTTAACAATATGATTTTGAAAAATGACTTGGTCCTAGTGTGTGTAAGTGTGAAGGACAACAGATTGTGATCTACTATGAAGAACAAGAACAAGTGGGAATGGTTGTACCTACACTGTAAAAGTCTTAAGGAATATTTCAGCACTATTAAATACAAGAAAGTACATTTATACAAACAGATGGCTATTCTGCATAAAATAACACATTTCTTCACTTTGTGCTTTCTCTGCAGGGACAGGATGTACCCTTACATGAAATACTGAATGCTTCATGTGACAACAGTGGTATGCAGGTATGTCTTATGTTTTGAACACACACGCTTGCTTGTTTATGTTCATTTTGTTAAAGCAGGTATGTTGCTGTTCTAGACATCATTTTAAGCCTAATTCTCAAAATGAAGTGAGCTTGCTTTATGCTCAGGCTGTATATCCTGACGTATAGGAAAAAAACAATATTGGGAATTTAATTTTGATTTATTCTTCAGAGAGTAATTGAATCTCTTCAGGTCAGCTCTAAACATTCATAGGTTGAACAGAAAACACACTTAAATTGTTTATATGTGCATGTAAAATACATCCATTTCGTATTGTTCCTAACAGAAACCGTCCGATTGATGTCTCAAAATTTCCTGCCAGTCAATGGATTAATCTGGGTGTTTAGACATATTTACAAAAGCTCTCAGCTATGCAGCTAATTACTTGCTTAATAAGTGGATGTTGGCTATTTGTATTCCAAAGTTTTGTTGCCATGGTTATAAAAAAGGGTAGTTTCAGTTATTTTCAACATTTGGGGATTCTTAACGACTTGCAAATTGAAGTGAAATGATACTTTTTATTAAATTTATATTGCGAAAAGTCTTGGATTGCACCAATCTATGTTTTGGCAATTGTATTACAAAAGTGGAATTTCCCTTTAAATATTATGAAAATTGAAAAGTGTACAAAAAATAAGGGATGTTGTGCATCAATCTGTTTGTGAATAGTATAAAGTATAACTGGAACTAATTACAGGTGGAAAAGAATAGGCAAAACAGTAAATTGTTTTCTGGCATGTGCTCCTTCATGACTTCTGTCATATTGTTTTAAAATTTTGGTTTCCCCGAGAGCATGTTTTATAAAATGTGGGTTGCATACAATGCACACTTAAAGTGGACCCAAACCAAATATTTGTTTTAATTCAAAATATTCAGTTGCACCACTCTGACATATACAAAGATAAATAAACACTCATTCAAGCCTATGAGCATTTTAGTGCATGCTTTTCACCCTTCTCTTTTCATTACTAGGGTTATACATGTGGCAGCCATTAGCAATTCCTCCTTTGCTGGAGACCATCTACTTATCCAGTTTGCCGGATTCTGTCCCGGCAATATGTAAGGAAGGGAGGAGTTCCTCCAATAAATGTAAAATATTTATATTTGTCATCATGCAGCTGAAAAAAGGCTTCTATTTTTTATTATAATTTAGAAAATAGATTTTATTTCTGAAATCTTGTATTTTTAATTTGGGTCCACTTTAATGTATTTTTCATACATTTAGGTATCATTCACATGTTTTGTGGTGCAGTGCTGTACAAAGCACTGTACATTGACTAATACACTAAAACAGGATACATTTAATAGAAGGCATGCATGAAAAAAGGGCACCAGGAAAAAAAGGCCCACCTAGATAACAAAATGGTGCCAGTTGATAATGAAATCTCAATAACGATAAACACTGGTAACAACATTGGTTAATAATAAATACTGTTTTAAAACAGACAGGAAATAATAACAAAAAGATATTAACATTAAAAATCATTCCGTAATTCAACAATACAGTTTTACCCAACCCCACTCTTACACACAACCCTCCCCTGGTGGTGCCTAACCATAACCTCCCCCCCAGTGTTGCCTAACCCTAACCGCCCCTCCCCCCCCAGGTGGTGCCTAACCCTAACCAACCCACCTGGTGGGGCCAAACCCTAACCTCTCCCCCTGCAGAAACACCCTTACATGCATAGAAATGATAATATATTTAATACCCTAAAACTAGTACATACAAACAAAATAATATGACAGAAACTATAACGTTGCAAGCTTCTAAAACAATAACATATTTGAAAAACTTTAATGTTCTAATGTTGTCAACGATATTTATCATTCACCCATTTTTCTGCTTTGGGCGCGGTTTAACGATACATGCATTAGAGTCTATGGCAGCGCCCTTTTCATCCACTAGCCACTGGCGCCCTTTTTTCCTGCATCCCATAGAAATAATGTGTGACATAACAGTCCCAATAGTGTGGTATTTTGTGATGTTATATGATATGGCACTGCTCTGTGCAATGTCCAATTCAGTGTAGTAATGGGCTCAGTGTGATAATAGACACTGATATATCAATGTGATTTAGACTGGAAATTCAAATCTCTATTGCAGAAGTTACCTTCCAAGCAGGATATATTGCAGTCTGTGAAGAGGGCTGTTCCATGCCTATAATCTTTTACAGAACTTTTTGTAGAGGGTTTGTGGAACACATTATGGCACCCCCATATGTGAAACCTAGAAGAGACACTTCCATGCAAATTTTCAGGTCCATGACGCAATCACAAGCAGTCTTCATTTTTGTACTGCCATCTTGATGGACACTATGTTAGAGACCAAACACCCAATGTATAGGTCTGAAGACACATGTCTTCAGACATTAACAAACCAGTGACTGGCTGCAGAAAATGAGTTGGGTAATCAGAATTTAACAGCATGTGAAGGCTAATTATTGCTACCACTTTTCCCTAGTTTTATGGGTAATGTATTTTATCTCTTTGTTGGTGGATTAACTTAAACTAGGGGACCTCCCCATTAGAAAAGCAGTCCAGGATCCCATTTTTTTATTATTGTATTATTATTATTATTATTATTGTTATTATTATTATTATTATTATTATTACTATTTGATGTATTTATTTTTTGTCTAAAACAACTCCCTTCCTTTATTTAGCTTTGAGCAAAGATGGGTTGTCAGTATCCAAGATAGCCGACAACAACCAACGTGTGTTTACTTGAATGGGTTTTTTTTTTCAAAGGCCAAATGACCAAACACCTCACTGCCTCCTCCCCTTTTAGTTTTAAAAATAAGAATAAAAATAGGATGCATTATTCTCTAAGGTGGGAAAAAAATGGCTGCTAGCCTAAAGTGATGTCTGAAGCAGTAGTCCTGGTGTTGTTAACAGAGAACTCTACAATCAACAATTTGTAAAGAGACTTTTACGGATTACATTGAGGGATTGATCATTTATAAGAAGATGGATTAAGTTCCTAACAAAAGACTTTTATTCCTTTCACACCAGTGGTTTTCTGAAGGTTTTACAACGGCTACTGGTATGCACGTGGGGCCCTCCCACAGACAAAAAAAGTTGGATTGCTTTTTTCTATGGAACATTTAGTATGAAAATTTGTTATGGCGGTTCCATCCAGGGACTTTTATTACAAGAAGTCTACATACAACTTTTTTTTCTTTCTTTTTTTTTTTCTGCATCATTTTTATTACAGTGTTTTATCCTTTAACTGGTTTTCCCCCTGGTGGCTATTTTTCATGGAAATTTGGACTGTGACTATTTTTCACTGGGGGACATTTATTATGGGAATTTGGTTAGCAGCCTTTTTTTTTTCACCATGGAATATTTATGACTAGAACATTGTCTGAAACCTCTTTTTTTCAGGGGACTATAATTCTACACTTCACTTGAAATACAGCCGTGGGTTTTCTGAGAGTCAAAATGTATAAAACATACCATAAATATAAAAAAAATAGAACTGTTCTAGCGTAGTGCTGGAATACAGACACCATATACAAACATACAAATGTACATAACACAATGTGCACATTTCAGTGGCCATCTTGTGTATTATTCTTTTCTTCTGTGTTTCCAAGTATTTAAAATCCAAATCATTGACAAACAATATACTAGTATCTCGCCCTGCCCTGGAACATAAATTATGTAGTTGTGTTTGTGTTGTCAAATCATAACCCCGTTGGTTGATAATGAACCACAAATGCCCAGACAGAAAGTAAAAATTGTGGTTTTAGACAGAGGCAGAGCTAGAGATCATGGGGCCCTATAGCAAAACTTTCATGGAACCCTCAGATGGAGGCACTCTTAAGCAATGCCACCTACCCCTACCCTATGAATATGAGTTAATTGGTCAATTTACATTATCATGCAATCATAACTGGTCCTAGTTCATGGGCACTGAGACAAAGTCAGAGGGTGGAGAAACACAAAAAAATTAATGGTGAATACATTAAGTACCCACTTGGTCCCCCTATGCTCCAGGGTCCCATAGCAGATGCTATGGCTGCTATGGCTATAAGCCCCTGATTTCAGAGTTGCCTCAAACCATGGTGCCCCCCTCATATGAAACTGTGGGTGGCACTGTAATTCTGAGGACAGGGAACGGTATGTTACATTTTCAATGTGTAGGCTACATTTACAGTGGAAGCTGCATTGCTCTATATGTTATGTGACTTTTAGGTTGCATACAATGAAGCATTAAGCATACAGTAAATGAAAAGTATGATTCATAGCCTTTATTAACATGTGCATTATACGATAACGCACTGCATGCAGTGCTTTGGGATACTGTAGTGCGCTGGATACCAATACACCGCATGCATCACTGTTAACATAACCTAACTCTTTATTGGGATGAATAAGTTGTAGTAATGTACTCTTATACTGATTTCACCCCAGAGTGGTTGATATCTGAGGGGCCCCTTATTATAAACTCTCCTGGAGGCTAGTGCCACATGCATGGTGGCAGTTACCCCTACATCCCTTAGTGCATGGTGGGGATGAGGGAGCTCTGCCAAGGGGACAAAGGGTTTGCTTCCCTTGTTTACAAAGTA
Source organism: Hyperolius riggenbachi (assembly GCF_040937935.1). NCBI lineage: Eukaryota > Metazoa > Chordata > Amphibia > Anura > Hyperoliidae > Hyperolius > Hyperolius riggenbachi. The sequence continues at coordinate 175,479,331 of NC_090647.1, read as the reverse complement.
CCATGTGGGCTCAAATTGCTCAGAGGGCAAATACTCACTCTTGTGGATGCAAAATTACTTGGAAAACACTTGCCTACAGGAGGGACAAAAGTTGAAAAAAATAGCTTGGAAGAAGGTACCACACACTCCTTTTCTCCTTTGTTTCACTTTATGTTTTACATTTATATTGTATCTGGCTAATTCTAGGATCCTCACAGTGAGCGCACATTTATCAAAGAAAGTTTAATATTGGTATTGATGGAGAAAAAGGACAAAGACACCTGGGAACTTGCTGTTAGCTGAGGGATTTGCAAGGACACCTGGGAATTTTCTGTTAGCTAGGGAGATGCTTCAACAGCATCTGAGAACCAGGAAATAAATGTAAGAGAATTGGTGCCCATTTTACCTGTGAAATACTTTGCCCGCAGAAATGACGCTGTGGTAAAAATATACATTCTGCTGTGGAAATAATTCTGCACAATGTATCCATAATAGTCGCATGAAGGACATTGAAGGACCGGAATAGCATGTAGGTCTGATCATTTTGGTTGCACTGTCACTAGGGATGCTCCTTCCGATTCCGCGGAACCAACATTTCTGCATTTCCGATTGAAAAATCACATTTCCGCATCGGAATGCAGAACACGGAAATTAGCGTGCCACATTAGGAATTCATCAGAAATTAATTTCTGCTACACCGATTATCGGAAATTTTAAGCCAATCAGAATACTCGGGATGAATCAGCCAATCAGAGAATGAGGATTTGTAGTGCGGTAAGCGGTAGCAGAAATTTCCTTGGAAATCTGCAATACTAATAGTCGGTCATTTTAAACAGAAGACTCGGAATGAATAAACCAATCAGAAAATGAGGATTTGTAGTGTGGTAAACAGTAGGAGGAATTTTTTGTGGAAAACAGAAATTGGCGGAAATCGGAATAAATCTGCATTGGCAGGATGCGGAATTTCCGCAGAATCGGAAATAAGCAATTAGGACCATCCCTAACTGTCACTCAAAAATGAGAGGAGGAGCCACAGCAGGAAAGGCATTTTGTATTTATTGAGTATGTAGTATTTTTTTCTGGGTCTAATATTTTTTTACTTAAACTCGTTTTACCTGCTGACACTGGTGAATAAGTTGTATGAGTATGCATTTACTTTAAATAGCTTTCAATAGCTTGATAACATTATCATTCTTCTACCAGTATGCTCTTCTGCCAGCATTGCTATTGGAAGAGCATGGTGATGCATGCAGCAATTGTCTATTGGACATAAGACTAGGCATCCCATGACCATACAGTACGTGGTAACTGTTAACACCTCTATGTCATAGCTGAATACTGTTGGCTGATGTGTCAGTAGTGTTGAATGGGGTTTTTCTTTTTGCCCTAATTTTTGAGAAGTTTGAAATCTTAACAAGACAAGAAATCTTAACAAGACATAACAAGATTTTTTTTTTTTTTGCACAATAGTACATGGTCATGAGAAACCTAAAATGTGTTGAAGTAAGGGGACATGAGACGATGTGTTTAGAAATGTTCTCACTTTTGTTAAAATATCCTATATTGAGAAAATCCAATGTATTATAGAAACATTCTCAACTCAGGCGATTGGGCTAAATTGAATATTGTGGTGTAATTGTGGTGCACTATTGGGAGTGCAATAGTGGCATGCGCACAGTCAGGACACTGTGGAGAAACGGAGGGGATCAGGAGAGCTGGGATGGAGCCCAGAACTGGCATGGGGCTAGAGAAAGCACCACTTAAAGAGAAAATCGAGTGAAAATAATGTAATAAACTTGTGCTTCATTTTTTCAATAATTATGAATAAATGATTTAGTCAGTGTTTGCTCATTGTAAAATATTTCCTCTCCCTGATTTACATTCAGACATGTATCACATGGTGACATTTTTACTGATGGCAGATGATGTCACTGGAAGGAGATGCCACTTGCTTTTTTGGCAGTTGTAAACAGCTGTTATATCCTACAAGGCAACAAGGCTCACACAGAGTGATGTCAGTACCTCAGTGCTATGAAGCGCTGACATCGCACTGTGGGAGGGGTTTTGCCATAAAATCAGCCATACAGCGCCCCCTTATGATCCGTTTGAGAAAAGGAATAGATTTCTCGTGGGAAAGGGGGTATCAGCTGCTGATTGGGATGAAGTTCAATTCTTGGTTATGGTTTCTCTTTAAGTATAAAAGCTGATTACTACATCATCTGTGGTACACTTTAAGAGTGTATTTTTCTCCCACTTTACTTTTAAACTTAATGTGCACCCTATAGGAGAACTGTGGGTCATGTTTTTAGTGTTGTCCTTCTGAAAAATGCTGCTTTCTACAACTGTAATTTTGAAGTTTTGGCTATGATTCCAATTAGAATCACTTATCTGACTTTCTGTTGGAACACATGCATGCTTTTTTTGTTGCTAGAGGACCAGCAATACAGTATTTCACATTTTCAAGCAATGGACAGTGCCACCCTCCATACTTTTCTCATGACAGGTCCACTTTAAATTTCTATGGAAGAGTGCAAAGTACATAAGGGAAATTGTTTAGGAATGGCATGGTTTGTAACAATAGAGAAAAGTTCTCGGTGCTTTTAAATGGAGATGTTATTTTGAGACGAGCACAGTAAAATAAGTCAAAAGTTGAAGAACATTGCTGTAGTATCTATCATTTATGTGATGCAAATATTCGAATTTTAGATTTGAGCTTGACCTTTAATATTTTATTTTACATCCTCAGCCAGCTTTTGAAAAATAGATGTTGCCAGAGCTAGAATGAGTTTCTTGCTCGCATTGCAGAGAATTACTGTGATGACTTCATGAAATTATAACGCCATTGAAATATCATTCTTAGCACTACTGATGGGCACATTCTCAACAGTGTCTATATACACTATGGTGACTGCTGCAGATGCTTCATCACTCAGATTGTACTGCGTTAGTTGAGACAAGAAGATACGTATGCATTCATACACTCTGGTTTTACCAGGTTAGAGATGATTAGAGAACATAAGTAGTCTTGCAAATCTAGGCTGGGTTGATAGAAAGGATTGCTAAAAGGAAAGTAGACACCTATATACAAAAAAAATAGGATATCCAGAGACCACTAAAAAAATATTAGACAATAATATACACAACTGTGCATTTCTAAAGAAATGACAATGTATCACCGAGAAAAAGAGTAGACACATGCACACAACCGAGCCAACAACTTTTTTTTAACAAGCACAGGCTGCCAGTGGCGTAGCTATGGAGCTGTGGGCCCCGATGCAAGTTTTACAATGGGGCCCCCCAAGCACTCTATACAGAACAATTAATACGGGGCACCAAAACCTGCCAATGGCAACTACAGTGTCAGAGGTGCTAGAATGGGATGGGGAACAGTTTGTTAATGATTACCACTATACAAAGTATCTTTAGAAGTGATTTTTATGAGCACAGGACCAATAGAGAGCTAATACTGTAGTTGAGAGAGGGCCCTTCAGGGCCCCTCTGGCCCAAGGGCCCCGATGCGGTCGCTACCTCTGCACCCCCTATTGCTACGCCCCTGCAGGCTGCCCTAAATTTATATTAGAGAAAAGTTCTCATAGCACTAGATATATAAACAGGCAATCCTCAGTAAATAAACTAGATAGGAACTGTAGATTTGTTCTTAACCTTAATCTGTCCATAAGTTAATACACTGTGCCACCACTGTCCCCTGTACCTCCTCTATGCCCCCTGTGCATCCGGCGTCCCTCTGCTGCGTCACCTCTGTTCCCCTGTGCCTTCTGTGTCCTCCTCTGTCCACCACTGTGCCTCTGGCATCCCCCCTCTGCTGTGCCACCTCTGTCCCCCTGTGCCTTTTGTGTCCTCCTATGTCCCCCACTGTGCCTCTGGCATCCCCCCTCTGCTGTGTCACCCTGTTCCCCATGCCTTCTGCATCCTCCTCTGCCCCCACTGTGCCATCTCTGTCCCTCTGTGCCTTCAGTGCACTGCAGAAAAATGTAATTCATTCATTTTTACTGGTTTAAAAACTATTTTATTTTTGAACTTTTTAAAACTACAAGGTCGTTTTCTTAAAAAAAAAAAAACAGCACTTGTTCCAACAGAATCAAATTTCACATTTTCAGGCCATTCATATCAGCGGATATTTTGTACTTTGGGGCTTGTAAGTCGGGAACTACCTGAACTATTGCACAAACACAAACTCACTTATTTTTCATTGGCTCTTGATGCTGTATAATATGGTCAAATCAGGGTTTTAAACTCTTGTTATCTCACAGCAAACAATTTAATTAAAATCGTTTCAGGCATGTAAGAACATCCATATTCACCAATGATCTCCGGTTTTGAGGTATCACCTCAGGGAACTTATTGTGAAGAGGGCACAATTCTGTATTTGTCAGGAAATTGTTTTTTTTTTATTTCAAAAGATTTTTATTAGGTCAATATACATCAAAAACGCATCTGATACAGCAGTGGCATTGCTTGCAACAAATTCTACATTCAGAATTACAACAGCGATAAACGTGACCAGTATATCATGTCATCACACAAACTATCTGCTATATATCTAGCTATATATGCCAAATCTGTATCCAACCTGTTAATGTCGACCCAGTTTTCATCCCCCCTAAAAATATCCCCTACCCCTTTACCCACCCACTCTCTTCTCCCCTATGTGGACCACTGCTCATGCTATCCAAACTCGACTGGCTCCTATCTACCCACTATGGTCCCAAGGCCTCAGTATCTGTATGCCACCTTATCCATCGATCTCTCCCAACAACCGTTGTCCTGCTTCAGATTCTGTATATATATAACCATGAATTGTCGTGCGATAGGGGTTTACTATGCGCTTCCTGCAGTAATGTCTCCATGCGCTCAATATGATCTACCTCTGATCTCCATGCTTTAATTGGTGGTGTTTCAGTAGATTTCCAATACCTAGGTATAGTTAATCTAGCTGCCGTTAAGAAGTGCCTGATTAAGGATTTTTTTAATTTCTTAATTGGCATGGGTAGCATTAAGAGAAGCAGAGATTCTGGATTGTCTTCTAACTGATAATACAGGCATTCTCTAATTATTGTGCAAATTTTTGACCAAAATGGCTTTATGGGACAACAAGCATACCAGATATGCAACATTGAACCTTCTTCTAGTCCGCAACGCCAACACAATGGGGAAATTTCAGGGTTAATTTTATGCAAGACTAGGGGTGTTTTATACCATCTAGACATTATTTTAAAAGCATTCTCCTTTGCCCGTCCAGAAATAGAGGCTTTGTTCGCAAAAACAAAAGCCTTGTCTCATTTTTCTTTTGAGAACTCCGTATTGAGTTCTAGGTGCCATTTTTCAATATACGTCGGGGTAGAATCATAAACAATGTGCAAAAGATTTTTATAGTAGATCGATAGGATATTGTTTTTTTAGCAAGCTCATTATATGTATTTGAATAAAAAAGGTATGTTTGCACGCTTTCACACTTGGTGAGAAAGTGGAGGCTGGAAAAGCTCCTTGTTGCAAGCTCTGGGAGAAAGGTCTGTTCTTACTATCATAGTTGACCAGGCAGCATAACTTAGCACTTACGCTACCCATTACAATCACTTCTGTAAATATATACACTATATATATATATTTACAGAAAGCCTTGTTGGTGGGCAGAAAAAAAAAGGGAGGGGGGATTACTTGTGTGCTGAGTTGTGCGGCCCTGCAGCAAGGCTTCAACCTCCCTGGCAGTGCATTTCTGTCTGGAATTATGAGTCAAAAGCGGTACATTTTTCTCTAGAATTTTTGACCTCCAATTCTTAAGTCATAATTTACCAAAATATGAATGAATAAAAGCCTGGTATTCATTCTGCATATAAATAAAAGACTAGAACACAAATTGTGTGAATAATTCAAAATTATAAAGACACTTGAAACTGTACAAATAAGAGAGTAGTCAAAATCAGGACAGAGGTTGGTGCAGGTGGCAGGCAAAAAGTAGTCAAAATCAGGGCACAAATCAGTTACAGTAGGGCAGAGGCACTTAGCTCAGAAGCAGTTGGGAACCAAATGGCTATACTGTTTTCATCCTGTGCTTTCAAATAAGCGTTTATGCCATCTCTGCCATGGCAGTCAGGTGACACAGGGGAGAGATCAAATTACAACTTGTGATTAGAGACAAATAAGGCTAAACTCTCTCTATATATATACATGTTCATACATACATGTACAAACATGTACATACATACATGTACATGCATACATGTGCATACATACATACATACATGTACATACATACATGTACATACATGAACGTACATACATGCACATGCATGTATGAACATGCATGTATGTACATGTATGTATGCATGTTTGTATGTATGCATGCATGTTCAAGCATATACATACATGTACTTACATGTCTGTATGTGTATGTATATATATATAAATTACCAAGGGGTGAGCAGCACAAACCAAATTTTTTATGCAATTCTATGCAAAGCATGCACGCACCGCTGGAGGTCCCCAGTCTCCATAAGAAATATATAAGTACAGAGGGGCTGCAGGACCCAGTTCAGAAGAGCAGGAGGCAGATTCTTCACAGCCCGACCCGAGCATGGGATTACCGCTGTGCACATATGAATCACAGCCCGTGCTCAGGTCGAGCTTACCGCCAGGGAGGCTACAGCTCTAGTGGCCTAATTAATAAAAAATGGCCTGGTCACTAGGTGGGGGGGGGGGGGGTTAACACAGCAGTCCTTAAGTGGTTAAAACGGAAGGAATTCACGATAATTCAGCTTTAAGTGAACATCACAATGCACCGCTACTTAATATACAAATTATCTCTTTATGCCCCTGAAAGCTAGGCTAGCATCCAGCACCGATGGCAAGCCTATAGCTTTACATTTTACAGAGCCACATCAACCCCACATGCAGACAGCCTGTTCCTTTGAAAGGATACTTAGGAACATTCTATTGACTTCATCACTGGTGCAATATATTTATTTTAAATTTGAAGTTTTATTGAGTTTTACAAGTATTAGACAAAATTTGAACAAACCTTGTTTCCCTGGTCATATTTTTACATACTGAGTGAACAACAGGTTAACTCAGCAGACATTCAATCAAAATGTTGATAACTTCCCAAAGCTACCCAGCTACAGACAGATTGCCACTGTTGTTCTGTTACTGATATCTGAATTTATATTTGCCAGTCTTGCTGTGACCACTGGATGGAATTACTATTGTTTTTATTCAATGATCCACGTAACAGACATGCCTTTGGACATCTGTGCTGTGATGAAATAATGAATACAAATGTTACTATATAGCAGTACCTTCATAGTCTTTATTTGTGGGAAATACGTCTGATCCTAATATACTTACAAGAATCTCTGGGTAACAACCCATGCTTCATCACTAAATATTGTATTGTTTTAAAGAAGGCCCATCAAATAAAGTCTTTATTTCAGTGATGCTCTCCCTTATCCAATCTGGTAAATCTACATCTGGCAATAGTCTGTGAATTGTACTGATAGGGAAATCTACAATTGACTATGTACCCTACAGTTTGGTTGGCTATGCCAAAAAGTATCCCCAAAGTCTATAATGTTGCTACAACACATAGCATATGATGAACTGGGAGGAATATTTGTAAAAAAAAAAAAAACGGTTCAACTTCAGCAGCAGTAATAGCCCCTAATAAGGAATGCATTTCAATTTGTATCCAACACTTTCCATCTGCTTTGTGAAAGAATAATTTTGTTTTGTTCAATATGTTGGCTCTGTGATAGAATGTTATGCTAGGTGTCACCATTTTTTCTTTATTTGTTTGCAAACACATTATTCCTGTACATTCTAGATGTTTAATAAGGACATTTAGAGAAAAAAACTGAAAATGATCTGAACATGTGTTATATAAATATGCAAATTCACTGTTAACTTTTAAATAGTCTGTGCATTTTTTTCTTTTTATTTAAAAATACGAGCGTATGACATTTATATTTATTTGTTTATAAATCTTAATCAGGCAATTTACTTTATTCTTTATTTATTAGCTGTACTTTTATGGTGGACAGCAAGGAAATATCTCCAAGCTAGTTTTAGAGATGAAAGAGATATTGGGATTATTAAGACATAATTTTATTTTTACCTGTTTTTATTTTTTATCTGATTAAAATGTTCTAAGCTTGTGTTCTATGTTACAAATGGCATTTTCTATGTCATACATGATTTTTTTTAAATCTGGTTGAAATGTTCCAAGCTTGTGTTCTATGTTATACAATGATTCATAATAATCTTGAAATACATTTACAATTTGCTGTGGGTTAGTTTCTCTCTTTCCTTCTTCATTATAAATGGAATTTTCACTTCATACTGGCTAATTTTCACCACCCTAGTGAGTACTATAGTAGCCTATTTCCATATATATAATAATTGCATTTTATGCCCCTAAAAGATTTTGTATATTGGTTAATGAAAGCACTTTTTTTTCTTTCTAATGGGCCTCTTTGTTTTGTAGTCAAGTATTTTGATCTTATGTAGGAGTGTATTCATCAGTTGTGCCTTTTTTTCTTATCATAACAGCACAGTGTGATGAAGATGTCCTTCTTGTATGCTTTGTGCAGCATTCCATAAAGTAATACGATCAGAAGTAGATCCCATACTTACACTAAAAATGTTTTCACCTCCTTAGAATAAATTCATTAAGGTTCCATAATGATGGTGTGCATTATGGATTGCCATCTATAATCGTAATTTAAGAGGAAGCATGATCCAACCATGTAATTGCTCCTATTTCAAATTTTTGTTTAGTTATCTCTTATTAATAAGAAAGAAGTAGTGTCTGTGAATATGTGCTATGCACAGGTAAATATTATAAATAAAAATAATTGTTGATCCATGTTGGCAGCTCCATGGGTCATAGAGTTCTTTGTTATAAAGGATTTGCTGTACCAAGACACAGTCCTTCTAGTTTAGGCTGGGGGAATCCAATGATCTATTATTGGTTTAGAATGTGTTAAAGTTAACCCCACCACCTACTGAAGACCATTTTACCTTAGGATACTTTTTTGTTTTACTTTTTTTAATGGTTGTGCATGGATGGGAAATTGGCATATAGTCAGCTTCATACACACTACTGATAGTCATCAGTGTGTTATTGAGGGGAACTGTCAGCAGAAAAAAATTAACTTTTGAATCAGTTTTCACATTCCGAACTTGCACTGCTACTGCATTTCTAAAGAGGGTAAGTAGTCCTGCTTTTTTAGCAGCTGCTGAAGTTATAAGTATAGCTGGAAACTTTGAGTGTTCACATTTAGGCTTGTTTGACATTTTCAGTATCAAAAGTGTTTGTAAGGGCTGTAATTGTAGCATATTTTTCCAGTCAATAACTAGACAAGAAGTTAGTTGGTTTCTAAAAGAGTGAAGTTTATGATATACAGTAAATTTACCATGCCCCTCCACCTAATGTGTGTGGCCAATGTAACGCCCTTTAGATGCTGCATAAACATCCCCTCCTCTTAGCAAGTGTGGACAGTGTATCACCTCTCCCTCCTCCATTTTCCACATGCATAATTCTTCCCCTTAAAAAGGAATTCCAGTGAAAATAATGTAATAAAAAAAGTGCTTCGTTTTTACAATAATTATGTATAGATGATTTAATCAGTGTTTGCCCATTGTAAAATCTTTTAAATCCCTGATTTACATTCTGACATTTATTACATGGTGACATTTTTACTGTTGGCAGGTGATGTAGCTGCTGCATGCTTTTTTGGCAGTTGGAAACAGCTGTAAATAGCTATTTATCACAATGCAACAAGGTTCACAGACAGGAAACTGCCAGGAGTACCACGGTCCTCAGAGTTTCTTGTGGGAGGGGTTTCACCCCAATATCAGTCATACAGCACCCCCTGATGGTCTGTTTGTGAAAAGGAATATATTTCTCATGTAAAAGGGGGTATCAGCTACTGATTGGGATAAAGTTCAATTCTTGGTCTGAGTTTCTCTTTAACTGACAGTGTAGCAAAACTCTGTTGTAGAGCACAGCAGAGCTTTACCTTCCCCACCACTGATGGCTGTAAGCAACAGAGATAACCAACCTAGTGATGGAGCAGGTGAGGCTTTGCTGTATTACACTGCAAAATAAAGGAGGAAGCATAGGACAGGAGTGGGTAGAAAGAGGTGCCCCTGTATCTGTTAGCCACAGGTTGCTACCAGTATTAGGTAGCTTGGAGTGGCCCCAGTATTAGGCTGCTTGAAGTACCCCCAAATATTTAGTACATTGAGGTGTTCTCAAGTATTAAATAGCTTGAGCAGCCCCCCCCCCCCCCCCCTCAGTATTAATGTATCTGTCTGGGTCTCGGGTGCTCCCTTCACAATGGGGAGGGTTAACCTTGACCTGTAGGAAAGGTGAGACTGGGAGCCCTTATGGTGCAGTATTGTTAGTATAAATTGGAGGTGTAAGTTTGTGAATAAGATATACTCACAAAGGTAAGTTGCAGTCCTGCAACCATCATAAATGCCTGCGGAAAGATAACCATCTCCGCTCGGTATCCCGGACCCACTGGATCTGGTTGGTCGCTCTCCTCCTTTAGTCCTGTTTCCCAGTAGATAATGTCGCCTAGGGATAGGGATGACACCTCAAGGAGGTGTGGAGTATACAAGTGATGCACATTGGTGGAGGCGCCCAAAAATATGTTGTAGCAACAGCTAGATCATTTTCCTCATAAAATTAGATAAATAAAAATAAATACTAAAATAAATAAATAAAAATATGGTATGATGAGGAGGTCTCTTACCTCCAAAGAAGACTCACGTGGGTAGAAAAAGGAGTCTTTATTAAAATAAAGGTTATACTGTAGACAAATCTATATGCCCGAGCTCCACACAGCTATTGTTAAGGTTATCTGTTTTATTGACCGGAGGAAGCGGGCTGAGTCCCGTGAAACACGCTGTCTACAGTATAACCATTATTTTAATAAAGACTCCTTTTTCTACCCACATGAGTCTTCTGTGGAGGTAAGAGACCTCCTCATCATACCATATTTTTATTTATTTATTTTTATATTTATTTTTATTTATCGAATTTTATAAGCAAAATTATCTAGCTGTTGCTTCAACATATTTTTGGGCGCCTCCACCAATGTGCTTCCCTCAGTATTAAAGGGTACCAGAGATGTACCCTAGGTGAAAAAATGAAAAATAAGTTATACATACCTGGGGCTTCCTCCAGCCCCATACGCGCTGATCGATCTCACGCCGACATCCACTGCTGCCCGCATCTACGAGAACCGGCTCCCGCCGCTGACGTCATCGAAGCCGGCCTACGCAGGAGAAGTGCGCCCTCTACGTATCTCTCCATACACTCCTGCAGAGATACGCAAAGAGCGCACCTCTGCTACGCTTAGACTGTCTCCGACTGACGGATCAGCGCAGAGACGGTTCTCGTAGCTGTGGGCAGAGGAGGCTGATGGCGTGGGATCGATCAGCCCATATGGGGCGGGAGGAAGCCCCAGGTATGTATAACTTCTTTACATTTTCAGCTCTGGTTCCCTTTAAGTAGCTTAAGGTGCCCTCAATATTATGTAGCCAAAGGTGCTCCCAGTATTAGTCAGCTACAGGTGTTCCTTAGTGCTATGAAGCCACAGGTGTCTCCCAACATTAGTTAGCCACAGGTGCCCACAATATTAGATACTCCACTGTACCTATTGAGATAGGATAATGAGGATGAAGGTGAACGTGATGCTGGGGCACAGTCTGGTGACTTACCTCTACACAGCTTGATTCATAACTCTGCAATACAGGCGGCCTGCAGCTAGCCTCATTATTACCAGTTAGCCCCACAAGTCCCAACGCAGCTGCATCAGCTGCCTTGTAGATAATCCAGATTTGAGTGAACCCCCTTGGACCCCCTGCTGCACTTTGGTTGTGGGGGCCATTGCTACTCAATGTTACAAAGATAATGCACCAATATTATTCTATTATTTCTATATTCTCATTTTTTTTCTTTGTCAACATTGTTCAGTATTATTGTGCTGTTATTATAATGAACAATCAACTTAGTGGTGAATCTCCTCCTGTAAGGAATTCTATTGTTTTTTTTTTTATTTAAGTTTTTTATGTTATTAAGTTTTTATTGAAGTTCTTCCTAATGCTTCCTAATTAAGTTGTTCCTACAATAGGAGAGATAGGGCCATATTCTATTGCTGAACTCGCCAGCGCTAAGCACTGGCGAGTTCTTAACTTAGGCGATGGGGGCATCACCTAATCTAATTAAACTTTAGACCCCCCCAGGCGGAAAAGAACTCGCTTGGGCGATATAATCGCCCAGCGAGTTCTTACCACGGAATCCAATTACCCTTATCATGTCTCCGGGAAGCGATGCTTCCCGGCAGACATGAGCGTTAGCTTAGACCTGCAAAAAGCAGGTCTAAACTAGCTAACGCACGTCGTCGCCGCAGCATCTGGGGGTCTCCTTTAATAAGGAGACCCCCAGAGCTCCCCGTCGGGTCGCCGCACAGTTTAGAAGTCCCCGCGCAGCTCTGCAAAGGCTCCCCTGTCATACGTACCACCGCCGATCACCCGCCGCCTCTCGCCGCAAAATCTGTCGTGTAATTACAGTGTATCTAATACTGTAATTACTGTCCGCATAGAAGGAGCCCGGGCAAAGCATCTTTGAATCTGCAGCCGGGGCTGCCCATTGGTCCGCTGTCTGAGCCATTTTATTGGTTCAGACAGCGGACCAATGGGGAGCCCGGCTGCAGATTCAAAGAGGCTCCTTCTATGCAGACAGTAATTACAGTGTTAGATACACTGTAATTACACGACGGATTTTGCGTCAAGAGGCGGCGGGTGATCGGCAGCGGTACATATGACAGGGGAGCCTTTGCAGAGCTGCGCGGGGACTTCTAAACTGTGCGGCGACCCGAAAGGGAGCTCTGGGGGTCTCCTTATTAAAGGAGACCCCCAGATGCTGCGGCGGAAGATGTCGGTGATGTTCGGCGGGCTAGTGCGCATGTGTGGGGAGTGAGGCCGTGGTGCTGATGGACAGCACCACAGCGTAAACCTCACTCCCCATCGCCCGGTAATAGGGAGCATCGCTCAGGCTTTCGCCTGAGTAATGCTCCCTAACGATCGGCCTTCGCGCGAAGGATATGGGCAATAGGATTTGCCGGTAATCCTCGCGCGATGGCAAGGTGATAAGTAGCTCGCATCTGCAAGCTACTTATCACCTTGAATAGGATATGGCCCATAGTCTAGAATAATAATATTCTTGAGTATAGCTTAGGGATTACTTGTGTGGTCCTCCTAGGTGCCGTTGTCGTTGTTTTCTTTTAAATGTTTCACATGCATCAAGGCTTCCACTCCTGTTTGGCCTGAGTAGAGTATAGTCCGCAGTTTTGAAATTCCGTGTGCCCTGTCATTAAATCCCTTCTGATGAGAAGAATCAGGTTTCAATACTGGCATCAGCTCTCTGAAGTATTTTATCAGGACTGAAATAGACACTGTTTCCAGAATTAATCAAAATTTAATGAGTATTTTATACTTATCTTATAGGTTCATCGTTTTTGTTTTTTAAGGGTTTAAATTACCTTTTTAAGGGTTTAAATTACTCTTCCAGAGAATCATGGGCATCTACAGAGGTGCTCTGCTTGCTATAACTGAATTGCTGTTGTTTATCCCCTGCTTATTGCCTGAAGAAGTGGGCTGTGCCCGCGAAACGCGTTGCATCTTTGGGGTATTTTCAATAAATGTGTATATCTATACATTTACAGTCCTTGGTGTCTGCTTTAACGGAGGCGAGTCCACCACTTCCTCCCAGCAATTTTTTACAAATTTTATGTACTTTTATCCTTCTGGCGCCTCTGTTCACCTACCAATATGGGCATCTACATGTTCACAGTGTACAATGGAACACTCCCGGGTCCCCAATGTTCCTCTCAATGAAGTTCTCTCCCTAAGGACATGTAACGAAATATGCATAAAATATATTATACCTCATGATATAAATAATGCTAGATTGTTGGATTCTGGTACATTAGCCATCATCAGTGTCCTCTGTACATGAATCCTGTACCCTTATGTAGAATTGCCTTTTTAGAAGTAGTCCCCTCTATATTGCTGCTCTATCTGTTCTCCTCTTGTTCTTATCCCATGTGCTATCCCCTGTTACCTTAACAGCACACTGCTCATGCTTCTCCTTCTTCTCCATGTAGACCTGTGATTCCAATGCTGTGCTGATTTCTGCCCTTGGTAGCTTTGGAACTGACTATCTGACTGCCCTGAGGCTTTTGCTTGATGGGCCAGAATGGAAAATAAGTGTGAGAACCTTTGCTCATTTTTACTCAATGTCATCTTTTCATCTCCTGTGGCTTATTAAGTATCAGCTCAGTGCTCTGGTATAGTGGTGGGGATTGTCTGTGCAGGAAGCAGGAAATTTGGGCGCATGAGGCAAGTGGACCAAAAGGGCGCCGCCATTGACTCGCATGTTAAATATCATTTAATAGGCGTCCGACAGGAAATTTGGGCGCCCAGGGAATAATAACATTTTCAATGGCCACCCAGTAAATAATAATGTTTGCAATAGCCGCCCAGTGAATAATAACGTTTACCAACATACTTACCACATAATATTGTTTATAAACATACTGACCATAGTTATCGTTTCTATCTACATAATGTTTCATAACTAAAACAATATTTAGTGGAATGGTGGAAAATACAGAATTCCTTACATAAGTAGATATTTCAATTTAAAAAATAATTTGATAAACGATATGGGAGTTTTAGGGTTATGCACTACTGCGGGGTGTGTGTTAGGGTTAGGCACCACCAGGGGGTCTAAGGGTTAGGGATAGGTAGAGGGAGGGTTCTGTGTGAGAGTAGGGTTAGGTTAGTTGTAGTAAAATGTTAGTAATATTTACTAATGTTTCACTACAGTTATTATGAATGTACTTATATTTTTTTTTCATTGCTATAAACAATATTTTCAGTTTTTATTACATAAGAAACTATATTTAAAAGTTATAAACAATATTATACAATTATAACAATTACACATATATTATCATTTTCAGTGTTATAAACAATATTTTCAGATTTTATTACATGAAGAAATGATAAGAGAAGGTTATACACAATATTATACAATTATACATGTATTATAATTTTCAGTGTTATAAACAATATTTTCAGATTTTTTTTTATTACAACAAAAAACAATAAAATATGTTATTGACAAAATCATAACATTCTGGCTACACCATGCACCCTTTTTTTCCAGGCACCCTTTTTTGATATACGCGTCTGTGCATGCCAGAGCTCAGTGAAATTACCAATTTTTTTATGTATATGTTACTTCAGCAATTAATTAAATAGTATCTGTGTAACACAAAGTATTTTCATATTCTTGCTAGATGTTTTCTTCTGTAGTCATAGGCATGCGGTATTCCAGATGACGTGACACTATCAGAAGGATTGTGCCTGTTTACCTTATTTTTACTCTTGAGGTTCTATTTCAAATATGTAGTAGTCTCTCAAACTCAACATAATATTCATATGCACTTTGTTCCCTTTGTTCCCTGAGCAAGGGCATAAATGCACGTTGTTATTTTACATTGCTGTACAGTTAGCTTCTGTATGAGAGATAATTTATATGTTGAGAAATTGACTGATCTTGTACCATATATTGAAGGACAAAAATGAGAGCAATATAACTCTGTTGAAAATGATATGAAAATTAGAGGATATGGTGGAGATTTGTGACCTTATAAATGTGCAGTACAAAAGGTGGTGGTGGGATTTTATATAAATTGCAGAACTCCGAAGAGGCTCTTAATATTCTTTTACTTTGTAGTAAGTGTAATATCAGCCCTTGTAATGTGTTAACTTAAAGAGACTCTGAAGCGAGAATAAATCTCGCTTCAGAGCTCATAGTTAACAGGGGCATGTGTGCCCCTGCTAAACCGCCACAATCGCGCCGCTGAACGGGGGTCCCTCACCTCACAAATCCCCTCCGAGCAGCCGGGGATCTCTTCCTGGTTGAGGCAGGGCTAACCGCCGCAGCCCTGCGCGTCTGTCAGCGCGTATCTCCGCCTCTCCCCCGCCCCTCTCAGTCTTCCTTCACTGAGAGGGGCGGGGGAGAGGTGGCGATGCGCCGCTGACAGACGCGACTAGAGGCAGGGCTGCAGCCATTAGCCCTGCCTCTAGGAGCAGCAAAATATACGACCAATTTGGTTGTTGATTTTGCGGGGGGGGGGGGGGTGGGGGTGAAGGGACCCCCGTTTAGCCACGGGATAGCGGCGTTTTAGCAGGGGCACACGTGCCCCTGCTAACTATGAGCTCTGAAGCGAGAATTATTCTCGCTTCAGTGTCTCTTTAAACAAGCAAAACAGGACTTCTTAAAATGAAATATTGATTGAAATAAATAGGATGGCATATCAAAGTTTGATGATGATTTCATATAATATTTTACTAGTATATGCTCAAATATTGCTAAACAGTGATGTGCAAAAAAAAAAATATCATGCAAATATATGCCAATGCACAAGATAAGCCAAACAAAGCCAGTTGATAAGTCAGTTAGCTGGCTTTCATTGGCTGTTTAATTCTCTTACTGGGATAGTGGAGATTTGCATGTTAAAAATATTTTTTTTCTGTGCAGAACTATTGTCCAACAGACATGGGTGTCTGTCATTTCTCTCTCTCTCGTTTTTTTTTTCCTTTCAGCCATTGATTTGTGGCCCTGCATTATGACCAGCTTCATTGTCACACTCTTATTTATATAATCTGACAAACACTGCATTTGCATTATTTGAGCGGCAGATGCTAACATAAGTTACTGTATCCTGTATGTTGACTAATAATACTACTTAAAGAGTAAAATAATCATGCAAAGGTTTTATCCTGAGCTGTGAAGGAGATCAGTTATACCACTATTTGAATTGTTTGGTTGTACTCATAGGACAGACACACAGACTTGTAAAAAAAATGTTTTATAAAGCTTTATTATGCATTTAGATTAGAGGAACAAGCATAAGCAACAAGCAACTAATCCTTAGTAATACACTTAATTATGGAAGCAAAAGAAGCCGTTTTTATGTAGCAAGCATTTGATAATTAGCAAGTATTTAGGATCTAGACTTGGTTGCCCTGGTTTCTTCACTTTTAAACAAAAAGAAGTTACAAGTCCAGAACTTAATTGAGAGGAATTGAAAATATTGCTGACCAAACTAGAAGGAACTGATCAGCAATGGTAAAAAGGAAAATGTTCCCCATATTTGGTAAAAACTAAAATAAAACCACTGTCTCTATTTACATATATGTTCCTTTAAAGGATGACAATTTTTCTGACTGACTGTTTCCCCTTATAAAAAGGGCCCCTAGTGACACATTTTTGTACGGCCTCGTGCAGTCCTCATCTCCAGCTATGAATTTTACTCTTACAATAGCAGTTGCATAGTCCAAACTATGTTCTATATAAAATTAAGGTTTGCTTTGAAATGGACACAATTTTCTGTTCTATTTCAGGCCACAGACTTGCTAAGAGCTCTTTTCCACATACAGTGTTTTGGGATGCTAATTAGATAGCTATCAGATTAAAAAATGCTAGGTACTTACTTAACTGATGGAAACCATGTAGGGATGTTTCCATTAGTGTGATGCATTTGTGATGTGAGTTTTCCCAATCATAATTGTATTGCCTGTTGAATTTTACATGTACTTGAGCTCCTACACAAAGTTTAGGATTGCAGGGATATTACAAAGCACTTGTGCTGCTATGTGTTTTTGTCACAATTTGGCAATTAAAAAATATTTTCTGCTCATTTTTTTTTCTCCCATCAGGAATGGAAATACTGCAATCACACCCAATGGATTGGTCAAAAATTGTGGCAGATTTGTTGTAGTGGAAAACTGTAGACATATTACTGACTTGCAGCACAATTGTGATTGTGATCCTATTTCTCAGTGGGAAACAGCTCTAATGAACACTATTATGCAGATGTTAAAAGTCCTTAAGAGGAACTTTAACCAAGGATTGAACTTCATCCTAATCAGTAGCCAATACTACCTTTCCCACAGGAAATATTTATCTTTACTCAAATAGATCATCAGGGCATCTGTATGGCTGATATTGCTGTGAAATCCCTCCCACAGTGTGATGTCAGGACCATGGTTTACTGTGTAGCCTTGTTGCATTGTGTGGGAAATAGCATCTATTTCCTACTGGCAGACAGTGATGCTCTCCACAGCCTCGTGATCACGGGTAACACGTGATCACAAGCTGTTTTTCCTGATCATGAGGTCGGATTCCGAATTTGCCTTTCAATTACAGATTCAGTTCCGAATGCACCTGTGATTGTGTTCCAAATCCGGCATGAGGCGTGATTATTACCTGAAAACTCGCCGACTTTAGCGGTTAATAGCAAAGCCCCCTTACATGCTAGAACACCAAATTTGCAGGGTATGTAAAGGAGAACAGTGGGAACATGAGGAATTTTTTTTTCAAACTACCATATGGTTTTTGAGAATATTGATTTTATAGTTATAAGGAAAAAAGTGTACATGTAAATGCGGTAGATACATTAACTGTCATTTAGCGCATTTGATTGTATACTTTTTTCTTTGAAACTTTAAAATCAATTTTCTTTTTGAAAAATTCTTCCTCTTGTTCTCACTTTTCTCCTTAACATATCCTGCAAATTTGGTGTTTCTAGTATGTAAGGGGGCTTTGCTATTGACCGGTAAAGTCAGTAGGTTTTGGCAGATTTTTAATCACAAATACTTTTTTCTTTAAAACTTTAAAATTTATTTTCTCAAAAACTAAGTTCTTTTTGATTTTTTTTTTACATTGTAGCCACTTCTCATTTTTATAATCCATGCAAGTTTGATGATTGTAGCATGTATGGGGGCTTTGCTATTAACATTAAAGTCAAATCCGTGATCACGGCCGTGATCACAGATTCTACATGTAATCACGGCTAAAATCCGAGTCGAATTAAGATTTCTGATTCAGATCCAGATCACGATCATGGCGTATCTGGATTTTGGTCTCTCCCGAGGCCAGATTTACTCGAATTTGGGATCGGGGCTATCCGAGCAACATTGCTGGCAGACAAACCATATCTCCCTCTGCAGAATGTTCATTTACTGAAAGTTCTATGCACAGGACTAAAAATGTTGCAACCTGTTATAAATTTCAGAATGTAAATCAGGGTGAGGAAAGAATACAATGGGCAAACACTACCTAAATAATGTCTAAATTAATATTATAAAAATAAGCAATTTTATTGATTACATTATTTTCATTACAGTTCCTCTTTAGGATGCCCATGGTTTGGTCGCCAGGTGTAGTTAGATTTAAGAAACACTGGGAAAGAAGGAAAACATAAAAACATATGGAGAAAGTGGGAGAGGCCAATAACCATACCTGCCCTCATAAGCAAAAAAGAAACATTAACTTCTTTTAAAAATGTAATTTCTAACAAATTCTACATTTTATAGATTTTAAGTTTACATTGTGAAATAATAATTTATTGAGAATATATTTTTTTGTAAAAGAAGGAACAGAATGCAAAGGTCACACCACATATTATGTGCATGTTGTATTGCAAACAGTCAGTGGCGTAGCTAAGAAGCTGTGGGCCCGATGCAAGTTTTACAATGGGGCTCCCCAAGCACTCTATACATAATAATTGATACGGCGCACCAAAACCTGCCAATGGCAACTACAGTGTCAGAGGAGCAAAAAGGGAATGTAGAGCAGTTTGTTAATGATTACTATGATTCAAAACATCTATAGAAGCAATTATTACCAGCACAGGACCAATAGACAGCTAATACTGCAGTTGAGGGAGGGCTCTCGGGGGCCCTTCTGGCCCAAGGGCCTCAATGTGGTCACAACCTCTGCACCCTCTATTGCTACGCCCCTGCATACAGTAAAGTATATAGTCAATAAAAAAGTATGCTTTACTGCCACTGTTAATGCATGCAGTGTGTTGGATGCCACACACTATTAGAATAGATTTTGCATTGCAGAACGACATTCCGCATTACAGTGCTTCTGTCACAATGCATATGTGAAAAATGTTTGTACAGCATACAAATATAATTTTGCGTTAAATTTGGCATTTACATGTTGGAATTACGAATTCCAACTTTCAAATCTAAATTGCAGAATTCTGACGTGAAAGTTGGAATTGAGAATTCTGCAAAATCTGTTCATCCCTAATAAGAACCTGTCAGGCTTCACTGTAGCTCTGTATTATGCCATTCCTAAGTATCATGCAGAGCAGCTGCATAGAGCATATTCAGTTAGTACATGCGTCACCTACTAATGTTTACAATCCTTGTTTTCATTTTTCTTTCTTTTCTTATTTATTTTTGAAGTTAGCCAATAACACATATGTTGAATACAGAACAAGAAGGTCCACCATAAATGTGTATGTGAGAAAAAAACTTTTTTTTTTATTTTCTGAAGCATTTCTGTTCTACCAAATACGTAGCGAGTGACTGTAGGCAGGGTGACAGAGCATGTAGTAGATCAATAAAAGAAAAATGTATTAAAGTTCCATCAGAGGAGCATGCTGGGTCTTTAATACATTTTTCTTGTTTGCACCTGATAGCTTCTCTATACTGTAACAGCTTATATTATTTATTTGTGTGCTGATGGTTACTACGTCTGCAGATCTCTCTACCATTTTTTTTTTCAAACAGTCCTATCCAAAAAAAAAAAAATCACCTTAGGATTGCAATTACACCTTTGCATGTCTTCCATTGCCACATGTCAGACAATGATTAAACTGCACAGCTGTCACTATGCACAGTGTTCAGTGAGGTGACATGCATATGAGGACATAGTGTGCCTTACTTTATTTTTACTCCCTGTGATCTAAGGAAATTAGACATGTATTTTTCTGCTATGCTGCAGTTTCTGTAGAAGAAGAAGAATTCCCCCAATTAAAAAGTGATGCTTGGGTTTACACTATGCCATGAGCTATCCAACCTTGCTCAGAGTTGACAATGAGAAAAAAGAAACAGTCACATAGGGCCAATGGTGACAGATGCCACTGTGGCGTACATAAATCAAATATTCTTCTGTATGGGACATGCAAATCGAATGGACTAAAATCTATTTTATTTTATTATATAAAAGATTGCAGACAACGCTGAACAAGTCCCAAGTATCTCTGCCCCCAGAGGAGCTCACAATCTAATGTATCCTGTGCAAACATAAAAATACAGGGACCAATTTACATAAAAGCTAGCAGTTCAATGTTCCTTCTTTTGGTGCTGCAAGACAGAAGCATTGAACCACATAGTATTTATGCTGAATTAATACCTCTTCTCAAAAAGAGATTTTTTTTTTTCTATTCTATTATTTTTTTTAAATGTCAATATCTAAACAAACACATGTCACTGTATCTATACTCCATAAAAACTAGAATGTCAGCTCTGCAAAAAAGTAGATGCATGTATGAATCTGACACTGGTGGAGTTGATGCTAGCATGGAGTATTTGGAATATCACTCCCAGCATGCTTTGTTAGTTCATTGCTGTCATGCTTGGTGTTTTAGCTCTGTTCCTCATCGATCACCGAACCCTAACCAATCCACATAGCTCTTATTCTCCTTCTTAAAGGGAATCTGTAACTAAACTGACAGCCCCTGGGGGTACTTACCTTGGGAGAGAGAAGCCTCTGGGCCCTAATAAGACTTTCCCCAGCCTCCTAAGCCTCAGGGATCCAGCTCTGTCTACCCCAAAAAATACAACCAACAAGGATGTTGGCTGTGGTGCAGGTGCAGTAGCGGTTTTCTGCTCAGGCAGTAATAGCTGAGCCCAATTGGGTTTGCTCTACTCATCTGCACAGGATCACGGCAGGTAAATATTTACCTTAACGGCATTTAGTGGCTGTCAGCGCTGGATCCCGGAGGGTGAAGAGGATTGGAGGAAGCCTCAAAGGATCCAGAGGCTTCCCTTTCCTGAGGTAAGTATCACCTGAGGCTGTTTTTTGTTACAGATTTTCTTTAATGCTAATTTCTAATCCCCCCTAACTCTGCTCTGACATCTAACCTAAACCTTTCATGGTATCATGCTGTTCTTGAGGAAAAGCAATCAAGTATGTAGACCTTTGAATTAATGTGAGCTCATTAATATGAGCTTGCATTCCTTTCAGGGTTATGGGGTACCTTGCTGGTAAGGAGAGGATGCACCTAATGCTAATGAGCACCAGACTGGTGGCAGATAATTCAGAAAAGGTGTTTATGAATTCTCAGGCCACCTCTTTTCAGATAGTTACCACTTCCTGTACCAAAGTCCCTTCTTTTTCTATCGGTCTGGAACATGCACCACAGGAATCCTTGGCCACTTCTGGCCACCAAATGTTAGCACTTAGCAGTAGATTAAATAGGAATTTAATGACCAGGAATGTCAGAGGTATTGCTATAAACCCAGAAGTTTTGGATCAACTGTAACCATCAAAGAAGGAGCAGATGCATGGTACAGATTTTTGGTATGCGTAGTGCTTTGCAGAGGAAATTGTGTGTGACCAAAAGATTGAGGGCAGGGCCACATTTTAGAAATAATATAAAAGTACATAATCCTGTTTTGTGTGCTGTAGGCTTTGTTATATGGTGCTCCTTTAATTTATATATTAATGGGCCATAGCAAGCATCACTGCTATACATGCACAGTACCATAGAAAAAGATGTCAACTTTTGAACATTTAAATTGCAAAAAAAAAAAACAAACCATCACAATACACAGTAACTTCCTAAGCAAACGTGGCAGGCAAATTCCAATGATGTGTGGAAATAACTAAGGCCTCGTTCAGACTATACGCGCTGCCGTGCGCATTTTGGCAGCGCGTATAGTGTGCGACATGCAAGAACGGTAGAAGGGCATAGACAGCTCTTCTACCGTTCCCATCATATGTGCTGCGTGGCAGCGCGATTGCGCTATCGCGTGCTGCACACATTTTTGGGAATTGCAGCGCAGATCCCATTCATTGTAATGAATGGGATCTGCAGCGCAGCGCATAGTAGCGCAGATGGCGTGCGATCGGACGCGTTGCCTTCTGATCGCACATCCATCTGCGCTAAATGATGTGAATGAGGCCTAATAGTAAGCAGATGCATATGTTACTAATAATAGGCAAATATGAATGGCATACAGATATGACTAATGATAGGCAGATATTGTTAGCTTGAAAATATTACAAACAATAGGCAGATATCAGGTACATGCAGATATCGCCAATGATGACAAGAAAATAATATCAGCAGTACACAAATATCAATGGCAGGTAGATTTTATCAGCCACAGGCACAGACTACCAGTGACAAACAGATAGTCATGGAAGATTCTAGTGACAGGCTGGTTGTGATTGATAAATTTGAGTGGCAAGCAGGTTGTGAAGTAAATCTAAAGAGAGGCAGGCATTGATAGATTCTAGTGACAGCCACATGGTGATGGGTAGATTTGGGTGACAGACAGGAAGTTTAGGGTAGATTTCAGCAACAGCCAGGTTGTGATATATAGAAAAATAATACTGAATACAGTTTGCAGAACCTGTTTTTTTCCCCAAGAATCATGAATTTCACCTTTTAATCTCTTAGCATTAGCAAAAAAAAAAAAAAAAAGAAAACAAAAAAGGGTGAAAAACCTGTTTCAGCTATGGACTTTTTTGCATTCCATCCACCATCATCTGATTAAAGCTAAATCCACACTATGCACATTGCATACCACATGTTATTATGCATGTGAATTGCAATGGACATAGATGTTAATTCAATGCCTGCATGCAGCGAGTTAGAATAATGCAATCCGTTCACATAGATGTGAACAGGCCCATTAAATTGTATGGGCTGTGAGCTGAAATGCAGATTTACACTGCAATTATTATTATGTATTTATATAGTGCCAACATCAGTTTTAGCTCTGTACATAGAACAAAACAAATAGTTGGGAGCATAGATACATGAGATGTTCAAAACTCAAAAACTGTACAATCAGGACATCCAGCGATACACATACAAATAGATAGCTGATGTTGAGTTTGAGATATCATCAATACCGGTACATTTTCATATGACAAGGAATAAGTAGCACACAACCTCGGTGTAGTGTAAACCAAGTGTTGGCACTCGTGCACGACAGTCACCGACAATCAGAGAGGCTCAACGGATTTTAACCACCTCACTATTCAGATGGATCTCATGTTCAAATTATGTTTCACCAGGGTACTTCAGTGAATCATATCAGTTGTCTTGATAAAAAAACTTTTAATCTTCAATAAAACACAGTAAAAACTTATTTGCGCAAACCAACTGTAACAGTAAATTGCTCACAATAGTACTTCTTACACCACTCTCACCACTTACAAGCTCCAGAAGATGGTTAAAGAGAACCTGTACTGAGTAAAAATATTTAAAATAAACACGAGGTAATTTCAAATGAGCATTACATAGTTACCTTGCTATCAGTTCTTCTCAGAAGCTCACCATTTTCTTCTGACAATAACCCCTTCCAGTTCTGACAATATTTTGTCAGATCTGAAATATATCAGTTGCTGTCAGTAAAATATCAGTTGCTGTCAGTTATAGCTGAGAGGAAATCTGATGTACCAGGTAAATGTCCATGTTTCCCTGTGGCTCAAGTGGGCGATGTTACAGTTTAACTGTGTGCTGACCAGAAAGCTGTTATGGGTAATAGCCATTTTCAAAATGGAGGACGGAAAATTCCCTTGATCACAGTGAACAAACAGGACGCGCGGGACAGGAGAAAGACACTGAGGAGTAGACTACATGGAAGTTAAGTATGACTTGTGTATGCTTATTTTGACTTTTAATTTTCAGTTCAGGTTTTCTTTAAGCATATCACAGTAGTGTTCCTAGGGCCCTCTCCAGCTCTATAGTGTGTCCCGCTCTCAGAGATCCCCACGCTGATCGGGAACTGTTTCCGCGTTCCACTGCTCCTCTGAATGTGATTGCATCAGGCGTTCTGGCTCCGCACTACGCGTTTCATCATCAGACCAGACTCATCAGGGGCTCTACATATTTTCTTACCTCCCCAGCTAAATGCAGAGTGACACAGGGAGCGCTTGATATTTATCTGATCCAGACACAGGACTGGGTCTCCTCTTCCACCATAGAGCAGTGCTATAATGCCGACAACCTCCTTTGGGTCCTGATCATATCATATCCTGGGATCGAGACTTGAAGGATTATGTCAACATTACAGCACTGCTCTGTGGTGGAAGAGGAGACCAGATCCTGCATCCAGACCAGGTAAATATTAAGTGTTCCCTGTGCCATTCTGTATTAGGCTCAGGCTGACGGACTAGGGGAGGCAGCCCCACTATAGCCAACTAAAGCAACCCTGACCCAAGTTAGAAAACATGAGATAACTCAGGTGGGGATGCTAAAAGGATAAACATGGGGAAATATAGGTGTTGAATGTGACTATGTTTAGGGGTCTGTCTTTTAGAATTGTGTTGGATGGACCATAAACTGAAGTCTGAACTTTTGAGCTCTATCTGCTGGCTAAAAATGCTGGTCGTGCATTTACATTAATGTCATATTATATTATGATTTTGTTGTTGATATTTGTATTTATAATTACTTGATGAAGACAAAAATCGTTCTGTATGTTAGAAATAAATAAAAGACAAAAAAACCTTAAAAAAAATAGTATTATTTCTACACACTGTACCAACGTGGCGATATTAAAGAGAATAAGTCTGTCAAATATATATATATATATATATATATATATATATATATATATATATATATATATATATATATATTTCAGGTAGACGTAAATGCTGGTATTTAAATGCTGGATTTCGGCCTGCCCACTCAACCGAAACGGCTCTCACCAAAGTGGTCAATGACCTTGCCTTAGCTAAAGCTGAAGGTAAATATACCATTCTCCTCCTCCTTGACCTTTCAGCAGCTTTTGATACAGTAGATCATCCCCTACTCCTCCAGTCCCTCCAATCCATGGGCATTCACGATCTCGCCCTGACCTGGCTTTCATCCTACCTCTCCAACCGCTCCTTCACGACCTCCTTCAATGAGTCCTCGTCCACCCCCAACCACCTCTCAGTGGGAGTCCCCCAAGGCTCGGTCCTTGGCCCCCTACTGTTCTCCCTATACACATCCTCCATTGGCAAGGTTATCTCCTCCATGGGTTTTAACTATCATCTGTATGCAGATGACACCCAAATCTATCTCCACACCCCTGACATATCCACCACTACCATGGACAAGGTCTCCTCCTGCCTATCTGCCATCTCCTCCTGGATGTCCGCTAGGTTCCTAAAACTAAATCTAGACAAAACGGAATTTATGATCTTCCCACCCCGGTCATCCCTGGACCTCCCAGATGTGCAGGTCACTGTTAACCACACTACTATTCACCCTACCTCTCAAGCCCGCTGTCTGGGTGTCACCCTGGACTCCGCACTCTCCTTCACTCCCCACATCCAAAACCTCACAAAGTCCTGCAACTTCCACCTTCGTAACATCTGTAAGATTCGCCCTTTCCTGACCCCTGCCACCACCAAACTCCTCATCCATGCCCTCATAATTTCCCGCCTCGACTACTGCAATGCCCTTCTGTCTGGACTCCCTAAGACCCGAATAGCCCCACTGCAGTCCATCATGAATGCGGCTGCCAGAATTATCCACTCCTCACATCGCTCCACCAGGGCGACTCCCCTCCGTGAATCCCTCCACTGGCTTCCTATCCAGTCCAGAATCAGATTCAAGATATTGTGTCTGACCTACAAATCCATCCACAAAACCTGTCCAACCTACATTTCTGATCTTACTCAGAGATACACACCAAGCCGCTCACTCCGCTCCTCCAATGAACTTCGCCTGACCGTCCCCCGCATCACCCAGTCCCATGCACGCCTCCAAGACTTCTCAAGAGCCGCTCCGACACTATGGAACTCCCTACCTCCACCCATTAGGGCAGCCCCCTCCTTCAACACCTTCAAGAAGGCCCTCAAAACTCACCTTTTCACTCTTGCCTACCACCCCTCACAATTGCTCTAAACCCAGCCGAACTCTGGTCCCCTACCTCTCGTGTCCCTACCTCTCCCTCTAGATTGTAAGCCTTTGGGCAGGGTCCTCACTCCTTTTGTGTCCTACCTGATCATGCACCTCTATTACTGTGCACCCATGCTATGCATTTGAGTGAACCTAACTTGCCTAACTCCATGCTCCCATCCAGTGACTGACTAAGCATTACCTTGTACTCATACTGTGCTGTGTGATCTGGTTTTCTTGTATTCCTGTATTGTCATATTGCTGTTTGTCACCCCTAAATATTGTCTGTAACCTAAATTAATGTCCAGCGCTGCGTAATATGTTGGCGCTTTATAAATACAACAAATAAATAAATAAAATAATAAAATATTTATTTATTATATGATTGTCTGTTAACACATATCAATCTATTTTATTGATTTTTGAAGACTTCGGATATTGACCACTTTAGATTAATATTTTCCACTTCGACATGCTTTAATGCTTTGTGTAACATACGCTCTTGGAGCAAATTGATTAATGTCTGTTTTCATTAAATATACTGACTCTGTGAGACAAGCAAAGACTTCATAAGTAAATTTCATTGTTTCTGGTGCAATAAATCCACTCGGTTCCCATAGGAAGTAGATATCTTAATTGTCAGCATTTCAGCTATGAACACTTGTGGAGCAGAGCAGAGCTTCAGACAATTATCTACAAATATTGAAATACAAATATTAGTTCAGAACATAGCTCTAGCTGTGCTCTGCTGTTAATGTTAAAAGTATATTGCTGTGTATACTGGTCAGGTATAGCTGGTTACTGCATGTCAGAGGACACAGTATTCTGCACTGGGTGACAGGCTATTTTTGTACAGTGTGCATCTTTTCTAGAAATAAATTATAATTAAAGAGAATCTGGCACTTATTTATTTAACAGTTTCTAACCATGGTGACATTTGGTGCACCCGATATCTGAAAACAAAGTTAATACTTTATATGCTACACTGCCCAGAATATAATAATACACTAGGCAATGTATAAGCAGGAAGAAAAAAAATATATATAAAGTATATAAATATATATATATCCTAGCTATATTCTCATTAAAAGTATATACATAGTGATTTTGTAAACTACCTGCTTATTTTTACACACTCAGGGTCAGTGCACACCAAGA
This sequence comes from Hyperolius riggenbachi, assembly GCF_040937935.1. Taxonomy (NCBI): domain Eukaryota; kingdom Metazoa; phylum Chordata; class Amphibia; order Anura; family Hyperoliidae; genus Hyperolius; species Hyperolius riggenbachi. Next base: position 175,451,159 of record NC_090647.1, on the reverse strand, counting down.
CCCGCCGGCGGTTTTTGAAGAGGTTTTTCAGAGCGATTCTAGGCATGTTTAGAGACATTTTCTAAACATGCCTAGCGTGTTTTGGAGTGTTTTTGTGTAGTTTTTTTAATATTTTGTTACAGTACAGCTGTAACTGAACAGCTACTACAACAAAAACACTTGGAAAACTGCTCTGACCTAGCATTTTTCAAAGCGGTTTTCCACTTTCCTATACTTAACATTAAGGCAGAATTGACCCAGAAATCAGCGAAAATGCTGCAGGACCCGAGTTTGCACTTAGGGAAAAAAACAAACTGCTCTGGTGTGCACCATCCTATTCACTTTCATTAGCCAGGTGGTTACCCCCTCCCCCACAAGTGTTTTAAAAAACACTTAGAACCTCTCTTGATGTGCACCAGCCCACACATATACACACACACGCACGCGCGCACACACACCACACACAAACACACACACACACACACACACACACCACACACACCACACACACCACACACACACGCACGCACACACATACACACACACACAAACACATACACACACACATACACACACACACACACACACACACACACACACCACACACACCACACACACCACACACACACACACACACACACACACACACACACACCACACACCACACACCACACACCACACACCACACACCACACACCACACACACACACACACACACCACACACACCACACACACACACACACACACGCACGCACACACATACACACACAAACACAAACACATACACACACACACACACACCACACACACCATACACACACACACGCACGCACACACATACACACACACACACACACAAACACATACACACACACATACACACACACACACATACACACACACACCACACACACCACACACACACACACACACACACACACACACACACACACACACACACCTCTACATACACACACATGCTGAAAAGTAAAAAAAAATGTTTAACACCAGCAGCATGCTAACCCCTATATACATAGACCTGACATTTTTTACAGAATCTACAGTGCAGCACTTCTTCTTTCCTTAGCCTTAAACCTCATACACACACTAGATCATATTCTGCCAATAATCTAGCCTGTGTACAGCTGCCCAACAGCAATCAAATAACTGACTAAACAAGTGCATTAACTAAGGCAGGGAGGATACTTGACACTATGGTTTAATGTACGGAAAAGAAAGGCGTTTTACAGTGCAACTTTTTTTTTTCACATGCACATTGCAATGCATCATTTCACTGCAGCTGGAAGTTTCTGGTGCACAAGGAGAGGTTAAAAGGCTAGTGCCTAGTGGAGAGCTCCAGGATGAGAGGAGGCTGCTACTGGGCTGCTTGGGGCACTTATTATGCCAGAGGAAGAGGAGCAGAACAGGAACTAATCAGAATTAAATTGAGCACAAATGGATCGCCACACAATGGGGGGTAACCTCCCTGAAATAATGTATGTATCGATCTGTGTAGCGCTCAACCTAAAAGTTCACATAAATAGTAGAATAATAGTCCAGGTCAGTGATACACAGTCCCAGGATACACAACCAATCCACAAACAATCCACACAGGGCACTCTCAACGAATCAGATGGCAGATTATGTTACAGATCAGCAAAAAAGGCACATCAGAAAGATCTTTGACCACTTTCATCCATTTGTATCTGGAACTCAGAAAAAATAAAGGCACCTAGCATAATCCAGCTTCTGAACAATGGTATAACCATCTCGTGCACCCTCACATGTTTATAAGTGTTCAATCCTGGTAGCCCTCCACCAGCAATCTCGTAAAACTGTTATTCGCTCACCAGATGGACGTGCTGATCATGCAGAAGACCAGCTCACATCGCTTATCAAGTCCTTGATCGTCCAGACTCCTTTTAAAATATGCAGCTCCTTAAAAACTTAAAACAAATGCTGCATAGCGTAATACTGCTTTATTTTAAAAAGTTTAAAAGCATATCAGTACACTCTTATTTAAGTAGAAACAATGTGCATCGTATATAAAATCCTCAGTGTCCCACAGGCATCCATCTGAAAATGGCGCCTGTGAATAATGGCGCACAGTGTTGCCGCTAATCCGTTTGCCGCTTATCGCTATTTAACGTTAAAGCCTTATTGTTATTTAGCGTTAAAGCCTTATCGTTATTTAGCGTTAACACACAGAACCCTCTCTGTACCTATCCCTAACCCTAAGACCCCCCCTGGTGGTTCCTAACCCTAAGACCCCCTGGTGGTGTATATTGTACTGTAACTATACCTAACCCTACTCTCACACAGAACCCTCCCTGTACCTATCCCTAACCCCTAGACCCCCTGGTGGTGCCTAAGCCTAAGACCCCCTTGGTGGTGCCTAACCCTAAGACCCCCAGTGGTCCCTAACCCTAAGACCCCCCCCAGTGGTGCCTAACCCTAAGACCCCCCTGGTGGTGCCTAACCCTAAGACCCCCCTGGTGGTGCCTAACCCTAACCACCCCCCTGGTGGTGCCTAACCCTAAGACCTCCTGTTGGTGCCTAACCCTAAGACCCCCCCTGGTGGTGCCTAACACTAAGACCCCCCCTGGTGGTTCCTAACCCTAAGACCCCCTGTTGGTGCCTAACCCTAACCTTGACAGTGTTACATTAAATCCATTCACCGTTTTGAAGTTAAATAACGTCTGCAGTTTGGCTTATGTAGGGCGCTATTGATAAATAACGTTAGTGTGTGCCACTATTGATAAATAACGTTAGTGTGTGCCACTATTGATAAATAACGTTAGTGTGTGCCACTATTGATAAATAACGTTAGTGTGTGCCGTTTTTCTTCTTTTTTCCCTGTGCGCCATTATTATGCAGTACTAACGATAAATAGCGATAAGAGTATCTTTTTAATGCGGCGCCATTTTTATGCATAGGCGCTGTGCGCCATTATTCACTGATCCCGTCCCACAGAGCTTCCACACCTGTATGTTTTGCTGATCTGTAACATAATCAGACATCTGATGCGGTGAGAGTACCCTGTGTGGATTGTTTGTGGATTGGTTGTGTATCCTGGGACTGTATTTCACCGACCTGGACTACTATTCACTATTTATGTGAACTTTTATGTTGAGTCCTACACAGATCTATACATATAGTCATTGGGTTCAGCTGTCTGTACTGGCTGCTCAACTTGGAGCCAGAATGGAGGTTCCAATCCTGGTGGGCTGGGCTATGGTCCGGGGGACATCTGCAGAGCAGCTGGCTGCAGTGTGCCTTGGAAATGATGAAGAATGCAGGGATGCAGAGAGGAGGAAGAGTGGAAGCTGGCCAGTGAGGAGTAGGAGCTTCAAGCACAGAGCTACAGGGTGAGCACATGTGGTGTGTGGTATTATTCTGTAGGCTGTTTGTTTTTTCCCCAAATCTTAATTTGCAGTTCAAATGTGTCATTCAATTTACTTACATCTTCAAGCAAATTTGGATGCAGGGAAAATATGCTCTATGCTGATAAGTGTGCTTCATGTCTTACTTAGTCTCCCACACCATAGGAGGTTAATAATGTATTGGCTTTCTGTTATCCTCTCTCTCCATAGAACAGTGCATGCTGTTCAGCAATAGCCACATTGCTATTCTGTAATGCATTCATTCCTAAAATGATACTGAAGCAAAAAAACAAAAAAAACAAGTTTCATACTCACCTATAGAGAGGAAAGGCTCTGGATTCTATAAAGATTTCCCAGTCCTCACTAGGTCCTCTCAATCTAGCATTGTTGTCAACCCCGTTGCAGGTGTTCGATCAACTGCTAAAATACACATCAGGGATCCTCGAAAGGCATTTGAAGTACTCGAGTCCCCAAGTGCTCCTGAACATGGGCGGCTCCATACGCACTCACGCATGTGCAATATAGAGCCCCCTGTCTTCAGAAGTACTTGGGGACAAGAGCACTTCCATTGCCTTCTGAGGAACATTTGAACCGGTGACTGGAATGCAGACACCGAGAGAGGACAGGGAAGGCTCTGTGGGATAGAACATTTCCTTAAGTATCTGACTGAATTTCGCTACACATTTGCTTCAAGTTAGAAACAGGAAAAGTTGCTGCTTGTTCAATAATATGAAAATATACATTAACTCATTTTGATTTTTATATGCGCTGATGAAGTCTTTTTTCTCTCTTTAGAAATTGTTTTAGTATTAGCTTCTATGTATAGTGTTTTTATTTAGACTGCATACCTCATCACTTCTATTTGATTGCTAGTAAGTCTTATTTTACATGTCTAAAAAAGATAATGACAGCAGCCAAGACTAAAAGCATTTTGGTCCTGCTATAGAAGATCACCAAAACATTTACACATAACAAAGTATGGGAGCGCTTTCCAATTTAACTGGATTCCCTGAGCTAATAGTAAAATTCCTGCTGAACAAGTTGCCTATTAATGCCATAGCAAAACTCAGAATCCATCATATAGTAAATGTTAAAGTTTGAAATTGGTTTCTGTGACCTTATCATATCATAATATGGTTGTCCTATTATCCATTTTGTAAAGGCAATTTGCAAACATTTATTGGCAAGCTGTTCACTTCCTCTATTATTTCTTGTAGCTCCTGTACAGTATATTGTCAGTTTTAAAACTCTCTAATCCAACTGTGCTCTTCTGTCTTATATAACCCTTTGCGTTGAACATGTGCAATTTCGTTCTTAATCTCCTCTAATCAGTTATAGCACTAAGCAGATGTCATTGCTGCATTCTCCTTTATATTAAGCTTAAGCGCCACCGGTGCTGCAACTGATAAAAAAAAACGTATTTCTGCTGCTTTCAGATTTTAGTTTACTTATTTATTGACATTTAAATATGCATTTGTATATAGATATGTAACTGTTGCCTATACATGGTCAGGAGGACTACAAAAGCATATTCTGATAGACATGATAGCTAGACCAGCACTAATAACACTGTTTATAAGCAAACTGCTGTAAATATTGTAGACAGTCAGAGAGAAGGGTCCAAAATATGATAGTCTTGTAAAAGAACTGAAGAAATACAGCAGATCTTTACTGTTCCATCTTTAATGGCTAAGAATTTAGTACTAGGAAAAGGGATGCTGTTAGGTTCAGTAGACTGTGTTAGAGAACAGGGAATTTGTGGTGAGGAAAGGCAAGGTCAATTGTGTAACTCTAAAGATGAGTAGCAGTTGAGGTCCAGTGTGTGAGATGAAACAATCATATAAAAGAGAGATTTTAAGATAGCAGATCTATACAAGTCTATTCATTTTTTGAATGTCTCTCAAGAAACTGCAAGAATCAGTGTGAAGAAAATGTCTGGTTTGGAGCAAAGGACTGGTCTAAGTGTGGATGGTCCTGCTGGTATTGGATAATAGAACAAAAGAAAGTGAAAACGTTTATGGTGAAATGTATCTGAGGATGATGGATAAGAGAGGTTTTTTTTTTTTTTTTAATAGTTACTTGGATTAACAGTGTTCTGAAAAACAAAAATAAACCAAAACCAAAAAAATTCAAAAAATTATTTCACTATATGTTGGCATTTTTATGGCTAGTATTTGTGAAATAAGATAGATAGTAAAACAAATCTTTATTTTCAAAAAGTTTGTGCTCATAATATTGTTATAAAATGTAATAACTCATTATTAGAGATGTCCCGAATGGTTCCAGGCGAACTTTGGTGGTTCGCGTTCGCCTACTAAACGCAAACTTTCTCGGAAGTTCGATTCGCCCCATAATGCTCTATAGAGCAAAACTTTGACACTCTCCATCACAGTCAGCAGACACATTTTTGCCAATCAGACTGCACTCACTGGTGGAGCCCCCCCCCCCCCTTATACAAGGCAAAGTCCTTGAGCCATTTGACTCACTCATCTGCCTATACTAATTAGTTAAGGGACTCCCTCCTCCCTCCTACCAGGTTAACATCTAGGTTTCACACAGACCCCTATTTTAGGGCTCCCTCCATCCTCCCCCCTATTCCCTCCTCCCTCCTACCGGAGGGAGGAGGGTCTCATCTGCCAGAGAATTATATTATTTCAAAAGCCAGTTTACATACCATAGCTGAGAATTGAACCCAGGTCTCACTGTGTGGTGGGCAAGTACCTTAACCGCTGTACCACAACAGTACTAACTGAAGCTGGCCTAGCATTTACCATTTATGCTCAATCCAAGAGAAAAATTAGACAAGATAGCAGCGTTAAGAAGACTTGCCTAAGGTCTCCTACTGAATAGGTTCTGGCTTACTGAACAGACAGAGACGAGATTTGAACTCTGGTCTTCTGTGTCAGAGGCAGAGCCCTTAACCATTACACCATGCAGCCACTGCTTACAGATATGTAGCCAGACATGGCCTTGTATTTTGTGTTCAACAGTTGTCAAGAGAAAAATTAGACAAGATAGCAGTGTTAGGAAGACTTGCCTAAGGTCTCCTACTGAATAGGTGCTGGCTTACTGAACAGACAGAGATGAGATTCTAACCCTGGTCTCCTGTGTCAGAGGCAGAGCCCTTAACCATTACACCATGCAGCCACTGCCTACAGATATGTAGCCAGACATGGCCTTGTCTTTTGTGTTCAACAGTTGTCCAAAGAGAACCCCAGATAGCCATGTAGATTCATCTCTCTCTCAAGGCCATGTCTGGCTACATATCTGTAAGCAGTGGCTGCATGGCGTAATGGTTAAGGGCTCTGCCTCTGACACAGGAGACCAGAGTTCAAATCTCGTCCCTGTCTTTTCAGTAAGCCAGCACCTATTCAGTAGGAGACCTTAGGCAAGTCTTCCTAACACTGCTATCTTGTCTAATTTTTCTCTTGACAACTGTTGAACACAAAATACAAGGCCATGTCTGGCTACATATCTGTAAGCAGTGGCTGCATGGTGTAATGCTTAAGGGCTCTGCCTCTGACACAGGAGACCAGAGTTTGAATATCGTCTCTGTTCTGTAAGCCAGCACCTATTCAGTAGGAGACCTTAGGCAAGTCTTCCTAACACTGCTATCTTGTCTAATTTTTCTCTTGGATTGAGCATAAATGGTAAATGCTAGGCCAGCTTCAGTTAGTACTGTTGTGGTACAGCGGTTAAGGTACTTGCCCACCACACAGTGAGACCTGGGTTCAATTCTCAACTATGTTATGTAAACTGGCTTTTGAAAAAATATAATTCTCTGGCAGATGAGACCCTCCTCCCTCCGGTAGGAGGGAGGAGGGAATAGGGGGGAGGATGGAGGGAGCCCTAAAATAGGGGTCTGTGTGAAACCTAGATGTTAACCTGGGACATTTGATGTGTATTTCACTCAATCATGTCTGCCTCCAGGTATTAGAGCCTTTGAAACATGTTTTCTATCATTTTTCTAGGCGTTAGAATTTTTTCTATTCTTCAAAGTTCGCCTCCCCATTGAAGTCTATTGCGGTTCGCAAACTTTTTCGCGGAAATCGGAGGTTCGCGACATCTCTACTCATTATAAGAAAGTCGTTTCAAAATCTATGCACAGCAGGAGAATCTTTCTATTATTCTGAACAGAGTAAACTTAGTTTAATAAATGGCTTTACTGTTGATTAACCAAATAAGGTATAATATGTGTCTATTTACAAGGACAGGACTATCTAATTTCTGTAACTTATTGGACCCTTCGAGAACCAGAGGTAAACCGCGGTGTAGAATCTTTGCCATACTGTGGACCAGACCTGGTTAATGAGTATAGATCAATGAGCCTACTAGCAAACAAACAACAGAGTTTTCACTAAACGTTGTGTGCAGGCAGCACAAGTAAAGTGTAACAGATTGTATGCAGACTACAAAATGTGTTTCATTATTACACAAGAGAGTAACCAAGCAGCTCAGGGTGACCCAAACTACTAGGAATGTATAGGGGGATGAAAGGAACCAAAAAGCCCTCCTACTAAAAAAGCAAAGCTTGGTGTAATTGCCTTCTTAAAACAGAAGGAAATTTGCAATAATTCAGTTATAAATGAACATTTGTGGTTACCCACAATGCACACCTACTAAATATGCAAATTATCCCTTTCCACCCTTGTTAAGCTAAGCAAGCATCCAGAACTGCTGGTTTATAGCAAGCCTATAGCTTTAAGTTTTACACAGCCATACCAAACCCACATGTAGACAGCCTGTTTCAGACTTTTGGTCCTCATCAGTACATGGCAGGGGATTGATAAGGCTGTATGAAATAGGGCTTGGTCGAGTACAACAGAGTAACCAAGCAGCTCAGGGTGACCCAAACTACTAGGAATGTATAGGGGGATGAAAGGAACCAAAAAGCCCTCCTACTAAAAAAGCAAAGCTTGGTGTAATTGCCTTCTTAAAACAGAAGGACATTTGCAATAATTCAGTTATAAATGAACAAATATTATTACACAAGAAACTTAGGTGTTGCGTATGTACTGTAACATGAGCTACACATATTACATAAAGTGTTACATAGTTTGTGCAAAGCCTGGTAAACTAAGCCTGGTAAACTAAATACCCTGCACTGCCTGCATATGTTACCAGAATTTTGTGCATATACCCCAATGTGACTAAAGCTGTGTACACACTTTATTATTATTATTTTTTATTGTATTTTTTTCCCTGAAATGATTATTCTTGATTGTTCTGGCTGAAAATGTAGACTATGTACAGGCATGCCTTGACATTGTTTCTCATAGCAATCTGCCAGACTGGATCACATTGTCTTTTTGTCGGTGCTTCTGGAGAGTGTTCCCATTTTCACAAAGCATTACACTCTGAACAGCCAGGAGCAGAGCAACATGATTGTACATGGCTCATCCCTAATATGACACCTGAAATTATGTGCATATTTTGCATTACAAAAGCTTAATCTTGTAAGTACCACAGGTTTTAAAGCCCGCCACCCCCCCCCTCCGCCCCCCGTGACCTGCCTATGTTTATAAATTAGGCCACTGCAGCTTTAAGGGCTCGCTGCATGGCCGTACAACTCAGCACACAAGTGACCCCCCTCCTTTCTGCCCACCAACAGAAAGCTTTCTGTTGGTGGGCTCTAAACACTGCTGCCCTGTTTGTTTTGTTGTTTTGTTTCTTTTGTCTGGTTATCATAGTCATCAGCCTATGAGAGCAGCGCTGTACATTGTAAATAGATGGGGGTTTTGCTGTCTAGCAGTCTCCTAGTGGTGATCGCCTCTGGGAGACTGATGACAGGGCAGCGCACATGATCTCCTGTAAAACCCCGCCCCAGGGCTTCACACCAATTGGCATTGAGCGGTCCTGGGGCTGCCGCCGCGTGGCATGGAACGGTGGCAAGTGGTTAATGCATGCACCATCGCTAAAAGTAATTGGGGCTGACGTAGGTGTTAAATGATGGCAAATTGCAGTACATGAAAAACAAATCCACTTCATATATAATATACTCCAGCCTATAAAGTCACCTATTTATTTATTAACAAAATTATGGAAATGTAAATCTTCATTTAAATAATCTTAATACTAATATAATACAATAACATTTAAATAAAGTGTTTTTCTCCCATAGGACTCCAAGTGCATAGATATGTCTCAGATCATAACATAGTTGCAGGGTGAACTGTGTTACAGAGGAGAAACACAGGTCACAGATGTTCATAAATGCCAGCCTAAACCGATGGCTTTAAATCTATGGTAGAAAAACAAAAAACATTTAAAATCTTGAAAGATATAAAAAGACAAATTGAGAGCCTCAAACAGTGTATTATATATAAGGTTGAAACTTGTATAAATTGAAAAGGTAATCACAAAGGTAGGTTACCACTAAGGCAACCACTGTAACAGCAAGTGGGGACATTGGACTCACCCCACTCTGGTTAAAAAGTCACTCTCTATATACAGGGAAAGAAAGATGGGGTAACACGCCTCCACCGAAAGTGGACTAAAATAAACAATTTTAATCATAAAACACCAAAACGTTTTGGCAGCTTTATGATTCAAGAACTTTTGTACTACTGAATATTGACTATTTGAGTCATTTTCAGGGAGCTAAATCCAACATTACCTCCCTTGTTAAAGCAGTATTGTCACCGTAAAAATCAAATTTCAACAGCAACTGGTCTGAGTGTATTAAAGTGGAATATAACCCTGCATTTCAACTTTGCTCTAAAACATTATTTACAGCATATTATATGCAACCAGCATTTTTTTTTACTAGACCAGCATTGGAAGGGTTACACACAGAGCATTAAAGTTCCATGGAGAGAAATGCAGACGCATCCAAAGTTTAGATAGACACATTTAAGTAAACACAATGTAACAAGTGGTGAATTTGACACACTCTCTGACTGCAGGAGCTCCTGGACACAGAGAGAGAGTGAGTCACATTCCTCACTTGTTACATTATTGTGTTTACTTAAAGGGAAGGTTCAGGGACTGTTTAAAAAAAATAAAAATCCGCATCAAATTACCTGGGGCTTCCTCCAGCCCGTGGTAGGCAGGAGGTGCCCTCGGTGCCGCTCCGCAGGCTGCCGGTGGTCTCCGGTGGCCGACCCAACCTGGCCAGGCCGGCGGCCAGGTCGGTCTCCTTCCGCAGTCCAAAATGCGCCTCACGGCGGCGCGCTGACGTCATCGGACGTCCTCCGGGCTTTACTGCGCAGGCTGAGAACTACTGAGCCTGCGCAGTAAAGCCCGGAGGACGTCCAATGAAGTCAGCGCGCCGCCGTGAGGCGCATTTTGGAACGCGGAAGGAGCCCGACCTGGCCGCCGGCCTGGCTAGGTCGGGTCGGCCACCGGAGACCACCGGCAGCCTGCGGAGCAATGCCGAGGGCACCTCCTGCCTGCCACGGGCTGGAGGAAGCCCCAGGTAAGTGAATGCGGATTTTTATTTTTTTTAAAAAGTCCCTGAACCTTCCCTTTAAATGTATCTATCTAAATTTCGGATGCGTCTGCATTTCTCTCCACGGAACTTTAAAGCTCTGTGTGTAACCCTTCCAATGCTGGTCTAGTAAAAAAAAATGCTGGTTGCATATAATATGCTGTAAATAATGTTTTAGAGCAAAGTTGAAATGCTGGGTTATATTCCGCTTTAAGTAATAAAGATGCTAATCTTGCATTCAAAACTTGCAAAACGTTTTCTGCTGTTATGGTTTGAAGATATCACGTACTTTAGGAGCACTGGCCCTAGTGCCAAACAGTGCCAAAGAGTTGAATGCTGGGAGTTATTTTTATCTATAATATATTCCTCCTCTTTGATTTATTTCCCTACCTAGCTGCTTATCAGAAACACCCTCTGATTACTTGTGTTTACAAGCAAGGCTGAGGTGACTCAGTGATTGGATGTGTAAATAAAAAAAATACAGTGCATTTGTTAGTATACACCTCAGTGGGAGTGTCTGAAGACTCTGGGAGGAGGGCAGCTAATGAATACACAATGAGCAAGAAAAGGAAGGGGGGGAAACAAGAGTCAGGGACGATATGATGTCAACATTAGCTTGGCAAGATGGCCACTGCCTAGAATAGGATTTTCTGCTTTTCTTTTATAAAATTCACAGGGATCATTACGTGGATAACGCAATACATCTGTTATGTCAGTAGAAGTAGCATTTTTCTACTTATATATGTGTTTTTATTTCTAGGTTAGCATGGGTGTCACTTGTTCTTTAAACTGTTTTTAACTCTCAACTCAACTTTATCCTGATCTGGAGCCTCTGTTCTTTGTCATCAAAAACATTTAAAATGGCTCCAATATGCAAAGATCTAAGAATAGTAAACACAATTTAAGGAACTCCACTACCTAACTTTAGCATGAGGGTTACACTTTTCCCTATAGAGGTCACCAACTCACCATGGGTGCATGTTAAAGGGTCTTCTTAGGAAGTGTTCTAAATGTCAGTCTGTTAGTTAGAGCCTGGAGTTGACAACTTGATATATATGAAGAGTGAGCTTTTTAGATACATACAGAATTTTGACTGGCTGCTAAGTTGGCAGCTAAGCCACTGATTAGGTAAGAGCTCTGGCTGTGTTAACTGCTCTGTGTCTACTTTTTTCACCATTCAACAGATTTTAAGGTTAAACTTGAACAAAGGTAACTAATGATACTCAAGGGACCCATTAGTGATATATAACATATCCTCTTTACTGTGGTCAGTGTCCTGGCTGTCAACTTGACAGTTAGTCAGAAAGTTGTATACTATGAAAACTATGTCACCACGAGGCAGCGATGGGGGAAGCACACAAGCACATGTAATACCCCAACACATGCTATATTAAATGTTTATCATCAGTTACAAATTAGTAAACCATCAGCAAATTTCCATGATCACAAAAATACCACTTTGGTGTGTTTGCATATCCCGAAGTCATGGTTTGGTATATACAGTATTTCCTTATTCAAGATCATAGTGAAGATAATATTAGCTTTGTAAGTTCACTATTCCATCTAAAACGTTGTGTATTGTATTAGTATTATTTGTGTTAAAATTTACTATACTCTGTCTGTGTATTTGCATCTATACAACTTGTTATATGATAAACTTTTAGGATTATTGCGATCAGACAAAGGGAGGGACTCCTGACTTATCCTATAACAGCTTCTTTCACTAGTATGACTTTACTTTATTATGGCCCCTATTCAATTAACTTTTTCTCCTGAGTTTTTTCTTGGGCAATATTTTCATACCTTGCTAATAAGATGCCTTTTAAACTACCAGCAAGCAAGACAATACTTAAAGAGACACTGAAAAAAATGAAATAATGATTTGTATGTGTAGTACAGCTAAGAAATAAAACATTAGGAGCAGAGACATAAGTCTAATATTGTTTCCAGTACAGGAAGAGTTAAGAAACTCCATTTGTTATGTATGCAAAAGAGCCATTGAGCTCCATGACTTTCAAAGTCACAGAGAGCTCTGTCTTCTGAAGCTTAGTATCTCAACTGTCTGTAAATATGTTTACTTTTTCTCTGCAGAGAAGGGTTCAAAAGTTCACCTGCCTGCTCTCTAAAATCATTTAGAATGCTGAGTAGTGTGTAAACTGCAAATATTAGAGAATGATGCAATGGTATAAAAAATATATAATTGAAAATAAAAATATGAGAATATTTTATTTGCTACTAATGTTCTAGTAATTATCTGCAGTGGTGCTCAGCAGAGCTCGAATATTCGAGCTCTTTTCCAGCTATTCGAGCTCGGTATTCGAGCTCCGAATAGCTGTAGCTATTCGAATGGGCTATTCGCGTACACTCGAATAGCCCATTCACTATTCGAGCTATTCGAGCAAACGGCGCTATTCGAGCTCGGTACCGAGCTCGAATAGCGTCATAGCCCAGATTGATGTCCTTAGAGCCAATCAGAGGGCTCCCAGGCCCTCTGACGGCAGCCAATCACAGAGGGGGACCCTGGCCAGCCCCTACCCTATAAATAGCGGCCGCCATGTTACGTTTCTCCGTCCTTGCCTGAGACTTGCATAGAGAGAGAGTTGCTCCTTTGTGCTTTGGCTTAGCAAGAGCTTTATTGTGGTCATTTACCTAGCGTTTTTGCTCACATACACCTCCTATACACACCTATATTGTTGTTAGTTAGTTAGACATTGTATTTTAGTTAGTAGCTTTTGTGTTACATAGAGACAGGCCAGCTGCTGCAGGCTTACAGCTTTAGGCCTCAGGGCCTGCCTGTGTGGGCAGCTGTCCTCCTGTCCTCTGTTTATTTCTCTCTATTCTATACCAGTATTTCTGCTGTCCTTTACTACTGATTGTATTAGTATTGTAGTTATATACTGTAACTGTACTAGGACACTCACTGTCACTGTTCATAGGCTACTAGCTGCTCCTGCGTGTGTGCACTCACTGTCTGTGTACACACTACACACACTCTATTTCCAAGTTCTGATAACTGATTGATTATTGTAATTGAATATTGTAATTAGTTAGTTGTACTCACTGTTACTACTTACTGTACTAGGAGTCTAGGACACTCAGTCACTGTTCATAGGCTACTAGCTCCTGCGTGTGTGCACTCACTGTCTGTGTACACACTACACACACTCTATTTCCTTCTGATAACTGATTGATTATTGTAATTAGTTAGTTGTACTTACTGTTACTACTTACTGTACTAGGAGTCTAGGACACTCAGTCACTGTTCATAGGCTACTAGCTCCTGCGTGTGTGCACTCACTGTCTGTGTACACACTACACACACTCTATTTCCTTCTGATAACTGATTGATTATTGTAATTAGTTAGTTGTACTTACTGTTACTACTTACTGTACTAGGAGTCTAGGACACTCAGTCACTGTTCATAGGCTACTAGCTCCTGCGTGTGTGCACTCACTGTCTGTGTACACACTACACACACTCTATTTCCTTCTGATAACTGATTGATTATTGTAATTAGTTAGTTGTACTTACTGTTACTACTTACTGTACTAGGAGTCTAGGACACTCAGTCACTGTTCATAGGCTACTAGCTCCTGCGTGTGTGCACTCACTGTCTGTGTACACACTACACACACTCTATTTCCTTCTGATAACTGATTGATTATTGTAATTAGTTAGTTGTACTTACTGTTACTACTTACTGTACTAGGAGTCTAGGACACTCAGTCACTGTTCATAGGCTACTAGCTCCTGCGTGTGTGCACTCACTGTCTGTGTACACACTACACACACTCTATTTCCTTCTGATAACTGATTGATTATTGTAATTAGTTAGTTGTACTTACTGTTACTACTTACTGTACTAGGAGTCTAGGACACTCAGTCACTGTTCATAGGCTACTAGCTCCTGCGTGTGTGCACTCACTGTCTGTGTACACACTACACACACTCTATTTCCTTCTGATAACTGATTGATTATTGTAATTAGTTAGTTGTACTTACTGTTACTACTTACTGTACTAGGAGTCTAGGACACTCAGTCACTGTTCATAGGCTACTAGCTCCTGCGTGTGTGCACTCACTGTCTGTGTACACACTACACACACTCTATTTCCTTCTGATAACTGATTGATTATTGTAATTAGTTAGTTGTACTTACTGACTGTTACTACTTACTTACTTACTGTACTAGGGACACTCACTCAGTCACTGTTCATAGGCTAGCTCCTGCGCGTGTTTGCGCGTGCGTGCACTCACTGTCTGTAGTGTACACACACTAAATTTACTTGTGATTACTACTGATTATTGTAACTGCTAGTTGTACTTCCTGACTGTTACTACTTACTTACTGTACTAGGGACACTCAGTCACCTCACCCACCAACCCACTCCATTAAAGTACCCCACTTTTCACCCGCCCTTTTAAAAAACTTTTGTCTATACGCCCAAAACATCGAAGATGTCTGGAAGTGGCAGCCAGCGCGGTTTGGGCAAGGGGAAGGGCAGCGCCACCATGCACAGTTCCGCAGCAGCAGCAGCAGCGTCAGTGGCTAACATTCCTCCCATAGCCACTGGCCGTGGACGCCTTGGGCGCCGCCCAGCAGGAGCATCTGCAACTCACGCTGCAGAGACACAGCAGCAGCAGCGTGTAGCACCTGCTCCGATTTTCCTCCAGCCGGGTCGGAAACGTCCCATTGAGGAAAAGCATGCAGACACTGTGGTGCAACTCATGACGGAGGATGAGCAGCCCGCCATCAGCTCTGCATCTGAGGCCTCCACCCTCACCACCACCACCACCACCCCTGTTCGCAGCAGCCGCCCAGCAGGGTCTGGGGAGGAGGCCAGTTCACCGTCACTCGCCGACCTGTCATTCAGCAGTCTTTTGACCCCAGGCATCATGAGTAAATTGTCTGCTGTTGTTGGCGATCTTGAGGAGGAGATGCTGATGGGCACTTTGGGGGATGAGGGATTGGACAGCAAGACTGTGGCGACAGTCAAGCAGCCCATCCATGCATCAGTAGAGGAGTTTGGGGGGTCCTCATCCCAGCAGGACATGTTTCAGGAGGGGGAGGATGTTGATGACCCGGTGACAGACAGAGACTGGGTGCCACCACCTCCAGGGGATGTCGTCCTCAGCAGCTCTGAGGAGGAGGAGGAGGATGCTCTTGTGGGCCTTGCAAGGAGGCGCATCATTGCAAGCATTGGCAGCAGCAGTAGGCAGGTCCCACAGCCTGCTGGTGTCTCAGGCTCAGCAGCAGCAGCAGCAGCATCTGCCAGTACCACCACCAGCCGCACCCAAGCCCCCCAAGCCCCACCCCCAACCACCACAGGGAGACAGGCAGCAGCGCTTCCATGCCGTAGGGGGATGTTTCTGTCACCAATCTGGCGCTTTTTCACCATGCCCACAGTGTACAGCAAGTACACCACTTGCAACCACTGTCAGCGGAAGTTGAGCAGAGGTGCAGACCCCTTAAAGTTCTGCACCAGCTCGCTCATCAACCACCTTGCTGCGAAACATTTCCACCAGCATCAGGAGTTCCAGAGGCTGAAGGCATCTGGTGCTGGCAGTGGCACCACACCCATCACTGCACAGCCTTCAGCAGCAGCAGCAACAGCAGCCACCCGCCCTCCTGCTCCTCCAGCAGCACCAGCAGGAGTGCGGAAACGCACTGCTCCTCCCCCCTCTGCAACTCCTGCCGCCGACACTGAGGCCTGTTCTGGCAGCCAGTCCTCAGTGGCCTCCTCCGCTGTGTCTGCTGATTCCCGTGCCAGCAAAAGGCCACGCCAGAGCCTTTTGAGCGAGTCCTTCCAGGGGGTGGTTAGGGCTCTGCCTCCCAGCAGCCGTCGCGTGCGGCAGCTGAACGGCTTGCTGGCACGGGCCATGTGCTCCCAACTTCTGCCGTACACGCTCGTGCAGGAGGGGAGCGACATTCGTGCGCTGCTTGCTTGCGCAGCCCCAGACTGGCAGCTCCCCAGCAGACACTTTTTCTCCCGCAAGGCCATTCCTGCACTGCACCGCTTTGTGATGGCCAATGTGGAGCGAGGGCTGGAGCACGCGGTTGGTGAAAGGGTCCACGTCACCATGGACTCCTGGAGCAGCCGCTTCGGGACAGGCCACTACCTGTCCTTCACTGTCCACTGGGTCAGCTTGGTGGAAGGGGGTGAGGATGGGAGAGCAGCAGCGGGCACAGCAGCAGCAGCAACACAGTGGGTGGTGCCACCCCGCAGGGTCAGGGGAACTGCAGCAGGTTCCTCCGATCCTCTGCCATCCTCCGGCACACCTGGCCAAACCCCCCGCCTCAGCAGCAGCGTGAAGGCCCGCCACTGCCAAGCGCTGCTGCACTTGGTCAGCCTTGGGAAGACCAAGCTGACGGCAACCCATGTGTTGGCCAAACTCCAGGAGCAGGAGAGGATTTGGCTGACCCCCAGAGGCCTCAGAGTCGGAGAGGTGGTGGCCGACAATGGGGCCAATCTGGTTGCCGCAATAGACAGGGGAAACCTGACCCACATCCCTTGTCTTGCCCACGTGCTGAACCTGGTAGTGCAGAAGTTCTTGCGCACCTACCAGGGGATGGGCGAACTGCTGGAAACGGCAAGGAACGTTGTGCGTCACTTCCGGCGCTCGGCTGCAGCCTGTGCGAGCCTGGAAGACGTGCAAAAGGAGCTGGATCTGCCACGCCATCGGCTGATCCTTGACGTTCCGACTCGCTGGAACTCCACCCTGGCGATGTTGGAGCGTCTGGTTGAACAGAAGCGCGCTGTCAAACAGTACCTTGCCCTGGCCACTGTTTCCGCCGCTCAGAGAAGGGACAAGACCAGCAACATCCCGTCCATCGTCCCCGATGATGACTGGAGGCACATGCAGCAGGTGTGCTTAGTGCTGGCTCCCTTTCTGCAGGCCACTAACATGGTGAGCAGGGACCATGCTATGGTCTGCGAGTGGGTGCCCCTGGTTTGTCTGCTGAACAGGGCCCTCGATGCTTTGCTGGAACAGGGAGCGGCAGCCTTGGACCAGCAGGAGCGGCAAGCAGCTGCACAGTCCACCTCTGAGGGGGAGGAGGAGGAGGACTTGGTGGAGGTCCCTGACCTTGCTGCTGATGAGGGGGAGCAGCACAGTGCAGCTGAGTTGGTGCGGGGGTGGAGAGAGGATGAGGCTGACGAGGCAGAGGAGGAGGATGAGGACAGCAGCACTGCCGTCGATGTGCCAGCAGACGTGGCCCGCCTCTTCCCAATGGCAGCGCACATGCTGACGTGCCTGCGCAGAGACCCCAGGGTGATCCAGATGAAGCAGAGGGAGGACATCTGGATCAGCATGATGTTGGACCCACGCCTCAAGGGGAAGTTGAGCCAGTTCCTGCCGCCTGCAGGAGGAGACCCAGCGCAACAAATAAGGAGCTTGCAGCAGGCCCTTGTTGAGCGCTTGGAGGAAGCCTTCCCCCAGCCTTCCACCCCCACTGTCCAGCAGCCAGCACAGAGGCAGCAGCAGGTGCCTGCATCCAGCAGCAAGCGCCCCACAGACCTGCTGTCTCTCAGCCACGAGCTCTACAGGACTGTAGAGGCTCCGGCAGCAGTGACTAGAGAGGAGGTGCATGCAGCAGCATCCTCCACCGGTCACAGCCAGCGCCTGACCCGCATGGTGGCTGACTACATGGGGTCCTACAGCGGGCTTGACAGCGATGCCCCTGTTGATCCCATGGAGTATTGGGTCAAGCGCCTGGAGATCTGGAGCGAGCTGGCGCAGTACGCCCTGGAAGTGCTGTCCTGCCCCCCTTCCAGCGTGCTGTCCGAGCGCTGCTTCAGTGCAGCTGGTGGTGTGGTCACCGAGAAACGCTCACGTCTGTCTCACAAGTCTGTGGACAGACTGACGTTTCTCAAGATGAACCAGGCGTGGGTGGAAGGCGAGTTCCTGGCCCCTGTTGTCGGCGAGAGGGGGACATGAACTGGCTAAGAACCATCGTTAATGTGCCTTACCACCCTTTACCACCTCCTGGCTCCTGCTCACTAAGCCAGCCTGGTTCACTTTGACTATTAAGTCGCCTGCAGCCACACATTTTACACCTACAGTGGGCTGCGTACTGCCCTTCTGCTGTCTGTCTGTGTTTCCCACTGCCAGGGTAAACAGATTTACCTTCTGCTGCCACTCTGCCACCAGCTATTACGTCAAACAATAGCTATATATCTGTGTAATTTGTTTTACAAACAAAACCAAAAAACCATAAAAAAAAAAAAAAGGTCTAATTTTTCTGAGGTGCCCGGGTTGAAAACTGTGTTGTCCCAGTTGTGTATTGGACACGATGTGGGCTGCACGACCGCTGTCTGGGACCTCCTGTTGTGTTCATTTACGGCCTGGTATCACCGCTAGGTACCAGGGCTATTATGTCACGCTGCCTGCCTGCTGCCACACTCACACTACTCCTCCATTCCTCCTGCTGATGCTGCTGTCTGTCTGTGTTTCCCAACGCCAGGATACACAGATTTACCTTCTGCTGCCACTCTGCCACCAGCTATTACGTCAAAAAATAGCTATATCTGTGTAATTGGTTGTAAAACCAAAACTACAAAACCATAAAAAAAAAAAAAAGGTTTAATTTTTCTGAGGTGCCCGGGTTGAAAACTGTGTTGTCCCAGTTGTGTATTGGACACAATGTGGGCTACACGACCGCTGTCTGGGACCTCCTGCCTGCTGTGTTTATTTACAGCCCTGGTATCACCGCTAGGTACCAGGGCTATTATGTCACGCTGCCTGCCTGCTGCCACACTCACACTACTCCTCCATTCCTCCTGCTGATGCTGCTGTCTGTCTGTGTTTCCCAACGCCAGGGTACACAGATTTACCTTCTGCTGCCACTCTGCCACCAGCTATTACGTCAAACAATAGCTGCTCACATTACTCCTCCATTCCTCCTGCTGCTGCTGCTGCTGTCTGTCTGTCTGTGTTTCCCAACGCCAGGGTACACAGATTTACCTTCTGCTGCCACTCTGCCACCAGCTATTACGTCAAAAAATAGCTATATCTGTCTGTGTAATTTGTTGTAAAAACAAAACTACAAAACCATAAAAAAAAAAAAAAGGTTTAATTTTTCTGAGGTGCCCGGGTTGAAAACTGTGTTGTCCCAGTTGTGTATTGGACACAATGTGGGCTGCACGACCGCTGTCTGGGACCTCCTGCCTGCTGTGTTTATTTACAGCCCTGGTATCACCGCTAGGTACCAGGGCTATTATGTCACGCTGCCTGCCTCATTGACTGCCTGCTGCCACACACTCATCCTCCTCCTCCTGCTGCTGAATTTACCTCCTGCTGTCTGTGTGTTTCCACTGCCAGGGAGCACATACAATGGCGCTTCCAACATGCGTGCGCCACCAGCTATTTGTTACGCTCAAAAATAGCTGCATTTCTTTAAAAAAAAAATTTGAAAAGAGAAATAAGTGAAGAAGAAGACGATATAGAAGAAGATGAAGAAGATGAAGAAGAAGAAGATGAAGAAGAAGAAGAAGAAGATGAAGAAGAAGAAGAAGAAGAAGAAGAAGAAGAAGGAGAAGAAGATGAAGATGAAGAAGATGAAGAAGAAGAAGATGAAGAAGATGAAGAAGATGAAGATGAAGAAGATGAAGAAGATGAAGAAGATGAAGAAGAAGAAGATGATGAAGAAGAAGATGAAGATGATGAAGAAGAAGAAGATGAAGAAGAAGATGAAGATGATGAAGAAGAAGAAGATGAAGAAGATGAAGAAGAAGAAGATGATGATGAAGAAGAAGAAGATGAAGAAGAAGATGAAGAAGATGAAGAAGAAGAAGAAGAAGACGAAGAAGATGAAGATGATGAAGAAGATGAAGAAGAAGAAGATGAAGATGATGAAGAAGAAGAAGATGAAGAAGAAGATGAAGATGATGACGAAGAAGAAGATGAAGAAGATGAAGAAGATGAAGAAGATGAAGAAGAAGAAGATGATGAAGAAGAAGAAGAAGAAGAAGAAGATGAAGAAGAAGATGAAGAAGTTGAAGATGAAGAAGATGAAGAAGAAGAAGAAGAAGAAGATGATGAAGAAGATGAAGAAGATGAAGAAGAAGAAGAAGATGAAGAAGTTGAAGATGAAGAAGAAGAAGAAGAAGAAGATGAAGAAGATGAAGAAGATGAAGAAGAAGATGAAGAAGATGAAGAAGAAGATGAAGAAGAAGATGAAGAAGATGAAGAAAAAGAAGATGAAGAAGAAGAAGATGATGATGAAGAAGATGAAGAAGAAGAAGAAGAAGAAGACAATATAAAAGAAGAAGAAGAAGATATAGAAGAAGATATAGAAGAAGAAGATATAGAAGAAGAAGATATAGAAGAAGAAGAAGAAGATATAGAAGATAAAGAAGAAGAAGAAGAAGTATATACAGTACTGAACAAATTTCTGGACACAACTTCTCTTTTCAACTTTTTTTTTTTAAAGGAACACCCCCACATAATCACTTGCTGTTGTTACTTGGAAAAAAAGAGGTTTCTTGCATCATTCACCCTCAAAACAAGTGTTGGAAGCTATTTAAGGCCATTTCAAATAGTCAGCTCGAATAATGAGCTCGAATACCGACTCGAATAGTGAGCTCGAATTCCGAGGTCGAATCGAATAGTAAAAATTATTCGACTCGAATATTCGACTGATCTCGAATAATTTACTATTCGAATTCGACCTAACTCGAATTTTGAAAAGGGGTATTTGAGCACCACTAATTATCTGTACTACACAACCAATCAATTCATCGTATCATATATTTTTTCACTTCAGTGTCTCTTTAACCCTCTGGGTGATACAATTGCATCGCCCAGGAGGGGGCGCAGCACTTTTTTTCTAATTATTTCTTTTTTAAATCATGTAGCGAGCCCTGGGCTCACTACGTGATAGCCGCTGCACAGCGGCATCCCCCCACCCACTCCGATCGCCTTCGGCGATCAGAGTAAGCAAGAAATCCCGTTCAGCATGGGATTTCCTGCTGGGCTTCCCCGGTCGCCATGGCGATGGGGCGGGATGACGTCACCGACGTCATGGACGTCGTTACGTCAGAGGGAGTAACAATCCACCCCTCTGCGCTGCCTGGCACTGATTGGCCAGGCTGCGCAAGGGGTCGGGGGGGACTGCGCGGCACGGCGGGTAGTGGCGGATCGGTGGCGAGCGGCGGCGATCGGAAGTTACACGCAGCTAGCAAAGTGCTAGCTGCGTGTAACAAAAAAAAGTTATGCAAATCGGCCCACCAGGGCCTGAAAAAACCTCCTGTGCGATATACCCCGAGCTCAGCTCGGGATTATCGCCCGGGAGGTTAAAGTAATTTTGACAGTACTTTTTCACTGGCTTTTGGGTACCTTCTCAATTGTAATGTATTGAAACGTTATTCAAAAAGAAAATGAAAAATGACTGTATATCTTTGAATAAAAGTTGACCTTATATATAAGTCCCAAGATTTAACCCTCTCACTCTGGATTTTTTTATTGACTGAAGTATATGTCTACACAGCAAATGTAATGGCTGCACTTGGGTTCCAGAAGGAATAAATAGCTGCACTTGAAGACCAGGAGGGGTTAATGACTGCACTGCATAAAGTATTGCAGCCAATAAACCTTCCTCACCTTTAAGAGCAGCCAATAACTCCTCCAGGTTCCCAAGTGCTTAAATTATCCACAGTGTCTACATAGTAAGCACTGCAGTTCAGTATCTTTACACCTACCCTTTTCTTGTTAATTGTGGCCAGGACTTTCAGACCTGTGTTTCCTCTGCATTATCTTCATCAAGAAAGTGTAACTTACCAGTGTGTAAATTAGTACAAATGGGAATGCCACTAATAGTACACACATTACTCAGTGTGCTCAGACAAGGAATGCCTCTAAAACCTTCTCATATCAAAAGTAAGCTATACAAAGTAGTGCTTTTCCAAGCAAAAGGTGACATTAGGAGATGGGTTATGAAGCAGCATGGCTGCTGCAGCTCACTCTGCAAAGGTTAATTAAGAGGTTAATTAAACCCATAGCTCACTCCCTTGGTTATGAGTCAGAAATTTAGGTCTGACTCAAGTACAAGTTGACCCCCATACTTTTATTTAGTAAGTCAGACCTAAATGTCTAGACTTATAGTCGAGTATATATGGTATATCCTAGGAGAAAATTCTGGAGAAAAAGTGAATTGAATAAGGGCCTATAGGCCTGATGCAATTGTCAGACTCACCAGCATTAACCTCTAGCTGACTGCGTCATGTCGATGGGCTCTGCTTTGCAGGAGATCGCGCGCAGGCTGCGCATGCATCTCCTGCTCGATGGATGCTCGGGAGACTGTTAGACGGCATAATCGGCGTCGAATTACTGGTACAGTACTGCGATCTACATCAGCGCTGTACTAGGGACATCTGTGGGACATGGTTGTCCCCTCCTGAGCCACAGAGGTGATCAGCTGTCATAGGCTGAAGCCTATGACAGCTGATCACGGAGATTGGCTGGCGGGGGGAGGGAGGGGGTATACAATAGATAAAAAAGCACACTTTTTATTTAAAAAACATAAATAAAAAGACGCAAACAAACAAACATCTGGGGTGCGATCAGACCCCGCCAACAGAGAGCTCTGTTGGTGGGGAGAAAAGGGGGGGGGGGGGGTCACTTGTGTGCTGTGTCGTGAGGCCCTGCAGCTTGGCCTTAAAGCTGCAGTGGCCAATTTAATGAAAAAGTGCCTGGTCTTTAGGGGGGTTTAACACTGCGGTCCTCAAGTGGTTAAACATTGCACTTTTCATGGTGCCAGGAAGCAATGCTTCCTGTCAGACATGAGCATTAGCTTAGACCAGCAAAAAGCAGATCTAGCATCTTCCACAACTGCATATAGGAGCCTCCTTCACTTAGTATACCCCTAGAGCTCCCCGTTGATCCGCCTGCCAAGCACTTAACCCCCTCCCCACAGCTGAGATGAGCACTCACTTTGCAGCACTGTCACTGAACCTTAGCAAAGCATGTTTGAAGCTCCCAACAGTGCTCACCATTGATCTGCATTCTAGATCAATGAGCATTTTCAGATGCAGAGTATCAGCGGGAGCTTTAAAATATGCTTTGCAGGTGTTCAAAGTCAATTGCAGCGATGAGACGTTTGGCAGTAATTTCAGGCTCTCGGGACAGGTACAATCGCATCTCCTGGAGGAGCGAGGCAGCAGGCCATGGAACGACAGTACCACAGCACAAAACCTCACTCCCCATCACCCTGGATATGGTAGAATCAATCAGGCTTTCGTCTGAAAAACGATCGACCATCACACGAGTGAAACCCGCAATGGGATTTGTTGTTAATCCTCAAGTGGTGGCAGCGTGATAAGTAGCTCACATGTGAAAGCTACTTATCATCTTGAATTGCATTAGGCCTCAAGTGTGCAAAAGTAAAATTTGCACTTTAAACTGAATATATTGTCAATCAGATGTAGGTGTCCCGACTCTTAACCAGGCACACCTCCAAACTGTCCTCTTCACAATATGAGAACAGCACTATACTGAAAAGGAAAAGAAAAACACATAGAGAATGTTCCTTTAATTTCCTTTTTCTTTCCACAAGAATATATAATGAATAGCCGGATATATTTTTGTACATGTAAATGTGTTAGTAAGATCAGTCAACCCGTGGTCTTAATTTTACAATCTGTTATACAGTATAGTGCTTTATTACTCTTTTGGACTTTAATCCATTAAACGCTTCACTATATTAGTTAACTGTTTTACCCACTCAGAACATTCCCTAATTTCCTTTATAAAGCTTAAATATATCTGACAATTTACATAACTTGATGTCTTACTTCCCATGTTGGTTATGAATTATTTAGCAGCTCATTTGGGTTCTTTCAACAACCGGCATTGGTTTAATAAGATTCTTCTCTATACTTCATTTGCATTATTCTGTGGGACAGTATTGAGCAGGACCTTGCACATCTTGTATTGTTATCCAGCAAATGATGAAAGATAATATGCAAGTGCTCAGTTTTAACAATCCTTAGAGCTCTCATATGAACAGCGGAAACTTTAAAGGGAATTTCTAATAACATACACTCACAGCGCAGGTGGTTGCTGAAGCGCTTGTCAAAGAGCAAAATATCTCTAGATCAAACAAAATGGTCCACAAAGCTAGTAAGCAATCCCTTTACACTAGTATCAGTGATCTGTCCATCTTTGACATCTAGGGTCTATATTTAAAGTGAGTAGAAGAGGTGGACTGCCTAGTTTGCCTCCTCTGCACATTTTGTATGTTATTTATAAAAGAGCAATGACAGCTTAAATATGTTTGTTTTCTTTGGGTCTGCAGGACGCCACACCGATCTCATTAAAATAAATTCAAAAGACCTTCTGAAGCCATTTGTCCTCTCCTAAATTGTCATTTTATTCTATGGAATACCAACCTGTAATATCCCTGTAATACCAACCTTAAAGGGGCACTATGGTGACAAATTGTAAAATGTAAAATCTGTGCAAACACAGACACATAATAAGTACTTTTTTTCCAGACTAAAATGAGCCATAAATTACTTTTCTCTTATGCTGCTGTCACGTACAGTGGGTAGTAGAAATCAGACAGGAGAGACAGGTTTTGGACTAGTCCATCTCTTCATAGGGGATTCTCAGCAAGGCTTTTATTCTTTATAAAGATATTCCCTAAAAAGGATTTCAACAATGATGCTGATCAGCTTGCCTACTTGCTGCACACTGTTTTGTCTGTTGGACAGAGCAACTGCCATTCACTAAGTGCTTTTGAAAATAAATAATTTGTTTAACCCCCCATGAAGAAATGGACTATTCCAAAACCTGTCGCTTCTGTCAGATTTCTACTACCTACTGTAAGTGACAGCAACATAAGAGAAAAGTAATGTATGGCTCATTTTACTCTGGAAAAAGTACTTATTATTTGTATATATTTGCACATATTTAAAATTTTACAGTTTTTCACCATAGGTCCCCTTTAAGTAATGCTACTGTTTATCAACAGTGTAAAGTGATTAGTCTTCTCAGCCATAAAGTCAAATTCCATTTACCCACTTCTCTGTGTTTATTATGCAGTCTATAAACTGGTCCTGCATTGCAAGCATTCCAATATAACCATAAATGTCTCTGCTGTAATAAATCTTATCTCAGTCAGCCTGACTCGATTTGGTACATTAATGAGGAGAGGTAAGCTTGTTATTATCTCCCATCCCACATTCTTGCTCATCACTGATTGGCTGAGGGCAGTACAGTATGAAGCTGCAGAAATATGATCTATGCTGTGCTCACAGGTGTTTACAAAGCAAGCTAGATAAGACAGTGCAGTTTCTGTTAGAAAAAAAAAGAGTAAAGAAGGAAATGACATCAGGATTGGATTCAGTCAGAGGCATTTAAGATGGCAAATGCCTGAAACTGTTTTCTCTTTATTTACTATATAAATTCACTGAAATCAAAACGTGGACAGTACAATACATACGTTTTTTAAGTAGAACAAGCATTTATCTACATATATATATATGTGTGTGTGTGTGTGTGTGTGTGTGTGTGTGTGTGTGTGTGTGTGTGTGTGTGTGTGTGTGTGTGTCTTTCCCCCCTGCCATAGTATGGCTGCCCCTGCTGCTTTAAACTGGTGTACCAGATAGCCTTTTTTGTACATAGTTTAAGTCACCTGAAATACTTTGCCCTCTTAGAATTCTATACCTAAAGGAACAATATTTATTATTATTATACCTTCATTATTAAAGCACCAACTTAATAAACAGCATATTTAAAAAATGTAATGATTGGCGCAGATTACAAACATTAAACAATAATGAAAGTTTGACTCAGGAGGACAAGAAATTCCTCTTTTATCCATTAGTATACCTAGACTGCGCATAAAGTCAGAGCTATTTAGGTCGGAGCTATCCACATTTACTGGTGCTGATTGAGACTGGAATTTGTTTTGATTCCAAATGCTGACCTTAGATCGTAAGAACTTCAGTTTCTTCAGCATTTACTTTTAGACAGTTGTCATTCATTCACTAATTAAATCAAGTGTTTATTGTTTGGGACTGCAATCGTTATCTTCCCGTTTAATTGGTATGCTTGCTGATTCCTTGCAAAAGTCTGCCTTACAATTTGGGACTGCAATCGTTATCTTCCCGTTTAATTGGTATGCTTGCTGATTCCTTGCAAAAGTCTGCCTTACAATTTGGGACTGCAATCGTTATCTTCCCGTTTAATTGGTATGCTTGCTGCATACATTGCTACTAAGATTGTTTAATATAAATTTAAGTAGTTCAGCAGTGTTTGTAAATTCCCATATTACATCCTGTGAATCCTTGTGTTCCAGCCCAGTGACCACCAATTATTTATTACAGGCCTGTTTTTTGGTAGCCACTCCCATCCCCAGCTGAACTGTTTTCTCAATTTCTAATTGAGAATCACTTCCATTTCAGCCATGGCAGCTGTCATACCTATTTAAACACTGCAAGAAGGTCACTTGTGGCCTAGGTCATTTGCTGCCATTTAATTCCTAAGTGCCATTTATTACAAAGTGCTTTGCAACAACTTACCAAGAATTTACCAAGAATTCACCCAGGAATTCAAACAGGAATCAACAGCCAAAGGACTCTGCTGGAAACTACTACTCTGCATCCACAACTGCCTCCAATGCTGTTGCTCAAAATGCCACTGCTGGACATATGTTGCACTACCAAGTAGACTCTTTATGTACACAGGTTTGCTTGCACTAACTGCATACTCATATAAACTGTTTAGGAGTTGGAAATTTCCTGCTGATAATCATTGACACTTACCATGTTTACTACACTTTTTCTTATGTTCTGCCTGTCTGCAAACATCTACAAGTTGCATTGCAATATGCATCCTCCCAGTGTACCACACTCCATATTTATTTCATCTGCTCTGCTCTGCTCACCTTACTCAGCTTCTCATGAACTGTTAGCTCTCCTGAAATCTCTCTCTCCCTCCAGCAGCTCAAAAACCTCACAAACATTTAAATCCCATTCACATTTGCTTACTCTCTCCCTCCTACTCTTACTTGCTGCTGGTGATATATCGCCCTAACCCTGGGCCACAGCCTGCTGCCAGACAGGCATCCCCTGCTGACCCGCTTCACAGCTCTCTGTCCACAAATAACTTCAACACCCATCCTCGCCCCAACCTCATTTCCATCCATCCCACTCACAAGCACATGCTCCCCCTACCCTGCGGTCTCTGGAATGCCAGATCCGTCCGCAATAAACTTACAGAGGTCCACAACCTCTTCCTCTCCAAATCCCTCACCATCCTCGCACTCACTGAGACATGGCTCACCCCCTCTGACTCTGCCGCAGAGGCTGCCCTCTCATACGGGGGGCTTCACCTCAGTCACACCCCCAGACCAGACAACAGGACCGGGGGAGGGGTGGGTCTGCTCCTCTCCCCATCCTGCACATTCCGTGTCCTCACTCCACCTTCCTCCCTACAATTCACATCATTTGAGGCCCACACTATCCGCCTCTACAATCCCCTCCCAGCCATTGTTGCAGTCTTATACCGCCCTCCGGGCTCCACACGACAATTTCTCGACAACCTTGCCTCCTGGCTCCCACACATCCTCTCCTCTGACCTCCCCACCATCATCCTCGGGGATTTCAATATACCCATCAATGAACCCAAGAACTCTGTTGCGACCCGGCTACTCACCATAGCCAACTCACATGGCCTAGTACAACACACCAACGCCCCCACTCACACTGCACGTCACACTTTCGACCTTATATTCACTAAATCCACCACCATTGCAGACCTCGACATCGCACCATTTCCACCCTCAGACCATTACCTTCTCGCCTTCAACCTCCTCACGGAAGGCACCTCCAAACTACCCGCCCACCCACCTGGTCGATGGCAGCGAGACCTACGCAAGCTCAACCCTGGCGTCCTTGCTGACTCCCTCCATGGCCTATCCTCCACTCTCCCCACCCTAACCTGTCCTAATCTTGCTGCAGCTCAGTATCACCAAATTCTCTCATCAGCCCTAGAGAAAGCTGCTCCACCAATATTCCGCCGCAACCGACCCCCTAACCCCCAGCCCTGGCGCACTACCCATACTCGCAACCTCCAGAGGGAAACACGCGCCACTGAACGAAAATGGCGGAAAACTCGACTAAACCAGGATTTCCTACAGTACAAGACTAACCTGCAGCAGTTCCACACTGCCCTTGCTCATGCGAAGCAGGAATACTTTACCAAGCTCATCGGAGCACAAGCTTCCAATCCCCGGCGTCTTTTTAGCACCTTCAACTCCCTGCTTAAACCCACCCCCCCACCTTCTGTTTCCTCCCTCTCTGCCACAGATTTAGCCACCCACTTCACCAACAAAATAGTCTCCATCCGTCAGGAAATATCCAATCTTCAATCTTCACCTCCCACCTGCTCACAACCTACTCCTTCTCCACCCTATCCTCCCCTCACCTCCTTCACTCCTACTACCACTGAGGAGGTCAACCACCTACTGCAGACTTCCCATACCACTACCTCCCCCCTTGACCCTATCCCTTCTGATCTACTTCAGCCTCACTTCACGGATCTGGCCCCAGTCCTCACTACCATGTTTAACCTCTCCCTATCCACAGGCACCTTCCCCTCAGACTTCAAGCAGGCCACTGTACTGCCTCTGCTCAAGAAACCCTCCCTCGACCCCTCGCTACCCTCCAACTACCGCCCGATCTCCCTCCTCCCCTTCGCCTCAAAACTCCTTGAGCGTCTGGTTCACAAACGCCTGACCCAGTACCTCAATGCCAACTCACTACTAGACCCACTGCAATCTGGATTTCGGCCTGCCCACTCAACCGAAACGGCTCTCACCAAAGTGGTCAATGACCTTGCCTTAGCTAAAGCTGAAGGTAAATACACCATTCTCCTCCTCCTTGACCTTTCAGCAGCTTTTGATACAGTAGATCATCCCCTACTCCTCCAGTCCCTCCAATCCATGGGCATTCACGATCTCGCCCTGACCTGGCTTTCATCCTACCTCTCCAACCGCTCCTTCACGACCTCCTTCAATGAGTCCTCGTCCACCCCCAACCACCTCTCAGTGGGAGTCCCCCAAGGCTCGGTCCTTGGCCCCCTACTGTTCTCCCTATACACATCCTCCATTGGCAAGGTTATCTCCTCCATGGGTTTTAACTATCATCTGTATGCAGATGACACCCAAATCTATCTCCACACCCCTGACATATCCACCACTACCATGGACAAGGTCTCCTCCTGCCTATCTGCCATCTCCTCCTGGATGTCCGCTAGGTTCCTAAAACTAAATCTAGACAAAACGGAATTTATGATCTTCCCACCCCGGTCATCCCTGGACCTCCCAGATGTGCAGGTCACTGTTAACCACACTACTATTCACCCTACCTCTCAAGCCCGCTGTCTGGGTGTCACCCTGGACTCCGCACTCTCCTTCACTCCCCACATCCAAAACCTCACAAAGTCCTGCAACTTCCACCTTCGTAACATCTGTAAGATTCGCCCTTTCCTGACCCCTGCCACCACCAAACTCCTCATCCATGCCCTCATAATTTCCCGCCTCGACTACTGCAATGCCCTTCTGTCTGGACTCCCTAAGACCCGAATAGCCCCACTGCAGTCCATCATGAATGCGGCTGCCAGAATTATCCACTCTTCCCATCGCTCCACCAGGGCGGCTCCCCTCCGTGAATCCCTCCACTGGCTTCCTATCCAGTCCAGAATCAGATTCAAGATATTGGGCTTGATTCACAAAGCGGTGATAACTCAGTTATCACGCCTAAAAGACTTTAGGCGTGATAAGCGGTGCAAAGCTGAGTTATCACCGATTTGTGCTGCTCTTCGCGCGAAGCTCCCGCGCGCAAAGTTTTGCGCGCGTAGCGCACCGCGCTGCGCGCGCAAAGTCCCATAGGGCTCAATGGACGCTGCGCGCGAAGCAGGGCACACTGCGCGCGCTGCGCGGTGCGCTACGCGCGCAAAACTTTGCGCGCGGGACATCGCGCGAGTTTCTTCTTATCACTCCTAAACTGAGTTTAGGCGTGATAAAGGGCTTTTCACAGGCGTGCAAACACTTTGCACCGCTTTGTGAATCAAGCCCATTGTGTCTGACCTACAAATCCATCCACAAAACCTGTCCAACCTACATTTCTGATCTTACTCAGAGATACACACCAAGCCGCTCACTCCGCTCCTCCAATGAACTTCGCCTGACCGTCCCCCGCATCACCCAGTCCCATGCACGCATCCAAGACTTCTCAAGAGCCGCTCCGACACTATGGAACTCCCTACCTCCACCCATTAGGGCAGCCCCCTCCTTCAACACCTTCAAGAAGGCCCTCAAAACTCACCTTTTCACTCTTGCCTACCACCCCTCACAATTGCTCTAAACCCACAGCCGAACTCTGGTCCCCTACCACTCGTGTCCCTACCTCTCCCTCTAGATTGTAAGCCTTTGGGCAGGGTCCTCACTCCTTTTGTGTCCTACCTGATCATGCACCTCTATTACTGTGCACCCATGCTATGCATTTGAGTGAACCTAACTTGCCTAACTCCATGCTCCCATCCAGTGACTGACTAAGCATTACCTTGTACTCATACTGTGCTGTGTGATCTGGTTTTCTTGTATTCCTGTATTGTCATATTGCTGTTTGTCACCCCTAAATATTGTCTGTAACCTAAATTAATGTCCAGCGCTGCGTAATATGTTGGCGCTTTATAAATACAACAAATAAATAAATAAATAAATAAATTGTTGGAATAGGGTCTTTCCTGCCAGGTTTGAAGGATACATACAGTTGGGTGTCAGCATTAGCATAGCAGTGGGATGTTAGACTGTATTGAGGGATGATTTTTCCAAATGGTAAATTGTAATTTTTTAATAGCAAAAGGGAAAGGATTGAGCCTAGGGAACACAGTATTATAGTGGCACAGGGATAGATAGGAAAGGTCCCAGGGTTACCCTTTCTTTTGTAGCTGGTGGGGGCCGCAAGGTTAGTGTAGCTCAGGCATGGGCAAACTTGGCCCTCCAGCTGTTACGGAACTACAAGTCCCACAATGCATTGCAGGAGTCTGGCAGCCATAGTCATGACTCATAAAGGCAAATGCATTGTGGGACTTGTAGTTCCGTAACAGCTGGAGTGCCAAGTTTGCCCATGCCTGGTGTAGCTGCTGGGCGCAGTGCAGCTTAGTGTAGCTGGGCAGTGAGGCTTAGATAGAGAAAGCTTGGATGGAGAAGTTCCACAAGATGCCCCTGCGCCATGGACACACCAGGTTTAGTATATGTTTCTCTGTTTTTTGCCTTTCAAACCTAGGTGTGTCTTATGGTCAGGTGAATGTTATGGTTCAAAAAATATGGTATTTGCATCTCATTGGCCATCTCTAATAAAAAAATGCTTGCCACCACTATTGTCATTTTTGTGCTACAACAGTAGCTAGCTCATTGCTGAAGTGGGTGTTCTGTTAGTGCTGTAAAATAGTATTGTGTTGCAATACGCATGGCTCTTGGTCTTCTCCTTGCTTTCTCCACAACAACTCATATTATCATCAGCATCTTATAATATAACAGCCTCAAAGATATATATCATCAGAATATCAGTTCCTAGAATCAGAAAACTGTTTGAGGCTTGGCCCCTGTGGGAATAGATCTGATATCAGGAAATATCAGCTAAATTGCTGGGGTTTTAAACTGATGTAGCCGGTATCTGGAGCTGAAATCTGGGGTGTGGAGTGGTGTGATGCCCTCTTTGGTGTTAAGCAGGAATGACACATATTGCTCTGTAGATTTTCTTTAACCACTTCCGGGTTGTCTATGCTGCAGAGGCTCTTCAGCCCGCAGCACAGATCAGATAGCAGGCAGGGTGATCAGTCTTCCCCCTCCTCCGTCCTGCGCCGCCTCAGATAGGCTTCAGCCTATCAGATGCCGGCGATCCCCGGCCAATCAGAGGCCGGGGATCGCCGATCTCCTCTACGGTGCTGCTGCACAGCAGCACCGTATGTATGTAAACAGCGGGGAAGATCTTCCCCGCGTGTTTACATTTATCCTGCGAGCCACGATCGGAGGCTCGCAGGGTGTTCACGGAGACACCCCCCGTGAACTGACATGGAATGGCTGCTCATACAAGCGGACATTTCCATGGAAACCGCTTCAGGATTCAGGGGCGTACTTATGCGTACGCAGAATCCTGAAGTGGTTAAAGGACCTCTCTGTTGCAATAATCTTAAAATTTTAAATATATGTAAACATATACAATTAAGAGGTATGTTTCTTCCAGAGTAAAATGAGTCATAAATTACTTTTCTCCTTTGTTGCTGTCACTTACAGTAGGTAGTAGAAATCTGACACAACCGGTTTTGGACTAGCCCATCTCCTCACCTGGGTTCACAGGGATTTCTTTATTTTCAAAATGCACTTCGTGAATGGTAGTTGCTCTGTCCAACTGCCAAAAAAGTGTGCAGCAAGCTCTCTGTATAAATCTTTTTCAAGGAATATCTTTATAAAGAATAAAGGCCATGCTGAGAATCCCCTATGGAGAGATGAGAAGAAATGGGGTGATGAGTAACACCCCTTGGTGAGATCAGGCCCCTGTCAAATGTGCTCAGCTGCTCCCGAAGTAACCACTGCAATAAAAACATAAGAGAAGGGGCGCTTTGAGCTTTCTGTCGAAGTAATACAAGGCTGCTGCTGGGCAGGTCTCACCTGATTCAGATGTGGCTGGCACAGCGTACGCAGCCTCAGCACACTTGCGTCCCACTCAGCCGAGCCGGGGACCGGGGTCACACGCGTATGGGCGGATGTGACATCGCGTCCCAGCGTCCTCCGGGGTCTGTAGTGATGGTAACCAGGACGCTCGCTGAGGAGGCGGCAAGCGAGAATACGCTACAAGTATACCACTGCGGGTGGGATTCCGCGGTTTACACAAACGAAGGTGCATTCAACTAGTAAAAGTACTGGGAAAGTACAATTTATTAAAACTTGATGAAGTGGAGGGCGAGCTTTCGTGAAACGCGTTGTTTTAATAAATTGTACTTTCCCAGTACTTTTACTAGTTGAATGCACCTTCGTTTGTGTAAACCGCGGAATCCCATCCGCAGTGGTATACTTGTAGCGTATTCTCGCTTGCCGCCTCCTCAGCGAACGTCCAGGTTACCATCACTACAGACCCTGGAGGACACTGGGACGCGACATCACATCCGCCCATACGCGTGTAAGCCCGGTCCCCGGCTCGGCTGAGTGGGACGCAAGTGTGCTGATGCTGCGTACGCTGTGCCAGCCACATCTGAATCAGGTGAGACCTGCCCAGCAGCAGCGTTGTATTACTTCAACAGAAAGCTCAAAGCGCCCCTTCTCTTACGTTTTTATTCCTATGGAGAGATGGACTAGTACAAAATCTGTCAGTAATGTCAGATTTATACTACTTACTGTAAGTGACAGCAACGTAGGAGAGAAGTAATTTATGGCTCATTTTACTCAGAAAGAAATGTACTTCTTATTTGTATGTGTTTTAAATTGTATGATTTTCGCAACAGTTCCTCTTTAACCCCCTGCTGATCGCTCCATGCTGATTAGCGTGAATGCGGTGGCAGCCCCAGGACCACTCCATGCTGATTAGCGTGAATGCGGTGGCAGCCCCAGTACCACTCCACGCTGATTGGCGTGAATGGCTGCAGACGGGGATTGCAGGAGATCACACGCGCTGATGCACGTGCATCTCTGCATGAATGACGAAGCTCCGCTCCACCTTCAGTCTCCCAGCGGCGATTTGACGGCAAAACTATTCTATTAACATTTGTACAGCGCCGCAATCTACAGCAGCGCTGCACTGGGGACACCCGTGTGACACGGCTGTCCCCCTGGCACTCACAAAAGTGATCCGCTGTCATTGGCTGAAGCCTATGACAGCCGATCATGCTGAATGACTGGCTGGGGGAGGGAGGGTGGTAAAATAAATTTAAAAAATACACAAATTTATTTAAAAAATAATGAAATAAATATTTATTAAAAAAAACAAACAAACATCTGGTGAGCGATCAGACCCCACCAACAGAGAGCTCTGTTGGTGGGGAAAAAAGGGGGGAAATCACTTGTCTGCTGTGTTGTGCGTCCCTGTAGCGAGCCCTTAAAGCTGCAGTAGCATATTAAGTAAAAAATGGCCTGGTCACAAGAAGGGTTTAACACCGCGGTCCTCAAGTGATTAAAGTAAATGTGATGAAAGGGAATATGGTGCCAGCCATGGCTAGAGAAAAATGTCAATTAACTGAATATAATGCAATTATTATTATGGTTGTTTTTGTTCATCATCATCATCATCATCATCTATTTATAATCTGTTGATATTTTCCACAGCACTTCACAGAGTATAAAGTCATGTCACTTACTGTCCCTCAGAGGAGCTAGAAATCATTATCATAGTTTAAAACCTTATCTGTGTGTGATGATTTGCTCAGCTGCCTGTGCAGGCAGCCAGCCCTTTGACCATTGTGTAGGTTTGCATGCTGCAGGACTCTGGAAAGAAGAGCTTCTGTCAGTGTTGCAGTTTGTGCTTGCAGAGGAATTTGCATACGTTGTCATGCAAATTGCCTGGCCACATTCATTGGAGGCGTGTACTATAGGTACTATGTCTTTCCCACAATGCTTCGCTGTTCATAAGGATTTCGTCCTATGTAACACTCCTGGTGGGGTGTCAGCCTCGGAGCAGTGCTTTTCAGCGCTGCTAGATTTGGGCGCAGCCGGCGCCTCCATAGACTTCAACAGGAATCATTCCTATTGAAGTGCTCAGTGAGTAACGTCGGCTCCGTCAGAAGACAGAGCCAAAGTTGCTTAAAAACAAAATAATTCGGCCTCCAGCAATCGCTGGAAGCCGAATTATTTCATTCCCCTACTATCCATGTCGGCCTGGAGGGGGAATAGTAATTAAATCGGCCCGGACTTGTGCAGAAGCAGGATCAGCTATATAACGCTGTATCCTGCACCCAAGTCTACCGGCGCCGATTTCAAATGTACGCTGTCAGCCTTGCTCTCTGTTTGAACATCAGCTTAGAGTAATTCCTGAATCTGCGCTAGGCAGATTTCCCTAGTGCAGTTAGGATTGTATTATCTGTATTGCCTGTTCTGTCTTGTCTTGCCTGTTGCCATTGTCCAGGCCCTACGGTGGTCGACAGGAAATGGTTCTGATCTCTGTTCTTGGAGTATAGCTGGTGCAGCGGTTGCTACCAGCTCTCTCTTCTGTTCTGTCTCCTGGGATCGCGCTAGCTACTTTTCGCTAGCGCTGGGGATCCTTCTGTTCTGTCTCCTGGGATCGCGCTAGCTACTTTTTGCTAGCGCTGGGGATCCTTCTGTTCTGTCTCCTGGGATCGCGCTAGCTACTTTTCGCTAGTGCTGTGGATCCTATCTCTCGCTTGTCCCTGTTTTCGTGTGTCTGTCTTGTCTGCTATGCTTGCTGGAGGCTCGGTGAGGTAACCGTTAAGCAAGCGCTCGCGTCCTCTGTTTCATGTTTGTCTGTTAATGGTTAGTTAGGCGTGCTTGTCTCTATTGTGCTTATCACATGGAGACCGCGCATAACCGCGTGCACTGTTGTGAATGAGTGCGGTGTTCGCGGTTAGCTAGCGTTTGTTATTTTCCGCATCTTCTCATTGTATTATTTGCTGTGCCTTTGCTACCCTCGTATTCTATTCTGATCTGCCTTGTGTCACGTCTGGCGATCGCACCTCTCGCGATCGCGTTCCTATTTCATATCTGCTGGTGTGTGTGTGCGGTCGCAGGGTGGCGACTGGATTGGCGCACACACATACACCCTGTCCCTTTGCTCGTTCTCATTCGCAATCACCTCTCTTGCGATTGCGTTCTGCGCTTCGTACAATTCCTGTCTGGCATTTGTGGAGGTACAGAGGATTGGTTCCTCTGCACTCCCCAGCTCCATCTGCCGACAGGAATTTCCTCTACAGGTGCGTAGCACCTTTCGCTGGGTGCCTGCAATTACACGCTTGTGGAGGATTTCCGCCGTGTCAGCGCACGCGTTGTGCGCTGATCATGGAGAAAGTTCCACAATCGTTACAGTATGAACAGCCCAACCCAAAACCCCAGTGTAGACGGAAATTCCGATTTGTACGATTTTGTCGAGTTTGGGTCCTGTGTCTTTAAGAGCTTCAGAAGGCTTAATTCAGAGACCAAGGCGGAATTTCTTTCTGAATGTGTGAGGTTTTGCCTGAATCCCACCTTTCAGATTTCTGATCCGTCCACGTCGGCTCTTCTGTTTGCCTATGTGCTCTTAAAAGACGATTTGTTCACCTGGGCATATAATCTGTTAAAAATCAATTATTGGAATGGTAATCTGTATCAGTTGCTTGCAGTGATATTCTCTCACTGGTTTAAACTGCCTGGCTTGCCACCTGCTCTGATTGAGTGTGTAGCTGCTGATAAGTCAGCTGATCTTTCCCTTCCATGCAAAACTTTTCAGTATGACAATCAGTTCAATGTGTCTGTTGCCACTTCAGGTTTTAAACAGCAGACATGCAAAGTGGCGAAAAAGAGAAAAACTAAAAAACGCAAGCATCGGAATAAAACACTCCCTATTGACGTTTGTAATGATGTTGTTCCGTCTCCGACTTTTTTGCCCCAATCCAAAGCTTATGTGGATCCTGCTATAGGTAGGATCGCACACTACATTAAAGCAGTTAAAAAATCTGTTCTTGTTCCTGAACTCCAACCCTATAGAGATTATCTGGATACTGGCCTGTTTGAACCCCCATTTGCTTCCTGGGATGTTGGGGCCTTGCTGGAGGAATTCGATTTTGATTGGAAAGCCTTTTGCGATTTTTACATCGCAAAAAGCGAAGATGTCTTGAATGCTTGTCTTGACTCTATGTACCTTCTGATTGATTCCGATGAATGTGACAAGGATGATGTGGATCTGGTGATCTATGTATGGCAAACAATTTTGGATGAGTTGCACACACACCAACCAATTGATTCCAATAAAGAGACATCGTTGTCGGATGATTGTTCCTGCCTTTCTGGGGTAAAGCATGAGAGTCTTGACTTTGTGCAATCTGAAATGAATGAGTGTGCCGCTGTGGTTGATTCCTGTGCGAATCCTGAAGGATTCGCTCCTGACAGTGTGCAGTTTGAATCTGTGCAATCTGATGCCTGTTTCTCGGATGTTCCTGCAGATTGTGATCGGCATGAGTCTGCCGGTTTCCTCAAGGATGTGTGGGATCCTTTGTCATTTAGAAACAGATCTTTGAGATCTTCCGTCTGTGACCCTGCTATGGGGAAAATTTCTCGACTATGCAGCGTCAAAAGTAAAATTATTATGCCTAATAAAGTTTATCCTGTTGATGTCGCTATTTCTTCTGCAAATGAGTCTCTGTCTCACCCTGTTCTCACCTGTGAGGGCCCGTTGCCTGGGGACAGTTGCTCCAGCGTTTCGGTCCTAGATGCCTTGCAGTCTGCTCCGCAGATCGTGGAGGTTTGCGCTATAGAAGCGTCAGTTTCACAACCTAAAGTGAATTTTGATTCGCAGGTTTTGCGTTCTGATTCCTCGGATTCGACATTGTTAGCCGAATCTAAGAGTGAGACAGCGCTTCGGTTTTGCGAATCTGATGCTGAACCCTCTTTGCCTTATTCAGAGACGCTTTCTCTGAACCTGCCCTGTACCATGAATAAAAACATGTTTTCCTTTCACACTGACGTTTGTGAGCCCCATTCTTGCTCCGAGGGAGGTTCTGACTCTCCACCCTGTACTCTGGATGAGTCAATATTGCCTTGTACAATATCTCCTGCCCTGCCCCTAGAGGCTCGTCTAGGTATTGCTGCTATTTTTACCTGTTTTTCTGCAGTTTTGAAGTTACAACCTAGTTTGACTGCCACACAGAATTCTGGGTACAGTGAGAATGAAGTTAGGGAGTCAGTGTGTGTTCCAGTAAATATACCTGTACATTCCCCTCATGATGATGAGATCCAGTCTCAGGTTATGGTGGAACCATTCCTGGGACATCTGCCCTGTCCACAAAATAAAGTTCCAGTTTTGCCCTGTAACATGGATAGTTCAGAATCCTTCTTAGAAAACTTGAAAAATTATGTTCTGGAGGTCTCTGAGTTCCTCCCAAAGGGTGCAGAACTTGTAGGAGATGTCTCCTGCCCCCCAAGTCCTTCTGAGGTGTTGCCCTCTTCCGTAGGCATTGCTGCCTTGCTGGCTACCTTTTCAGCTCTGGTGGAGCTTCAGTCATGTGTAGTCAATGATGATATTGCAGTCACAGAAATTTCCGAATTTGAATCCGAGTCTTCTTTTGAAAGTCCAGTGCTTGAGACCATTGCTCGTGATGATTTTCTGCCCGGTCCTGGTTTTGGTTTCCTCGTGGCTCTGAGGTTGGCAGTTCCCCAACATGTCCTGAGGTTTCTCCTGTGCTGGTGTACCCCAATGTGCTCTGTGACCCAGAAAGCCCAAGTGTGCCTCGGTTACCAGCATACTCAGATGCTTCTTCGGTGGAGACGTGTTCTGATTTAGCCTGCCTGCTTGCATGCCCAGAAGTGGTCCCTGAAAGTCTTGATCTTGATGGGTGTCCTCGTAATTCTGAATCCGGAATTGTCATTGGTTCCATGGGGGTTCTTGGTAATTCTCCATGTGAGCCTGGTGATTGTTCTGCCCTCTTGGGATCTCTGTGGAGCTTCAAAAGGTTCTGGGAGATTCCAGGAGAAATTTTGCTTGGTCCCCTGGATAAGATCAACGGTGGCTTTTGTGTTGTAAGGCAGTGTTAAGGGACACTTCGAACAGGTATTGTGGCAGGTTTGGTATTTTCGGACGCTCCTTGGAAGGTGGTGGGTATTGTCTGGAGGGTGTCGATGGCTTCTTCTCTGGCGGTCACAGTCCTGATGGGTGTTATACTGAGACTGGTAGTACTGATGGGCATGTTTCGGTGGCTTCTGTTTCCGATGAGGTCGGTTTTGGGTGGACTGACTCTGGAATTGGACCTTGTCGGGCTGCCTCTTCAGTTTGAGTCTGTTGCTAATAGCAGTTTTGAGGGTCGTCTGGAATTCGACCCTGGAGGGGGGGGGGGGGTACTGTGATGATTTGCTCAGCTGCCTGTGCAGGCAGCCAGCCTTTTGACCATTGTGTAGGTTTGCATGCTGCAGGACTCTGGAAAGAAGAGCTTCTGTCAGTTTTGCAGCTTGTGCTTGCAGAGGAATTTGCATACGTTGTCATGCAAATTGCCTGGCCACATTCATTGGAGGCGTGTACTATAAGTACTATATCTTTCCCACAATGCTTCGCAGTTCATAAGGATTTCGTACTATGTAACACTCCTGGTGGGGTGTCAGCCTTGCTCTCTGTTTGAACATTAGCTTAGAGTAATTCCTGAATCTGCGCTAGGCAGATTTCCCTAGTGCAGTTAGGATTGTATTATCTGTATTGCCTGTTCTGTCTTGTCTTGCCTGTTGCCATTGTCCAGGCCCTACGGTGGTCGACATGAAATGGTTCTGATCTCTGTTCTTGGAGTATAGCTGGTGCAGCGGTTGCTACCAGCTATCTCTTCTGTTCTGTCTCCTGGGATCGCGCTAGCTACTTTTCGCTAGCACTGGGGATCCTTCTGTTCTGTCTCCTGGGATCGCGCTAGCTACTTTTCGTTAGCGCTGGGGATCCTTCTGTTCTGTCTCCTGGGATCGCGCTAGCTACTTTTTGCTGGCGCTGGGGCTCCTTCTGTTCTGCTACTCTGTACCTGGATCGTGCTAGCCACTTTTTGTTAGTGCTGTGGATCCTATCTCTCGCTTGTCCCTGTTTTCTTGTGTCTGTCTTGTCTGCTACGCTTGCTGGAGGCTCAGTGAGGTAACCGTTAAGCAAGCGCTCGCGTCCTCTGTTTCATGTTTGTCTGTTAATGGTTAGTTAGGCGTGCTTGTCTCTATTGTGCTTATCACGTGGAGACCGCGCATAACCGCGTGCACTGTTGCGAATGAGTGCGGTGTTCGCGGTTAGCTAGCGTTTGTTATTTTCCGCATCTTCTCATTGTATTATTTGCTGTGCCTTTGCTACCCTCGTATTCTATTCTGATCTGCCTTGTGTCACGTCTGGCGATCGCACCTCTCGCGATCGCGTTCCTATTTCATATCTGCTGTTGTGTGTGTGCGGTCGCAGGGTGGCGACTGGATTGGCGCACACACATACAACCTGTCCCTTTGCTCGTTCTCATTCGCAATCACCTCTCTTGCGATTGCGTTCTGCGCTTCGTACAATTCCTGTCGGGCATTTGTGGAGGTACAGAGGATTGGTTCCTCTGCACTCCCCAGCGCCATCTGCCGACAGGAATTTCCCTCTACTGGTGCGTAGCACCTTTTGCTGGGTGCCTGCAATTACACGCTTGTGGAGGATTTCCGCCGTGTCAGCGCACGCGTTGTGCGCTGATCATGGAGAAAGTACCACAATCGTTACACTGTGTTTCTGAGATATTGAAGTAAATATGAATGTCCAGAAGAAACCCACCCATACACAGAATGGACCTCTTTTGGTTTTAATGTTCAGTCTTAAAGAAGGCATACATTTAAAAAAGGTGTTGCTGTACTTTGGTTGCTGAGGAAAGCCATATCGCAATCACAATATCAACCAATATTTATCTGTAACCCTATTCTAAAGGTGGCCACACACGACACAATAAAAGTATCCAATTTTATTGCAATTTGATAAATATGGTCGGATCTCCCAAAAAAAACAAAATCTTTTTTTCATTTGACTTAAAAATCTGATCGGATTTCCTGTTTTTGTTTCGATTTTTATTGATCTGGAATGCTGGAAATGTGTCTTCCTTTTTTTTTTAAAGATTGTATGGTGTGTGTTAGATTTTCAATTTATTAATATACACACCCTAGCAATTTTCTCAGAGTTTCCAATAATTTTTATCATAATTGAGGAAAAAATTGAACACCGTTGTGTGGTACATTGGTCATATTTTTGAAATGTTACAATCAGTCAGAAAAATTAATTGCAATTCTTATATTAAACAGATATTTAAAAAAATGTTATGGTGTGTGGCTACCTTTACACTGTCCCTCCCTCTAGCGATGCCTAAAGTGGGCAACACACCATACAATAAAATGATCCGATTTTACGGCAATTCGATAAATATGATTGATTCTCCCAAAAAAATTGAAAGCTTTTTTTTCATTCGACTTAAAAATCCAATCGGATTTCCCGTTTTGTTTTTTATCAATCTGAAATGCTGGAAAATGTTCTTAAATGTTTCTAAAGATTGTGTGTTGTGTGTTAGATTGTCAATTAATATACTTTCCTTAGCAGAGTTTCCAATCATTTTTATCATAATTGGGGAAACATTGAACATAGGTGTATGGTACATTGGTCATATTATTGAAATGTTACAATCAGTCAGAAAAATTGATTGCAATTCTTCAATTGAACAGATATTTTAAATAAAAATTGTTTGGTGTGTGGCCACCTTAACACTAACCTAGAAGAGAAGGAGAAATCAGCACTGATAGCAATGTAAAAAATAGCTCTTTATTTATAGCTCAAATACATAAAACTCCCCTTGGTTTTATGTATTTAAGCTATAAATAAAGAGCTATTTTTTTAACATTGCTAGCCGTGCCGACTATCTCCTTCTCTTCAAGATTGCAGTCTTAGGATGTAGAGACCAATGGTCTTGGTACACTCCTCCTTTTTTGTGGGTGCTGTTCCCCTCCTTCTTTGTAACACTGATCTACACCCCTGTCAAAAACTCCACAGATATTATCATCCTCTTGGTCGCAAAATACTCCTCTCCTCTGCTATCTATCAGGTGCCAGCCACCTAATGCTGCTATTTATCGGGTTCCCACAGTGCCCAATTTACCCACTGGGTGCCACTATAGCCACAATTGCAGCACCCATTTTACCAATTTTAGTTACATGCTTCATATAGAAGGCTCAATCAGATGGAGTCAGTGTACAGTTTCTTCCTCATTTTTCTGAGCCAGTAATTCAGAAAGAATTACAGACTTATGATCAAGCCAGCCTTCAGTCACAGAGTCTGTAGAGAGCCATACCAGATGCTAGAGGCAGCTTTCATATTGCACAGGTTCTGGGCAAAGTCACAATTTCTGAGATAGTTGAGCACTCAGGTTTTAGTCCCTAGCGGTATGGACAGATATATTCAACCATAAAAATATGCTGTGAACAGTATAAACATGCATACACATCAATACTCTCCTGCACTGTATACTAGACCCTTGCTTGACACATTTTGGCAAGTTACAGAAAAAAAAATGTTTTAAAAATAAATTTTATCACTTTTTGCACAGAAATCCTGGGAAAATTGAATGCCAGGGAGGTTAACATGAACATGCACACATATAAACTTACATTACACATACATAAATGCATAGATAAAAATGCCTAATAACGTAACAAAAATATTTTATTTTATAATATTTAGCAACTCCAAATTATATATATATATAGCCCAAAATTGGTAATATTATTCTGAAAGCCTTTTTTGTTTCAAGACTTCATGCCTAAAAATCTGCAACAATTAGCTATAAAAGAATAATAGCTACATTGTGGTCAGTTCTTGCTTTGCTGTAAAATCTAGGGCACACTTGGCCCTATTAAATATATCTATTTTACTTTTTCTCATCTGATACTCTCCCTTTCTGCAGAGATCTTTCATGGATAAATCTCTCTGTTAACACATTTTCTTTGATGTTTCAAAAGATCAATGACACTGAAAAGAATTTGATTAGTTTTGAATTTGCCAAAGATCTTTCTGAAGTTTTTTTTTTTTTTTAATTCAATAACCTTTTGCTCTTTGATGCCAGCACTTTTTTTGTATA
This sequence comes from Hyperolius riggenbachi, assembly GCF_040937935.1. Taxonomy (NCBI): domain Eukaryota; kingdom Metazoa; phylum Chordata; class Amphibia; order Anura; family Hyperoliidae; genus Hyperolius; species Hyperolius riggenbachi. The sequence continues at coordinate 175,407,573 of NC_090647.1, read as the reverse complement.
TACATACAAAATGTAGTAGCTTTTTAGTTTCAGCCTTTTATGCATAAATAATACATTTTTCTACAGTGAATATGTTCATTATCAAATTGATCATTCTTTTGTAAGTACATTTTACATCATTAGCTTCCTTAGAACAACTGACATTTTATATTGAAGATTTGGATCATATAAGCCATTGCCATGTGTGTAGTTTACAAAACACACATTTTGTAAGGTGCCAAAAGAAGTTAGGGCCTTTTTGGTTTTAAGTGTAGTCTCTGTCCCAGTTGGGGCCAGTGGGATTGATCAATTCAAGTGCTTTGAAATTGGGTGCAAAGCTGGAACAGTTGCAAAAACCAACCAAATTCTAACAAGTTATTAAAAAAAAGGATTTCCATTGGTTGCTCTGTGCCATGGGTTTTGATCCAGTTGGATTTGTTGTACCTGTCTTAAAAATGACTCCCATAATCATTTTCTCTCTGCTATATGGATTTCTGTAGACCTCTAAAACTCGAATTTGTATATTTATTATCCTGGGGACAGGAAACAAGAGATAGCAAAATAAATCTAAATCTGTTCCTGTTGGAAACGTTACCCACATCCTGGCATGATGGAGAAGTAAAAGAATGCCTTGTTATGGTAGCACATGTATTGTGTTCTGTATCTTATTGTTATTACCTGTATTGTGTTCTTGTAACGTATTGTTTATTACCTGTTTTGTGTTGTCAGTCGCCCCTGTTACCATTGTCTGTAATCTTATGTATTGTACAACGCTGTGTAATATGCTGGCGCTATATTAATCCAATAAAATAAATTAATAAATATAATAATAATTATAATAATAATATGAACCCAAGGGAAGTTCTGATACACATAACCAGCTTCACATCTGTACTATAATATATGTCTATGGATTAATTAAACCTGCTTTCATATGAAAAAAAAGGCAAATTTATATTTCACATGGTTGTTTTTTGTTTTGTTTTAGTAAAGGGGCTTTTTTTGTTCCTTGTAGTCCCCTACAATACAAACTCTTAATTGTTTAATTGCTTTGGTTCACCATGAGCTAACTGGGTGCTCTGTAACATGTAAAAAAAACTACAGGAAATGCCTCCAAGTGTGTTTGCCAGTTTTCAAAAATTCTTTAAGGCTGGGTGTGCACTTAATCATACTGCAAGCTTCTTCTTGCATACTGTATGCATAATTTGCTTTCCTATCAAACATAAAAATAATTTTAACACAACAATGGGATCTGATCATGTATTTTTCAGTTGGTAAAAATTTAAGATTGACCAAAACGTGAAACAGAAACGCTTAACATTGAAGATAAAACACAAATGAAGAAATGCAAACGTAGGTAAAAAAAAATGAACACACTTAGCAGAAAACTCATGGTTCTCTGCAAACAAGTGTGCTCCTGAGATTTTATTCATTTCTATGAGGCTTCCTCCTGCTCTAGAAAGCTTACAGGGATATGCTGTCAATGATTTTTATTGTAATGCTGTCACTGCTGTTCTTAGGTATAAGTATTCTCTCTTATTTTACTATTATTCCTCTGTGACCTGAAATCTTCAAAATAGACCCAAAGGCCTGTGTTATAAAGGACTCTGAAAACACCAGAAATCATCAAAAGTAATCTGATCGATATTCATTATTCATAATATTCCCTATAATAATGCCCTCTAAAATTCAGCATGGCTAACACCTGGCCACTTATTACTTTTACACTTTAACATCTTCCTGGTGTGGGAGGAAAATCTATTGCAATTCTGTCCTGTGACATTTTACTTTTTTACCCACTTCTTGGTACTTTTTCAATTGCAAAGTGCTGAAAAATTATTTTAAACTGAAGAATAAAACGTATTTTCTAGGACAACATTTAAAGGGACTTCGAGCACCTCTTATGGGCATGCCTTTAAGACTCCGACCAGTACTGCAAAGTTCTTGAAGATGCATACCTTTCTGTAGCTTGTGCTCTCCTCTTTCATTTCATGCCTGAATTGCCGTTCTACACCAAATAGTTTTCGTTCGATTTCAATTTAAAAATCACAGCTGCCATCTTGGCTATGTTATAACTTCCGGGCCACCCCTGCCGTCTCTGTTAGAGAAGTGTGTCACTGAATGAAGCAGGAAGAGGAAGTGACACGCATGGCCATTGCAAGAGGCTCCTCCGGAGGGGTCATAGCATGACTTTGTTGGAAGTCGTCTGGCTTAAAAGCATACCCATGAGAGGTGCTCGGAGTCCCTTTAAGAGAAAAAAAGTAGATTGAATAAGGGCCAAAGTATTTCCTTATTATGTAGTTTAAATAGAGCCAGTAAAAATGTAGTCCTTTGGAGCAGATAAATGGGACACAAATCATGAAAACAGCAGTGCTGGTCACATGACCAGAGTGTTCATCTTAAAGTAAAGGTACACCGAGTTATCTCTTTCTTTATTTAATGACTTGTCCGCAACAGGCAGTAAGAGGGTGACATCGGTTCATTTACTTAAAATCAGAATTCACTTTTAAAACACATCAGAACCAAGGAAAAGCTATTTAAGATAAGCACAGAGGTATGTCCATGCTGGATCCACATACCTCTGTGCATTGTCTGCCTCTCCTCGTTCCCTCTGGTCACCAGAATCCCTTCTTGAAAAATGTGCCTTTCAAATCAATTTAACACAAGTCCATTTTCACACAGGAAGAGGCAGGCTTGATTCAAAGTTCCCTCCTCTCACCGTCCCATTACCTCCTCTTCCCCACCCCATTCACTCTTTTAAGAGGAGAGAACATTGCAGCAAGCCTGCCTCCTCCTGTCTGAAAATTTGACTATAGTAGAAAGTCATTTTTTTAAGGACCGGGTGAATGAGGAGAGGAATGGATAATGCACATAAGAAAGTGGATCCAGCATGAAGCATAACTGTGCCTCTGTACTTATCTTAGGTAGTTTTGCCTCAGATTAGGTATCTTTTAAGCAAGATGAAAAGTTCTTAGAGTAGCTATGTAAGACAAGACTTAGGCCTCATTCACACTTCGTGCACTTCTGTCCCGCTTTTTTTCAGCACATCAATGTTAGGCCTCGTTCACATCTTACGCGCTTCCGTGCGCATAACGCAGGAATGGCGGAAGGGCAAAGACAGCCCTTCTATCATTTACATCTACTGCGCTGTGCAGCAGTACGATGCGCTATGAAGCGCTTGCGTACTGCTGCCTGCATTTTGCCCGCAAGTGCAGAGCTGATCCCATCATTGTCAATGGATGGGATCAGCAGCACAGCAGGCAGCGGCGCAGATGGCGTGTGATCATATACGTTGCGTTTGGATCACACGGCCATCTGCACTAGCCAGATGTGAACGAGGCCTTACAGATACAAGTTGCTGAAAAAAAGCAAACAGAAGCGGACATGGACAGAAGCGCACTGGTATGAATGAGGCTTTATACATTTCCTAATTCTATAAAGAGCCTCATATAATCATCTATAATTGTATTTCAAGACATAAAAGAGGAGTGGTAATTGGACAAAATATATGGTCTTTGGTCAATCTGTATTTTTCACCCGAGCTATACTAATAAAAGTAAGTCCAAGTGGTCCACAACTTACAAGCAGGTTCTGTTCCAGGAAATTGTTTATAAGTTGAGTCCTGTGTTATACATAGTGAAATGTGCATACATTATTTAGTTTTGGACATCTAATAAAAAACAGTATTACTTATTTTGTTCCTGAAGCCAACTTTGTTTGTGTCTCTGAAACATTGTAACTCGAGTCGCTTGTAAGTAAGAGACTGCTGGTATATGGGCAAGACATTATTACATCGTCAATCAGTGAGGCTTTGTAAACTGAATGCTGGTAAATGCCACTGTTGTGTATAAACATGCTACTACCACAAACCACATTCACAAAGTGCAAGCATAAAATTATATTGCCTTTTAGCAAAAACATATTTCCTTTTTTTAGCTTTTAGTAGACATGCTGACTACACAGTGCAAGTGCATTACAGGATAAAACTTTTGGGCACATTAAAACCTGTTAATGCATGCGTTTAATTGTATATAAAACAGAGCTATTTGCTAGATATATTACATCTTATGCATATACTATTTTAACACCACTTTATTAGACATTTGTGCATATTATACATAAAGGAAGATTACTAGTATTTCACATAATCTTTTTTTTTTTAAATGGTTGTTTAACATACAGTAAGTGGACTGTACCAAAACCTCATGAAAATAGAAGTAATGTACATCCTTAGTTTATTATTTTGTTGAGAAATCTTAAAAACTAAATGCATTTTTTAGCTATGCAAGCACTGAAAACCCATTACTGCATTTCCATAAAAGTATAACGCCTGATTTACCTATTTCTCCCTACTCTCTAGTCTTGTAGCTATTGCAGCTCTGTTATAACCATACAGAGTTCAACAATCACAGGCTTATGTACAAGGTTGGATTTAAACAGCTCCACCCCTGTTTAATCTCTGAAGGGTACCCCTACCCTCCTGTAAATATCCCCCTGTGCTATGTGAAGCCACCCACACACATATGCTTTATCATTCATGGTATGGGAAACAGCTTATGTTACATCCGACCGCCATGCAAACTCTCTTTTCCCATGTGTAGATTCTACCCCTACCCTTTACATGTGCAGCAAATTCCATTATCCAAGTGCAGTTGTATGAACCTCTTTTCTTTGTGCAAGCCCCTTTTTCAGCAACTCCTTTTTACATCTGCAGCTCTCAGTGAGCAGCAGTCTTCCGCTACCATGTGCAGTCCCCCATGTACAGTAGTTCCACTCCTCCTTGTGCAGTCCACTCAAGCACATGTAGTGGCACTGGCCACCCTTTTCCATGTTTAGCCACCTTTGTGCTACTCCCCTCCATGCAGGTAGAAAGCACCATCCTCACAACCGCGGAAATGGGTTTTGTGGATATGTGGACTTCATATCTAACCTCTCTATGCATAGAGAGGGTACAGGAGAGAGACACTTACCAAAGGCAATATATTTTTCATGATTCTATTCAGCTTTGTGGTATCTACTGTGGGTTGCAAAAGTATTCCACATTTTGTCATATTACTGCCACAAACATGAATCAATTTTCTTGGAATTCCACATGAAAGACCGACACAGTGGTGTACACATAAGAAGTGGAACAAAAATCATACATGATTCCAAACATTTTTTTTACAAATAAATAACTGCAAAGTGGTGTGTGCATAATTATTCGGCCCCCTTTGATCTGAGTGCAGTCAGTTGCCTATAGACATTGCCTGATGAGTGCTAATGACTAAATAGAGTGCACTTGTGTGTAATCTAATGTCAGTACAAATACAGCTGCTCTGTGAGGGCCTCAGAGGTTGTCTAAGAGAATATTGGGAGCAACAACATCGTGAAGTCCAAAGAACACACAAAACAGGTCCAAGACAGGTCAGGGATCAAGTTATTGAGAAATTTTAAAGCAGGTTTAGGCTACAAAAAGATTTCCAAAGCCTTGAACATCCCAAGGAGCACTGTTTAAGCGATCATTCAGAAACGGAAGGAGTATGGCACAACTGTAAACCTACCAAGAATCAGTGGTGCTCAGCAGAGCTCGAATATTCGAGTAGCTCGAATATTCGAGCTCTTTTTCAGCTATTCGAGCTCGGTATTCGAGCTCCGAATAGCTGGAGCTATTCGAATGGGCTATCCGAGTACACTCGAATAGCCCATTCACTATTCGAGCTATTCGAGCAACCCGGCGCTATTCGAGCTCGGTACCGAGCTCGAATAGCGTCATAGCCCAGATTGATGTCCTTAGAGCCAATCAGAGGGCTCCCAGGCCCTCTGACGGCAGCCAATCACAGAGGGGGACCCTGGCCAGCCCCTACCCTATAAATAGCGGCCGCCATGTTCCGTTTCTCCGTGCTTGCCTGAGACTTGTACAGAGAGAGAGTTGCTCCTTTGTGCTTTGGCTTAGCAAGAGCTCTATTGTGGTCATTTACCTAGCATTTTTGCTCACATACACCTCCTATACACACCTATATTGTTGTTAGTTATTTAGACATTGTATTTTAGTTAGTAGCTTGTGTGTTACATTAGAGACAGGCAGCTGCTGCAAGCTTACAGGTTTAGGCCTCAGGGGGGCCTTGCCTCTGTGGGCAGCTGTCCTCTGTTTATTTCTCTCATCTATACCAGTATTTCTGCTGTCCTTTACTAATAGTATTGTAGTTATACTGTACTAGGAGTAGGACACTCACTGACTGTCACTGTTTATAGGCTACTAGCTAGCTCCTGCGTATGTGCACTCACTCACTGTCTGTGTGTACACACACTCTATTTCCTTCTGATTACTGATAGATTATTGTTAGTTAGTTGTACTTACTTACTACTTACTCTTACTGTACCCGTAGGGACACTCACTGTCACTGTTCATATAGGCTACTAGCTCCTGCGTGTGCGCACTGCACTCACTGTCTGAGTGTACACACACAACACACACTCTATTTCCTTCTGATCGCTGATTGATTATCGTAATTAGTTAGTTGTACTTACTGTTACTACTTACTCTTACTGTACTAGGAGTCTAGGACACTCAGTCACTGTCCATAGGCTACTAGCTCCTGCGTGCGTGCACTCACTGTCTGAGTGTACACACACCCACACTCCATTTCCTTCTGATCGCTGATTGATTATCGTAATTAGTTAGTTGTACTTACTGTTACTACTTACTCTTACTGTACTAGGAGTCTAGGACACTCAGTCACTGTCCATAGGCTACTAGCTCCTGCGTGCGTGCACTCACTGTCTGAGTGTACACACACCACCCACACTCTATTTCCTTCTGATCGCTGATTGATTATTGTAATTAGTTAGTTCTACTTACTGTTACTACTTACTCTTACTGTACTAGGAGTCTAGGACACTCAGTCACTGTGTTCATAGGCTACTAGCTCCTGCGTGCGTGCACTCACTGTCTGAGTGTACACACACCCACACTCCATTTCCTTCTGATCGCTGATTGATTATTGTAATTAGTTAGTTCTACTTACTGTTACTACTTACTCTTACTGTGCTAGGAGTCTAGGACACTCAGTCACTGTGTTCATAGGCTACTAGCTCCTGCGTGCGTGCACTCACTGTCTGAGTGTACACACACCCACACTCCATTTCCTTCTGATCGCTGATTGATTATTGTAATTAGTTAGTTCTACTTACTGTTACTACTTACTCTTACTGTACTAGGAGTCTAGGACACTCAGTCACTGTGTTCATAGGCTACTAGCTCCTGCGTGCGTGCACTCACTGTCTGAGTGTACACACACCCACACTCCATTTCCTTCTGATCGCTGTTTGATTATTGTAATTAGTTAGTTCTACTTACTGTTACTACTTACTCTTACTGTACTAGGAGTCTAGGACACTCAGTCACTGTGTTCATAGGCTACTAGCTCCTGCGTGCGTGCACTCACTGTCTGAGTGTACACACACCCACACTCCATTTCCTTCTGATCGCTGATTGATTATTGTAATTAGTTAGTTCTACTTACTGTTACTACTTACTCTTACTGTACTAGGAGTCTAGGACACTCAGTCACTGTGTTCATAGGCTACTAGCTCCTGCGTGCGTGCACTCACTGTCTGAGTGTACACACACCCACACTCCATTTCCTTCTGATCGCTGATTGATTATTGTAATTAGTTAGTTCTACTTACTGTTACTACTTACTCTTACTGTACTAGGAGTCTAGGACACTCAGTCACTGTGTTCATAGGCTACTAGCTCCTGCGTGCGTGCACTCACTGTCTGAGTGTACACACACCCACACTCCATTTCCTTCTGATCGCTGATTGATTATTGTAATTAGTTAGTTCTACTTACTGTTACTACTTACTCTTACTGTACTAGGAGTCTAGGACACTCAGTCACTGTGTTCATAGGCTACTAGCTCCTGCGTGCGTGCACTCACTGTCTGAGTGTACACACACCCACACTCCATTTCCTTCTGATCGCTGATTGATTATTGTAATTAGTTAGTTCTACTTACTGTTACTACTTACTCTTACTGTACTAGGAGTCTAGGACACTCAGTCACTGTGTTCATAGGCTACTAGCTCCTGCGTGCGTGCACTCACTGTCTGAGTGTACACACACCCACACTCCATTTCCTTCTGATCGCTGATTGATTATTGTAATTAGTTAGTTCTACTTACTGTTACTACTTACTCTAACTGTACTAGGAGTCTAGGACACTCAGTCACTGTGTTCATAGGCTACTAGCTCCTGCGTGCGTGCACTCACTGTCTGAGTGTACACACACCCACACTCCATTTCCTTCTGATCGCTGATTGATTATTGTAATTAGTTAGTTCTACTTACTGTTACTACTTACTCCTGTACTAGGAGTCTAGGACACTCAGTCACTGTGTTCATAGGCTACTAGCTCCTGCGTGCGTGCACTCACTGTCTGAGTGTACACACACCCACACTCCATTTCCTTCTGATCGCTGATTGATTATTGTAATTAGTTAGTTCTACTTACTGTTACTACTTACTCTTACTGTACTAGGAGTCTAGGACACTCAGTCACTGTGTTCATAGGCTACTAGCTCCTGCGTGCGTGCACTCACTGTCTGAGTGTACACACACTAAATTTACTTGTGATTACTACTGATTATTGTAACTGCTAGTTGTACTTCCTGACTGTTACTACTTACTTACTGTACTAGGGGACACTCACTCAGTCACCTCACCAACCAACCCACTCCATTAAAGTACCCCACTTTTCACCCGCCCTTTTAAAAAACTTTTGTCTATACGCCCAAAACATTGAAGATGTCTGGAAGTGGCAGCCAGCGCGGTTTGGGCAAGGGGAAGGGCAGCAAGGGAATCAGGAGGAGAGGGAGCAGCATTGTGGCAAGCCGCGGGCGCGCCACCATGCACAGTTCCGCCGCAGCAGCAGCAGCGTCAGTGGCTAACATTCCTCCCATAGCCACTGGCCGTGGACGCCTTGGGCGCCGCCCAGCAGGAGCATCTGCAACTCACGCTGCAGAGACACAGCAGCAGCGTGTAGCACCTGCTCCCATTTTCCTCCAGCCGGGTCGGAAACGTCCCATTGAGGAAAAGGATGCAGACACTGTGGTGCAACTCATGACGGAGGATGAGCAGCCCGCCATCAGCTCTGCATCCGAGGCCTCCACCCTCACCACCACCACCACCACCACCACCACCCCTGTTCGCAGCAGCCGGCCAGCAGGGCCTGGGGAGGAGGCCAGTTCACCATCAGTCGTCGACCTGTCACTCAGCAGTCTTTTTACCCCAGGCACCATCAGGGTATTGTCTGCTGTTGTTGGCGATTTTGAGGAGGAGATGCTGATGGGCACTTTGGGGGAGGAGGGATTGGACAGCAAGACTGTGGCGACAGTCAAGCGTCCCATCCATGCATCAGGAGAGGAGTTTGGGGGGTCATCATCCCAGCAGGACATGTTTCAGGAGGGGCATGATGATGATGACCCGGTGACAGACAGAGACTGGGTGCCACCACCTCCAGGGGATGTCGTCCTCAGCAGCTCTGAGGAGGAGGAGGAGGATGCGCTTGTGGGCCTTGCAAGGAGGCGCATCATTGCAAGCATTGGCAGCGTCCCACAGCCTGCTGGTGTCTCAGGCTCAGCAGCAGCAGCAGCATCAGCCAGTACCACCACCAGCCGCACCCAAGCCCCCCCCCCCAACCACCACAGGGAGACAGGCAGCAGCGCTTCCATGCCGTAGGGGGAAGTTTCTGTCACCAATCTGGCGGTTTTTCACCATGCCCACTGTGTACAGCAAGTACGCCACTTGCAACCACTGTCAGCGGAAGTTGAGCAGAGGTGCAGACCCCTTAAAGTTCAGCACCAGCTCGCTCATCAACCACCTTGCGGCTAAACATTTCCACCAGCATGAGGAGTTCCAGAGGCTGAAGGCATCTGCTGCTGGCAGTGGCACCACACCCATCACTGCACAGCCTGCAGCAGCAGCAACAGCAGCCACCCGCCCTCCTGCTCCTCCAGCAGCACCAGCAGGAGTGCGGAAATGCACTGCTCCTCCCCCCTCTGCAACTCCTGCCGCCGACACTGAGGCCTGTTCTGGCAGCCAGTCCTCAGTGGCCTCCTCTGCTGTGTCTGCTGATTCCCGTGTCAGCAAAAGGCCACGCCAGAGCCTTTTGAGCGAGTCCTTCCAGGGGGTGGTTAGGGCTCTGCCTCCCAGCAGCCGTCGCGTGCGGCAGCTGAACGGCTTGCTGGCACGGGCCATGTGCTCCCAACTCCTGCCGTACACGCTCGTGCAGGAGGGGAGCGACATTCGTGCGCTGCTTGCTTGCGCAGCCCCAGACTGGCAGCTCCCCAGCAGACACTTCTTTGCCCGCAAGGCCATTCCTGCACTGCACCGCTTTGTGATGGCCAATGTGGAGCGAGGGCTGGAGCACGCGGTTGGTGAAAGGGTCCACGTCACCATGGGCTCCTGGAGCAGCCGCTTCGGGACAGGCCGCTACCTGTCCTTCACTGTCCACTGGGTCAGCTTGGTGGAAGGGGGTGAGGATGGGAGAGCAGCAGCGGGCACAGCAGCAGCAGCAACACAGTGGGTGGTGCCACCCCGCAGGGTCAGGGGAACTGCAGCAGGTTCCTCCGATCCTCTGCCATCCTCCGGCACACCTGGCCAAACCCCCCGCCTCAGCAGCAGCGTGAAGGCCCGCCACTGCCAAGCGCTGCTGCACTTGGTCAGCCTTGGGAAGACCAAGCTGACGGCAACCCATGTGTTGGCCAAACTCCAGGAGCAGGAGAGGATTTGGCTGACCCCCAGAGGCCTCAGAGTCGGAGAGGTGGTGGCCGACAATGGGGCCAATCTGGTTGCCGCAATAGACAGGGGAAACCTGACCCACATCCCCTGTCTTGCCCACGTGCTGAACCTGGTAGTGCAGAAGTTCCTGCGCACCTACCAGGGGATGGGCGAACTGCTGGAAACGGCAAGGAATGTTGTGCGTCACTTCCGGCGCTCGGCTGCAGCCTGTGCGAGCCTGGAAGACGTGCAAAAGGAGCTGGATCTGCCACGCCATCGGCTGATCCTTGACGTTCCGACTCGCTGGAACTCCACCCTGGCGATGTTGGAGCGTCTGGTTGAACAGAGGCACGCTGTCAAACAGTACCTTGCCCTGGCCACTGTTTCCGCAGCTCAGAGAAGGGACAAGACCAGCAACATCCCGTCCATCGTCCCCGATGATGACTGGAGGCACATGCAGCAGGTGTGCTTAGTGCTGGCTCCCTTCCTGCAGGCCACAAACATGGTGAGCAGGGACCATGCTATGGTCTGCGAGTGGGTGCCCCTGGTTTCTCTGCTGAACAGGGCCCTCGATGCTTTGCTGGAACAGGGAGCGGCAGCCTTGGACCAGCAGGAGCGGCAACCAGCTGCGCAGTCCACCTCTGAGGGGGAGGAGGAGGAGGACTTGGTGGAGGTCCCTGACCTGGCTGCTGATGAGGGGGATCAGCACAGCGCAGCTGAGTTGGTGCGGGGGTGGAGAGAGGATGAGGCGGCAGAGGAGGAGGATGAGGACAGCACTGACGTCGATGTGCCAGCAGACGTGGCCCGCCTCTTCCCAATGGCAGCGCACATGCTGACGTGCCTGCGCAGGGACCCCAGGGTGATCCAGATGAAGCAGAGGGAGGACATCTGGATCAGCATGATGTTGGACCCACGCCTCAAGGGGAAGTTGAGCCAGTTCCTGCCGCCTGCAGGAGGAGACCCAGCGCAACAAATAAGGAGCTTGCAGCAGGCCCTTGTTGAGCGCTTGGAGGAAGCCTTCCCCCAGCCTTCCACCCCCACTGTCCAGCAGCCAGCACAGAGGCAGCAGCAGGTGCCTGCATCCAGCAGCAGCAAGCGCCCCACAGACCTGCTGTCTCTCAGCCACGAGCTCTACAGGACTGTAGAGGCTCCGGCAGCAGTGACTAGAGAGGAGATGCATGCAGCAGCATCCTCCTCCGGTCACAGCCAGCGCCTGACCCGCATGGTGGCTGACTACATGGGGTCGTACAGCGGGCTTGACAGCGATGCCCCTGTTGATCCCATGGAGTATTGGGTCAAGCGCATGGAGATCTGGAGCGAGCTGGCGCAGTACGCCCTGGAAGTGCTGTCCTGCCCCCCTTCCAGCGTGCTGTCCGAGCGCTGCTTCAGTGCAGCTGGTGGCGTGGTCACCGAGAAACGCTCACGTCTGTCTCACAAGTCTGTGGACAGACTGACGTTTCTCAAGATGAACCAGGCGTGGGTGGAAGGCGAGTTCCTGGCCCCTGTTGTCGGCGAGAGGGGGACATGAACTGGCTGCCGGAACCATCGTTAATGTGCCTTACCACCCTTTACCACCTCCTGGCTCCTGCTCACTAAGCCAGCCTGGTTCACTTTGACTATTACGTCGCCTGCAGCCACACATTTTACACCTACAGTGGGCTGCTGTGTACTGCCCTTCTGCTGTCTGTCTGTGTTTCCCACTGCCAGGGTACACAGAATTACCTTATTCTGCTGCCACTCTGCCACCAGCTATTACGTCAAACAATAGCTATATTGGTTGCAAAACCAAAACCAAACAAACCATTAAAAAAAAAAAAAGGTTTAATTTTTCTGAGGTGCCCGGGTTGAAAACTGTGTTGTTCCAGTTGTGTATTGGACACAATGTGGGCTGCACGACCGCTGTCTGGGACCTCCTGTTGTGTTTATTTACAGCCCTGGTATCACCGCTAGGTACCAGGGCTATTATGTCACGCTGCCTACCTGCTGCCACACTCACACTGCTCCTCCATACCTCCTCCTGCTGCTGCTGCTGCTGTCTGTCTGTGTTTCCCACTGCCAGGGTACACAGATGATTTACCTTCTGCTGCCACTCTGCCACCAGCTATTACGTCAAACAATAGCTGCTCGCCTACTCCTCCATTCCTCCTCCTGCTGCTGCTGTCTGTCTGTGTTTCCCACTGCCAGGGTACACAGATGATTTACCTTCTGCTGCCACTCTGCCACCAGCTATTACGTCAAACAATAGCTGCTCGCCTACTCCTCCATTCCTCCTCCTGCTGCTGCTGTCTGTCTGTGTTTCCCACTGCCAGGGTACACAGAATTACCTTCTTCTGCTGCCACTCTGCCACCAGCTATTACGTCAAACAATAGCTATATTGGTTGTAAAACCAAAAACCAAAAAACCATAAAAAAAAAAAAAGGTTTAATTTTTCTGAGGTGCCCAGGTTGAAAACTGTGTTGTCCCAGTTGTGTATTGGACACAATGTGGGCTGCACGACCGCTGTCTGGGACCTCCTGTTGTGTTTATTTACAGCCCTGGTATCACCGCTAGGTACCAGGGCTATTATGTCACGCTGCCTACCTGCTGCCACACTCACACTGCTCCTCCATACCTCCTCCTGCTGCTGCTGCTGCTGTCTGTCTGTGTTTCCCACTGCCAGGGTACACTACACAGATGATTTACCTTCTGCTGCCACTCTGCCACCAGCTATTACGTCAAACAATAGCTGCTCACATTACTCCTCCATTCCTCCTGCTGCTGTTGCTGTCTGTCTGTGTTTCCCACTGCCAGGGTACACAGAATTACCTTCTGCTGCCACTCTGCCACCAGCTATTACGTCAAACAATAGCTATATTGGTTGCAAAACCAAAACCAAACAAACCATTAAAAAAAAAAAAAGGTTTAATTTTTCTGAGGTGCCCGGGTTGAAAACTGTGTTGTCCCAGTTGTGTATTGGACACAATGTGGGCTGCACGACCGCTGTCTGGGACCTCCTGTTGTGTTTATTTACAGCCCTGGTATCACCGCTAGGTACCAGGGCTATTATGTCACGCTGCCTACCTGCTGCCACACTCACACTGCTCCTCCATACCTCCTCCTGCTGCTGCTGCTGCTGTCTGTCTGTGTTTCCCACTGCCAGGGTACACTACACAGATGATTTACCTTCTGCTGCCACTCTGCCACCAGCTATTACGTCAAACAATAGCTGCTCACATTACTCCTCCATTCCTCCTGCTGCTGTTGCTGTCTGTCTGTGTTTCCCACTGCCAGGGTACACAGAATTACCTTCTGCTGCCACTCTGCCACCAGCTATTACGTCAAACAATAGCTATATTGGTTGCAAAACCAAAACCAAACAAACCATTAAAAAAAAAAAAAAAGGTTTAATTTTTCTGAGGTGCCCGGGTTGAAAACTGTGTTGTCCCAGTTGTGTATTGGACACAATGTGGGCTGCACGACCGCTGTCTGGGACCTCCTGTTGTGTTTATTTACAGCCCTGGTATCACCGCTAGGTACCAGGGCTATTATGTCACGGCGAGCTGCCTGTCTCATTGACTGCCTGCTGCCACACACTCATCCTCCTCCTCCTGCTGCTGAATTTACCTCCTGCTGTCTTTGTGTTTCCACTGCCAGGGAGCACATACGATGGCGCTTCCAACATGCGTGCGCCCACCAGCTATTTGTTACGCTCAAAAATAGCTGCATTTCTTTAAAAAAAAAATTGAAAAGAGAAATACGTGAAGAAGAAGAAGACGATATTGAAAAAGAAGGAGAAGGAGAAGATGAAGATGAAGAAGAAGATGAAGAAGAAGATGAAGAAGATGATGAAGAAGAAGATGAAAAAGAAGAAGAAGATGAAGAAGATGAAGAAGATGAAGATGAAGAAGAAGAAGAAGAAGAAGATGAAGAAGATGATGAAGAAGATGAAGAAGAAGAAGAAGAAGAAGAAGAAGATGATGAAGAAGAAGAAGAAGATGAAGAAGAAGAAGATGAAGATGAAGAAGAAGAAGAAGATGAAGATGAAGAAGAAGAAGAAGAAGAAGATGAAGAAGATGAAGAAGAAGAAGAAGAAGAAGATGATGATGAAGAAGAAGAAGATGATGAAGAAGAAGAAGAAGAAGAAGAAGAAGACAATATAGAAGAAGAAGAAGAAGATATAGAAGAAGAAGATCTAGAAGAAGAAGAAGAAAGATAAAGAAGAAGAAGAACAAGTATATACAGTAACACTACTGAACAAAATTAAGGACACAACTTCTCTTTCCACAATTTTTTTTAAAGGAATATCCCCACATAATCACTTGCTGTTGTTACTTGGAAAAAAAGATGTTTCTTGCATCATTCACCCTCAAAACAAGTGTTGGAAGCTATTTAAGGCCAATTCGAATAGTCAGCTCGAATAGTGAGCTCGAATACCGACTCGAATAGTGAGCTCGAAGTCCGAGGTCGAATCGAATAGTAAAAATTATTCGACTCGAATATTCGACTGACCTCGAATAATTTACTATTCGAATTCGACCAAACTCGAATTTTAAAAAGGGGTATTTGAGCATCACTACCAAGAATAGGCCATCCACCTAAACTCACAGGCCGAACAAGGAGAACGCTGATCAGAAATGCAGTCAAGAGGCCCATGGTGACTCTGGATGAGCTGCAGCTCAGGTGGGAGACTCTGTCCATAGGACAACTATTAGTCATGCACTGTACAAAGTTGGCCTTTATGGAAGAGTGGCAAGAAGAAAGGCATTGTTAACAGAAAGCATAAGAAGTCCCATATGCAGTTTGCCACAAGCCATGTGGGGGACACAGCAACCATGTGGAAGAAGGTGCTCTGGTCAGATGAGACCAAAATGGAACTTTTTGGCCAAAATCCAAAACGCTATGTGTGGCAGAAAATTAACACTGCACATCACTCTGAACACATCATCCCCACTTCAAATATGGTGGTGGCAGCATCATGCTCGGGGGGTGCATCTCTTCAGCAGGGACAGGGAAGCTGGTCAGAGTTAATGGGAAGATGGATGGAGCCACATACAGGGCAAACTTGAAAGAAAACCTCTTGGAGACTGCAAAAGACTTGAGACTGGGGCGGAGGTTCACCTTCCAGCAGGACAATGACCCTAAACATAAAGCCAGGGCAACAATGGAATGGTTTAAAACAAAACATATCTATGTGTTAGAATGGCCCAGTCAAAGTCCAGATCTAAATCCAATCGAGAATCTGTGGCAAGAACTGAAAACTGCTGTTCACAAACGCTGTCCATCTAATCTGACTGAGCTGGAGCTGTTTTGCAAAGAAGAATGGGCAAAGATTTCAATCTCTAGATGTGCAAAGCTGGTAGAGACATACGCTAAAAGACTGGCAGCTGTAATTGCAGCAAAAGTTGGTTCTACAAAGTATTGACTCAGGGGGCTGAATAATTACGCACACCCCACTTTGCAGTTATTTATTTGTAAACAAATTTTGGAATGATGTATGATTTTTGATCCACTTCTCACATGTACACCACTTTGTACTGTTCTTTCACTTGGAATTCCAATAAAATTGATGCATGTTTGTGGCAGTAATGTGACAAAATGTGGAAAACTTCAAGGGGGCCGAATACGTTTGCAACCAACTGTATGTATGTATGTGTGTGTATGTGCCGCGATCACTCAAATGCCTTGACCAATTTGAACGAAACTTGGTACACAGATCCCTTACTACCTGGGATGATATGTTCTGGGTGTCTCGCATCCCCCCTGCACACCTGGGCGGAACTACAATCAACAAATCAGATTTCACCCATTCATGTCAATGGAAAAAATGGAAAAGGCTGCCATCCTCACAGTAATCAAGCCAGAGTCACCACACTTGCCACAGTTGGTCACTTGGTGACCGAGGTTAAAAATCCAGGAAAAGTGGGTGGAGCTTAAAACAGCCAATAAAATTTCAGCCATTCATTTTAAATGGGAAAATGTAAACTGCAGCCATTCTTACACTGTTAATCGCAGGGTTCTCAAACTTGGCACACTTGGTCACTGGGTGAATGAGATTAAGATTCAGGAAATTGGGTGGAGCCTACAACAGCCAATCAAAATTCACCTATTGATTTTCAAGGGGAATATTTAAACTGCTGCTATTACATTGTTAATTGCAGAGGCTTCAAACTTGCTACAGTCAATCAGATTTCCTTGGTGGATAAACTGCTTCCATTCACACATTTTTGATGCCAGAAACCTGAAAGCTCCCAAACCTGTTCATTGAGTGACTGTGTGTTCAGTTTACAAGAAGTGGGCAGAGCCAAAAACAAATTTTACTAGGAAAATATAAACTGCAGCCATTCTTACACCATAAATGGCCGGGTTCTCAAACTTTGCACAGTTGGTCATTGGGTGAATGAGATTACGATTTTGAAAGGTGGGTGGAGCCTACAACAGCCAATAAAAAAATCACCTTTTGATTTTCAAAGGGAACATTTAAGCTGCTACCATTCTTATACTGTTAATAGCAGATGCTTTAAACCTGGTAAAATTGGTCCTGGGTGACTAGGGTTCCAATTCAGAAAGGGGCGGAGCCACAAACAGCCAATCAGATTTGTTTATTTTTCAATGGGAATTTACAAAGTGTTGATACCAAGGAACCCAACGCTGATAAACTTGATAATTTAGTGACTGTATGGCAAGGTTAGAGAAAGTGGGCAGGGTTCCCAAACTTGACACAATTGGCCACTAGGTAACTGGGATTAATATTCAGGAATGTGGGTGGAGCTTACAACAGCCAATCAAAATTCACCTATTGATTTTCAAGGGTAATATTTACATTGCTACCATTCTTACGCTGTTAAAGGGGCACTTCAGCGAAAAACTGTAAAATATAAAATATGTGCAAACATATACAAATAAGAAGTACATTTTTCCCCAAATAAAATGAGCCATAAATTATTTTTCTCCTATGTTGCTGTCCCTTACAGTAGGTAGTAGAAATCTGACAGAAGTGAAAGGTTTTGGACTAGTCCATCTCTTTATAGGGGATTCTCAGGGATATATTTATTTTCAAAAGCACTTAGTAAATGGCAGTTGCTCTGTCCAACTGCCAAAAAACGGTGTAGTGAGTAGGGAAGCTGGACAGCATCATTGTTTAAAGTGAACCTCCAGACTAAACATCGACTCAGCAGCACTGAAAAGGCCTGGTGTTTCTTTAACAGTTTCATACAAGCCTCATTTTTAGCTGCACAGAAGAAAACTGCCCGGGCAATTTTTCCCTGATGCTGTGCAAAGCATGATGGGATTTCTGATGTTGTTCTCGTTCTGCTGTTTTGGTGCAATTTCTTTTTTTTTTTTACATTTTGAATTTGACATTTGAAGCCTAGTGTGTGCAGCTGGGAGGGGTTATCAGGACACAGGACAGTTGGAACTGTGTCTCCTGCTCCATGTCACCTCCTTTCAACCAGAAAGATGGCTGCCCCCACGACAAAGATGGCAGCCCCCATGAATCACAAACATTTGCCTGTTCTTTTAAAACAGGGTGGGTAAGAGATTATATTACCTATCTATTCTAATTAACATAACTAATGTAACTTAATGACAGTATGTTTGTTTAGGCTGAAGTTCTCCTTCAAATCCTTTTTAGGGAATATCTTTATAAAGAATAAAAGCCTTGCTGAGAATCCCCAAGGAAGAGATGGACTAGTCCAAAACCTGTCACTTTTGTCAGATTTCTACTGCTTACTGTAAGTGACAGCAACATAGGAGAAAAGTAATTTATTGCTCATTTTACTCTGGAAAAAAATGTACTTCTTATTTGTATATGTTTGCACATATTTTAAATTTTACAGTTTTTTCGCTGTAGTGCCCTTTTAATGGCAGAGGCCTCAAACCTGATACAGTCAGTCATTGGGTGACTGGGATTTCAATTCTGAAAAGGGAGCAGGTCAAAAGCAGGTAATCATATTTGTTTAATTTCAATGGTAAAATGCAACTTATTGATGCCAAAGACCCCACAGCTCATAAACTTGGTCATTGAGTGACTGTATGTCAAGGTTAGAAATAGTGGGCGGAGCCAAAAACAACTGACTTTTTACATGGGAAAATATAAACTGTAGCTATTCTTACACTGTTAATGGCAGGGTTCTCAAACTTGACACAGTTGGTCACTGGGTGACTGGGATTAATATTCGAAAAAGTAGGTGGAGCCTGCAAGAGCCAATCAAAATTCACCTATTGATTTTCCATGGGAATATTCAAACTGCAGCCATTCTTACACTGTTAATGGCAGAGGCCTCAAACCTGCTACAGTCTGTCGTTAAGTGACTGGGGTTCAAATTCACTAAAGGGGTGAAGCCAAAAACAGCCAGATTTCTTTGCTGGATAAACTGCTTCCATTAGCACAATTTTGATGCCAGGAACCCAAAAAGCTCACAAACTTGGTCATTGAGTGACTGTGTGTCAAGGTTACAAAAAGTGGGTGGAGTCAAAAAGAGATTTTTCTGTGAAATTGTAATCTGCAGCCCTTCTTCAGTGTTAATAGCAGGGTTCTCAAACTTTGCACAGCTGGTTACTGGGTGACTTGGATTAATATTCAGGAAAGTGGGTGGAGCCTAAAAAAGTGAATCAACATTCACCTTTTGATTTTCAAGGGGAATATTAAAATTGCTGCCATTCTTACACTGTTAATGGCACAAGCCTCAAACCTGGTACAGTTGGTCATTTGGTCACTAGGTTTCAAATTCAAAAAAGGGGACAGAGCCACGAACAGTCAATCAGATTTGTTTCATTTCATGGAAAAATACAAATTATTGATGCCAAGGACCCCAAAACTCACAAACTTGGTCAATGAGTGAGTGTGTGCCCAGGTTACAAAAAGTGGGCGGAGCCAAAACAAATTTCACTGGGAAAATGTAAACTGCAGCCCTTATTACACTGTTTATGGCAGGGTTCCCAAACTTTGCCCAGATGGCCACTGGATGACTGAGAGTAATATTCAGGGAAGTGGGTGGAGCCTATAATAGCCAATCAAAATTCACCTGTTGATTTTCAAGGGGAATATTTAAATTGCTGCCATTTTTATACTGTTAATAGCAGATGCCTCAAACCTGCTACATTGGGTGACTGGGGTTCTAATGCTGGAGAGGGGCAGAGCCACAAACAGCCAATCTTATATGTTTAATTTCTATGGGAATATACAAATTATTGATGCCAAGGACCCCAAACCTCACAAACTTGGTCATTAAGTGTTTGTACGTTAGGGTTGGAAAAAGTGGGACGGAGCCAACACCAGTCAAATAAGGCAATACATGGGCAACGCCGGGTCATCAGTGGGTGGAGACAAATACAAATTTCACCGGGAAAATGTAAACTGCAGCCATTCTTACACTGTTAATGACAGGGTTCTTAAACTTTGCACAGTTAGTCACTGGGTGAATATTCAGAAAAGTGGGTGGGGCCTACACAAGTGAATCAAACTTCACCTATTGCTTTTCAAGGGGAATATTTAATTGCTACCATTCTTGCACTGTTAATGACACAGGCCTCAAACCTGGTACAGTTGGTCATTGGGTGACTGGGGTTCAAATTCAGAAAAGGGGGTGGAGCCATAAACAGCCAATCAGATTTTTTCATTTCATTGCAAATTATTGATGCCAAAGCTCACAAACTTGGTCATTGAGTAATTGTGTGTTAGGGTTAGAAAAATTGGGTGGATCCAACACCAGCCAAGTACATACCCGGGCAATCAGCTAGTAAGTAATAAACATGATAGTGCTGTCATGGTGTACTGTATGTATGGTACACAAGACTGAAAACAAAGATGGGGTGCCCACAAAAATAATGTCTGCTAAGGGCCCTTTCCCACTAGCTAACGCATGCACTTACCAGATTTTGTGTACGCGTTACAGTGCACAGCAAGACAGTGGGAATTCGTGCTTCAACACTTATCAGCGGCACTAGTTCTTATTCACCTGAATGGGAAATCGATTGTGTCATGCGATTAAATGTTTCCAGAGGTGTTACAATGTAACGCTCTGGAACGGTTTACCCAATGTGAATGGTGTCAAGAAAGTCAATAGTTTTCATGTTACCTTGCTTGTCGGATTCTTTGTGAGGTCTGTCAGAACAGATGGCCCAGCACCTAGTGGTAAAGGAGCCTTATCGCTGCAAAGTCAATGTTGGTGCTGCCTTTTTCTGTAGTATAGAAAGTGACTACTGACATGACAGACTACTGACATGACAGCTCAAATTGCATACAAAATGTGAGAAACTGCTTTTGCCTCACATCTAATGAAAGTCAATGGAGAATCATACCTCTGCTAAAATTCACAGAATTGCATTTGCATTTTCACATGCGTAAAAAAATGTACATCTTGCAGCATATAATTTGCATATCATATGCTAATTAACTTTTTATAGCCGCGGTAAAAACGTTTGTGTACAAATGTGAACTTTTACGTGAAAAGATGCATGCAGGAGAAAGTTCCGTTTTTAGCAATGACATGTGTTAACCTCACCTAACAATGTTCTGATCTGATTCAGGCATTGAAGTGGTAAACTAGATGAGGGCGAGAGAAAATGAAAAATAACAATAAAAAAAATCCTATGAATCATACTTTTATGGAAATGCAGTAATGGATTTTCAGCGCTTGTAACTCTGCATAGACTTAAGGAATGCAATTATGGAAATTTTTTCAGGTATAATTACCTGGCACAGCAAAAAAAAAAAAATCATTTTCAGAGATAACTAGCTATCTAGTGCTGTACATTTATTTGGATCCATATATCCTATAGACTTACCCTAGACGCTCATTAGCAGGAAGAAGGGTCATCTCACATATAAACAAACTACACATACTGTTTATTAATAGTGTTACATTCCACTGCTAATTACAGCGCTCAGTAGGCTGCAAGAAGCTATTCAAAAGCCTGCGTTAACAAATACATGTGGAGGTGCAAGTTATCAGCATTTGTAAGGGAAAAAATAGTCAACACATATCAGACACAGGTTTTAAGGCTCTGGAAATTGGTAATTATGTTAGCATTTAGTAATGTGGTGTTTTACCACTTTGCAGCTCCAATGACAGACGAGGTCCTGATGAATGTTGTTCTCGTTGTTGACACTTTGTCATTGGCATTACATTTGTGTTTGAAGCAAAGGCAAATCACAGCTCCAAGTTGGCTTCTGCAAAAGATTTAACGGGGCACCCTACAGAGAGGGAGATACAAAACAACTTTGTCTAAAAAGAAACAAGACACTTTGTTAATATTGTTTTTCTTTTTCATTTTTCTTTTATTGTTCAGTTTGATTCTTTTATACTGAGATACTTGATACTGGATGTAATAGCTAGCTCACGCAACGCTGTGTGCATTTTGTCTTGCTGCTTTTCATCTTTGTTTTTGTGTCTACCACATTACAGCTGTTACTCACGCGATATGTTTTTCTGCCTCTTCAGTACAAAGTGGGACTTTTTGCAACTGTATGCAAAAGTGGTTTTCCCTGAGGCTTATACAAAATATATACTGTATCTGCATTCAAATCATGAATAATCCAAAAATGCCTTGAATACAGAGATAGAGATTGGAGTAGATTTTTGCAGATTGACACTTCATCACATGTAGTGGCTTCTCTCTTTTCTCTTTTTTCCTTTCTCATCCTTTTCTGCTAAAGTGACACTGCACCATTACCCGGCCTATCAATGACAAACTATCACCCCACCCAACATGCTTACCTCTAGTTCCCCAGTGGCAATCCGTATGTGACACATGACACATCTGAATCTATACTATACAGAAAACTGCACACCTTCTGGAAAACATAACATGTATGTTCACACATACATTTCATTTTTTGTTTGCAGTCTGTTGTTCTCTGTTGCAAATTAATTGTGTATCAGTATGTATAGGTATTTGAAAGAGACTAAACAGTATGTTAAAGCATCAGTGTGATCAGATGCATAGCTATGTTATTGGCCAAATCATGTAAAAAGGCTAGTCTAAAAATAAAAAAAAAATAGTAGAACTAATACATCCACCCCCACTTATGTTTGTACTCCGCTATACCTGCATAATATAGCCCTATGTTATATGAATAATTTTGGTCCAGGTCTCTGGAGGTCCCTTCACAATGGGAGTGGAGATCCTTAGGCCTGTAGAGAGGGGGAGACCGGGAGACCAATAGTGCCGTATTGTAAGGTAGATAAATTGGTGGGGGAGTGTGGGTAATTTATACTCACAAGAATGGGTTGCAGCCCTGGAACCACCATATATGCGTGCAGAAAATAACCTCTCCTGCTCGGTATCCTGGAAACTTCTGGAACGGGGTAGTTGTTCTCCTCCTGTGGGCTTTTCCACTCGTGAACTCAGTGTTCGCATGGAAAGTACTGGCACCCCTTTTGGGGGTGTGTAACAACTAGTTTAGAGGTTTGGGGAGGCGCACAGACTTCTATAATAATGGGTCTAAGTGTAGTTACTATACATTGTTTGAAATAAAAAGAGGTATCTTACCTCCAATGAAGACTCACTCAGATGGAATCAAGGAGTCTTTATTATAAAACGGTTATATTGTAGTCAATGCGTTTCATGGGTTTCAGCCTGCTTCCTCAGGTCAATACACACAAAAATAACCTTATACAAGAGTCGTGTGGTGCACGGGTGCCCGTGCCCAACACAACTCTTGTATAAGGTTATTTTTTTTGTGTATTGACCTGAGGAAGCGGGCTGAGACCCGTGAAATGTGTTGTCTACAATTATAATAAAGACTCCTTAATTCCATCAGAGTGAGTCTTCATTGGAGGTAAAATACCTATTTTTATTTTATACCACTGTATAGTAACTACATTTAGACCCATTATTAAAGAAGTCTGGGTGTCTCCCCAAACCTCTAAACTATGTTATATGAGGTTTTGATGTTTGAATGGCCTTGTTAAAAGTCCACAAGACTTCTCATATTCATGTTTCCACTAATTTAATGTTAATTCACGTATGACATTATTGCTTGCTCATGGACCATTTTGATGATTGTCTTCTGAAAATGTTTTGTTGATTTGCCTGTCTAGCAGGCTAACATTGTGTCTGTACAGGCTCAGCTTCAAACTATCACCCAAATTTTGATCATTGCTGGGCAACAATCCTCATATGTGTGTGGGAAACTTTAGATTTTTATTACCTTGGTTATTAATGCCCCCTATATCCCAGTTCAAATCATAGGTTGTTTAATTTCTGCAAGATAGCCTGCCCAATTGAACTGGATGTACAACCTTGTCTCCTGGGTATAGTATCTGATGAGTCTATCCAGAAATGTATGAAGGCTTTTATAATTGAAACACTTTTCTGTCAGGCAAGAAATAGCTCTGAAATGTCTCTCTGTTGATTTACCAAACTTCCCTAACTGGAACAGAAGAATTAACTTACCAACTTACCGTACCTATGAAAATTCAGGTTTACATACTTAGGACATTTTTTCATAAACTCCATAAGATATGGAACAGATGAGCCTTTTGTTATATGTTTGATGATAAAAGCTCTGTGGTTTCAGGGTAACTTGCTATAGTATAACCACTATGTGTTTCCGGATGTGCCTTACTGTTTTGGCCTGGTGATATGCCCTCATATTATAGACATTCTTGTATTATAACCATGCTCTCCAGTTGCTGTAATATGCATAGATTGACCTGTTGTTGGCTGCTAATTTTTACTGGATATATCTACACTACCAAGGCTACTACTGAATATACGATGATGTACTAATACACTCTTACAGTATAGTTGTATAACTGTACTACTTAGTGTATGTACTGTTTGCCGAATGGGCTGCCACTCACTTTGAGAAAGCCCAAATTGAGTCAGCGGGCCGGGACCGGCACAGTGAGCATTCACGTGGTCCAGGAAGTTTGTTACCGCATGCCAACCTACAGAGCCCGGTCAATTGTTGGAGGGGGGGGTGGATGTTGAAGTAGAGATTAGCAGATAGAAGGTTGATGCCCTCACCGTAGCTCCCAAGAGTTACACCCTCAGAGATCCGGAGGAGGTAGTAAGTAAGAGTGGTACTACTCCATCATGCACACCTTTTCTCACGTTACATTGCCAATGTGACACAGGCTATCTGCACAAAGTTGAGTAACCAGTATCTGGATCGTTACACATTTTTTAAGCTCAATCTGGACTGCTAAATAGGAAAACCTCTAAAATCCATCAGCTTTTGAAACCAGTATAGCAATGGGACAGAGATAATTGAATTGATCCTATATATTGGAGACTGGCATTGATGCAATTGATCACATTATACTATATGCAGGGCCCTGCAGTTAATGCATGTTTGAGGCCTTGGTGTGCGTCAGTGGTGAGTCCACAAATGACCAATCTGAATTGATAGATTGGCCGTTTTTGCATAGGCTTTATGCTCGGCAATTTGACGTGATCTAGTACAGAATGTGGTCAGTGGTATTATTATGAGCTGCTCACTGTGCCGATCCATGTTTTTACTGTGTTTTTATTGAGGTCTACAACATCATTGTGCCTTACTGTATATGCCGTCACACAATAAAATTGGTCTTTTTTTCTATGCACATGTAGCAGTACTGGTTTGTTTCTTGATACCAAATGTACTAATATACTCTAATAGTATATACTGTAGTTGTACAACTGTGCTACTTAACCACTTCGGTACCAGCAGCCTCTGCCCCCTTAAGGACCAGAGGCTGCTGGTACACTAAAACGCTGTATCCTGACGAAATGCCACAATAATCCATCGCTCCTGCCGGTCATGCCACTCTGTTCCCGCTGCAGGCTGCTCTCTCTGCCATCTCTATGACGGCAGAACAATGTGCGCTGGTCAGGAGCCGCTTTCACTGGCTCCTGACCCTGTCACTCAATGTAAGCCAATGGGATTGGCTTACAGTAATGACAGGGCCAGGAGCCAATGAAAACGGCTCCTTCCCGGCTCACAGTGCTCTGCCGTCATAGAGGCACCCGCCTGATATAGATTTATACTGCGGCGGTCCGGAAAAAGTGAATATATGTACTGTAACTGTAAAGTAAAATAAACCTCATTTTTTGGTTTAAAACAAAAAACAAATAGTTGGTTATTGGTGTTTCGGAGAGAATCAAAGATGAACTGGCCACGTCTATTTAATAGTACCATGTCTGTGGTAGTAATAGATTATATAATGGGAGTGCAATGGTAGTAACCCTTACATTTTAATATAGTGTGTGCTACTGCTATTCTATGACATGCTCATGTAAAAATTGTATTAAAATATATAAATCTATAACTGCTGGTTTTAAGCAGTGATGATAACAGTTAAAATCCATTTAGGGAAAGAAAAGTTTCGCTCAGTTTAACTGTACTTTCCACGTTGAAGCACCCATTGTTTTGGAATAAGGCTGTGATGATTATTAGCTTAGACAGAGAATAATAGACTTGCAGAAAGCTCTCTAAGCTATCTTTAGTTCAATAAACAGTTTTATCTGCCTTAACCTATTAGACCTGAAAAGGTGAGGGAGAGAAAAAATGTTTGTTTACTTAATTATAACTGTGAAGAAGTTTGTGCATTACTCCTACCTCTGATCTTTAAGGCTTTTCATCTAGGCAACATCAGAGTGTGTTGACATGATGATTGCCCATCTGGAAATATTTGGCTTCTTTTTTGCATGTTAAAAATTAAATAGAGTACAGCAATGTTTTTTTCATATATGATATGCTGTCATACTGATAACTCATATGCTGTTTTTTGTACTTTTTGATGCTCTGATATTACTATCACTGTACTATTACTATTAGTACATGACTAAACATTTTATTATGTATTTATTGTTTTTATGAAGCGCCAACATATTACGCAGCGCTGGACATTAGTTTAGGTTACAGACAATATTTAGGGTGACATACAGCAATACAACAATACAGGAATACAAGAAAAACCAGATCACGCAGCACAGTATGAGTACAAGGTAATGCTTAGTTAGTCACTGGATGGGAACATGGAGATTAGGCAAGATGAGTTAACTCAAATGCATAGCATGGGTGCACAGTAATGGAGGTGCATGATCAGGTAGGATGCAAAAGGAGGAGGACCTTTTCATTTATGGAAGAAGTTTTTAGGGTCTGTTCATACAAGCATCAGAGCAGAGCGGTGCATACAGCAAACACATGATGGCACTAAAGCAGAAAATTGCAGAGTGCAAAAACATCAACCTCTCTGTATTTTGACTTACTGGATTTGTGATCCCGCTTAGTTATATTGAATAGAGTTGTACACTACCCATTGTGGCTAGCAGTGGTTGTTGGGAAGGGGGCAGTGGGGCAACAAAAAATGTTGGCGTTCGTTTTCAATATTTTTTTTTGGAATTTTTGCAAAAAATGTTAACAATATGTCAAAGACATATTAGTACAGTATAAAGTAAACATACTTTTTACATTATAACAGATTGTTGAATAAAAATATTGTTAAATTACAGAGTGTACATTCAGTTTCAAAAATATAGATAAAACAGTGTATCAAACTTTTTTTTCATATGAATCAATGTCTGGCTATCTATTTAAAATGATTGCTAAGTTTAGTTTACGGGTTGATGTTTAAGTCTTAAAGAAGTTATATGTATGTAATTCTAAATGTTGGCGTTCAAATCCAAGATAACCATTTAAAAACAACCAAATACTCCCTTCTGCCACTGTTCATTACCAAACAAGTGGACAGGGTCAAGAGGTGTTCACTGCTCTGTATGTCATGTGCCTCTGGTGCTTCATTCTTCCAAACTTGAAGGAGGACGTATTAGATTCATGTGATTTGGGACATAACTTGCAAGCAAGTGAACTCCTTCTGATCCTGTCTGCTTGTTTGGTGCTTAACAGTGGCAGATGGGAGTATTTTTTGTGTTTCGAGTCGGCTATGCCAAATTTGAACACTAACACTAGTACCAATGTTTGTCACTCTGCACCAATATATGTGAACAGGCCTTTTTGATTAATATATTTTTTTTCTCTAAGAGAAATTATACATTTATCAAGATAGGTGGCAAATGCAATACAAACTCAAACAAAAGTAGAGTGGTTTCCCATAACAACCTATCATATTTCTTTAATCAAATAAAGTAGCATTTTGTTAGATCACTTGTTTGTTGCTTTTGTAACCTTAGTCAATTGACGTCATTCCCTGCTCTGCTAAACATGGTATACACTTGCACTTTTACTTCAGCATATTAATTTGAGTTATATTGGGCATACTTTAAATTCTGATAAAACTGCTGTTCAGATGGATACTCATATGATGGCCATGTATCTTTACAATGTTTACAAGCTATTTAGTGTTCACTTGGCCTAACACCAGAGATTTGTGACAAGCTTGAATTCTCTACTTCCTCTCATCTGACTCACCCTGTCTTGTTGCTGAAATCTTCACCAACCTGGTCGATAAAACTAATTTAAAACTAATTTATTTTTTCCAGCTTCATAACGATGTAAAAAAAGAAGAGAGTTTCCTCGTCACTTTGTTTTTATTTGTGGAAAATGACGGTATCTGCAAGTGCTATAAAGGAAATGGTTGATATTTTACCGTGATGCCAGCAGGGCAATATCTTTTTAAATTACAGTATGTCCTTTGGAGTATTATCTATTTCAAACATTTATTCCTGCTATCTACATTAAATATGACAGCATTTTTCAGGTTTTGCATAAACCTATAAAAACTTTGCTAAATACTGTCATGCTTTGCCTGTCTTGCAAAATATTTACAATCACATACATTTTTTTTTAATAAAGATACATTTATCTTTCTTTGTTTCCATACAGACAAAGGCATACGTGAAACATGGTTAGTGTACCGATTTGCTGAAATTATTTTTTTTACAGTTTTTAGTAAAAAAAAAAAAGGGAATCAGTACCATAAAAAAACAACAACAAACCAACAAACAAACAAAAATTATTGAAATTGTACATACTGGTTGCTATTGGGATATGAAAAATTGTTTTAATGTTTCTACAAATTTTAAATGTATTTATTTATTTATTTTTGTAGGGGAGGGTCAGCTGTTTGAATAAGTGATTTGGATGGAAGCCATTGCAGTTAATTTTCAGTAGAAAAAAAAGTTATTGAGTTAAAGAATAGGACATGAGGCTAGTGTGAGGCTACTCTGGAGGTTAAGAGAGGGGGCTAGTAGACTCCTGAGTATTGTTTTTCTCTCTGTTTACCTTAGCTTCCTGTGATCAGTTTAAGAGGAACCATAATGACATATAGTAGAGCATTCTACCTAATAAGAGACAAGTGTCCCTGCGTACATGGTCTCTGTGTCCCTGGGTCTGTGCTTTTCGTTACAGCTACTGTGCATGTGCGCAGCACGGACCGTTGGGACAGGAGGACGGGGCCAGTCAGCTTGGCGGGTGTGTGCACGGGTGGACGGGTGCAGGCGTGCACGTGCGGCGGGTGCGCGTGTTCACGTGCGGCGGTAATACACTAGAGCCCATTTTTAAATGGAATAAGGTGGCTAGTACTACATAATAATGGATATGCAACACCTTAATTATCCTGGTTTCAGCATCAAAAATGCTTAATTTATTTGTATAGCGCCTAATTTCTGGAAATGCCAAAAAGGCCTGGGCCTTGGGCGGCTGTAGCTCAAGAGGGCACCTGGATATGAAAAAGGGGTTGCTCTATATGAAAGAGGAGTCAAAAAATGGTGGGCAAAACATGAAAAAGGAAACTAATGCTCAAGGGAGCTGTACATAAAAGAGCGTGTTTGCTGTACATGGATGATACACATGGAGGAGGCTGCACTCAGCATTACCCTCTCTTCTTTAGGTATATCTCTGAAATGCTTAATGATTTATAGTCAGAAAATAGGGTTGGATACAGGTAATGTCTTTTCCAGAACTGGCAGAAATCAAGATGGCAGCCACTATAACACAAACATAGCAGATTCATCTGCTCCGTCCAGCAATGTATTTTGGTATGTAGAATACTACAGAGTTGGATGCGCTTTAGGTTAAAATTATATTTTCTGCGATATTGTACAGAATAGATGTAACAGATCCGATCACTTGTATCCTTACCATAGACTAATGGTAGTTTTTAAAGTGTACCTGAGATGTAAGGGTATAAAAGTTTTATACATACCTGAAGCTTCCTCCAGCTCTCTCCACGCCGATCACTCCCATGCCAACCCCCCCCCCCCCCCTTCCACCTCCTGGTTTGCCCGGTAAAAGCCCTGTTAGCTTAGCCGGTTGGCACAGGTGCAGTCCACCCGTGCACACACCCCTGTTGTGCTCCCACGGCTAGGAGCCTCCTGCCCCTGTGCGGGAGAGTGGTGAGGTGTGCAAACACGACTGGGCCGCGCATGCGTAGTACACCCTGACTGACCAAGCCAACGGAGCTTTTTCCGGACAAACCAGGAGATGGAGGAGGATGGCGTGGGAGTGGTCGACGCAGAGTGGGCTGGAAGAAGCCCCAGATATGTATTAAACTTTTATACCCTCACATCTCAGGTTTCCTTTAAAGGGTGACAAAGTCGGATAACATATTAGTATGGTTTTGGGTTGGTGTATGAAACTAGATTGTGCAGAGGTAACCCGTATAAATACAGGGGGAAAACACAAACTCCATGCTGTAATATGACTGAGCTTTGAATCTGCTGCAAAGTGAAAATGCTAGCTCATTACTCAGGCATTGTGCTGTTTTTGCATGCTATACGACTATTTCCAGTCTCTGTGAGCTAGACAATTACATTTTTCAATACAGAGAGACATGCATTCAAATGATGCAATTGGTTACAATGCCACACAGCACAAAACAAAAAAGTATAGATTTTATATTTGGGTAGCTTATGAGTAGTATATGGTGGTTGGCTTCATATCCAGTCCAGAATCAGATTCAAGATACTATGTCTGACCTACAAATCTGTCCACAAAACCTGTCCAACCTACATTTCTGATCTTACTCAGAGGTACACACCTAGTTGCTCACTCCACTCCTCCAATGAACTTTGCCTGACCACCCCCCGCAATACCTAGTCGCATGCACGTCTTCAAGAGCTGCTCCAACACAGTGGAACTTCCTACCTCCACCCATTAGGGTAGCCCCATCCTTCACTCCCAACTTCACCCAATTTTTCACTCTAGCCTATCACCCCTCACTGCAGCTGAACTCTGGTCCCCTACCTTTTGTGTCCCTACCTCTCCCTCTAGATTGTAAGCCTTTAGGCAGGGTTCTCCTTCTTGTGAGTCCTCACCTGATTATGCACCTCCATTACTGTGCACCCATGCTATGCATCTGAGTGAACTCAATTTGCCTAATCCCCATGCTCCATCCAGTGACTGACTAAGCATTACCTTGTACTCATACTGTGCTGTGTGATCTGGTTTTTCTTATATTCCTGTATTGTCTTATTGCTGTATGTCACCCCTAAATATTGTTTGTAACTTTAACTAATGTCAAGTGCTGCGTAATATGTTGGAGCTTTATAAATACAATAAATAAATAGATAAGCACATTTGCCTTATGATATTTAAAGGGTACCTGAGATGAAAGCAGTCTCAGGCTTTAAACTTACCCAGGGCTTCTGCTAGCCCCCTTGAGGCTGCTAGGTCTATTGCTGTCTTCCCAGGCCGCTCGTGTCCCCTGCTAGATGGCGTAATCACGCATGTACGCTTGGCTGCGTGCTCCCCAGTTGTGCTCCTGTGGCCGGGAGCATTCTCCACCTATGCAGTAAGCGTAGGTGCAGAACGCTCCAGGCCACAGAAGCTCAATGGGGAGCGGGCTGCATTTGCACGATTACGCACAACTCTGCCAGAGTACCTGGCCATCCAGAGGGAGACAGGAGCGGCCCGGAGAGACAGGCTGGAGGAAGCCCCAGGTAAGTATAAATCCTGAGACTGCTTTCATCTCAAGTACAATTTAAAGGGCCTTAGGAATCATTCAATATACTGTATTTTGTGGTGCATTGAGGAAAATGCATCAGCCCTATATCAATGCAAAATAATAATAATGACAATAATAAGAATAAAATATGACATTTGAAAGTACAAATGATTGTGTGCCAATATATCTTATGCACTAGAATACAAAATACATATGGATATTCACGTACATACAATTTATTGAATACACAAAAGCAGAAAAGACATTACATAACAGCTAGTTAATATGTATATGTCATATGTATTATGCATTGCTGCTGTAGTATCTAATCAACGTCTCCATTGTAACAATGGTGCTAGATTTTCTACTTTTGAAGTAGCCCTGTGTTTACTACCATTAGGGGAAGTATACCAGACAATACAGTGTATGGATTTGACACTTCCTCTCACAGCAGAAAGGATTCTGTTTGACAGAAACTCAGAAGTAAGATAGGCCCCAGGTGTGTTCCTGTAATCCCAACTTTGGAATGTCTCTTTGAATTTGGAGTTTTGAAGTACGCTCTGTAAAACGCTAAAGTGGTTGCATTCTTCATTTGCATCTGAATGTATTTTGCTAGTTTAACATAGGTTGCTATTATTACACAGGACAGGAGTGTTTTAGCATTGACCTTTAACACTGATAAAAATGACTGAAGATGTAAAAGGATGTAATTTATGGTTGTAAGCAAAAGATCCGTGCTTTGAGCATCAGATGTGCATTGTGCTTGATGTCAGCTCTATGTTTATTGGCTTTGAGAACCTTGGCTGTGAAGAAGCTGTGCACTCCATAGCCAGAGGATATGTAAAATATGAATGCTGAGTTAATAATTCAAAGTTTTCTCTAGAAAAATGACAATAATTTATCAGCAAGATGCGGTAGATTAATTTTCCTAATAGCATTTTTTTAAATCTAACTTTCAGTTAATTTGTTACTGCACTGTACATGCATCGCAAACACAGTTTAATCATTACCTATGCATTTGTGTAAACCTTGATTGTATGTGGAAAAAAATACATTTGCATGGAAAAAAAATCTATTTTCCTTGAATGTACACACACCTGTAAATACTTCACTTGTGAGAATGAGAAGCAGGGTTGCTCTCCAAATTCGTGAATATATTATGTACCCGAAAATTCGGGTCACTTTTCATGGTTGCCGAATTCCAATCCGAATTCTGATTATTCGAATTCAAATCTACTCGAATACTGTTTCTCAAATTCGGCCGCATAATTCCGAATTCAGCCAAAAAATTCGTGTTCGAGAATTTGGATGTCTCTCTCTCTCTCTCGTAGGATGTCAAAAGCCAGCTCACATACATTGGCTATGGCCAGGAATCAAACCCAGGTTAACTGCTTGGAAGGCACTCAAGGTAGCTATGTTCAGTTAACAGCCAAATGCACTAACCAATTGTGCCACAAGCCCACAAGGTCTGCATGTAGGTAGTTGCTGCTAAATGGCTATCTGGGGTTTTCTTCGGACAACTGTTGAACACAAAGCCATCCCTGGGTGGGCTTGAACCACCAACCTTTCGGTTAACAGCCAAATGCAATAACCAATTGTGCCACAATCCCACAAGGTCTGCATGTAGGAAGTTGCTGCTAAATGGCTATCTGGGGTTTTCTTCCGACAACTGTTGAACACAAAAGGCAAAGCCATCCCTGGGTGGGGAGAGAGAGAGGGGGAGAGAGAGAGGGAGAGAGAGAGAGATAGGGAGAGAGAGAGAGATAGGGAGAGAGAGAGATAGGGAGAGAGATAGGGGAGAGAGAGAGATAGGGGGAGAGAGAGAGAGAGAGAGAGAGAGAGAGAGATTTTTTAAAATAAAAACACTTCCAAATTCTCGAATACAAATTTTTGGTCGAATTTTATTACCTACCCCCGAACCGAATTCAAATTTGGTGATTGCATCCGAATTCAAATTTTTTCTAATCTGAATTTTACCTGGACCCAAATTCGAATGTACCCGAATTGAATTTTGGTACATCTGAGCCAGCCTGATGAGAAGTAACAGAGTTGGCAGCAATAACTGAAGTGACTTATAGTAACTTAACTAGTACTAGTACAGTATAACTTAGCTATAAAGTTAAATACTTACCTCAGTAGAAGGAACGAAGAAATGGCGGCTGCTGTATAGTGTTGATTGAAGTTTATTTAAGTATATAGCAACACGTTTCAGGAGACCAAGTCCTCCTTTCATCAGGCAAAAAAACTATAGTTTTTTATAGTAATATAGGTCTCAGCTAAAGAGTGTAGCTCCTTTCCTGTGACATAACATCGACCTCAGATAAAGTTTGCAGGGCAGAATATTTAAAGTAAACCCTTTAACCTCCCTGGCGTTTTGATTCCCGCGGACGTGCGGCCGCGGGAGGTTTTTTTAACCTATTTTTTTTATCATGTAGCTAGCCTAGCGCTAGCTACATGATTCCCCCCTCCCTGCAGCATTCCTTCCACCCCTCCGCTGGCGATCAAGCCCATCAGGAAATCCAGTTCTGAACGGGATTTCCTTCAGGACTTCCCCGTTGCCATGGCGATGAACGGAATGACGTCATCGACGTCGTGATGTCACAGGGAGTCCCGATCCACCCCATAGCGCATCCTGGCGGCGATTGGCCAGGCTGCGCACCGGGTCTGCGGGGGGGCCCTCTTTCGCGGCGGATCGGCGGCGAGCGGAGATAAACGTGTTTAAAAGAAAAAATTATTCAAATCAGCCCACCAGGGCCCGAGCAGGGCCCTGCGGCATTACTGGACGAGCTGAGCACACACACACACACACACACACACACACACACACACACGCGCGCGCGCGCACACACACGAAACTGCTCTTAATTATCACTTCATATACAGGTTTGCTTACAATCTACATTATGATTGTAACATTTTGTAAACAATTAACATTTATACAATTATAACTGTAAGCTTTTTGCTTTTTAGAGATACATGCAAGAATATCCAGTCTTTTTAATGGCTTTGACACTTTTTCCCTAATTTCTGCATATGCTTGCAACTTCATTCTAGCGGAGAAAACACATTCTACAGATTTACTGCCCTCTGAAGCAGGAGTTAAATCCCTTTGCAATAACTGTGCAAGATCAGCCCATATGTTCCTATTACAAAAGTCCAAAGTCAGGCCCAAACTATACATCTTTCTTGTGATAGCCCATTTTCATTACAGTATAGTTCTTTAATGTTTACAATAAGTGCATGGTTGTCATCTGGATCCCATTATGCAAATATTGGAGGCTTTACAAATACTTAAATGAAGTTTACTTTTGTGCTATTTGTTTTATAAGAGACAAACTCCGGAAACTCTGGCATAAAAAAAAGATGCAGAAGAATGCTCTAAACCCTGTCTTTTTTATGTGTTTTTATTTTTTTTAACTACTATTTGCTGAAGGCCATCATAAGCTATACAATTGTATCAGTTTGTTAAAAACTTTGCACTTTTGCACCTAAAGAGCATCTATAGAAAATGAAGACCCTCTAAATCAATGGTGGCAGGAGTACACAAGCAATGGGTGTTTTTGCTTTGTACTGCATTGAAAAGCACAATAGGGTTGATTCACAAAGCTGCGCTGCTTCAGCTTAATGACTACAGCGCTATGCAGTCATAGTGTGCACTGCAAAATTACGCTCTTCATTGCTACTTTAATAAGCGGCTTGTTAAACTTAATGAGGGCTCCACTGAACCTGCCCGGCAGGTCCAGCAGCTTCAAAGAACAGTACTCCTGCACTTTGATTGGCCCAGTAGGCTGCCTGTCAAAGCTGCCTGGCAAGTGACAGGCAGCCTACTGGGCCAATCAAAGTGCAGGAATACAGTTCTTTGAAGGCTAGCTACTGAACCCACTGGGCTCCGGGCAGGTTCAGTGGAGTGCTTGTTAAGTTTAACAAGCCGCTCATTAAAGTAGCAATGAAGAGCGTAATTTTGCAGCGCATGCTATGATTGCATAGCGTGCGCTGAGTTAACAAGCGCTGTAGTCATTAAGCTGCACTGCTGAATTAACCCCAATGTTACCAGTGGTATTAAAACAGATCTCAATTAGACTTGATCTAAAATCCAGTGGGACAAGGTTGTGAGCAGGTAAAGCTAGGAATCTGACTTGTGCCATCCTACAACATAATTTATCGATAGACCATAGCTGGGTCTACAATGACCAATACTGAAATGGGGAAATCTGTGTGGAAAGAAAAGAAAAAAACACACTACCAATACATGCTATTCAACTATTCAATTGCCCAGGATGTATTAGTAAAAAAAAATGTTTGTCAACTATCAATAGGTCACATACACTGTAACAACACACAGGATCAAATAATCACCCGTGTCAAATAAAAGGTCACATATAATTTTATATGTTCCTACAAAAAAAAAATTGGTTCAACTGAGTTCTATAAAGCCTCAGACTAATGGCTCAAACACACAGTCAGTCAGGTGAAAAAATGCAAGACACAACCTAGTACTTGGTCCTACTACTAATAATGCAAGTTTTTATGCTAAAACCACACAGTGCATGGAGAAATGTAACACTCAGATTGTTAATGTGTGCCTCCATGCAAAAAGTGGTAACCAAATTGCCACTAAAAAACAGCTGTCATACATAGACAGCACCCGTGGCCCCCTCTGAACTCCCCCCACACAGCCACAACGCACCACACACCACTCACACATATGCTTGGTTCATGGGGTCGTCACCCCTAAATCAAAACACTTAGTGTAATATAGATGTAAATGTACGATTGCACCATGGATCAGTTCAGGTTCAGGGACCTAGAATGAAAAATGAGTACGAGAAAGTTCTTATCCACTAGATATCTAAATGTTTGCTGTGTGTCTATATATCCATATAACGCTCAAAGTCTGATAACAATTTTGATGTAATCCATCAGTCTGAGGCTATATAGCACTCAGTTGACCAATTTTTTTTTTGTAGGAACATATAATTATATGTGACCTTTTTTGACACGGGTGATTATTTGATCCTGTGTGTTGCTATATTGTATGGGACCTATTGATAAATGTCACTTTTTTTTATAATAAATCTTTGGCAGTTGAACAGCATATACTGGTAGCGTGATGTTTGTTGAGCAGTGCTTGTACCTGCCTGGCTTGCATACAGTTATGTGTTCTGTTCTACAGTCTGGAACTCTTTGTGGATCCTGGAAGACTCTGGAACATCCAGGTAGGTATCTATTTCTTTTGTTTTTTTAAATTGCTTTGGATGTACCTGACGGTATGATTATTTCCGGATTTAGGGTCTACAAGCGGTGCAAATTTTTCACAAGCATTTAGACCCTAAAAACAGGAAAAATAAACATACCTCAGAGAGATCTGCAGCAGTCCCTGCATATAACTCACTCAGGCTCGGGATTACCGCTCTGAGCTGTAGATTTCTGGCCCGAGCCTTAATCAGGGTTACTGCTAAGGAGCTTAAAGTAAACATGAGCTGAAGGTGGGGTCTTAAAGGAAGTACTGACCTAGGAAGAGGGAAACTTCTGGATCTTATCGAGGCTACCTAGGTCCTCAATCATTTCCCCATTAGTTGGGACCCTCCAGAAGATTAGATCCACACTCCTGTTCAAGCATGAGTGCGGCCATGCTACACCCGCATGAGCATGGCTGCGCCTGCATGGTAACAGGGAGCCATTCATGCACTAGCAGCTCTGGCTTACTGTGCAGGTATGGGGATACTCCTTTAGGCACAGTACAGCCACAGTTGTGGTTAAAGGACACCCGAGGTGAAAATAAACGAATCAAATAAACAATTGTATCTATCTTCCTTCTCTTAAAAATGAATTTTAAGATACTCCACAGTTTTATTTTATGTTTAAATCTACTTTGTAAGTTCTAACTGTTTTATTGTTTTTGCTCAATTACACATTCCTTGAAGTATGTCAGAGCTAAAATATATGAACTATTGACTTTTTTATCTCTGTCCTGCTCTCGGAAGCCCTTTTCTGCTAGGAAAGTGTTTTATATTTGGAATTTCTTATCAGTGAGGGTCACACTGTAGTCACTTTCTATCTGAGTCAGGACTGAGTCAGCCACTTACATACCGGATATTTAACTCTTTCAGGCAGAGAAAGGAAAAAAAGGAACACAGCATAGTTATTTGTGTGCTAGGCATTGAACATATCCACGTCTATCTCATCATGTCACATGTCACCTCGGGTATCCTTTAAGGAGGCCCCAGGCCCTAATCATATTTCCAAAAAGCCCTTATTGGAAATCTTTGAGGGTGCATGAGTGGCAACAGTGAACCGGAGGATTGATTTTGGAGAATTATATATGCCCAAGCAGGGCCGCCATCAGAAATTTTGGGGCCCCTCACACATCATCAGGCCTGGCCCCCCCTCCCTGGGCCCACTCACTGGTTGCTGTGCCCGCCTACTAGCCTCCCCATCCCTGTGCCCGTGCGAGAAGTGCACTGCGGTGAAAAATGTGCATGGCCCCGATACTGAAGAAAGCGGCATGCACAGCGTCATGCGGCAAAAAGTGGGCGTGGTCATGGTATGATGTGGGTGGAGCCAAATACTAGCAAAATACGGATAGTCCCCGGTTAACAAATGAGATAGGGACTTGTAGGTCCGTTCTTATCCTTTATCCATTCTCTCCCCCTCCTTTCTTCCTCTTCTCTTTTGTCCCCCTCTGTCTCACCTTAGTTTGTGCCTCATTTGTGTCCCTCTGTGTGACCTCATGTCTCATCTCTTTTCACCCTGTGCCTCTTTTGTCCACCTCTGTTGCTTTTTACAATCCTAGGGTTGAATAAATCAGAGCCAGACACTAATGTAACCCTACATGGCCTCCAACCTTATTTATATTTTGTAACCACTTGCCGACTGTCTAACACCATATGGCGGCGGCAGAGTGGCTCTATTATTTCTCTCCGCCGTCATATGGTGTCATCTTGTGAAGATATTTGATGGGAGCTTGCGCTTGCACAAGTGCATTCTCCCTTCAATAAGCACAGCGGGGCACAGCAATCAGCCGCTGGCAGGCTGTTTTTTTCTGTAAATTGAGTTTAACTGTATATATAGTGCTGACATCTTATGCAGCACTGTACAGAGGATAGTCTTGTCCCTTAACTGTCCCTCGGAGGGGCTCACAATCTAATCCCTACGTATCCCATAGCCATATGTCTATGTATGCATAGTGAAGTGTATGTAATGTAGTGTAGTGCCAATTTAGGGGTAAGGTGGGAGGGAGGGGGGAATAAAAAAATGCAAAACTTTGCTCTTTTTTTATTAATACATACAAAAACTAAAAGTAACAGCAGCAATCAAATACGACCAAAAGAAAGCTCTATTTATGAGAAGAAATGGGTGCAAAGTTGTATGATCGAGCAATAAATCATTAAATTTGTGAGGTGCTGAATTGTAAAAAATTGCCTGGTCACTAGGAAAATATAAACCTCTGGTCCTCAAGAGGTTAAAGGCCCTTTTGTTATTTAGCGCATGCCATATCCAAAGAAGACAATGCATAACCTCAGGAAATGATGAATGTCTTCTAGAAAATAAAAAGGTTTTCTATTGGAGAAACCTCCTTTTCTTTGAATAAACATTCTTACTTACATTCTAAAACTGAAATGACATTTTTCATGGATTTAAGGCTTAAAATAAAATTCCAGTTTTGCAGGATGTAATGGCAAACCTTATGCTATCTTAGCAACACAGGGATCATGAGCAGTGATGATCACCAGATGAAATCCGAATAGGTTTTATTCCGATTTCATCCAGGTAATTAAAGCACCTGTGCAGGTGGGTGAATCTTACTCATCAGGCGTCTTCTTTGATCCGTCCCACGGCGCCCCTCACGCTGCATTCCAAGTGCATCATGTGACTACAAACTTCCACCTTCAACTCGGAAGGCTTGGAACGCATCGTGGAAGGCGCCGAGGGACGGATCAAAGAAGACGTCTTATGGGTAAGAATAACCCCCTCGCCCACCCGCACAGGTGATTTAATTAGCAGGATGAAATCCGAATAAACCTATTTGGACTTCACCCGAGTATGTTTTTTGAGCATCCCTGATCATAAGACTTTGATGTGGGGGTGTGCAAGTTTGCTGGCAGTCAATGCATTACCTTAGCTGTGGAAAATGAGCAACATGCACCTACAGGGCAGCAAATGTGCAGTAAGGTGGGAAGTCTCTGTGCAGTCTGTACTTCCCAAAGAAAGTACAGATTCCAGGCTTAGAAAGAAGTGCAATTTTATCTTTTGCAAGCTTGACATATTGACAGTTGTTTGAAAACAGAAATGGAAATTCACTTTGTAGTAGCATCACCTTACAAAAAGCTTGTGGGGTATAGTGTTTTATACAATTGCAGCAGTAAAAAATAAAAAATAAAATAAAAAATGGAGCAGCCCCACAACTTTCATGTGCAGTAGTACCCATTCAATTTCATGTGTGGTGCCCCTCCCTCACATTCCATAAGTAGAAGCTCCTACTTTGTGCGCATCAGCCCTAATTTACTACAATTGTCATCTTCCATGTGCAGTCCTTACATATTGTATTACCCTTAAATCTTTGTTGAGCACACCAATGTGTGTGAGTGTTTTACAAGAGTTGTGCGGAGGAAAGAGATCTGCTGCTTCCTAGAAAAACCGTTCCCCACTTTCCCCCCTTGTTTAAAGCTATGTAGCCTGGTTATGGCAGAGAGGCAGAAAAACATTTTCCACTGCAGTTATTTTGTAGATACTCAACCATGATGGTCGGCCAAAAATCTTTATAAATCAGTCTGGATATGTGGTGGTAGTGGTGTGTGTAGAAGGTGGGTATGTAGTAATGTTTCTTCTTTTTCTTTTTTTTAGAAAATGGTATAAAAATTCCTTAGCATAAACTAACAGTTAATTTAAAGAGAAACTGCAACCAAGAATTGAACTTCATCCCAACCAGTAGCTGATACCCCCTTTCCCATGAGACATCTTTTCCTTTTCACAAATGGATCATCAGGGGGCTCTGTATCTCTGATATTGTGTTGAAACCCCTCCCACAGTGTGATGTCAGGACCATGGTCCTGACAGTTTCCTGCCTGTGAACCCTATTGCATTGCGGGACATAACAGCTGTTTGCAGCTGGGTCCAACTGCCAAAAAAGCAAGCAGCATCTATTTCCGCTGACATCACCTGCCAGCAGAAAAAAATGGCACCATGTGATAAATGTCAGAATGTAAATCAGGGAGAGGAAAGATTTTACAATGAGCAAACACTAACTAAATCATTTATACATATTTATTGTAAAAATCAAGCACTTTTGTTCATTACGTTATTTTCACTGGTGTTCCTCTTTAAACGAACAGAGTGTAACTTGCCTTTTTAAATCAAGAAGTATTTGCAATTATTCAGCTTTAGGGAAGCAGCTGTGGCTTCCCACAATGCATCACTAGTGAATATGCAAATTATCTCTTTATGTCACTGAAGCCAGGCTTACATGTAGAACCGCTGGCGTATAGTAAGCCTATAGCTTATAAATTTGGCAGAGCCACATCAACCCAAACACACAGACGGCCTGATTTGGACTTTTGGTCTTCCTCGGTACATGACAGGGATTGATATGGCTCAATGGGATAGAGCTTGGACCAGTACAACAGAATACCCAAGCAGCTTGGGGCGACCCAGAACCACTGAGAAAGTATAGAGGACTAAAAGAGACTGAAAAGACCTACAGGTATTTGCAATAATTCAGCTTTAAAGAGAGCCTGTGGTGGGCACCTAAAATAAAAACAAAACTAGGCTACCTGATCTGGGGGGCTGGGGGGATCAGGTAGCTGCCATCCCCGCTCTCCCACGGCCTGCAGCAAATCACTTTCACTTTTGCAACCTCTGGGGTCACGAAGCTGGAAGGAGACAGAGATCCTTTCCCAGCATGCAGAAAGGCGGGGAGCAAGCAGGGTGTGTGGCCAGGGAGAGACAGCTGCAGCTGGGGAAAGCCTGCAGGAATGCCCCTAGTGGGCGTTTTGAGCAGGGACTCCCTCTCCTCCCATTACCGTTCGAAATAGCGACAATTATTATTATATGGGGGGGCTATAGTGCAGCGGGGGGGGGGGGGGCAGAGAGCTGCGGTTTGGGGGACACAAAGGCCTGTCATAAGGCAGAGAACATGCCTCTGTGTCCCATCCCCCCCCCCTGCTTTCACTGCCTCAGGTTCTCTTTAAGTCCACCTTCTGTATTAAGGAGGCAAATTACATTGAGCGTTGCTTTTTAGTAGGAGGCCTTTTCAGTCACTTTTAGTCCTCTATACTTTCTCAGTGGTTTTGGGTCACCCCGAGCTGCTTGGGTATTCAGTATTTGTTGTTGTCTAGAGTATCTGCCTCACTGCAGTTACTGGCAATGACTTTGTGAATCCACAAAGTGGCACCCTTGAGTCATGTAGATGCCCAGATGCACTGTCAAACCCCTTTACTGTAGTAAATGTGTGACTTTTTTTTGTTTGTTTGTTTGTTTTTGTTTTTTTACAAACACAAATTACCCCCATAGAACACAGCACAATTAAATCAGTTATATGGTGTTTATGTCATCTCATATTCAGAATTATACTTCAGCAAAGATAAATACCTACATTCATCATTTTGAATGTAATTTAGTTAGGACAAAATGTAATATTTAATAAAGACTTGACCTAAATTGAACAGCGTTAACTTCTTTTCTTTCTCTGACATTAAAAAAACTTGTATTTTGACTCTGTGATCTTCATATTTTTTTTCTTATCTTCTAATACTGTAGTCATCACAGGATCTTTTAATTGTTTCACATAACCTAATACAGATGGCTTTCATTTTGTAGCTTTTAAAAGATACATCTTATCTTGAATGGCTATGAGATGAATAGATTAAAACAACATTATTGATGTTCTGGTTTTATGAAGTCTGTTTGTTCTGTCACATTAAAAACCAACTCTGTTCAAACCCCTTATCGCCTTGAGATCCAGAAAAGTACACTCTACCAGAACAGATTGTGTTAATACTAGGATTTTTAGCATTAGTGAAATATTGAATAATTATGTTTCAAGTAGTATTGCATTAGGATAAAAGAATGGGGAATGACATACGTCTTTTGAGGGGCCTCTTGTAGGCTTCCATCTCATTATGTTAACAATATGTCAAGAGAATGGTGTCAGATCTTCAGAAGGGTCTGGAATGATTTACTTTGCAAGCCCTTCTACCCGGCTTAATTATTTCGTTACAAATGGCAATTCTTTCACCCCGGTGAAGGAGCACTTTGATTAGTGCCTGAAATACAGTTGCCGTGGCCTGATAAGTATATGTCAACTCACCGACTGCCTTTATCGCGCAGTCAAACTGCAGAAAGCAGCTTTGTACACAAGGTAAATGATGTTCCTTCTTGTCTGGAGCTATAAAGTGATAACATACCATTACAACGAATAAGGCTGTTCTTTGGCACTCTTTTAACAGCACTAGTCCATAAGGTGTCTGTAATGGAAAATGAATAATTAAAATTATGTAATTGATTATTTGCAACTGCTCCACAAGTTTTAAAGGGATTCTATGAGAGGGAATTTACCCTAGGCCATGCATAATTAAAAAAAATAAAAAATGCAAGGTGCTTGGATGTGCGCTATGCTTACTGAACAAGAATCTGCACATCAGGAAATGATTGTGCAACCGGGAGCAGAACATTAGAAAATATTTATTGATTAACGCAGAATACTGGGAAACAACATGAAAATGTTCACTTTGCATTTCAGATCCCTTCATAAGTAAGCCGAGCGGCATGGTTGTTTTCTTAAACGAAAATGTCTTGCCGGTCCTTTTCCATATTTATAAGGAGCTTACAAATAAAATCAATCTTAGATTGTTTCAATTGTCTGCCATCATAATTTTCCCTTCACAAAGTAATTAGAAGCATAGCAGGTGTGATGGCCATGTCAAAAAAGTGGGATGCTGTTTTGTGTATTTATCAGCCACAATATAACTGTTACATTATGGAAAACCAATAAAATGCATCTGTGGTAGCAATGCCATCTCTTGCTATGTTTGTCAATAGCTCAAACTGTCACACATCCAAAAGTGCTGAGCCTTAAAGTGACTGCTGAGAAATGTCAACCTTTAATCCTAAGACAATGTTCATGCCCGCACTTCTCGGGATAGCTCTGTCTTTGTCACAACTTATAGTGATGAATACACGGGCATGGTCCAGATCATCAAAAAATACCTCCCAATTTTGGAGGGGGATGACTTGCAACTTCTCCTTCAAAGTGGCATTAGATTTGCTAGTCGACGAGCTCCTACCCCGGGCCTTGACCGTCTTCTATCATTCAGTTTATTTGTCTCTGACTCACAGCCCCCCCACACCCCCCCCCCCACTTGGTTATCTACACAAGGCTTATATAGATGCGTTGTTCCATAGTGTTGTTACTGTTTTGTGCATAACCAAACTCGCACGATAGTGTCGCTGGCTAATTGAGACATCTTCAATATGAAGCATTATGTAAATTACGGTACTAAAAATGTCATTTATATGGTGACATGTTTGACTTGCTCTCTGCAGTATGTGGGGTGTACTACCAGGCCCCTGAGAGCCAGGATCTCTGAACACTTTTTGGGGGCTGGCTGGTCCACCACCAACATATCAAATGTAGTGAAGCACTTTTGAAGTACTCATGGAGGTGACATTCTCCTTCCAGGGTGTGGAAAGGGTTTCTCTGCCAAAAAGAGGTGGAGATCTACGGGCACTGATAAAGAAGAGAGAGGCAGTATAGCTCTTCCACATGGGGATGAGAGCTCCAGGAGGCCTAAATGCCAGATGGGATCTGGCACTCATTACAGTGTAGTTGCCCCTTTCTCATGAATATTTTACTATTTTTCTTAAACATCATAACATTGTACTCTTGGATTTGCTTTTGTAATTTTTGGTAATACTTTTGTACATGCTGTCCCCATTAGACAGATTTATCTGGGTGTTTTTTTACATGTGAGGTGTACACAGTATTCTCCTATGTATATAGTTTTTAATTTTTAAATGTTCGTGGCTCCTTATATATTTGTTTTAAGTCCTGTGATCAGGTGACCTGTCATGGGGGGCATATGACATGCTGTGTTACTCCACCCCCTTTTTGTGGGTGTTCCCACGTCAACCCGCCCATTGTCATGTCCTATAAAGATCCGGTCATTTTGCCATGAGATGTGCTATGATTAAGGACCACCTCTAGG
The DNA here is from genome assembly GCF_040937935.1 of Hyperolius riggenbachi. Classification (NCBI taxonomy): domain Eukaryota; kingdom Metazoa; phylum Chordata; class Amphibia; order Anura; family Hyperoliidae; genus Hyperolius; species Hyperolius riggenbachi. The sequence goes on along the minus strand of NC_090647.1, from coordinate 175,362,813 downwards.
TCCGAAACATGTCAGCAAATTGCTCCTTTTACTGTTTTGGGATAAGTCCTTGAATAAATGCTACGTGACATTGCAGCGGACCCGTCTCTCTTTATCCCTGATAATGGCATTGACAGCAGTGAGACAAACTGAAGTTTCCTGCTTTTCCATTCTTTTTTTTAATTAAAAATTAATTTGAAAAAAAAGTATTTTCCAAAACAAAATGTAATAAAGTTAGTGGGGGGGAAATAAAACTATTGTATAGAAATCGATACTAATGCTGATTTCATGGGGAAAAGACAGGGGCGTAGCAATAGGGGGTGCAGAGGTTGTGACTGCATTGGGGCCTTTGAGCCCTTAGCGCCCTCCCTGAACTTCAGTATTAGCCCTTTATTGGTCCTGTGCTCATAATAATTACTTCTATAGATACTTTGAATAGTGGTAATCATTAACAAACTGTTCCCCATTGCTTTCTTGCACCTCTGAGACTGTAGTTGCCATTGGCAGGTTTTGGTGTGCCATATAAATTGTTATGAATAGAGTGCTTGGGGGCCCCAATGTAAAACTTGCATTGAAGCCCACAGCTCCTAAGCTATGCCACTGGGAAACCCCATTCATTCCAATAGATATAACAAATATACTTATTGACCAATACCCTGTTTCCCCCAAAATAAGCCCTACCCTGAAAATAAGCCCCAGCAGTAATGTCAAGCATGCTTGAAATAGAAGCCCTACCCCCAAAATAAGCCCTAGTGGCAGTTACCACACATATGAGGAAGAGGCCAGCAAGCACAGACACAGTGGTGCAATGCCGATCAGGCATTGGTCCTGTCATCCCAGCACACAGCAAGGTTATCAGCTGTACACAAAGATGACAGGGCAGGTGCATGATCAGTACAGTAGCACACCTTCAGATCCAGCTGAGAAAGAGGAGGCACAGTGGGAAGGGCAGCGGACACACAGCACAGGAATAACACAGTACAAAGGAACAGGAAATGTTCTGCTAAGAGACACTTCCTGATAGAAATATAAGCCATCCCCTGAAAATAAGCCTTAGCACATCTTTTGGAGAAAAAATGGGGAAACACAATATATAAAGCAATTGATACATAATGCTGAAATAATAATGCAACCACATTCATTACAATAGATATAAAAATTAGATTGATAAAACAATCAGTGCCACACAGGGGGTGATCATCAGGGAAAAGACTTCTGCACGCTCTCTAAAGGTGCCCATTAATGGTACAATGTCTCAAATAATCGATTAGATTGGCTGCCGGTAATGGTTCTGATTGATGCTTCTTTTGGAATGATTCTTTCAGGCTAATTGGATTGTTTATCATGTTCACCTCAGTTGGGGGACCTGAACGATTGTTTTTTCTTGAGCGCAATGATTGGATCAGACGGTCGATCATCAGTAATCTTTCATATACAATAGGAAGAGGCCAGTCATGGATTTGTGCTGATCTGTATTTTTGCTATTTGTAAAAGCAAATCGGCTCTTTATAGATCATCATTATTACTGGACAGTATTGTTTTCCACTGTATGCACTTTGCTACATTTTGCAGATTGTTTGTTAATATGCAAAGGGCAAGAACACTGACTCCTTCGTGTATGATGTGAGTACGTTTCCACTAATGTAATCCAAGTTTGATACAATTTTGCCTGATTGCAAAGATTCATTCTAATATTTTTTTTTCAGTGTTTGCACTTGTGTAAAGGGTACAGAAAATTGTAAAAAAAATTGCACTTGTATTTTGCAACTTGTAGAAAACAGCCGAGAATGCATGGTAATGCACGAAAGCTGGGAATGCACGGTACATTTTTGCCGCTTGATGTCGCGCCCAATCGTTTTCCGTGCTCAATTATGCGGGCAATTTTCTTATCTTCCATTCGTTTTTCTTATTCCTATGCATTATTGAGTGTTGAATTGATCGGGCTGGTGATCAGACATGTTGGAAGTTATCAATTGAGCCATCTAAATGGCTCAATCGAGAGGCAAAAACGTACCGTGTATTCCCAGCATTAGGCTATAAAAAAATTGTCATCTACGAGAATGAGGTATCACTTAATTTTCTTTTATAGAAGACTAGAATGGAACAATAATATGACCAAGCAATTCTTGGAAACAGTTACTGCTATATATGCAGTGGTATTGTCTATCTTAAACAGACCAATGAGATTACATTCAGTCCTGCTCACCCTCACACTTTGCTCTTGTTGCTAAAATGTGCTCAAAAAATTCTGACCAGTGAGCTAGTGATGCCAATGTTAGGCTCATTGTGCAGTAAAAATGGCTAACAATCTCATACAGCCAGCTTTAACCCTAATGTCCAAACTTCATTCACTGACCACTTCAAGTCCCTTTTGTCAAAATTACTTAAAGAATACGTGAAGAACGTAAATACAAAATTAATCTTCATCCCAATCAGAAGCTGATACACCTTTTCCAGAGAGAAATCTTAACTTTCTCTTGAATAGATCACCTGGGACATCCGTGTGACTGGATTTCAGATGAACCCCCTTCCACCTTGTGATGTCATTGACATGACCATGACAGTTTCCTGTCCATAAAACTTATTGCACTGTGGGAGATGATGGCTGTTTCCAACTTTAAAGCAAGTCATATTTTCCTGTGTGTGTGTGCGTATGTATATATACACACACACACACACACACGCACGCACGTACGCACACACACACACACACACACACACACACGCACGCACGCACGCACGCACACACACACACACACACACACATTTAGTTTTTTCTTCATGCCTGATAGCAGTAGAGATTTTGACTTGCAGACTCACAGAGAATCAAACAATATACAAATAACATAGTAAGTATCAATCATTTCTTGATTTATTTTCTATATTTTAACTTCTACCTTTGCAATCTCATGGTTTATTTTTTCCGTACTGCTTTCTTTTGGTAAAGTTGTTCTTTAAGCTCAATTGAATTGTGTGTGGTGTGTGTTTGTGTGTTGTCAGGATTAGTTTAACTTAAATAGAACCTGAGGCGGTTCCATGGGGGGCAGATGGAACACAGAGGCATGTTCTGTGCCTCACGACATGCCTTTGTGTCCCCACACCGCCGCTCTATGCCCCCCCCCCACCAGCGCGCTATAGTCCCCCGAGATTAGCATCAATATTTGTCACTATGGCCTCCATCAGAGATGCGCTGAGCCCCCCAGTTAGTGTTAGGCCCCTCCCATGGAGGATTGACTTCTTCGCAGTGGGAGGGACGAGTACTTAATAGGTTGCATGCAAGCTGTTAATGTAAACCAACATCCTCCTCTAGTGGTAGACAGGTCATGTGTATGCTCGGTGTGTATTCGACCCCACAAGTGGGGCTTGCACTCTTTTGCAGATAGGCACTAGTCTGTTTTTAAGTAGCGCTGCTCATTTCCTTGCTATGTACTAATGTAATTTGTTTTTGGTCAGCTGCTCCCACTTAACAGCCATGCTTTTGGTGTATATGCAGAGCTTCTGTTTGGGTTCAAGGTGCGTTTGTAGTTCCTGGGGGGCTCAGCGCATCTCTGATGGAGGCCATTCAGAGGCGGCCTGGTGTTGCGCTGATCCACCTTTTGCGCAATTTTCAATTTTCGATTTTATTTGATTAGCCGCACCCAGGCTATGCATATACATAGGTTAGGATTTAGTTAGTGTTAGGCCCCTCCCATGGAGGATTGACTTCTTCGCAGTGGGAGGGACGAGTACTTAATAGGTTGCATGCAAGCTGTTAATGGAAACCAACATCCTCCTCTAGTGGTAGACAGGTCATGTGTATCCTCGGTGTGTATTCGACCCCACAAGTGGGGCTTGCACTCTTTTGCAGATAGGCACGAGTCTGTTTTTAAGTAGCGCTGCTCATTTCCTTGCTATGTACTAATGTAATTTGTTTTTGGTCAACTGCTCCCACTTAACAGCCATGCTTTTGGTGTATATGCAGAGCTTCTGTTTTGGTTCAAGGTGCGTTTGTAGTTCCTGGGGGGCTCAGCGCATCTCTGATGGAGGCCATTCGGAGGCGGCCTGGTGTTGCGCTGATCCACCTTTTGCGCAATTTTCAATTTTCGATTTTATTTGATTAGCCGCACCCAGGCTATGCATATACATAGGTTAGGATTTAGTTAGTGTTAGGCCCCTCCCATGGAGGATTGACTTCTTCGCAGTGGGAGGGACGAGTACTTAATAGGTTGCATGCAAGCTGTTAATGGAAACCAACATCCTCCTCTAGTGGTAGACAGGTCATGTGTATGCTCGGTGTGTATTCGACCCCACAAGTGGGGCTTGCACTCTTTTGCAGATAGGCACTAGTCTGTTTTTAAGTAGCACTGCTCATTTCCTTGCTATGTACTAATGTAATTTGTTTTTGGTCAGCTGCTCCCACTTAACAGCCATGCTTTTGGTGTATATGCAGAGCTTCTGTTTGGGTTCAAGGTGCGTTTGTAGTTCCTGGGGGGCTCAGCGCATCTCTGATGGAGGCCATTCGGAGGTGGCCTGGTGTTGCGCTGATACACCTTTTGCGCAATTTTCAATTTTCAATTTTATTTGATTAGCCGCACCCAGGCTATGCATATACATAGGTTAGGATTTAGTTAGTGTTAGGCCCCTCCCATGGAGGATTGACTTCTTCGCAGTGGGAGGGACGAGTACTTAATAGGTTGCATGCAAGCTGTTAATGGAAACCAACATCCTCCTCTAGTGGTAGACAGGTCATGTGTATGCTCGGTGTGTATTCGACCCCACAAGTGGGGCTTGCACTCTTTTGCAGATAGGCACTAGTCTGTTTTTAAGTAGCGCTGCTCATTTCCTTGCTATGTACTAATATTTGTCACTATCTCGGAGGTAAACGTAGGGTAGAGGGATTCCCTGCTTAATACGCCCGCCAGGCAAGTTCTTGCAGGGTTTTTAGAGCTGCCATTGGGCAGCTCTCTCTCCCTGGCCATGCCCCCGCTGCTCCCCCTCCTCCCTGCACGCTGTGAATGAGAGACAGTCTCTCATTCCAGCATCGTGGCCCAGAGGTCACAAAAGTGAAAGTGGGACACTGTGGCCCACAGGAGCAGTGGGGAGCAGCGCTTTTTGCGGCTACCTGATCCGCTTAACCCCCCGGATCCGGTAGCCTATGTTTTTTTTTATTTTATTTTATGAGCCCACCTCGGGCTCTCTTTTATAGAGATATCTACACTTTAATATGTACAGTTCACTTTTACTTGTAGAATGAATGTTTCAGTTAATATTGGTTTTGTGCGGTGTCATTAGGATGTAGAATATCTAGATTCATTAGGATGTAGCATATCTAGATTCATTAGGATGTAGCATATCTTGGACGCTGTCTTTTCAATCATGCAGTCTCCCTCCTTCTTGAAAACATATAGTGTGTGGAATAAGCAATTAGCTTTGCAGTCTGTACTATATTTCTCACAGGAAAATGTAAACACTGGCTACTTAGAGTAGACAAAGAGAAGGGAGTCATGGCTGCAAGGAAGTTAAGATTGGCAGAAGCTTACTGTCACAGCATGTGGAACTCCAAGTGACATCGTTTTTCTTCCTGTATAAAAAAGGATCTGTGACTACTTAGGTAGTGAGTGGCCCACCTAAAGAGCACCATCTGTTAAAGCAAATGTTGACACATTGTATCTAAACATTTTTCTGTGATTAAACTAATTCAGTAAATATAACCAAGGATGAAAGCCGTATACATATGGATGCATTTGCTTTAACACATAGAGATAGAGCTTGGCTTGAACTCATTAACTGCGTGTGTTTGAGAAAAGGCATTACTGCAACTGATAGCATGGCATATTTGATCAACCCTCACCCTTTTATTTAGGAGGAAATGTTCTCTATGAGCTGAACAACATGCAATTGTAATGTTTGATTACCCCACGAAAGCTGACAGGTTGTTGTGTGACTGTAGCAGTTGTATTCACTGATTTTCATTTGTGTTTGCTGTCATTAAGTTATGTTATCTCTTTCTGTCACATCCACCACTATTAATATTATCGTCATTCTTTATAGCCACCATGGTGGGTTTACTAACGGGTCTTCTGAGCTGAAGAGCTGTGGAAAACAAAACATAAGAGGTCTGGTAAACATGGACTTTTTTTTTTCAGCATTGATTTTGGGTTTGTGCACTGGACGCCTGGAGCTTCTGTGCTGCCCCCGTCGGATCCGGCTGCTTTGCGGTGTCCCCCGCCCCTTCCCCTGGGCCTGCGTGCTGGTGGGCGGGCCTGGTGGATGCGCCGGGCGTGCTATTCGTTGGCGCGCCCGCCGTGTCTGCCTGCCCCGTCCCCCGCTCGCGTTGGCCCTGGGGTGGGGGCGGGGGGCGCCGCGGGCTGGATTGGACGGCGGTGCACATTTAGCCCCAGTGTCAGCTTGGTACTGACACGCCTCCTGAAGAAGCCGGCAGACCCGGCGAAATCGATTGAGGACGCCGTCCTTCGCCATGACGGTGCCTCCTCCATGTTCCTAGGCCTCCACACTAGGGCTCCTGGCTCTCATCTTCCCACATAGCCACTTCTTCTACAGACACATGGAATCTGCACAAAGACTCTCCGGAACTGCTTAGTGCCACAGCTTGCCAACCACAGCTTGTGAACTATCGCATCTAAGGACACAGTAAGAGCCCCATGGGCATATTGTACCAACAAACTCAGCTATCTTGCTTGGCTATTGACAAACGCATTGGTGATGCTAACCTTATATGAACTGCCATTGCATGTGCTTCTGTGATCTGCTGTGACCTGCATGATTGACTGGCTATGACACATCGCTTGCTTATACCATCTAAACGTGATTTGCTGTATCACATGCACTTGCCGCTGATGCTGATGTCCTCTATATGTGAAATATAGCCTATGTGCTTCTGCTATCCGCATGACCAATTGGCACATTTACACTGCTCAAGTTACATTGACATATATTGCTGTGGTGGTCTGAGAGTCTATGGAAACAGGAAGAAGTTGGTTTGCCTTGGTGTTATGTTTTACATGTACAGGATATGTGCAGTAACAAGCTCTGCATGAGACAGAATAATCATTTATTGAACTCTATGGAGCATTTTTTTTGTGCATAGTGATTGAAATACAAAGCATTTTTCCTGAGTGATCTCAGAACAGCTACAGCTTGATCAGTCCTATTTTTTGGCTGCGCAGCCATAGAACCAGTCCATGTGCACATGTCCTATATGGTCCAATTTATCAAGTGGGTAGGAGTGGGGGCATTTGGGGTCCCTGTTTTGGGGTGGTGGTTTGGGGTACATGGGGGTTTAGGTTACCGTGGTGGAATTTTAACTTTTTGTAATACTCTGATGTCTTGGAATTGCTAAATAAAGTTTTGTACTTTTTATAATAAGATTTGTCTTCAATCAGGTCACACCCCTCCTTTAGTCTATCTCACAGATTTTTTACTTTTTTTTATTTTGTATTATTTGATGGCACAGCTGTACAACTGTAACGGTTGGGTGTCGCAACTCAGATGTCTGATTATCTGGTGATCTGCAGAATCACCAATAATGCAGACGCTATACCTGATTATGTGTGATCTTCAGAATCACCAATAATACCAGTATAGCAACACAAAGAGCTGAGTGTGTAGTGTTTGGTGCAACCGTAACTTTAATAGTTTTATGAGACGTCACCAGAGGGGCTGGTGAGGTAATATCGGTACACTGACCGTGTACTAGAGTTCAAGCTCCAGCAGGCTGGAGATACAATACTGAAGAGACCGAATCTCCCGAGGAGCGGGTGATTCAGAGAGTACTGCAGCCAAGTGATCACCCGAGGAGCGGGTGACTCAGACTGTACTGCAGTCTAGGAGCAGAAGACACAAACAATACTGCACTAATGATCGCCTGGGAAGCAGGTGATTCAGACTGTACTGCAGCCTAGGAGCAGAAAACGCAAACAGTACTGCACTAAAGAATAACTTCACCAGAGGAGCTAGTGAAGCTAGCACCTCACCAGTGGTGAGGGCCCACTGGTGAGTAAAATGGTGTGACAGGCAAGGTTCGGCAACAGAGAGGTAAGTATCGGTACAGAATCGTGAGGCAGGAGAGTAATCGGTAATCAGGCAGAGGTTCAGCAACAGAGAGGTAAGTATCAGTACAGAATTGTGAGACAAGAGAGTAATCAGTAATCAGGCAGAGGTTCAGCAACTAATAAGGCAGATAGGCGGAAGTACAGAATCAGAAAGCAAGATCAGAGTCAGAGTTTTAGCCAAGAGTCATACACAGGAAATCAATACAATACAAGCAATATCCTAGTCTAGGTGTGAAGTCCTTGGCATCAACACCTGGAATCTAGTCTAAGGTCTGAGCGCTAACACGCTATGTATTCACGACAGCAGACAGGGGATTACTGACTCCTCTGGGCTTAAGAGCCCGAGGAGATCCCGAGACACGCTCCCCTGCCACCAGCCAATCAGTAGCGGCGGACGCCAAATGTGACGTCAGCTGACCCGGAGGTCAGCTGATGCGTCTCCTGGCCGCATAAATCTCATGACGGTGCGTGCGCACACGTGTCAATGCGGGCTGGAGTGCAACAGTAATACCCGTCCTCGGCGTGCTAGACGCCCGAGACACGGAGGCGGCAGAGGGTAGGAAGCCGGAGGCAACTGCGCCGGTGGTGCCGTTTGCCGCAGCTGCCACAATTGTTACAAAAACCCTTACCTAGGTCATGTCAAAACATAATGGGGTTCAGGGCATAGCTAGACTAAATGGGGCCCCTATGAAAAAAAAAAGATAGGTATGGCCCCCCTTGGTCCTTACACACCCCTCCCCCGCAAGTGCAGCCAATGAGCAAGAAAATATATATGTATATTTTTATATACATTGCCTTACAAAATCCATACCGTTACCTCCTCCCACCATGCAGAGTAGTGCAGGCAGTGAGTGAAATACTTACCTGCGTCCAGACACAGTGGGTATCCTCCATGATTTACAGCTGAACACTTTCTGTTGCTCTTCATTTAGGGTTACCACCTGATCCCTTTAAATACCGGCACATATGAATTATACATGCCTTGTGGCTCGTTAGGTGAAGTTTTGGTAAGTAGCCCCAGAACCTGTATAACTCATACGTGTCGGTATTTAAATAGATAAGGTGGTAACTCTACCTTAATCAGCTGCTAGACACATGACTTGCAGTCATTTTAACTACATCGGGTCCTGTGCATGGAAAGTGGTTATGTTTCCCTGTCAGCACTAAAGACAGCTGAGCTCCATCCTAAACAGAAGGTCTTTCTTCATGTGAACAGAAATGCTACAGCAGGGTGTGCCACTGCAATAACTGATCCCAAATATATTTTGTGCATACAAAGAAATAGGGATGAGGTTGGTGATGGAATTAAACAACTGAACTCCTGACCGTGTGATCACTTTGATTGCTAGTAGAACAGAGGCGCCAGCAGGATAAAACGATCTAAAAACTTTTAAAATGTTTGGGAGGCAGCAGTGAACTTACCTCCAAGAAGCAAACACAATGGCTGTCAGTTCAAACAAAAACATTTATTGTATACTCCCCAAAAAGATGAACCATACACAGTGATGAGAAAAAAAAATGGCTATGGTCCTTAATGGGCCAGAGCCTGATGGTCCCAAAGTTTTTAAAGAGTAGAAGAAAAAAAAATATATATATACATGCACACCAAATGACATGGTGCGTACAAGCCACAGGATCAATACAGTAATGTGAAAACAAGGAGAGAAGAAGAAACCCTGGAAAAATTAGCTGTACCACCAATAGGTATCACAATCAATAATGTTTATTAGTATATTAGAAACAACAAATCACTGCAAAAATATAAAACCATTTAAAACCATTGTGCCAGACACAATGACACAACCAAAGAGATATGCCTGGGAGGCTATTAATCTAAGGTGCCTCAACCCCTGAACTAATCCTGTATGCTATCTAATGTGCACCATTGCTCAAAAAAGAGCACAATGTGGAAAGCAGAGACCCGGATCTGGGTCGGTGAAAAAAGATATTGGGAATGGATCAAAGTGCTGGTGCATACAATATTATACAACCAATAAAACCACAATATATGTGCATATCCATGTGGTGAAGAGGTCATGCATAGGTAAATATGTTCATATAGATCAAAGGCAAACCTGCAATAATAAAAACACTTGCTGGCAAAGAAGAAGCAAACCAAGATGGCAGTGTACACGATACCCAGAGGCTGGTCCCGCTGTGAGAAATGACCGTAGCATAGTAGTGAGGGTAGAGGGAGGCACGCAAATATTCCCCGAATGGCATGGTACGAGGAGACCACTTTCTCAGGATCTGGCTGGTGGAGCAGCCATTTTTTTACAGGGATTATTTTTTTTTCTCCTTGTTGTCAAAAGTATTTAACCCATTTGCGTTCCGTCGTTTTCACTTGAGAAATGTTCACCTCCCATTCATTAGCCTATAACTTTATCACTACTTATCACAATGAACTGATCTATATCTTGTTTTTTACGCCACCAATTAGGCTTTCTTTGGGGGTACATTTTGCTAAGAGCCACTTTACTGTAAATGCATTTTAACAGGAAGAATAAGAAAAAAACAGAAAAAAACATTATTTCTCAGTTTTCAGCCATTATAGTTTTAAAATAATACATGCCTCCATAACTAAAACTCACATATTGTATTTGCCCATATGTCCCGGTTATTACACCGTTAAAATTATGTCCCTATCACAATGTATGGCGACAAGATTTTATTTGGAAATAAAGGTGCATTTTTTCCGTTTTGCATCTATCACTATTTACAAGTTTAAAATAAAAAAAATATAGAAATATTTCATCTTTACATTGATATTTAAAAAGTTTAGACCCTTAGGTAAATATTTACATGTTTTTTGTTTTTTTTATTGTAATGTTTTTTTTTTTATATTAAATATTTTGTTTGGGTACTTTTGGGAGGGTGGGATGTAAACTATAGTTTTATAATGTAATTGTGTGTTGTTTTTAATTTTTTTTACTTTTAGTTGTAGTTTTACTTTTTGGCCACAAGATGGCGGCCATGAGTTTGTTTACATGACGTCACTCTAAGCGTAACACACGCTTAGAGTGACGCAGGGGGGAGGCAACGGCCAGAAAAAGCACAGCTTCCGAGAGAAGCTGTCGCTTTTTCAGCGGGGGAGAGGAATCAGTGATCGGGCACCATAGCCCAATACATTGATTCCATGACTACCGAATCCACGGCCAGGAGTGCGCGTGCATGCGCGCGATCGGCCGCGGGAGCGTGCGGTAGCGCGCATGGTTCCTGGACGTAGTTTCTACGTCCAGGAACCAAAATAGGTTAAAGAGGATCTATATTGAAAAAAAAAAAAAACCTGGGGGATAAGTACCTCGGGAGGGAGAAGCCTCTGGATCCTAAAGTGGCTTTCCCCATCATCCTCAGCCTCCGGGATCCAGTGCTGGCAGCCCCCGAATACTGGTGAGGTAAAAATTTACCTACCACAATCCAGCAAAGGAGCAGTAGCAGATTTCCAATCAGGCTCAGGTGGAAATAGCCAAGCCAGATCAGCTACGCTCCACTGCGCAGGCAGTACTGCTCCTGTGCAATAGTGCGGACCCAATCAAGCTTGACTATTTCCGCCTGAGCCTGATCAGAAAGCTACTACTGTGTCTGCACTGAATTATGAAAGGTAAATATTGCAGGTGCTACTTACAGATGGCCCAAACAGTTCGCCGGCAAGCAGTATTCTGTGAACATCGGCTGTTCGCATTCACGACGAACAGCAAACATTTGGCGTGTATTCGATTTGCCCCCTATACATTATCATTGAGCTAAACTTTAACCCCTTACTTCACAGTCAGCAGACACCTGGCAGCCAATCAGTTAGCACCCCTTCCTGGACCCCCCACCCCCTTATCAAAAAGCAGTTGCGGTGGCCATATTGGATTAACTCTCTGTTGGCTGCTGACTTTTAGTGAGAGCAGGGTCAGACTTGCTGCAGATAGGTAGGGAAAGCATTAGCTAGGCCTGTGTACTTGATCCTCACTTGCTATGAAAGCACCGCAAACAGCCCTTTTGAGGGCTAGCACATCAGTCTCCTGTGTTTTTTTGTGTGTGACACTCTACAGCCCGCTGATGCCCAGAGCTGTGTGCACACTACTGCTTTTGCCTCATTAAGTTGCAGGCACAGAACCACTCCAGTTCATTATAATTTCACTGTATTCTGATAGTACTATTGCATTTCTCTGTGTGAGATACTCCACAGTCTACTGCCATAATGTGCATAATGTGATTTCTGCTCTTTAGGGATTAAAACCTGACTTTGTGTCAACTCCGTCATTTTTGGTGGGACTTTTGGCATGGATTCCCCTCTGGCATGCCCCTGTTCAGGTGCTAGACCTCTTGAAACAACTTTTCCATCACGTTTGTGGCCAGAAACAGTCTTTAAAATTTCTCTGCCTATTAAAGTCTATGGCAGTTCACCAGATTTGCCTGTTCGCAAACATATGTGGAAGTTCGCATTCGCCATTTGCAAATGGAAAATTCCATGTTCTCAACATCTCTAGTGCTACTGCATTACTCCGGGGGAGCCAACACTGGACCCCGGAGTCTTTGGAGGATAGGTGAAGCCTCATTAGGCTTCCCCCTTCGAAAGTAAGTATTCCCTGGGGGCTGGGGAGGGAAGGTTGTAACAGATCTTCTTTAAGAATGCTAGATATGTATGCACAGGGATTATGTCTTATAATGTATGTCATGGAGAACGGACAAGTTTTTATCAAGTTGTCGCACATAGTGCTGACATCACAAAAAAATGGCAACATCTATGTGGGCAAGAAGTAAAGAGAGAAAACAAATAATCTATGAGAAATAAGTTATAATTATCTTGTAATATGCATCTCTGGTACTTAACACACCGATGATGTCACACTGGAAGAGTTACTTTAACTTTCACTTTTTAAACTACTCATTTCAAACTTTTTGAAGTTTACAAGAGTGTGTGCTGTAAATTCCAGCACACCAATGTGGCATAGCATTATCCCCCGAAAGCTACTTGCATAAACTACAAAAAACTGCCAAAATATGCAATTGCTTTCCTTTGAAAGCTATTTCAGTATGCAATGTAAAGAGTTGGTTACTTAGAAACGTCTTCACAATATTCTGGACAGGGATTATACCTAGAGGAAGTGCTGTGAAATGCTATGAAATGCATTACAATTGTCTGCAGCAAGGAAAGGTTTTAATTAAGGAATATAATTACAGAAGTTTAACAACTGAACGTAGATCATTTTTTTTCCCTCATAAGGAAGGTTATTCCAGCTGTACGTACTTTCTATAGAACCAAGTAAATATGAATTAGTACTTGTCATTTCTGAAGCCTTGCAATCAAGCATGACATATTTTCCAGTCAGTTGCTCAAGTAAATGCACAACAAATTAAGTTTTACTTATGATGAGTTTTCTTCTCTTTTTTTTTTTTTTACATTGTTTTACTTTACTGAAGAAAATTGATTTATACACACATTTTACGAAGGTGGTTTCTGTGCTGTCAAGTACTGTGTGCCATCCCCCCTGTGGTTTCAGTAAGAATACTCCAGTGCTGTCTGCCAAAGCTGCAATTAGAGTTGTTTGAATAATAACGTGTTTTCACTAGTGGTGTTGTCAGCATTGTCTCTGGTAGCAAAGAATTAGATGGGGGTACATAGAAAGTTTTTACAATCTCATGTGATCTAGAAATACTAGATGGCTGCATCGCTCTTACATAACTACATACAAAGTTTCAGCTTTAAGTACTTGTGTGTGTATTTTTTACTGTGATCTGTTTTTTTAAAAATCACCCATTATTAATGAGGTACCATAACTCCTCTCATTATGCAAATCTGATACTGTCTTGTGCTATTTACAAAGGGATCTGTCACTGTCCAGATACAAGGACATGCAAATATATGCAAAGGTACATTCTTTTTATTATGTTACTTTCTAGCATTATGTTATTTATTTTGACTCTCTGTATTTGCATATCACTGTCATATAACCCAGCACTCTATAGAATACAGTGGCATAGCTAAGAAGCTATGGGCCCCAGTGCAAGTTTAGCACTGGGGCCCCCCAGGCATGCTATAGATAACAATTGATACAACACATCAAAACCAATCAAGGGCAACCACAGTGTCAGAGGTGCAAGAAGGGGATGGGAAACGGTGTGTTAATGATCACTATTCAAGGCATCTATAGAAGTGCATATTATCAGCACTGGACCAATAAAGAGATAATACTGTGTTTGAGGGGTGGGCCCTTTGGGCCCCCTATAGCCCAAGGGCCCCGATGTGGTCGCTACTTCTGCACCCCCTATTGCTACGCCACTGATAGAATATTTTGGGCTTGTATTTTGCTCACCATCTCTCACATTTTCTTCTACATTCTAGTGTCAGTTTTAGAAAGGGGGCCTAGTGATGCCAGCAGTATTATTTCAGGATGTTGTAAGAAATTAGAGCAATTATAGAAAACCCACACAAACAGAAAGAATATCCAATGAAAATACTGTTCTTGCTGAAGAAGCTAATTTTGGAACTTGATGTGATGCTGTAATTTCATCATGCCCCATGCACCAATGTAGAGAGAAACCATTAGTGGCTAAAAGTCATAATTTGGTAGTGGCAGGCATCCAATAAAGTAGTTGGTACCAGGGCTGCCCGCTATATATACTATGGCTATGTATAGGGGTAACTAAAGCAGTTTAGTTAGGGTTGGATATATGTATGGGGGTTCAGTTAAAGTTTGACATGGGTTTTTGGGTCATTTAGGGTTAGGCTCAAGCTTGGGGGTGGGGGATCCATTGGGGTTTGGCATAGCTGGGTTTTTTTTTAGGGTTAGGCATAGGTTCAAGGCCTCTTAGGGTTAGGCATAGGTGGGTGGAGGAGCTTGGTTAGGGGAATGTACCCATAAAGGGAGGGTTCAAGTGAAAATAGGGTAAAGTTACTGGGTAGTAAAATATTGGTAAAAATTACAGATATGTTACTACTATAACTACAAAGCCTCATAGTAAAATATTAATAAGCTTACTGATATTCTACTAACAGCTGTTTTCGGCATAAAAATTAACTTTGTGCTCTTTTTACACGTTCTTAAAGGGATACTGTAGGGGGGTCAGGGGAAAATGAGTTGAACTTACCTGGGGCTTCTAATGGTCCCCCGCAGACATCCTGTGCCCGCACAGCCACTCACCGATGCTCCGGCCCCGCCTCCAGTTCACTTCTGGAATTTCAGACTTAAAAGTCTGAAAACCACTGCGCCTGCGTTGCCGGCGTCCTCGATCCCGCTGATGTCACCAGGAGCATACTACGCAGGCCCAGTATGGTTTGTGTCTGTGCAGTACACTCCTGGTGACATCAGCGGGATCGAGGACATGGAAACGCAGGCGCAGTGGTTTTCAGACTAAAGTTAGAAGCCCCGGGTAAGTTCAACTCATTTTTCCCCGACCCCCTACAGTATCCCTTTAAACTTTTAACCCTACTGATGCATGTCAACTGTGATAACTAGCAAGCCACCCCTGAACATATGTCTATATATATATATATATATATATATATATATATATATATATATATATACATATATATATATATATATATATATATATATATCAGGATTTCCCATACTAACATTAGACATACAACAATTAGATTCCTCTGTTTATTCCTGGCTACTGCGGAAGAGAGCAGTGCTTTCGTATTTCCATGCAGAGTCACCATTAGTATCTGTGCTGGGGGCTTAAACTCACAGGCCCATATACAATTCCGTTTTTTTCCTAGGATATAATTTTTCAACTTCTCTTTTAAATTACCTTTCCAGCCCTCTTCAACTGGAAAAGTGCCATAAAGTAGGTGAAAAAGTACTATCAAAATTATTTTGAGTATTATTTTGCTTTCTAGTGGCTTAAAAGACATTTTATTGACAGACAAGTTAAAAAATATCACCTAGCAGAAAACTCAGGAGAAAAAGTTAATTGCATATGGCCAGGATGTCTTTGCTGGTACATGTAGCAAATAGATTTAATTGTTTATTGACTAAAATGGTAGGACTGAAAATAAAGCTATTTATAGTTTTTAACTTATGTACTTATAATGCACGCCTACATTTATATTTTGCAAAAGAAGTTTTTTGTTTTTTTTATTGAAAAATGGTGATGGAGATAAGATGACAATAAGAAACAAACAAACAAACAAACAAACAAAAAACACTTTGTTAGGGAACAGTTAGGGCCCATTTCCACCACAGCAAATCTGCATGCGTTTCATGCATGCAGATTCGCACAAGCAATAGAAGTGGATGGGCCTGTTTCCACTTCTGCGTGATTCTGTACGGTTTGTTGTGTAGAAAAAATATGCATGGCAGACCCATCAGAATTTGCACGCCCCACACCCGCACGCGATTCGTCGGTAATGTAACTAAATAGGAAAACCGCAAGCATTTTAGTCTTGTGGTTTTCCCTGCGTTTTTCGCGTGCATTTTCATTTAAAAACATGCCGGCATTGACATGGTTAAAATCGCATTGTGAAAAACGCAAGCGATTCCGCGTGAAAATCCACATAGAAACGACAACGAAACCGCAACCGCATGCGGATTCGTTGCAGCGATTTTCCTGTCGAAATCGCGCTGCACAAGTGGAAATGGGCCTTAGATTATATAAGGTTTTTAACCTTTTGCAGACCACCTAACGCAGATTGGGGGTTGGGTCCACGGCTCTTTTGTTCCTCCGCAACTCATATATGTGTCATCTTGCGAGAAACAAGATTTGATAGAAGCTTGCACTAGTGCGCGCTCTAATCAGCGTGCACAGCAGACATGAGTCATCAGCCTTACAGTCAATGATCGGCACTGAAATGCTGTTTATTTTATTTATTTAATTAATCAATGTTTATCTGGAGTGGCACAGCGCTGTACAAAGTATATTGTCTTGTCACTAACTGTCCTCTGTAGGGGCTCACAATCTAATCCCTACTACAGTCATATGTCTATGTATGTATTGTGTAGTGTATATTCCTTAGGCTAGGGCCAATTTAGAGGAAAAAATAAATAATTTTTACGAAATGGCGGTCTTTTTAAATTAATATAGTAAAAACTAAACATAGCAGCAGCAATCAAATACCACCAAAAGAAAGCTCTATTTATGATAAGAAAAGGAGGTAAAATTCATTTGGGTGCTAAGTTGTATGACCGAGCAATAAACTGTTAAAGTTGTAAAGTGCCATACTGTAAAAAATGGCCTGGTCACTAAGGGGGTTATAAACCTCTGAGGCTCAAACAGTTAACCTTGTCCACATTGCTGTAGGGACATATGTTTACTTTCTGCTCCAATGCATTATTTTTGTAACCAGCAGCTGGATTATAAAGGGTTCAAGGGGAGAGTAGAGGTGTCACATGTATTGATACTGCTTACTCTGGGAACAAATTTATTTGCCTAGTTTATGTGGGGTAATGGAAAAATAAACTCTTCCAAAAGCCTACAAATGTAAATAGTGGCATGACTATGCGCAATGTGCTTTACTAGGATAGAAAATTCTGCATGATTATTTCTGTTTTTTCTCTGTCAACTACAGTTCACATAATCTGATTAAAACAGAATAATGGTGCAGTTGAAGACAAGTATTCACCTTTTTGTAAAAGAACACTACATAGTAACTCTCTATGCTTCTAACAAGCATATGTTGGACAAGAATGTTTATATCCGAAAAAGGAAATACAAAATATGTACACCTTTTACTTTATACAAATAAAGCTTTTGTTTTGAGTCTTATGAAATAGGCATGTTGTAATGTGAATCTAAACATGGATCATGCAACTTGTATGCAGATGCAAGTGTTATGCGGTGTGAGACCTAGGACGATATATATTTTATTTACTGTTCAATTTCAGTAAGTAAGACCTCTTGAATCTCTGCAATGACTTACATAGGATGACAGACAGGTCCTCAAATAGTCAGTGATGGGTTACACAGAGTTTCATGCCAATGAGGAGAGATTTAAGGTGGTTATTTTATGTAAACACAATGACAATTTTTGTTATTACTTAATTTAACATTGTGTCATAGTTATACTATTTCACAAATCAGACATCACTACTTGTAGAGAAAATCCTTATGCTCTTGTCACCTGGCTATCATCATAGCTGAAACATACATGACAGCCATGAATCAGTAAGCCTGGGTAAGTAGTATAGCCTAGTATTACTAGGTGGACAATAATAGTGATCACAGCACCTAGAGGTTAACAACAATAATTTTACTGAGAAGTCATCTTTTTTTATACAGTAACAGTATCATGTATATCATTTAGTATATACCGTATCTACTCGCATATAAGCTGATCCACAAGATGAAATACCCACTTTTCCCTCAGAAACCAGGAAAAAGTGATTGACTCACATATAAGCCCCCTCCCCAGTATAGACCCCTCCGCATTGGCCAGATATGCCCCCAGTACAAGTTGCTCTTCCTCCCCATAGCAAGATATGGCCCAAGGAAGATACCGCTGTGTCTGAAAACGCCACTAGAAGACATCATAGATATGAGACAGCGATTGCTACACAGGATGAGTCTCCAGTCATTGCACCGCTAACACATTGCTGGCACGCTCCGTTCCACAAGCCAGGTGACACAGGTAATGTTGAGCAGCTCACTCTGCACACCATGATGTTGCAGAGGATATGGGCATAGACACAGCAGGGAGCCAGCTGGCAAGAGCAGGAGCACTAGTGCATGATCCTAACGCTCCTGTTCTGCTCCACTGACTCGCAAATAAGCCAAGGGGGTAACTTTCCAACACATTTTTTGTGCCTAAAATTTAGGCTTATATGCGAGTATAAAAGGTATGTTACAGCCAGAACCCAAAATTCTAGCTACTTCGGGTTCTGGCTGGACAGTATGCGTTTGTCAGAAGTTTCAGTTACTCTCATGAAGGCATTCTGTATTCCCTGTCTCCATCTCCTCCCCCTGCCCCTCTGTCTGCAGGGAGAAAATACAGGGCAGCTCATCCAGTGATCACTCCCTCCCTGCTGTGTGCTTTTAGTGCACCCTTCGTTGCCAGTATTCACTGCAGGGACACAGACTGCAGTGAAAGCCACAGAGACACCACACACAGACACTCACATGGCAGGGAGGCAGAGAGTGCAGGCGCACAGGCTGCCCTGTATATTCCTCCCTGCAGACACGTGAGAGGAGGGCAAAAGCTGCTGCTTCTTATATTGGCCACAGTAGCTCAGTCACTTTGTGCTTTGGCCAGCCAGAACCCAAAGTATCCAGACGTTGGGTTCTGGTTGTAAAATATATAAGTCAAACCTGCCTCACTCATTGAATCATTTTCTAATGTAAGTTTTTTACAGAGTATAGGCATGGACATTTGGATGTAATATATAACACAGGAGGAGACATGGGGATACAGAAGAATACATTGGGACACAGGAGGAGACATGGGGGATACAGGAGGACACATGGGGGACACATGAGGACACATGAGGCATACAGGAAGACATATGGGGAGACATGGGGATACATAAAGACATATGGGGGGCACAGGAGGACACATGAGGGATACAGGAAGACATATGGGGGAGACATGAGGATACATGAAGACATATGGGGGGCACAGGATGACACATGAGGGATACAGGAGGACACATGGGGGACACAGGAGGAGACATGGGGGATACAAGAGGACACATGGGAGACACAGGAGGAGACATGGGGGATACAGGAGGACACAGGAGGACACATGAGGGATACAGGAAGACATATGGGGGAGACAAGGGGATACATGAAGACATATGGGGGGCACAGGAGGACACATGAGGGATACAGGAAGACATATGGGGGAGACATGAGGATACATGAAGACATATGGGGGTCACAGGATGACACATGAGGGATACAGGAGGACACAGGGGGGACACAGGAGGACACATGAGGGATACAGGAGGACACATGGGGGACACAGGAGGAGACATGGGGGATACAGGAGGACACATGGGGGACACAGGAGGAGACATGGGGGATACAGGAGGATACAGGAGGACACATGAGGGATACAGGAAGACATATGGGGGAGACATGAGGATACATGAAGACATGTGGGGGGCACAGGAGGACACATGAGGGATACATGAAGACATATGGGGGAGACATGAGGATACATGAAGACATATGGGGGGCACAGGATGACACATGAGGCATACAGGAGGACACAGGGGGGACACAGGAGGACACATGAGGACACCATTAGGGGCAGAACATGTACAAGATGCTCCTGGAAATGGATGCACCAGGTTTAGTATATATATTTTTCCCTGGTTTTTGCCCTCTAAACCTGGGTGCATCTTATAATCCAGGGCATCTTATACTCCGCTTAGGACATTTTGCTTATCTTTCCTAACACAGCAAGATATACAGAAATACTTTTTGGCAAGTATTTTATACTAAGCCCAAGACACACTTACTTCTCCGGGGCAGAGGAAGAATGTTTCATTGATTTTTCAAAGTGATTATAAATTAAATGAAATATGTTTGTAAAGGAGTTGCATTCATTTGATTTAAATTGAGGTCTTGTTTTGTGTAAAGCTATTTCAACACAATTACACAAAAATGATGGCAAGAAAAAAATGGACATAATTGATCAACACTATGGGCTTGATTCACAAAGCAGTGATAACTGTTATCACGCAGTGAAAAGTGCTTTGCGCAAAAAATCGCGCTCTCGCGATAACGCAATTTTTTTTTGCACAGTAATGTTCTGTGTTCGCGTGATAAATTTGCGTTATCGTGCGAACACGAATGTTAACGCGCAAATAATTTGCATTATCGTGAGAACGATAACCGTTTTTTGCGTGAAAACGCGCTAAAACATGCGCAAAGCACTTTTTTTACAGCCGTGATAACAGTTATCATGGCTTTGTGAATCAAGCCCTATACACCACTGCTAAGCTACAATCCAGTGAGCAATTTTAATTATCTTATATCAGATGTCAGGTTTGTAGAAGCACACTGGAGTGGCATAGGATTTTTGGATGTCCAAGTGTGGTCTCCAGGCTGCACTCCCCCACATTATAAACTGAGGTGCAAGGTCAGTCCACCAGAGCACCAGGTCCGACACCCAGTATAAAGCATAAGATTTTTGGAGCATGGGGTGATTGGAGTGGGGTAAAGTCAGTATTAAAAGCGAAGAGGAAGATATTAGTTATAGGAGTCAAAGGGAAAGAGAGAGAGATGCAATATTGCTAAAGTAATTTTGGGAATATCCTCCCTAACAAAATAGATCAAAAGTGAATGAATGTATGCCACTGGCGCTCTTGGGGATTTTTCATATACTTATTTATCTGTTTATGTTGCTTTCTGTGCATAACAAGTATCTATGCATAAATGGTATCATCCTGATTCAAAACTTTGCGCACAACAAGTGAAATAACACAATATACATTTTTTTCATTTTATAATTTTAGTGACTGGTTTGCTGGGTTTTCTAGCTCCTCTTGTTCAGAGGTTTCTCCATTGCCTGCAGCCAGGGGCATAACAATAGACCCTGCAAGGTATGCAGCCGCAGGAGGGCCCAGAAGCTGCAGGGGACCCCGTGGGGTGAGAAGTTTCTTTTTCCTGGGAGACTGACAACTAAGGGCACAGAGAGAAAAAGCTTTTTTGCTCTCTGTACAATTGCTCTAATCACTGCATCTGCTCAGCCACTGGTAAGGATAGAAAGCAATGGGGGGGGGGGCAGGGACCTCATCCAAGGTTTGTCAGGGGGCCCAGTGATTTCTAGTTACACCCCAATCTGCAACTAGGCAATGTTCAGTCTGATTCATTTGTTCAGTTTCTTAAAGTGCATGGCAGTGCTGAAACATTGCGCTGATCATATGCATGTCATAAAAGAAAAGTTCATTTGGTCATGTCCAACATTGAGTTATTGTACTAGACTGTTGTATTCAGTACCCCAACCATTTGGTCTTTACTTCAGAATCAGAGGTCACAAATGGTCATGTTACTCCTATAAACTACAGGTATGTTTATATATATATATATATATATATATATATAGAGAGAGAGAGAGAGAGAGAGAGAGAGAGAGAGAGAGAGAGAGAGAGAGAGAGAGAGAGAGAGAGAGAAGGAAATTCTAGCAATGTATTTCTTTTGAAAACAATGATATATCCATTAGTTTCATCCATTAAAAGTTATTGCTTGAAAATAGTACAAGAAGCAAAAATAAAGAAAGTTGTTGCAATAAACTGTGACATGTTCATACCGCAGAGATAAATGCACAGTAGTTAATGGGAATTATTATTTAATGATTGGAGTATTTTATTTGTCTAAAGTGATTTAAGCTTGAATATAAGTTTTAATTGTTACTGAACAGGAATTACACAAAACAGTAAAATAATTTTGTTTTAACAGCATAAGAGCAAAGGCAACTAGTTTATAGAAAGTGGCGTCTGAATACGCAAAGTAAATTAATAAGAAGCCATAGACAACTGTTCCTTGCCTGCAGTTTACAAGGCTTTTAAGTCTACTCAGAGTCAGTATAAAATATTAAAACTGATTATGTCCATATGAATATGTCCCCATGTATGTTGGTAATAGAACTTATTACTAACAACAACCTTATAAAGAATCACCCCCTCTGTAGCACGGCACTGAAACCTCTGGTCTGTCTACCGCGTATGTAGTGTATTTTACCCTTACCGCCTCCATGAGCCATTTTTACATTTCAGCTCTCCTCCCATTCATTTGGCCATAACTGTATGGCTGCTTATCACATTGAAATCATCTATACTGTATCTAGTCATTTGTTTCACCACAAATTAGGATTTTGGGGGTAATACTTTTTAGTAGTTAATTTATTTTCTAAGTATCTTAAAGAGACTCTGTAACATTAAAAAGATCCCCTGGGGGGTACTCACCTCGGGTGGGGGAAGCCACCGGATCCTAATGAGGCTTCCCACGCCGTCCTCTGTCCCACGGGGGTCTCGCCGCAGCCCTCCGAACAGCCGGCGACTGTGCCGACTGTCAGTTCAATATTTACCTTTGCTGGCTCCAGCGGGGGCGCTGTGGCGACTTTCTGCACGGAAATAGACGGAAATACCCGATCTCCGTCGGGTCCGCTCTACTGCGCAGGCGCCGGAAACTTGCGCCTGCGCAGTAGAACAGACCCGACGGTGATCGGGTATTTCCGCCTACTTCGGCGCCGAGAGGCATCAGAGCGCTTGCGCAGGAGCCAGGAAGGTAAATATTGCGTCACGGCTGTACGGAGGGCTACAGCGAGACCCCCGAGGGACGCAGGACGGCGTGGGAAGCCTCATTAGGATCCTGAGGCTTCCCCCACCCGAGGTGAGTACCTTCCAGGGGCCGTTTTGTCGTTACAGTTCCTCTTTAAATGGAAAAACAAGGAAAAAAAATCACTATTTCTTCATTTCCAAACCTTATAGTTTTAGAATAAACAATGCAGTTATAGATAAAACCCACACATTGTATTTGCACGTTTGTCCTGGCTATCACAACATTTAAATTATGTTAAAAATAATATTTGGAAATAAAGGTGCATTTTTACGTTTTTTTGTTATGTTTTCTCACTGTATACTATCAATAATTACAAGCCTTTATCTGCAAAAAATACCAGTAATATACCCTCATGGCATACATAGTAAAATAAGTTATGTATTCTATTTTAAATCTGTCTTCATGTTTTCTTTTTGCAAGCACTTTTTATTTTGACACATATTATATGAAAAAAACTGTTTTATTGTTTTTGCTTCAGTTTGTCACTAAAACAATTCACATAACATAGCCTTCAACCCTAAAACCTACTACAATTCATTTTACAATGTATCACTGTTAACATTATATTACATATGGCTCAAATAATAGGTATCTTGGAATTTACCAGGTCATCAACTCCAAAGTGTGCATGTAGATTTCTACAGGCTGGTTTTTACACAAAGTATTTTAGAGTAGTAATGCTCACTTGGATATTGCGGAATTGAAATTTCCGAATTTCTGATCGGAAATCCAAATTTCCGATCGAAACTCGGAAATCGGAAAATGGAACTCGGAAATTGGATTTCTGCGGAAAACTGCATTACCACAACTCGGTAATTTTAGCCCAATCACAGAACTCGGAAGCGTTGGACCAATCAGAGAATGCCGAGTCAACTCAGAAGTATTTGGCCAATCAGAGAATGCAAAAAATGACTAAAAAAACACCACTCGGAAATCAGAAATCCAAAATCGATTGGAAATCCGTGGAATCGGTAAATGGCATTGGCGGAAATCGACATTTCCGACCATCCCTATTTTAGAGCCATTCTTTGCTTGGATTGCCCCAGAACAGTATGACCTGCAGAAAAAGGCCTCTTATTCGACGATTATGGAAAGCTAACAAACGTGGCTACTCAAAGGTGTATTCTGTAGTCTGGGCGAACACAAGCTCATCGAGCTGCCATAACACTGTTTAATAGCAGACTGCACTGGGATTGGGTGTTGTCCACTATCCAACATTATTCAGACTTCATGGAGATCAAGATATGTCAACATTTGGTTTGAAATATGATAGATTATACCAGGGGCATAACTAGAAATCACTGGGCCCCCCTGCAAAACTTTGGATGGGGCAACCTCCCCCTCACTTTCTGCAAAGGTAAACTGAGAACCAATGTTATTCAATTGGCTAGTGCACACTTCAATTTCTTTTCCCCATGCAGATAAAAGCAGACAGCTGTGAAGCACTGCAAGCATTTTCTCTATCAATAACTTTACCTTCTGTGATAAAACGTGTATGTTTTCACACATGCGGACACATATGGGGCTCGATTTTCTAAAGCGTCATCCAGGGGCGGCTCTTTGCGCACGCAAAGCATTACTTGGTATGATAAAGGAAGGTTTGCGTGCGATCACTCGCTTCAAGCGGGTGATCGTGTGCAAACCTTCCTTTATCACATGGAGTAATGCTTTGAGCGCGCAAAGCGCCGAGCGTGGCAGATCGCGTGATAACTGCTGTGATAGCAGTTATCACGCTTCAGAGAATTGAGCCCATGGTGTGCAGAAAGCACATACACAAAACTGACAGATGAGTGTGCTCCCAGCCTCAGCTTATTACACTCACTCTGTCCATCTCTGTTGGAGCAGAACTGGCTCTGCAGACTCCTCCAGCATCACTACAGTACAGCACTTGGGGAGAGGGAGGAGAGGCTGTGCACTGTGCACAAGACCTTGCTGTACACACTGAATAGGGACTTTCTACAAATCTTTGTCTACAAAACTTTATATGACTCCTTATCAGTGGCTCAGACAATGCAGTCATTAGAACAATTGTGCTGAGAGCAGGACGTTTTTTATCTCTGTACCGTTAGCTCTCAGTGTCTCAGGACAGGGAAAAGAAACTTCTTCCCCCTCGGGGCCCCCTGCAGCTTCTGGGCCCCCTGCGGCTGCATCCCTTGCAGGGTCTATTGTTATGCCCCTGGATAACCCAGAGTATATATATATATATATATATATATATATATACACAGGGGCATAATTGTAATTCTTGCCTGGATTAAATGTTCCTGTTTTGATCAGGTGACAAGTTGAAAACTTTGAAGGATCAACACTTGTGAATGGAGATCTAGCTGCATATACATATTGACCCTTATTCAATACACATTTTCTCCTAACTTTTCTGC
The DNA here is from genome assembly GCF_040937935.1 of Hyperolius riggenbachi. NCBI lineage: Eukaryota > Metazoa > Chordata > Amphibia > Anura > Hyperoliidae > Hyperolius > Hyperolius riggenbachi. The sequence continues at coordinate 175,337,180 of NC_090647.1, read as the reverse complement.
TAGGTGATATTTTCACACTTTCTCAATAAAATGCCATTGTAGGTCACCAGCAAGCAAGAAAATACACAGAATAATTTTTACAGTACTTTTTCACTTACTTGTTGGTCCTTTTTCAAATTGCAGAGTGCTGTACAGTTATTCAACCAGTCCAGAAGATGAAAAATGATCTCTTAGGAGAAAACGTAGAAGAAAAGGTGAATTAGGGCCTATGTGCTGCTGTTCTCTTGCCAGAGACAATATTTGGTGTAGTTTTTGGGTCTAGAGTACCATTTTAAATTAGGTGTTTATTTCTAAAAAGTTATAGGCCTTGTTCACACTATAAAAGGCAATCACAATCACTGACCACTAGAGATCGGCAAAATGAACGCAATAGCTCCCAGTATAAACCAGCCCATAGACACACTTTATCAATTAAATGCCTTTTAGGCCACCAGCAAGCAAGCAAATACTCAGAATAATTTTGACTGTACTTTTTCACTTACATTTTGGTACTTTTTGAATTGCAGAGTACTGAAAAGTTTTTCAAAACAGAAGATGAAAAAATATCACCTAGGAAAAAACTTAGGAGAAGAAGTGAATTGGATTGGGGCAGGGGCGTTGCCATCATCCCTAAAGATCCAGGGCACTTCTGGGCACCAAGGAAGGGAAATCATGTGACATGCTGTGGTGCTGTGGGCATGGCAATGACAGGTTGTGGGCATGGCTAAATACGGGCCAAAACTTTCAGTATGTCCCAATAATAATAAAATAAATCTAGTTGTCCCCCACATAGCAAATGGGCAGCATCTCTTCCACATAACAGCCAAGATATCTCACACATAGCAATTAGGCAGTAAATCCCCCATTTAGCTATTAGGCACCATATCCATCACAGAGCAATAAGACTGCATAAATCCCCCATTTAGCAGTTAGGCAGCATATCCCTCTGCATAGCCGTAAGGTTACATATGCCCCACATAGCAATTACAGTAAGTGAGTGACACATAAACCACCACAAGTAGACACCATGTTTGCCATATAGTAATTGGGCACCCTGTTCCCCACATGACTTTGCACCATATCATTCACATTAAGGTCAGCAATTAAGCAGTGAGAAAAAGTACATTATTTTCAGTGGGTGAGCAAGGATATGTGACTCCCTTTACTGCACAGCTAAGAAAAATTCACTTGGTGATCTGTCATTACTTCTAAGTTATGCCCAGTTTCTTGTGGCCAGAAACCCTGCTCACTTTCTCATAGTATCCATCTTTCTGCTTTCCCCTGGATATCACAGAGACACAGGCTCACACTAGTCACTAGATATGCCTCCTGCTTTCCTCCCTGGTGTTAGGTATCAGACTTCCAGGATATATTATGCCCTTTTTGTGTGCTGGGGGTGTGAGGGAAGTTGTGGGGGAGAAACACTCACAGACACTGCTGATTGCTGCCTACAGCACCAAACACATTCCTCCAGCCTTGAGCCTTGTCATCTTCTCCTCCTCCTCTTCTTCAAGCATCCCAAGCATTTCAAACGGCAGCTCTGTTAACATGTATCCTCCAACCCAGCAGCAGCAGAAACCTGTATTCTTCCGCCGTGCGGATTTATAGAGTTTGTGTGAGCTAGTATGAATAGGCAGCAATAGGAACTATTTTTTTTTTTTGCAGTGGAAGTGCACTTTCGGGGCCCAACAGGGATGATACGGGGCACGAGCTAGGGATAAATTGAGCTAACAACGCCACTGGATTGGGCCTATATGACTTGAAGAGAGGAATGCATGTTTTTCTGGTTTAGTTTTTGGACTTTGTATTATACATGCCCTCATCTAAAGTAATATTTTCATTGTGATGGTAGTGATCTTCAATCAATTAATTATATAGCTTACAATGATTTAATCATTTCTTCATATCTAAATTATATTTCATTTTAACTGTCATCTCCTCGATTCACTGAATATGTCATGAGCTGTTTATTTGATTGTATGCATTGATTCAAATGCATTTCCCAGATTGTATTTGTAAGCTGAGCTGAAGCAGTATCAAGTGGTACATTATTAAATTACTGTTAAGGAAGAAAGGAGTGCCAGTTTCAAAGTTAGATATAATATGAGTTTTATTTCCTACTGATCTTGCCTAGCCTCCACACTAAACCCATTTGTCTACTGGAAATAATTGCAATAGCTATGCTAGTAAATTTCTGCATGGTAAATCATCACATTTGGAGCTTCAGTGCTTGCTAATGCTATAACATTTATTAATAGTTCTATGGAAATACAGTAGTAACATTTAGATATTCAAAGCATACATAGGCATTCAAGGTCCATTTGAGTAAAATGTCATGAGCAGACCTAAGAACTTTTCAGCTGTATTAAGGGGGAGAGCCATTCATGTACTATATTCCCATTATCATCTGTATGTTGCACATGCTTATTCATTTGCTTGGGCACAGAAACTAGAGCCAACACTGGCATATGAGGGGCACAGAAGTGCATTTATGGTGGCCCAACCTGCTGCCATTAAAATCCCTGGATGCTTTAAAGTAGTAGCTGGTCACCGGAATCTCATATAACCCTTTCCCACGCTGTGCACTACAGCATTACTGCTATAGCAGTGCCTAGTTTCGGCATTCGGCGCTGATTACTGTGTGCCAAAACCACCTGCTTCACCAGAGAACCAGTAGAGATGGTCAGTAGGATGCTAACAATTCTGTAATGATGCAGCTTTTATGCAAAAGTATGCAACTTGAAATTGGACCAATCAAATACAACAGCAGTATAGCATGATTTTAACCTACAGACCCGGAGTTCCACTCACTTAACATGTCCCAATTGTGAAGGGTCAACTTGTTTTATCAATTTAAAACTGCTTGCAAATAATTGCACCTAGCCTGGAAAGTGTCTTTGCATCTGAAGATGTGTGTGTGTGTGTGTGTGTGTGTGTTGGGGGGGGGGGGGTTGGTTAAGTTAGTGTTGGACAGTGACTGAAGAAGTGGGGACTGCACCATCAAAACATTTTAAGGTGTTCACTGAATTTGAATTAGGTGTGCCTAAACAGAGGCATGGCATGTAAAACTCTCAAAACCAGACTGGAGAACCTAACTCAGAGAGTGACCAAGAATGCAGCATGCCCCACAAAAAATAAAGGTAGCATAACAAATAGGCAAGCTTTTCTCCCAGATAACATAATTAGGCAACATGCATTTTCACGTTAATAGTACTCAGAACTTAACAGATGGTTTCCCTCTCCCTCCTCAGTAAGCCGCTAATGTCAGAGACTGAGGAACAGCTAGCTCTAAAATGCAAACCTCCAGTAAAAGAATGGCCCTAAACAGACCTCCAATAACAGACTGCCCCCACAGTGACAAACTGCACCCCAATAACAGAAAGCTACTCCATGACAGACCACAGTAACACCCAAGATTGCCAGTAAGTGACAGGATTCCACATGACATTCAGGACTTCATTTAATTAGCTGAACTCCTATGATCCTACCCACAATGTTAAATGAGTCTAGGCAGTCAAGCTGAAGCAGGGCTCCAACTGACTGGATGGGATGCTGAGGTGCATTGCCCTTTGCTCTGTAAAAGAAGAGGCACCCTGGGAATGTGCTATACATGCCCCCTTGTAGCTATAACTCTGTATTGGTGTATATTTACAATCCAATTCATTTTTTCCATTAACTCAACATAGTACTACTTCCAGAGTTGCACCATTGGTTATTTTTGGACTGCCCATAATAGTGATAATAAAAAGCAGAACTCAGACTTTCATTTGAATTAATGCTACAGGACTCTTGTATCCAGGGGCAATATACAAGGTGCTTGAGGGTGCATTGAGGTATATCTGAGTGCCTGCATTTTACCTATTCTATTGGGCTGAAAATATTAAATAGGAGTGAAGCTCATTTTAATGAAAACATACCAAAGTACTGATAAATAAAAAAAATACCGTTTTGAACCTGACATACTCACTCATGTCCAAAAGAAGTGTGCCCTCGATCCCCAGGGCACACTGTAAGAATATAATAAATAATTGGGTTATGATTGACAGGCAAATCAGTGTATCTATAAATTGCACAACATACTGGTACCATTTTCTTCTAGCAATGGAAAAAAATGAAAACATTAGTTTAATACAAAAAGTTATTCCTTCCTAAAAACATGTGCCTGTGTTGATCTAAGTTAGCAGACTGACAAGCCTTCATCTGTATTTTACGAGTTGCACACATCTGTATTGATGCTGGCAGACATAATATTAAAGAGGAGCTGTTAAGTAAAGGGTCTTAGAGAAAAAAAACACATATATCAGTAGCTAAATATTGGCTGTACTTACATTACATATGCATTACACTGTCCACGTTTGGATTTCACAGAATTTTTTATAGTATTTGCAGAGAATGATGCTCCTGACAGCTCATGGCAGGTTCCATGTTTGTCTGTCTTGTATGAAGCCAATTGTGATGTAATATCCTCACTTACCCTGCTTCCTGATTGATGATTTTTTAGCTCTCCCAAGTTCCAGCCCTCAGACACTCCCACCAGTCTCTGGTCTAATGGGCATATTGTTTGCAGCAGAGGGAGAGAAGCTGCAGTTCCCGTTTCTTCCAGACATCCACTGTGAACCGGATCTCGGATGATTCGACTCACAAAAAAGATCCGGATCAAAGATCCGAATCATTCATGATCCGAATAACACTACTGTGCAGTGAATATTAGAACAATAGCGGACTCCTGCAGTATACTCTAACACAACATGTGCACTGTGAACAGCATATTGATTTTTCAGTGTTGTGAGTTGGGCTGCTGCTGTAACATGAGCCTGTAACTTCCCACTGTGAAAGCAGCCTTAGGGTGGGATAGGGAAATTAAGGGGAGGACCAAGGGAGTACAGTAGGGAGAAGAAGCAGCCCCAGCATGCTCTGCAGTATCTGTTATGTGGCCTGCAGCCTGCGGCCTCCTTAGGAGCTTGGGAATAAAGAGGATTGCTATTCAGCAAACAACAATGTAAGAGAGATTTTTAACTTCAGTATTGCCTTTTTGGCTTAATAGATGTTTAAATTAGCTTCTGTAGCCTAAAAGTTACTCTTTAACAGTTCTGAAAAATTATATTAAGTAAAGTTATGCATGTGAGTGAACTAAATGTTTTACTAGCCTGCAAGAACTGTAAACCAAACCTATGGAGGCTTGCAGGATTACAAATAGTGACAAGGCTGTGTACTGTTTCACCACGGAGGTTCAGTTGAGCCTTAGGGAGTCCTCATGTTTGGGGGACTTCCTGGTTTAGATGCCAAACAACACCTCCTCTTGCTCATGCCTCCATTTGCTCCTGCATTGCCTCTACCTGTACTTGCCATGCCTCTCTATGGTCTTTGCCATAGACTCCACCATCATATCTCCTCTCCAGTCCTCCTAGTGACATAATTGTCTTGTGCTCTGTAATAAAGCTGAGCTCTGATGGTGATCCTGGGAAAGCTATTGCTTATCAAGTGCATCTATAAGCATATGGTTTCTACAAACAATCCTGGAATGTCTTCTGCTGTCACCACTCCTGCTCTTCTTTTATTGAAAAAAAAATACACAAAATGTGATCATATTTCTTAAATGAATAGGTTTGCATATAGTTATGTTAAATCATAATATGAGATCATATGGCGGTGTTACAAAAATAAATAATGTGTGTTTTGTTTTTTTTAACATGGGTTTCAACATCTATTTTGATGTTTGCCAGATAAAAGCTTGCCCTACTTCAACTCACCTAAAGCCTTGTACACAAGTACTGTTGCCCACAAGAATTGGGACTTCATCCCACAGGCAAAAGTTCAGGGCTGAGTTCTGTACAGACAGGTTCTGCTACTAAAGAGCGGGTTAGAGGGAGGGGAGAGATGATGTGCTCTGTGCACAGTGGCATTTGGGGGTGAAGAACCATGCTTTTGGCCTGCATTTTGGAATCTCTGGGCAATACACTGGGGCTGCCATACACATACTACATTTTTGGCAAAGGCAGCCACTTTGGCCAAGAACTATCCAGACTGTGTACAATGCCTAAGACTCACACATTTTTAACATCATCTAAACAGCATAGAAAACATTTACACTGTATATAAAGAAATAATATTATTTTAGCTTTATCTGTCAGCTGGCTGTCTGCATACCTCCCAACTTTTGTAACCAGCAAAAAGGTACATTAAGACACGCCCCCACTACTCCTTTACCCATGCCCCAATTGTATATGCACCGCACCCCTTCCCTCTCATATACCATTCCCTGGTCTCTAGTGGCCCCCTCCCTATACAGTTTTCTGGAATCTAGTGTACCCCCCATGACATTGGCTTTCCTGGTAGTCTAGCAACCCCCACCCTATCCCCAGTGGCTTCACTGGTAGTCTAGTGCTTACCCTTTACCTTATATGCACCCTACCCCTTGTGACCTGTGCTGTTTCCTTCCAAACAAAAAATTGATTAATTTTGAGTTTAGAGCTGTACACAATTGATCCCTTTCTTGATCAGAAGCAGATCAGAGATGCCAGATATTATGCCAGATATTATTGTACAACCCGTCAATTTGACAGCAACATTGCATGGTGTATACCAGTCAACGGGAGTCTGAGGACATGGAGAGGGGTCTTAACTTCATTCCTCCCATGGGGAGTTTTATATACACTTATACAATAGTAGACTCAGGAGGGGAGCTGAGTCTACTACTGTATAAGTGTATATAAAACTGAAAAGTTTAAAGGTGGCCATACACTCTTCAGATTAGCAGCAGAGGGATCATCAGATAGATTTCTGATCTATCTGATGTGTTTAGGAACATTTTTTACTAGGAACAGATTTCCAATAGCTTTCAGTATGACATCTCTTGAAAATTGATCTGATGGCATTTTTTTGCCATCAGATTTCCATTAGGTCCAATGCAAATTGATAAGCAATCTCAACAGATCGACCTAGATTTTCCAGCATGTCAGATCGATTGAAATCAGTTGAAATCGGCCGGAAATCAATCGATCGATCAATCAATTCAGCTCAGTGTATTGGGCTCCTTAACACAAAGGAAAAGAATCACACCACTCCAAATGGGGAATGGATGGATGGATGAAAGGCAGAGATAACAGGAGGCTGTAAAGCAAGAGCAAGGTTCTGCTAACAACAGGAAAGGGGGAGGCAGAGGATTTGTGCAGATAACATGCTGGGCAGCACTGACCAGTGAAGTGATTTATGTTGCACAGCAGCAGCAGGAGTAGGAGACCGTGGTGAAGCCATACAGTATGTGAAGCGATAGAGGTGCCCAGACTAGCACATGAACAGGCATTCTGCAGGATGAGAAACAGATCTAGAGCTGATTTGACTTTCAGCTCCTGTAGCTCTTGAGCACTCACCCTCTTCCTTCACATGTTGTATGCTGTATGGCTGTAACACAATCTCATCCTGCTGCTGTGCAACATAAATCACTACACTGGGCAGTGCCTGAGCTTCCTGACTAAGTTATCTGTGCACCGTCCCTGCTCCCAGCTATTTGCAGACCACTAAAAGCACTGTGTAAAGATAAATTCAACCATCCCAATCTCTCTCTCTTCTTAGTAAGGGGGCTTTTAGGACCATTGTAGTCCCTTACACACTCCAATGAGTTCTGGGTCACCATGAGCTTGCTGGTTAGTCTGTACCTCTCGGTTTACAAGCCCTACTCCATAGAGCCAAATTAATCCATGCCATGCACTGATGAGGATCAAACAATCCGAAACAGTCTGTATGCATGTTGGATTATTATGGCTCTGTACAATTTAACAAGCTGACACATCATTGCATTCCAGCGGTTCTGGAGGTGTGTTTAGCTTCTAAGGGTACAATGGTTAATTTGCATATATTCAGCAGTGGTGCTCTGGGAGACATCTCGAGCTCACTCCAACCTGAATTATCGCAAATTCTTTCTGTTTTAGGAAAGCAAATTTTTGTTTTTCTTAACATCTTAGTAAGGGGGCTTTTAGGACCATTGTAGTCCCTTACACACTCCAATGAGTTCTGGGTCACCATGAGCTTGCTGGTTAGTCTGTACCTCTCGGTTTACAAGCCCTACTCCATAGAGCCAAATTAATCCATGCCATGCACTGATGAGGATCAAACAATCCGAAACAGTCTGTATGCATGTTGGATTATTATGGCTCTGTACAATTTAACAAGCTGACACATCATTGCATTCCAGCGGTTCTGGAGGTGTGTTTAGCTTCTAAGGGTACAATGGTTAATTTGCATATATTCAGCAGTGGTGCCTGGGAGACATCTCGAGCTCACTCCAACCTGAATTATCGCAAATTCTTTCTGTTTTAGGAAAGCAAATTTTTGTTTTTCTTAACATCTTAGTAAGGGGGCTTTTAGGACCATTGTAGTCCCTTACACACTCCAATGAGTTCTGGGTCACCATGAGCTTGCTGGTTAGTCTATTCTTCAGAACCAGCTGGCTGCTTTGATTGGTCCTCTGAGGAAAAGCTTGTACATGACTGTCTGAGACAGCACTGGTAATAGCAGGGGTTGTTCCTCCCTCAGGAGTATCGGACCAAATAGATACATTACAAACTTTACTGGCCACTGAGAGAAGGGGCTAGCCCACACATGTACCTGCAATAATTGGCTAATCAGGAGAGAACCCAGAGGCTGCAGCTGAGCTGCACAGACAACTATAAAGAATTCAAAACCGACACACACAGGGGTTTGCCATGGGACAGCGGGACATACCTTACAACCCAGAACAATGCAGCTGAAAATTGGATGGCTTCACTTCTCCCTCATTTACATTGCTTCTATCCCCTCCCTCTCTTAAGGTGCCCAAACATCTAGCAATGATAGGCAGAGACAAAGAGACAGCTCTCTCTGAGCAAATCTGGTCTGAGAGAGATCTGTTGGGTGTCCATACACTACAGGGCAATTTCCTGTTGACTTTAGGATTAAAACTTCTGGGAATCAGCCTCATGACACCACCTACCACCCCCGGTCGCATACCCCCTAATGTTTTATGTGCCCCCCCCCCTCCCCTGGTGCCTGTGCATTTAGATACTTTACCTGTCTGCTGTCCCTCGAGTGTTCACTGTACTTTTGCATTGGTGCCTCATGTGGCTGCCGGCAGTATAGCATGTGAGGCATGTGTGTGACATCACGCATGTGCCCCATGTGCTATATGCCAGTAGTCACGTGGGACCTGAATGCAGAAGTACAGCAGAAATTAAATAGATTGGGTAACAAATAAAATATTTTAATGCACAGCCCCTGGGGGCACATAAAACATTTGGGAGGGACAGCGGCAGGGGGTTTCGTCACATTCATCGTTCATCATTGGTCCAGACAGAGGACTAATGGGGAGCCTCAGCGGGAGCTTCAAAGATGCTTTGCCGGGGCTCCAAGATACAGTAACTACAGCGAGAGATACTGTAATTAAAGCGCCAGGACTTGTCTACCGGCAGCAGGTAAATTACTCAGGAGCTTCTGCGACGTGAAAAAGGCCCGGCAGGGAGCTCTGGGTGGCTCATCAATAAAGGAGATTTGGTGATGCTGCCATTGCCTAATTTAAGAACTCGCCAGTGCTTATTGTTGGCAAGTTGGGCAATAGAATATGGCCCTATCTATCTATACCTGCTTATAAGCAGGAAATAAAAGGTGTCAGCTAACTGTAACGTTTTTGTTTTGTTTTTGGTTTGCTGATGGATTTCTAAAATTAGCCTTTGTATATGTTACATTTTCTACATAAATACTGTATGCTGAATGATTTCAGTTTTTCCTAAAGATATCCTGTAACTTATAAGGTTGAGCAAGTCATGCTCACTGATGGTTAGCTAGAATAGCTGAGATTTAAGTAAAGATGTCTGTTTTCTAAAAAGAAAAATAAGGATACATTGCTTCTAAATGACATAAAATATTTCTGAAATTTTAGCTTATATAACATTCTTGAACCTTTCAGAATTATTTTACAGTGCACATATCAGCTGACAGTTTTTCCCCTGAAGACAGGAATGTTTGCAGACAATACAGATGCATGATGAAAGGTTTTTTGGATGCATTTTCATAAATGTAGTTGGTGATTTGGTCATGGTCAATAAAGGTGTTCTTATTGCTAAGAAGTAAAAGTAGATTCTTATCTATCATGCAGTACCACTAGGGGAGGCATCTTGTTTGTCTAAACTTTATTTGGCAGTATGACCATGACCCCAAATACACGGCCAACATGAAAACATTTTAAAATAATAAAGAAATATCCTCAGTAAAAAGAAGCATGAGAAATCATGAAACAGATGGTATGGTCTCCAGAGAGTCCTGATCCCAATATCATCAAGCCAGTCTGGAAATATTTGCAGAGGCAGAAGCAAGTAATTAAGACATCCAAATGATATACTCTAGGAAAGTTTCTAATAAAGAAACTCTATTTTTTTATGTATTAGTAGTAGTATTATTATTGTATTATTTTCTATGTGTTTTTTTTTTTGGGGGGGGGGGGTGCTTTATACAGATATATATTAAACTCTGTTGTTGCTACAATTATACATTTCTAGATAAGGTTTATGACACTATACAGTGCGTGTATATGCACAGCACAGCAGGAAGGTTGTTTTAATACATATTTAAGAAGCGTGGTGCAGGATATTGTCAGGAATTAGACAATGGATTTACTATGCTGTCAGCAACAGATCAATTCTGTTTGAGTATGGGCATCTACAATACTGGGATTCGAGACACTTGGCAGTGGAATATGTCTAATGTAACATTGTTTTCATAATGAGATCTACAGTAATATTGGGAACTGAAATACGGTTTTACTGTTTTGCAGAACACATTTTGAAATGTTCTAATACTACAGAATAAAATCATTCACATCTGTCTGAGGTTATGAACATGACTTGTCACTTCAGTCATAAAAAATTGATGACGTTTCAGCTTTAAAGTAGCTGGATTTAAAATTCATGTTGGGCATAAAGCACATAGTGCCAGTGTTTTTTAGCTTGTCGTTATTATCTTGGAACTCTTGTTGCCACTGTTCTCACATATTGCTCTTTGAGTTCTATAGCTAATTGTAATCGTTTATTTACATGACAAGTATTACTTTGCCTGTATGTACTGGCATTTTGTACTTATCCTGTAGTCCTAGTGGGGAATACAGAGAAGCCATTTCTTCTTTTAGAAAAATAAATAAAGAAAAAAAAAGTAAATAGAACAAGAAAAATGGCATGTCATTTTCCAGAACCTGCATCTCTTTTACAGATGTTTACAGTGTTCGTGTTTATTTGCTTAGGTGTGCTTTGGCATCTCACAATGAAACAGGTAAAAAGGGCACTGGAGGGTAAGCACCAGCTATTTCTATCCACAATTTGCATAGCAGGTGGCATCGCCCTCGTTATTTTACTATTTATAGCTGCTAAAGGTGGCTTTTAACATTGCTGTTTATAGTGGCAAAAATATGGTCAGTTAGGGTTAGGCAGTGAGGGGGGGGGGGTTATATTTATTGTTAGGAGTGTGTGTGTGTGTGTGTGTGGGGGGGGGGGGGGTTGTCCTTAGTTTTAGGCATTTGGAATGTGACATAAGGCTAGGCAACCCCAGTCAGGTCTTAGGGTTGGGCAACAAGGGGAAGGTGAGTTGGTTAGGGTTATGCACCTCCATAGAATTAAGGATAGCCACCATCAGAGGGTATTAGGGTTAGGCAACAGTAAAAGGAAGGGTTCTGTGTACTGTAATTCTTTCATTACACTGAGACTAAATTAGCTATGTTAAAAAAATAGACTTCTCCCACTTTCCACTGCTTCCACAGTCTTATTTTCCATCTTTTTATTTCTCTGCTCTGCTAATCAACTCTACACAGATCTTATCAGCACTTCAGGAAACTTGCCTGTTCACACATTCAAACAATCTGCCTAACTATCAACTAAACTTGGTCTGTTGGAAGACAGTTGGGCTTGTATACAGCTTGCAAACAAGACAAACAACTGACAACAGGTTCTTTGCCAGATCCATCCATCAGATTAACTTAAACAACTATCTTGCAGGCTGGCCACATATGTACAAGTAATTTGAATGACCTTGTTATTTCTAATTGCAGACATGTTGTGCAAGTTGTCATTTCTCTTGCGCATACAGTATCTAAGTGAGTTGGTTGTTTAATTGGTTGGCGTATGTGTACATACTTGTCGTGTAAACAACTTGTCATGCGGTTGGTCATGTTGTGTTGTTGGTTGTGCATTATGTTGGACATGTGTATAAGACTTAAATATTGACTACTGTATTGACTAGTGATAACGAGTCATTTCTTCATGTAAACAATGTAAGTCTCATATCAATATTTTAAAACAGAAGTGTCTTAGAATAAGTTCAGCAATGAAAGCCTCCATAGTCATCAGTCTCTTAGACTAGGTCCGCATAACCTAGTGAATAATGTATATTGCATAACAGATCACAGATCTCCCTCTTAAAGTTTTTAAGAGTTACATATAAGTTATGTATAAGTGTACTTAGTCACGTAGGTGCCACTTAGGTGAATTTTTGCAAAATCACATTTATTGTACATCTAAAGTGTTCCAATTTCTTCTGCAATTCTCTGCGTTCCACGTTTTGCGCACATGACCGTAGCAGCGGTCGTGCTACCAGAGTACCACTGTTCACATTACTGGCGTATCTTGCCGTACTTCCACTCATACGTACAGGTAATATTGCAGTGTACTGTGTGTGTACAGTAATATTAGTGCTGGTTGTTTAATCAACCTCACTGTGACCTAGTCTACTCACTTAATAAAAGTAGCGTTTGAGGAAAGGTGTTATAACAGGGTCCAAGAGTTTTGTCCTGGATTACTTCATAAAGCAGATGAGTGGTCATGATACACTCCACCTACAGCTCTTTACTCTGCTATTCTTACACTTATAAAAACATGTATGTTTACAATGTACTACTTCAAATAGTGGGGACTGCACCCATAATTAGATCTAGTGGCGTAGCAATAGAGGGTGCAGAGGTTGCAACCGCACCAGAACCCTTGGGCTGTAGTATTAGCTATTTATTGGTCCTGTGCCTGTAATGATTGCTTCTATATATGCTTTGAATAGTATAGAAGACACTGACATATGCTTGAGAAAGGGGGATCTTCCTCCGAAACGTTGCCTTTATATGTCAATGAGTCTTCTTATCAGATAAAGAGCATAAACACTAATGGATGGTGCCGGTCTTCAGTTTCTATCCATGCTTTGAATAGTAGTAATCATTAACAACCTCTTCCCCATCCCCTTCTTGAGCCTCAGACACTGTGGTTGTCTTTAGCAGGTTTTGGTGCACCATATCAATGGTTATGTATAGAGTGCTGAGGGGGAGGGGGGATGCAAAACTTGCACTGGGACCCATAGACCACTGATATGATCAGAATTATTATAGGAATTTAGGCATAAAGCAGACCTATACTGAGAGACTATCAAAAGGTGTCAATACTGAACTCTTTCTAAAGAATACCTTAACTCTTCTTTGAATCCATGAGTCTTTCACCCATAGCAAGTATGCAGGCCAGGTGTTCTGCTGCCTGCCTAAACTAGTGACTGGTTTGTTACAGGTGTAGGACTGCATTTTAAATTAGTATGCCTGCGGAAGGGAGCTGAGTTTTCTGCTGGAAAGTTTGAAAAGAAAAATGGATTCTTGGACAATAAAAGACATCATCTAAATTTCTATTTTTGAATGTTATCTGAACTGAGATTGAAAGAACACAGCAGTTCAAGGGTAGTTATCTTTTTTGATGGCTGCTACAGTTCTCTGTACAGGTGAAATGTATTTTAAAGTTAAAACGGCCCCTGGTAATAACTTGGCCTCCATACAAGGACACCACAATTATTTACTTATACCAATAAAGCAATCTACAAGTATTCTCTACTAACACTGATAATGGCTTGATAGTGCACTGGTTAAGGGCTACTTCTGACACAGGAGACCTGGGTTCAAAGCTCAGCTCTTCCTGTTCAGTAAGCCAGCACCTATTCATTAAGGAGACCTTGCACTGGTACTGCCTACTGAGCATGCCCTGTGGCTGCAGCCCAAGCGATTTTAGACCGCCAGGAGAAAAGTGTGATATAAATGTTTTTGTCTTGACTTGTCTTGATATACTAAAAAAAAAAAAAAAAAGTTTCCTTCTAACTGATTAGTGGTCATTTGACGTTATCTGAGCCTTCTGTTTATACTATTGAAGTAAACTGGTGAGGATTTTATAGTAAAAGAAAAGTTAAATGGCTACAACTAAATCATGTTATTATTTTCTCAAATTACTGATATACAGTAGCATACATTAGATCAGGGTACATTAATGCAGTCAACCCAGCTGTAAGTTGACTTGCAATGTTTATTTGCACAGATTCAGCTCAATTACCAAAGGACCAGATAAGAGATTTGTCCAGGAGACAGCTGACAACATGTTGTGCCTTTTTGCGCAAGGTATTACACATCCACGATGCTGAGATGTAACTGATTAGATACAATAAGGTCAAATAGCACGAATAAAGATGATAAAATATAATTTGAAATAGAATTCCAAGCTCAGAGGCTGAGAAAAAAAAATAAGCAGAATACATCAAGATAGCCATTTATATATTAAATCTTTAAGACAAGTTTGCAAACATTTTTATGGACATCATATACCTAGTATAACTTTTCAACTTTTACATTTTACAAAAAGTTTTTCCAACTTACAAGCAGAAATAAATGCATAACACCAACAAGCAGGCCACTACATGTTTTCAGATCAGCAGATTGCACATAAGATTACATTAGCAAGGAGCTGCATATCACTAAGGTGTTTGTAGTGAATTGCTTATGTTGTGTCTCTTGGACAGATGAAGGAAAAAAGAAGATAGCAGGAAATGGGACATAAAATAGGAAAAACAGCAATAAATATACAAAGAATGAGTACTGTACAGTCAGGGGTAGTTCTAAAGTATTTGACACCTGAACTTATAAAGTGTTTGCTGTAAAGCCAGGCTAGAAGTGCAGCCATTGACTGTCCTCCTTTTGTTCAGAAATAAGGAGTTGGCCAAAGTATGCTGACAATGTCCACTTCTTTTGATCTGGATCTTGCAGGGTTCAGTTGAATTTGTGATATATCTGACTATTTCCTTTACCCACCATGTTCATAAAGGCATCATTTTTTGGACCTTAACTGTCCCAAAGTGGAAGCTGATACCAAGGGATTACAAAATATAACAGCTATCAATAACCACTGTGGCGTAAGCAGCTTACATAATTTTTCAAGTATGAATGCTATAGCATATGACCACCCACCTTCAATGCCACAAGATGTCCACGCTGGACTATGTGGCCTAGGAACAGTAAGGTAGATTGATTGAAATGTGCGTATGAAAAAACCTGCAAGTTTGGAATCAACACAGTTGAATAATGTAACAGAAATACAGAGGGGCTAGAAGAATAAAAATGTCTAAAAAGTTTAACACTTGTGGAGGCGGTGGTGGTCTTACCTCCTCTAAACAGACACAAGATATGCCAGCAAAGTTTAGCAGAACAAATTTATTTACATGGTCCAGGTAGAAATGCAACATGTTTTGCAGGTATGACTCCGATTCATCAAGCAATAGGTAGGAGTAGGTACAGTGCAGGTCTGTATCTGAGCCAAGCGCCTCTGTGTCACACAAAGCTGCTTGGTTCAGCTACAGACTTGCACTCTATGAAGTGGGGTTGTACCACATTGCATTTTCCCCTGGAGTATGTAAATACATTTGTTTTGCTAAACTTTGTTGGTCCACCACTGCCTCCACAGTTTTTAAACTTTTTAAACATTTGTATTTTTCTGCCGCCTCTGTATCCATGTTACATTGTTCTAAGTCCATCCTTGGTGGAAGGGTGACGTCCTCTTTTTTTCCTGATCTATGGAGAGTGACTTCTTAATCCTGAGTGGGACCAGGTCTAATCTCCCCACCTGCAATTACAATGGTTGCCTTTGAGGTAACCCTGCTTTGTGATTATATTTGTATTTACTCTACCAATTTCATCCCATTTTACCAGTACATACTACACTATATTTGGCTCTTGGTGTCCCTATCTTTGTTCTCAACACAGTTGAATGTCCTTCGCTTGCCTATTTTCTCTTGCCACATCAGAAGAAATATGAGACTTTTGTACAAGAGCTGGCTATACATTAGTTGACATCCTGCACAAAGAAAGACGGATTCTATACCTATTTTCTTGTGACTGAGATTCAGTTACATAAATACTCTCATTGTCTGCAGCTAGACCCTTCCATAAGTGACTACAGGTATATCCATTTCAACCTATTTCTCCAATTACTTACACAAACTTTTATCCATTTGAGATCTGTGGTTAGACTTCTAAAGGACTTTGGGGTTGATTAAGCAAACCTATCTGTTGCTGTTAATGCCACTACAGCCTGACCCTGCAATTTTCACCTCCGTAATATCTCCAAGATTCTGCCCCTTCTTAACCCCGGACACGACCACACTGCTCATCCATGCCCTCATCATCTCCCGCATTGATTACTGTAACTCCCTCCTTTCTGGCCTTCCCTTGAAATGCACTGCCCCCCTTCAATCAGTGATGAACACGGCTGCAAGACTCATCCATTCTTCGCACCGCTCCGCATCCACATCTCCCTTCTGTAAATCCCTGCACTGGCTCCCTATATGTTTCAGGATAACTTTCAAGATTCTATGCCTGGCGTATAAATCTGTGCACAAAACCTGCCCTACCTACATCTCGGAGCTTGTTTACAAGCTTGTTTAACAGGTCGCCCCCTCCGATCCTCCAATGACCTTCGCCTCACCGCCCCATGCATTCCCCACTCCCATGCCCGCCTGCAGGATTTCTCAAGAGCTGCCCCCACCCTCTGGAATGCCCTTCCACCACCCATCAGACTTGCTCCCTCCTTCAACACATTCAAGCAAGCCCTCAAAACCCACCTCTTTAAGATGGCCTACCCACCCCCTACCACACAGTAACTCTCTACTGAATATTTATTTCACAGCCCCACCTAGTGTTTCCACACCATCCCTTTAGATTGTAAGCCTCTGGCAGGGTCCTCCATTCCCTAGTTTAATCTACAGGATCATGACCTCCTGTCCTATGGCAGCCTGTACTTGTATTACTGGGCCTACCTAACCAGCCCATATCGCATGATAATGGATTTTGTACAATTTGCATGTATAACTTTGTTCTATGTTGTATAACCGTGTTATGTCTGTCATCCTTGTATCATTGTATATATTTATTGTCCAGCGCTGTGTAATATGTTGGTGCTTTATAAATACAATAAATAATAATAATATTTCAAGAATTTTACTGCCTTAGCTTCACTCTTTCTCCCACATCCCAAAAACGTACAGATACTTTTATCCCCCCCCCCCCCCTTACAAATTGGCCCTATTTTATGATGGACACATTGTTATGGTAGGGATTAGATTGGGGGCTCCTCTGAGTGGAGCTCCTCTTGGGGGCTCCACATATAAAGGCCCTCTGATATGGGCAGTGTCCGTAATGTCTTCTTCAAGTCTAGGTATCAAGTTAACCTGTTAACAGCTATGCACACATTATCTCAAACTAGATAGCGAGTGCCAGAGCACCTTCTGCCGGCATAAATAATTTTGCTGCTTAATGCAGCTATGCACAGTGGTGCAGTGAGCTTTTTTATATTTACCTGTTCTGGGCAGCTGTATTGGCTTCACTTCTTTATCCACCGTCAGCACTGCACTCCCAGCATCCTCTTCTGAGTTCTGATCACATGATATGGCATGTGATCGCAACCCAGGGGACAGTGTCAGTATTGAAGCGCCGCCCGTGGGTGAAAGAATGGTGTTGGAAGAGACTCTTCCAATATCCCTCTTCTACCACCAGGCAGCACTGCAACGCTGTCACCATCCCCTGGGTTACAATCACATGTTGTATCATGTGATCGGAACTCAGAAGAGGATGTTGGCATTGCAGTTTCGAGGAGAGGAGGAGAGTGTGGAGGAGAGGAGAAGCCGACCCAGCCGCTAGGGACAGGTAACAATGACAGCTCCCTGCTCTGCTCTGCATACTTTTCCAGGCTGGGGAAGGCACACTTTCCCAGTGGCAAAAAAGAAAAATTGCCCTGCAGCACACATATAGTTTTACTATATGCGGATGCTAAAGGGTTATCAGGAAAAATTACAGCAATAAGAAAAAAGAAAAGAAAAGAAAGAAACAGACGTAAGAGTCTATGCATATGCAGAATGTACCCACACAAGTCTGCCAGCAAGCTGCACTGGTGTATATGTGCTCAACATCTGAGGTTGCAAGGGACACTTCTGTTTTCACCCTGTGCAGTGTATCTTCTCCCAAATGTAAATGAATTGGATAAGAAGGAAAGTGTGTGTGTTTTATTTGTTGTCTTCTGAATAATTTCCAAACAAATTATCTAATACCGATACTTTTGGATTTTACAGCTCCAGGGTTTATCTTTTAATGTTTGTTTGGCTTTGCTCTCTATCAGAGTTGGTTATTTCTAATAGTTTATTCAGTTGTATCATTATCGGTAAGAGCACCACAGATAAACAGAAACTGTTAATCTTTTTATTGCCAAAGGGTCTTGCAACATATTGCAAAGAGATGCACTGAATATCCCAAAGGCTGAAAATGGATTAAATGTTAATATGAACTATAAGGCTTATTACTATAGATATTATCATCCAAATTAAGCTACAAAATTGGTTGTGAAAGATTTTTGGCTTCAAGTTCTGCAGAGTACTTGCTGGAATAAAAGCCGTAATCAGAAAGATCACAATGAAGAGGACAAAAATAATAAGTTAAGTAGTGCTGCATTCTGCTCTGCTTTCCTGTACATCTACTATATGAATTATATGCACAGATTTTATCCTTACAATGTGATATACAAAATCTTGTAATTAGAGGGATAGCACTGATTAAACTGATGCTTTAGTGTTTGATAGATGCTAGAGGGATGTAGAGATCATTCAGCTGTTATTTTGTGCTTTTGGGATTTACAGTTCCATTACAACCATATACTATGTTTAGTTCCTGTAAATCACAAAAATACCAAATAATGAACTAAGAGCATGTTCTTTACCCACCAACAAGGCAGGATTTAATTAAAGGCAATGAAGGTAGCAGCCTATGGTAGTAACATTTTGGTGGGGGTGTGAATAGAAGACAGCTCATTTGCAATATCATCACAGAAACCAGTGTATTGTAAGTCAACATATTGGATTTTCAGTTCTATGTATTTTGCCAATCTTAGTTCTGTCATAATCTTTGGCCTTGGGGGCTGCACCAAGTCTGGCTAAAGTGTCTGGTCTTTTATCTCACTCAGATTCTACGGCTAACCTGTAGCAATTGCCATATTTGTTTCTACTGCCTTGGCGACTCTCTTTTTGTTGATGTAACAGAGTAACCAAGCCGCTCAGGGTGACCCAAAACCACTAGGAAACTATCGGGGACTAAAAGAGACCGAAAATCCCTCCTACTAAAAAGCAATGCTTAGTGTGGTTTGCCTTCTTAAAACAGAAGGTACTTGCAATAATTCAGATTTAAGAGTGCTGAATATGCAAATGATCACTTTATGCCCCTGAAGACAAGTGGTTTTGGGTTACAATGCTTGGTTACTCTATTGTACTGGTCTAAGCCCTGTCCCATAGAGCCACATCAATCCCTGTCATGCACTTAGGAAGACCAACGGTCCAAAACAGGCTATCTGCATGTTGGGTTAATGTGGCTCTGTAAAATTTAAAGCTATAGGCTTGCTATACACCAGCAGTTTTAGATGTAAGCTTGGCTTCAGGGGCATAAAGAGATAATTTGCATATTCAGCAGCAAGCATTGTGGGTAACCACAGTCACACTCTTAAATTTGAATTATTGCAAGAACCGTCTGTTTTAAGAAGGCAAACCACGCTAAACTTTGTTGATGTAGACAGTGTTTTAAAATGAAGTACCCATCGTGCTAACAAATTAAAGTGGTCTGAAACTCTGACATGACATTCAATAAAAATGTGTTTTCCTACTTTTTATTACTCATACAGTTATCATATTTGCTTTTGTGCACACATAATATTGTCTGTTTACAAATTACAAGTTTCCAAAGTGTATTTTTTCTTGCCTTGAAAGCTGGCATTGCATTTTATTATTTTTCTATTATAACTGCTTTTTATTATATATTAAAATCTTCTAATGAGTTATTCTGAACTCTGTGTGTGCCTGAAGCAGAGACAGCTTTTCAGAGAGTGTGTGTTTACATTACAGTGTTGATACATTTATGTTTAACAAGTAAAAAGATACTGTTATCTCCAGTTTGGATGCGGATCTGAAGCTGAATAAGAGAAAGTACTTTGTTAACCATTTCAGTGATGTTCTGCTAGATTTTTTTTTCTGGGATAGTAGCTTTCAAGCTGTGAGGAATCTTTCAGAACAAAGTAGAAATACTGACTTTCATACCACTTTAAATTTGAGTTATTTGCTTTTCATATCTTGTTTATTCAATCACTGTAGAGTATTGCGGCATGTTAGCCATCACTTAAGACAAAACGTTTTGAATAACTGAGATCATTTTTTAGTTAACTTTAAAATAAGATAAGCTTTTAACCCAACTTCCAGTAGGAGCTGTGGCCATTTCCAATTCAGCTGTGGCTCCCATTCTGCTGCATAGCTGCAGCCCGAGTCACTGAGCTGTGCCATGCAGGGCTTTAGGGATGTGGCTGCATGCTGCATAAGAGTGCAGCATGCCATCCAGATTTGCATTGCTGTGTACATACATACATGTCTACATTGAGAGGCCATGCTTCTTTGACCCTCTTGTATAAACACTGCAGATTAAGCCCAAATTCAAGCTTAGTGGAAATAGAGCCCTTTTGTCTAATTACGAATGCACAAATTGTTTTAACATTTGATCAGAAAAAGGCACTTTTATTTATTGATTGATTTATCAGACCTTTATCATAACTATTATTTAACTTTATCAGTTAGCCATTAAAAGGTACTACTTTTACAAGACTTTGTTTTTATTCTACCTACATAATTTGTTTGGCTAACACAGTACAGAAACATTTTTACCACTATGACAGAGGCCTGGGATTGGGTTTGGAAGGACTGTAAATCTAGGATTCACCCAGATAATTAAGTCAAACAGAGCAGACATAACATTTGCATTTTTATTTTAGCTACTTGCTGTTTTTAGTTTGCATATTTATGTCCACTGAAACTTCATTTAGAGCCTCGGGGGCATAAATATTTTTCTTCTGCTACTAATGATCTCAGCATGTGCGTTTGCAAAAGAGAACAGAAAATAAAATCACTCTTGGCAATAAATACGTGACAGGAAATTTGGGTGGCCACTAGTGACGGAAGTTTGGGAGCCGCCATAGGCATCCATTAAAATACCAGGATTGAGGGGAGATTTTGGTTCACGTGGCAACTGATAAATATATATATATGTTTATCAGGCATTGCCAACATCCAAATTGCCCCTCATTGCCAGTATAATATTTCAATGGGGGCCTATAGTGGTACCCTAAAAATATTTGCGTTTTTACATTTTTTTGCAGTGATTGGCCACTGAAACAGGAGGTTAGTCGTGGTGGTTAAGATTAGGCTTGGAGGGGTTGTTAAGGTAATGCATCAGTGATAGGAGGGTTCAGTGAGAATAGAGTTATGTTTAGCTATAGTAAAATATCGGTATGTATTACCAAAATGTTACTATCGTCATTTTCACTGTAACAGTAGAATATCAGTAAATTTACTAATATTATACTATTGAGTTTTCAGGGTACCCATAAAAAAGTGTGTGCATGTGTGCGTGTGTACCCTGGATTTCTCCTTTAAGCCATTAACATCAGCATCCATCAGGAGAGGGTTATTAACCCTTTTTATTTATTAACCTTGACTTTGTATGTCCACGTTGAAGCTCTTAATTGTGGTCAAGAAGCTATAGCTGCTTAAATTCTATATCTTCTGCAAAAAAATTTTTTTGTCTTTTCAGTTCCTAAATTTTTATAAGGTTGCCTGGAGGATTTAACTGTTAATCATGAGTTATATGATTACAAGTTAATGCATTACATAGTGCTGCATGCGACATGGTGTAAGACAAGATGCACTGGAATATAATTAATTTCCACTAAAACGAAATAGATAAACCAGTTCTGACATTTGAAAACAGGACAAAAATGAGCAAATCTATCTTTAATTTGATAAGACAGCTCATTGATGACATGGGACATGTCTGTAAAATCGTTCTAGCCTATATCTACCATTCTTTTGAAAACCAGACATTTTTTGTCCATGTTTTATGTCACTTCATAAAAGCAAATTAATATATTATACATTAAAGTGGTATAAAACTCTGAAATATATTCAATAAAATTGTGTTTTCTTACTTTTTATTACCCATAAAGTTATCATAATTACTTTTGAGCAGAAGTATTATTATTCATTTAGAAATTATAAGTTCCCAAAGTTCAGTTTATTTACTCTGAATACTGCCAGTACATTTTATTAATAACTGTTGTATTTCTATTGTAAATGCATCCAGTAATGATTTCTGAGCAGTGTTTCAGTTCATGACTCATTAGCAGAAGTTTCTGCACAGTCAGATAATGTTTACTTAATTGTATCAAGTGAAGAATGTAAACACAAGATAAGATTATCACCAGTTTGGATGTGGCTGCTCCTGCAGGAGAAAAAGTCAGTCCTGTGATTAACCCTTTGAATACTGTTTTACTAAAAAAAAAGAAAAAATGTGTTAGTATATTATATGCTCTAAATAATCTTTTAGAGCAAAGAAGAAATGCTGGGTTTCATTCCACTTTAATTCTATAATGAATTTGTTCTATAAATTGCTTTTAATAAAGGCACAGATTTAAAATAATAAGAAGCGGATCTATCTATCTCTATATCTATCTAACCTATCATCATAACATTTCTTCAACACTTCAATATTAGGAAAAGTAATTTTAGAAAATAGGAGAATCTGGAAAGCATCACAAAATAATTTCTAAAATCACTGGACACCACAATATCACCAAACCACCAGCCATTATCTTCAAGCAGAGAGCACTTGGGACAATAGCCATTCTTTTTAAGAGTGGCTGCCCTAAAATACAACAGCAATTCTTCCAGGAATTCACAAAACATCTTACATAAAAATCTGAAAAAAACAAAAGCTCCTAACCGCAGGTAAGGGCAGTATTCAATATTATACAGTAACCAGGGCCGGGCCGAGGCATAGGCTGGAGAGGCTCCAGCCTCAGGGCGCAGTGTAGGAGGGGGCGCATAATTCATTCAGCTGTCATTCCTAATTGTGTTTGAAGCAGAAATAAATAAGAAAAGGGGATACAGAGCAGTGACTGCAAGCCAGATAACTAGAGATTAAGGTGTTGGGGAGGTTGTGGGCCCTGTGGTGCCTCTTAGTCTAATAGCAACCAGTGTGTGACAGCTGGGGTGGCAGGGATGGAGGGGCGCACTTTGGTGTCTCAGCCTTGGGTGCTGGAGGACCTTGTCCCGGCACTGACAGTAACTAAAAGACTACACAAACTGCAATTCATGAGAGAGTTGCCACTGCCAAAAGATTATTCAAGGATAACATCAATGTTTGCTCAACACGTTACACTTTTATCTGATTTATTCTCAAGCTTTCGCAGATACTACTAAAAAGACAGACAAATCAAATTAAAATTATCTAAACTATAGGGATCTTATTTTGTGTTACATAAAGTAAATACATTATTTTTATAGCAAACAGAACATATTGGTGGTCAACCATGTTAGTAGTAGTGTAATGTTGTTGGGATGCTTACTGGGTCAGATACTGCAGAGCATACTGCAGTTCAAAGAACACGGGGCAAGCGGAAATAGAAGGACACCCATGGGGGTCAATACAGGGATCGGGTGGGGCAGCAGGCATTTGTAAGTCAGGGACTCCCTGTATTTGGCATAAAAGACACAGTGACTTTTTCTCCCCATTCCTTTCCTCCCCATTTCCATTAAGAGGCACCTCAAACGCTGGCTTGATTTTCTTTTGGCACTATATTCACCCTGAGGAAGTGGGCTGAGACCTACAAAACGCATTGCCAAGTGCACATTAAATGTATGTTACAAAGTATTTGAACATGTCATAATTAAGGTAAGCCACCTTAAACTTTTTTCATTTTAGTCGCTTTTAACATAGTTTTATCATACTCTGGGTGCCTCTTTCTCCCCCTTTTTTTCACCAAAACATTTCATATAGGCTTTCTTATTCATTGGGATCTTGACATAAGGCACCATTTGAGCCCTATGATCAAAGCTCCTAGGAATTTGTACCCATTGGTGTGTACATTACAATTTACCACTAACATTTCATATAGGCTTCATGCCCCCAAATTGGTCGTAGACTATATGACTATAGTGGGGATTAGATTGTGTAACTCTCTTATTGACAAAAATATATGCACTGTAAAGTGCAGCAGAAGCTTTCAGCACTATATAATTACAAAATAAATACTTAAAATATTTACTGCAGCTTGCCGTGAGAACATTTTGAGTCCGAAGACCCAACATTGTCTTACATTAGGTTGAATGTTGGAGCCAGCATAGGATGCAGGGAAACCATACTCAAGCAGAAAAGAATAAACACTGTGGCACTGGTGCTTGACATAATCATAGTGAACATTTAGTTTGCTTTTTGTTTGTGTTTGTGTGTACTGGAGCAAAATAATTATGCTGCAGCTATTGGCAGAAAATGTTTTGCAGTTTCCAATAATAAGTGCCATTTTGGCTTTTCAAAATGTTATTTCTTAAACCCCTGGAAACTTCAAAAAATATTTCCCCAAACAATCTTATTGTATTCAGTTTTGATAGTCTACATAACATCTTCAGATAATTTTTGAATTTCTTTGCTGTAACATATTACAATGTTTATAGCTAAAATGTTGCTTTAAAGAGGAACTCCAGTGAAAATAATTTAATATAAAAAGTTGCTTAATTTTTACAATAATTATGTATACATGATTTAGTCAGAGTTTGCTCATTGTAAAATCTTTCCTCTCCTAGATTCACATTCTGACATGTATTACATGGTGACATTGTTACTGTGGGCAGATTATGTAGCTGTTCTGGCTTTAACAGACAGCTATAAACAGCCATTTCCTGTGTGTGTCATTGTTACATTGTGGCAGTTTGCCCAGAGTACCGTACGGTACCAGAGCCTCTTGTGGGAGGGGTTTCAGCACAAAATCAGTCATACAGCGCCCCCTGATGGTCTGTTTGTGAAAATCATTATATTTTTCATGTAAAAGTGGGTATCAGCTACTGATTGGGATAAAGTTTAATTCTTGGTCGGAGTTTCTCTTTAAGTGATACTAACATGAGCCGTTGCGAAGTTCACAGCAATAAATCATATAAAACATGTATTTTTAAGCTGCTCATAAATGGTACAATAGTTTCCTTAGCTGTGATAATTTGCTCAGATTTTTTATGATTGTACAAACAAACAAACAAACAAACAGTATATGTAAAAAAATAGACATGAAACAATTCTGTGGTTGACTGGAATGCAAAATTTTGCCAATCTAAATGTAGAATCTTACAATCGTATCTGAAGAGAAAAAAATACCTTAATACACCCATATGTAGAAATGAGGCTGGCACCACCAGAAGTAGTGTTGGGCGAACACCTGGATGTTCAGGTTCGCGAACGTTCGCCGAACATGGCCGCGATGTTCGGGTGTTCACGCCGAACTCCGAACATAATGGAAGTCAATGGGGACCCGAACTTTCGTGCTTTGTAAAGCTTCCTTACATGGTACATACCCCAAATTTGCAGGGTATGTGCACCTTGGGAGTGGGTACAAGAGGAAAAAAAATATTTGAAAAAGAGCTTATAGTTTTTGAGAAAATTGATTGTAAAGTTTCAAAGGAAAAAATGTCTTTTAAATGTGGAAAATGTCATTTTTCTTTGCACAGGTAACATGCTTTTTGTCGTCATGCAGTCATAAATGTAATACAGATAAGAGGTTCCAGGAAAAGGGACCGGTAACGCTAACCCAGCAGCAGCACATGTGATGGAACAGGAGGAGGGCGGCGCAGGAGGAGAAGGCCACGCTTTGAGACACAACAACCCAGGCCTTGCATGAGGACAAGACGCGTGCGGATAGCAATGCATTTTGTCGCCATGCAGTCATAAATGTAATACAGATAAGAGGTTCCGTAAAAAGGGACCGGCAACACTAACCCAGCAGCAGCACACGTGATGGAACAGGAGGAGGTGCAGGAGGAGAAGGCCACGCTTTCAGGCGCAACCCAGGCCTTGCATGAGGACAAGAAGCGTGCGGATAGCAATGCATTTTGTCGCCATGCAGTCATAAATGTAATACAGATAAGAAGTTCCGTAAAAAGGGACCGGCAACGCTAACCCAGCAGCAGCACACGTGATGGAACAGGAGGAGGCGCAGGAGGAGAAGGCCACGCTTTGAGGCGCAACCCAGGCCTTGCATGAGGACAAGAAGCGTGCGGATAGCAATGCATTTTGTCGCCATGCAGTCATAAATGTAATACAGATGAGAGGTTCAATAAACAGGGACCGGAAACGCTAACCCATCACAGATGTTCATTGTTCATGTTACTTGGTTGGGGTCCGGGAGTGTTGTGTAGTCGTTTCCAATCCAGGATTGATTCATTTTAATTTGAGTCAGACGGTCTGCATTTTCTGTGGAGAGGCGGATACGCCGATCTGTGACGATGCCTCCGGCAGCACTGAAACAGCGTTCTGACATAACGCTGGCTGCCGGGCAAGCCAGCACCTCTATTGCGTACATTGCCAGTTCATGCCAGGTGTCTAGCTTCGATACCCAATAGTTGAAGGGTGCAGATGGATTGTTCAACACAGCTACGCCATCTGACATGTAGTCCTTGACCATCTTCTCCAGGCGATCGGTGTTGGAGGTGGATCTGCACGCTTGCTTTTCTGTGGGCTGCTGCATGGTTGTCAGAAAATTTTCCCACTCCAAGGACACTGCCGATACCATTCCCTTTTGGGCACTAGCTGCGGCTTGTGTTGTTTGCTGCCCTCCTGGTCGTCCTGGGTTTGCAGAAGTCAGTCTGTCGGCGTACAACTGGCTAGAGGAGGGGGAGGATGTCAATCTCCTCTCTAAAGTCTCCACAAGGGCCTGCTGGTATTCTTCCATTTTGACCTGTCTGACTCTTTCTTCAAGCAGTTTTGGAACATTGTGTTTGTACCGTGGATCCAGAAGGGTGTAAACCCAGTAATTGGTGCTGTCCAGAATGCGCACAATGCGTGGGTCGCGTTCAATGCAGTCTAGCATGAATTGAGCCATGTGTGCCAGAGTCCTGTCAGAATCCTCATCCTCTTGTGAGCATTGTGATAGTTGTGATGCATCATAGTCGTCACCTTCTTCCTGGTCTGCTTCTGCTGACCATTCGCGCTGAATTGTGGAAGTCCAACGTGCACCGCTCTGGCCCTCGTCAGTGGTGGCATGAAATTCCTGCTCCAACTCCAGCTGTTCCTCCTCCTCTTCTTCGTCATAGCTGCTGGGGCCAGCGTTTCCTGAGGCAGATAGCCTGATGTTGATATCATCACGCTGATCGTTTTCTCCTTCAGATTCCCCCAGTTGCATCATGACAGCTGTTTCCTTGATTTTCAACATTGACTTCTTCAGTAAACACAGCAGTGGTATGGTAATGCTGAGTGAAGAGTTGTCACTGCTCACAAGCAACGTGGATTGCTCAAAATTTTGGAGGACTTGGCAGAGGTCCAACATGTTGGCCCAATCGGATCCACAGAAGCTTGGCAGCTGTCCGGATGCGCCTCGGTACTGCGCCGTCATGTACTGGACCACTGCACTCTTCTGCTCGCAAAAGCGGGCTAGCATGTGCAGCGTAGAATTCCAGCGCGTAGGGACATCACACAGCAAGCGATGGTGGGGGAGATTGAAGCGCTCCTGCATCTTGGCGAGTGCCCCCGAAGCAGTACTGGCATTTCTACAATGTTTGGCCACTCGTCGCACCTTCAACAGAAGATCGGCCACGCCTGGGTATGTCCTCAGGAACCGCTGAACTACTAGGTTCATCACGTGCGCCAGGCAAGGGATGTGTGTCAGCTTAGCCAACCTTAAAGCGCGAATGAGATTACTCCCATTATCACACACAACCATGCCCGGTTTCAGGTCCAGCGGTGCCAGCCACAAATCCGTCTGTTCCTTTATTCCCCTCCAAATTTCCTCCCCTGTGTGCTGCTTATCCCCAAGGCAGATCAGCTTCAGCAACGCTTGCTGACGCATGCCAACAGCTGTGCTGCACTGCTTCCACGATCCTACTGCTGCTGGGTTAGCGTTTCCGGATGAGGTACAGCTTTGAGATGCGTTGGAGGAGAAGGAGTCAGAGAGGTAGGTGCTGCTGTTGTTATTCAGTGGGAGGGACGGCGGTGCAGCTGTTTGCGGCGTGGGCAACACCCGCGCCGTAGCAGGTGAGGAATCGCTGCCAGGTTCCACAAGGTTCACCCAGTGCGTGGTAAGGGAGATGTATCGACCCTGGCCGAACGCACTCGTCTAGGTGTCAGTGGTGAGGTGAACCTTGCAGGCAACGGCATTCTTCAAGCTTCGGGTTATTTTGCTGACCACGTACTCATGCAACTCAGGCACTGCAGAGCGCGCAAAGTGGTAGCGGCTGGGAACCACATAACGTGGGATGGCCACTGACATCATGCCCTTGAAGCTGTTTGTCCCCACCACTCGATATGGCAGCATTTCGCAGGCCAGAAGCTTGGCTATGCTGGCTGTTAGTGCCACGGCCCGGGGGTCATTTGCTAGCAATTTCCTCTTGCGCTCAAACATCTCCGAGACAGACAACTGAACCGTAGGGCTGCACACTGAAGGGCTGTTGGTTGTTGTGTTTGATGAAGACTGGGAGACCTCAAGAGCACTATTCTGGAAAGTGACAGTGTCAGCTGATGTTTGTGAATGTTGTTGTGAACCACGCAATGGCTGGGCTACTGCTGCTGCTGAGGAGGGTCTGGTGGTGAGTCTGGTGACCCCAAGGGAGGCAGTGTTGCTGGTACCTAGTGTTGGGCGAACATCTAGATGTTCGGGTTCGGGCCGAACAGGCCGAACATGGCCGCGATGTTCGGGTGTTCGACCCGAACTCCGAACATAATGGAAGTCAATGGGGACCCGAACTTTTGTGGTTTGTAAAGCCTCCTTGCATGCTACATACCCCAAATTTACAGGGTATGTGCACCTTGGGAGTGGGTACAAGAGGAAAAAAAAATTAGCAAAAAGAGCTTATAGTTTTTGAGAAAATCGATTTTAAAGTTTCAAAGGGAAAACTGTCTTTTAAATGCGGGAAATGTCTGTTTTCTTTGCACAGGTAACATGTTTTTTGTCGGCATGCAGTCATAAATGTAATACATATAAGAGGTTCCAGGAAAAGGGACCGGTAACGCTAACCCAGCAGCAGCACACGTGATGGAACAGGAGGAGGGTGGCGCAGGAGGAGAAGAAGGCCACGCTTTGTGAGACACAACAACCCCGGCCTTGCATGAGGGCAAGAAGCGTGCGGATAGCAGGCTTTGTACCGCCATGCAGTCATAAATGTAATAAAGATAAGTGGTTCAATAAACAGGGACCACGCGGCAACGCTAACCCAGCAGCAGCAGACGTGATGGAACAGGAGCAGGCGCAGGAGGAGAAGGCCACGCTTTGTGAGACACAACAACCCAGGCCTTGCATGAGGGCAAGAAGCGTGCGGATAGCATGCTTTGTACCGCCATGCAGTCATAAATGTAATAAAGATAAGTGGTTCAATAAACAGGGACCACGCGGCAACGCTAACCCAGCAGCAGCAGACGTGATGGAACAGGAGGAGGCGCAGGAGGAGAAGGCCACGCTTTGTGAGACACAACAACCCCGGCCTTGCATGAGGGCAAGAAGCGTGCGGATAGCATGCTTTGTACCGCCATGCAGTCATAAATGTAATAAAGATAAGTGGTTCAATAAACAGGGACCACGCGGCAACGCTAACCCAGCAGCAGCAGACGTGATGGAACAGGAGCAGGCGCAGGAGGAGAAGGCCACGCTTTGTGAGACACAACAACCCAGGCCTTGCATGAGGGCAAGAAGCGTGCGGATAGCATGCTTTGTACCGCCATGCAGTCATAAATGTAATAAAGATAAGTGGTTCAATAAACAGGGACCACGCGGCAACGCTAACCCAGCAGCAGCAGACGTGATGGAACAGGAGGAGGCGCAGGAGGAGAAGGCCATGCTTTGTGAGACACAACAACCCAGGCCTTGCATGAGGGCAAGAAGCGTGCGGATAGCATGCTTTGTACCGCCATGCAGTCATAAATGTAATAAAGATAAGTGGTTCAATAAACAGGGACCACGCGGCAACGCTAACCCAGCAGCAGCAGACGTGATGGAACAGGAGCAGGCGCAGGAGGAGAAGGCCACGCTTTGTGAGACACAACAACCCAGGCCTTGCATGAGGGCAAGAAGCGTGCGGATAGCATGCTTTGTACCGCCATGCAGTCATAAATGTAATAAAGATAAGTGGTTCAATAAACAGGGACCACGCGGCAACGCTAACCCAGCAGCAGCAGACGTGATGGAACAGGAGCAGGCGCAGGAGGAGAAGGCCACGCTTTGTGAGACACAACAACCCAGGCCTTGCATGTGGACAAAAAGCGTGCGGATATAGCAGCAATGCTTTTTGCCGCCATGCAGTCATAAATGTAATACAGATGAGAGGTTCAATAAACAGGGCCCGGAAACGCAACACCATCCCAGATGTTCATTGGTCATGTTACTTGGTTGGGGTCCTGGAGTGTTGCGTAGTCATTTCCAATCCAGGATTGATTCATTTTAATTTGAGTCAGACGGTCTGCATTTTCTGTAGAGAGGCGGATACGCCGATCTGTGACGATGCCTCCGGCAGCACTGAAACAGCGTTCCGACATAACGCTGGCTGCCGGGCAAGCCAGCACCTCTATTGCGTACATTGCCAGTTCGTGCCAGGTGTCTAGCTTCGATACCCAATAGTTGAAGGGTGCAGATGGATGGTTCGACACAGCTACGCCATCTGACATGTAGTCCTTGACCATCTTCTCCAGGCGATCGGTGTTGGAGGTGGATCTGCACGCTTGCTGTTCAGTGGGCTGCGGCTGCATGGGTGTCAGAAAATTTTCCCACTCCAAGGACACTGCCGATACCATTCCCTTTTGGGTACTAGCTGCGGCTTGCGTTGTTTGCTGCCCTCCTGGTCGTCCTGGGTTTGCGGAAGTCAGTCTGTCTGCGTACAACTGGCTAGAGGAGGGGGAGGATGTCAATCTCCTCTCTAAAGTCTCCACAAGGGCCTGCTGGTATTCTTCCATTTTGACCTGTCTGACTCTTTCTTCAAGCAGTTTTGGAACATTGTGTTTGTACCGTGGATCCAGAAGGGTATAAACCCAGTAATTGGTGTTGTCCAGAATGCGCACAATGCGTGGGTCACGTTCAATGCAGTCTAGCATGAATTGAGCCATGTGTGCCAGAGTCCTACCAGAATCCTCATCATCCTCTTGTGAGCGTTGTGATAGTTGTTGTGATGCATCATAGTCGTCACCTTCCTCCTGGTCTGCTTCTGCTGACCATTCGCGTTGAATTGTGGAAGTCCAACGTGCACCGCTCTGGCCCTCGTCAGTGGTGGCATGAAATTCCTGCTCCAACTCCAGCTGTTCCTCCTCCTCTTCTTCGTCATAGCTGCTGGGGCCAGCGTTCCCTGAGGCGGATGGCCTGATGTTGGTACCATCACGCTGATCGTTTTCTCCTTCAGATTCCCCCAGTTGCATCATGACAGCTGTTTCCTTGATTTTTAACATCGACCTCTTCAGTAAACACAGCAGTGGTATGGTAATGCTGACTGAAGAGTTGTCACTGCTCACAAGCAACGTGGATTGCTCAAAATTTTGGAGGACTTGGCAGAGGTCCAACATGTTGGCCCAATCGGATCCACAGAAGCTTGGCAGCTGGCCGGATGCGCCTCGGTACTGCGCCGTCATGTACTGGACCACTGCACTCTTCTGCTCGCAAAAGCGGGCTAGCATGTGCAGCGTAGAATTCCAGCGCGTAGGGACATCACACAGCAAGCGATGGTGGGGGAGATTGAAGCGCTCCTGCATCTTGGCGAGTGCCCCCGAAGCAGTACTGGAATTTCTACAATGTTTGGACACTCGACGCACCTTCAACAGCAGATCGGGCACGCCTGGGTATGTCCTCAGGAACCGCTGAACTACTAGGTTCATCACGTGCGCCAGGCAAGGGATGTGTGTCAGCTTAGCCAACCTTAAAGCGCGAATGAGATTACTCCCATTATCACACACAACCATGCCCGGTTTCAGGTCCAGCGGTGCCAGCCACAAATCCGTCTGTTCCTTTATTCCCCTCCAAATTTCCTCCCCTGTGTGCTGCTTATCCCCAAGGCAGATTAGCTTCAGCAACGCTTGCTGACGCATGCCAACAGCTGTGCTGCACTGCTTCCACGATCCTACTGCTGCTGGGTTAGCGTTTCCGGATGAGGTACAGCTTTGAGATGCGTTGGAGGAGAAGGAGTCAGAGAGGTAGGTGCTGCTGTTATCCAGTGGGAGGGACGGCGGTGCAGCTGTTTGTGGCGTGGGCAACACCCGTGCCGTAGCAGGTGAGGAATCGCTGCCAGGCTCCACAAGGTTCACCCAGTGCGCGGTAAGGGAGATGTATCGACCCTGGCCGAACGCACTCGTCCAGGTGTCAGTGGTGAGGTGAACCTTGCAGGCAACGGCATTCTTCAAGCTTCGGGTTATTTTGCTGACCACGTGCTCATGCAACTCAGGCACTGCAGAGCGTGCAAAGTGGTAGCGGCTGGGAACCACGTAACGTGGGATGGCCACTGACATCATGCCCTTGAAGCTGTTTGTCTCCACCAATCGATATGGCAGCATTTCGCAGGCCAGAAGCTTGGCTATGCTGGCTGTTACTGCCACGGCCCGGGGGTCATTTGCTGGCAATTTCCTCTTGCGCTCAAACATCTCCGACACAGACAACTGAACCGTAGCGCTGCACACGGAAGGGCTGTTGGTTGTTGTGTTTGATGAACACTGGGAGACCTCAAGAGCACTACTCCGGAAAGTGACAGTGTCAGCGTCGTCTGATGTTTGTGAATGTTGTGAACCACGCAATGGCTGGGCTACTGCTGCTGCTGAGGCGGGTCTGGTGGTGAGTCTGGTGAACCCAAGGGAGGCAGTGTTGTTTCTGGTACCCTGTCCTGACGCGTTTGCCCAAAGAGTGGGATGTTTGGATAGCATGTGACGGCTCATGCTGGTGGTGGAGAGGTTGTTAATATTTTTCCCCCTGCTCAGGCGGGTCTTGCACACCTTGCAAATCGCCATGGTAACATCCTCAGTGCAGTCTTCAAAGAAAGCCCAGACTTTGGAGCACCTGCCTCCTTGCTGGCGATTTCTGTTTGCTCCTCTTTTGCCTCTCACTTGAACTTCCACGCTTGTGGTGCCTGAAATTGCGCGCCGCCTACCTTGTGGCACAAGGCGAACTCGTGCAGCAGTGTGTTCTTCAACAGACTCATCTGTGCTGCTGCTACGACGGCGATGTTCTCGTTCACAAACAAAATCTGGGTCTCTGTCCACATTGTCCATACCCTCCTCTTCCATCTCCTCAAACTCGTCATATGTCATTGTGGGCCACCGCCGTGGAGAAGAGCTCCCCACAACAACCTCTGCGCAGCACACTCCAACGTCGTCTTCCAGATCTTGTCGGCCGACCTCCTGCAATTGCAACCCCTCCTGCCCAAATTGCTCTGGGATTTGGGTTTCCGAGTCCTCTTCGGACTCGCCTTGTATTTCAGTGCGCGGTGCATTTCCCACAGTTAACGGTTGTGAATCCAGGCACAACATTTCTGGCTGTTCCTCCATTGACCTTTGAAAGGTGGAAGTTTGTTGGGCTGGGAATAGCTCCTGCGAATACCCCATTGTGTCCTGAGGTAATTCATCGGACTGGTTATCTGGCAGTTGTGTGCGTGGTGTCGCTGCCGGTTGTGTCAGCTTTGTGCCCACTGGCTCCTTGTAACTGGCTGAGGACTCGGACCTCGTGCGTGATGTGCTGGTGCTGCTTAACCCACTGCTGGACGCTTGAGAGGTCATCCAAGTAATTATCTGGTCCTGTTCTTTTGGATTTGTGAGGGTTGTTGTCCTGGACAACATGGGCGGTATTGAGTGGGTTTTCTTGGGTGCTCCCCTGTGGCCTGTACGTGAACCGTCAGGGGAAACACCTCTTCCCTTGCCCCTCCCTCTTTCACCGGATTTCTTCCTCATTTCACTTATCCTTACAGTACACGCTGACTGGCAGCAGTACAGTGGCAGTACAGAAATGCTATACAGTACCACTATTCCCAGCAGCGACACAGAGCACAATGCTATACAGTGACGGGTGAGCGGTGTACCACTATTCCCAGCAGCGACACAGAGCACAATGCTATACAGTGACGGGTGAGCGGTGTACCACTATTCCCAGCAGCGACACAGAGCACAATGCTATACAGTGGCGAACGAGCGGTGTACCACTATTCCCAGCAGACACAGAACAGTACACAGAATGCTATATAGTGTGGCTGAACGAGCGGTGTACTACTGTTCCCAGCAGACACAGAACAGTACACAGAATGCTATATAGTGTGGCTGAACGAGCGGTGTACCACTATTCCCAGCAGACACAGAACAGTACACAGAATGCTATATAGTGTGGCTGAACGAGCGGTGTACTACTGTTCCCAGCAGACACAGAACAGTACACAGAATGCTATATAGTGTGGCTGAACGAGCGGTGTACTACTGTTCCCAGCAGACACAGAACAGTACACAGAATGCTATATAGTGTGGCTGAACGAGCGGTGTACTACTGTTCCCAGCAGACACAGAACAGTACACAGAATGCTATATAGTGTGGCTGAACGAGCGGTGTACTACTGTTCCCAGCAGACACAGAACAGTACACAGAATGCTATATAGTGTGGCTGAACGAGCGGTGTACCACTATTCCCAGCAGACACAGAACAGTACACAGAATGCTATATAGTGTGGCTGAACGAGCGGTGTACTACTGTTCCCAGCAGACACAGAACAGTACACAGAATGCTATATAGTGTGGCTGAACGAGCGGTGTACTACTGTTCCCAGCAGACACAGAACAGTACACAGAATGCTATATAGTGTGGCTGAACGAGCGGTGTACTACTGTTCCCAGCAGACACAGAACAGTACACAGAATGCTATATAGTGTGGCTGAACGAGCGGTGTACTACTGTTCCCAGCAGACACAGAACAGTACACAGAATGCTATATAGTGTGGCTGAACGAGCGGTGTACCACTATTCCCAGCAGACACAGAACAGTACACAGAATGCTATATAGTGTGGCTGAACGAGCGGTGTACTACTGTTCCCAGCAGACACAGAACAGTACACAGAATGCTATATAGTGTGGCTGAACGAGCGGTGTACTACTGTTCCCAGCAGACACAGAACAGTACACAGAATGCTATATAGTGTGGCTGAACGAGCGGTGTACTACTGTTCCCAGCAGACACAGAACAGTACACAGAATGCTATATAGTGTGGCTGAACGAGCGGTGTACCACTGTTCCCAGCAGACACAGAACAGTACACAGAATGCTATATAGTGTGGCTGAACGAGCGGTGTACCACTGTTCCCAGCAGACACAGAACAGTACACAGAATGCTATATAGTGTGGCTGAACGAGCGGTGTACTACTGTTCCCAGCAGTGACACACAATGACTGGGGGGGACCCTGGCTAGCGTGGCTGGAGCGCGAACTACCCTGCCTGCCTACCCAAAGCTAAACCCACAGACAAATGGCGGAGATATGACGTGGTTCGGGTATTTATTTACCCGAACCACGTGACAGTTCGGCCAATCAGAGCGCGTTCGGGTCCGAACCACGTGACCCGTTCGGCCAATCACAGCGCTAGCCGAACGTTCGGGGAACGTTCGGCCATGCGCTCTTAGTTCGGCCATATGGCCGAACGGTTTGGCCGAGCACCGTCAGGTGTTCGGCCGAACTCGAACATCACCCGAACAGGGTGATGTTCTGCAGAACCCGAACAGTGGCGAACACTGTTCGCCCAACACTACTGGTACCCTGTCCTGCCGCATTTGCCCACAGAGTGGGATGTTTGGATACCATGTGGTGGGTCATGCTGGTGGTGGAGAGGTTGTTAATATTTTTCCCCCTGCTCAGGCGGGTCTTGCACACCTTGCAAATCACCATGGTACCATCCTCACTGCAGTCTTCAAAGAAAGGCCAGACTTTGGAGCACCTGCCTTGCTGGCGATTTCTGTTTGCGCCTCTTTTGCGTCTCACTTGAACTTCCACGCTTGTGGTGCCTGAAATTTCGCGCCGCCTACCTTGTGGCACAAGGCGAACTCGTGCAGCAGTGGGTTCTTCAACAGACTCATCTGTGCTGCTACGACGGCGATGTTCTCCTTTACATACAAAATCTGGGTCTGCGTCCACATTGTCCAAACCCTCCTCTTCCATCTCCTCAAACTCATCATATGTGATTGTGGGCTGCCGCCGTGGAGTAGAGCTCCCCAGAACAACCTCTACGCAGCTCACTCCAACGTCATCTTCCAGATCTTCTCGGCCGACCTCCTGCAATTGAAACCCCTCCTGCCCAACTTGCTCTGGGATTTGGGTTTCAAAGTCCTCGGACTCGCCTTGCATTTCAGTGCGCGGTGCATTTCCCACAGTAAATGGTTGTGAATCCGGGCACAACATTTCTGGCTGTTCCATTGACCTTTGAAAGGTGGAAGTTTGTTGGGCTGGGAATAGCTCCTGCGAATACCCCATTGTGTCCTGAGGAAATTCTTCGGACTGGTTATTTGGCAGTTGTGTGCGTGGTGTCGCTGCCGGTTGTGTCAGCTTTGTGCCCACTGGCTCCTTGTAACTGGCTGAGGACTCGGACCTCGTACATGATGTGCTGGTGCTGCTTAACCCACTGCTGGACGCTTGAGAGGTCATCCAATTAATTATTTGGTCCTGTTCTTTTGGATTTGTGAGGGTTGATTTCCTGGACAACATGGGCGGTATTGAGTAGGTTTTCTTCGGTGCTCCACTGTGGCCTGTACGTGAACCGTCAGGGGAAACACCTCTTCCCTTGCCCCTCCCTCTTTCACAGGATTTCTTCTTCATTTCACTTATCCTTAAAGTACACGCTGACTGGCAGCAGTACAGTGGCAGTACAGAAATGCTATATAGTGGTGGGTGAGCGGTGTACTACTATTCCCAGCAGCTACACAGAGCACAATGCTATACAGTGGTGGGTGAGCGGTGTACTACTATTCTCGGCAGCGACACAGAGCACAATGCTATACAGTGGTGGGGGAGCGGTGTACTACTATTCCCAGCAGCGACACAGAGCACAATGCTATACAGTGGTGGGTGAGCGGTGTACTACTATTCCCAGCAGCGACACAGAGCACAATGCTATACAGTGGTGGGTGAGCGGTGTACTACTATTCCCAGCAGCGACACAGAGCACAATGCTATACAGTGGTGGGTGAATGGTGTACTACTATTCCCAGCAGCGACACAGAGCACAATGCTATACAGTGGTGGGTGAGCGGTGTACTACTGTTCCCAGCAGCGATACAGAGCACAATGCTATACAGTGGTGGGTGAGCGGTGTACTACTATTCCCAGCAGCGACACAGAGCACAATGCTATACAGTGGTGGGTGAGCGGTGTACTACTATTCCCAGCAGCGACACAGAGCACAATGCTATACAGTGGTGGGTGAGCTGTGTACTACTATTCCCAGCAGCGACACAGAGCACAATGCTATACAGTGGTGGGTGAGCGGTGTACTACTATTCCCAGCAGCGACACAGAGCACAATGCTATACAGTGGTGGGTGAGCGGTGTACTACTATTCCCAGCAGCTACACAGAGCACAATGCTATACAGTGGTGGGTGAGCGGTGTACTACTATTCTTGGCAGCGACACAGAGCACAATGCTATACAGTGGTGGGGGAGCGGTGTACTACTATTCCCAGCAGCGACACAGAGCACAATGCTATACAGTGGTGGGTGAGCGGTGTACTACTATTCCCAGCAGCGACACAGAGCACAATGCTATACAGTGGTGGGTGAGCGGTGTACTACTATTCCCAGCAGCGACACAGAGCACAATGCTATACAGTGGTGGGTGAACGGTGTACTACTATTCCCAGCAGCGACACAGAGCACAATGCTATACAGTGGTGGGTGAGCGGTGTACTACTGTTCCCAGCAGCGATACAGAGCACAATGCTATACAGTGCTGGGTGAGCGGTGTACTACTATTCCCAGCAGCGACACAGAGCACAATGCTATACAGTGGTGGGTGAGCGGTGTACTACTATTCCCAGCAGCGACACAGAGCACAATGCTATACAGTGGTGGGTGAGCGGTGTACTACTGTTCCCAGCAGCGACACAGAGCACAATGCTATACAGTGGTGGGTGAGTGGTGTACTACTATTCCCAGCAGCGACACAGAGCACAATGCTATACAGTGGTGGGTGAGTGGTGTACTACTATTCCCAGCAGCGACACAGAGCACAATGCTATACAGTGGTGG
Source organism: Hyperolius riggenbachi (assembly GCF_040937935.1). Classification (NCBI taxonomy): domain Eukaryota; kingdom Metazoa; phylum Chordata; class Amphibia; order Anura; family Hyperoliidae; genus Hyperolius; species Hyperolius riggenbachi. Next base: position 175,298,567 of record NC_090647.1, on the reverse strand, counting down.
GTGAGCGGTGTACTCCTATTCCCAGCAGCGACACAGAGCACAATGCTATACAGTGGTGGGCGAGCGGTGTACTACTGTTCCCAGCAGCGACACAGAGCACAATGCTATACAGTGGTGGGTGAACGGTGTACTACTATTCCCAGCAGCGACACAGAGCACAATGCTATACAGTGGTGGGTGAGCAGTGTACTACTGTTCCCAGCAGGGACACAGAGCACAATGCTATACAGTGGTGGGTGAGCGGTGTACTACTATTCCCAGCAGCGACACAGAGCACAATGCTATACAGTGGCGGGTGAGCGTGTACTACTGTTCCCAGCAGAGACACAGAGTGGCAGTAAACACAATGCTATACAGTGGTGGGTGAGCGGTGTACACAGAGTGGCAGTAAACACAATGCTATATAGTGTGGGTGAGCGGTGTACTACTGTTCCCAGCAGCGACACAATGACTGGGGGGACCCTGGCTAGCCTGGCTGGAGAGAGAACTGCCCTGCCTGCCTACCCAAAGCTAAACCCACAGACAAATGGCGGAGAAATGACGTGGATCGGGTATTTATTTACCTGAATCACGTGACCCATTCGGCCAATCAGAGCGCGTTCGGGTCCAAACCACGTGACCCGTTTGGCCAATCACAGCGCTAGCCGAACGTTTGAGGAACGTTCGGCCATGCGCTCTTAGTTCGGCCATATGGCCGAACGGTTTGGCCGAACACCATCAGGTGTTCGGTCGAACTCGAACATCACCCGAACAGGGTGATGTTCTGCAGAACCCGAACAGTGGCGAACACTGTTCGCCCAACACTAACCAGAAGTAGAAAAATGAAAAATTAGCTCTTTATTGGTCAGTCATTAAAATGACAGCATGGTCAAAAATAAAGCTTTGGCGGTGACAGCCCGCTGTTTCGAGCTGTTATAGCTCTTTCTCAAGCCGGTCAGCCCATACAATGTAAGCAACAATGACCACACACTTATATACTGGTCTAAACATCAATTAGCCAATCATTTCAAAATCAGAAACACCAATCAGAGTGCAGGGACATGTGAGTGGACCTGATGGGGAACAGGCAGTGTGTGATGTCATCAGAGCTTACTTCCCAGTCAGCTGAACAGGGACAGCCCACAGCAGCATGGTGTAGAGACCTCCACATGCAAAAGAAGGAAGTGCATTGTAAACAAAAATCACATGCACCAAAAGGAACAGGCTCCATCAGCCCACCCCTCAGATTACAGCATGGTATACGCGTGCAAATGTCCGCATAGTACGCGTCCCAAAGACGCGATACTAATGCATAATAGCCGCAGGAACTCGCCATCCAAACGCATTATCAAAAGGATGCGTACAAAAAGATGCATGATGCGTAACATTGGATGCAAGATGGCCGCACACCGCTCACAATGCCAATGCCATACTAACGCGTACGTACCATTGCAAAAACGCCCTCCGGACGTACAACCGCAACGCGAGCGCGTAAAAAAAGATGCATAACGCATGATACCAAACGCAACATAGTCGCATATTCCACATGATACCAATGCTGTATTAATATGGAAAAACCAGCGCAAAAGGCCTTCTGGACGCATCACCATAAAAAGGATGCGCACAAAAAGACATATAATGCATAGCGTTATGGCGGAACCCAAATCTAGTCCCACCATGAACTAATGCACAAAATTATACATGTGGAAATCGCATAACTGAAAAGACAGTTCTCACCAGGCCACCTAGTTCTTCCCTCCCTCAGCTCGCAAGGACTACAGAAAAAGAAAAAGAAAAAAGAGAAAAACACATCACTGCAGCAAATATCAAAATATTCAAAAATACTATAATGCTCCCAACCAGTATCCCACATATCCCAGCACAGCATGACCACTGCCTCTTACCATAGTAGATATCCCACATCACTGTTCACAGAATCAACAAGAAAATTTAGATACAAAAACTTAGATCGTATTCCCTATTAAGTCTTCCCTTTCCCATCACATGTAACTTTTTAATCCACCAGGCCTCTCTTTTAGCTAACTCATCCTGTCTACTCAATCTCCCTTGCCAATTACTTGGAACACTGTCAATAACCTGAACTTTAAATTGGGACAAATTATGTCTATCAGAAACAAAATGGCTAGACACAGCCTGAGTCATGTCCTTGCCACGTATAGCCGTCTTATGGCCAGACATTCTGACCTTCAAAGCATTGGTAGTCATACCCACGTATTCCAATCCACAGGGGCATTTAATTAAATACACTACATAACTAGAATCACAGGTATATCTGTGTCTAACCGTAAATCTTTGCCCTGTGGTGGGATGCGTGAAACATCCTCCTTTAGCTATATGGCTACAAAGATGACAATTGAGGCACGGAAAAGTACCATGTCTATTTTGTGTTACTTGTGTCCTCGACTGGCGGTGATGGAAGACCTTGTCTCTAACTGTAGGAGCCCTTTTAAAAGACATTAATGGAGGGTACCTAAATTCAGGTATCGTGGGAAAAGCATCCTGTAACAGATGCCAATGATGTCGAATTGCCCGTCCAACCAGTTCGCTACACGTGTTGTATGTAGACACAAATGGCATACGAAATTGTTTAAGATCACGACAAATTTTGTGATTTCTAGGAATCAGGGTCCCATCAGGATAACCCCTGTCCAAAAACTTTTATTTCAATATATTTTTTGAGTTACTGCCTCAGCATCACAAGAGACTATCTTTTCAACACGTTTTAACTGGCCGGTTGGAATGGCATTTTTGATTGGGGGAGGGTGGAAACTTTGGTAGTGTAGCAATGAATTTCGATCGGTGGGTTTTACATATAAGTTGGTAATTAATTTATCCTGACTCCTGATAACGTGTGTCCAGAAAAGTTGCCTCACAGCTGTCAGTATGTACAGTTAGTCTAATCGCTGGACAGCAAGAATGTAGAGAGGCTACGAAGTCAATGAGGGTAGAATGTGGCCCCGCCCACAAACAAAAAATACACTCATTTATTTTGAACAATCCACATGACTACCTTCTCATTACTTATGAACCCACAAATATGTTTGAATGAACACATCTGAAGAAAATATTGTACTCTTAATGGACATGATTAGCAAGATCAAATAAGTTAAACTGACAAAAACAAAAAACAGAGAACAAGAAAGTAAAGTGTGTAATTGTTAAAGAAAATAATTGTTGCCATTGTAGTGCAATCATAGAAGCAAGCAAATGTTAAGTAGCAGGGACATGATCCCCATGGCACAGAATCAACATGCAGCTTGGTGCTCCTGCAAGCTAAAGACACCATGGCTAGCAGTGTTGGAGACTGCTAGCTAAAAGTAAAGTGTGTAATTGTTAAAGAAAATAATTGTTGCCATTGTAGTGCAATCATAGAAGCAAGCAAATGTTAAGTAGCAGGGACATGATCCCCATGGCACAGAATCAACAAGCAGCTTGGTGCTCCTGCAAGCTAAAGACACCATGGCTAGCAGTGTTGGAGACTGCCTAAAAATCCACTCCATTTCCATTTATAGAAACCTCAGTACCCACTGGCTCTAGCTATGATGTGCTAAGGGTAAACATAATGAGCCTGGCCTAAAAAAACCTCACCTGTTTGTTCAGTTCAACAAAAACTCATAAGACAGTGCTGACTCTAGGCAGCTGGGAGTGGGCAAACCAAATGGACATTATCAAATTGTCCTTATAAAGTATTAGAAAGTCACGGCTATTAGGGGACAGGAGTTCTAACTTTTAATCCAATATATCTGACTGCATATAACAATATGGTTGATGCATACTTTAACTATAAAAAAGGAGTGCAGTGGTTTTATGTATGGAACTCTACCAAGTTACTTTAAAGCTATGACCCTACTTCCCATAACCAAATCTAGAGAAGATGACTATAAAAACAAAGTTGGGCTAGTCCATCATTCCATAGGGATTCTCAGCATGACCTTTATTCTTTATAAAGACACTGCCTGAAAAAGATTTAAACAAAGATGCTGACCAGCCTTCCCGCTCACCATACACTTTTTTGGCAGTTGGACGGAACAACTGCCCTTCACTGAGTGCTTTTGAAAATAAAGAAAACCTTGAGAATCCCTCATGAGGAGATGGTCTAGTCCAAAACCTGTTTTCTACAGAGATTTCTATTACTTATTGTAAGCAACATAGGAGAAAAGTAATTTTTATTCTGGAAGAAACATAGTTCTTATATGTGTATGTCCATATATATTTTTACATTTTATGATTTTCACGACAGTAGTCCTATAATGTGACTGTACTTTCCAGTACTTAATGTTGGTCTAACCACAGTGTGGCTTCCAGCCAACCAATTTGTGTATGAGGTTAGGAGGTCAGATTTAGGGTCCATTGATTTTGCACATACCTTCTAGCACTGCACTCTGGGTAGTTTCCAGTGATATAGGTGAACTTTTTCCCCTCTTTCTATGGCTGCTGCTGCTTATATTTCTGCATTTGTTGTTTTTTTTTTTTTTTTTTTTTTGTAACTGAATTCTAATTACTAATGTTACATTTCCTGGATACTAGCTACCTAATGAATTCACAGCCATTATAAGCTTTACAAAGATGTATTTAGCAGGAGTTGTCAAGGAATATGTCTACCGAATTTAAAGTAGTCTTCATCTTCATCCCAAGGCCATATCAGGGTTACAATCTTACCATGTTCTTTTTAATTAACACAACGTGTAATAGCACGATAATTTGTCTTTACTATTCCTACGTCTAGGCTGCTAGGAGCACTTTTATTTGCTAAATACTGATCTTAATAAAGCACGTCTCCATCTATTCAGTGGGTGTTTTGAATAACAATAAGGCACCTATCAAATTACTAGTATTACTATTATTCTTATTAATTATGCATTTTATCCTTTATTTATGTTATGTAAGCAACAATATATTATGCAGCATTGCACATTATTAAATGAATAAATTAAAAACTATAGGCAATCACAAAAACATGACATCAGATGAATGGAACACACCACCCAAGCAAACTAACAATAAAAAAGCTGACAGACGTCAGGTACAATGAGTAAGGAAAATTACACTAGATTAAAAATAGTGAGTGTAATTTGCCTGTTAATGAATGAAATAGCCAGAGAGGACAATTGGTTGGTAACTGCAAAATGTAGGTTTTGAGAAGCTGTTTATACCGATTAAAGTGTCCCTGAACCTTCATTGCACAGCTGCAACTCCATTTCATAAGAACTCTTCTCATTCTCTATGAAGTCAACTGCAGTGCTTGACTCTGCTCTGAACCTGTTGTGTAAAGGAATGATTCAAAGGGGAGAAGCAAAGTGAACGATTTTTCGCACTCCTTCCGTACAGCAAAGTACATAGCAGCATAGAAGCTGATTTGTTTCTGACCCTGCTGGATCCTTAGTAGTAAAATAGCATAGTGAAGCCAACAATTAAATACCCATAATCCCTCACACTCCACCTGCAATAGGTGTGGTACTAGTCTGAAAGTGACACTCTCCAAGCAGGGGGGAATTTGAAGTTACATAACATTCAATCAGAAGTGAATACAGTACATACTTTAAGAACACATATGTTTAAAAATGTTACATGCTAAGACATAGCCTACAATAACTAAAATCAAACATGATGTCATGATTATTACTATTTGGAAGCGTACGTATTAGTGCGCCGCGGGTGAGTTAGGCACCAGGAGAGCCGAATGATGGTTCTCTTTGCTGCTGCTAAACTCCTCCATGGCATTAAAAACTATTCCCCCTTTGAGTCATCACAACTTGGAGGGAAATGGAATTGTGAGTCCAGTGATCACCGGAGCCCTGCACAGCATGTCATTGCTGCTATGGGGTGCCTAGTTTCGGTGCCCCACACTGAGTGCCGTGCGCTGAAACCACCTGCTTTGTATTTGGAAGGATAGAAAATGATATACACCAAATCCCACAAGAACAAAGTGACTTTTCAGGCTTTTAAAGCTAGATAAATATTTCCATGGACAGTCAAGATATAAACATAAATACACCATAATATGTCATCTCAGGTACCATTTATGCCACTGGGGTTACTTGCTCCACAATAAAGTTCTGAGATTCTGACCCTAAGAGGTCCGGTTGTGCAACCCACATACTAATTTTTACATGAACTACAATTAATCAAATAAGCCAGTCCTTTGGTACCAAAGTTGATGTTTTGTTTGATAGGAAAGGATTTACCATTAGCTTTCTGGCAATATATGTTTGTGTCTCTCAAATACCCTGGGAGTCTCTCAACTAGGGGTTGTAATAATGAATCCAAGCACAAAATGAATCCAATATTCAAATCATTGAACAGGTACTCACAAAACAGGAAAGAATAAAACCGCACTTAGCTAAAATCCTGAGGATGTCCTCTCCTCTGACTGGTCATGTCTTGCCCTTTAGCTTTGGACATTAGCTCTGGTCATGTCCTTCCCTTTGGGGCAGAGCTAAAGGGCAGGGGATAACCAGTCAGATGAGGAGACATCCTAAGGATGTTATCTAAGTGTGCTTTTACTTTTTCCTGTTTGTGAGTACCTTTTTCAAAAATGTGTATATTATAAGGTTGGTTTTATGCTATGAAATTATTATTATTTAGTATTTATATAGTGCTGACATCTTTCACAGTTCTCACAATCTAATCCCTACCATAGTCATAGTCATAAATCCATGTATGTATTGTGTAGTGTTTGCATCATAGTCTATGGCCAATTTTAGGGGGAAGCCAATTCATTTATTTGTATATTTTGGGATGTGTGAGGAAACTAGATTGCCCGGAGGAAACCCATGCAGACACAGGGAGAACAAAAAAACTGTGCAGATAGTGCCCCGGGTGGGATATGAACCATGGACACATCGCTGCAAGGCGAGAGTGCTAAACACTACGCCACCGTGCTGAAATGTAGTTTAGTACCTAGATTGTGTTCTAGGTCAGTGTTTCTCAACATTTTATTGATATGTACCCCTTTTTAAACCTTGTACTAACCAAGTACCCCTTAGCATAGTAATCATTATCACAAATACCCCTTGACAAATATATATTTAATCGTAATACATGAGAATTGGTTCTAAATAATTTCCAAGCATTTACTATTGTTTTAATTAGCTAAAATACTAATTTGGAGTTGTTTAAATAAAAGTTATCATTTATCTACCATCAGATGTACCCCCTGGGGTACGTGTACCACATGTTGAGAATTTAGGTTCTACATGACTGTCGGTTCTACAAAATATGCACAAAGGAGTTGGACAAACCCGGCACTGTCTGGGGAATGCCTGGTTTGACACAATGTGAAGTAGATAGTTTTTTTGGGAGTCATTCTTAAGCAGAAGTAAGTACAGCTGTCTTTTTTTTTGGGGGGGGGGGCAGCAATATTGCAGGGTGAGCAAGAGGTATTGCTTTGATGGTGAATGATTGCTGATTGCACTTGGTGTTAAAACCGGATAGCTGCACAATGAGTTTACTTTTTTCCTTTGGAGGTGACCTGCCTTTAAACGTAAGGAGATGGTAGAGAGGTTTTGGAACCAAGCTCTGTTGCTGTGTGTGGGTCTGGGTAGCCTATCGGCCAAGTGAGCATGCTAGATTCAATCAGTGGTAGGCACAGTGAAGGCTGGTGGACCTTAACCTGTCAAAACACGGGTAAATTAGCATGCTGAGGGAAAGACCCTGTTTATTGAGACAGACTGCATTATTTTTTCTCTTCTTTTTCTTTTTGCACGTGTAAATGAGGTAGAGACGGGGGGAAAGACAACATGAAAGATTATTAACTGTGGGCTTTTTGAGGGCAGAGGACTATTATCAAGTGTTCTATAAGATTTATATTTACAAGTATGTGTGCATGCGTGTGTGTGTTTTACAGCTTCCCAGTCTTTACTACCAAGATCATAGACTTGTTATTATTTTTATGATAATATTAAGGTGTTTACCATTCTCCAGAATATCTATTTTTAGAATTCAATAAATATACAAATAGTGGATTGGGCTCATTTTTCTCCAGTGAGAATGCTGCATATTGTACTGTGAAAGTCTATGTTTGCAGTAAATACTTGATCAATATTCCCATAGTTCTATCACCTTTGTGTGCTTCTTTAAGATGATTGGATAACTGGCCTTGACAAACTACATTTCCGTGTTTCACATTGAATTGTAAAAAGTCCTTAAGGTTATCATAAACTCAAGTAACTCTCCAGAAAATTCTATAAGAAACACATTTATAGATTTTTGTGTCAGTAAAGTAGAAAACATATTTGATTAAAAAATAAATAGTGGATCAGCATATGTTGTACTGTACTTAAAGTCCTGTTTGAAAGAAGTACAAAAAAAAAAAAAACTGGGGATATGAAATACACACAGTAAATTACATTTATATTGAATTGGTGAAAAGTTTATTTGTTTGTTTGTTTAGCAGTATAAGTATATAAAAGACGTGAATACAAAAAAGTGAGCTCATGATAACTTACATTTTTAATGAATATTTTGCGGGGAATATAAACAAATGATACATACCTGGGGTTTCCTACAATCCCCTTTCAGGCTAATCTCTTCCTCACCTCACCTTCCTCTTGCACCACCTGGCCCATAAAGTCCTTCAGTCAGGGGCATACTGCACATGTGCAGCTTGGCTGCGCATGCTCCCCATCATGCTCCCATTGCTGGGAGCATTCTGAACCTGCACAGGCGCTAAACGCTCTTGGTGATGGTAACGCAATGGGGGAGCGTGCCCCGCTCCGACTGCTCTGACTGCTCCAAACTGAAGGACTTAATGGGCTGAATAGCGGAAGATCCAGACAGGGCAGGAGGACAACGAGGCAGTGATCAGCCTTATGGTGTCCGTACATGATACGTTTCTAAGTAGTATAAGGGTAACTTAAGTGAATATACTGAAAGGATAATTTAGGCAGTTCCCTTATATTACATGGAGATGGTAAGTTTGGATGAAACAAAATGTACCATGTATGGGCACTATCAAGGGGGCTGGATTATTAACTTTAAAAATATACAGCCAAGCTCCAGTTTCATTTAAAAGAAACCTAGGTTATGCTAGCGACCTCACCCACTGTCTGCTGCCTGTATAATAATAATTACATAAAAGTCACATGCCCACTGCAGTTCTTCAATCCCTCTTACCTTTTTCATGGCTTGCTAGGTTAACAGGCCCTGCCTCCTTGCTGACTCTGCATAGGACAATGGAACATTACATTCTACAGCTATGCTACAGCTATGCTACCCCCAACACCTTTAGAACTAAAGTGACAGTTCTCTAATGGCCCATTTACACTATGTGATTTCCATTTTCATACATATAATTAATGGACATCCTTTGCAGCGTTGCAAGCATTTTCACATACCTTGTAACAAACATGGCCGTAGAAACATAATAATGTTTGTTAAATTGCACATGTAACATTTTGCAAATAAAATGGACAAACTATTATGTGAGTTTTGCAACACACATGATGTAGAATCACTGTATTTTACTGCCCATTGATCATACATACAAAGTTTAATATGAGGCAACATATAATGCACATTAAGTGAATGATATTACATACGTTGATAATGTGTGTCCTATTGCGTGTGCTATTGGTTGAATAGCAACATGATATTTTGCATCATTAAGCAAATAATACACTTACTAGGGGCTCACATTATCACCGTATGTAATAACAATCACATCATGAGGATCATGCGTGCTGCACATCATGGGTTACCACACTTTATACTTTACGTGCAAAGTCAGCACTCGTATGAATGGCCCTTGAGACATGCAAACTGCAGCTTCAGAATTAACATTTTGCAGTCAAAGAGTATTTTATTTTATGTTACTGATGACAGATGTGAGGACTAGGGGCCTGTTGTACGGACTTGCAGTAATACTGCCATAGGAAAACGTAGGGGGGGGGGGATTACAGCTGCCCAGAATACCTCTCCCCCTCTCAGACCAGGGCTGGTGCAGTGTATGGGGACAGGCACAAGTTGAGACACCAGAATATCTGCAGGCATCCTGCAGCTCCCAGCACCGCCCCCTTTCTTTCCCGGCTACAGTTGACTTTGGATGGAGCAGCAGCGTGTGTACAGAGCATGGAGCAGCAACGTGTGTACAGAGCATGGAGCAGCGGCGTGTGTACAGAGCATGAAGTAGCAGCAGTGTGTGTACAGAGTATGGAGCAGCAGTGTGTTTACAGAGCATGGAGCTGCAGTGTGTGTGCAGTAAATGGAGCAGCAGTGTAGCAGTGTGTAAAGAGCATGGAGCAACAGTGTGTGTACAGAGCATGGAGCAGCTCTGGGGATTTTTACAGAGTCAGGTATGAGCACAGCCCTGGCCCTGCTGTGTGAATGCTTTACTTTCCCCTTCTTTACAAATGTTAGCTTTCCTCAATAGGGCAGCACGGTGGCGTAGTGGTTAGCGCTCTTGCCTTGCAACGCTGGGTCCCAGCATTACAAGGCAAGGGGGCAGTGCTGTGAGCTGCAGGATGCCTGCAGATATTCTGGTTTCTCAACTTGTGCCTGTCCCCATACACTGCACCAGCCCTGGTCAACATCTGCAAGGAGTTTGTATGTTCTCCCCGTGTCTGTGTGAGTTTCCTCCGGGTACTCTGGTTTAGTCCCATATCCCAAAAACATACAGATAAGGTAATTGGCTTCCCCTAAATTGGCCCTAGACTATGATACATACACTACACAATATAGACATATGACTATGGTAGGGATTAGATTGTGAGCCCCTTAGAGGGACAGTTAAGTGACAAGGCAATATACCCTGTACAACACTGCGGAAGATGTTGGCGCTATATAAATCCTAAATAATAATAATAATAATAATAATAATAATAATATTATCTGTATCCAAACTGCTCCTGATCAATACCATTGTCGGAGCAGATCGGACATTTAGGAAATAATTGTCAGATTCTGTCAGTCGGACGGGAAATTGCATTGTGTGTACCCAGCATGATGTTCTACCATATTATTATTCTGTATTGTGCGTGGCTGAGTGAGACCTTTCAGTAATCCCCTCCTTGAAAATCCTGGGTTTGCCCCTGACTGCCATGTACAGACAGAGTATGGCAATATTACACTTAGTTCAGCAGCAAGTAACACGAGTTATGCTATTAGCACGATTCATGGTACTCAAGTAGTGTGACCATTGCACCTTAACGGTCACACTACTCAAGTAGTGTGGGTTGCGCTAATAGCTTGTAACATTGCCACACACTGTCTGTGCATGGTTGTATTACTACAAATTACTGCATGGGGCTCTTGATGAGGTGGAGTATAATTTGTACGCACACTGTGCTGCTAGTTAACCAATGAATGGTGAACTAGCATGTAAAAGGGATAGCATGTAAAATATGAAAACTTTGTGGTAAATGTCGATTTGTGTATAATCACTAATAATAGAAAGGTAAACATCTTTACCAATCCTCCTTACAAAGTTTTGGGAAGGGTTGTTAATCCTTATATCCAAACAACAAGTCATACAGGAATGTAATTATGAAGAACTATTCTGAGCAGTATGTTATGGGTTTTATGATGCTTATCAGAACCTGTTTTCAATATTTTTAGGGTGAGTGCAGATAGTCAGCTATCTGGAGTTTGGCCAGAAAAATCCATAAATCTGGGGGAAAAGGAAACATATACTGTAATCATCAGTCTAAAGAAATAGACATTCATGGCCTGGAAGACATGAGCAAGCAATTTTCCCATTGGTAATAGGCCAAAGGGAATTTTCCTCAGAAAATGTGAGGAAATTTGATTAAATGAAACATAGACCATCATCTCATGTTTATGGGTACCTTAGTTACTGTTCCTTTTCTTCTCTCTGTTACTGCAGAATCTTCCCCTCCATCTTCCTGCAAGTATGCTGTTTGGATCTGTTGTTAAAAATGCTGACACAATTTAATAATATCTGCAATTAGGAAAATGATAACATGGAAATACTCACTAGAAAAGAGAAGCTACACTATAAATACTGTATAATATTTTTAGCACTTTTTCTGGAAATGTTTCTTTTTGTTGCAATGCTCACAGCTGCTAGAGCTACTATGAACAGGGACAATGTATATACTGTATGTATATTGTATAATAATAATAATAATAATAATAATTCAAAGATAAAATGAACATCAATTACTGTTATATCCTGTTAAGGAATTTAAAATGAATAAGCTACACTACTATTACAGACTCTTCTTATATACATATGGAAAGGAATTTGGGTGCAGGGAGAAGCCAAAAGATGGTGTTCCCTGCTCCAGGCAATCTTGAGGAAATATATTCCCCTACTGATTACTTATTTTTTTCTTGGCCGCACAATCCAGGGTCTGGCTATTGCAGGCACCCGAATGACCGGGTTATAACCGGTGCCTACATTCCAATGTACACATGAATCCCCCCACGCTGCATTTGGCATTTTTCCAGCACCTCCCCGTCAGGGTAAAAAGATTTCTTAGCCACTTCTCTGAGTTTATATGAAAAGGGTGCCTGTAAAAAAGGGCGCCTGGTGGAGCCCATATAAAAACTTCGGCTACAAAAAAGGCGCCTGGTGTAGCCCATATACCAACTTCAGCTACAAAAAAGGCTCCTGGTGTAGCCCATATAAAAACTTCGGCTACAAAAAAGGCGCCTCATGTAGTAGCCCATATAAAAACGTTGGCTACGTAAAAACTCTGGGATGTGTTAATTTCTATTCCCCCTCCAGGCCGCCATGGATAGTGGGGGAATGAAATAATTCGGCTTACAGTACTTGTAGCCCATATAAAAACTTAGGCTACAAAAAAGGCGCCTGGTGTAGCCCATACAAAAACTTCGGCTACAAAAAAGGCAATAATATAGGCTACAAAGGTGCACCCTACTGTAGCCAAAAACCTTGTAGCCGAAAAAATATGGGCTACAAAGGAGCGAACTACTGTAGCCGAAAACCTTGTAGCCGAAAAAATATGGGCTACAAAGGGGAGCCCGCCTGTAGCCTATATTAAAACTCGGGCGCCCTTTTCTACACCTTGTAGCCCATATTTCCAGAAATAACATTGATGTCTATAACGGCGCCCTTTTCATACAGGCAGCTCAGGCGCCCTTTTCAACCGATACCACTTCTCCTTATCTGTACACCTAAATCACTCTCATATACTGGGTAAGAAGATTTATTAGCCACTTCTCCTTATCTGTACACCTAAATCATTCTCATATACTGCATTTTAAAGAATCATTCTTTAGCCTCATACACACTGGGCACCGTTGTTGCTGTTGCTAGCACACAGGAGACGTGTGCGCAACAGCTCGGCGATAGCTCCGCCTGAGTGACAGCTGTCTACACGTCTCTGCCCAACAGGGGAAAGTTTCGTCCCCCCACCGGAAGCTCCCTTCTGGCTGTGGGTAGCTGTCGCTAGTCCGCACATACACACGCAGTACGCGTGGTGGACTAGCAACAGTTGCAGAGACAGAAGTTGTCGGCAACTGCTGTCTCCGGCGATAGTTGGGGGTGCGCGCCTCATACACACGGGGCAACTGTCACCCAGATATGCGCGTGCCACATGTTTGTGGCGACAGTTGTGCCCCGTGTGTATGAGCCTTTTCTCCTAACAGTTCCTATTGAAAGGCTGTGTTATTTAATTATTTTATAGCTAACTGATTGTTAGATAGTGGCTTTCCTTTGCTAACACATCTTCCATGTCCTGGATGAGTTTGTTAGTAGAGTTTACCGTCTATTCCTGTTAGTCGAAATAACATTTAGACTAATGTAACAAATGTAAATAAGGTTACGTTAGTCTGACGAAGGCTTCATAGCCAAAAAGCTTACTGCTTTTCTTCTAAGTTGCCCAATAAATGGTATCATCCTGATTTAAAACGTCTAACTTAAATAAACTGAGAGTCATGTGGTGATTTGCTACTGTGTCATGAATAGCACTACACTTTTCAGAACAACATGACTTGTGTTATAGACCTGTAAGCTTTCTGCAACTTAAGTAGTTTTATTCATGTATTTTTATTTTTTTATATATTTATACATTTATTGATACAGGGAGGGGAGAATATAACAACTTTAATAAAACAATACAAAGCTATAGTGATACTTTGACATTACATAATGGTATAATTATAAAGCACTGTAGATAGTCAAACAGGAAAAGCTAAGAGTTAATACAGAGCGCCTAAGAAGGAATCCACTTCATCTATCACCTAGAATGTGAAAAATGGGATGGCAGTACATTTTTTCACACAGTGAATTCTCGTGGTTATTATTGCTCCAAATCACACATATCCCATACAGAACATTTGTAAGAAACCCTAAGTTGGCTCTGCTAGTTCATCAGTTCATATTTCATCTTCCTTCTAGTGTCATTTCAATTCACAATGCCCTTTTCTGCTCAGAGTACAGTATGTTTTTTTTGTTAAATATAAAGTAAGAGTCTACCTGCATTATATAAAGAAAAAGGCATAGCCCAAAACAGCTGCTCAGTATAATACTTCATGAATCTCATCAATATTCAAATAACCGTTAAAATTCAAATTTGGTTTGAGAAGATTTTTCTTTCTGCCTTTAATTTTAGGAGGAGGAGAAATAAACACAGGAAACAATTTCCTCTCACAGTGGCAGATGTGCTGGGTACTTTGCGAGCTAAAGGCTGTCTTTGATATATAAAAAAAGACATGACCTTCTATCATTTACTAAGTTTGAATAGATATCCCAAGTCGTTGAATCTTTATATCAAATATATGTTCTTTAGGCTTAGGCAGTTTGATTATTTCAGGATTTATGTTGTTCTGTATGGGAATATCATTGCTTAAATGTAATCATTCTTCTTAATATATGCAAGCCACCAAGAGAAAGCTTTTTAGTGATGCTCTCATTATAGAATGATAGGACAAAAAAAAAAAGAAAAAAGAAATGTCTAAAACAAATTTTTACAGCTACCTAAAGTAATTGGCACACCAATCAAGATATTGATTAGTCCCATTGTCTGCACTGACATCAGTAATAAATAACAACAACATAGAGATCTATATTAACTAGAGGGCAGGTATATGCACTGAAAGGATGAGGAAATGACAAATGTTGACTCATTTCAGTGTAGTTTCCTTCCTGCCACAACAATCAACACAGGACTAATGGTGATTAATTACTGTGAGCTGCACAGGGCCATGAAAAATTTAAGCCAGGTTCAGAAACATTCACCTGAAACACATCAAGGCCACAACAGCTGTGTGTGTGTACGTGTGTGTGTGTGTGCGTGCGTGTGTGTGTGCGTGCGTGTGTGTGTCCTGCCATACACACATTGTTGTTTTCTTATCCTACAATGAAATAGTATTCTATCCAGAAAAATACATGTTCACTAAAATTATAATGCTAATCTAAAGAAAATAAATCAAAATAAATAAATAAAAATGTCTTTAAGAACAATAGCTTAGCCTCTGGTGTTGTACCACTAAAAGGTTTTTACAGGTGTGGGAAATGTAAGGGATGCAAAGTATGTAAAAATATGCCAAGGAAAATGTCCTCCTTTTCAAGTGGGGACCCGTATTCCCCTACATTTCAGATCAAGCATCTTTTTACTTGCGACAGCACCTTTGTAGTGTATCTATTGGAAATCTAACCACTGCAGAGTGGAAATGAATCTCTTTTTGTGTGTTCTATATGCCTCTTCTGCTGATATGCAGGGGAGTCTGTATGTCCCAATAGACACTTCCTTTATTGTGTGTAGAGAGGAAGTGTATGTTCCAATATTCCCTCCGCTTGTTTTCCCTTGCTCTGCTCCCTGTGCAGGCTAGAGCAATCAAGCTGCCTATTGATCTTCAAAAGTCTAGTGTTTTTTGTTTGTGATCTAGTTTTTATTATGGAGATCATTACATTTTTTACACCATTCTTTGCTATTAATATGCTATTTGCATATTGTTCTGTTTTTCCCTTTTTTTTACACATTTGGGTGACTCTTGACTGTTTTGATTAATGATGCCCTTCTGAGGGAGTTTTCTTTCACCCCACCCTCTTTTCCCAGACTAAAAGCAATAAATTTGGTGCCTGCCGCCTGTTCGCCTTTTCTCCCCTGATGACGCAAGACTGCAAAACCGGTTGGGAAGGTAACAGGCGGCACCATTGTCTATTGATCTATGATTGACCATTACATGCGCGCTAATCTTCTGGGGTTCCCAGTTTATGGGCCCTATATGTGAGTTATTGTTTTTATATCTACTGCCTTTTAAAGAAATGTTATCTAAATAAACGGGTTACGCTTAGATATTGCCGTTTTTGTTTTCCTATGTAAATTCCTGAAACTTTACCTCCATACGGATGTCCACTGGATCTTCACAATGTCTGATCTTCCCTGGACGTTATCTGTGACCTGAGCCATTTTACAACCTTACAATGTGGGTTATTGGGAGCTAGTAAGCCTTTTCTTGTTTTGATGTTTTGCGGATTCCTACCTCTGAGCATTTGATGTATTGTGGTGAAGAATTTATCATTCCCTGCATACAATGACTTTTTAAACCTGCGCTGACTTTGGATGTATGTCTGACTTCTGAACTTTTGGATATTGTTCTCCTCAGCGGCGGTTCTATTGTTTCTTGGCGCCAATATATTTGCTATTATAAGAAAAATAGTTTGATGTAGATAGAGCCTGCCTGTCCCTCTGATGCCTGTGGATTGTTAGAAATGATAGGCAGGGTACATAAAGTGCAACATTAGGGGCAAGGTAAGGACATATTTTAGAATGCAGTTATTTAGGATAATCACTTCCACTTTTATGTTAAATATCCTGGTTTCAGCATCAGAAACCCTCCCTATAGTTATAAATGTATGTAGCCCTATGGTCCAACTCAGGTTTAGCCTAGGCTGTTCATTATTTGGAATCCACCCCCAATCATTCTGGGAGATCAAATATATTTTAAACTGGCTTTAGAATGCTCAGTAAATGAACATTCTGCAGAGATCACCTGCCAGTACTAAAGATGTTGTGTCTGAGAATAAATCAGGGAGAGGAAAGATTTCATGGTGGAATAAACAATTTATAAATGTATATTCTTAAAAAAATAGGCAATTTTACGCATTATGTCATTTTGACTACAGTCTCTCTTTAAATACACATGGCTACAGTCAGACTTTGTTTGAGTTGTCTGTAATCTAATATGTAGCTTAAAGAATATAGACGTTCTTAACATACTGGCTGAGAATGACTAAAAATGTTACTTACTGCTAGTGAAAAGAAGTGAATTGGAAGTCAATCCTGATTGGATAAATCCGAAGCCCAGCACACATTATATTGCTAAACTTGCCAATTACTCCTCTCCTTAACTGAACTGGTAATGACAACCCTGTGCTTTCTGTCCTTTATATACTTTTGGTACTGTTTTATAAATATAGAGCATACAGAGGCAGATCTTTCACACCAAAGAGTACAATGGGGCTTTTTTGAACCAATATTCTTATAATTTAATCTTTCTTTACAGTTTCTTCAAATCGCGGAAAAGATTCATGGGTCTACAGACCAAAACTCCACTGCGACATCTATCACAAACTTACGGATATTTGTATACGATGTGCCTCTGAGGAAGCAAAAGCGGCTGATGGCCGCGAAACACGTGTCAGGCAATCTTTGTATGTGAAGTGGAGTTTCGGTCTGTGTACCCATGAATCTTGTCCGCGATTTGAAGAGACTGTAAAGAAAGAATAAATTATAAGAATATTGGTTCAAAAAAGCCCCATTGTAATGAGTGGTGTGAAAGTGCTGAGTCTTGATTTATCGGGGGTGAACCACACTACGCTTTTTTATACTGTCTATGATACTGAGGCAGATGTCTGTTCCAAGACAGGTAGTTTGCAACACCCTAATATAAATACCTATAAAAATGGCATCCAATAAAAGTAGTGTCAGAGACTGCTGCTAATAGAATATAACTTATATTCTAATACTTAATTTCTATAGTAACTTATCTGTAATCTTTGTCGATATTTTACTATGACCTAACCTAACCTTACTCTCACACAAAACCCTCTCTCTACCTATTACTAACCCTAAGACCCTCCTGGTGCTGCCTAACTTTAACCCCCACCCACTGCATGCCTAACCTTATCCACTTCCCCTGCTGCCTAACCTTAACCACACCCCCTGCTGCCTAAACTTAACCACACTTTACCTAACCTTAACCCTTAAGCTACCCTGCTGCGGTTACAGGTGGCATTGGACGCCTGCTATTTGTTGAGTGCCATAATTATTATTAATTGCTGCTAATTGCGGTTTTTACTATAGATGCCTATGGCGGTGCCATTTTTACCGGTGCGCCTCCTGTGCCATTTGTACATGATCCACCTAATATGCATGATGATCCACCCGCACAGAATGTTCCAGGCCACTTGAGTCCGATTGCAAGTGGTACGGGCCCGTGATCGCACAGGCACAGAAAATGCCAATCTGGCAAAATCGACATCTGCAATGGAGGGGATCCGGGGACACCGGAGCTACGCCGAGGGACAGATGGGCTACCACGGGATGGAGGAAGCCCTAGGTAAGTAGATCTTTTTTTTTTACTCCTCACACCTTCCCTTTAATACTTTTTGAGCCACTGTCTGACCAAGAACAAGTATATTAGTCAGATGTTCTTGCTCCAAGGTGCTGATTGGTGCCTACATTGCCTGCATGTTTAATGCATACAGTGGCTTAACTAAGGAGCTTGAAGCCCCAGTTCGAGTTCTACAAGAGGTCAAAGGCACTCTATTGATATAGAGCCCTAAAACATATCAAAGACAGCTGTAGAGTCAGAGAGGTGTAATTAGAGTAAGGAAACAGTGTGTTAAGGATTACTACTATTCAATGCACCAATAGGGGGATAATTACTAGCATAGCACCAATGAAACACTAATAAGATGGATAAAGGATGTCCCGTAATGGGCTCCTCTGGCCCAGGGGCCCTGGTGTGGTCATAACATCTGCATCCCCTATTGCTATGCCACTGAATGCATGTGCTGAAGCAAAACTTCTGAAGCCAAATGATCACGATGACATCCAAGCAAGAAGCAGTTTTGGAATGAGGTGAGCAATGACTCAATGAGTGCTTTTATAAACCTTCAGAATAGGTCTGGTTTAAATCCTAACAATAGTGATTTTGGAAGGTATGTCTCATATGGCAGTAAAATTAACAACAGATTGCTATTTTTTCTGCATTGATTCATCATAAAATCGCACTTGGAAAGTTCAAGTGAACGAAATGAACACTCCTTTAATTCTGTGTCATTATCAAATATTGTTGTTATATGATATATTTTAATTTTACTTTGTCATTGCAATTCAGATAAATTGTATAGAGGCATGATTTGAAAGAAGGTTAATTGCGGTATTATTTTTGTAATCCTGAACAGTGTGTAATAGTAAAGCTGCAGTTGAATATTATCATCTCAGTTTATGAATCAGATTTAGCTTTAAATCTAATTATTTTGAGAGCTTGTTATACAAAGATTTGACAACTTCTGTGTTAGATAATGGAATGAATCAACATGGGACTTTTCATTATCCCATAATCTTCCCATTTATTCAGCAAATTATCCAAACAGAAGAGATAGTGAAGTGTTTCGCCAAATCTGCACAGCCTACATAGTATAAAAATGGATATTACAACTATAACAATAATATAGACAATAAGCTGTGTTTTTAAACAGTGGGTATACTGACCAGTTCACTTTGAATGGAAATGTAAATCGACATTACCTTGATGCCATGCTACACATTATACAAAACATTTATTGCTACTTTGTTTTCACAAAGCTGCAATGTATTCTTAGACATGTATATCAGTTGTGCTCCAGGTCAGCAGACGACTTGAGCCTCTGCCTGTATATCTATGACTACGCCAAATAGTTTTTGCAACAGTAATAATAATAATATAGACATTAACCACTTGACGACCGCAGTGTTAACCCCCCTAACGACCAGGCTCTTTTTTGTTGCGCTGAGCTGTGCAGGCTTTTCAGCCTCCTGCACAGCCCAGCTATGGAGCCCAGCGATCGGACTCACCTCCTTTTTTTGTCCCTAAGGGGACATGCCGCCTGAGGTGTCCGATCGCTGTGGCTGTTTTTTTCTCTCTTAAGCCTCTATGAGGCTCTCTCTCCCTCCTCCCCTCCGTGAACAAACTTGAACTGGACGGCAATCCGTCCTGTTCCGACTCTCATAGGCATCAGCCTATGAGAGGACGACGCTCCCCGGCCAATCAGATGCCGGGGATCGTTGATTTCGCACAGCATGCTTGCTGACACGCCCCCTCGAGAAAGCTGGAAGTGAGCCGGCAAAACATGTCGGGTACACACGGCGTGTGTGTTTGATTCGTGGTGAGCCTGCCTACCCCCTCCCACTGCTATTGGGACCCCCGACCTACGCACTCTTTGTGCTGCTCTGCATGCAGCGAGCACCCTGCTTCCTTTGATACATCTTTTGCTGGGCACGGAGCAATAGAGATTTCTTGAGGTCTGTACCCTCACTGCACTATCTGGACTACCATTACCTGCATGACTCTGGAGCTGACATTGGATGCTTATGGACATCGCTCTATGGAACACTTGGGACCTGGACATATGGTGACGCTGTGGAATCAGTAGAGTATAGAAGTACCATTTACAGCTGTATGTGACATGCTTGACATCATCCTTGCCACTTGCTTGCCAGCTATGCGCCTGATGCTACTGTATGCTATACACGCTAAAGTTTGCTGCTGTTGAACTTTGTCTTGCTCTGCCGTGTACGCTTTGCCTATCCAAGTCCCAGTTACGTGCCTTTGCTTATCAACATCCATATTTTGCATCTATTATTTCAAAGGAAATGTGCATTGATTATACAGACCCTCCATTTTTCGAAAGTGCATTTAAACATACATGGACATTTTTTATTTTTGTATTATACTTTTTCTAGGTGATCACCTATTAGATAAGAGCTCTGTCCTTGTATGGATGTGGGTGTGAGTGCTGGGGTTGAATGCTGTGGGTGGTAAGGGGGTGGGCTCACGGATCAAACACTTTTAAGGCTGAGAATAATATTAATAAAATGTATATTTTTATATGAAAAATTGATCTTGCGGATTTATTGGAGTGTACTCCTCCTCTCATTTACCCTTAAAGTTTTTTGTATAGTTCTCATAGGCATCAGCCTATGAGAGGACGGCGCTCCCCGGCCAATCAGACACCGGGGATCGTCGATTTCGTACAGCACTGCCGGGGACCACAGCACTGTATGGATGTAAACACAGGGGATTTATTTCCCCTTTTATTTACAAACAGCCTGCTAGCTGTGGTCGGAGGCTAGTAGGCTAATCACAGAACTCCGTTCCGTGAAGTGGCAGGGAATGATCCCTGGGAAACTGCAGCCCCAGGACTTGACGCCATTTGATGTTAGGCGGTCCTGAGGCTTCCGCCGTGGCCATGCCCATCGGCGTTAGGCGGTCCCCAGGTAGTTAAACTCTGTTTCAACAGTAGGAATTCTGGCCAGTTCCTATTCAGTAGGCCAGTACCTATACAGCCAGGGGTCCTTGGTCAAGACTCCTTAACACTACTACTGCCTACTGAGCATGCCCTGATGGCTGCAGCTCTCAAGTGCTTTGAGTCTGACAGAAGAAAAGTGCTATACAGATGATGAAATTAATATATCAAAATAAATTACCTTGATGACATACTATAAAAGATTTATTCATGTCTGTGATCAGCCCTGTGTTGCAATTCAAACTGTGTTGCAATTCAAACTGTGGCTATCCATTAACAAGACTGAGAAGACTACTACAATGACAAGACTACTGAACTCCATGGCTCAATAATTATTATTATTTTTTATTTATATAGCGCCAGCGCTACGTTGTACATAGTACAAACAAATAATGGGGAACAAATATACATGAGAAGTAAAAGACACTGTACAGTCATGGCATTGAATAGAATAAATACAAATACATACATAGTTGATGTGTAGTTGGTACATGTGCATATGTTAAAATTACAGCGGTATGAGAAACACTAGGAGGAGGTCCCTGCCCTTGCGAGCTTACAATCTAGAGGATTAGTCAACTCTGATGACTGGCCAGCTCTGTGTCACTGCTCAAAGTGTTGCTCTAAATGTGACACAAAACATGCACAGAAATATTTGCAACCCTAACCTCCAGACTCTTTCAGCATCTCTTTCAGCAACCCCCTTCTCTCTATACCATCCTTCTGTGATCCTGATGTAGCAGCTGCACACTGGCATCAATTCATCAAGGATGTTTGATAAACAAAAAACAAGCATTTGTTATTTTAGACTTTTGTGTGCTAATTCGTCAATATTTTCAGAGATGCGGTAGAAGTTTGGTAATTAACCAAAGCCCATTGTTGGTAACAGCAGAAGAGTGTGTGCAGAGACAGCATTACAATAGTAAGAGGCAACCCGACAGAGGCGTCTGAGCCATTAGGCAGCTATAAATTCTTGCCTAGAGCGACAGGAGGAGAGAAGGGCAACAGGAGGAGGGAAGGGCGCTTCTGCACTGAGTAGTGAGAGAAGAAATGCCTCTCAAATCACTCAGGTATCAGGTTACGCAGTAGCAGCAGCAGTGCCTGACTCCACTCATAACTGATTCACTGACTGATACATTAATTTCCTTCAGCTCAATGATTCAAAGAACCACAGCAATGAATGAGTCAGTGAAAGAAGGCACTCATCCTAGTCAGGGATCGGAGTGCTACTGGTAACTGCGTGGATGTAGAGACTGTGTAGCAGCCAGGCATTGACTGCCCCCCAGGCCGCCTTTCATTCAGTGATTTAGGGTTGGCCCTGTGTCTGTTGTGTGTTGTTGTAAGGCAATCTAAAATACTAGGCTAGCTGATAAAAGTGCAATTAGAGGGCAGGCAAGCTGGTAAATATACACAGCATGATGCAGAGGAGGGTCTGTGGGAAAAAATCTGTCTGGTCTCTCCCCATTGTTAAAATGACTGCATGTGCAGATAAGGTGTTAAACAGGTTGAAAAGTTTTGGCAGTCCCTAGACTCCAGGAGGGCTGCTTGCTGACTTGTGTGGGAGACTGGCAGGGACAGCAGTCCTATTACCAGCACAACTAGTCTCTGTGTAATGTGGGACTGCAATACAGATAAGCTCCATCTCAGGCTATTCTCAGTGTCACTCCACTCCTCCTATCTCTGGGCTAGTGCCCGACAAATCGCAATAGCAATAGCAATAGCAATTGCTAGCAATTCGTGAATGTGACTTTGTGAAGCGATTTTTGAAAGAATCGCTCCAATAAATGCTACCTGCAGCATGTTTGCGATTTTAAAAAATCACAACACTGCTGTGGAAACACCCTCATAGGGTAACATTAGCCCAGCGCTTTTCAAATCGCTGTAAATTTGAAAAGCGCTCTGAAGCACTCTTGGTGTGCACCAGCCTTCCCTTACTCACCTTTGTTTCCCTCTTTCCCTAGTGCTGGCTGGCTGTGTCTTCTTGTCATACAGGAAAGCTAAATAAAAGTGCAATCCTGGTGAGGCAAATATCTTGTTCCCTCTCTTTCAGCTTTTCTCTTCTCATTATTTCTCTGCATAAGGGATCAGACACACTATAAGGTAGTTAAAAAAAACGGGATTAGTAGAGATGGTGGTGAAGGGGAGGACATAGGTAGGTGTATGTGGGGGGAACGTGGGGGGATTGGCCTTGAGGTAATTACAGTGGCCATACTTCTGTTGACTTCACAGCCGATTGACCAACCGTTTTGATATTAGCAAATCGGATAAAAATTTTTGGGTGGAACTTGGTTGAATGTATCAATCTGAGATGTTGGGAAATCTTGGGCCAATGTGGTTGTCAGGTGCGATAATCATGGAGTGCGATACCCAAGAATTATAGACAAGACGGAAACCCCGGCCGTTGTCCCTCAAAATGTATTGTGCCCCCCTGATGCCTGTATTTTTCCTGTCACACTGTTCACAGAGTGTCCTTGCTGTATTTCCGCATTGGCGCTCCACGTGATTACTGGCGTATATGACATGCGGTGAGTGTGTGACATAATTTGGGCTGAGGCTGCCATGATAACGGGCCTCTAGCCTGTGTTTCCCCCAGGCCAGAAGGTCCTCCCCTGGTAGCAGCATAGTGTGTGTGTGTGTGTGTGTGTGTGTGTGTGTGTGTGTCTGTGTGTCTGTGTGTATATATATATATGTGTGTGTGTGTGTGTGTGTGTGTGTGTGTGTGTGTGTGTGTGTGTATATATGTGTGTGTGTGTGTGTGTGTGTATAGTGTATGTCTACTATGTGCTGTGTATAGTGCTCTGTGTGTGTGTATATAGTGTAGTGTGTGTGTATAGTGTGTATAGTGCTCTGTGTGTGTGTATAGTGTAGTGTGTGTGTATAGTGTGTGTACTGTACGTGTATAAAGTGTGTGTGTGTGTACTGTGTATAGTGTGTATGTTGTGTGCAGTGTGTGTGTGCGTGTATAGTGTGTGTGTACTGTGTGTGTGTGTGTGTGTACTGTGTGTGTGAGTGCATGCCGCAATAAGTATATGTTATGGTGAAACGCTCTGCTGCATTACAACTACTTTCCGGTGAACCCATGCCGCAATAAGTGTATTTTCTGGTGAAACGCTGCTGCATTATGATTTCTGGGGGTCTTGGGGGTGGGGTTCACCACAGGAGTAGTGTTCACCACTAGGGGTGGGGGCTATGGGACTGGGGGCAATCGGGGGGGGGGGGGCGCAACAGGATTTCTCGCCTGGAGTGACAAAATGGCTAGAGACGCCCATCCTTTTAGATGTACATGTTTTGTTTGTAATACTGCCTCTGCTTGCTTTGAATCTGTCCATTAGTCTTTCTTAACATTTTATCTACTTGCCACACCTTAAATGAACTTCCAGGAGACTTTACATATGCCCTGCTTAGATGATTTGCCCACTAGCTCCTCAGCATCTTCAAACAGGAACCTAAGAGGCTAAACTGCCAAAGGGAGGCAGCGGAAGCTTCCTTTCGTCCTTGATCTCTCTGCTGGCTGCCTGGGGGAGGGGTAGGAATAAGTTAGATCTGCAGGAGAAGTCTCTGCTTCTGTGAGTCCCGCACTGATACCAACAGAGGAAAACTGTCTTCAATGGAACTGTGTTTTACTGCATGCTGTAACCTTGATGAATTAAAGGGAACCAGAGAGGATGAAATATACATACCTGGGGCTTCCTCCAGCCCCATACACATGGATCGCTCCCACGCCGCCGTCCTCCGCTGCCTGGGTCCGCCGCCACCGGTTCCCGTCATTGCCGTGAGTCAGCCAGTCGGCCGGCGGACGCTGCCAATTCTCCACATCACAGGTGCTCTCTCCATACAGATACGCATGTGGCTGCCTACTGCGCAGCCGCATGTGTATGGGTATGGAGGGAGCCCCTGTGATGCGGGCAATTGGCCGCGTCCGCCGGAAGTGACAGGCCCGGTACCGGCGGATCCAGGAAGCGGAGGATGGCGGCGTGGGAGCGATCCAGGCTTATGGGGCTGGAAGAAGCCCCAGGTATGTATAAAATCATTTTCTATTGTGGCTGGCCATTCCTCTGATTCCCTTTAAAACTGCTCGGTAACTTCAGCTTTTTATGTGGTAATAGCCTTGACACTATCCTAAGTGCTCAGTAAACTCAGCTGTTTTCAGCATTACCCAATGTGGTACTTGCTTGATGAATTGACACCATTATCACAACACACTAGCTTCTACCTTCAACCCTGCTGCTCCTTTCATCATAGTCCACTGCCAAAAGGTCCTACCATCAACCATGGCTCACCAGAGAAATCAAACCACTGGTATGCTGCACCTCAGTAGATGAATAGAGCTGGTGTAAAAATTAGCAATTCCTAAACTTCAATGATGCTCTTCATAACTCAGACAGGCCCTCTCAGTTGCTAAACATTCCTATGTCTCTCCTCCCTGTCACAAAATTCCATATAGCTTTTTCCTTTCCTCAATTCCCTTCATAATTATTAAGTGATAAAACCTGACATCTTGATCCTATCCCCTCTCATCTCTTAACTCTCATCTTACCTGCCCTAACCTTTCTCTTTTAGCTTTGCCTTCCCACTGCTACTTTCCCATCTACATTCAAACAAGCCCTTTTCATGAGCTTATTCAAAAACCTTCTTTGGACCCCACCATGCTCCCAGCTACAGATTCAGCTCCCTTCCTCCCTGATCTAAGGTTACTGTCCTAATTACAGCTTGCTAGTATTGCTATTACCAGTCATCCATGGCTCTCAGTTTAAAGAGAACCTGAACTGAAAATAAAAAGTCAAAATAAACATACACAGGTCATACTTACCTCCCATGTAGTCTGCTTATCAATCTCTCTCTCCTCTCCTGCATCCTGTTTGCCCACTGTGATCGATGGAATTCTCTGTCCTCCATTTTAATAATGGACATTACCCCATAACAGCTTCCTGGTCAGCACACTGTTAAACTGTAATATCGTCCACTTGAGCAATAGGGAAACATGGAAATTACTTTTCACATTCAGTTGTAACTGACAGCAGCTAATATATAACTGTCAGCAACTGGTATATCTCAGTTTTGACAAAATCTTGTCAGAACTGGAAGGGATCACTGTTAGAAGAAAATGGTGAGCTTCTGAGAGGAACTGATGGTGAGGTAAGTATGTAATATTAATTTGCAGCTACATCATGTGTTTAATTTAAATAATTTTACTAAGTCCAGGTTCCCTTTAAGATACTATTACATTGTATGACCACATTTGCATATGCAGTCTTTGTTTATTTTGCAAGCCTCATTTATTATTATTACGGTAATTCAATTTATATAGTGTCAACATATTAGGCAGGGCTTTACAATATATGGTTACAGACAATGATAATGGGGTAACAGACAACAATACTGGTAATAAGCAGTAAGCCAAACAGATTATGCACCAAAATAGTAGTCATTCAGGCTCATGTTATTTATTGTTACTTTGTCATGAGGTTTTTAACTTTAGTCACACTAGGTATCTGTGCTGGCTGTGTCCCTGGAATACACAGGCTGAATGGGTTTGATATATATTTTTGTGGCTTTAATTATGCTTTTATTATGCTTTTATAATTATGATTTTATACTGTACAGCTTACACTACTGTTGTCCTTTCAATTTAATCTCATGTTTAAATTTATGATAGTGTGATTTGTTCTCCTTTTCACTTAAAGTAAACCTCCAGACTAAAAATCGACTCAGCAGCACTGAAAAGGCCTGGTGTTTCTTTAAAGGACTTACGAGGCCAATACTTCAGAAAAAAAAATAAAAAAAGTTATCTACCTGTGTCAGCCTGTCAGGCACGGAGGACGCCGTCCGCACCCTCCGTGCCGTTCCGCCGGGTCCCCGCCGGTCCATAGCCCCCCGAACGGTCCCCGACCGCGCGGCCCGGGTCGGGCTCTCCAGCCTGTACTAAGATGGCGGCCGGAGCTGGCCGCGGCTGCGCAGTACGCATAGCCGCGAGTGCGGCTGCGCAGCTCTAAGGCCAACCCCCCGATCCACGTAACAGTAGCGTGGATCGGGGGGTTGGCCTTAGAGCTGCGCAGCCGCACTCGCGGCTATGCGTACTGCGCAGCCGCGGCCAGCTCCGCCCGCCATCTTAGTACAGGCTGGAGAGCCCGACCCGGGCCGCGCGGTCGGGGACCGTTCGGGGGGCTATGTAGCGGCGGGGACCCGGCGGAACGGCACGGAGGGCGCGGACGGCGTCCTCCGTGCCTGACAGGCTGACACAGGTAGATAACTTTTTTTATTTTTTTTCTGAAGTATTGGCCTCGTAAGTCCTTTAAAGGGGAACTGAAGAGAGAGGTATATGGAGGCTGTCATGTTTATTTCCTTTTAGACAATACCAGTTGCCTGACAGCCCTGCTGATCCTCTGCCTCTAATACTATTAGCCATAGCCCCTGAACAAGCATGCAGCAGATCAGGTGTTTCAGTGGTTCAGACTTATAAGTCTGATCTGACAAGACTAGCTGCATGCTTGTTTCTGGTTTTAATCAGATACTACTGCAGAGAAATAGACCAGCAGGGCTGCCAGGCAACTGGTATTGATTAAAAGGAAATAAACATGACAGCCTCCATATACCTCTCTCTTCAGTTCCCCTTTAACAGTTTCACAGCACCAGAACTTTGTTTCTCTTATACAAGCCTCATTTTTAGCTGCACAGAAGAAAACTGCCCGGGCAGTTTTCCCCTTATGCTGTGCAAAGCATGATGGGATTTCTGATGTTGTTGTTCTCATTCTGCTGTTTTAGTGCAATTTTTCTTTTTACATTTTGAATTTGACATTTGAAGCCTAGTGTGTGCAGCTGGGAGGGGTTATCAGGACACAGGACAGTTGGAACTGTGTCTCATGCTCCCTGTCACCTCCTTTCAACCCAAAAGATGGCTGCTCCTATGACAAAGATGGCAGCCCCCATGAATCACAAACATTTGCCTGTTCTTTTAAAACAGGGTGGGTAAAAGATTATATTACCTATCTATTCTAATTAACATAACTAATGTAACTGAATAACAGTATGTTTATTTAGGCTGAAGTTACCCTTTAACCAGTTCGGCCTTTCTGGACGAGCTTTCTCGTCCAGAAAGGCACTGCTGCTTTCCCTGCGTGGTGCGTGCAATCAGGCACGCGCCCGCGCGCGCACCCACCGCCCGCCGCTAGCCCCCCGATCAGTGAATGGGAATATAATTCCCATTCACCGATCTAACTTCCCCGCAGAAATACCGACGCTTTCTACCCAGAGAGCATGGTATTTCTGCCCCCCAGGAAACAACTCCCCTGCATTTAAGTTCCTGGATGCGACATCGTTCGCATCCAGGACTTTTCTCACTGTGGCCATCTTGTGGCCAAATAGTAAACTGCACCCACACACAGTTTTAATTAAAGAATTACATTATCTTACATTTAAAATTAGCAATTTCCCTCCCACACCAAAAATTACCCACATACACTTTTTATAAAAAAAAATAAAAAAATACAATAAAAAAAAAAACATCATAAATAGTTACCCAAGGGTCTGAACTTTTTAAATATGCATGTCAAGAAAGAATGTTATTATATTATTTACAATTATAAGCTTATAAATAGTGATGGACGAAAATTGAAAAAATGCACCTTTATTTCTAAATGAAATATCAGCACCATAAATTGTGATAGAGACATCGTTTAAACGGTGTAATAACCGGGACAGATGGGCAAATAAAATACATGAGTTTTAATTACGGTAGTGTATATTAATTTCAAACTATAATGGCCAAAAACTGAGAAATAATGATTTTTTTTTTCATTTCTTTCTTAATCTTCCTGTTAAAATAGATTTAGAAGAAAATAATTCTTAGCAAAATGTACTACCCAAAGAAAGCCTAATTAGTGGCGGAAAAAACAATTAGGCAACCTGTTCTGGTTTGCGGATCCTTTTTGCACTTCTCTACTACCATGGCCTGGCTTGCCTGATCCTGCACCGACCGGTATGATGGCTGGGGGTAGAGCGTCATGATCCTCCTTACTGATATAGATCAATTCATTGTGATAAGTAGCAATAAAGTTATAGGCGAATGAATGGGAGGTGAACGTTGCTCGGATGCATGAGATTTTCGGCACTGTGACGCTGAACCGGTTAATATGTTTTTTACAAGGTATACTTAAAGAACTAATAAACAAAAATAATGTCAGGCCTGATGAATGACTTTATGTCATGCAACATCTCCTCAGGGTTTCTACACAGGACAAAAATATCACAATCCATGAAAATAATAATAATAATTAAACTTACAATAGCACTGAACAGTCTGGTATCCTCAATGCCCGTATGGCATTGAAGTGATTGCAGCTACAATCAAAAGTTGAAGGCAACTATTATACAATAAAGACAAACAAAAGAGACATTTTCTGATTCAGGATTTGCTTTGTTACATGCATACCTTTTTACTGTTAGCCTCCAGGCGACCTTATTATTATTATTTTGCTGTGAGGGAAAAAAAAAACTTTTTTAAAATATTTAATATTTAGTTTTTTGCCCTGGTATCTTTAATAATGCAAATTTTTAACTCTTCCTACATTTCAATGCTTGTTATGTCAATTGAATCTGTGATTACAGACTTAGTCGTATAAGGTTTGTAAAAGGAGTGGTTGCCACAGCAACATTCCTTGTCTCCAATCAACCACTTAGGTAATTAAGCAAGTTTCTTGAAAGTGGATTTCATGCTTGGAACACAATTAATATAGATAGTATGTGAAGCGTAAATTATAGATAACCATTATATTTGTGCCTCAATTTAGATTATTATTTTTTCTGTAATATCATGGGAACAGCTCAGATATATTGCCTTCAGTTCAGAAAAGTCATCAAAGTCCTTCACTGCATGAATTGTAAAATCATAGTAGTTATACCTATTTAATGTATTTGTCTAAGAGAATAATGGAATAATAAAAATAAAGCAACCATATGTTTATTTAAATACACTGTGACAATGTAATGGCTGGTACACATGTCCCAAAAAAATGCTTGACCAACCTGACGACATGACCGACTGCATGACCAAGCGATTGCATGACTTGTATTTTTTGCACACCAACCAACTGAATGACCAACTCATTTGCATACTGTGTACGTTAGAGGAACAATGGACTGCAGGATATGGCTGCATTTAAAACAAGTTCTTCAAACAACTTGTACACACGTGGCCAACTGCACGATATCAGTCCAACAGTTGTGTGAGTGGATTCGCTGGTTGGATTGGGCAAACCGCCTGTTATTAGTCATCTGTGTAGTCATGTGTCACATAAACACACACCCAATTATCATTCAACAGACCAAGTTTGGATGATAGCTGTGCAGAAAAGTTGCAAATGTGTACAAATCTTTAGATAACAAATGTACAGTAGAGGTGAAATGTAATATACAGTAATACTAGCAGTGGTGTTTCACTTGGTATTATTGCTTGCTTGTATTACATTCTCATCTGAGAAAATATGGCATTTTCATGAGAACTACAGTGAAATGAAAATGGCCATATTCATTAATCACTACTTACCAATGAGACCTAACAGTCTAAATTTGGACCTCCAGCGAGTGCTTGAGTACCTGCTCCATGATTGGAACATTGACATTTTTCTTCACCTTATCTCAATGCTTAGTGTGCTTGCCAGGTAGCAAAGCTGAGATAAATATTTAGATTAGTGGTGGGTAAACTTTACCTGTAGTGCACTTTGCAGGTAAAACCTCATGGACAAACATCTAGCATTGTGATTCACCAGCTGAGTACCCCACTAATATCATCATGCAAATGTATATTCATCCACTTAACCACGTTGCAAGTGTGCCCCTATTGCTGATGCGGCCTGTGCTTCCCCTTCCTCTGCCCTGCATGCCTGTTCACTCATCGCCTCACAGCCAATGCATCCAAGCAATGTAAAGAAACAGGACCAGCAATTCTTGTTATGTGTTAAGCAGCAATGCATTATTATTACAGGACATTAGGCTGAGTCAAAGCTACTTTAAGGTTAGCACAGAGGTATGTTCATGCTCGATACACATACATCTGTGTGTTGTCCATTCTTCTCCTTATTCCTGCATACATGCAAAAAGGGTACCTGAAATATCGGCTAGTGAGTTATCAGTACATTTACAGATATTCTACTATTATGAGGTGCAAATTATGAGAGTACAATATTAGAAAATGATATCAATATTTTGCTTCAGCTAAACCTAACCCTATCCTCACATTAAAACCCTCTCTCTACCTATGCCTAACTCTAACTTCCTCCTGCTAATGCCTAACCATAACCACACCCCTTCTAATGCCTAACCACCCCCCAGGAGATGCCTAACCTTAACCCCCACCTGACACCTAACCCTAAAACCCCCTCCCCCACACCTAACCTTAAATATCCCTTCACACACACCCCTAATCTTAACCCCCCCCCCCCAACACAAACCTGCCACAAAAAAAATGCTAAATATTGTTTAAAGCAAAATGCTAAATATTGGGTGGGAGGGGAGATAACAAGCTTCCTCCCCCGTCGGCAATGTACTAGAAGAGAGCTAGGTTGACTAAGATAAGATTTTTTACAGCAGACATATTTATGATTCTATTGGAATGCTTACATTGCAAACTGCATGCAGACTACATAATAAACGCATAGGTTAATTTGAATTTGATTTTATGGCTGGCAATCCTGCTTTAAAGACAAATGTATTTTGCTATAATATAAGATGCATAGTACTGTTAGTGCTAGAAATCATTTAAACAATGTAGGAAAATGGATCAAAAAGTGAATCTTAGTATCAGATGGTGATTAAAATGGTCAGTGTGTCTGTTTGGGATCCCATTCTATAATTTCTGGAACACCTGTTACTTTAGCACTTCTCCCAACAATATTGCTCTGCTACCATTTCTTCAAATAACATTTCAGCACTCCTGTTCAATTGCCACTGCTTCTGATAATTTTGTAAAACTTTCATATAATGGAAATAAAATATAATACATGCATTGCTTCAGCGCATAGAAAACCATATGGTGCCTTTATTTCGTGTACATTTGAGGTATGAACAGCATATGGTAATTAAGCATTTCTATTTATTGCACAATTATATTTAGTATTGCTTCATATATAATACCATTGGCACTTGCCTTTAGCTCATTCATTGTTCATTAAAAAAAAAGTTGTTACTAAGAAAAGGAAACTACAATTTCATTCAAATATGAGCTCCTACTTCCAGACCTTTTGTGTATTATAATGTGATAGATTTTAACGGATCACCTGTCAAACCATGTTTCTGAACTGAGATATACTAGAAAAGAGGCAAAGAGAAACTCGGTGGAACTGAAAAGATAAGTTATACGTACGCTGGTTGTTATTAGAAGGTTGGTTGATATCACTTTGTGGTCTCATTTTTGTGACATATGTGTATAGTCCATGCAATTAACCATTACAAAAATGAACAAATATTAGTGACACATTATTAAACGTTTTATAGTATCCAAAGTTAGTCTTAAGCAATCCAAGTGTGATAAAACCACTCATACTACATTGTAGAGTTTTAGTACACATTTGTGAAATCATCAAATAACTGTGTACACAAATTTATTTTGGATTAGTCCCTGGGGTCCATGCAGTGTTTTCACTACAGAATTGTGTTTGTTTTTAATGCAGTGCGGGGTGCAGTAATGAGAACCAGAGCATCATAGCTACCCAGTGTAAATCTTTGGATTTGTCCCATTCAAACATAAATGTTTCTGTATTTGCTAAATCTTATAGAGGAATTAATGAAATACTCACATTCTTTGCAGTTTTTCATTGAGAAATATTATACCTAAAGTGACACTGTACTGAGAGGCATGTGAACGTTGTCTTTTTTTTCTTTTTCTTTTAAACAGTGCCATATTCCTGGCTGTCCTGTTGATCCTGTGTTTTCAATGTTTTCAACCACTGAACTAGAAAGAGAATGAACATAAAATGTGGTAATTAAAGTCTGCCTGTATAAGGCGGAGAGCCGCAAAGCACTTGACTTAAAATCACTGTAAAATCATGACACGGTAGCCACGGATGCAATGTTAATGCAAGTCAATGGTAGCATTTTTTTAAAAAACAATACAAAAAGTGCTCTGGGGTGTGTCTACAGCCTACGTTGCATGCTTATGTGGTTTAACAACAGAGGCGCCAAGTAGAGTAAAATTAGTTAAAATTGTTAAAAAGGGGGAGGTGGGTGGACTCACCTCCCTTCTGAAAAAAATGGCCAGACAATGGGCAGGTTACTTCAAGTTTAAAGTAACATTTAAAGTAATGTTTATTATGAGCTCCATTTTTGGAGGGAGCAAAGTCGGGTCAAGAGCCAGATATAGTGACAGAGGCGCTATATCTGGCTCTTGACCTGACTTTGCTCCCTCCAAAAATTGTTTGCCTAAAGAAGCTGGACTGTTACCCGTGAAACACGTTGCACTTTTGGAGCTCATAATAAATGTTACTTTAAACTTGAAGTAACCTGCCCGTTGTCTGGCCATTTTTTCAGAAGGGAGGTGAGTCCACCCACTTCCCCCTTTTTAACAATTTTAACTAATTTTACTCTACTTGCCGTCTCTGTTGTTAAACCACATAATTGTTTAGTCCACCCTGGGTGGAGGGGTTTATCCCCATTTCCTTCTATCTACAGAGAGCGACTTCTTAACCCTGAGCGGGGTCAGGTTAAAATTCTCCCCTCCTGCTTATCTAGTGGTTGCCTTGGAGGCGACCCGTCCTTGTGAGTATAATCATTGTGTGTGTTTGCATCAGACATCACCTTATTAACATACTACACCATATCGGGCTCTCGGTTCTCCCCCTTTCTTTTGTTGCATGTTTGTTTCAGGTATGCCATAATTTGCAATCAAAAGGATCAGGAAATTGGTCCCAGAACATCCCCCGCCTACACACACAAGCACACATTACAGATAATAAGAGTAATATAACACAAATATGTTTCAGAAGTTACATTTTTGTTTGTGCTGATGTCTGTTTTTTTTTTTTTTTTGTCACTGTCAAGCTTAGTGTTCTGTGAAATGATTAGATAAATATAACTGACGCTCAATGTTTTAGCAAGAAGATAATTTCTGGTAAGTTTTAAACTACCATATAATTATAAAGCTTTTTCCATCAGTTTGCAGTTGATCCTAGGGATACTATTTAGATTTATGTCAATGCCTTCTGATATAGCAACTATTTTGTTCTGTGCAAAATGAACCAAATAGCAGCGATATTCAAAACACAAGTGTGTACATTATTCTGGGACCTGTCATAAATACAAAGATTTCAGAAGTCCTTCCTTTACATGGCAAAATCCAGCAGCTTTTAGGCCTTCGAAGACTAATATAGCCTGTTATTGTACATTAACTGTGGGCTTCTAAAATATCATCAACACCCCCCCCCCCCCAAAAAAAAAAAAACAACAACAAAAATAAGGCTGCAAATTTAACCACTTCCGGGTTCCGGGTGGTTTTGCTGATCGGTGCTGCGTGGGCTCTCCAGCCCGCAGCACCGATCAGATAGCAGCCAGGCCGATCAGACTTCCCCCCCTTTTTCCCCACTAGGGGGATGTCCTGCTGGGGGGGGTCTGATCGCCGCCGTCTGCTTGCGCTTGCGGGGGGGGGGGCTCTTCAAAGCCCCCCTCCGCAGCGCTTCCTGGCCTCCTTCCCCTTCCCTCCCTCTCCCTCCCCCTGTGAGCGGCGCAGGACTTCCGTCCTGCACCTGATGGGATAGGCTTTAGCCTATCAGATGCCGGCGATCCCCGGCCAATCAGAGGCCGGGGATCGCCGATCTCTTCTACGGCGCTGCTGCGCAGCAGCGCCGTATATATGTAAACACCGGGGAAGATCCGCGATCCGCGATCGGAGGCTCGCAGGGTGTTCATGGAGACACCCTCTGACATGGAACCATGGAAACCACTTCAGGATTCAGGGGCGTACTTAAGCGTACGCAGAATCCTGAAGTGGTTAATAAAATCTGTAAGATAAAAAAGACAGACATTTCTATACTTATCTCAGTAGAGGGTAGACTCTGAATCCTCCCCCCTACTCCTTCCCTGCCCCCTCTGCCTCACCAATCCAGTGCCAGAACCTCCAAAGCTCACAGCCATGCTCCCCTATGAGACTGAGTGCTGTTGCACTGCACAGGATGGCTTGCACCTGCACAGTAGCATGGATCATCTACTTAAACTTCTCAGAAAAAGCCAAGCCTGTTAAACTCTGTGCTATTATGCAGATGCAAGCCATCTGAATCTGCACTGTGCAACCCAGCTCTATTGACATGGGCTTAGGAGGAGAAAAATGGGGGAAGCTTCTGGGTTATCCAAAGGCTTCCCTGTAACTAGGTAAGTACTTATTTGGTGTACTTTTTCACTACTGCTTTCTTTTAAAAATCTATCCTTATTTAGCTCAATTGTATGCAAAGGCTTAGCTGCAAGAGCCAATGATGGGTGTTGGGCTGGCAACATTGAACTTTAGCCTTGGGAGTGAGCTTTTAGACATATGCAAAGTCTCTAATTTACCACTGCTTGCCTAGCAAAGAGGTGGACAAGGAGAAGTTTTCTTTCCTTTTAAAAGTCCACCCCTTATTAAAAAAAAATGGTATGGGCAGACTCGACCTGCTGTCAGCTGACATGCTGCCTGGCCAAGGGGGCTGTTTAAAATGTTCTGATCACTGCAAATTCCTAATTTCAGTGGAGCTCAGATTCAGGTTCTGCCGCTACTCAAATATTTTGCCTAGTTTGGCTGAACTAGGTAGGTGCATAATATTATGACCGCATGATAATGGACTGTGATCTTTGGCTTTTGAAGGAATATACCAACGCTTTACAACCTGTGGGACGCGGCACCCTTGGCACTCTGGTGGGCCACGAGCACACTTTACAGGGTAGTCGCAATGCCCATCCCTGTCCTTGTCTAGTGGCTGGATAGTGTACTGGTTAAGGGCTTTGCCTCTGAAACAGGTGACCCGTGTTTGAATCTTGGCTCTTTCTGTTCAGTACATAGTACCTACTAGCTGGTCACCCGGCGTTGCCCGGGTATGTAATTGGCTAGTGTTAGCTCTGCCCACTTTTTCTAATCCTAACACACAATTACTCAAGGATGACCTAGTTTGTGAGCTTTGCGGTCTTTGGCATCAATAATTGGCATTGAAATGAAATAAATCTAATTGGCTGTGGCTCCACTCCTTTGAAAATCAATAGGTGAATTTTGATTAGCTTTTGTAGGCTCCATCCCCTTTTCTGAATATTAATCCCAGTCACCCAGTGACCAACTGTGCAATGTTTAAGAACCCTGCCATTGACAGTGTAAGAAAAACAAAAGTTTGCTTTCTTAAAACAGAAAGAATATGCGATAATTCAGGTTGGAGTGAGCTTAAAATGTCACCCAGTGCATCACTGTTGAATATATGCAAATTAACCATTGTTACCCTTAACCTTCCTGGCGGTAACCCCGAACGTAGTTCGGGGTAAGCTGCGCAGGAGGTTTTCTCCGGCCCTGCTGGGCCGATTTTCCTAATTTTTTTTTGCTGGACGCAGCTAGCACTTTGCTAGCTGCGCCAGCACACTGATCGCCACCGCCCCGCGCCCGATCGCCGCTATACATTGCGGCGCGCGCCCCCCCAGACCCTGTACGCTGCCTGGCCAATCAGTGCCGAGGGGTGGATCGGGACTCCCAATGACGTCACGACGTCGCTGACTTCTTTGAACGGGATTTCCTGATCGAAGCGGGCGGGGGGATGCCGCTGAGCAGCGGCTATCATGTAGCGAGCCCTGGGCTCGCTACATGATTTAAAAAAAAAAAAAACTGCCGCGCTGCCTCCTGGCGGAATTTTTCATACCGCCAGGAGGGTTAAAAGCTAAATACACCTCCAGAACTGCTGGAATGCAATGATGTGTCATTTTGTTAATTTGTACACAGCCATAATAATCCAACATGCATACAGACTGTTTTGGATTGTTTGATCCTCATCAGTGCATTGCATAGATTAATTTGGCTCTATGCAGTAGGGCTTGTAACACCGAGAGGTACAGACTAACCAGCAAGGTCATGGTGACCCAGAACTCATTGGAGTGTGTAAGGGACTACAATGGTCCTAAAAGCCCCCTTACTAAAATGCTAAGAAAAACAAAAGTTTGCTTTCTTAAAACAGAAAGAATTTGTGATAATTCAGGTTGGAGTGAGCTTGAGATGTCTCCCAGGGCATCACTGCTGAATATATGCAAATTAACCATTGTGCCCTTAGAAGCTAAACACACCTCCAGTGTAACAGTGTAAGAATGTCTGCAGTTTACATTTTCCAGTGAAATTTGTATTTGTCTCCGCCCCCGTTGTGGTTATGGGAATAAAAAGTATCCTATACTTTATTCCAGGTAATGTACTATGTGTGTGCCAAATTTCAGTTTACATTCTAGCAGTGAAATTTGTATTTTTCTCCACCCACTGATGTCCTAATGTTTCCCGGGTATGTATTTGGCTGCTGTTGGCTGTGGCCACTTTTTCTAACCCTAACACACAATTGTCAATAGTCAATGACCAAGTTTGTGAGATTTGTGGTCTTTGACATGAATAATTTTCATTGAAATGAAACATATCTGATTCGCTGTTTGTGGCCCCACCCCTTTTCTAAATATTTAACCCCAGTCACCCCATGATCAACTGTACCAGGTTTGAGGCTTGTGCAATTAACAGTGCAAAAATGGCAGCAATTAAATATTTGCCTTGAAAATCAATAGGTGAATTGTGATTGTTTTCTGTAGGCCCCACCCACTTTTCTGAATATATAACTGTGCAAAGTTTTAGAACCCTACAATTAATAGTGTAAGAATGGCTGCAGTTTACATTTTCCCAGTGAAATTTGTGTTTGTCTCCGCCCACTGATGACTTGGCATTGCCCAGGTATGTATTTGGCTGGTGTTGGCTCCGCCAACTTTTTCTAACCCTAACACAAAATTTCTTAATGACCAAGTTTGTGAGCTTTGCGGTCTTTGGCATCAATAATTTGCATTGAAATAAAATAAATCTGATTGGCTGTGGCTCCACCCCTTTTCTGAATTTAAACCCCAATCACCCAATGGCCAACTGTACCAGGTACAGGTGATTAAAGAGGAACTCCATTGAAAATAATGTAATAAAAAAAAGTGCTTCATTTTTACAATAATTATGTATACATGATTTAGTCAGTGTTTGCTCATTGTAAAATCTTTCCTTTCCCAGATTCACATTCTGACATGTATTACATGGTGACATTTTTACTGTGGGCAAGTTATGTAGCTGTTTCTAGCTGTTTCTAGCTGTTTCTAGCTGTTCTGGCTTTAACAGACAGCTATAAACAGCCATTTCCTGTCTGTGAACATTGTTACATTGTGGCAGTTTGCCCAGAGTACCGCGGTCCCAGAGCCTCTTGTGGGAGGGTTTTCAGCACAAAATCAGTCATACAGCGCCCCCTGATGGTCTGTTTGTGAAATGCAATAGATTTGTCATGTAAAAGGGGGTATCAGCTACTGCTTGGGATAAAGTTAAATTCTTGGTCAAGATTTCTCTTTAACAGTGCAAGAATGGCATCAATTACATTTTCCCCTTAAAGATTAATAGGTGGATTTTGATTGGCTTTTGTAGGCTCCACCCACTTTTATGAATATTAATCTCAGTCACCCAGTGACCAACTGTGCAAAGTTTGAGAACCCTACCATTAATAGTGTAAGAATTGCTGCAGTTTACATTTTCTCAGTGAAATTTGTATTTGTCTCCGCCTACTGATGACCCGGCATTGCCCGATTATGTATTTGGCTGGTGTTGGCTGCGCTCACTTTTCCTAACCCTAACACACAATTACTCAATTACTCAATGACCAAGTTTGTGAGCTTTGCGGTGTTTGGCATCAATAACCTGCATTAAAATGAAACAAATCAGATTGGCTGTTTGGGGCTCCACCCCCTTATATAAATTTAAACCCCAGTCACGCAATGATCAAGTGTACCAGGTTTGAGTCTTGTGTCATTAACAGTGCAAGAATGGCAGCAATGAAATATTCCGCTGAAAAATCAATAGGTAATTTTTGATTGTTTTTGTAGGCTCCACCCACTTTTATGAATATTATACCCAGTCAACCAGTTACCAACTGTGCAAAGTTTGAGAACCCGACCATTAACAGTGTAAGAATGGCTGCTGTTTACATTTTCCCAGTAAAATTTGTATTTGTCTCCGCCCACTTATGACCCTGCGTTGCCTGCTTATGTATTTGGCTGGTGTTGGCTGTGCCCACTGTCCTAACCCTAACACACAATTAATCAATGACTCAATTACCAAGTTTGTGAGCTTTGCGGTGTTTGGCAACAATAATTTGCATTGGAATGAAACAAATCTGATTATCTATGTGTGGCTCCACCCCCTTTCTGAAATTGAACCCCAGTCACCCAATGATCAACTATACCAGGTTTGAGGCTTGTGCCATTAACAGTGCAAGAATGGCAGGTTTGAGGCTTGTGCCATTAACAGTGCAAGAATGGCAGAAATATTCCCCTTGAAAATCAACCAACTGTGCAAAGTTTGAGAACCCTACCATTAACAGTGTAAGAAAAACAAAAGTTTGCTTTCTTAACACAGAAAGAATTTGCGATAATTCAGGTTGGAGTGAGCTTGAGATGTCTCCCAGTGCATCACTGCTGAATATATGCAAATTACCCATTGTTATCTTAGAAGCTAAACACACCTCCAGAACTGCTGGAATGCAATGATGTGTCAGCTTGTTAATTTGTGCAGAGACATAATAATCCAACATGCATACAGACTGTTTTGGATTGTTTGATCCTCATCAGTGCATGGCATGGATTAATTTGGCTCTATGCAGTAGGGCTTGTAACACCGAGAGGTACAGACTAACCAGCAAGCTCATGGTGACCCAGAACTCATTAGGGTGTGTAAGGGACTACAATGGTCCTAAAAGCCCCCTTACTAAGATGTTAAGAAAAACAAAAGTTTGCTTTCTTAAAACAGAAAAAATGTGCGATAATTCAGGTTGGAGTGAGCTTGAGATGTCTCCCAGTGCATCACTGCTGAATATATGCAAATTAACCATTCTACCCTTAGAAGCTAAACACACCTCCAGTGTAACAGTGTAAGAATGTCTGCAGTTTACATTTTCCAGTGAAATTT
The DNA here is from genome assembly GCF_040937935.1 of Hyperolius riggenbachi. NCBI lineage: Eukaryota > Metazoa > Chordata > Amphibia > Anura > Hyperoliidae > Hyperolius > Hyperolius riggenbachi. The sequence continues at coordinate 175,257,963 of NC_090647.1, read as the reverse complement.
GTATTTGTCTCTTTTTGGTTATGGGAATAAAAAGTATCCTATACTTTATTCCAGGTAATGTACTATGTGTCGGCCAAATTTCATTCAAATCCGTTCAGCCGTTTTTGCGTGATCGAGTAACAAACATCCAAACATCCAAACATCCGAACTTTCCCATTTATTATATTAGTAGGATTAGACAAGACAAGACACAGAGCATTTATATTGCCCTTTCAACTGGCGGACTCAAAGCACCAGAGCTGCAGCCACTAGGATGCGCTCTATAGGCAGTAGCAGTGTTAGGGAGTCTTTCCCAAGGTCTCCTACTGAATAGGTGTTGGCTTAATGAACAGCCTAAATTCAAACCCTGGTCTCTTGTGCCAGAGGCAGAGCCCTTAACCAGTACACTATCCAGCCACTGTATTAAATAAGAAGTCCAACTGCTACTGCCTATGTAAATGTTATTTGTCTTGTCTTGCTGTCCATTCACTTACTTTACCTTTTGTGCTCCGGCTGCCCTACTGAGCATAAAAGCAGTTTTGCTGCAATCCATGCTGTACAGTGTCGGGTGAGTCATCAAGGGTGCCATCACACTGATAGATACATGTGTTTGCATTGTTAACATGCTTGATTGTATTACTTAAATATTTTGTATAGATTTAGAATGTATGGTTACATTACTGTATTTTATTCATAAAGTGCCAGCACAGAAGTGTTCACTAATAAGGCTGTCTAGATTAAAAACTATACTTTACTAATTAAAACTGAATATATAATAATACTATCTCACTATCTTGCCCACCAAGCCAAGATTTCCCATGTTCTGAGTGTTTGACACAATCACAGGGTTGATAATCTAGTGAGCATCTAGCAAATCACACGCCATAATGTTTATTTCACAATGTTTTAGTACCATATTGTAGTAAATAACAGACAAACTTATTTCAGATTTCAGCATGTTTCAGGTTAAATGAAACAGATCCAATTCTAGATTCTGCTAAATGAGTACTTCCCTAGTGAGTTCAATTTTCTATTGACACTATTAGTCTGTGCACCTGGAGTTATAGCACCGAGTTAAATTGCTTAATTAACATGGTGAACTTTGTTATTTTGTTTTGACAATAAATGATTGGCCTTGGTACCTGAGGCAACAGGAGATAAACGGACTCCTAGTTTGCATAAAAAAGTCACAGCACAGAAAGCCTTGCACATCTTGTGTTTACAAATGTTTGCAAACTTCTTGATTCAATTGCAATGTAATAGCTTGTTTTCTATGACCTGCTATGATTTATTATAGACTTAAAAACGCGTAGTTATAAAATGCGTAAGCTTTCATTTTTCAGCTTGGAGACCTGTCATTGATGTTCTCTTCCATGCTAAAATATATGCAATAAAATATTGGACTAGCAAACAGAATATTTTGTCAAACTGTTGATAAATTAATAGAGAATGTATGCATTAATACACAGTGGGGCTCTAAATCAATTATCAGCACTCATGAAAGAAAGAGTAAGAGTATGTGATTTATATTCAAGGAAATTGAGATGTTCTGGCATACTCCAAGTTAAAAGAAAAATGACAGTGAGGGGACATTGTGCTTACTATAGGAGTTAGTAACCCAGTATGTGCAGAGGCAGAATATACAATTATGTGATATGCATGTTACATATTGCACCCTCCAGAGACAAGTAACTCTGACAGCAGTGTTGCTTGCAAATTTGCTATATTTGAATTTGAGAATATATATTTGTGGAAATACATAGTATTTGTGGCATTATGGTCAAAGCAAACAATTTTTTTCTTTCTGATGTGAAAATTTGCGAAAAACTTGAAAAAAGCATTCTTTTTAACGGGAAAATTTGCAAGCATATTACAAAATGGTTTTTGAAGGCATTTTTGCTCTAAAGTTTAATGTTACATTAATCATGTGAACATGAATGCAAAAAGAATATCACCATTTCCACTCATCAATGTCCAACAGTCAGACACCTTGAAATTGTTGCAAATTATTTTTATCTGAAATATATTTAGGTGTTTAAATTAACGTGTTGCAATAGAAGTTTTTTGGCAATGGTACATGTCTTCAAAGAGGATAGAAATGAGGCAGCACTACTCCCATCCCTATGTTCACACATTAGAGAAACCTGAAATGAAATATGCAGATAATTTTAAGTTGAACCAGAATTATGCAAATGTTACTGCACATGTATTCAGCTTGAAAATGGACCAATCAAATGCTTACACTGAAAGATTTGCTTAGTACATTTACATTTTAGATTTTCATAATAATGAGCATAATTATGTATTACAATATTTAGCAAAATTCTCAATCATATCAAATGTATTTGCATCTCAGTGACAATCTCCACTGACTAATGTGAACTGTGGTACATGTAGAGTTGGTCAAGGCATGATAGCTGGCACTGGTGTGTAGCTTTTTTACCTGCCACATCGATTGACTACAGCAGCAATAATTCACTTTTAAATGGGTGCACACATGCATGCATGGTATCGATGGGGGCATGCATGCATGTGTGCACAATGGTGGCTTTTAAAGCAGGACATAAGCTTTACATCCTGGAATCTAAAGCATGGATGTTTAGGACACGAAAGTAACATCTTTAGATCTTAAGTGGTTAAAATGATGCATAAAATGACTTCGTTTTTCTAAACCGAGCAGAACTGAAACTTAGTAGCAAAGGAGGATGGTCCCAAGTCAGGTAACTGAAATGCCAGTACTTTAACTATGGTTTCTGGTGAGTGAACTGTCTGACGGCTTACCTTTTGAAGGAAAGAGTCATCAAAGTCACTTTGCAGCAGGAAATCACTGGCAGGTTAAGCTATATTATACATCATATAGATGATCGAAGAACACATTATACTATGTTACCTTGTTCACAACCCCTAATGACTGCTCTGTGCACCAATGGAAAAAGGTACTACCACTGAAATCGTAAAGCTAACTTGTTAAGACAACACTGCAGAAATTGTAGGTGGACGGGGGTAAGTGGTTGCATGTAGTATATCAAGATCAGTATAATATGATACAATGGCCCATATGCAATTACCTTTTTCTCTAGAGTTTTCTCCTAGTTAATATTCTTACACCTTGCCAATAAATGGCTTTTAAGCCACCAGCAAGCAAGAAAATACTCTAAATAATTTTGAAAGTACTTTGTCCTCTACTTTTTAGTACTTTTTTGTTTACAAAATGCTGAAAGTTATTTTAAAAAGAAGTTGAAAAATTATCTCCTAGGAAAAAACTCAGGTGAAAAAGTGATTTGCATATGAGCCAATATTCTTACAATAAGAATAAGACTTAAACAAATAAATCATTATTCAACAATGTAATGTCTTGAGATGACTCATGATCAAAGCAGACTGAAATATGACAATGATGGGCAGGCTGGAGGTTATTAGGATATTTATTGTTAAATAAAATATTTTCTTTTTTCCACTTTTTCTTATTTGTTTGTTTTGTTTTTGTGGTTTTTGGTTCAGACTTACTGGTGGAGAAAATGCTCTCTTTCAATGCTAGACCTCAGGCAATCAAAGCAAAAATGTTCTATATACCAACGTCTCAGTTCTTAAATGTGTTTCTGAAATTCAGTGTTATAACATTGGCAACTTACCTTAGCCTTACCATCTCCTCTCTTCTATCACTGGTGCTTAAAGGGACACTATTGATTAACATGTGTTTTTTAACCTGAGTTTGAGAGAGTTCCTGAAGTGCTGGTAAATAATGATGTATACATTTCATTTGCTTATTGTAACGAGTGGTGTCAGCAAGAACATATTTTCTGATTATTGGTAATCTGCAGTATCACCAATAATACAGATACTATACCTGATTATGTGGTGATCTGCATAATCACCAATAATGCTAGTATAGCGAGACACAGGAAAACCAGATGTAAAGATAGGTGTTTGGTGCCACAGTAATACAGATAGAGATACCAACTCCCCCAGAGAAGCTGGTAGAGGGAGATATCTCTATAGAACACAGGGATCAGCACTCCAGCAAGCTGGAGATGCAGATGAACTAGTAATCAGTTCACCCGAGGAGCGGGTGGTGCACAGTAAGACAACGTATACTGATCACCCGTGGAGCAGGTGATTCAGACTGTACTGCAGCAGGTGATCACCTGAGGGGCAGGAGATCAAGACTGTACTGCAACTCCTAATCACCTGAGGAGCAGGTGATGAGGACAGTACCGTAGTTACAAGTCACCTAAGGAGCAGGTGATTAAGACTGTACTGCAGCTACTGGTCACCTGAGGAGCAGGTGATTAAGACTGTACTGAGAATCCCTCACCAGGGACTAGGCTCACTGGTGAGGGCAGGAGAGTCAGACAAGCAGATTCGGCAACAAACGGACAGATACGGTACAAAGACAGAAGGCTTAAATCAGAGTAGTGTTCAGGCTGAGTCGGCAACAGGATCAGATAGGCAGAAGCACAGAATCAGTAAGCAGAAGAGTAGTCAAAGCTAGCAGAAGGTCATAACAAATAATACAATTCAATTAGTACTTTAGCTATCAACAGAATCTGACTAAGTGTGGATCCCCAGCTCCTGCTGGTTCTAGCACACTTTGAGATCTGACTAAGGTCTGAGTGCTAACACGTAACATTTGCAACCTGCAGACGAGGAGCTACTGACAGGCAGGTCCTATATATACTGAGAGTGCCCCACAGCGCCGCCCCAGTCACTCAACTTATCAGGAGCACTGCTGGAGTCAGCTGACCGGACGATCAGCTGACTCCCCTTCTATTTACATAAAGGTCCTGTCGCCTGGCACGCATGAGTGCATAGCCCTCAGTCTATGTGCAACTGACGGACCAGGCACAACTCCACCATGTAACTGCGCGGCGAAGGCCGCCAGCTGAGACACGGAGACAGCCGCCATGCCGCTCACCGCTGCGGCGGCATCTCCGCTATCTATTACACTTATCTCTTTTGTTTACTGTAACAAATTCCTTTCACTCTGAACTGATGGCAGTCTGCTGAATTCTGACAGGAACGTGCACAATGAGGGGAGGGGGAATTCCCGCTCAGTGTAATTCTCTCACTGGTAACTCTGTGTGTAAGTATGTGTGAGAAAGCTCTCAGAAGCTGCCTGTGTTTCCGAGCTGTCTGCAGAAAAGCAGAAGAAATATAACTTGTTTTAAACATTTATAATTGTCAGTACCTCAACAGCTTTTCATACTTTTTTTTGCTTTCAGGGAAAAATACTCTGTAGTCTGATATGCAAAAAACAACACTGGCTGTGCATTGAAACAGACACCGCTTTGCAGATGATTTGTCCCAATAGAGCTAAATCCTACACACAGTAAATGAAAGCTTTTGCCTCTGATATTTAACATGAAAAGTAGGAAAATGTTTACACAGCTACTTAGACATTATTTGTACATTGTCATTTTAGAACACATGGGTATTGATGGTATTCCTTTAAGCAAGTCAATAGACTTGGATGACCACAGAAGAGACTTAGTTATATTTTCAGTGAGCCAATGTCACATCAGAATTTTTGTAAAAAAAAAAAAAAGATAAATGTCTGCTGTTTTTACAAATACTTTAGAATTGAAAATGTTATAATATTGTTTCACTGAATAAAGCTAGTCCTACATAGGTCAGTCATGGCCTGATTTGGAAAGCCAATTGATCCTCCCCCCCCTCCCATACACACACACACACACACACACACAACTGGAAAAAAAATCTGTTAAACATCAGTGGGACCATCAGCGGTGCAGTTTTAGGTCATCACAATTTTGTAAATGTAGAAAGCAGAAACAATACCATTATTACTGCACACCATTTTATACATGTGTTTCTTATTGATAAAGTAATTCATGGAGTCCTGATGATATCAACTGAGTACATTCAGTATAAACCTTTGTATCTTGGAAATAACAGAGTAGTTTCGAAAATGTGAAATCACTTCATGTGTGAGAATTTTCAATGGGCATTGTAGGCATTACACGTTGGCATAGTACATAAGAAGTGTGAGCTCATACATTATGCATACATTCCATAGGAACTCAACCCTTAGCGGAAACTTTTCAAATGCCTAATTTTATTTTATGCTTCATGGCAATATACACAGTATAACATGACCAGCACAACGTTTCGGGCGGGATGCCCTTTATCAAGTGCTTGATAAAGGGCATCCCGCCCAAAACATTGTGCTGGTCATGTTATACTGTGTATGTTGCCATTAAGCATAAAATAAAGTGAAGCATTGGAAAAGTTTCCGCTGAGGGTTGAGTTCCTATGGAATGTATGCATACTGGAGTTGATTCTGGAGGTTTGATGACCCTCTTGACCACTGGAACTCTCCGCATTACAGTGTTTTACACCGAGGCCTGAAGACCACTTTGTGCTACAGCACATATTACATCACATGTCAGAAATATGTAGTGACTGGGTGGCAAATTCCCAAGAAAACCTATTAGACATGGCAGGTAGAGATATGACCAAGACACATGACAGCAAATCCAATAACTGCAAAACACCATCAGAGATTTTTAACAAAATAGATGTTACATTTGATTCGTAAAAATAAAATAAAGTCTACTCAAATTGAGAACATGTTATTGACCAGACACTGAGTGGGAATGGCAGTTCTTTTTCTGATTGAGTGTTATGGAAGTACAGTGATCATTACAGGTGGGATTGGTATGTGATCTATTGCCACATAGCTTTGTACTGCATAATGCAATACAGCACTGGTGGCGGGGTCAGTATTAGATTACATTTCTGCTGAAATATGGAATAATATGTAGTGTTGCAAGTTGGCAGGCTGGCAATCAATATCAAGAAGGTAGTATTGCTTAAGAGATCTTGTAGTGTATTGCACCTCTGCAGCTGGAGTCTCTCAACTACACAAGTAACAAACACATTAGAAAAATGTTGGCATTTGTGCTAGAACCACAGTCAGGCATACGCATTTCATTTAAAAGCCTTTCTTCCAGCACCTCATTGCCTTTATACTTATACAACCTACCTTTAACCTAAAAGCAATGTCATTGTAGTAAAAATAAAAGTAAAAAAGTAAAAATGTCAGCAATCTGGAGCACTCATGATTCAGTGTGGACAACTGATAAGGCTCCCCCCCCCCAAAAAAAAAAAAACTAAACAAAACTTTAACCTTTCAAGTATTTTTTTTTTAAAGTTAAATATAAAAGTTTGGTCATTCTTTTGGAGCAAAGGGGACAATTCAGCTGTATTTACACTTTATTTGTGTGAACTTTTAACCCCTTCCCGACTGCTTAATGCCGATAGGCATCGGGAAGGTGGCAGCCCCAGGACCGCCTAACTAGAGATAGGCCGAACCTCAGATTTTAGGTTCATGAACCCGGTTCGCTAACCTACCGTGAAAGTTCGGTTTGCGTGAACTTTCGCGAACCGCAATAGACTTCAATGGAGAGGCGAACTTGGAAATTTAGAAAAAATTATGCTGGCTAGAAAAATGATGGAAAAGATGTTTCAAGTGGTCTAATACCTGGACGGAGACATGCTTGAGTGTGATACACGTCAAAAGTCTCAATAAAAAACCTACATTTGATGCAAACCACTGTTTTAAGGTCAGAAATCACATTGAATGTTGAATTGCAGGCCTAAACTGCTTTATAACATCTTGCATGTGTATACATCTATCAGGAAGTGTAATTCCCTTCCTCCCCCTCCTCACCACTATACCACCAACACTACAGGCTGAAGCCAGCCTAGCTGGCCTGGGAAGGATGAAAAGCTAGGTGGCCATGCAATTCCTGCTAACCTAAAGCTTACTTGTGTCTTACAACACATTAGCTTAAGACTTTACCAAATCCAATGCTCCAATATGGGGAAGCTTTTCTGTTTGCTGTTTTTTTGAGGCTTGTATAAGAGAAACAAAGTTCTGATGCTGTGAAACTGTTAAAGAAACACCAGGCCTTTTCAGTGCTGCTGAGTCAATTTTTAGTCTGGGGGTTCACTTTAAGGGGCTATAGCCGCCATAGCCCCTTAAGAGAAAGTGTCATTAGGGCCTTGCTGTAACATAGATTGTAGTGTAACTATTTCAACTAATGTACCCTTCTTAAACTTGAAGATTGTATACAAATATAATCAGAGTGGCGCAGTGGAAGTGTGCTGGGCCCATAACCCAAAGGTTGATGGATCGAAACCAACCTCTGCTAGGCATGATTTCATTTTTGCACCTCGCTTTATGGCATGGGCAAAACGGTTGCCATAGCCCTGTAAGAGAAAGTGTAATAAGGGCCCTGCCGTAACATAGATATTACGGTAGCTAAGACTACTCCTGGGCCTTTCTTGTAGTTTAAGAGATGGGTGAACTGTGACACCACACTTAAAAAAAAAAAAAAAAAAAAAAAAAAAAAAACAGCAAACAGAGAAGCTTCCCCATATTGGAGCATTGGATTTGGTAAAGTCTTAAGCCAATTTGTTGTAAGACACAAGTAAGCTTTAGGTTAGCAGGAATTGCATGGCCACCTAGCATTTCATCCTTCCCAGGCCAGCTAGGCTGACTTCAGCCCATAGAGTTTGTGGAATAGTGGTGAGCATAGCTGCCCTCCAAGCAGTTGACCTGGGTTTGATTCCTGGCCAATGTATGTGAGCGTGCTTTTGACATCCTACAAATCCCTGGAAGACAAGATCCTCCTCCTCTGGAGGAGGAAACTGTTGTGGGGTGCTATATAAAGAATAACAATCAGCCAGGAGCAAGCTAACAAGCCTACAAGAGCCTAACTAAGCTTTCCCTAGCAGAGTCTGTCAGCAGCTGTCCTTTCACTAATTACTGTAGGCAGACGGCCGGAGAACCTTGCCTTTTATAAGGGGGGTGGGGCTCCAGGAGTAGAGTTGGGCCGAACCTCCGATTTTAGGTTCGCGAACCGGGTTCGCGAACTTTCGCGGAAGGTTCGGTTCGCGTTAAAGTTCGCGAACCGCAATAGACTTCAATGGGGATGCGAACTTTGAAAAAAAAAAAAAATTATGCTGGCCACAAAAGTGATGGAAAAGATGTTTCAAGGGGTCTAACACCTGGAGGGGGGCATGGCGGAGTGGGATACACGCCAAAAGTCACCGGGAAAAATCTGGATTTGACGCAAAGCAGCGTTTTAAGGGCAGAAATCACATTGAATGCTAAATGACAGGCCTACAGTGCTTTAAAACATCTTGCATGTGTATACATCAATCAGGGAGTGTAATTAAGGTACTGCTTCACACTGACACACCAAACTCCACTGAACAGAACAGGTATGCAGTGGCGGGTTCACTGAACAGAACAGGTATGCAGTGGCGGGTCCACTGAACAGGTATACAGTGGCGGGTCCACTGAACAGAACAGGTATGCAGTGGCGGGTTCACTAAACAGGTATACAGTGGCGGGTCCACTGAACAGAACAGGTATGCAGTGGTGGGTTCACAGAACAGGTATGCAGTGGCAGGATCAATGAACAGGTATGCAGTGGCAGGATCACTGAACAGGTATGCAGTGGCAGGATCAATGAACAGGTATGCAGTGGCAGGATCAATGAACAGGTATGCAGTGGCAGGATCAATGAACAGGTATGCAGTGGCAGGATCAATGAACAGGTATGCAGTGGCAGGATCAATGAACAGGTATGCAGTGGCAGGATCAATGAACAGGTATGCAGTGGCAGGATCACTGAACAGGTATGCAGTGGCAGGATCAATGAACAGGTATGCAGTGGCAGGATCAATGAACAGGTATGCAGTGGCAGGATCAATGAACAGGTATGCAGTGGCAGGATCAATGAACAGGTATGCAGCCAGGGACAAGCTAAGGCTAACTAATCTTTCCCTATGAGAGACTGCAGTAGCTCGCCCTACTCTAACTAATGCAGGCACACGAGTGGCCACGGCCGCCGCTGCCTGCCTATATAAGGGGGGGTGGGGCTCCAGGGGCTAGTGTAGCCTAATTGGCTACACTGGGCCTGCTGACTGTGATGTAGAGGGTCAAAGTTGACCCTCAGTGCATTATGGGGCGAACCGCAATGGGGCGAACTTTTCCGCAATAAAGTTCGCGTGCGGTACCCGCACGCGAACCACATAGGTTCGCGCGAACCAGGTTCGCCGGCGAACCGTTCGGCCCAACTCTATCCAGGAGTGAGTGTAGTCTGATTGGCAACAATGTGCCTGCTGACAGTGATGTAGAGGGTGAAAGTTGACCGTTATGGAGCATTATCGGGTCGAACCGAACTTCCGCAATAGTTCACCTTTGCCAGCGAACGCGGACCACCCAAAGTTTGCCTGGAACCGTTCGGCCCATCTCTATGCCTAACGCGGATTGGCGTCAAGAATGGTGGGTGGGGATTAGTAGGGAATGTGCGCATGCGCGATCATTCCCTGCAGAGACATGGAGTGGAGCTCTGTGTTCAGCCTGCCAGCCATGATCGTGGCTGACAGGCTGTATAATAGAAAAAAAACAGTCGGTATTTGTTTGTAGAATGCTGTGATCTCTTGCAGTGCTGTACGGGGGACAGCTCTGTCACTGAGCTGTCCCCAGGAGAGGCTCAAGAAGTGATCTCTCTCATAAGCTAATGCCTATGAGAGCCAATTACACTGATTGCCTCTCGGGGGGGAAGGAGGGAGAGAAGGGATACAAATTACATTTTTATAAAAAAAAAATAACAAATAAGATAATAAAAAAAATTGCAACAGCAATCAGATGCCACCAATAGAAAGCTCTGTTGGTGGCAACAAAAGGGGGGCAGACTCCTTTGTGTGCTCTGCTTTTAAAGCTGCAGAGCACTGAATTGTAAAAAAAAATCACCTGATCACTAGGTGGGTGTAAGCCTGTGGTCCTTAAGTGGTTAAGTGTAGAATTCATCAAATACAATGTGTGTGCTTGGAGTGATATAAGGACACATTTATCTTATTACTTTGTTCTGAAAAGAAATGTAGTAGTAGTTGTTTTCCTCCTTTTGTATCCTCTATGAATATATTTAGCTTGTGTATTAATCACACTTACATTTCCAATTTACACCCTTTGTCATGTGATAGAAAAGAAAGTGGCCTATTTTCCATTTACACAAAGACTGTCTTGTTTCAGATAAACCACGATGTTACACCCAATCCCCTACTGTATGTTCAACATTCCCAATGACATTACTGCACATCTGTTCACCACCAGCATAGCAATAGCAATAACATTTTTGTGCTTGCCTTTCAGGCATAATGTAAAGTGGTAAAACAGAGCTGCTCATGCAGCACAACCAATGTTACAGTTTAACCCGCTGTCCATGGTGCTGGTTTTACATTGCAGCAATTCCAGTTTATTAAATGAACAAAATGTAACTGATTTAATATTAAAGGGCAACAGTGATTGTAAAACACATTTTGCAACTATATCCAAAATCTCCCCAAAATAATGCAACTACTTTATATGGCATTTCTGATTTTGCTTCTGCAACTGGACCTTAGGTAGGAGCACCCTTCATATTTTACACAAAGTATGCTGCAAAGAAAGCTCATTTCTGTAAATCCTTCTCTTACTTGCTCAGCTGTGATGCACTGTTCCGCTCTGCTGTAGCTAATCATTTCAAACATTTGCTTGAAATGTTTAGATTAAATATTGAATTAGATAGGCATTTACCAGGCTGGTGTTCTCATGGTACAACTTACACCAAACACTAGCATAATGGTTTTAGATCAGGTAAAAAAGAATAATTTTTTATGGACCAACATGCAACACCCAGTAGTTAACCAGATGTCAGCAAACATCTGATGGAATTTTGATCTAACCAATGCCATTGATTGCTTTGTGCTTCTCACTGCAGTATAAAGTTTTAGTGGAGCACTGTATCATGTCAAACTGAAAAATAAATCTGCTTTTAAAGAGAACTGCCGCAAAAAACTTAAAATGTAAAATACATACACATAAGAAGTACACTTCTTCCAGAGTAAAATGAGCCATACAGTACTTTTCTCTTATGTTGCTGTCACAATAGGTATAAGAGATGGCCAGATTGGTTCCCGGCGAACTTCCGGGGGTTCTCGATCGCGGAGAACCGCAAACTTTTGCGGAAGTTCGGTTCGCCCCCATAATGCACCATTAGGGTCAACTTTGACCCTCTACATCACAGTCAGCAGGCACATTGTAGCCAATCAGGCTACACTCCCTCCTGGAGCCACTCTCCCCCTAATAAAAGGCAGGAATTGCCGGCCATTTTACTCACTCGTGTGCCTGCAGTAAATAGAGAAGGGACAGCTGCTGCTGCAGACTCTCATAGGGAAAGTTTAGTTAGGCTCTTGTAGGCTTGTTAGCTTGTTCCTTGCTGATTCTTATTGCTAAAATAGCACCCCACAACAGCTCTTTTGAGAGCTAATCTTGTTCTTGTGATCTGTTTTTTTTCTATGTGTCCCACTGACACTTGTGTTGCATAGACAGCCTTGATCATTCACACTGTGTGTGTGCCACTGCCAGGCCCAGCACATTCAGTGACTACCTGTGTGTGTGACAGGTGCACATTGTAATACCCATTATTACTGCATATACCTACCTACCTGTTGTTCACAGTGCACCCACCCACCTACCTATGTGAGTTGAGCGCACGCAGTGTCACTTTGCCTGGCTGCTACCTGTCTGTGTGTGACAGGTGCACATTGTAATACCCATTACTGCATATACCTACCTACCTGTTGTTCACAGTGCACCCACCCACCTACCTATGTGAGTTGAGCGCACGCAGTGTCACTGTGCCTGTCTGGTACCTGTCTGTGTGTGACAGGTGCACATTGTAATACCCATCACTGCATATACCTACCTACCTGTTGTGTTCAGTGCACCCACCTCATCACTGCATATACCTACCTGTTGTGTTCAGTGCACCCACCTACCTAAGTGAGTGCACGCAGTATGATATACCACTCCATGCATTCCTGTTAACTGCACCTGTGTGACTGCACATTGTATTAGTCAAGTCAGTGCATACCTTTCACTTCCTCTCCCCCGATATGGACACAACGGACAAAACAGGCAGAGGTAGAGGCAGACCCAGAGGAAGGCCCCCTGGCAGGTCTGTGCAAGGTCATGTTGATGTGATTTTGTGCGGCCCTGGACCAAAGTACAGTGCTCAGAAGAAGGCATGTCCCATCAACTCCCAAGATTGGCAGGACGTGGTTGACTATTTAACACAGAACACCTCATCTTCCGCAGCCACCAGCACTACTACAAGCACCACATCTGTTGCATTTGACACTTCACAGGAGTTAATTAGTGGGGAATTAACTGATTCACAGCCATTATTGTTACAACCAGATGAAGGCGCTAAGCAAGTTACACCACCTCATATGTCTGAGGTTAGGCGGCGACACTATGGACGTAATGTGTGAGGAGGAGGATGATGAAGTACCTGCTGTTGGTGCAGTTTTGGAGGTGTCTGAGGCAAGCGAAGCTGGGCAGAATGATTATGATGAGAATGATGATATGGATCCCACATGGGTTCCCAATAGACAAGATGACCAAGGGGACAGTTCAAAGGGGGAGTCAGAGAGGAGTAGGAGGAGATGAGTTCCTGAAAGAAGCAGGGGGAGCTTGTCATCAGAAACAGCTGGTGGCAGTGTCCGGTGCCATGTATCGCCACCTATGTACAGCCAGCCAACATGCCCTTGAACGTCAGCTACTGATGCCACCATAAAGCCATCACCCCAGGGGGGCTCAGCGGTTTGGACATTTTTTAATGTGTCTGCCTCAGATCAGAGCAATGCTATCTGTTCTCTCTGCCTCCAAAAATTGAGCCGTGGAAAGGCCAACACTAATGCAGGGACAAGTGCCTTCCGAAGGCACCTGGAGAAAAGGCACATACTGCAATGGGAAGAGCACCTGAGCAAAAGCAGCACACAAATGAAAAGCCACCCTCCTTCTCCTCTTCCTCCTTCAGGTGCAGCATCTTCAGCCACTTTCTCCCTTGCACCTTTACAGCCACCCTCCTCCACTCCACTTCTGCCCTTGAGTGGTTCCTGCTCCTCTGCCCACAGCAGCCAGGTGTCCGTGAAGGAAATCTTTGAGCAGAAGAAGCCAATTTCTGCCAGACATCCCCTTGCCCAGCATCTGACAGCTGATGTGGCAGAACTGTTAGCTCGCCAGCTGTTACCATACAAGCTGGTGGACTCTGAGGCCTTCTGTAAATTTGTGGCCATTGGGACACCGCAGTGGAAGATTCCAGGCCGCAATTATTTTTCTAAAAAGGTGATATCCAAACTGTACCGTGAAGTTGAGAGGCAAGTGGTGTCATCTCTGGCACACAGCATTGGGTCAAAGGTCCACCTGACCACGGATGCCTGGTCTGCCAAGCACGGTCAGGGCATTTACATAACTTACACAGCCCATTGGGTTAACCTGGTGACTGACCGATGGCAAGCAGGGAGTATGTGGCTGTGCAGCGGACCAACTTGTGACACCTCCACGGCTTGCAGGAAGGCTCCCTTCCACCTCCTCTCCTCCTGCTACATCTTCTTTGCTGTCATTCTTCTCTTCCTCCTTGGCTGAGTGGCACTTCAACTCTACTGGTGCTGCAATCTCCTCTCCAGCTACACAGCCCCACCTCCCCAGGGCCTATGCTGCATGCCAGGTATGACGGTGTCACGCCATTTTAGACATGTCTTGCCTCAAATCGGAGAGTCACACTGGAACAGCTCTCCTCGCTGCTCTCAACAAACAGGTGGATCAGTGGCTGACCCCACACCAGCTGGAGATCAGCAACATGGTGTGTGACAATGGCTGCAATCTAATTTCTGTGTTGAATTTGGGAAAGCTGACACATTTACCCTGCATGGCACATGTGTTAAATCTAGTCATTCAAAGATATGTGTCAAAGTACCCAGGCTTAGAGGACATCCTGAAGCAGGCCAGGAAGTTGTGTGGGCATTTTAGGCAGTCTTACACGGCCATGGCACGCTTTGCGGACATAAAGCGGAGAAACAACTTGCCGGTGAGACGCTTGACATGTGATAGCCCGACTCGCTGGAATTCGACCCTGGTCATGTTCTCTCGCCTGCTAGAACAGGAGAAAGCCGTCACCGAGTACCTGTACAATTACAGTAGAAGGACACAATCTTAGGAGATGGGGATGTTCTGACCCCCGAACTGGACACTGATGCGAAATGCATGCAGGCTCATGCGGCCGTTTGAGGAGGTGACCAACCTGGTGATGGCACCATCAGCGACTTGATCCCCTACGCTTACTTCCTGGAACGTGCCGTGCGTAGAGTGGGGGATCCAGCTGTGGAGGAGCGTGAAGAGGAACAGTTACGGTAGGAACAGTTGTGGGAGAAATTTACATCAGGATCAGATGTTTCCTCAACACCTGCGGCAGCACAGAGGGGGGAGAAGGAGGAAGAGTAGTGTGGGGAAGAGGAGTCAGACTCGGATGATGAGGAAGGTGTTTCTTTGGAGGAGGAGGAGGAGGCAGCGGCAGAAGAACAACCACAGCAGGCGTCGCAGGGGGCTTGTGCTGCTCGATGTTCCCTTGGTATTGTTCGTGGCTGGGGGGAGGAGGAGGACTTACCTGACGTCACTGTGGAAGAGCAAAAGGAGATGGATAGTACGTCTGCATTCAACTTTGTGCAGATGTCGTCTTTTATGCTGTCCAGCCTGTTGAGGGACCCCTGTATAAAAAAAACTCAAGGGGAATGAGCTGTACTGGGTGGCCACGCTACTAGACCCTTGGTATAGGCACAAAGTGGCGGACATGTTACCAACTCACCAGAAGGCAGAAAGGATGCAGCACATTCAGAACAAGCTGGCAACTATGCTTTACAATGCGTTTAAGAGTGATGTCACAGCATAACGCAATAAAGGTACCACTGCCAGTAATCCTTCTCCCATGTCCACGCAGGCAAGGACAGGTCGCTCCAGGGATCTCATGGTGATGTCGGACATGCGGACATTCTTTAGTTCACTGCCTCGCCTTAGCGCTTCCGGGTCCACCCTCCACCAATGCCTGGACCGGCAGGTAGCCAACTACCTGGCCTTAACTGGTAATGTTAACACTGTGAGCAGCGATGAACCCTTGGACTACTGGGTGCGCAGGCTTGACCTGTGGCCAGAGCTGTCCCAATTTGCCATCCAACTTCTGTCTTGCCCTGCCTCAAGCGTCCTGTCAGAAAGGACCTTCAGCACAGCTGGAGGCATTGTCAATGAGAAATGAAGTCGCCTAAGTCACAAAAGTGTTCAGTACCTCACCTTTATCAAAATGAATGAGGCATGGATCCCGGAGGGCTACTGTCCGCCCGAAGACTAAGTCAGTCCCCATGCACATCATCTCTGCCTGCATGCCGTGTGACTGGCTGCCTGCCCCAAGACTAAGTCACTCCCCACACAGCATCTCTGCCTGCAGGCCGCTTGCCTTCTCCGCCACCACCAACAGGGTCCAGGACTCCAGGCGGATTCCTGATTTTTTTAGGCCGCTGCGAGCTATACTACTTTTTCTGGTGCATGTACATGCCTGCCTAATTTCTCTGGTTGCGCTGCAGCTGCAACAACAAAACAAAAGGCATGTACATGTGCCCATTTCCGTTCGTGATCATTACCTTGCCGCAGCGAAGGGGCTTGCGTATCACAATGAAGCAATGACTGCCGGCTATATGAGTGTCTCGGGGGGGTGGCACACCAAAGATAATAAGGTTGTTGCTTCATTCTGGACAGACCAAATTCGATCAGCTGGACAGTCACTGTTGTTCTATCATTGAGCTACCACAGCCCGGCGACCATACGGGCTTGAAAAGCACCACGGCCTGCACTCTGGCCATGGTGGGAACCAGTCCAGCACGGCCGTCACTAAGCAAACAGCTGTTTGTGGTGCGTTACACAGCGAGTTTGGTGTGTCAGTGTGAAGGAGTACTCTAATTACACTCCCTGATTGATGTATACACATGCAAGATGTTTTAAAGCATTTTAGGCCTGCAATTTAGCATTCAATGTGATTTCTGCCCTTAAACCGCTGCTATGCATCCAATCTAGATTTTCCTCGGGACTTTTGGCATGTATCCCACTCCGCCATGCCCCCCTCCAGGTGTTAGACCCCTTGAAACATCTTTTCCATCACTTTTGTGGCCAGCATAAATTTTTCTAGTTTTCAAAGTTTGCCTCCCCATTGAAGTCTATTGTGGTTCGCTAAAGTTCACGCGAACTGAACTTTTGCGGGAGGTTCGCGAACCGAAAATCGGAGGTTCGGGCCATCTCTGATAGGTAGTAGAAATCTGACATTACCGACAGGTTTTGGGTTAGTCCATCTCTTCATCGAGGATTCTCAGCATGGCCTTTATTCTTTATAAAGACATTCACTGAAAAAGATTTATACAAAGATGCTGGCCAGCCTCCCTGCTTGCTGCACACTTTTTTGGCAGTTGGACAGAGCAACTGCCATTCACTAAGTGCTTTTAGAAATAAAGAAAACCCTGAGAACCTCCCATGAGAAGATGAGCTAGTCCAAAATCTGTATGTAATGTCAGATTTCTACTACTTACTGTAAGTGACAGTAAAATAGGAGAAAAGTAATGTATGGCTCATTTTACTCTGGAAGAAACATACTTCTTATTTGTATATGTTTACATGTATTTTAAATTTTAAGATTTTCACGACAGAGGTCCTTGAAATACATTTTTTTCTAGTTTTTAGGATAATCAATTCACTGTTTAATGGGTATTCAGATACGTTTTAGGTTTTTGGGGTTCTTTCACACTATAAGTATAAAAGCATACTGGTCAGGGAAATAAAAAAGAAAAAGCTGCATGAGTATATACACATATTTTTTTACCAAGGCGCTTCAGTAATTGGCTGGAATATGTTCTTTACTACATACTACACAACAGGTAGCATACATAGCGGGTCCCTCTGTGGTGCCATTGGTTATACCTTTCCTGCTGAATCTATACTTTGGAAGTGGTGAGTGAAATTGGCTTTGTGCTACTATGGACGTTTGCTTTGCTCCCCAACCACAGCTGGTGACTTTGGATTTGAGACATGGTATTGTAATGATTGCATTTATGCATTGCACATGAAACAACATGGGCAATGCACAAGATGCAATAATGCAGGAAATGTCACTAATGAGGAAAAACTGAGAGATCAAGCCAGGAATCAATGAATAAAGTAATTTATTAACAAATGCAAGGAACATAAATTAGTTGCATGCATAAACCTCATGCACTTCAACATACAAACATGCAAGAATATACAAGAAGTAATATGAGACAATCTCCCTGTAAGCAAGTGCATTAAATGCATACACATGCAATCTGAGATATGCAATATAATCTCCTTGCAGACAAATGTATTCTAAGCATACACTTGCAACCTGGAGTACATACAATTCGTCCACACTGCAGAAGGTCACAATGCATAGTAACCCAGTGTATATACAAATGTGTGCACACAAACCCAGGATGATATATACAAGTAATATACAGATTATATACAATACACAGATAATTTGCAGTACTAAAGGCAACAGGCAAACGGATGGTCATACAAGCAGAATATAAACCAGGAGATCATACATAACAAGATCATCGCTAGGCATAGAATAGTCACAAGGCAGGCACAGGTCAAAACACGGGTAAGCAATAGGAAGAGGATTCTGGATACAAGAACAAAGGCTGCTAAATTCAGGCTCAGAAGGCTAGAACACAAGTACGCAGATACAATGAGTTAACACTGAAGCATAGTTCATGCTGGCCTTAAATACTGCTGCTGGAAGGTCAGGTGGCCGATCTCCTCCCAGCAATAGTCTGTAACATACACAGTTCTTGAAGAAGAGGTCCCTCCGCTGGTGGGCAGGTAGAAGCTCTTGATGTGAAATCATCTGAGGAAAATAATGACATCTGCTGGTGGAAAGGAGGAAGTTCATGCAAGTAATTCACAAAATCACCAGCAGATGTAGATTGTGACAGGTATTATAGATAGATTGATTCATTACATATATACTATATATGCTGCCAAATGAGCTACACATGTCTACAATGCACATTATAGGCAGTGTCACTTTGTCAGTTCAGGGATTCCACTTACCACACTGTCTGTAATGGAGTATTCCATCTCTGCACGTTTTATATTGGCTTTCCTAGTACTGGTGCATAACAGCAGTATTGTCCATTTTAAATTCAATACACCATAAGTATCATACTAGGTTCAATATGTTTGTACATGGGGATTCAGAGTTAGACTGTATGAGTGGAGTGCATGGTTAAGATAGCTCATTCCCCATGTGGTTGATTTTATGAGTAAGAGTTTTCTATTGTTTTTGTTTTGCATATGTAGAAATAAAAATGAATGAGATAATGTATCAGAAACCCCCTCCTTTGTTTATTTATGCAGTTCACTTTTTGTTGTGACGCTCCTGTTCTAAGACAATGGTATCTAATTCATGAAGTTGAATTACTGTAGTATAATAATATACATTTTAAAGTAGGTTCCCATATTCCACTATAAGAAACCCCCAACCCTGCTACTGCATGGGCTTTCTAGTAACAAGCATGCTCTTGTGCACACTGAGGGCAGTGTATCATATGATTAAACATGCTATCATTAGCAACCACAGGAGAATTAGTTAAACATCACTCAGTTGAATTAGTTTTCCATAAATGTTTTGCTTAAAGCAGACCTAAACAAAAAAATTACCATGCTTGTACACTAACTAACATTACATTTTAAAATAAAAATCCATATTTTTTTTTCAACTTAGAAGTATAAGCATTAATTTAACGAATTGTAGACGTAAGTCCCAACCCCCCCTCCTTCCAGCATCCTGCCAAGGCAAGATTATATTGCATGCTATTGCATGCTGGAGCAATTACTATACAAGCTCACAGAATCACACACATAAACAAAAATTGCACATATATTTCATGGGTTTGCAATTTTGTATGCATTTTAGCAGGAGTAGTTAGGTAACAGGGGCATAACAATGAGACCCTGCATGGGATGCAGCCACAGGGGCCCATGGGGGGGGGGAACGTTTTTTCACTGTCCTAAAAGACTGACAACTAAGGGCACTGAGAGAAAAAGTTTTCTACTCTCTGTACAATTGTTTTAACCTCCTTAGCGGTAACCCCGTGCTGGACACGGGGTAAGCCGCTGTGGAGGATTGCTCAGGACCTGCTGGGCCGATTTGCATAATTATTTTTTTTATGCATGCAGCTAGCACTGTGCTAGCTGTGTGTTACTTACGATCGCCACCGCTACCCACCGCGTTAGAGGGTGCCCCCCCGAGACCCCATGCGCTGCCTGGCCAATCAGTGCCAGGCAGCGCTGAGGGGTGGATCGGGACTCCCTCTGACGTCACAAAGTCGATGACATCGGTGACGTCATCGCGCCCGTTGCCATGGTGATGGGGGAAGCCCTCATGTAAATCCCGTTCAGAACGGGATTTCCTAATGAGCCTTGTCACCGAAAGGCGATCGGAGTGGGTGGGGGGATGCCGCTGCTCAGCGGCTATCATGTAGCTAGCGCTAGGCTAGCTACATGATTTAAAAAAAAAAATTACAAACAGTGCTGCGCTGCCTCCCTGGCGAATTTAATTGACCGCCAGGGAGGTTAATGACATGCATCTGCTTAGCGACTGATAAGGATTCATACAAAGATTTGTATGATTTGTAGATCTGTACCCCTCCCCAAGTGCTGTGTACTGTAGTGATGCTGGAGAAGTCTGACCCAGTTCTGCTTCATCATCATAGATGGACAGAGTGAGTAACTGAGTGATCGTAATAAGCTGGCAGCACTTACCTCTTGGTTTTCTGTTTGTGTTTTCTGCACACCTTGGGCTTGATTCACTAAACCGTGATAACTCAAATATCACAAGTTACCACACATTATCAAAAGTTATCACACGTCATCAAACGTTATGACACATTGGGCTTGATTTACTAAACCGTGATAACGGCTGCAGTAGCATTTTCGCACGCAATTTCAAATTTGCACATGAAAATTTGCGATTGTGCGCACAAAAAAAAATTGCGCTCGAAAACGCTAATGCGGCTGTGGTATGAGTTATCCAAGTTTAGTGAATCAAGCCCGTTATCAAAGTTAACACGCCTTGGGCTTGATTCACAAACCTGTGATAAATGCTATCACAGCCGTGATAAGAGCTTTGCGCGAGTTTTGCCACATTTTCGTGCGTAAAGGTTTGTGCGCGCAAAATTTTTGCATGTGTTAACCTTCGTGTTCACGCGATCATGAAGATTAATGTGCTAAAATTCACGTTAGCGACAACATGGCAAAACTTGTGCAAAGCTCTTATCATGGCTGTGATAGCATTTATCACAGCTTTGTGAATCAAGTCCCTTATCAGAGTATCATAGTGAGCGCTTCGAACATGCAGGGGCTCAGGGCAGGATGAGTGCCATTGCCAAATAGCAGACATAAGTTCGTAGCAGGGATAAGCTCGCTATGCTACTCTGATAAGGGGCTTGATCTGTTATCACTGTTATCACGGCTGCGCTATGTGATTTGCGCAAGTTTGCAGTGATTTTCACGTGTACATTTTTCGTGCACAAATTGTTGCGTTCACGCACTAACTCAATTTTAGTGCGCGCTAACCTTCGCGCAAAATTTGCATGCAAAAGAATATTACACGCAAAAAAATATTACACACAAAAATTGCTGCAAAATCGCACGAATCGCATAACGTGGCCATGATAACACTTATCACACTTTAGTGAATCAAGCCCCTTATCAGAGTAGCATAGCGAGTGCTATGAATTAATGCCAGCTAATTGGCAATGGCACTCGTCCTGCCCTGAGCCCCTGCGGGTTAGTAGCGCTCGCTATGCTACTCTGATAAGGCGTGTTAACTTTGATAATGTGATAACTTTTGATAACGTGTGATATCTTTGATAAGGTGTGATATTTGTCTTATCACGCTTTAGTGAATCAAGCCCCTTGTGTGTCTGTATGCGTGAACACATACACGTTTTATCACAGAAGCTAATGTAATTGATAGAGAATATGCTGGCAGTGCTTCACTGCTGTCTGTTTTTATCTGCACGGGGAAAACACATTCAAATGTGAACTAGCCAACTGATTAACATTGGTTCTCAGTTTACCTGTGCAGAAAGCAGGGGCCCCATCCAAAGTTTTGCAGGGGGGCCCAGTGATTTCTAGTTACGCCCCTGCCAGATAATGTTGTTGCATGTTCTACTTATAATTCCCTTGGGTGCAATATGGTTTCTTTTTAGTTTGCGTCCTCTTTAATATTTCCTATATTTTAACTTTGTTATCCTATTCACATTTTAGATACCCCTACCCAGAGTTTATTGTTATTACAGATGGCAAGTCTGGAAAGAAATCTACTTTTACTTTTTATTAATGACTAAAAAGTGTCCAGGTTCCAAATTTCTGTAATATAGCCTTCTACATTTGCACATTGTGCATTCTGGGACACTCCATTGTCCCGATGCATTCCCTGAAATAGGGAAGTAGGAGTTTACTTCCTCTCACTCTGTATTTCATGAAATGTGAAGTCTAAATCCTCCTTCTTTCCAAAATATCTTTTCCACATTCAGCAATATTTTTTTCTTTTGAAATGCTCAATTCCTTTCAACCTGTCTTCTTCAAGAGATCTCTTTCTAACAGAGGAGTCAAGAGATCCTTTTGTCCTTTCTTGTAGTATTACTAATACCTATCAAGGTTCTTCTGTTCTCAATAAATTTCATTTTATATTCCCTTCAGTGTTGCTTAAGATTATGCTGGACCATGCTTGCTTTGAATGAGACTGAACAGAAAGATTTAAGGTTTCATCATTACCATTTAATTCTACACTGTACCTGATGCAGATAATTACAAAAGGTATATTCCAAAAGTCAAATACTTAATAAACATGCCTGCCAATGACAACTATTATGAATAAAGTGATTTAAACGAATATCTACTGTATCTATCAAAATATGTGGGATGAAAGAAAAGCAAGGTGGAGTAGTGAATAACACTCTTGTCTTGCAGTGCTAGGGTCTCTGGTTCAAATTTAGACCAAGACACTATCTGCATGGAGTTTTTATGTTTTTCCTCCTGGTACTCACATTATCTCCCATTTACCAAAAACATAAATACCGTATATACTCGCAAGCAAGCCGACCCGCATGTAAGCCGACCCCCCAACTTTCACCTGAAAAAACAGGGAAAAATGATTGACCCCCATATAAGCCGGGGGTAGGAAATGCTGGCCGCCTTATTCCCCTAGTGTGTCCCAGTATAGCTAGTATAGTGCCCAGTATAGCTAGTATAGTGCTCAGTATAGCTAGTATAGTGCCCCAGTTTAGCTAGTATAGTGCTCAGTATAGCTAGTATAGTGCCCAGTATAGCTAGTATAGTGCCCATTATCGCTAGTATAGTGCCCAGTATCACTAGTATAGTGCCCAGTATAGCTAGTATAGTGCCCCAGTTTAGCTAGTATAGTGCTCAGTATAGCTAGTATAGTGCCCCAGTTTAGCTAGTATAGTGCTCAGTATAGTGCTCAGTATAGCTAGTAAAGTGCCCCAGTTTAGCTAGTATAGTGCTCAGTATGGCTAGTATAGTGCCCCAGTTTAGCTAGTATAGTGCTCAGTATAGCTAGTATAGTGCTCAGTATAGCTAGTATAGTGCTCAGTATAGCTAGTATAGTGCTCAGTATAGCTAGCATAGTGCTCAATATAGCCAGTATAGTGCCCCATTATAGATAGAATAGTGCCCCAGTATAGCTAGTATAGTGCTCAGTATAGCCAGTATAGTGCCCCATTACAGCTAGTATAGTGCCCAGTATAGCTAGTATAGTGCTCAGTATAGCTAGTATAGTGCTCAGTATAGCTAGTATAGTGCTCAGTATAGCTAGTATAGTGCTCAGTATAGCTAGTATAGTGCTCAGTATAGCCAGTATAGTGCCCCATTATAGCTAGCATAGTGCCCCAGTATAGCTAGCATAGTGCCCCAGTATGGGTAGGTGGGTGGGTAGGTGCTGCCCCTCCCCGCCCCGCGGCCGCCGCTACTATTACCTTAGGCGGCGCCACTTCCTCTATCCCCGTCCTGCTCCGATAACTAACTCATTCACAGCAGCGCGCCCCTCGCTGCTGTGATGATGGAGGAAACCATAGAGAGCGGCTTCCTGTAGCGGCGATGCCGTTACTATGGGAACCGCTCTCTATGGTTTCCTGCATTATCACAGCAGCGAGGGGCGCGCTGATGTGAATGAGTTAGTTATCAGAGCAGGACTGGGATAGAGGAAGCGGCGCCGCCTAAGGTAATAGTAGCGGCGGCTGCGGGGGGAGCGGGGAGGGGCAGCACCTACCCACCCACCTACCCATGACTCGCAAGCAAGCCGACCCCCCAACTTTTTGGCCACTTTTGGGGAATGAAAAATTCGGCTTGCTTGCGAGTATATACGGTATATGTTAATTGTTCCTCCTAAATAATTGTCCTTCAACTTCAAATAGAACATAAGACAGTGACTGACAATAGTAGGGCTTAGATTGTGAACTCCTCTGAGTACCAATTAGTGACATGACAATATTCACTATGTAAAAGTATGGTGGAAGATGTCTGCTTTTAACTTGGTGCAGTGCAATTTTGAATGACTGCATTGCACTGCAGCCGATAAGTCGCATTGTGCATTATACCATTGCATGCAGTGCGTATCCGCAACGGGACCCGATGTTCTGCAACGGTACACATTCTCTGTGAGAGCTCCATATGGAGCTCTCCACTTCGGCAACAGGACACATCGGTTTTGGTGATGCAAGGTAACGTACCACCCCAAGTGTAAAGGGTCATCAATGAAAATTATACACTCTTAAAAATCTTACACACTGCATACTCCTGTTATTGTAATAAACAAGTCTTTGTAGTACAGTAATACTAAAAACTGAAAACCACTTTAAAACAATTCCTGCAATTACTCTATGAAAACTGCTGTTCTTGATGAGTCGTAAGTTATAACCTGTGTATTACCTACTAATTTAATTGCTTCTAAGTGAGGAAGTTAGCAGAATATATTATACCTCCATATTTCTTTTATCTTCTATCTTTTATTGGCATGTTTTTGATTGGTTATAGCATCAATGCGGTTCTTAGCCAACCAGGGTTTTGAAACTCTCACCAAGACGTCAACTCTTTCTCCTACTGGCCATTCACACAGGTCAGGTACTCAGACCTGTAACTAACCACTGCCAATACATTGCCACTAGGTATGTGATCAATGCTTTTGTTTGGGGATTCTGGTGGTATAACTACAGTTGGTCACTGTTTTTTCACTGCTCTTGCCTGCAGACCTGCCTTAGGGTGGAGTCAGTACACGATGTAGCCTTTGTAAGTACTATCTCAAGCTACCAGAAATGCAGTTTCCCATCAGGTCTGTTATCATGATGTGTTCTGATTAATGGAGCTGCTAGATGGGAGCTTTAAATCTCTCCTGACTTGAATCATTGCCAGAGTATGTAATGAGTTGAAAAAGGGCAAGATCTGAAATGCCATGCATTGCTCTGACCCGGCATACTTCTTGCACTATAGCGGTACATTTTTTAAGATGCTCTGTCTATTTTAACCTCCCTAGCATTCTGGACGAGCTAGGCTCGTCCAGAGACGCCGGAGGTCACCGCTCAGGCCCCGCTGGGCCGATTTGAATATTTTTTTTTTAAACACGCAGCAAGCACTTTGCTTGCTGCGTGCCTCACCTGATTGCCGCCGCACGCCGCCGATCCGCCGCTAAGCAGGGCCCCCCCAGGTGAGACCCCGTGCGCTGCCTGGCCAATCAGTGCCAGGCAGCGCTGAGGGGTGGATCGGGTCTCCCTGTGACGTCACGACATTGCCGACGTTAATGACGTCACGACGTGCATCGTCATGGCGACGGGGGAAACCCTCCTGGAAATCCCGTTCTGAACGGAATTTCCGGACGGGTGATTGTGTTGGCGGGGATCCGAGGGGTGGGAGGGACGCCGCAGGGAGGGGGGAATCATGTAGCTAGCGCTAGGCTAGCGCGGGAATCAGAACGCCGGGGAGGTTAAGAAGATGTATATTACTTAGAATGTTCTATTTTGAGAACCACACAGCAGGTTGACTGACACATCAATTGGGAGTGGGAAAATACAAAAATATAGAGGACTGAAGGAGGGATTGATAGAGTACTGGTTAAGGGTGCTACTTTTGACATGGGAGGCCAGGGTTTAAATCCTGGCTAGGGTCAGTACCTATTCAGTAAGGAGTCCTTAGGCAAGACTTCCTAACACAGCAGGGTGGCCTCTTGAGCATGTCCTTAATGGCTGCAGCTCTCAAGCATTTTGAGTCCGACAGGAGAAAAGTGCTAAACAAATGTGAGGACAGTGAAAGATTGTGTCCTGATATATTTTCTAGATGTCTCTATATTGGCTAAATTTTATTGTAACCGCTGATATTGCAACCTATATTATGTGGCAAAAAAAGAGATATTTTACCTGTTATTGAACTTAGAGAGGAGATGGGCAAGTGATCTTGGAAACTGTTCTCAACCCTGCAGGGCAGCTAAAAGCAAGCGTTTGCATGTTTTCCTTTTGAGAGCCTGTCTTTGCAGTTTGGCCCACATCTCTAGTATATATAGTGACATAATTATACATAATAGCATCATACAGTTGGCTTTTTCTGTTAACACGGTTTTTCTTGCATTCTCTTCAACACGCATTTCAAATGACACTTCTACGTTTGGTTGCGCTCCTTTTTCAAGTTACACCTTTTGTTAATAAATTACCCTTGTTGTGTCCCAGTCAAAGCTAGCTAAATTTATTTTATTTGCAATAACATTAAATTATATTTACTGAGGGATAAAATTACTTTGAACGGAATTAACCATTTCCTTTCACAAGTCCACATTTGAACTGACAGATGCAAATTGTAATACTCAAGTTTATTCATCCTCAATTTCACGCTGCTACACCCTAGGAAACCAGCTGAGGATTATGGTTCGGCAGATTTAATTAGTAGCCAAGAAGATGCATGTTCAAAACAAATACATATATCCCTAATCAATATAAGATACACACAAGCAATATCCATCTCCTTCATGTGTAATTGTTCTCTTGCTGAATGCTTGTCATTCATTAGAAAACAAGCACTATAGGAAGGAAAGTAACCGGTTTTAAATTCCACTGAAATAACAAACTGCAACAAAAACACAGTAAAACAAATGAAAGCTGCAATTAGCTTGGAAAAAAAACAAAACAAAGTCAAAAGTGATCAAAAAGCCCCTTTTTTCAAAAACAAAGCAAAATGTGTTTTTTTCCATTCTTAAAACAGAAGTTATTTGTGATAATTTAGCTTTAAGTGACCAACTGTGGTTTCCCATGATGCATCACTCCTGAATATGTAAATCATCTCTTTATGCCCCTGAAAGTAAGACTGCACTTCCAGGTTAGCAAATGAGGTAGTTAGCTTTAAATTTTAGCTTCAGCAAAATACTGTATTAGCCTGACTGAAAAGGTGTGTATTGAGGGTATGTTTGAAAATTCCCAGGCTTGGAGCATGACAAATAGACTGTGGTAGCTCCAAAGGAGAGGTAACACTCGTGAGAAGTCCTGGATGTGAGAGAAGGTGATCAAGCTGGATAACAAGTGGGTCCCTTGGGAGGAGGGAAGGTTCAGAGATGGATGATATCTGGAGATTAATGAGAAAATGTATGGAGGGGATAGCCTATGTAGAGCTTTGCATGATAGTGTTAGATGTGTGAACTGGATCCTTCCTGGGAGTAGTGGCCAATGGAGGGATTGGCAGAGGGGTTCCACATTAGAGGAGCAAGAAGACAGGTAGATGAGATGAGCAGCAGAGTTCAGTAGGGACTGGAGATGTGACAGTCTGTTTTTTTATAGGTCACAGAGTAAGATATTACAGTAATCAAGATGAGACATAATTAAAGCATGTACAAGCATTTTAGTAACCTCTTGTGTAAGGAAGGGACAAATGCTGGAGATATTTTTGAAATGGAAGTAGCAGGAGGTAGTTAATGTGTTAATATGTGGTTGAAATGCATGTGAATGAAGTAAACATTGGGATTCAAGCCCATATACAACTGACTTTTTCTCCTCAGTTTTCTCCTAGGAGAACATTTTTCTAATTCTGTTTTAAAAAACTTCCCAGCACTCTGAAATTGAAAAAGTACAAAAAAGTAGGTGAAAGAGCGTATATTATTCATTCCTGGTGGCTTAAATGGCATTTCATTGGCAAGTTTAAAAATATCACCTAGGAGAAAAATCAGGTGATAAAGTTAATTGCATATGTGCCACAGACTCTTAAATTAGGGATGAGTTGGTGGATTCCATGGAATTGATTTTGCAGCAGATTTTTTTCCAGCACAGTGGTAATAATTGTAAACCTTTCTTTGATCCCACCACACTTTGCCTTCTGTTGTTGAAGTATTGTATACAAATGAACTATCACTTCATTTTCTGTGATTTCAATTAGCCACTTTTGAATGTCCCCAGGTATTACTACTGCTATATCTACATTAAGCCACATCAGAAAATAAGGATTTAATAATTCCCTATAATATGCCTGACTGATAGGCTGAGAGATCTGTGCTTAGGATAGAGATGTACAGCTGTTTGCTGTGCTAAGACTGCTTTGGTTTTGTGTATGTGAACACACACAACCATTCCACTGTGATTTTAATATAACTAACACTATCAAATTAAGGAGTAAGTGCAGGATATCTAAGCTGAAGGTTCATAAGCAGGTTATTGCAAAGCCCATGCAGATTGTGAGCATTTTTGATTTATAAACATTAAACATTAAACATTAAAAAACATTTAATACTGTAGGAAATAGGGTTTCATTGCCACATCTCTCCTCCATTCATTGGGATCAATAGGATCCAAGGAGACCTAACACTTTTTTTGGCAGCAGATAATGTGGAATGTGTGCTGTTGTGAAAAAACAGATTGTTGGCAGAGCCAAATAATTGACATAACTTAGAATAAATGCTGTAGCCATTGTTTTAATGTGCTGTATTTACCATACAATATACTTCATATATATTACCGGGGAAGAAGCAAGAATTATTGCCTTTCCTGCTATAGCTTTTGAGACCTCCAGTATAGTTTGCCTGGTATATTGCTGCACTATAGCATCCCCAAGCAGAGTGTTTTTTGTTTATAGTGACCCCAATTATAATGCCCCCCTTTTAGTTCCTACAGTTATAACCTCATTAAAATGCCTCTCCTACAGGGTACCCAGTTATAGTAGCTTCCTTCCACTGTCCTCAAGTTTATTATGTCTCTTATAGAACCTTATTTAGGGCTTTCAGTAGGAATGATTTACTTTAGTTCATCCAGGTGCTGCGTCTCACAATTATATTGTCATCCTAAATGCTCACACTTGTAGTGACCCCCCCCCCCCTCCTTTTATAAGGCTCCCGTTATAGTGCCCTTGGTTGACATGCCTTCCTTACAGTGCCCATGGTTGTAATGATCTACTTTTAGTGGCTTCCTTATATTGTCCAACTTAGCGTGCTTTCAGGCACAGTAATACCAGTTATACCAACCCTCTTTTTGTGTTCCCATTTATAGTGCTTTCTCCACAGTACTTGGAGACATGGTATCCTTATATTCCTACTTAAAGAGACTCTGTAACAAATTGTTTATCTTTATTTCTTCTATGCTATAAATTCCTATGCCTTTTCTAATGTGGTCTGGCTTACTGCAGCTTTTCCTAATTGCACAGTAGCTGTGTTATCTCTGTTATATGATCTAATCTTCTCTCTATAGTCGGCACAGTCAGGCTGAGGCAGTCAGACTGGAATGTGCAGGGCTGCTTGTGATTAGCTAGAAGCTGTACACACCCCCTGCAGGCTCTGTGTGACTAACACACTCTGCTTAGCTGAGCCTATTAGAAGCTGGTTAGTTTGTTTGTAAACACTGCCTAAAACTGGCAATTACAAGCCAGGTTTGCAGCAAAGAATGGCAGAAACAGCACAGAGGGGACCAGGAGCACATAATGAATAGAATGGTATGCTTTTTATTGTAAGAATTTCAGAGTACAGATTCTCTTTAAGAGGAGAATAGATAAACAGGCACCCAGAGATCATGTTTACATTAAGCAATCTGCATTGGGTTTTCCGGAACACCATTAGTTGTCCACTGTTTTCTAGCTGTGGATAACCACAGTAAACCCACCCAGAGGGAATTTCAAGAGTGCTGCCCTCCCAAGCCCATGGTAAAATTGTTATTTTGCTTTATAGCAGTTATTTCTATTAATCAAATATACAGTTTGCATTCTGTTTTTGTATCCTGCAGATGTAACCTCTGCAGTGTATTTAAATAAGATGATTTCTACATGACTACATTTGTTGCTTCAGGTCCAAATATGAGGTGTGAAGAAGAACATAATGATGAGTAGGATTGCATTACAGTCTTTTAAAATGGAGTCTGCTCTCCACTGGCAAATTAAAATAAGCTTAGTCAAGTGACAAATGTGTGCTCTTTGCTAGGTTGCCTAAAGGCCTGTTGATTTAAGGTAGACTGAGCTGAATTACACTTTTGCAAGTCATGTTAAATGAACTCATATTGGTGCTTCTACAATTTAATCTATCATTTCTTTAATAAAATATCCTACCAGATTTATGAAAAAAGATTATTTCTAGTGACATATTCTGCCGCCCTCTGGGCGTTTCATCTTAATCAGTTTTATGTACAAAAGGGATAAATGTAACTGAGAGTTTAAGCATGCTGAACATCGAAGCCTCACTTCGTTGCTATTTTTTCTATGAGCATCTTTTTTGCATAATTGTCGATGGGAAACAACATATAATAGCTTTGAACTGACCTCTGTTTATA
The DNA here is from genome assembly GCF_040937935.1 of Hyperolius riggenbachi. Taxonomy (NCBI): domain Eukaryota; kingdom Metazoa; phylum Chordata; class Amphibia; order Anura; family Hyperoliidae; genus Hyperolius; species Hyperolius riggenbachi. Next base: position 175,227,207 of record NC_090647.1, on the reverse strand, counting down.
GTAAAGTGTGTAACTACAGTACCATGAAAGGTAGGCATGATTATCCCTCAGCATTCTGATTTTCTAGCTTCCTATCAGAAATCGGCTTTTCACGGCAGAAACGGCAGAAACGGGTATGCTGAAATCGGTATGTTGAAATCAGAATTCTACCGAATAATGCATTACTGAGACTTGGCAACTTAAAGAGAACCTAAATTATAAATTACAGTTTGCTTTAAACCTAATAAGTTGCCAAGATATATAAGATATATAAAATAATTTCTCTCCCCCAGGGTCTATATTGCACATATGATCTTGAAATCCCCACCCCCAGTGTGAAATTGGGCCCGGGCCTTTTTTTCAAACCATAGGTGCAAAGGATGCTGGGGGATTGATGTCATAACTTCACCCCTCATGTCAATGTGATCTAATCTAAGCAGACAGACAGACATCTGAAATGATCTGAAATTGGCATTTCCATCTATTCTTAGTGGTGATGGGGAGCCTTCAGTCATTTTTCACCTTATGCATCCGATCACTAACTATCATAATGAATTGATCTATATCTTGTTTTTTTTTCACCACCAATTAGGCTTTCTTTGGGTGGTACATTTTGCTAAGAATTATGTTTTTCTAAATGCATTTTCACAGGAATATTAAGAAAAAAAGGGGAAAAAAATCATTATTTCTCAGTTTTCAGCCATTATAGTTTTAAAATAATACATGCTACCATAATTAAAACCTACGTATTTTATTTGCCCATTTGTCCCGGTTATTACACAATTTAAATTATGTCCCTATAAGGGATGGCCTGAACCTCCGATTTTAGGTTCGCAAACTTCCACAAAAGGTTTGGTTCGCACAAACGTTCGCAAACCGCAATAGACTTCAATGGGGATGCGAACTTTGAAAACTAGAAACATTTATGCTGGCCACAAAAGTGATGGAAATGATGTTTCAAGGGGTCTAACACCTGGAGGGGGGCATGGATGAGTGGTATAGATGCCAAAAGTCCCGGGGAAAATCTGGATTTGACGCAAAGCAGCATTTTAAGGGCAGAAATCACATTGAATGTTAAATTGCAGGCCTAAACTGCTTTACAACATCTTGCATGTATATACATCTATCAGGAAGTATAATTCTTTCTCCCTCCTCCGGAGGAGGATCTTGTCTTCCAGGGATTTGATGGATGTCAAAAGCACGCTCACATACATTGGCCAGGAATCAAACCCAGGCTTGTTAGCTTGCTCCTGGCTGATTGCTATTCCTTAAATAGCACCCCACAACAGCTTTCTCCTTCTCCCTTCCTTCCTCCGGAGGAGGAGGATCTTGTCTTCCAGGGATGTGAAGGATATCAAAAGCACGCTCACATACATTGGCCAGGAATCGAACCCAGGTCAAGTGCTTGGAGGGCAGCTATGCTCACCACTATACCACCAACACTACAAGCTGAAGCTAGCCTAGCTGGCCTGGGAAGTATGAAAAGCTAGGTGGCCATGCATCCATTCCTGCTAACCTAAAGCTTACTTGTGTCTTAGAACACATTGGCTTAAGACTTTATCAAATCCAATGCTCCAATATGGGGAAGCTTCTCTGTTTGCTGTTTTTTTTTTTAAGTGTGGTGTCACAGTTCACTTATCTCTTCAACTACAAGAAAGGCCCAGGAGTAGTCTTAGCTACCGTAATATCTATGTTACAGCAGGGCCCTTATTACACTTTCTCTTACAGGGCTATTGAAACCGTTTTGCCCATACGATAAAGCGAGGTGCCAAAATGAAATCCTGCCTAGCAGAGGTTGGTTTCGATCCATCAACCTTTGGGTTATGGGCCCAGCACACTTCCACTGCGCCACTCTGCAGTCTGCTTGCCTTTGCATACAAACTTCAAGTTTAAGAAGGGTACATTAGTTGAAATAGTTCACACTACAATCTATGTTACAGCAAGGTCCTAATGACACTTTCTCTTAAGGGGCTATGGCCGCAGGGACAGCATTGATTGCTGCATGATTTTTGTAAGTGGATTCGCATGAGGATTTGCATGAGTGTGCAGAAGTTCATTTTGATGTTTTGCTGTTTTGGACATGAAAGTCACGTCTAAAAGGCTAAAATGGTTAATTTAGGTGGGACTTTATTTGGGAGAGAGCTGACCAGCAAAGTAAGCATTGACTTTTGTATGACTGGAGTAGGGAAGATATTCTGACTTAATATATATGTTATGAAAATGTCAGATTAATGTGACCACACTAGGATACACCCCCTTTGTACTGAAAAACACAGCAAAATCTCACACTAAATGAAAGGAACTTTAAAGAGGAACTCTAGTGAAAATAATGTAATAAAAAAGTGCTTCACTTTTACAATAATTATGTATAAATGATTTAGTCAGTGACAGTGTTTGCTCATTGTAAAATCTTTCCTCTCCCCGATTTACATTCTGACATTTATCACATGGTGACATTTTTACTATTGGCAGGTGATGTAGCTGCTGCATGTTTTTTTGACAGTTGCAATCAGCTGTAAACAGCTATTTACCACAATGTAACAAAGTTCACAGACAGGAAACTGCCAACAGTACCTTGGTCCTCAGAGCTTCTTGTGGGAGGGGTTTCACCACAATATCAGTCATACAGCGCCCCCTGATGGTCTGTTTGTGAAAAGCAATAGATTTCTCATGTAAAAGTGGGTATCAGCGACTGATTGGGATAAAGTTAAATTCTTGGTTGGAGTTTCTCTTTAAAGAATAAGAGCTAACAGTGCCATAAAAAGTCTGCTACATGTACATCATTCACCAAGCATTATTGCACATGGTACTGCAGAAAGCAGTTGTTTTTACTGAACACTTAGGAAACTGTCAATTCACTAAGGCTGTTACCGCATGCAAACCTGAAATTTCTGACCCGTGAGGTGAATTATCAACTTGTGCAGTAAATACCTAAACACACATTTCAGTTAAAGGCCAATCACAAGGATTAGAGCATGCGGTTAAGCCACGAGATATATTCAGTATTTACCTAAGGCTCTGATCTGTTGGAAACTAGCAAATAGCATGCAATTGTCAATTGACAGACAGCAGAGAGCAGAGAGCCAATAGGAAGAAGCTCTCTTGATTCTCACCCCATTTGATCTGATGCACTTGCGGGCAGGACTTCAGAATGGCAGAGCAGGAGAAGGAGACATTCAAAGAGGCTTTTCTTCATCACTGTAGATGTGCAGATCTGTATAGTGATACACAGAAGAAAAACCCCTAGTGGCATGTAAACACATATAAAGTGATGCAGGAAGTCTTTTCCTCTCTAGCAAACTGACACAGGAACAGTTAGGACTTATTCACATCAATTAGCGCAGGTGGCTGTGAGACCGGAATGCAGCGCGTATGATTGCACACCATCTGCGCTACTATGCGCTGCACTGCTGATCCTATTCACTACAGTGAATGGGTCAGCACTGTGATTCTTAAAAAATGCCTGCAGCAGTGCGATTGTGCATCACTCTGCTGTGCAGAGCATATGATGGGAATGGTAGCAGGGCTGTCTGTGCCCTTCTACCTTTCTTGCGTGTCGCACTCTATACGTGCTGCCGAAATGCACACGGCAGCACGTATAATGTGAACAAGGCCTAAATGCAAACTAGTCTGCACAACTTGCTGCAGAAGCCTTCTTTACTTTCTACTACATACCCAACGGGGCTTGGTGAATTAAAGCAACATTTTTCAGTAAATTACCGAACTTCTACTGCACCTGTGAAAATCTTTGTGACTTTGAAAAAAAAGTTTAAAATACAGAGTGAAGTATTTTACTGCCCTGATTTTTTTTTTATTGAACAGCCATTTGTGAATTGAAGCCATGTTCTCCAAATAAGAAATGTTGCCATTACATGTGCTTTTATAACTGTTAGGTTTACACAAAACTAGTTCAAATACCTTTAAAAAGGATTGGTCTGTGAATTCTAATTTTCACCTAGCTTATTTTGTACTTTATCATGTCATGAGCTATGATCTCAGACAACAATACAAATATTATTAAGAATAACAATGATAATAATAATGTGATGTGATGCCATCATGTTAATGCTGTCATTATTGGCAGTGATGAATATTTTTCTCAGAAGTGTTTGGACCGCGTACAATAAGATGTTGTCTCCAGAGTGGTTGTGGAAGTGTAAATAATACAAAGGAGCGTGAATTGTCACCTGTGCTCAAGTAAGAGCCATAGGTAATGCTTGGCACACATTCTTTCAAATATGTAATGCCAGTCACACAGAGGACACCCTGCCGGAATCTCCACATGGGTTAGGAAGGAAATCTTATGTAGACGAACATAGTGACAATGTGAAATAAGATGCTGAAAATAGTTTGCTCCTCTTGTCTGCTCAAAAAAATAAAAACAAAAACCAATATGATGTTACAAAATGGAATTTTACAACCATTACAGAAATGTAAAGTTCTGCGTCATTAAACTTGAAAAACAGCATGCAAAATGTGTCCTGCAAGTTAAATAGATTTAAAATAGTGTACACACGTACGCCAAAAATATGTATGGGGATACTCTTCTAATTAAAGAGTTTAATTACTTCAGCCACATCCAATATCTTCAGGCACATAGAATTAAGCCCACAGACATGTAATTTCTTTATACAAACATTTACAATAGAATGTGTCATACTGAAAAGCAAGCTCAGTGCCTTCAACATAGCATTGTCATCCATAAAATGTCTGTCCATACTGCAGAGAAACCTACCCTAATCTACAGGTCAGTCTGCTCTGTTGTGAAAGATAAGCACATGGGTACAGTAACATTTCATTCGCAAAGCAGTAGAATACACAAGTAGAGCAAAAGTGCAGAGTGCTGTCACCACAAGAACTAAGTAACTAATTAAGTAAGTAAGTAAGTAAGTAAGTAAGTAAGTAAGTAACTAACTAACTAACTAACTAACTAACTAACTAACATATATGAAAGTTATATGGCTGAACAGCTATAGACAAGTCTAACTTTACTATACATAATGCCAATTATTGGCTGAAGTGGTGTAAAACATGCAGCTATTGGGTTCTGGACCAGTTGAAATGTGTTATTTGAAGTAATAAATCATATTTCACCATCTGGTAGTTTGGTAGATAACAGGGATGTTTGGAATTGCCAATTTCCGTTTCTGAGGAAAATCTGCATTCCGCCATTGCCGATTACCACTACCGATTCCGCTTTCTACTACCGATTTCGTATTCCGATCCAGATTTTCGCAGTTATTTTCACCAACTTTAACAATGATTTTCTCAAAATCTACAAGGTCTATTTGATTTTTTTCCTCTTGCTTCCACTCTTCTGCCTAGCATTCCCTGAAAATGTGGTGTTTCTAGCACCTATGGGAGCTTTGCTATTAACCTCTGAAGTCGGCAGCATACAACATATTGGTAATGCAGATTTTCTGCATTTTACAGTACAGTCAATGGCTGCTGATTTTAGAGGTTAATAGTAAAGCTCCCATAGGTGCTAGAAACACCAAAGTTTCAGGGTATGTTAAGTAGAAGAGTGGGAACAAGAGGAAAAAATATTTCAAAAAGATCTTGTAGTTTTTGAAAAAATCTATGTTAAAGTCAGCGGAAATTTCTGCGAAAAATTTTCCAAAAATCCGCCTACCACACTTGTATTGCCAATTTCCGAATTCTGATGTGAAAATGCAATTTCCGATCGAAAATGCGGAAACTGCATTTCCATGGAAACCGTATGAGCATCGCTAGTACACAACTCTGGTTTTGACATATACTAGAAGAAAGTTACCTGCATATACGCTTAGTGCCAAATATAATATTTTGTTGTGGAGGATAAGTGGTCAGCAGAAATGTGTCATCATGATGTGAGGCAGGTTCTTTAATTCTAGTGAAGGAGATCCTTTATCCTATAGCGGTTCCATAACTCTGCAAAAGTTGGAGAGGACCCGTTTGTCCCCCAGTATGACAGTTTTACTGTACATTGAGTGAGGTCTGTGGTGAAATGCTTTACTGTTTCTGGTTTAGAGAAATGTGCCTGTCAGAATGACCTGCAGGTTCCATACATGAACCTTTTTGAATAAATTATTATATTGTTATTATTATTTAGTATTTATATAGCGCTGACATCTTACGCAGCGATGTACAGTATATATCGTCTTGTCCATATGCCGCCTTCAGGGCATCACAGGTGGGACTGCTGTATGGGACCTGAGTGAATATGGGGCCCGGCAAACAGTGCCACACATGGGCCCCAGCTGCAGTCTGTGTCTGTCCTTCTGGCTGCTCATTAATGTGGTGAGAGGTACCGGCAGGTTAATCCAGGTGCTATCATAGTCAGTTAGTGAATAAAGTACACTAGAGACAAATGGGAGAATGGAATTTTTACTAACCTAGGGCTCCTTCTAGCCCCCAATAGTCTATCAGCTCCGTCGATACCCTTCCAGTTCGATCCAATGTGCTTCTGTAGAGTCTGCACCATCCAGCTGGGTTGCACTGCGCATGCATTGGTTTGGGCCGTACACCTCCTCTATCGTTCTCCCATAGCGGGAAACGTTCTGCACAAGCTCAGTTAGGTCTCTTGCACTCTGCAAATCACAAATCCGATTTCTGATTCTGATTTGCATTTTGTGATTCTGATTTGCGTTTTGCCATTCCAATTTTCAGTGGATGCTATCAACACAAGAATAAAAATGCAGAAAAATGCAGCATGCAGTACCGATTAAAAAGAGCAAATCAGAATTGCATGTAAAATCAAGTCAAAATCGCAAGGACATTCCGAGGTGAAAACAAACTGACGAGAAAAACAATTGTATCTATCCTCCTTCTCCTAAAAATATTTTTTTAGATATAACACAGTTTTATTTTACATTTAAAACTAGTTTTTAAGATTTTACTGTTTCATTGTCTCTGCTCAACAACACATTCATTGAGGTATGCCAGAGCTCAAATCTATAAATTGTTGATTCTTTGTATCTCTTTCTTGCTCTTTTACTGACAGGGAAAAAAAATGATGGTCGTAATCACTTATCAGTGAGGGACGGGTTATGCTATTGTCTGACCCAGTCCGACCCAGTCCCGACCTGGACACTTACATACCTGATGTTTAACTATTTCAGGCAGAGAAAGAAAAAAAGGAACACAGCCTACTTATTTGTGAGCCTGGCACTGTACATTCACTCGTCTATCACATCATGTCACATGTCACCTCGGTTGTATATATATATATATATATATATATATATATATATATATATATATATATATAAAGGCCCGCCTGTTAAGAAACGTGCGCTAGGCCACGGCCTCTACCCACCCGGTGCAACGCATGCATGGACACGTCCTGCTCGCCCTACCCCCACCGCTGTCTGAAGTATATGCACACAGGGAGATGTTGCTTGCTTGGCAGTTGGAAAATGCTGTTACTTCCCACAATGCAATGTCAGGTCAGGAAGTAGGGATGTATTATATAGGATATATATATATATATATATATATATATATATATATATATATATATATATATATATATATATATATATATACAGTATAAATATGTATTAAAAAAAAATCCTTCCTCTTTTGAAAAATATTTATTCCTGTTGGGACTATAGGCAAAGTAAATTCCACCAGATAAGGGGACCCACAAACACCAACAAGAACCCGGTGAAAGGTTCTAATTCCTATGTAACATTTAAAGAATAATATTATTTTTTTTCAGTTGAGCTTGAATTGATGAGATGTGATTATTCATATTAAAGCAGCAATCAACAGTCTAGTTTTTCTTCTCTGAAACAGATGTAACATAAAGCAAATCTTCCAGTGGTTATTTTTCACATTAAACATGATTTGTCTGTCTGTCCATCTTTCTTCCTGTATATTTTACAGCACAGACTCGACAGGGAGATAGTATAGGGTTAATGGGGCCATACAATTGGGAACTGGTGGTTTTATCTTTTAACTAAAAACAAGTTCAACTGGGGAATGGGGACAGCAATAGAAAAGAATGAACAGAAAACAGCATGTAAAACCATACTTTGTAATTTATCAGTAAAAGACTTTCAAATAACAGTTCATTCAAGGTTGCCTTTGTTGAGTCTAATGGCTGAATAACACTGATAAAAAACGTTATGGGAAAGTGCATGTAAACTGTTAATACATTTATTTGCAATGTAAATGTAAAAAACAGAGAAGAGTTTCTTGAAGCTTTTACTAAGAGTTTGTGATAATTCAGCATCGTACATAGGTAAGTCTCACAACTTCTCTCATTATGGAAAGCATGTTTACCAACAGTATAGCAGATGGGCTTGTTCAAGCAATGGCCACCTACGCATTCACTGTTGGCATTTAACTGTATGTCTTGTTTGTTTCACTTTAAGCTTGCATATGTTCTGATAATTCTTAATGGGATGATTTCACCTTATCTGAAGACTTTAGAGGGGCTGTGCAGAATTCTCTTGCTCCGTTTAACTCATTCTGGAAAACCCAGTTTTCTACCAATATTCGGCTGCAGCATCTTACAGAATCAATCTTGAGCAGCTTGCAACCAAATGCCTGATTAAAAAGTTAGTAGACCTTAAGTACAATTACTTTAGCTATATGGCATTCAGGCATTAAAACCAGTGTTAATTGTTTTTCAATTTTGTAATGATCCTTATAATAGGATATAAACAGAAGAGATCATTTCTTGCAGTTAAATCAGCAGAAAGTATAGACATTAACTCTGATTAATTGTTGCAATATAAAACTAAAGGCAATTGTAAGTAAACAGACTCTGTGGGCTATATTGGTAAAGCAAAGCTAGATGATAAAGCAAAACTGACATTGGATTATCTTGCAAGAGTGCGCAAAGGTGATTGGTTATGTGTGTTAAGTTACTCTATAGGTGTGTGTCTATATGTTAGTCTGTGCATGCATACTTACCGAGAGGACTGCAGAAGGATCCACGTTTACATCCTTTCAAGTAAATTACAATTTCCTGGCTGCTGAGCTCATCTTCTACCTTTAACCCTTTGATTGCCACGACAATTTATACTCATCTTGTCTATTTAAGGTCTGAAAACAAGTTTATGTTTGTAATAGTTGATTGATGAAGTCAGCCTGCTGCTAGTGGCTTCCCCCCCCACATCCTCTCCCTGTGATCCGGTACCCGCGAATACTCTTCGTCCCCACTTCTCTGACCTGGCCCCAGTCCTCACCTCCTTGTTCAATCTCTCCCTTTCCACAGGCATCTTCCCCAAAGCATTCAAACAGGCCACTGTGCTTCCCCTGCTGAAAAAACCCTCACTCGACCCATCCCTACCCTCAAACTACCGCCCAATCTCCCTCCTTCCCTATGCTTCTAAACTCCTCGAACGCCTAGTCCACCAGCGCATTACCCAATACATCAACACCAATGCCCTACTTGACCCCCTACAGTCTGGATTCCGACCTGCGCACTCAACTGAAACAGCCCTCGCCAAGGTGGTCAACGACCTTACCCTTGCCAAGGCCAAAGGCAGTTATTCCATCCTGCTCCTCCTTGACCTCTCTGCAGCATTTGACACTGTTGACCACTCCCTCCTCCTCCAATCACTACAGTCCATGGGCATCCATGGGCTTGCCTTGGCCTGGATCTCCTCCTACCTATCCAATCGCTCCTTCACCACTTCCTTCAATGGCTCCTCCTCAACTCCTGCCCCCCTTTCAGTTGGGGTCCCCCAGGGCTCTGTTCTAGGCCCCCTTCTTTTCTCCATATACACTTCCTCAATTGGCAAGCTTATCTCCTCCCTGGGCTTCAATTACCACCTTTATGCAGATGACACTCAGATTTACCTCCATACCCCCGATCTCTCAGCCACCACCATAAACAAGGTCTCCTCGTGTCTCTCAGCAATTTCCTCCTGGATGTCAGCTAGGTTCCTAAAGCTTAACCTAGACAAAACTGAGCTCCTGATCCTTCCACCCCATGCTGCTGCACCCATCCCAGGTTTCCACCTCACAATCGACAACACAACCATTCTCCCTACCTCCCAGGCCCGCTGCCTGGGTGTCACCTTGGACTCTGACCTCTCCTTCATCCCACACATCCAAAACATCACAAGAGCCTGCAATTTCCACCTCCGTAATATCTCCAAGATCCGCCCATTCTTAACCCCGGACACGACCAAACTGCTCATCCATGCCCTCATCATCTCCCGCCTTGATTACTGTAACTCACTCCTTTCTGGCCTCCCCCTGAAACGCACTGCCCCCCTTCAATCAGTGATGAACGCGGCTGCAAGACTCATCCATTCTTCGCACCGCTCTGCATCCACATCTCCCCTTTGTGTATCCCTGCACTGGCTCCCTATCCGTCTCAGGATAAGTTTCAAGATTCTATGCCTGGCGTATAAATCTGTGCACAAAACATGCCCTACCTACATCTCGCAGCTTGTTCACAAGTATACACCAGGTCGCCCCCTCCGTTCCTCCAACGACCTTCGCCTCACCACCCCGCGCATTTCACACTCCCATGCCCGCCTGCAGGATTTCTCAAGAGCTGCCCCCACCCTCTGGAATGCCCTTCCACCACCCATCAGACTTGCTCCCTCTTTCAACACATTCAAGCAAGCCCTCAAAACCCACCTCTTTATGATGGCCTACCCACCTCCTACCACACAGTAACTCTCTAAGGAATATTTAACAGCCCCCCCTAGTGTTTCCACCCCTCCCTTTAGATTGTAAGCCTCTGGCAGGGTCCTCCACTCCCTAGTGTAATCTACAGGATCATGTGCTCCTGTCCTATGACAGCCTGTACTTGTATTACTGGGCCTACCTAACCAGCCCATATTGCATGATCATGTATTTTGTACAATTTGTATGTATAACTTTGTTCTATGTGTATAACCCTATGTATGTCATCCTTGTATCATTGTATATATTTATTGTCCAGCGCTGCGTAATATGTTGGCGCTTTATAAATACAATAAATAATAATAATAATAATAATAATAGTAAGGCGTTCGGCTTTTTATAAGAGGGATTCATTCACTTGTTTACCAGTTCTATTCTTATGTTCTTCTTTTGTTCACCATCTCCAGCTGAACTATAATAAGCAAATTACCAAAGTATGGTTGCCACATCCACAATGTCAGCAGCTGGTGTTGGGCTGGGGCCTTAAACAAAGATGGTTGGCTTCCACTTACATGCCTCTGTGTCCCCTTCACACAGCTCTCAGCCCCCCTGCTCCACGCTGCCACCCCCCAAAATTGCTAATATGGAGTTTGTCTGCAAATTTCGATGGAAAGGGGCATCTCTTGCAGGAGAGGCACTCCTGCAAAACATCCACTCTGGGTGTCAGGAACTGCCGAGATTCTTGAGCTGACACAGCTGAGAAATCAAATTACACTTGTGATTCATCACAGCTGGGGAGGAATTAGACAGGCTATTCACTTTAAACACAAACAGGGTGGATTAACCAGTGTTTTCCTTGTGTCCTGTGCACGAGTTCAGGTCCAGTTGAAAGATACCATTTCATTCAGTAAGCCAATACCTATTCAGTAAGGCATCCTTGGGCAAGATGTCCTAACACCACAGGGTTGCCTACTAGGTGGCCTCCTTATGTGGCTGCAGCTCTCAAGCAATTTGAGTCTGACAGGAGTAGTGTTGGGCGAACACCTGGATGTTCGGGTTCGCGAACGTTCGCCGAACATGGCCGCGATGTTCGGGTGTTCGCGCCGAACTCCGAACATAATGGAAGTCAATGGGGACCCGAACTTTCGTGCTTTGTAAAGCCTCCTTACATGCTACATACCCCAAATTTACAGGGTATGTGCACCTTGGGAGTGGGTAAAAGAGGAAAAAAAATTAGCAAAAAGAGCTTATAGTTTTTGAGAAAATCGATTTTAAAGTTTCAAAGGGAAAACTGTCTTTTAAATGCGGGAAATGTCTGTTTTCTTTGCACAGGTAGCATGCATTTTGCCGCCATGCAGTCATAAATGTAATAAAGATAAGAGGTTCCATAAACAGGGACCGGCAACGCTACACCAGCAGCAGCACACGTGATGGAACAGGAGGAGGCGCAGGAGGAGAAGGCCACGCTTTGAGACACAACAACCCAGGCCTTGCATGAGAACAAGAAGAAGCGTGCGGATAGCATGCTTTTTGCCGCCATGCAGTCATAAATGTAATAAAGATGAGAGGTTCCATAAACAATGGTATACAGGGTGAGCGGTGTACTACTGTTCCCAGCAGACACACAGAGTGGGAGTAAACTCAATGCTATATAGTGTGGGTGAGCGGTGTACTACTATTCCCAGCAGCAACACAGAGCACAATGCTATACAGGGTGAACGGTGTACTACTGTTTCCAGCAGACACACAGAGTGGCAGTAAACTCAATGCTATATAGTGTGGGTGAGCGGTGTACTACTATTCCCAGCAGCGACACAGAGCACAATGCTATACAGGGTGAGCGGTGTACTACTGTTCCCAGCAGACACACAGAGTGGCAGTAAACACAATGCTATATAGTGTGGCTGAGCGGTGTACTACTATTCCCAGCAGACACACAGAGTGGCAGTAAACACAATGCTATATAGTGTGGGTGAGCGGTGTACTACTATTCCCAGCAGCGACACAGAGCACAATGCTATACAGGGTGAGCGGTGTACTACTGTTCCCAGCAGACACTTAGAGTGGCAGTAAACACAATGCTATATAGTGTGGCTGAGCGGTGTACTACTATTCCCAGCAGACACACAGAGTGGCAGTAAACACAATGTTATATAGTGTGGGTGAGCGGTGTACTACTATTCCCAGCAGCGACACAGAGCACAATGCTATACAGGGTGAGCGGTGTACTACTGTTCCCAGCAGAGAGACACAGAGTGGCAGTAAACACAATGCTATATAGTGTGGGTGAGCGGTGTACTACTATTCCCAGCAGCGACACAATGACCGGGGGACCCTGGCTAGCCTGGCTGGAGAGAGAACTACCCTGCCTGCCTACCCAAAGCTAAACCCACAGACAAATGGCGGAGAAATGACGTGGATCGGGTATTTATTTACCCGAACCACGTGACCGTTCGGCCAATCAAAACGCATTCGGGTCCAAACCAAGTGACACGTTCGGCCAATCACAGCGCTAGCCGAACGTTCGGGGAACGTTCGGCCATGCGCTCTTAGTTCGGCCATATGGCCGAACAGTTTGGCCGAACACCATCAGGTGTTCGGCCGAACTCGAACATCACCCGAACAGGGTGATGTTCTGCAGAACCCGAAAAGTGGCGAACACTGTTCGCCCAACACTAGACAGGAGAAAACACGATATAAATGTTAGAATTATTATTTCATTATAAAATGTTGTGGCAATGGTATTACATTTAATTCCTTCAGTTTGTCTGTTTTCTTGCCCATGGCTACAATTTGTCTTAGAATCGTCCTTGCACTTTTTCATTTTTATATTTACACACACAGACATACAGACACATCAGCTGCAAACTAAGACAGTGGAGGACAGTTGTTGCTCACTGTGTTACAGTAATCATTTTGGTCTGATGTTCCACATGTGCTATCTAGGTGCAATACAACTGGAGCAACAAATTCTATTGTGGTTGCCCTGAGCAACCCAATAGAATCATGTCCAGGGCAAGCCATTACAATCATGGTGGTTGATGTATTAGCCAGTGTTAACAACTAATTTATATGTGAAGATTACAGCACCCACCCACATGGTTTCACTGTAAGGCACATTATTTCTCACACTGGAGTTGAGTAATTGCTTATTCGTGTAAAAATATAACACAAAGTATTTTCTGAGTTATTCATATTTCTTCATTAAATAATGTAAAACTGTTCTTGCATAGAGCTAGTATAAAGTTTATGTATATATCCAGTTAACATAATAAACTATTGCATTGATTAACATACAATGATATATGTCAATGTTTTTTGTGCATCTCTAAATCTAAATTTCTATGCAGTGTCTTGCAATAAAACAGTATGAGACCCAGCATTTCTGCTTTGCTCTAAAAGATTATTTACAGCATATAATATACTACCTCATTATTATTATTTTTTTTTTAGCAGAACAGCATTTTTACAGTTAAACACAGGACTTACTTTTTCAATAGAAATCTCCCTACAGTGAGATCCACATCCAAATAGGTGATAACATTATCTGGTGTTTACTTAAAGTGGAACTGAACTCTTGCACATGAAAGAAGGAAAACAGAGAGAAATGCACCATGTATGTATTTAGAGGGTTTAGCCTGTTTAACTCCCCCTCATTTGTGTCTAATCACAAGTTATAATCTGATCTCTCCCCTTTGTCACATGACTGCCCCGGCAGAGATGGCAGATAAACTGATTTGAAAGCACAGGCTGTTAACAAGATGTCTGCTTTCATTAATCAGGAATTAGACACACTGCAGATTTATTGCAGGATTTGAATCAGCTGTAACAAATACATGTTTTTTTGTGTAAAGGTTATTACGCAGTTGTGTTTCTTTCGGAGCAGAGAGGAAGTTCTGAGTTCAGGTCTGCTTTAATTGTAGTATGAGAAGAATGTAAACATTCCCCAGCAGGAATTTGTGTCCAGAACAGAGACAGCAGCTCAGAAATCATTACTGGGTACATTACAATATCAATATGCCAGTTATGAATGCAATGGCAGCTTTCAGACCAAATTAACTATACTTTGGGAACTTGTCATTTCTAAATTATAATAACACTTGTGCACAAAAGCAAATATGATAGCTGTATATGTTATACAAAGTAGGAAAACACATTTTTATAATATAGCGTCATAGTTTTATACCACTTTAACATTTATGCACCTTAGCTGCACATACAATTTTGTTAGTGAATGGATGTCCTTGTTTATTCCAGCTCAACTAGTTGCTGCTAGCAACTGCTTACTTTTGATGTTGCTTGTATCTAAATTTAGTCCCTGAAAAACTACAAGTCACTATACTATACAGTTTTTATTTTTTGTGGCCAGGCTGAAACTCCCATTTATCAGTAGATGTGCTACTAATAAGAACTTTAGAGACATATTTCTGGTGTAAATCATTTTCTCAGCCATTTTATGTTTCCATAATTTTATATCCACTACTTCAAATAATGTTCCCTAAAAGCAATGAGTGAGTCAGTTTGAAGTGAGATTCAACCAGAATATGGCTAATAATCAGCATTAAGCATATGTTACACAAGCATTGATAATCTACCAGATGAAATGTCCTCTGATCATGCAAGATTGTTTGAGAATATCCACCCACCTAAGTTCATCTCAACATATAATCCATATTTTTGCCCGTAGGGCAGATTTGAACTTTCCCACTCCCTAATTATCACTCTAAACAAAACTGTCCATTTATCAGTTGCCTACTTAAAGGTTAAAGCTGTCCATAGACCAAAAATCTGTCTGGAAAGTTATAAAATGTAATGAGGAGGAAGCAGCCCTATCTATGAAATACTTAATATTTATATGGACTCTTCCAAAATGTCATATCTGCTGATTTATAGGAAGGAAAGTGGCCATGCATCAGTGGCGTAGAGATGTCCCGAACGGTTCGCACACGAACGGTTCCAGGCGAACTTTTGGTGGTTCGCGCTCGCCGGCGAAGGCGAACTTTTGCGGAAGTTCAATTTGCCCCATAATTCTCTATTGAGCAGAACTTTGACCCTCTACATCCCAGTCAGCAGGCACATTGTCACCAATCAGACTGCACTCACTCTTGGAGCCCCACCACCCCTTATAAAAGGCAAGGTTCTGCAGTCGTTTTACTCACTCGTCTGCCTCTAGTATTTAGATAAGGGACAGCTGCTGTCAGACTCTGCTAGGGAGAGTTTAGTTAGGATCTTGTAGGTTTGTTCCTAGCTGATTGTTATTCCTTATATCTCTCACTCCCTCCTTCTGGAGGGAGGAGGGTCTCATCTTCCAGGGAATTGTAGTATTCCCTGGAATACTAAACCCAGCTTACATTCCGTGGCTGGGAATTGAACCCAGGCTGGGCTGGGAATTGAACCCAGGTCTCAGTGTGCGGTAGGTAACTCATTTAACCACTATACCACCAACCACACTACATGCTGAAGCCAGCCTAGCATGTACCATTATGATCAATCCAAGAGAAAAATTAGCTTGCTTAATCCACAGAATTGTACTATATCAAAAGCCAGCTTACATACCGTGGCTGGGAATTGAACCCAGGCTGGGCTGGGAATTGAACCCAGGCCGCAGTGTGCGGTAGGTAACTCATTTAACCACTATACCACCAACCACACTACATGCTGAAGCCAGCCTAGCATGTACCATTATGATCAATCCAAGAGAAAAATTAGCTTGCTTAATCCACGGAATTGTACTATATAAAAAGCCAGCTTGCATACCGTGGCTGGGAATTGAACCCAGGCTGGGCTGGGAATTGAACCCAGGTCTCAGTGTGTGGTAGGTAACTCATTTAACCCCTATGACATGATAAAGGGCAAAATAAGCTATGTGAAAATTAGAATTCACAGACCAATCCATTTTTAAGGTATTTAAACTATTTTTGTGTACACCTAACAGTTATAAAAGCACATGTAATGGCAACATTTCTTATTTGGAGAACATGGCTTCAATTCACAAATGGTTGTTTAATAATAAAAAAAATCAGGGCAGTAAAATACTTCATTCTGTATTTTAAACTTTTTTGTCCAAAGTCACAAAGATTTTCACAGGTGCGGTAGAAGTTCGGTAATTTACTGAAAAATGTTGCTTCAATTCACCAAGCCCTGTTGGGTATGTAGTGGAAAGTAAAGTAGGTTTCTGCAGCAAGTTGTGCAGACAAGTCTGCATTCAGGCCTTGTTCACATTATATGTGCTGCTATGTGCATTTACCATTTTAGCCTTTTGGACGTGACTTTAGCATCCAAAACAGAAAAACATCAAAATGAACTTCCGCACACTCATGCAAATCCACTTACAAAAATCATGCAGCAATCAATGCTGTCCCTACAGCTAAATTAAAAACTGGAATCTTCGTTACAAGAATAAAGTCTCTTAAGACTTTAAGATGTTAAGGATATGTGCTCCTATTCCCTAGATAGGTTTTGATGCGCTGAATGGGTGCATGTTTGTGCTATGCATGTTACAGGGCCAGAGTTAGGACACATATGACACTGGGCTACTTCTACTACACATGAGACTTTATTCTTGTAACGAAGATCCCAGCTTTTAACTTAGTTGTAGGGACAGCATTGATTGCTGCATGATTTTTGTAAGTGGATTCGCATGAGGATTTGCATGAGTGTGCGAAAGTTCATTTTGATGTTTTGCTGTTTTGCTTGCCACACCCTTTCCAGCACCTCCCCATCAAATCTACAAGTGTTTAAATGTCCTAGCTCAGGGTGAGGAGCCTGGATTTTGTGTTTTTCACATCCAAAAGGCTGCTGCTGCCGTGCTGCTTGCTCCCGCGTGTGATCATGCGCCGGAGATCAATGAATGGGAACAGTGTTCCAATTCATTAATCTAAGTCCCCGTAGAAAAACCAACAGTTTCTTTCAGAGGTTGTGGTCTTTCTGGAAAAAAAATCACATCCTCCTTGTAGTTCCTGTAAGTGAGCATGCTCGCTCACAGGATACAGAAAAACAAAAAAATCACTGTGGCTATCTAGTGGCCAAATAGTAAAACTACATGCACATACATTTTTATTAAAAAAAGATACAATAAATTACATGGGTGCTAGTTCCATATCGAAAAGTACAATAAATTATATTTAAAATTAACTGTTTACCTTCCACACCCAAAACATACCCAAATAAAATTTTGAATGAAAAAAAAATCACAATAAAAAAAACCATAAATAGTTACCTAAGGGTCTAAACTTTTTTTAATATGCATGTGAAGAGGGTATACAACGAATATTTTGTAAATTATAAGCTTGTATATAGTGATGGAGGAAAGACTAAAAAAATGCACCTTTATTTCCAATAAGATAGGGGCACAATGTAAAATGGTGGTATAGTGGTTAAATGAGTTACCTACTGCACACTGAGACCTGGGTTTAATTCCCAGCCTGGGTTCAATTCCCAGCCACGGTATGTAAGCTGGCTTTTGATATAGTACAATTCTGTGGATTAAGCAAGCTAATTTTTCTCTTGGATTGATCATAATGGTACATGCTAGGCTGGCTTCAGTATGTAGTGTGGTTGGTGGTATAGTGGTGAAATGAATTACCTACTGCACACTGAAACCTGCGTTCAATTACCAGCCACGGTATGTAAGCTGGCGTTTGATATAGTACAATTCCATGGATTAAGCAAGCTAATTTTTCTCTTGGATTGATCATAATGGTACATGCTAGGCTGGCTTCAGCATGTAGTGTGGTTGGTGGTATAGTGGTTAAATGAGTTACCTACTGCGCACTGAGACCTGGGTTCAATTCCTAGCCACGGTATGTAAGCTGGCTTTTGAAATACTACAATTCCCTGGAAGATGAGACCCTCCTCCCTCTGGGAGCATGGAGAAGGGAGGAGGAGAAGAGGGTGAGGGAGATTCCTGAGCCCATATGCAATTCACTTTTTCACCTGAGTTTTCTCCTAGGAGATAATTTTTAATCTCATATTTAAAATAACTTACCAGTACTTTTCAGCTAAAAAAGTACCAAAAAGTACATTATAAAGTACTTTCAAAATTATTTTGAGTATTTTCTTTCTTTCTGGTGGCTTAAAATGCATTTTATTGACAAGTTTAAAAATATCACCTAGGAGAAAACTCAGGTGAAAAAGTGAATTGCATATGGCCCCTGATGTCATAAAGCAGTGTAGGCCTGCAATTGAACATTCAATGAGATTTCTTACCTTAAAACTCTGCTTTGTATTAAATCCAGATTTTTTACTGGGACTTTTGATGTGTATTTTAGTCAACCATGTCTTCCTCCAGGTATTAGACCCTATGAAACATCTTTTCTATCATTTTTCCAGTTAAAATTTTGAAGTTCGCCTCCCCATTGAAGTCTATTGCAGTTAAGTTTGCGCGAACTGAACCTTCCGCAAAACTTTGCGAAAAGTGTTCGCGGGCCGAAAATCGGAGGTTTGCGACATCTCTACAGTGGCGTAGCAATATGGGTTGCAGAGGTGGCGACCGCATCGGGGCCCTTGGGCTAGAGGGGCCTCTCTCAAGCACAATATTAGCTCTCTATTGGCCCCGTGTTGGCAATAATCACTTCTATAGATGCTTTAAATAGTAGTAATCATTAACAAACTGTTCCCATCCACTACTTGCACCTCTGACACTATTGTTGTCCTTTGCAGGTTTTGGTGCAATGTATCAATTGTTACGTATAGAGTGCTTGGGGGGCTCAATGTAAAACTTGCACCGGAGCCCATAGCTCCCTAACTACGCCACTGCCATGCATTCAATTTGTTTTACCTCCATTGTCTGTTTTAATAATCCAGTCATTAAAGTTAAATAGTAAAGTGTTGATCAAGCTGTCTGAAATTCAAAAGTATGAACACTAAAGTACATCTGTCACCTAGACTGAAATTAGACACTGTGTAGGCTCTGTGATTCTGCATCAATAGGGCTGAACAAGACAGGTTACAAATTACTGCTGATAATCGTCTGCACAGAATTCTATTTACTGTACGTGATTGAACACACACACACACACACACACACACACACACACACACACACACACACACACACACACACACACACACACACACACACACACACACACACACACATGCACACACACACACATGCACACACACACCTACATACACACACACACATCTACACACACATGCACACACATACACACACACACACCTACATACACACACACACCTACACACACACACACACACACACCTTTCACGCACTGACAAGTGTGTACCCAGCCTAAATCACAGATACAGGCTGGGTGCACACTTGTCAGTGTGTGAAAGGTCACGTTTTCAGTCATGTATTTTTTGCATTTGTAGTGCGTTTTTAGTGCTTTTTTTTGTGTGTTTGCATTCTCCGTTTTTTCCCGCCCATGCCTTTTTCTTGCATTTTGTGTGCTGTTTAACGTGTTTGTGGTTCGCATATGCATTTTCAATGTGATTTTCTATTGTGTCTTATGCAAATCACTAGGAAGACAACAGGAAGCAGAAATACATCAGAAAGCATTAAAAAAATGCATATAAAAACACGTGAAAAACGCACGCAAAACACATTACATTGCATCACCATTGACTTTCATTATGTGTGTTTTTTATGCATTTTTTGAAAAATATGCAACAAAAGCAGCGTTTTTAAAAACGCATATTATAAAACGCATACAAAACGCATGTGCATTTTTTATATGCAGTTTTTGATGTGGCCCATTGACTGCCATTGCAGGCAAAAAGCGTTTTCCGCAGCACTAGCATTTCTGCTAAGTGTGTTCCCAGCCACAGTATTTGACTCATGAAAATGCAACTGCACATTTAAACTATGAGGACACTTACAAGCCTTCTATGATTCTGATGGTCAAACTACTGATGCATTTAATAACCGGACATGCATTGCAGCCCGCCAATTACCATAGGCAGGTGTGTACTGCTCTACCAATATTTCCTGATACCGGGGGCACATTGGAGCACTGAATCCCTCCTTATTCCTAGTTAATCATGGCAATCATCATGGATGTTTTTACTTTTTATGTTGTAGAAATCCAAGCTGGACCTAACATAGTCAGTGACAATAATGTGTTTTCTACTAGAGCTAGGTTTAGCTACTGAAGTCTGCATAACTATTGCAGCACCACTGGTACATTTCCCCAACTGATGGTAATGGTGTCACTGCTCCTTCCTTCTACTTTGCAATAAGCCACAGAGTTATGGCTAGAAACAGATTTACCCCTGCAGCTACTAAGAAAGGTTCTGTTCAGGTACATTAAAAACCCTTCCTCATAGTCATACATTTTGCCTTACCTGCCATTTGTGCTGGGACTAGTGTTGTAATTTTCATCTTATAACAAGGATCCAAGAGTTTGGCAAGTACTAGTTAGTAATCTTCAGTGTTTTATTGCTATCTATCCATTCTGTATTAAAACATAACGGTGTTCAGGAGTTAGAATACCCAGATTACTGTGGGTCAGTCAGATAAACATTGATTGTCTGATTTTCTCATCCATGCACAATGGTTTGTAATGGATTGAACATTCCTTACCTATCCTTCTCAACTTCCTTCTCCTGTACCATTGTTTTGTTTTTTGTTTTTTCTGTTTTTTTTTCCCTCTATACAGGTTCTGGAGATAGAGAAGCAAAATATACAGGAATCCTAGATTCTATTTCTTTCCTCTGTAGTAGAGATGGCCCGAACGATTTGCACGTGAAATATTCACGTGAACATCATGGGTTCGCTTTTGCGATGGAACGCAAACTTTATGCGAGTTCGACCCGCCCCTATACTGCATCATTGGGCTAAATATTGACCCTCTACATTACAGTCAGCAGACACATGGCAGCCAACCAGGCTGCACTCCCTCCTGAAGCCCCTCCCCCTTATAATAGGCAGCAACATTGGCCATTTTCTCACTCTGTGTGCTGCTGTGTTAATGAGAGAATGGAGAGAGGTTGCTGCAGAGATAGGGGAAGCTTAGTTAGGCTCTTGTTAGGCTTGTTAGCTTGCTCCTTACTGATATTTATAGCTAAAAAGCACTCAAAAACAACTCTTTTGAGAGCTAATGTTCTTGTAATGTGTTTTTTTTGTGTGTGTGGCCCACTGACACTTGCATATATAGCCCTGTCTGTCGCAGCTGGCCCTTGCTAATTGCTATACTGTGCCAGGCCCAGCACATTCAGTGCCTACCTTTTAACTGTACCTGTGTGTGTGTGACAGCTGCACATTGTATTGTAATACCAGTCACTGCATACCTGTTCACTGCACCTGTGTGACCTCATGCTGTTTTATATACCGTAATAGTGAACAGAGGCGCCAGCAGGATAAAAGGTTCTAAAAGGCTTAAAATCCTTCAGGAGGTGGTGGTGGACTTGCCTTCCCGAAGCAGACAAGATACCATCAGTTTTATGACAACAGGTTTATTAATATACTCCAAAAGAAACAGTGCAACACGTTTCACGGGTATGTTCCCGCTTCCTCAGGCAATAAACAGATAGAAGTACACAGTATAGTCTCAAGGTCATGAATAGTACCTCTGTTTTATATACCAGTCTGTGCATACCTGTTAACTGCACCTGTGTGACAGCTGCATATTGTATTGTAATACCAGTCACTGCATACCTGTTCACTACACCTGTGTGATTAACCACACGCTGTTTTATATACCAGTCCATGTATACCTTTGAACTGTACCTGTGTTGACAGCTGCACATTGTATTGCAATACCAGTCACTGAATACCTTTCACTGCACCGGTGTGACTGACCGCACACTGTTTTATATATCAGTCCGTGCATACCTGTTCACTGCACCTGTGTGAAAGCTGCACATTGTGGGGGGGCGTGGCCAGCACGAGCATGTGAGAGGACGTGTTTCACCTCAGCTCCGCTCTCCGGCACCACTTATCCTGTTTCATCCTGCATACTAAGATCTCTTTTTCTACACTAAGCAATACGCTGTGTGCCTTACACCACACTGACTGCTACTATGGGCCCTAAAGCCCAAAAAGATAAGGACAAAGACCGGGAGAAGACGGTGGGCCCGTTGGACAAGTACCGCCAGACTGTCCAAGATGGCGTCTCCCTGGAAGCCAATGTGACACACTCCGCAGATACTGAAGCGGAACCGGCTCCCACAACAGCACAAATACTAGAGGCCATCAACACCATGCATACCTCGCTGACCCAGACTTTCACTACCAAGGTTGAGGAGGTAAAAGCCGACATACAATTACTGCGGGCTGACTTAGGAAACTTACGTAATCGAGTGCGCGACACTGAACGACGGATTTCCGACCTCGAGGACAGCATAAAAAATATACCAAAGGAAGCAGCCGATACACAGAAACAGCTTAAAACCATGATCCTGAGACAAGAGGACATGGAAAATCGTCTCCGGAGGAACAACATTCGGCTGATAGGCCTTCCAGAAAAGGCGGAAGGTGATGACGCAGAGGGCTTCCTAGAACATCTTCTCATTACACACTACGGCCGTGAGGCCTTCACATCCTGCTTCTCGGTAGAAAGAGCCCACAGAATCCCGTCTAGAACACAGCCTCCTGGAGCCCTGCCTCGTACCTTTATCGGCCACCTCCTCCACTTTCGAGACCGGGACACGGTCCTCCGCCTAGCACGAGAACAAGGCAACATACAAATGGGCAATGTGTCGGTCTCTATCTTTCCGGATTTCGGTGTTGAAACTCAAAAGCAAAGAGCCAGCTTCATAGAAGTTAAGAAGAGGCTGCGTAAACGCGGCCTACAATATGCCATGATGTTCCCAGCTCGCCTGAAGGTTATTGCTGAGGAGAAGACACACTTCTTTACTACTGCCACGGAGGCCTCGTCCTGGATAGAAAAGCTTCCAGTAGTTCAACAACAGCAAGAAACCTTCAGCTTAATACGGGCCACGCAAGTATTTCTGCAATGACTATATTGTTTCCTATAACGGCGCCTATGCCGCCATACGCCACTTACCCTGATGGCCTTTTTACAGGCTAGGACACTATGGTAATAGCTAATCGGACACGGTATAGGCGCCACGTAGGAGCTATAATTAAGCTCTTAGATTAAGCAGTTCAATTTTACTATTATTAGCTTTCAGAGCTATCTCTGGTTTTCTGTTCTCTCCCACACTATGTTATATTACCATAATAGGCCCACAGATGTTTAATCAATGTTGTAGCAGGATGTCTTTATGTATGTCATTTTAAACTTTAGCCGGATTGAGCTGATGAGCTCCTTAACTACCGTGCTGAGCATATAGATTTAACCCCCCCTGGGATGGAAACTACCCCATTTGCAGAGTGCAGAATTTCCACAGGCTTGTTTTATATACCTGCGGCACTGTGCTTTTGGGACCTCTACCCCAGTGAAGGTTTGTTCTCGGGTATAATGCTCCGGCCTTGTTATATTGGCAAGGAGCTGGGTTTTTGGTTAATTTTTTACTTTCTTTTCTTTCCCCTTAGCCCTCCCCACTGCACTAATACTCTCCAATGTGCTTTTGTCTCTCATGAACCCATGATTCATTTATCTACAGATCTAACATGGCTACCAGGGTATCCTTCCTAACATGGAATGTACGAGGGGTGAGGGACAAAATTAAACGATCAGTAATTCTTAATGTGCTTAAAAAATACTCTGTGGATGTTATTGCCTTGCAAGAGACACACATGGACGAAGCCATGGAACGTGCCCTCATGAGACCCTGGATTGGGTGGAATTATCACTCTATATTTAATTCCCAGTCAAGAGGGGTATCCTTACTAATTACGCGCAGAGTACACTTCCAATACAAGGACTCTGTAATAGATGATGAGGGAAGATATATCTTCCTCCACTGTATATTGTATGACACCCCAATGCTGATCCTGGCACTATATATACCTCCTCCATTCCAATACGAAATAATTAAGAAGGCAATGTCCTTTATATCAGACCACCCCCAAATACCATCCATCTGGATGGGAGATCTGAACTATGTCCTTTTCCCGGGGATAGATAAACAACCTGCCCCAAATAGTACTCCCTCCTCCACTAAACTGCTTCAGATGCTCCGCTTGGTTTCGGTATCCGATCCCTGGCACGATAAACATCCTGATACTCCGATGTACTCTTGCTACTCTGCTACCCATCATACTAGATCCCGTCTAGACTATGTACTGATGAGTGATTCCTTATTACCTAACTGCACCACAGTAGAATACTTACCAGCTATACTATCAGACCATTCTCCGTGCAAAGTTACTTTATCTTGGTCCTTTCCTCCAAGATCTGATATGTGGAAGCTAAATACGTACTGGCTCACTAAATTATCCCCTACAATGCAACTGGAGCATAAATTGCAGGAGTACGTTGGAGGCCAGGGTGTGGATGCTTCCTTTACTTCGATTTGGAGTGTTATTAAAACCTACATTAGGTCCCTCTTTTGTAAAGAGATTAATCTATGCAAGAAGGCTTCTGCCAGACAGGAGCAAGCAGCTAAGAGAGCACTAACTGAAGCGGAAGAGGCATATTCTAATACCCCTAACACACTGACAGAACAAGAATACAAACATAAATTAACAGCATATGAGCAACTATTAAAGGAAAAGACACAACGTAAACTATTGTTCTATAGACAAGATTGGTACGCGTTCGGGGAACAATGTGGCGCACTATTAGCAAAAATCTCTAGACAAAGATGCTCTCCTCAAGTGATTACTAGTATAAGTGACGCGGGGGGTACTATACTGACCAGTCCAGACCTAATCCTTAACAGGTTCACAACCTACTATAACCAACTATACACCAAACAAACTAACAAATCACCCTCTGAGATTGCAAATTACCTTAATTTGGTTACATTGCCAACTCTTACCACTGAACAAGCGGAGCACCTGGACAGACCCATTACAATTGCTGAGATCTGTGATGCAATAGCTGATCTACCCTCAGCCAAGTCTCCTGGCTCAGATGGCCTACCTGCCGAGCTATATAAAGAATACTCCCCCTTATTTGCCCCCCTACTCCTGAAATTATTTAATACTGCCAATGAACAAGGGATGCTGCCATATTCTATGAGGGAGGCTATCATCACTATTATTTTGAAACCAGGGAAAAATCCCCAGGAGTTTGGAGCCTATCGCCCAATCTCCTTGCTGCAAACAGACGTTAAAATTTTAGCCAAGATCCTATCCAACAGACTGAAATCAGTTATACCTACCCTGATACATAGAGATCAAACTGGGTTTATTCCCAATAGATCCACAGCTCTAAATCTACGACGTCTGTTTATTAATTTACAAGCAAGTCACTCAAATGTAGGAACACGAGTTTTAATTTCACTAGACGCTGAAAAAGCATTCGATACTATAGAATGGGATTTTCTGTTTGCGGTACTGTCTAAGTATGGATTTGGCGATGGGTTCTCCTCCTGGGTAAAACTGCTGTATAAAAGGCCAACTGCGAGAATAAAACTCAATGGCTGGCTATCCCCCTCTTTTATGCTCCAGAGAGGTACCCGGCAGGGCTGCCCCCTTTCCCCACTATTATTTGATCTAGCACTGGAACCCTTAGCTGCACTGATACGGGACACTAGCACAATACGGGGATGGGAAATGGGACACATCTCTGAAAAAATAAGCCTCTATGCTGATGATATGCTCCTTTATATGGCCGACCCTGGGGAATCCCTGCAAACAGCCCTCTCCATTATAGAGAATTTTGGCTTATTCTCTGGCCTGCGTATAAACTGGACAAAGTCATATATCTTACCAGTGGACCACTTCGCTCCCTCCCCAGAACAACTTACTACACCTCTTACATGGGTTAGTGAAATCAGATATCTAGGTATCAATATTTCACGTCTCGTGGATGATTTCATTACACTGAACCTCACCCCTCTGTTGCATTCCATGATCACCAGGCTCCGAACCTGGGAAAAGCTACCATTATCTACACTTGGTCGTGCAAATATGTTTAAAATGATCATTCTCCCAAAAATTCTATATGTGTTATGGCATTCACCAGTGTATCTTCCACCTCATACCTTTGTAAAACTAAATACACATCTAACTCAATTCATTTGGTCACATCAAAGACACAGGTTGTCCCTTACAGTTCTACAACATCCTAAAGATCTTGGAGGTATAGCACTACCTGACTGCTACTCTTACTACCTAGCTGCACAATTATCTCTTCTTTATGATGGATTCAGAGAGGATAAACAGGCCCTACAAATCCTCCTCTTTGATAAATTACCTGTCAAATATACAGACCCAGTATACAATGTCTTAAAAGGCAAACAAGGTACAACCAATTTCCAGTCTCTTCCCCCAACCTTAAAACAAATACTATCTGTATGGGATAAGGCTCATGTAAAACTTCTTCATAAGTTTACCATACGATATTTACCCCTCTGGGAAAATAAAAGCCTACAGGAACTCTTCAAAATTGAAGATTCTGGATTTTGGATTAATAAGGGCATTAAATATCTCTACCAACTTTTACAGGGACCAAGACTTAAGTCGTTCTCTCAACTCTCAGAGGAATATGAACTCCACCATACATCCTTCTATAAATACTTGCAACTATCTCATGCCATTTATATGCAATTTAAATCCTTCCCGTCGGAACTAAAGGACTCAAGTATACTGCAGATAATTAATGGTCTTAATCCTAAACAACTAATATCTGCTTTATACAATGTGATAGTTACTCCCTCTGCTAGTGTACGTGCCAATCTCCGCAAAGCTACGTGGGAAATGGATGTGGGACCAATAGATGAACAGGAATGGGAGGACACCCTTGATAGAGTACTCCTAGTCTCCCCCCATGCCCCCGATCGGCTGATATATCTCTATATAATACACAGGGCCTTCTTAACACCTATAAGGCTCTCTAAATTCAAGCCCAATGTTTCACCTAATTGTCCCAAATGTACAACTGAAAGGGGAAGTTTTTTCCATATGATCTGGACCTGCCCTGATGTAAATCTATACTGGACGCATATTATTAAATTCCTGAACGACTATATGGGTTGTCCAATTACTTCTGACCCCAGAATATGTCTCTTATATATTTTCCCTGAAACTTTTACAGGAAAACACACTCGTCAATTCGTGATTGAAGTACTAAATATAGCTAGGAAGCTTCTCACTAGATACTGGATACAGTCCAAGGTACCTACCCGTAGGGAGTGGGTGGTCTCCGTCAATGGTGTCCTCCCCTTAAGAAAAGCAACTTATGAAAAACGAGGTGCATTACATAAATATAATGCAATATGGAGAAACTGGCTAGATTCTCAGCATACAAAACACTGAATATTATAATATCCTTGTGTATGGTATCCCTTTTTCCTCACCAACACTTTAAGAGTAGCCTTGGTGGCCATAATACAATACATCAATATAGCTAAAATCTGAGTAGACTCTAAGATTATTACTCTTGAGAGACTGGAGGCAACAAGACCTTAACTCTTTTTCTGACATGCCCCTGTGCAGTGGGCAATATAAAGGTGCACATGCTTCTACATCCTTATATAAAGGGCTATATCTACCCTGACCCTTTTTTTATTTTTTTATTATTTTCCCCTCCTTTGTTTTATATATTATTTCCTTTTATTCGATAGTTATCTGGTTATCAGAAAACACTTCAAGAGTTGATAAATAATGTACGACAACTGTATATGTTATATACTTTAATACTGTTTATTGTCACTGTACATGCAAGTATACTGTATTATTCGATTATATTCTGCACAATAAACTTGAACTGTTTTCAAAAAAAAAAAAAAAAAGAAAGCTGCACATTGTATTGTAATACCATTCACTGCATATCTTTAACTGCATCTGTGTGACTGCACATTGTATTATACCAGCAGTCAGTGTATACCTTTCACTGCACCTGAGTGACTGCACATTGTATTAGTCAAGTCACTGCATACCTTTCACTTCACCCCCCCCCCCCCAATATGGACAAAACAACAGGCAGAGGCAGAGGTAGGCCACCCGACAGGTCTGTTTAAGGTCATGCCGTCATGATTGTGTGCGCCCCTGGACCAAAGTACAGTGTCCAGAAGGCACGTGCCATCAACCCCCAAGATTGTCAGGGCGTAGTTGACTATTTAACACAGAACACCTCATCTTCCTCAGCTTCCACACGGAACCGTGACATATCTTCCTCCTCCTGCTCTGATTCTGGCACCCCACTTAACACTCAGTCGGCAGCCACCAAAGTGCCATCATCCCAGGGCTCAGCGGTGTGGAAATTTTTGTGTGTGTCTGCCTCAGATAACAGTGATGCCATCTGTACTCTCTGCCACCGAAAATTGAGCCGTGGAAAGATAAAGACCCGCATAGGGACACCTTCTTTACGAAAGCACATGATGAAAAATTACAAACTGCAATGGGATGACCACCTGAGGAAAAGCAGCACACAAAAGCAAAGCCACATACCACAGTGGAAGATACCAGGTCGCAATTATTTCTCAAAAAAGGCGATACCCAAACTGTACCGTGATGTTGAAAGGCAAGTGGTGTCATCTCTTGCACGCAACATTGAGTCAAGGGTCCATCTGACCACAGATGCCTGGTCTGCAAAGCATGGTCAGGCCTGCCCGAAGACTAAGTCAGTCCCCATACACAGCATCTCTGCCTGCAGGCCACTTGACTGCCTTCTCCACCACCAGCAACAGGGTCCAGGACACCAGGTGGATTCCTTAATTTGCTAACAAAAACAATAACAATTTTTGTGGTGTGTGTACATGCCTGCCTAATTTTTCTGGCTGCACTGCGGCTTCAACAACAAAACAAAAGGCATGTACATGTGTCAATTCCCCTTCATGATCGTTACCTTGCCACGGTGAAGGGGCTTGCGTATCACAATGAAGCAATGACCGGCTATATGAGTGTGTTGGGGGACACAGCTGACCCAAGAAAATAAGGTTGTTGCTTCATTGTGGACAGACCAAATTCGATCAGCTGGACAGTCACTGTTGTTCTGTCATTGAGCTACCTCAGCTCGGCGACCATATGGGCTTGAAAACCGCCATTGCCTCCACTCTCGCCATGGTGCACACCAGTCCAGATGGCCATCACTACACAAACAGCTGTTTGCGGTGCGTTACAAAGTGAGTTTGGTCTGTCAGTGTGAAGCAGTACACTAATTACACTACCTGATTGATGTATACAGCACTGTGATTGATGTATACAGCACTATAAAGCACTTTATGCCTCTAATTTAACATGCAATGTGATTTTTTTCCCTTAAAACCCTGCTGTTTGTCAAATCCGTAATTTTCCCCAGGACTTTTGGCATGCACCCCACTCCGCCATGCCCCCTCCAGGTGTTAGACCCCTTGAAACATCTTTTCCATCACTTTTGTGGCTAGAATTAGTGTTTGAAGTTTTGAAAGTTCGCCTGCCCATTGAAGTCTATTGCGGTTCTCAAGGTTCGCGAAGTTTTGCGGAAGCTGGCATTAGAGGTTCGCGAACCTAAAATCGCAGGTTCGAGCCATCTCTACTCTGTAATTGGCACTGTTCATGTAGTGTTAGTTTTGGGAGAGTTGCAGTTCTTCTCTCTCCTTCCCTTCTGGTCAAATGAGTCAACCTCCATCTCATTGAGAACCAGGCAGACGTTAGGGATGGAATCACTAATAACTGCCTAATAACAACCAACCATTCTTATTGTAGAATCCAATGACAACACATAGGTTCCCTGTATGGATGATAAATGAGATGCAAATATGTAAGAGTAGCAGATTTATGTACATTTTTATGCAAATATATGCAGCTTGAAAATGGACCAATCAAGTCCCATCCAGGTTTTAATTGATTGGTCCATTTTCAAACTTCATATATTTGCATAAGAATGCACATAAATCTGCAGGAATGAAGAAACATTTGCATCTCATTGATCATCCCTAGTCCCCAGCTACAGTGGTGCTCAGCAAGATTTTGGATATCCGAACTACCCAGATAAGCCGAACTTTTTCCACTATCCGAACTTTCGAATAGCAATTTGGATATTTTTTCCCATCCCATCTGAAATCCGAAATCCAGGCGAATAGTTACTGTAGTTCAGATATCCGAGCAGAAGGCAAAATCACCTTCAATGGCAAAAATCCAGAGAGAGAGAGAGAGAGATTTTCGGGTCACTTCCATTTTCGGGTCACTTCCAGTTTTCTATCCGGATATCCGAATCCAGCCGGATATGCAGGATATTGGGGTCGGATATCCGAGTTTGCTCGGATACCAAAAAGTTCTGATTCAGATATCCAATTCGGATCCGGATATTTGGGTATCCAGATCCGAATCAATTCGGATTTTAAAAAGGGGTATCCGAGCACCCCTGCCCAGCTACCAAAGAGTGTCCAAGCTCCACACCATATCTGCTATTTACCTACTCAGTCTGGTACTGTTTGACAGCTACTTGTTGCTGGAAGACCTGTTGCTGTTGTATGAATGACTTAGCCTGTATTTAGATTTGCACACGTGTCAAATGGTGGCTGGGTTAGAACATTGAAAATGAGAGCACACATTTCTTGCTCTGTTGACGCCCATGACCTTGCCTGGTTTAATGTTGTGTGGTACAGCCACATGCTGGGTTACTGAACCCTCAGCAGCGATTGACATGTGTGGCTACAGACATGTCATCAGATTAAAGTTTAAAGATAGTATTTTGCTTAGTCGAGCAGGGGCAATAAGTAGGCATTAAAAGTTGCAAGGAAAGTTGCAAGGAAAGGAGGAGGAGGAGGAGAAAGGAGACTGGTGTAGAAGGAAAAGGAGGAAAAGTTGTGTTCTTTGTTTATTTATTTTTTCATCTTATCAGTTGTAATGTAAGGTTGTAATTATAGGTAAATGCTAAATGCAAAAATCTGCATCTTGCCTGGTTGAATGTTGTGTGGTTCAGCCACATGCTGGGTTACTGAACCCTCAGCAGCGATTGGCATGTGTGGCTACAGACATAACATCAGATTAAAGTTTAAAGACAGTAATTTTCTTAGTCGAGCGGGGGCGATAAGCAGGCATTATAAGTTAAAAGGAAAGGAGGAGGAGGGTAAAGGAGACTGGTGTAGAAGGTGTAGAAGGAAAAGGAGGAAAAGTTGTGTTCTTTATTTATTTTTATTGTTTTCATCTTATCAGTTGTAATGTAAGGTTGTAATTATAGGTAAACGCTAAATGCAAAAATCTGCAGGATGATTTTAAAAACAAGCAGCAATGCATAGTTACAGTATTTTATAACTTTACTGTTCTGGCAAGTGGCAATTGTGTTGAATGCTTTGTGCCATGTTCATGAGTTTCAGTTATAATAGGATAAAACTCCACACCACAAAACAGTGATAACGATAAGCAACAGTGTACAACAGTGTTAATTTAGGACTGAAATAGGAAGATAAGCAGCAGCAACACTTAATGTTTGATGTAATATGCTGCACTTGCAAATAATCTTCTACAGTAACCCTACTGACTGCATAAAGCACTAATCCTAAATGCTAAATGAAATAGGCACAGTTATAATGCACAGAGTAGGATTATCAACAGTGCTGCTCAATGCTTGATATAATAGGCCACACT
This sequence comes from Hyperolius riggenbachi, assembly GCF_040937935.1. NCBI lineage: Eukaryota > Metazoa > Chordata > Amphibia > Anura > Hyperoliidae > Hyperolius > Hyperolius riggenbachi. The sequence continues at coordinate 175,195,100 of NC_090647.1, read as the reverse complement.
ACTTTATAATCCCAATTGACAGAAGAGAGCTAAGATGATGCTGATTGATTTATATCACAACTATACACTAGAATCCCATTGACCATCCCTACTGACTATCTAGTTGCAATGCAACACTACAATAGACTATGGAAGTTCATAGATGTCCTTTTTATAGGACCTAGCTGGGTATATAGCAGCATATATCAAGTGTTGATTAAAATGATTGTCACCACCAAGATTGTATCCAAAGTTTCCTGCTCAGCTGCATCTGCTCATCTGCAGACACTGATTGGTGGACCAGAGCATTATGGAACAGCCTGATGAAATACAAAATTCCCAAAAATATCAATGATACTTAGTTTTGGCCAAACTCAATTTAATGATACATATTTTTGATACATTTTGTGTAAAATGTTACATAAATTTAAACACCAGCAGTAATCCACAGTTTTGAAACTGCTGATTTAAGAAAGACACAATGTTTCCCCATGGTCCACCTAATTCATGAACTGGTGACAAATTATTTGTAAATAAAAATCTAATGTGTATATGTCTTGGAACATTGATACACAATTCTTTAGGAATGGGTAGTGATAGCTATTCAAGTGAATTGGAGTGCACAAAAGAAGATGACCACGTGGCCCTTCTGATAGGGGATCTTATCTTTGGTCACCTTAAAGCTTCCAGTTGGCACTTCATTTCATTGGGAGGTGCAATATTTTTCCATTTTGTCATTGGTCAGCTAGGTCACATGATGTTTGAAATATCATATGACTCAAGAAAATTTAGCAACAAGAAGATGGTCACTGATGTATATCTCAGCAGTTTCTGGACTTAAATAAACTCTGAATTTTATAAATTTGTATGACTTGTGAAGCAAGAAAGTGGTTATTAAAATGTAGGTGAGAGGGTTATTTTCATATGTACTTCACATATGAAATTGACAAACTAACCTGGCTGTTCCCTTGTCCCCGTTCGGTAGGAATGTATGTTGTGTATTGCAGTGATGTGTAGCAGTGTGAGGTGAAGTGTAAAATGGGGGTTTGTTTTCTGTTGCTTTGCAAATATGGCTTTTTGCAGTTCTGCTTCAAAACAGAAAAATGAAATGTAAACTTTCATTAGAAAAGAAGAATTTGAAAATGAGAATTTGAATCTTAAGCTCTGTGGCTCAAAAACATAAATGTAATGGCTTGTGCAGCTTGTATGGTTGATTATATGTCACAGCTTAAAATATATTCATGGTTTATTATTATTATTATTAATATTTTTTTTTACTAATAATACACCAGTTAAAGAGAGACTGAAGCAAACAAAAATTGCTATTTTTACTTTCTAGTACTCTCAGTAGATGTAAACCACCAAATCCCCACCGCAAAACGAGGGGTTTAGACCCCCCAAATCCCCGGGGGGCAATCCGGGCAGTGCTTCCTGAAAGAGGTAGAGCTTTTAGCTGCAGCTCTGCCTTTACTGATGTCAATCGCCATGGATCGCCACCTCTCCCCCCCCTCTCAGTCTTCCTTCACAGAAAGGGGCAGGGAGAGGCAGAGAATCGTGTGGTGATTGACATCAGTAGAGGCAGAGCTGCAGCTGAAAGCTCTGCCTCTCAGGGCAGCACAATCCACAACCAAGATGGTTGTGGATGTTTGCCCCGGGATATGGTGGGTCTAAACCCCTCCTTTTACGGCAGGTATGCAGTGGTTTACATCTACTGAGACTACTGAAGTGAACTAGAAGGTAAAAATAGCAATTTTTGTTCGCTTCAGAGTCTCTTTAATATACATACAGTTACATATTAATTTAATTAATTTAATTAATGAGACTTACAGAAACTGCTTGGCTAAATTGATGTTTTTACATGGAGCAACTTGCAGAAATATAATACAAGGATACATTTCTGAAGTATGCTATTATATTTTGAAAAGCCCCCCAGATGGATGGACACATCTGTATTTTATAATATCAGCTAATGATAAATCATTGGCATCAGATTTTTCCAAAATGGTGCTTATTGCTTCACTGGCAGTAATAATAAGAAGATAAACCATGATAAATCACACCCTTAGAGTTTCCCTCATGCTTTGCACCACAGATAATGACTAACACCAACAGGATGGAAAACTATTTCACACCTGTTACATGTGAATACAAAAATTCACATGAGTGAAAACATTCTGGGTATTGCTCAGATTTTGTGTAAATTACTGTGTATAACTTATAATGATCTCCAAAGATACATCTATATCTGGCTGTCCTTTCCTGATGTACATAAAATCTGTAGAAAGATGAAACTATTTTATATAAATTAACTATGTCAATCATTTGCCCTTTAGATTGTAAACTCGTAAGGCCAGGGCTCTCTCACCTTTTTTGTCTTTGAATTGTTATACATTTTATTTATTATGTTTCTTTTGTCACTGTAAATACCAATTCTGTATTTTGTAGCAATTCTCTAGTTTGTATATTGGTGTATACCATTGTATGTATTATTATGTAACACATGTTTGTTAAAATAATAATAATAATTAGGGATTAGTAGTACAAGCTCCTATGAGGGACAATTAGCTAACACAACTATACACTGTAAAGTGCAGCCGAAGATGTCCGCACTATTGACCACATGCTTCTCATTCATGTATAAGATTATATTAATTAACCCTCTGTTTATTTTAATTACATGTTCAGTGTCACTTATCGCTGAGGTTCGTCATTTGACTCATGGTTCAGAATCTTCACATTTTGACGGAATCTTGCTTTTCATGGGTAAAACATGTGCATTATGTTTCCAAGGATTTCAGCTTTGTGTACAAAGACACTGCATAAAATGTCTATCCAGTGCCTTTTTCCACCTGATGAGTGTTGCAGTGTGCTGAATAACTGTACAAAATGCAATATCCTGTACATACTGCAGTCTATCTTAAAGTGTACCTGAAGGGGGAAAAAGTGCCAAATTTGGTTACCTACCTCAAGTAGAGTGAAGCCTCTGGATAATGAAGAGTCTTACCCCATCATCCTACACATTACCATTCTAGTGCTGGCCTGGAGCACCCTGTAGCTCATTGACAAGCCTTTGTTGATGGAGCAAAGCCGCACTGCACAGGCACATAGGTCTTGTGTCATTGCAGTAGCACAAAGACAAATAGGCTTTTTTTTCTCACCAAGCCCGAGTGGCAGCTTTGTGCCAATACACAAGCATGAGCTGTCCTTTGCCTGAACAGTGCAGCTGCGCTCATACACTAACATGAGTGCAGCCACAAGATTTGGGAGGTCCCAGCTCTGGAATGGCGAGGTGGAGAGGGTGAGGTGGACTTACCGAGGTAAGTATGTGTCTCTTCCCATTTTTTATATCTCAGGTTTGCTTTAAAGAGAACCTGAGCCGATTTGAGGGGTGGTATATGGGACACAAAGGCATGTTCTCTGCCTCATGACATGCCTCACTGCACCCCCACTGCTATAGCCCCCTGACATTAGCAACATTATTTGTTGCTATCTCGGAGGTAAACATAGGAGAGAGGGATTCCCTGTTAAAAATGGCCAGCAGGGGCGTTCCTGCAAGGTTTCCAGAGCTGCCATTGGACAGCTCTCTCTCCCTAGCCATGCCCCCTGCCACCTCCCCACCTCCCTGCACGTCTTTCCTTCCAGTGTCGCGACCCAGAGGTCACGAAAGTGAAAGTGGGCCAGTGTGGCCCACAGGAGCGGTGGGTAGCGGCAGTTTTTGTGCCTAACTGATCCGCTCAGCCCCCCGGGATCAGGTAGCTTATGTTTTTTCATAAGCCCACCTCAGGCTCTCTTTAAATTTACAGTAACTTGTTCCAAGTGTTCCCTTTTGATGTTCTTCTGTAGGCAGCCTTTATATTTATATATGAACTAAAAAGCAAGATGCAACATGACATTATAATCATTATTCAAAGTACTTATGTACAAATAATTATACATTCTCTGCATGGAAAGATGTGTTTAATGTATTTGACTATACTTATCTAATTTATCATCTTGAACAGTACAAATCCTTGAAATATCATGTAGATGGCTACTAATTGTGTGTGGTACTATTTAAAATATCCACATGCATCTTTTAAAACATATGTATCTGTATCATAGACATGTCTTCATTCCAGTAATTGAGAGATAATTGCTAAAACCCTAAAGCAATGTACATGTGCCGTGTAATACATACACATCAGCACTGTGCGCATTCACTCTCACAACAAACTCTGCTTCTACAACATGATTTCTTTTGTCAGCAATTTTGTAAATTATTTTCTAGGATTTTTGGTAGTGTATAGATATCCTTTAAATATTCATTTCAGCTGCAGTTTTCTAACATTTTATATTTATCTAAACTGCCTATGTAAGTTGTATACACTATGAACATTTACCTCCTTACTACCCAATTAGTACTAAGTAACCGTGCGCCATTCTGACAGTCACTCAAAAATAATGCAAATGTACAGATGCTCTAAATTAATACATTTTTTGAGGTATATATACAGTATATATATATATATATATATATATATATATATACACTGCAAACTCGCCAGTCTTAAATTTCCATGCTCGAAAACATTGGCAGTGGCCAGTGAACTTGTCAGTTGGCCGACTTATGGACGGGGACAGCGGAGGAATGGCTGCCCACGGAAGTCATTACAAAGGAGCAGGAGCAGGGATGGTCGTAGTCAGCCAACTTCGCTACGCTGGCGTAGTGTATGTGAATGCTTATGCTCGTATGCAGAAAATTGTACGCATTAATTCCTCTTTAAATGCTTATACTGGGAACTCTTCTATGCATACATTCCTCTTTTCAATGCGTAAGATTGTAGGCATACAATCACATGCAGAAAATTAGACGCGAGTAACGCATTTGTAGTTCACTACGCAATACACATATTAACTACGCATAGTGGGTGCAAGCTACGTGTAGCGGTACTCCGCTACGCGTAAATTCGTAAGCGTAGTTTTGAAACTTCACATGAACTACGATGCGTAGATGCGATCTACGATGCGTAAATTTGCACTGGCATAGTTTCTGCTCATCCCTGAGCAGGAGGACTTCAGGGGGCTGACAGAGGTCCCAGGTAAGTAAATGGGCAATATGGCAGCATCCATATACTTCTCACTACAGTTGTCCTTTAAGGAAAGCTAAAGTCAGTCAGTCAGATGATAATTCCTTATACACTTTAGCGTGAATTAAAGGAGTCATCAGGGAGATTTACATAAAATAAGCCCCACTCTCTTAACATAATACACATTCTCTCCTTTTGGTTATTTGTATATATAGGTATAAGATAGAAGGTTGTCTGCCAATTGCTTTAATTTCACATTTTTAATATAGGAACATTTAATAACGTTTCTGAACAGTTTTTCCTGTTAGCATCTTGGTGATAAATCATTAGTATTTACTAAGCAATTTACTTCATGCAATCCTCAAGTTAAGAATTCAATCCTCACGTTAAGGATCAAGTCCTTAACTTAAGGATTTAAAGGCGTCATCAGGGAGATTAACATAAAATAAGCGCTACTTACCGGGGCTTCCTCCAGCCCCAAGCTCCCAGGATGTCCCTAGCCGCAGCTCTGCCCGCAGCCGTTTGCCGCAGGTCCGTCCCAGTCCCCGGCTATGACGTCAGAGCGACCTCCAGGTTGCTCTGTACTGCGAGTGCGTGAGTGGCACTGTCAATCACTGTCACTTGGGCCGGAGCAGACTGCGCAGGCACAGAACTACTGTGCCTGCGCAGTCCGCTCCGGCCCACGTAGCGGTGATTGACAGCACCACTCACGCAGGCGCAGTACAGAGCGACCTGGAGGTCGCTCTGACGTCATCGCCGGGGCCCGGGACAGACCTGCGTCTAACGGCTGGGGGCAGAGCTGCGGCGAGGGACATCCTGGGAGCTTGGGGCTGGAGGAAGCCCCCAGTAAGTAGCGCTTATTTTATGTTAATCTCCCTGATGACTCCTTTAAATCTTTAAGTTAAGGACTTGATCCTTAACGTGAGGATTGAATTCTTAACTTGAGGATTGCATGAAGTAAATTGCTTAGTAAATACTAATGATTTATCACCAAGATGCTAACAGGAAAAACTGTTTAGAAACGTTATTAAATGTTCCTATAGTAAAAATGTGAAATTAAAGCAATTGGCAGACAACCTTCTATCGTATACCTATATATACAAATACACAAAAGGAGAGAATGTGTATTATGTTAAGAGAGTGGGGCTGGGGCATTGCAAAGTAATTTATTTTTTTATTCTGCATTATACAGTTTATAAATATCTCTTATGGTGTAGTGGTGTAAATTACCTGAGAAACTGGCAATTAGGGAAAAGGCCTCTGTTGCTGATTCCTATTGATTTGTGTACTTTCTTTAGAGCTGAATTTAAGGTTAATCATTGAAAGCTGCTTGGCATCCAGGAGATGTGGACTGCTATTGAGACTCATCCATAGCAGGACACTTGCATTGTTGTGACTTTAATAGGGAAGATTTATTATTACTTTAATAAGTGTAGGAATTCCCTGGTGAACCTGGTCAACATATTTGGAAATAGAAGGATTATCTGTACATAACATATCACTTGTTCTTCGTCTGTGACAAGACAGACGATGTAGTGCTAACACGTAAGGTGCTAGAAGAAACAAAAAAGTCATAGTTCTACAGGCAAAATGACCATGTGTACAGCATTAGGAAGCCACACCGAAGACTAAATCCTTTCTTTCAAGAAAGCTAGAAAGTAAAAACAATGATTTTATTTAAATTGTGGCTGTCTGATTTATTGAGTTCTGGCCCTGTCTGTCATGTTAAGTAAAGATGAGCATAATGACCTCTCATACATAATAAATGCGCACATCTCGTACAGCTCATTAGTGGTGTATTAGGGTTTGACGTTCTTAACCTGGAGCCTTATTTTACCTACCTTGGAAAAAAATAACTAGCGCATTTCAAACAAAGTTTTACCTGACAATTTATCTCATAAACAAGATGTACACGTGAACTTTACTTCATTTGCAGATGCATTTCACATCTTCATTTCCTGTATGAGGATAATAGTAAGGCCTCTGTATGTACCCTTTAGCCTTGCAGAAGTAGATTCAGCCAAGAACTGATTTGTGAGCAGATCAACTCAAGTTCAGTGTAATGCAGTGTTATGTACAGTTTCTGTGTTATTATTACATTGTGGAAATGTATTCCATCCTCCAGGTTTTTTTATGTGTGTTTCAACATTAAACTGCGTAATGTTGACATCTAATGCAATGAATCATAAATCATGGCTACTTACTAAACAATGCTATTGAATTTGCTTTCAAATGAAGACATTCGACCAGTCAAAGGTTTTTTTTATCATTTTTATTTTCATCTTGGCCTTGCCTGAGTATAGTAGACCCTAATTTTGCAAAATACTCTACTAGTTAATCGACCTTAAATTCTGCTATTCTTTAGGTCAGATTTTCCCATGTACACTAGGGATTAATCATTCTAAAAATCATTCAATATTAATAATAATAAAAATAAAAGTACTGGGAAGTACTGTGAAGGATCTGCGTGATTTGGATGCCGTTCTTTTTTTTAGACAAGTGTGACATGGAAAGAGCTTTTCAGGGTTTGCTTTTTCTACTTTTACTTGTTATTGAGCAGAGGCGGTATGCTTGCTTGTGCAGCTGATGATGGGGCATAGTAGTTACAAACCATTACCTAGGTTACAACTTACAATAAGTGTTTTCTTAAATTACTGATAATATTAAATAATAATTGAATAGCTTGTAGATAAATAAATGAACAGTTTAAATTTACAGGTCCTTCTCAAAAAAATAGCATATTGTGATAAAGTTCACTATTTTCTGTAATGTACTGATAAACGTTAGACTTTCATATATTTTAGATTCATTACACACAACTGAAGTAGTTCAAGCCTTTTATTGTTTTAATATTGATGCTTTTGGCATACAGCTCATGAAAACCCAAAATTCCTATCTCAAAAAATTAGCATATTTAATCTGACCAATAAAAGAAAAGTGTTTTTAAAACAAAAAAAGTCGACCTTCAAATAATTATGTTCAGTTATTCACTCAATACTTGGTCGGGAATCCTTTTGCAGAAATGACTGCTTCAATACGGCATGGCCTGCCAACTCTCCTGACCTGAACCCCATAGAGAAAGTTGAGAGACGTAAGACCCAACACTCTGGATGAGCTTAAGGCCGCTATCGAAGCATCCTGGGCCTCCATAACACCTGAGTAGAGATGTGGCGAACGGTTCCCGAACTGTTTGCCGGCGAACATCTCTGAATCCCTGGGGGTTTACTACTTCTGGGTCGCTCTGGCCCGGAGTAGTATGCCTGCGCTGCCCGGCGTAGCGCGTCCTAGATCACGCTCCTGTTGCCGGGCACTCTCTGCGCATGAGCGTGACGTCGTTCATGATGTCACGCACATGCGCAGAAAGTGCCCGGCAACAGGAGCGCGATCTAGGGCGCTCTCCGCCGGGCAGCGCAGGCATACTACTCCGGGCCAGAGCGACCCAGAAGTAGTAAACCCCCAGGGATTCAGAGATGTTCGCCGGCAAACGGTTCGGGAAACGTTCGCCACATCTCTACTCAGGTGTTATGGAGGCCCAGGATGCTTCGATAGCGGCCTTAAGCTCATCCAGAGTGTTGGGTCTTACGTCTCTCAACTTTCTCTATGGGGTTCAGGTCAGGAGAGTTGGCAGGCCAATATAGCACAGTAATACCATGGTCAGTAAACCTGTCAGGATTGATGTAGTTAGCTATCTGATTGTTGCCGACCTCGACTCTGATATTGCCTTCTGATTTTGTACCTTCACTCATCTGATCTGTTGCCTGGTTCTCACTACGCCTTTGCCTGATGACTCTGTACTGCCTCCTGACCGACCTGTTACCGATAATTCCTGTACAACCACTCTACCTAGTGATAGTCCCTACAGCCAAGGGCTATCACATAGGAGTACTCCTGTGTTACTGTGCACTAAAAAAAATGTGTGATCACACTCTGAATAAAGTACTGACTATTGTGCTGTTAGAGCTGTTACAGATCATTGCAAAACCATTTACCAGTGGTTTTGGCACTGTAAGCAGGTGCCAGGTCGTGCTGAAAAATGAAATCTTCATCTCCATAAACCTTTTCAGCAGATGGAAGCATGAAGTGCTCCAAAATCTCCTGATAGCTAGCTGCATTGACTCTGCTCTTGATAAAACACAGTGGATCAACACCAGCAGCTGACATGGCACCCCAGACCATCAATGACTGTGGGTACTTGACACTGGACTTCAGGCATTTTGGCATTTCCCTCTCCCCAGTCTTCCTCCAGACTCTGGCACCTTGATTTCCGAATGACATGCAAAAGTTGCTTTCATCCGAAAAAAGTACTTTGAACCACTGAGCATGAGCAACAGTCCAGTGCTGCTTCTCTGTAGCCCAGGCCAGGCGCTTCTGCCGCTGTTTCTGGTTCAAAAGTGGCTTGACCAGGGGAATGCGGCACCTGTAGACCCTTTCCTGCACACGCCTTTGCACGGTGGCTCTGGATTTTTCTACTCCAGACTCAGTCCACTGCTTACGCAGGTCCCCCAAGATCTGGAATCGGTCCTTCTCCACAATCTTCCCGAGGGTCCGGTCACCTCTTCTCATTGTGCAGCGTTTTCTGCCACACTTTTTCCTTCCCACAGACTTCCCACTGAGGTGCCTTGATACAGCACTCTGGGAACAGCCTATTCGTTCAGAAATTTCTTTCTGTGTCTTACCCTCTTGCTTGAGGGTGTCAATGATGGCCTTCTGGACAGCAGTCAGGTCAGTCTTATCAATGATTGCGGTTTTGAGTAATGAACCAGGCTGGGAGTTTTTAAAAGCCTCAGGAATCTTTTGCAGGTGTTTAGAGTTAATTAGTTGATTTAGATGATTAGGTTAATAGCTCGTTTAGAGAATTTTTTCATGATATGCTAATTTTTTAAGATAAGAATTTTGGGTTTTCATGAGCTGTATGCCAAAATCATCAATATTAAAACAATAAAAGGCTTGGACTACTTCAGTTGTGTGTAATGAATCTAAAATATATGAACGTCTAATGTTTATCAGTACATTACAGAAAATAATGAACTTTATCACAATATGCTAATTTTTTGAGAAGGACCTGTACAGCAGAACTTCCACCCTGCACACTCAATTTTCTTATTATATTCAATATATCATTACAATAAAATAATTGTCATTCAGTTCTTTCTTTATTGGAAGTACTCATTTGCAGAAAAAAATAAAAATAAAACTAGAGCACAAGTTAAAGGACAACTGAAGTGAGAGAAATGTGGAGGCTGACATATGTATTTACTTTTAAGCAATACCAATTGCCTGGCTATCCTGCTGATCCTCTGCCTCTAATAGTTTTAGCCATAGCCCCTGAACAAGCATGCAGCAGATCAGGTGTTTCTGACATTCTCAGATCTGACAAGATTAGCTGCGTGCTTGTTTCTGGTGTGATTCAGATACTATTATAGCCAAATAGATCAGCAGGACAGCCAGTCAACTGGTATTGTTTAAAAGTAGATAAATATGGCAGCCACCATATCACTCTCACTTCAGTTCCCCTTTAAAGGGAAATCCATTGATCATTCTAAGAGGCCTTGTGCTGAAGTGAAGCAAGTCTGTGAGAATGATCTAAAAGAAGTAGTGTCAGGCTTATTCAACCAAATCAAGTGAGAATCTGTTAGTAGTGGGATCCCACAAGGGTCAGTTCTAGGTCCTCTCATTTTCAATGTATTCACTAATGATCTACTGTATCAGATGGAACAAAGAGTAATGTTTCTGTCTTTGCAAATGATACATAATTTTGCAGGATTATCAACGCTAAGCCGGATAGTGACATATTATAGCAGGATTTGACAGCATGGCCTTATAGGCAGACATATGGTAGATTAAATTTAATGTTAATAAATGAAAAGTCACGCACCTAGAAAAACCATTGGTAGAGCACTATATAGAGCAACTGACATACAGTTGACAGAGCCGGCCTTTGGGGGTGGCAAGTGGGGCAATCACCCCAGGCCCCTGAAGAGGCCCTGCACCCTCTGCGATGGTGGGGAAAGCAGGCATAGGTGTTAAAACTCACATTTCTTCCGCTGTACATCACAGCTTCCATCGTCTCCTCTCCCAGGATCTGACGTATTGGTAACAGCACCCCCTGTGATGACGTGACTTCATGTCACCACAGGGGGCGCTGGTACCAATACACAGATGCCGGGACAGGAAGGAGATAGAAGCTGTGGAGATAGAAGCAGAAGAAATGTGAGTTTTAACTTCAATGCCCACTCTCCCCACCGCTGCAGCCACTTGCCAATCTAAACTTTACTCAAGGAACCTACCTATCTAACCTGTACTGTGGGGCATCTACCTATCTAATCTATACTGCAGGCACCTATCTAATCTATACTGCAGGCACGTATCTAATCTATACTGTGGGGCACCTACCTATCTAATCTACACTGCAGGCACCTATCTAATCTATACTGCAGGCAGCTATCTAATCTATACTGCAGGCACCTATCTAATCTATACTGCGGGCAGCAATCTATTTTATACTGCAGAGCCCCTACCTATCTAATCTGTACTGCAGGAACCTATCTAATCTATATTGTGGGGCACCTACCTATCTAATCTGTACTGCAGGCACCTATAATCTATACTGCCGGGCACCTACCTATCTAATCTATACTGCGGGGCACCTACCTATCTAATCTATACTGCAGGCACCTATCTAACCTATACTGCAGGCACCTATCTATCTAAACTATACTGTGGGGCACATACCTATCTAGCCTATACAGAGTGTGTGTTTCCACAGTGAGTGCATGTGTTTCCACAGCATATCTGTGTGTGTGTGTGTGTGTGTGTGTGTGTGTGTGTGTGTGTGTGTGTGTGTGTGTGTGTGTGTCCACAGCATATGTCTCTAGGTGCTGCATATGACTCTCGCCCCAGGCCCCGCATACTCTAAGGTTGCCTCTGCAGTTGAGAACATCAAACTTAAAGAGGAATTCCAGTGAAAATAATGTAATAAAAAAGTGCTTCATTTTTACAATAATTATGTATAGATGATTTAGTCAGTGTTTGCCCATTGTAAAATCTTTTAAATCCCTTATTTACATTCTGACATTTATCACATGGTGAAATTTTTACTGTTGGCAGATGATGTAGCTGCTGCATGCTTTTTTGGCAGTTAGAAACAGCTGTACACACCTATTTCCCACAATTGGAAAGTTCATATACGCTCTACCCCCCTCACCTCCAGCTAGTCGGTGCGGGATCTGCGAAGCCAAGCCAATCCAAAAGTACAAGCAAAGAAGGATCCGCAGGCCAGGCCAGGTAGAAGAAAAAAGCTGACAAATTTTATTTGAAAAATTCCACACACAGTGCAATAAAAGGAAGACAGAATTAGCTAACGCGTATCGGGCCTACAATCTGCCCTTAACCACTTGAGGACCTAGGGCTTTCTACCCCTTAAGGACCGGCCACTTTTTTTCCATTCAGACCACTGCAGCTTTCACGGTTTATTGCTCGCTCATACAACCTACCACGTAAATGAATTTTGGCTCCTTTTCTTGTCACTAATAAAGCTTTCTTTTGATGCTATTTGATTGCTCCTGCGATTTTTACTTTTTATTATATTCATCAAAAAAGACATGAATTTTGGCAAAAAAATGATTTTTTTAACTTTCTGTGCTGACATTTTTCAAATAAAGTAAAATTTCTGTATACATGCAGCGCGAAAAATGTGGACAAACATGTTTTTGATAAAAAAAAAACCCATTCAGTGTATATTTATTGGTTTGGGTAAAAGTTATAGCGTTTACAAACTATGGTGCAAAAAGTGAATTTTCCCATTTTCAAGCATCTCTGACTTTTCTGACCCCCTGTCATGTTTCATGAGGGGCTAGAATTCCAGGATAGTATAAATACCCCCCAAATGACCCCATTTTGGAAAGAAGACATCCCAAAGTATTCACTGAGAGGCATAGTGAGTTCATAGAAGATATTATTTTTTGTCACAAGTAAGCGGAAAATGACACTTTGTGAGAAAAAAAAAAAAAAAAAAAAGTTTCCATTTCTTCTAACTTGCGACAAAAAAAAATGAAATCTGCCACGGACTCACCATGCCCCTCTCTGAATACCTTGAAGGGTCTACTTTCCAAAATGGGTCATTTGTCTTTACTGTTTACTGTCCTGACATTTTGGGGGGTGCTAAATTGTAAGCACCCCTGTAAAGCCTAAAGGTGCTCATTGGACTTTGGACCCCTTAGCGCAATTAGGCTGCAAAAAAGTGCCACACATGTGGTATTGCCGTACTCAGGAGAAGTAGTATAATGTGTTTTGGGGTGTATTTTTACACATACCCATGCTGGGTGGGAGAAATATCTCTGTAAATGACAATTTGTTAATTTTTTTTACACACAATTGTCCATTTACAGAGATCTTTCTCCCACTCAGCATGGGTATGTGTAAAAATACACCACAAAACACATTATACTACTTCTCCTGAGTACGGCGATACCACATGTGTGGCACTTTTTTGCACCCTAACTGCGCTAAAGGGTCCAAAGTCCAATGAGTACCTTTAGGATTTCACAGGTCATTTTGAGAAATTTCGTTTCAAGACTACTCCTCACGGTTTAGGGCCCCTAAAATGCCAGGGCAGTATAGGAACCCCACAAATGACCCTATTTTAGAAAGAAGACACCCCAAGGTATTCCGTTAGGAGTATGGTGAGTTCATAGAAGATTTTATTTTTTGTCAAAAGTTAGCGGAAAATGACACTTTGTGAAAAAACACAATTAAAATCAATTTCCGCTAACTTGTGACAAAAAATAAAATCTTCTATGAATTCGCCATACTACTAACGGAATACCTTGGGGTGTCTTCTTTCTAAAATGGGGTCATTTGTGGGGTTCCTATACTGCCCTGGCATTTTAGGGGCCCTAAACCGTGAGGAGTAGTCTTGAAACGAAATTTCTCAAAATGACCTGTAAAATCCTAAAGGTACTCATTGGACTTTGGGCCCTTTAGCGCAGTTAGGGTGCAAAAAAGTGCCACACATGTGGTATCGCCATACTCGGGAGAAGTAGTACAATGTGTTTTGGGGTGTATTTTTACACATACCCATGCTGGGTGGGAGAAATACCTCTGTAAATGGACAATTGTGTGTAAAAAAATCAAAAGATTGTCATTTACAGAGGTATTTCTCCCACCCAGCATGGGTATGTGTAAAAATACACCCCAAAACACATTATACTACTTCTCCCGAGTACGGCGATACCACATGTGTGGCACTTTTTTGCACCCTAACTGCACTAAGGGGCCCAAAGTCCAATGAGTACCTTTAGGATTTCACAGGTCATTTTTGTTTCAAGACTACTCCTCGCGGTTTAGGGCCCCTAAAATGCCAGGGCAGTATAGGAACCCCACTAATGACCCCATTTTAGAAAGAAGACACCCCAAGGTATTCCGTTAGGAGTATGGTGAGTTCATAGAAGTTTTTATTTTTTTGTCACAAGTTAGCGGAAATTGATTTTAATAGTTTTTTTTCACAAAGTGTCTTTTTCCGCTAACTTGTGACAAAAAATAAAATCTTCTATGAACTCACCATACTCCGTACGGAATACCTTGGGGTGTCTTCTTTCTAGAATGGGGTCATTTGTGGGGTTCCTATACTGCCCTGGCATTTTAGGGGCCCTAAACCGTGAGGAGTAGTCTTGAAACCAAATGTCGCAAAATGACCTGTGAAATCCTAAAGGTACTCATTGGACTTTCGGCCCCTTAGCGTACTTAGGGTGTAAAAAAGTGCCACACATGTGGTACCGCCGTACTCAGGAGAAGTAGTATAATGCGTTTTGGGGTGTATTTTTACACATACCCATGCTAAGTGGGAGAAATATCTCTGTAAATGACAATTGTTTGATTTTTTTTACACACAATTGTCCATTTACATAGAAATTTCTCCCACCCAGCATGGGTATGTGTAAAAATACACCCCAAAACACATTATACTACTTTTCCTGAGTACGGCGGTACCACATGTGTGACACTTTTTTGCAGCCTAGGTGCGCTAAGGGGCCCAACGTCCTATTCACAGGTCATTTTGAGGCATTTGTTTTCTAGACTACTCCTCGCGGTTTAGGGCCCCTAAAATGCCAGGGCAGTATAGAAACCCCACAAGTGACCCCATTTTAGAAAGAAGACACCCCAAGGTATTCTGTTAGGAGTATGGTGAGTTCATAGAAGATTTTATTTTTTGTCAAAAGTTAGCGGAAAGTGACACTTTGTGGAAAAAAACCAATAAAAATCAATTTCCGCTAACTTTTGACAAAAAATAAAATCTTCTATGAACTCGTCATACACCTAACAGAATACCTTGGGGTGTCTTTTTTTCTAAAATGGGGTCACTTGTGGGGTTCCTATACCGCCCTGGCATTTTACGGGCCCAAAACCGTGAGTAGTCTGGAAACCAAATGTCTCAAAATGACTGTTCAGGGGTATAAGCATCTGCAAATTTTGATGACAGGTGGTCTATGAGGGGGCGAATTTTGTGGAACCGGTCATAAGCAGGGTGGCCTTTTAGATGACAGGTTGTATTGGGCCTGATCTGATGGATAGGAGTGCTAGGGGGGTGACAGGAGGTGATTGATGGGTGTCTCAGGGGGTGGTTAGAGGGGAAAATAGATGCAATCAATGCACTGGGGAGGTGATCGGAAGGGGGTCTGAGGGGGATCTGAGGGTTTGGCCGAGTGATCAGGAGCCCACACGGGGCAAATTAGGGCCTGATCTGATGGGTAGGTGTGCTAGGGGGTGACAGGAGGTGATTGATGGGTGTCTCAAGGTGTGATTAGAGGGGGGAATAGATGCAAGCAATGCACTGGCGAGGTGATCAGGGCTGGGGTCTGAGGGCATTCTGAGGGTGTGGGCGGGTGATTGAGTGCCCTAGGGGCAGATAGGGGTCTAATCTGATAGGTAGCAGTGACAGGGGGTGATTGATGGGTAATTAGTGGGTGTTTAGGGTAGAGAACAGATGTAAACACTGCACTTGGGAGGTGATCGGACGTCGGATCTGCGAGCGATCTATTGGTGTGGGTGGGTGATCAGATTGCCCGCAAGGGGCAGGTTAGGGGCTGATTGATGGGTGGCAGTGACAGCGGGTGATTGATGGGTGGCAGTGACAGGGGGTGATTGATGGGTGGCAGTGACAGGGGGTGATTGATGGGTGATTGATAGGTGATTGACAGGTAATCAGTGGGTTATTACAGGGGAGAACAGATGTAAATATTGCACTGGCGAATTGATAAGGGGGGGTCTGAGGGTAATCTGAGCGAGTAGGCGGGTGATTGGGTGCCCGCAAGGGGCAGATTAGGGTCTGATCTGATGGGTAACAGTGACAGGTGGTGATAGGGGGTGATTTATGGGTGATTGATGGGTAATTAGTGGGTGTTTAGAGGAGAGTAAACGCTGCGCTTGGGTGGTGATCTGATGTCGCATCTGCGGGCGATCTATTGGTGTGGGTGGGTAATCAGATTGCCCGCAAGGGGCAGGTTAGGGGCTGATTGTTGGGTGGCAGTGACAGGGGGTGACAGGGGGTGATTGATGGGTGATAGGTGATTGGCAGGTGATTGACAGGTGATCAGTGGGTTATTACAGGGAAGGATAGATGTAAATAATGCCCTGGCGAATTGATAAGGGGGGGTCTGAGGGTAATCTGAGCGTGTAGGCGGGTGATTGGGTGCCCGCAAGGGGCAGATTAGGGTCTGATCTGATAGGTAACAGTGATAGGGGGTGATTGATGGGTAATTAGTGGGTGTTTAGAGAAGATAACAGATGTAAACAATACATTTGGGAGGTAATCTGACGGCGGGTTTGCGGGCGATCTAATGGTGTGGGTGGGTGATCAGATTGCCCGCAAGGGGCAGGTTAGGGGCTGATTGATGGGTGGCAGTGACAGGGGGTGACAGGGGGTGATTGATGGGTGATAGGTGATTGGCAGGTGATTGACAGGTGATCAGTGGGTTATTACAGGGAAGAACAGATGTAATGAATGCACTGGTGAATTTATAAGGGGGGGTCTGAGGGCAATCTGAGCGTGTGGGCGGGTGATTGGGTGCCCGCAAGGGGCAGATTAGGGTCTGATCTGATAGGTAAAAGTGACAGGTGGTGATAGGGGGTGATTGATGGGTGATTGATGGGTAATTAGTGTGTGTTTAGAGGAGAGAATAGATGTAAACAATGGATTTGGGAGGTGATCTGATGTCGGATCTGCGGGCGATCTATTGGTGTGGGGGGGTGATCAGATTGCCCGCAAGGGGCAGGTTAGGGGCTGATTGATGGGTGGCAGTGACAGGGGGTGATTGATGGGTGATTGACGGGTGATTGACGGGTGATTGACAGGTGATTGACAGGTGATCAGGGGGGATAGATGCATACAGTACATTGGGGGGGGGTGGTCTGGGGGGGGTCTGGGGAGAATCTGGGGGGTTGGGGGGTGATCAGGAGGGAGCAGGGGGCAGGGGGGGGGGTATTAAAAAAAAATAGCGTTGACAGATAGTGACAGGGAGTGATTGATGGGTGATTAGGGGGGTGATTGGGTGCAAACAGGGGTCTGGGGGGTGGGCAGGGGGGGGGGGGGTCTGATGGGTGCTGTGGGCGATCTGGGGCGGGGGGGGAGAAAATCAGTGTGCTTGGTGCAGACTAGGGTGGCTGCAGCCTGCCCTGGTGGTCCCTCGGACACTGGGACCACCAGGGCAGGAGGCAGCCTGTATAATACACTTTGTAAACAATTCAAAGTGTATTATACACTTTGTATGCGGCGATCGTCGGGTTAACATCCCGCCGGCGCTTCCGTATGGCCGGCGGGATGTTGCGGCGAGTGAGCGGCGACAGGCGGAGGCGGAGGATCGCGTCACGGATGACGCGATCGCTCCGCCCATGCCCAAACAAGGACCGCCGCATTTTGTCAATACGGCGGTCCTTGCGGCGTCTGCTTCCCGGCCGCCATTTGTCTATACGGTGGTCGGGAAGTAGTTAATCATAGCTAAAATAAATCTGTCTAGAACAGGGCTTATATGCAGGTGGGGGGAGAAAGGATCCCCACCCACTCGCCATATGACCCAGATCTTAAAGGTACAAAGCATCCATATATACAGAAAACATGTTACAGACATATTTAATAACAATAGTATAAAGTTTAGAAAATGTAAAAAAGTTACCACTAGAGAAATGTATGGAAATCCAATATACGAAAAAATGCATATAATATTATATACAATATAAATGCAGTAAAAAGGAGGAGGAAAGACTACCATAAGCATGGGAAATAAGATCATAACAAAAATATGAATGCACAAAATCACATACAGATATTAATACGTGTACACTAGACTTAGATCCCAGCGCTTATTTAAACCATCTGGCACACGAGTGCCCATTCGGTGGATCCAATAAGCTTCCCGCCTAAGAAGTAAACTATGGATATCCCCTCCTCTAGTCGGACAAACAACACGCTCCACCCCTTGGAAACTGAAGGACGAAAGATCGCCTTTATGAACTGTTTCGAAATGTTTCGAAACAGATGATTTCCGGAAGGTATTCCAATTGGTTCCGCAATAGTGTTCCGCTATTCAGGCTCTAAGATTTTGGGTGGTACACCCTACATATTGAATGCGACACGCAACACATGAGATCACATAAACGGTGTATTTAGTATTGCAGTTTACATATTGCTTAATTAGAAAATCTCTATTACCTGAAAATGAAAAAATCGTAGTACCTCGCCTATGGCAATGACAATAATGGCAGGTCGAAAAGCCACAAGGATATGAGCCCACCGTGGTGAGCCAGGTAGGTGTACGCATAGACGAGGGGGATCGAAAAAGGCTGGGGGAAAGGATAGATCCCAAAGTGCGGGCCTTTCTGGCAGAGAAACGACAACCACTGTTAACGATCTCTCTAAGCCTGGAATCTGAATGTAACACAGGAATATATTGTTTTACAATTTTCGTAATCTTATCAAACTCCAGGCTATAGTCGGTAACAAAAGTCGGTTTACCCACTCCAGCATTATTTCGATTGGTGCATTTTAGCAAATCTGAGCGTGGTCTTCTAGTACCCCTAGAGCGTCCCACAGCTAATTGTCGTTTGTTGTACCCCCTGCATCTTAGCCTTTCCTCGACTAAAAGACATTCCTGATTGAGTTCATCTATGCTTGAACAGTTTCTAGCTGCCCTTGTGAATTCCCCAGTGGGGATGGCATTAATAGTGTGCCTAGGGTGACACGAATTTGCAAGTAAAATAGAATTACCTGCTGTCGGTTTTCAAAACGTTCGTGTTGAGACCCTATGGGAAATAGGATCTGCAGTTAAAGTCAAGTCCAAATAGTCAATTTTGAAGAAATCAGAGTTCATAGTGAATTTCAAATTTAGATCATTTTCATTGGAATATGCCAGAATGTCCCCCAGGAGGGCCGGAGGACCCCCCCCCCCCCACACACACCAAAAGCAAGTCATCAATGAATCTGCCATACCAAGCAATGTGGCAGGCATAGGGATTGTCATCTCCAAAGATGCGGAGCTCCTCCCACCAACCCATGTATAGGTTCGCAAGGGAGGGGGAAAACTTAGCCCCCACAGAAGCTCCGCATCTCTGGAGATAAAACCCTGAATCAAACATAAAATATTGTGTGTGTGGAGGTACTCAATAGCCCTCCCAAGGAAGACCCGCAGGGGAACGTCAAACGATGAATATTTGCTAAGGTGAAATTCTAGAGCCTCTAGGGCCAAAGTATGTGGAATGGATGAATACAAGGATGTAACATCCATAGTAATCCATAAATACTCTGATTTCCACACAAAACTGTCAAAACTGGATATAACATGTCGTGTGTCTTGCAAATAACCAGGGAGTCTGACCACCAGGGGATGGAGATGCGCATCGACCCACTCACCCAGACGCTCCCCCACGGAGCCAATCCCAGCCACAATTGGCCGGCCCGGGGGGGAGTGTCCGGTTTGTGGATCTTGGGAAGATGATGGAAGACGGGCACAATGGGGCATAATGGACACAAGAATTCAGATAAACGTTTAGTAAGAACTCCAGATCTGTACCCGAATTCCAAAAGCCCCCGAAGATCACACAGGAAATTCTGAGTGGGATCTCGATGGAGGGGCCGATACACATCCGCATCCCCCAACTGTCTAAGAGCCTCAGCCCGATAATCGGACGCGTTCAGGACAATGGCCGAGCCCCCCTTGTCTGCCGAGCGTATGACAATATTAGTATTGGTCTGTAAAGAAGTCAAAGCTTGTCGCTCGGAGACAGAGAGGTCGGGCGGTGCCCTGGCCGTACGAGACAACTCTGTCAAGTCCCTCTCCACAAGATCCTGAAAAGTGTCTAACTCAGGGGACCTAGCATTGACTGGATAAAAGGAGGGATTAGAGATTGAAATAGGGATTACTTGTTCTAGAGTCACCTTCGAAGGTTCCACATTCACCAAAACTTGCAATGCCTGGATCGCCCTGATGTCCTGAAAAGAGGGAACATCCTCTATGAACTTAAAGGACAATGGACGTGCGATACAGGAATCAGAGGATTCAGTTTCATCCTCAAAAAAATGTTTTTTAACCACCAAGTTTCTCACGAACTTGTTGCGATCCAGGATGGTACGAAAAAGATCAAAGTGGCTAGAGGGAGCAAAAGATAAGCCCCTAGACAATAAATTGATCTGATCTGTAGAAAGAACATAATCTGACAGATTAATAACGTTTTGGGGTGCAGAGGCTGACCCAATTATCGGCTGTTTTGGCGATTTTCAATGTTTCCGCCCCGCTCGTCTTGTACGTTTCTTTTGTTTTTCCGTTTTTTCATTTTGGGAAATTTTCTCTGATTCCTGTAGTAAGACATTGGAGGAATAGGGACCCCAGAAGTTTGAAGCACAGGAGGGACCCAGGGTAAATTGGTGGAATTAGGGAAAACAAATTGCAAATTTTGGCGATGCATATCTGATATATCTGAAGCGTCAGACTGAGACCCTGAGTTGTCAGGAGAGCTAAAACTAACGTTCTTCTTAGCGGTACATTTTTTCAAAATAGATTTAGGTGATCTATAAATAGACTCCCACCGTCCCCACTCATAAACAACATTACGATTGTAGTCATTCGTGTCTCTCAGGAACTTGACACGTTTTGTCTCCATGATGATGGTCTCCAACTTATTAATATTAGTTTTAAGTTTGGAATTAAGTTCATCATAGAGAGCCAAAGTGTCAAACTTCCTAAGATCCTCGTTGGTTTTATCTATCTGCAGTCTAAGATCGATAAGTTTCTGCTCCTCATAGGTCACAATAAGCTTCATAAGCTGTAATGAGCAGTCTGACAAAATCTGACTCCATTCTAGAATGAACCTGTCAGAGTATATGGTGGTGGGAACTTTCTTAATACGTAGGCCTCTTGGTATAATGCCTTTACCAATATAATGCTTTAAACTCGTCACGTCCCACCACAAACGCACCTCTTTATCCATTAAACATTCCAGAGTAGTTTGTAAAGAGTGTAATGTTAATTCTGGTTGTAAACTGGTAGCACTACTATCTCCTGAAAAAACAGACATAAATTTGTTTTTACGATCGGTGTCCTGCAACAGACCTCCATACATGTCCAAATTGTCTCCAGGGTCAAAACCATAACTGGACACTTTGGACTGTATCGTCTTGTCACAAGGGGCCACAGATGAACCCACTGCAATCTCATTATACACAGTATCGTTAGAAGATATATCCGCATCTGTGCCCCCTGATGGTTCAACAGACATTTGGGGAGAGTGTGTGCTAAGAACAGTTGCCACAGATGGTACAGATTCAACATTGTGACCAGAGAAATAACCCAAATGACTCTGGTCTCCAGCCCTGAAAGAAGGTAGGTTAATATGCTGAGACAATGGTAAATTGTGTCCATAGAAACCTGGATAAATACTGTGTGGCACAGTGGGCAAATTTGTCAATAGATTATACGGAGTGGGTAGATGAGATGGCAAAACATTGCATTGGGAAAAAACAGGGGGGGGCCATAGGAGCATAATAGAGTCCTTGAATGTTATACTGCAAAGATGGTATTTCTGCACACATGGAGTTGACTTTGTTAAGTGGAAAATGAGACCGTACGGTCGTATCAGCAAAGGAAGCAGTCACATGTGAAGAGGCCATGGAAGTAGACGTGCCAGTCACAGGCAAGGCAAAACCACTACTAACTTGAGCAATAGTCTGTTGTGGGCGTTTGGGAATAGCTCCCAAATGCGATGTAGTAGATAGTGTGGCAGGCATATGATGGGAGCTGTGCCTGCCACATTGCTTGGTATGGCAGATTCATTGATGACTTGCTTTTGGTGTGGGGGGTCCTCCGGCCCTCCTGGGGGACTTTCTGGCATATGCCAATGAAAATGATCTAAATTTGAAATTCACTATGAACTCTGATTTCTTCAAAATTGACTATTTGGACTTGACTTTAACTGCAGATCCTATTTCCCATAGGGTCTCAACACGAACGTTTCGAAAACCGACAGCAGGTAATTCTATTTTACTTGCAAATTTGTGTCACCCTAGGCACACTATTAATGCCATCCCCACTGGGGAATTCACAAGGGCAGCTAGAAACTGTTCAAGCATAGATGAACTCAATCAGAAATGTCTTTTAGTCGAGGAAAGGCTAAGATGCAGGGGGTACAACAAACGACAATTAGCTGTGGGACGCTCTAGGGGTACTAGAAGACCACGCTCAGATTTGCTAAAATGCACCAATCGAAATAATGCTGGAGTGGGTAAACCGACTTTTGTTACCGACTATAGCATGGAGTTCGATAAAATTACGAAAATTGTAAAACAATATATTCCTGTGTTACATTCAGATTCCAGGCTTAGAGAGATCGTTAACAGTGGTTGTCGTTTCTCTGCCAGAAAGGCCCACACTTTGGGATCTATCCTTTCCCCCAGCCTTTTTCGATCTCCCTCGTCTATGCGTACACCTACCTGGCTCACCACGGTGGGCTCATATCCTTGTGGCTTTTCGACCTGCCACTATTGTCATTGCCATAGGCGAGGTACTACGATTTTTTCATTTTCAGGTAATAGAGATTTTCCAATTAAGCAATATGTAAACTGTAATACTAAATACACCGTTTATGTGATCTCATGTGTTGCGTGTCGCATTCAATATGTAGGGTGTACCACCCAAAATCTTAGAGCCCGAATAGCGGAACACTATTGAGGAACCAATTGGAATACCTTCCAGAAATCGTCTGTTTCGAAACATTTCGAAACAGTTCATAAGGGTGATCTTTCGTCCTTCAGTTTCCAAGGGGTGGAGCGTGTTGTTTGTCCGACTAGAGGAGGGGATATCCATAGTTTACTTCTTAGGCGGGAAGCTTATTGGATCCACCGAATGGGCACTCGTGTGCCAGATGGTTTAAATAAGCGCTGGGTTCTAAGTCTTGTGTACACGTATTAATATCTGTATGTGATTTTGTGCATTCATATTTTTGTTATGATCTTATTTCCCATGCTTATGGTAGTCTTTCCTCCTCCTTTTTACTGCATTTATATTGTATATAATATTATATGCATTTTTTCGTATATTGGATTTCCATACATTTCTCTAGTGGTAACTTTTTTACATTTTCTAAACTTTAAACTATTGTTATTAAATATGTCTGTAACATGTTTTCTGTATATATGGATGCTTTGTACCTTTAAGATCTGGGTCATATGGCGAGTGGGTGGGGATCCTTTCTCCCCCCACCTGCATATAAGCCCTGTTCTAGACAGATTTATTTTAGCTATGATTAAGGGCAGATTGTAGGCCCGATACGCGTTAGCTAATTCTTTCTTCCTTTTATTGCACTGTGTGTGGAATTTTTCAAATAAAATTTGTCAGCTTTTTTCTTCTACCTGGCCTGGCCTGCGGATCCTTCTTTGCTTGTTATTTTCCACAATGCAGCAAGATTCACAGACAGGAAACTGCCAAGAGTACGTACTCAGAATTTCTTTATGGGAGGGGTTTCACCACAATATCAGCCATACAGCACTCCCTGATGGTCTGTTTGTGAAAAGGAATCGATTTCTCATGGAAAAGGGGGTATCAGCTACTGATTGGGATAAAGTTCAATTCTTGGTCAGAGTTTCTCTTTATAGAGGGCTTGTATCTAAATAGGCACTACATCAATAACCATGATGGTGTCAATTGTCAAGGTATATGAGGAAAATGTATGTGGCATATCATTAATTTTGGACATTCTTCAATCCTTGCAGTTGTTGCTTATTGCTGCATAAGTTACATATACAGGATCCCGGTATGCTTGTGTTATTGCTAAAGTTGAGTATGGTATGTTGCTGTGGAATATTATTGTTTACATTTAACAGGACAAGTGCTAATTCCTCAGGTAGGTAGGATTTTTATTGGGGTTGTAGTATTGTCCATGAAAACCTCCACATTGTTTTTAACCTCCCTGGCATTATGATTATTTCCAGATTTAGGGTTTAAAAGCCTTAACATTTTTCACAAGCTTTTAAACCCTAAGAACATGAAAAAAAAAACATACTACAGAGAGATCTGCAACAGCTCCTGCATATAACTCACTCAAGCACGTGATTACCGCTCTGATCTGCGGATTTCCACCCCGAGCCTGACTAGGGATTACTGTTAAGGAGGTAAAGATGTGGATGCTAAAATAAATCTGATATATTGATTTAGATGGTAGAGCTACGCTTTACTATAGGTATTTTGGAATTTGGTGTCATGGCTCTCAAAGGAAATACTGAAGTTCAGAATCATTGAGACTGAAACCTAGCCTCAGTGAGAGTTTGATATATGCAAATACAATAAGGGATGCATAAAATGGAAAATAAGATTACAAGATGCTGATATACTACTCCCTCTGTGTAAATCACTTGTGAAGCCACATCTGGAATATGGGATACGTTTTAAGCATTACACTATAGAAAGGAAAAGTTTAGTACAACTCCAAAGATAGGCAACTAAATCAGGGAGTTGCAATGCCTTACAAGACATATTGGTTAATCTGAGCTTATTTAGCTTGTAAAAAGACAACAGAAGGGTGACCTGATTAACATGTATAAATACGTCAGAGGGTAATACAAAAGGATTTTGTCCCTATGTTTGTGCACAGGATAAAGGACATTATCTGCACATGGGAGAAAACAAGTTTGCCACCTATTTACAAAGGAGTTCTTTTCAGTAACAGTGGTGAAAATGGGGAATATCTAACCACAGGTAGTAGTTATGGCAAATTCTATATCTACATTTCAAACGGGGTTGAATTGCATTGAGGGACATCTACTGCTATAATTACAGGTAGCATTAAGCTCAGATTTCACATACATGTTGTGAAGCAATTTGCAATTGTGAAGCAAAATCCTAATGCAACATTTCTGTGAAATTTGTCATTCATTTTAACACATAACCATAATTATAGTCAGTAATTTAACAACTATGTAAAAATGCTAAATTTGGAACAAAGTAAAAAAAACTTTCAAAAATACCTTGTTTTGAAAAGATGGGAGCACAGTCATCTCATAATACAGCTATGGGTTTTCCCCATCTTTACATGCCAAAAGCACAGATGTATGTTAGGTCACATTTAAGTAAAATCAAGATAGATAATGTATGTGGAATAAAGAGAGTTGAACTGACATATAAATATGCTTCTTTACCTAATTCTCTGAGGATCTTTTTTAAGTAGGTCAGCTCAATATCACTGTACATAAGTAAATAAATCAGAACCAGGAAACTATAGACTTGTGCACTTAACATCTGGTGTGTGTAGACAGCTTGAAGATATTCTAAGGAGCTCTATACTAAATTCTACAGCGCTGAGTAATCAGTCTAATTTCACATAATCATCAACTATACAACACCCTTAGTTTTTATGAAGTGCTGAATGTAAATCTAAATATTGAGGAAACAATAGGCATAAGAAACTTAGGCTTTGCAAAAGCTTTTGAAACTGTTGCCTAAAGCTGCCTGGTGCAGAAACTGAGGTTGAAGACTAGTGTTGGGTGAACACCTAGATGTTCGTGTTCGCGAACGTTCGCCGAACATCGCCGCGATGTTCGGGTGTTCGCGTCGAACTCCGAACATAATGGAAGTCAATGGGGACCCGAACTTTCGTGCTTTGTAAAGCTTCCTTACATGCTACATACCCCAAATTAGCAGGGTATGTGCACCTTGGGAGTGGGTACAAGAGGAAAAAAATATTTGAAAAAGAGCTTATAGTTTTTGAGAAAATTGATTGTAAAGTTTCAAAGGAAAAACTGTCTTTTAAATGTGGAAAATGTCATGTTTCTTTGCACAGGTAACATGCTTTTTGTCGCCATGCAGTCATAAATGTAATACAGAGAAGAGGTTCCAGGAAAAGGGGCCGGTAACGCTAACCCAGCAGCAGCAGCACACGTGATGGAACAGGAGCAGGCGCAGGAGGAGAAGGCCATGCTTTTTGAGACACAACAACCCAGGCCTTGCATGAGGACAAGAAGCGTGCGGATAGCATGCTATTTAACGCCATGCAGTCATAAATGTAATAAAGATAAGAGGTTCAATAAACAGGGACCGGGCGTCAACGCTAACCCAGCAGCAGCAGACGTGATGGAACAGGAGGAGGCGCAGGAGGAGAAGGCCACGCTTTCAGGTGCAACTCAGGCCTTGCATGAGGACAAAAAAATGTGTGCGCAAAGCAATGCAATGAGTAGTTTTCAGGACACAATGGGCTATTCGGAGGAGCTATTCCCACCCCCACAATCTTCTACCTGTGAAAGGTCAATGGAACAGCCACAAATGTTGTGCCCGGATTCACAACCTTATTCTGTGGAAAATGCACCTCGCACTGAAATGCAAGGCGAGGCCGAGGATGAACATGACGTCAACAACGCAACATGACGCAAAATGGGGGCGGAACAGAAAGCTGCTTTCAATGTTTTGAAGGCCTTAATTGCCTCCGGTGGCCAGTTAGATGCATCATTCATCACACCCAAATCCCAGAGCAATGTGTGCAGGAATTTGAATCGCAGGAGGTGTACCGAGATCATCTGGACAAGTGACCAAGTGACCAAGTGACAAGTGACCAAGTGAAAAGTGACAAAGTGACCAGTGACAAAGTGACAAAGTGACAAAATGACAAAGTGACAAGTGACAAAGTGACAAGTGACAAAGTGACAAAATGACAAAGTGACAAAGTGACAAGTGACAAAGTGACAAGTGACAAAATGACAAAGTGACAAAGTGACCAGTGACAAAGTGACAACTGAGAGGTTGTTCTGGGGAGCTCCACTGCACCCAGTCGCATATGAGGAGAGGTCTCGTCAGGACTGCTGATCCTCCTCAGCTTGCTCAAAGCCTTGAGGGTTCCTGAAGATCCTCTGCTTGGAGTTCGCCGGGGTTCAGCTTGGTGTCGGGGTCGGCGGCGTCCTCCTCACTCCAACGTGGCAGATCTTCTGTTGAAGGAAAAAAAAAAAACATTGTTAAAAGTCCAGTACCGCTTCTGAAGGACTCACCAAGAGATGCAGGAGCGCTTTAATCTAGCGCACCATCGCTCGCTGGGTGATGTCCCTCCCTACGCGCTGGAATTCTACGCTGCACATGCTAGCACGCTTTTGCGCAGTGCCGAGGTGCATTCCAGCAGCTAGCTACCAAGCTTCTGTGGATCTGATTGGGCCACCATGTTGGATCTCTGCCAAGTCCTCCAAAATTTTGAGCAATCCACGTTGTGTGACTGAGCAGTGACAACTCTACAGTCAGCATTACAATACCACTGCTGTGTTTACTGAAGAAATCAATGTTGAAGATGGAAACCGCTGGCATGATGCAAGTGGGGGATTCTGAAGATGAAAACAATCAGCGTGATGATACCAACATCAGGCAACCTGCCTCAGGGTACGCTGGTCCCAGCTATGACAAAGAACAGGACGAGGAACAGCTGGAGTTGGAGCAGGAATTGGATGCCCCCACTGCCGAGGGACAGAGCGGTGCACGTTGGACTTCCACAATTTAGCGGGAATGGACAGCAGAAGAGGAAGAAAGTGATGCTGGTGACGAATATGGTGCATCACAACAATCACAACGCTCACAAGAACATGAAGACAGAGGAGTCTGGCAGGACTCTCTGGCACACATGGCTCAATTCATGCTAGACTGCATTGAACGCGGCCCGCGCATTATTCACTATTCATTATTATTCATTATTCTGGAATCTGGACAACACCAATTACTGGGTTTATACCCAGTTTATACAAACACAATGTTAAAAAACTGATTGAAGAAAGTGTCAGACAGGTCAAAAATGGAACAATTCCAGCAGGCCCTTGAGGATGGAGACTTTAGAGAGGAGATTGACATCCTCCTCCTTCTCTAGCCAGTTGTACGCCGACAGACTGACTTCAGCAAACCCAGGAGGACCAGGAGGGCAGCAAAGAACACAAGCTGCTGCTAGTGCCGAAAAGGGAATGGTATTGGCAGTGTCCTTGGAGTGGGAACATTTTCTGACACCCATGCAGCAGCCCACAGAACAGCAATCGGGCAGTTCCACGTCCTCCAACACCAATCGCCTGGAGAAGATGGTCAAGGTCCAGGACTACATGTCAGATGGCGTAGCTGTGTTGAACAATCCATCTGCAGACAGACGGTGAGTGTGACAGGCAGCACAGAAGGACCATGGCAACTCACTCATAGTACCACAGTTTGATAGTGCTGCCCAAAAAATTATATGGATCCGTGGACCCGGGCACTGCAGGCAGTACTGGGAAGTGGGAACGCAGATTTTAGTACCTAAACACACGATACAACATGTTTTCCGGGGTCGGACTCTGAGGCACATACAGATGGTCCCGATCATCATCCTCATCATACAACTCTTCTCCTGAGTCTGACCCACCCACCACCTCTGCCACCCCAACATCCCCAGACACAGACCCCTCATCGTCCTCAACATTAACTTGGGATGCTGGCCTGAGCCAGACCTCCTCCTCCACATCAGGCCCCATCATCTCCTCAATGGCAGCCCTCATTAATCGCTCTGGCGACGGACCGATGGACACAACGTTCTCCTCTGGGGAGGGCTGCTGCTGACCACTGGCTGCTGGGGTGGATGTTATAGCTTGCGTGGGGCGTTGGCTGTTGCTGTTGTTGGGAGTGCTGCTCACAGCGGAGGTCTCTGAGGAACTCATGGTGAGCTCATATAGTGGTTGGCGGTGAGTGGAGTATTACTGATCCCAGCAATATACACACTGACTGGCAGAGTACGCAATGCTATATAGTCTGGCTGAGCGGTGTACACAGAGTGGCAGTACACACAATGCTATATAGTCTGGCTGAGCGGTGTACACAGAGTGGCAGTACACACAATGCTATATAGTCTGGCTGAGCGGTGTACACAGAGTGGCAGTACACACAATGCTATATAGTCTGGCTGAGCCGTGTACACAGAGTGGCAGTACACACAATGCTATATAGTCTGGCTGAGCGGTGTACACAGAGTGGCAGTAAACACAATGCTATATATAGCGTGGCTGAGCGAGGTACACAGTGGCAGTACACACAATGCTATATAGTCTGGCTGAGCCGTGTACACAGAGTGTCAGTAAACAATGCTATATAGTCTGGCTGAGCGGTGTACACAGAGTGGCAGTACACACAATGCTATATAGTCTGGCTGAGCCGTGTACACAGAGTGGCAGTACACACAATGCTATATAGTCTGGCTGAGCGGTGTACACAGAGTGGCAGTACACACAATGCTATATAGTCTGGCTGAGCCGTGTACACAGAGTGGCAGTACACACAATGCTATATAGTCTGGCTGAGCGGTGTACACAGAGTGGCAGTAAACACAATGCTATATATAGCGTGGCTGAGCGAGGTACACAGTGGCAGTACACACAATGCTATATAGTCTGGCTGAGCCGTGTACACAGAGTGGCAGTAAACACAATGCTATATATAGCGTGGCTGAGCGAGGTACACAGTGGCAGTACACACAATGCTATATAGTCTGGCTGAGCCGTGTACACAGAGTGGCAGTAAACACAATGCTATATATAGCGTGGCTGAGCGAGGTACACAGTGGCAGTACACACAATGCTATATAGTCTGGCTGAGCCGTGTACACAGAGTGGCAGTAAACACAATGCTATATATAGTGTGGCTGAGCGAGGTACACAGTGGCAGTAAACAATGCTATATATAGTGTGGCTGAGCGAGCGGTGTACTACTGTTCCCAGCAGCGACACACAATGACTGGGGGGGACCCTGGCTAGCGTGGCTGGAGAGCGAACTACCCTGCCTGCCTACCCAAAGCTAAACCCACAGACAAATGGCGGAGATATGACGTGGTTCGGGTATTTATTTACCCGAACCACGTGACCGTTCGGCCAATCAGAGCGCGTTCGGGTCCGAACCACGTGACCCGTTCGGCCAATCACAGCGCTAGCCGAACGTTCGGGGAATGTTCGGCCATGCACTCTTAGTTCGGCCATGTGGCCGAACGGTTTGGCCGAACACCTGATGGTGTTCGGCCGAACTCGAACTTCACCCGAACAGGGTGATGTTCTGCAGAACCCGAACAGTGGCGAACACTGTTCGCCCAACACTATTGAAGACTAAGGGAGTATGGGTCCAATTCACTAACCTATGGAAATATTTACTTGTGCGGACAATACACTTCGATTTTGCTGGCGTTTATGCAAAGTATGCAACCCAGCTTGTGTTATTATGTAAATAGTGTGCATGTGGCTTCTATAGCATGCAGTACACAAATACAATACATGCATTGTGTACATAACGCCAGTTGCTCTTTTTGCAGAAAACCTGTTACACACTTTGTGTAAAATCTGTGTACATGAATTAAGATATAGCTAAAAGACACAAGGCAAAAGTGGCTGTAAATGCATGATACTCAAACTGCACACTGGTTAGTTGTTGGATCCTGCAAGAGTCAGTATTGGGGTAAATTCTCTTCAATGTACAGTTTATTTACTCTAGCAGATGAAACAGGAAGCATTGTTCCCATCTTGAATGACATCTGGAATAATGTGGGCACATCAAGCATAATTGAATCTATCTGGGGGACATTGCTAAGACAGTTACCCACTTTTTCCCCCAAGCTAACTCTAAGCTGCCCAGGGGCACTGCCCACGTATAACTTGTCACAGCCACACCTTCTTGTGCAGAGACACATAGGTAAAGCAGCAAAAAAAAAATCATTGGAAAGAGTAGCCAATTGGGGTTGTGTACAGCAGGTCCAATGCATCACTGAGAGATTTAGAGAATCAGATCATCTTGTCCAAGCTCATTCATCCTCTCCTTAAAGGGGCACTATGGCAAAAAATTGTAAAATGTAAAATATGTGCAAACATGAACAAATAAGAAGTATGTTTTTGCCAGAGTAATATGAGCCATAAATTACTTTTCTCCCATGTTGC
Source organism: Hyperolius riggenbachi (assembly GCF_040937935.1). Taxonomy (NCBI): domain Eukaryota; kingdom Metazoa; phylum Chordata; class Amphibia; order Anura; family Hyperoliidae; genus Hyperolius; species Hyperolius riggenbachi. The sequence continues at coordinate 175,163,627 of NC_090647.1, read as the reverse complement.
TGTCACTTACAGTAAGTAGTAGAAATCTGACTCAAGTTTTGGGCTAGTCCATCTCTTCATAGGGGATTCTCAGGGATTTATTTATTTTCAAAAGCACTTAGTGAAAGACAGTTTCTCCATCCAAAGGCCAAAAAACTGTGTAATGAGCAGGGAGGCAGGCCAACATCATTATTTAAATCCTTTTTAGGAAATATCTTTATGAAGAATAAAAACCTTGCTGAGAATCCTCTATGAGGGGATGGACTAATCAAAAACCTGTCACTTCTGTCAGATTTCTGCTACCTACTGTAAGTGACAGCAAAATAGGAGAAAAGTAATTTATGGCTCATATTACTCTGGAAAGTGAACAAAAGAAATGTACTTCTTATTTGTCTATGTTTGCACATACATTTTATAATTTTTCGCCATAGTGCCCCTTTAATCCTCTAGCTGGAAGATGCTCCATGCAGGGCCAGGCCGAGGTAGAGGTGAGAGAGGCTCCAGCCTCAGGGCGCAGTGTAGGAGGGGGCGCACAATTCACTCAGCTTTCATTCCACTATTGTGTTTGAAGCAGAGAAGGGATACATGGCAGAGACTGCAAGCCAGATAACTAGAGATTAAGGTATTGGGGGCCCTGGGGCGCCTCTTAGTCTAATAGCAATCAGTATGTGACGGCTGGAGTGGGAGAGATGGGGGGGCGCACTTCGGTGTCTCAGCCTTGGGGGCTGGAGGACCTTTTCTCGGCTCTGGCTCCATGGTGCACTGCGCTGTTGACCCTCCACTCCTGTCTATAGCAACAGAATATATCACAACTCGAGGCCTCTATTCAATTATTGTTTTCCCCTGAGTTTGCTCCTGGGTGAGATTTTCATACCTTGTCAATAAAATGCACGTTAAGCCATCAGCAAGCTAGGAAATACTTCATAATACATTTTGATAGTTTTTGCTTCCAGTTACTTTTTGGCACTTTTTCAATTACAAAGTGCTGACAAGTTTGTTTGTTGTTTTTGTTTTGTTTTTTAAGAGAAGATGAAAATTTTTTTCCTAGGAGAACATGCAAGAGAAAAAGATAATTGAATAAGGGCCATAGTGAGAAAGAGGGAACAATAACTTATTTACTTTTAAATCTATATTTGTCATTTTTCAAGTTTACTGTAAACTGTAAACTGCACACCGATGTAGCAGCATTACCATAATTTAATATTAAAATATTATATTTGCCTAAGTGTCATAAAGAAAACCCACCTTACAAGACATCTTTCTGCATCTAGATATTTCCTTAAACTCCAGTGTATTGTAAGGAAAAGTAATTTGGCAATATACAGGTTAAGGCAATAATTCCTCTCCCGATATTCTACAGAAATGCATCGGGCTTGACAAGTGAATGGTGGCAATGGTGATTCTTTTAAAGCCATCGAATCATATGTTATGTGTAGCTCCCGGGATGACAGGAAAACGTATTAGATATGACACAAATTGTAACAAAATTGTGCTACAACTGAAAGGCATCTGTTGAAAACTGGAAAAGATAAAGCTGAGCATGACTTGTATTTATGGCTCATACTGGAAAGAAGAGCCATAAAATGCAAAAGCAACAACAACTTACAAAGATGCTGAAATTACAGTAGATAGCCAAAATAATGAACAAAATGTGCTTAAGTGAGTTATATGGAAAATGACTGATATAAGCTTAAAATAAAGGCTCCATCTACCTTGTTATCTATGCATAAAAAGAAAAATAACATAGGGAAGTAAAGCCATTTTAAATTATGATTTTTTTTAAGAACAGTCAGATTTTGCATAAATAACTAGCATCCAAAAGATGGTTTTACTACATAATTATGGCAGCTTCAAGCAAACGCCTCAGATGAGCAACAATAGTGTTGAGCGCAAATTTTGCATTTAAATTCACAATTACAATGGAAAATCGTAATTTGACATTTTGGAAAAAAAATTTAATTAATTTAGTTCGTAATTGTATTCATAATTAAATGGCTGTCAATATTTATTGTATAACAAGTACACATTTTTAATAAATGTTAGTCCATACACACTACATAAAACAATATTCATTGCCCTTAGTTGAATTGCATTGGACATACTTTTTGCAAAAAAAAAAAAAAAAAAAAAAAGATGGAGCATACAAGAACACTTCTGCATTATAACCTTGGCATTTGCAATTCAGCTGGTGCCCGGTACCTTTCTACTTTTGCCATACATTATAACCTCTATGGTTCTTCAAGGCTAACCAAAGATGACTTGCAAAATAAACTTAAGAGAGGAGCTACAAGTGTTTATAAATCCTGGGCAGTTTAGGCCTTAGGCACAGACAAAAATAAAGTCAAGTTATACATGTGTTTGGGTTTTTGGGTTTGGGTTTTTCAGTACTTCTAGTCATACCTTGGCTACTTCCTACTCTTTCTTAATTCTTAATAATAACTTCCCCTCCTAACATAATCCCATAATCCCCCTCTAAATGACAATCCTCATCACCCCCCTGCTAACACACACACACTCACACACATACATTCACTTTTTCTCCTGAGTTTTCTGCTGTGTGATATTTACACACCTTATCAATAACTGCATTTGAAGCCACCAGCAAGCACAAAAATACTCAGAACAATTGTGACAGTACTTTTTTGCCTACTTTTTGGTTACTTTTCAATTGCAAAGTGCTGCAAAATTTCTTTAAGCAGAAGGAAAAAAATATGTCCTAGAAGAAAACATAAGAGAAAAGGTGAACTGAATAATGTCCACAGTCCTTGCTGACACAAAACCTGACCTCTTAGCATTAATACTTAAATGTTACTTCTACCCTTTTTCCTAACACAAAACCCTCTGAAAATGATTTTGACCACTCATCTTCCATTATATTAATTGCCAGCTGTAATGTTTAGGTGTCAGGACCTTGATTATTGTATAGCTGAAAATATGATATCTGCTACAGTGCATAGCTAAGAGCTGTCTACATTTAAGAGAGAGGCGCTCATGCTTGCTACACAGCCATAGCAGTTAAGGCATCTGTTTTTTTTTCACTGACCTGAAGAAGTGGGCAAGTACTCACGAAACGCGTTGTTAATTTTATGTGCTTGAATAAAAGACCGTTTTTCAATAAACTGGTTCAAATTCTTCAAGAGAGGTAAGATTCCCTCTCTGTTTATAAGATTAATAGCTTATTAGCCTATCTGTTATGCATTGGGCACCTCTACCCCTGTTTTAAGTGTCTACATTTAACATTGTCAATGGTAGGAGCCAACTGAGCCAGCATTTAAAGGCCTTACTTAAAACGGAACTGAAGTTACGTAAAAAAAAGAGATTCACTTACCTGGGGCTTTTCCCTGCCCCTGCAGCCATCCTGACCCACGCCGCTCCTTAAAGATCCTCCTGTCCCCCGCCGCAGCTCCGTTTCTTCACCATTGACTTACAAGTTGATGGCCATTGCACCTGCGTGGGCCTAGCCATAAGCATCCTCGTTCACACTCCTGTGGCCAGGAGCATCCTGCACAGGTACAGTAGAAGAAAATCTACTGCGCCTGTACAGTATGCTCCCAGAGACAGGAGCATGAACAAGGACACACGTGGCAAGGGCCATGCAGGCTGAGTTTCCATTGACTGGCAGAAGCGCCAGTACAGCGCAGGCACAGGACGGCTGCAGGGGGCTTGGAGAAGCCTCAGGTAAGTGGATCTCCTTTTTTCACATACCTTCAGTTCAGCTTTAACCTATTTTATTTCCTTGTAATGCATATGTAATGCAATCATCCTTAGTTAAACATTTTGGGTGTCTGTGAGTGTCAGAAATCACTGTATACTTGGCACTGGTGAGATAAGAAACATCCTCTCCATTTTTAATTTGTAGCTACCATATTTTTTGGATTATAAGACACACTTTTTCTCCCCACAAGTGGGGACAAACAGTCACTGTGCATCTGAATACAGTCTGAATACAGGAAGTCCTGACTTACAAACACCCAGTGAAATGAAATGCCAAACGCCCATGATGCTGGGGACTCTCTGTGCTGCTCTGAGTCTCCCTCTGTCCACCTTGTCCTTCCATCTCCCCCCCCCCACACACCTCACCATGTAGAGCAATCAGCATCGGAAGCTGAGTGTGTGTCTTAACTGGTCCATTGGTGCCAGTAGCAATCAGCGATATCTCCTCTCCATCACTGTACCCCTAATGCCAGTCACATGTAATGCCGTGATCATAAAAAGCTGGCACTAGCACAACAGTGAGGAAGATGAGATGTTCATAAAAGCTGCTGGCACCTTCAGATCAGGTGAGACACATTCTAAGCTCCCAATGCTAATTACTCTACAAGGGGGCATAGAAGAGGAGGAAATAGGGACAAACAGGGACATATGGGGACACAAAGGGGGACAGAGGATGACACATGGGACAGATGAGGACACATGGGGACACAAAGGGGCACAGAAGGGGACACAAGGGTGGAAAATAGAAAACACAGGACTACACAAAAGAGCACTGAGGAAGGCACAAGGGGGGGGGGGCAATCAAGAACACGGGACTGAAAAAAGAGGGACAGAGAAGGACACAAGGGGGATAGAGGCGGACACATGGGGACACTGGAGGACACAATCAGCAGAGTAGGACACAGGGGGACACAAGAGGTACAAGGGGGTTACAAGATGTACAAAGGGGGCATAATAATTTAGAGAGAATATCCACAAGACACCATAGACAGTAGATATATCAGGTGTAGTATACTTTTACCCTGGTTTTTATCCTCTAAACCTAGGTGTGTTTTATCATCAGGAATGTCTTATAGTCTGAAAAACACAATAAGTTTATTTAACTCCTTTCAATTCATAGGCAAAACATCATGAGACCTGTGCTTGGTCCAAACTCCAAGTCTGTGTTCAAAACATTAAAATGCAAGAAAATATAACTGATAGAAAACGTGTTTTTAAACTGTGAGCAGACAACTCAAGTTCTGTGGTGTTGTTGTTGACTTGCAGATAACTCCTTATTTTCCATGTTCAGGTAAAACTTTTCATGTTTAGCCTTTAAGTTCACAGATTCTAAAAAAAAATACAAAAAAATAAAAAATCAAACTCTGATTCATATTCAATTATTTACGGGTTTCTGTTGAAAGGGGGCTGTAAGTTACACTATTTTTTCTGTGCATTAACAATGTGAGGCAAAATGGGATGATTTGTAGAATTCCATCTTGAGAACATATATTCAAAATGGCATGGAATTTTCCCATTGTGTGATCTCCTTTCCACATGTATAAAATTTGCATTATCTTTAAAAGCTATGTCTGCATTTTCTAGCTGATAACGGTGCCTCACTTACATATACACAACAACACCCACATATAGATAAAGTCAGTTTTATTTATGGAGGACAGACTATGAGAAAGATTTATATTCTTTGAGAAAACTTTACCCCCCTACCAGCCACTACACTCAGAAGCAATCAGATCTCCCCGCATATTGGGTAGAAAGCCCTATTTTCCTTTATTGTGTGATGTTTTAAGCAGCAAATCAGTAGCAAATCTAAAACATTAAACCAGGCAGTTTGAGAAAGAAATGCCTATAAAAATAATTTGATCATACAGCGGTGAGAAAAATATTGTTCATGGGGATATTAAGACACTGCACCTCTTCTGGTGTTTTCATGAAATATCTGCTATCTGACTACTGCTCAAGATATTTGGTCTCTAGGGAAATAGAATTAATAATGTATAAATGAAACGCAACAGAAGCAAACACTAGTGCTCAACAGAAGAGGAAGAAACTACACAATATGTTACCCTGCCTCTCCTATGAAACTCATAAATACTGCATCTATTAGATTATTGCACAGACAGGAGATATTAGATGTTTATGACATCCATGGCAATACAACTCTCTAAGTAAGCTTTAAGGACACAAATAAAAAAAAATACAGTGCTAAATTAATTCATTTAAATTTGGTGTCAATCTCTTGAAACATTCAAAGGACCCCATAACTGTCAGAACATTCACAGGTCAATATTCGTTAAAAATCCTCTAGCGGTGTTAATTGACATTTGCTCCAGATTTTTAAGGTTATGTTTTTTAGCCTGCTGAAATGTATCAAATGCCAGTAATTAAAGTGAACCAAAGCGGAATTAATTTTACTCCAGCTGGCAGGTTCTGTGTTTGCGTTCTCTTTCCCTTTCATTTTTAATCATCTCCATGCACCTTGAATACTCTGCCAGACACTGGAGTCATATCCCTCTCTCTTTTCAATTTCCTTATCTGCGTTTACATTTACACAGCAATGTAAGCAAGCTTGGTGTAGGTGATATCTGTGGGATAGTAAATTAAATTGTCAGTCCAGTTTCTGAGAGCAATTCTATTATATATCTTGGTTCATCCTTCCTATGTTAACAATAGTTTTCAAAGATGTATAAACAACTATATACCATCTTGTTCATTTGTGTAAATGGGAAGATCATAATAATCACACTTTCTGGTGTTTTAGTTGATAATAATTTAGCACATATGCGTTTGGTGTAATTTATTTAAGTTTCTAGCACACCAAATTGCACTTTTATCCAGGAATTCAGTTTGCATACATCATTACCCACTTCACTCCACACACTGATTTACCCTTCCCAACAACAACATTTTTTATCTTTCAGCGCTCCTCTCGTTCATTCAGCAATAACTTTATTACTGATTATTATTATTATTATTATTGATTTATAAAGTGCAAACATATGATGTCGCCTTGTACAAAGTAAGAAACAAACATGGGATATAAAATAATACATACAATAGTATACACCATTATACAAAATATAGAGTTGGTACAAAATACAGAACTGGTAATTACAGTGACAAAGGTAACAAGAATAAAATGTGTAACAAAAGGGTGAGAGAGCCCTGCCCTTGTGAGCTTGCAATTTAAAGCAATGAGTAAGGGGGGGGGGGGGGGACAAGAGGTTCGGTAGTATACAATATTTATACCTAGAGACAGTGGGCCTGATGCTATTCCAGGTGATAAGTAGCTTGCAGATGCGAGCTACTTATCACCTTGCCATCGCACGAGGATTACCGGCAAATCCTATTGCCAGTTTCACTTGTGCGATGGACGATCGTTAGGGAGCATTACTCAGGCGAAAGCCTGAGCGGTGCTCCCTATTACCGGGCGATGGGGAGCGAGGTTTACCCTGTGGTGCTGTCCATCAGCACCACGGCCGCGCTCCCCACACATGCGCACAACCCGCCGAACATCCGCCGCCATCTTCCACCGCTGCATCTGGGCGTCTCCTTTAATAAGGAGACCCCCAGAGCTCCCCGCCGGCCGCCGCTCATCTCCGCCACCCCCCACAAAGTTGCAAAGCTACAAATTGCTTCAATTCCTTACCACCACTTTACACCCGCCGGCCGCCGCATCTCGCCGCAAGTCCCCGCTGTGTAATTATAGTGTACGAGTTACTGTAATTACACTCACTAAGAACAGAGTCCCGGCAAAGCATCTTTGAATCAGCAAATCCCCATTGGTGGTGGGCTCCCCATTGGTTCACAGGCTGAGCCATTTTCATGGTCCTGCCTGTGAACCAATGGGGAGCCCCGGCGGCTGATTCAAAGATGCTTTGCCGGGACTCTGTTCTTAGTGAGTGTAATTACAGTAACTCGTACACTGTAATTATACAGCGGGGACTTGCGGCGAGATGCGGCGGCCGGCGGGTGTAAAGCGGCGGTAAGGAATTGAAGCAATTTGTAGCTTTGCAACTTTGTGGGGGGTTGCGGAGATGAGCGGCGGCCGGCGGGGAGCTCTGGGGGTCTCCTTATTAAAGGAGACCCCCAGATGCAGCGGCGATGTCCTGCGTTAGCATGTTTAGACCTGCTTTTTGCAGGTCTAAGCTAACGCTCATGTCTGCCAGGAAGCATCGCTTCCCGGAGGCATGCAAAGTGTAATAGGATAGGGTGTAAGGAACTTGCTGGGCGATAATATCGCCCAAGCGAGTTCTTTTAGCACCCTGCCTAGGGCTAAATGCAATTGAATCAGGCGACTTTATAGTAGCCTGATTATTGGACTCACCAGTGTTTAACACTGGCGAGTCTGACAATTGCATCAGGCCCAGTGTGTTTTTAAGTTATCTAGTAGGAGTACAACTAGGCCAGAGATCAAAGGGGAAATGGCCTATGGTAGAATGTATGCTTGTTGGAAAAAGTGAGTTTTGAGGAAGCATTTAAAGATATCAAGCTTTGGAGAGTGACAGATTTGTTGTGGCAGGGGATTCCAGGGGTGAAGCGCTGGCAAAATATTGTGAATGTGAATGGGAGGAGGTGGTTCTAGAGGAGGACAAAAGGAAATCATGCCCAGTTCTGTGATTGTGGTTGGATTGGTATCTGGAAACTAGTGAGGAGATGTACATGGGAGAGAGATTGTAGCAAGTTTTATAGGTTAGGTTTGAGAGTTTGAACTGGATCCTCTGGTTAATTGGTAGCCAATGATGAGTTTGACAGAGTGGAGAAGCAGAGGAAGAGCAAGAGTAAAGATAAAGAAGTCAAGCAGCCGAGTTCAGTACATATTGGAGAGGTGCTAGTGTTAGTTGGCAGTACACAACGTAGTATGTTACAATTGTCCAAACGAGAAATTATAAGAGCATGTACTATTATTTTAGCTGTGTCCTGAGTAAGAAAAGGTTGGATGCAAGATATGTTTTTGAGTTTATAGATGACAGGAGCTGGTTAGGAAATGAATGTGAGAAATAAAAGTGAGAGGGGAGTCAAATATTACCCCTATGCACCGTGCTTTGGACACTAATTTTAGAGTGGTGTTATTAACATTTATTGTAAAATCAGGCAGAGAGATGTTCAGAGATGCTGGAAAGATGATTAGTTCTGTTTGACTCATATTACGATTTAAGAAGTGAGGTCATGAAAGAGGATATAGGAGACAAGCATTTAGAAACACCTGTGAGGAGGGAGTTAAGGTCTTGGCCCGAGAGGAACAGTTGTGTATCATCTGCATATAAGTAAGGTATTGAAAACCAAATGACTTGATTAAGTTGCCAAGACTGTGCATGTAGATGGAAAAGAGGGAGCCAAGGACAGAGTCTTGAGGTACTACCACAGACAAAGGATGAGGAGAAAGGATCTGATCTGAGTAAGAATCTGTGAAAGACCTTCCAAAGTCAAAAGTTCTGAACAATTGCTTTTAATTATTTTGAGTATTTTCCTGGCATATGTAAATAAATTGCTTTGCTTAAAATTGATCAGCATTTTCTTGTGTCTGCCTGAAGGAGGTAAGTCCACCACTACCTCCTTATTTTTACATGTTTTAGATCTTTTTATCCTTCTGGTGCCTCTGTATCCATACTAGGTTTGAATTATGGGTGTGGGAGTATATGAGGTAGGGAAATATAACTGTTTTGCGTGTTTTTGTGTGTTGGTTTTTCTACTCAGCTTAGTAGCTTTGGTCACTCGGGGTTGGCAACAGACACAATGAAAGCAGACATCAGTAAGAGATACGATGGCATCAATTACTTCTGTACCTGAGCTGTGGTACTGTGGCTGGATAGTGTAATGGTTTAGGGCTCTGCCTCTGACACAGGAGACCAGGGTTCAAATTTCGGCTCTGTCTGTTCAGTAAGCCAGCACCTATTCAGTAGGAAACCTTAGGCAAGTCTCCCTAGCGCTGCTACTGCCTATAGAGCGTGTCCTAGTGGCTGCAGCTCTGGTGCTTTGAGTCTGCCAGGAGAAAAGCGCAATATACTGTAAATGTTATTTGTCTTGTCTAGTGTCATGTCTGGGTTAGTGAAGTATGATGTTAGGAGAGGTGCCAGGGCATCAGAGACAGACTGCATGTTTAAGTTGCAGTAGTGTCTGCATATATGAGAGCGTACTTGAGCCAGTGTAAAAGGAAAAGAGGAGGCAATAGAGAAGTTTCGTAGTCATGATTAGAAAGCCAGAATGGGGCAATAGTAAAATCATACCTAAATGATCTATCTCTTTGTTGTGTATTGTTTTTCACCACAGATGGGGCTTTTGGGTATGATATTTGTTTTTAGTAATTACCTTATTTTTTATGCATTTTAAAGGGAAAAACAAGGAAGATAATAAAAAATACACTATTTCTCAGGAGCGGTGGGAGCATGCACATGCGTGCACATTGGTTCAAGTAGATTCGAGCAACGCATTGAGATCCTATTTTCAGTTAACAGCTGCAAACAGGACATTTTAATATATTCAGAATACAGCAATAGACAGAAGTACAAGTTATTAGTTATTCTCCTAACCTATTATAGTAAAAAGCGTACAACTTTATCTGGGACCTGGGTCCCTAAATGCAAATATATTAGAAATCCATAAGCAAAAATCTACATTCTAGCTGTTTTAAAATAATGAAAAGCTAAAATTGAATGCTTTACATTGTTCCTTTCCTTCAGTAAATACACTTAATAATCTTTTTTTTTTTTCCTTTATTTCTTGTTAAGTAGAAAAGCAAGCTAAGTTTTTGATAAAGTTATGATTTTGCAGATATTTTCACAAAACAATTACATTTCTCTCTCTAATTTTAGCAATTTCATGGTCAAGATTTGGCCACATCTCCTAATACTGAAAATGAAATGTCAAAAAATAAATAAATAAAATAATAATATGATAGGACCATAGTTCATAGACAAGAGGTATTCAAGTCAAAATCTAGTGAAAAAAAGTGTTTTAATGTGACAATTAAATACAGAAAATGTGACTAAGTGCCTGGTCCCACTGCATATATTTTGCTCCAATTTTCAGAATGCATGCAGTTTGCCTCTTGCAAGGAGGTTGGTATATTATTGTAAATTGCAGTACCACTAGCTGAATAAAAATGTGGATTCTTAAAACAGAAGGTATTTGCCATAATTCAGCTTTAAATGAACAACGTTGGTTTCCCATGATGCATTACTCCCAAATATGCAAATAATCTCTGTATGCCCCTGAAAGCAGGCACACACCCAGAACTGCTGGTGCACAGTGAGCTTATAGCTTATAAATTCACAGACCCACATCAATCCAACATGCATACATCCAGTTTTGGACTTTCTGTTCCTCATTGCATGGCGTGGATTGATATGGCTCTAAGGGATAAGGCTTGGACTAGTACTACAGAATGTAGTTCACAGTGACACAGAATCACTGGTCAAACAGATGGCCTTACAGGGAGCTGGAGGAAGGCAAGTTAAGTGTAAAAACTATGTTCTTAGGTAGAACCTCAAGTAGAACCTTATGTTCTATTGGTCTCAGGTTCACTTTAAGAATGTCTATTTTATGCTTTTAATCCATGGTTATTTTTAAATGAATTACAGTAACATATATTATAGAATTTAATTGGCAATCAATATGATTACTGTATATCTGGGGAAAATACTTTGTTTTTTAATTGTTAATTGTTTGTTAATTAGAGGTTACTGCCAAAGATATAATTGACACATTAAAAATAGGTTTTAAACCAATCAAAACCATAAACACAGGCTTCGTATACATTTGGCCATTCCTCATACTTCTAAGAAGTCTTTTTATTCTGTCAATTCATTTTATACATAGAAATTGGATGTACAGAATAAATCAAGAACCAGCTACCTGCTCATGTGTTGTCAAGAAAAAGGTAACCATAGACAGATGAAAAGAATTTCATGCACGCAAGCCTATAGATAACCTTGGAATCTTAAATAACATTTCCTATGTCAATGCAGTTTGCCCCCATGAGTTGGTTGTAGAATATAAAACATTTAATAGGTAGATGAAACAGCAGGCAGAGCTGCATGCAAAGTGTAACTTCATGTTTGATAGATTTCCAGGAATTCCGTCAGTACTTCATTAATAAATATAAAATGTAATTTTTTATAGAAAGCATATTAGAAATGAAAAAGCATATGAGGATGCATAACGCTATCTATTTGTTCATATTTACAGTCCCAGCGTCGCGTCACATTTCACCTTCCTGACGGGTCTCAAGAAAGCTGCAGTGACAGTGGTCTCGGAGACCACGACCCAGTGGGGAGTGGTACTATGATCGCACAACCTCTTCCTCTGGTCCAGCCGCAGGATGAATTCTATGACCAAGTCTCTCCAGACAAGCGGACTGAAGCTGATGGAAACTCTGATCCCAATTCTGGTAAGGTGATCCATTAACTAATGTCGATGCAAGTAAGTTTTGGACGTTACTGGGCTTATTAACAAATGCAAGTGGAAATACTCCTACAGCAACAATTCAGCTAATTGCTTTGGGTTGCAGGAAGTAGCACATTGCAAGTACAATGAAATCACTTATTGAATAAGTCTCACTGAAAACAAAGGTAATTTGCCTTCAGCATGCTAGTATGTGAACCTTTATATATTGTTTTACGTTGAAGTCTAATGGCTGGAATTTATTTGTGGACTGTTGTCAATGCTTAAAATCAAATAATTAATCAATTAATGGAGTATGAAAATACTAAGCAGAGTCATTTATTGAGCCTTTCATTAGACAGATGTTTGTGTACGAAAGCAGATTGCAATGATAAATAGCTTAGAATGCAGATTGTAATGATAAATAGCTTAAAATGCAGATTGTAATGATAAATAGTTAAGAGTGCAGATTGTAATGATAAAGCAAATTGTAATATTAGTGTAATAATATATTGTTTCTGGTGAAGAGCAGCAATACTTCTTTTTTTTTTTTTTTACATTTCATCATTTACGGTTTTAAAAAATATCTTTTTTAAGTTTCTACTAGTCTTTTGTTGAATACTCTGAAGAACATTTTAGGGACATTTGGTTTTATACAATCTTTAGAATAGGATGTATACATCCTGATTTTGCACAAAGGAGCTGCAAGAAACGTAAAATGGTATGGTACAAAGTGTGTAATCCATACAATTACTGCAATTAAAAATGTGCAGATTTAAATTAGGATCCAGAACTTTAACATGGTAGTTGACTTTTCCTTTTGTTCTAAATAACCACTGCCAAGACACTTAAATCATTTACATCTATTTAGGGAAACATACAGTTCTATTTACCATGAAGAGTATAGGTTTAGTCTATCCCTTGCTGTTGACATATAGAATTCTATTGTGAATGCAATCACAACAACAAAACAAGGTTACATGTGATATTAGGGTGATGGGGCCTTTGACAGTGCATGCCATCTATTACTACAGCATGGTGTATATTATGAGATAAACAACATAATTTTCATAGTATTTAGTTCTATATGAAGCCCTGTGTGGTTTAGTGTAAAAAAAAATAAAAATTAAATAATTATGAAACTATAAAGTCTAGTTTATTAAAACTAAAAAGTCTAGTTTATGAAAATGGGGATTACTGAATATCTAAAATACAGAAACTGCTTGTGCAGTCCTGCTCAAAAACAAATATTATTGGAATTATTAGTAGAGGCTAAAGAGCTGAGCACTGCATAAGAACAGGAACTTTTACATAAAAACTGGGACCATGTACAATACTAGAAACTTTAGAAACATTTCTGTTCATAAAAAGGGATATTTAATGAGGTTCACTGCAGAATCTACAGAAGGTCACACACGTCAACAACATAATTCCTCATCTGATAAGTCCTACCTTACCTGACAATATGCATGTATATCTGTATAATAAACTTTTGCTCAAAGTGGATTATTAATTCCAATGGAGGAATGACAAAAGGCTAGGTCAGCCACCTGCAAGATAAAAACTGAAGGTAAAATAGCCTGTGCATACAACAACTAGCCATTATATACATGATAAATAAAATATTTGGATTGGTGTGGCCATGTGGTGCAACAAGCATGTTCTATATGCAGTAGCAGTATGCTTACCAGCTATTGGCTTGGCAAGCACTGCACTGCAGCCATTGTCTGGACCATAGGTTCTCAAAGTGCGGTACACATACCCCAAGGGGTACTTCAGATGGTTCCAGGGGGTACTCGGGCTTGATATACTTAACCAAAAATAACACATTTATAGTTTTAGAAAATGATAAATCTTATTTAAACAACACCAAATTAGTATTTTAGCTAGTTAAAAGCAATAGTAAATGCTTGGAAATTGTTTAGAACCAATTATCATGTACTACGATTAAATATATATTTGTCAAGGGGTACTTGTGATAATGTTTACTATGCTTTGGGATACTTGGTGAGTACAGGGTTTTAAAATGGGTACATGCCAATAAAATGTTGAGAAACACTGGTCTGGACCACAGCCACTGCCAGGAATCACATAGTAAATTCCTTGAATATGCAAACAAAGTGGATACAAGTTTCATGGACACAGAGGGCCATGGCTATTTCGGGTTTGCCAAATCTGTGATTACGAGAGTTTAACTAAATCAGTCTCATTGTATAGTCATTTTCTACAGGCGATTGTTTTTTTGCTGATAATATAGGTGCAGCTTAAACAAAATATGCAATAGAATTTTTTTATTGTATCTATTTATTGTGTTAGCACTACATTGTATGCTGTAAATGGTTATTTTTCCCATAAACTTACTAGTATGAATACTTTTGTGATCAGAAAAGCATCTTGCTTGCTGATATGCCTTATCATCACATAACCGAAATGTCCAAACTTGTTGATTGATAGCTATGTCATTTTCTTCTTCCTTGAAGTTATTTTACCTTTACTACACAACAATGAGGCAAAAACAAACAAAAAAACGAAGAAAAAAAACTTTTTTTTTCTTTAGCATACCAGTAAAATCAGCACACAGGCAAAAAGCAACATTTCATTTTATTTATATTTATACTAATAAGAACCTGTCATTCTCTAATTTTTTAGTGCTAAACTGTCTAAATAGAGACATAAAATAAACTTAACTTATTTTAGATGTTGATAAAGTCATCAGTATTGTAATTGCTTTGAAAACTTCTCACATACTATATTGCTAGAATATTTTCAACAAATGTGTGTTAACTTTTTCCTGTGCCCGGTAGTAGACAGAATTCTTACAACTACAAACAAAATGAAACAGCTTCAACATTCAGCAGTTTTGTACTTTTATTTTTACTTTTTAATATAACTGGCTGCTTAGATATAGCCTTTGAAAATATGAAATTTAATGCAACTGTGCTAACTGAAGTGTAAGCTTTTTGCCAATAGTTCAATTTGCATTTAAGCTTGATGCCCTTCCAGTGTTTGTTGATCCTTCTACAGATGGTCATGCAGTAATTTACTTATTTTTTTATGTAAGACTCGCCTGCAGAATTTAATCTCTTGCTTCATACTGTGCTCTAGATTAGACAGGGTTTTTTTTTAAACTCTTCAACAATAAAAATGAGCCACTGTTTTGGTACTGAAACAAAAATTACATATTATTATTATTATTATTATTTTGCTACACATATAATAAAATTAAGTGATACAATTTAAATTGAATAATATAATCTATAATGAAACAATAAATCTGATATAACTGTCAAAACAAAGTACTACTGTTTTTCAGTCACTCTATTGACCTTCAATCATAACTATAAGTATCAGATTATAACAAAGTTCTTTGTTTTTTTTATTATTATTTTTAATAACTTTATTTCCAATCTTTTATTTCATGGCTTGTGCTAGTCCTTCTTTCAGCCCTCAATAAATCTCTCTAAAATCTCATAACATGGGTGATGTGCTAAAATGACAGGATGAATCCAATGAAACTACGGAAAGCTTAGGTCCAGGGAGCTCTGCAGACCCTTGGATGGCTCATAGAACACCATTAAAATTGTTTTAGTGCTGCCATACATCAGGGCCTTGATGTGGCACATTGATCAGGGGGGAGAATACTTTCTTTTTTAAGACAAGATGTATCTTTACAATCAGGGACTAAAGCTCTGTAAAAGCTGATGAACACATAAAAAAGGGAGTGATCATTTCTATAACACCACAATGATATGCAAACATATAATTGGTGTGTCCTGTTTTTGTTTTGTTTTGTTTTTTCCTTTTTTTGTGGCAGAACAATATTGTTTTTTTTTTGTTTTGTTTTTTTAGTATGTACAAAGTAAAGAGATCTTCATGTAGAATATCAACCACTACCTATTGCTTTCAGCAGATAAAATGTTGGAAAGAAGTATGACATTGTTTTATCTGATATGATATCTAATATGATAGTAAAATGACCATTCCAGGCCACAAACTCTCAATACAACTTACCATTGAGGAGGAGGTATTCTCTATCACAGGTTACTGATGGAGCATCTGTTTATAATGCGCAGAGCTGGGGATATGTCTAGACCTTTGTTTGTTTTGCATATAACATGCAGGTATGGGTCCTAATTGAAGCTCAGTGCAGCCATGTGACCAAGATAGCTTACCAGATAAACAATTTATTTCCAATAGCTTGGTTTTACACTTGGATGCAGGTTATTAAAAGTAATTGTTCAGTAATACAATATATACTATATATGGCATGAATGGCAAAAATAATGGCCATACCATAATTATAAATGGTAATTAATGCTCAAAATTTCAATAACTATAAGTTGTATGAAACTATAAGTAACAGGTTAACAGGGCCAGATGGGGGCCCTGGGGCAAAAGTAGCCCTACCCCAAGCAAGCACAGTCAGCCCCCAGGGATCCCACTTTACCGGACCTCCCAGGTGGTCTCCTGTTGACTGCTCCCATGGCCTCTGTAGCTGAGAGCTAAGCCTGAGATGCCTTGTAACAACTCACCTGTCCCAGCGGCTTCTCTGTTCTAATCTCCAGCCATGCTGTCTGTGTCTTCTTCATCCGGCACATGTTGTGTGTAAATAACATGCTCCAGGCAAACAGAAGATGCAGACAATGTGGGTGAAGACAGAGCTCGGAACAGAGCAGCCACCAGGACGGGTGAGTTGTTACAAGGTAGCTCAGGCTCAGCTCTCAGCTACAGGGTTCACGGGAGCAGTCGGAGGGTGACCACCTGGAGAGTCTAGCAGCATGGGGCCCCTGGAGTGGTTGAGGCTCTGAGGCAATAAACCCCTTTACCTAAATAGAAGTACCAGCCCTGCTAGTTAAACTATCAGTAAATAGTTATTATATTGGTAAGATATTCATTTCTTATCTCTGCTGCTATTGTAGTTGTTTTTTTTTTTTTTTTTTTTTGCTCTATCTTGCTATTTTTCTTATTAAATAAATCCATATACTCACACTGTATCCTATTTGAGCTGTGCATCCGTCTTGTCATCATCGTTTAGTACATAAGTATGTTTTGTTTTTAACATACAAGCATAAATGTATCAAAACAACAGGTATCCTTGAAATTGTCATCCCCTTAAGATATAATCTGGAAGGAAAATTCACCTTCTCTCAGTTTAATAAAGTCCATAACATACGTCTATTGAGATTTCGATGAGCCCATCAATACTCCATACAATATCCATGAATATATTTAAGATTGGTAATCCATCAAAATAGGCAGTGACAGTTGCAAAGGATTACTTTGTATCAATGGTAATCTCAAAAGAGCACTAAGATTCATCATTGGTTTCCATCTTCTTTACCTGAGACAATATAAATGACCCTATGGATATTAAAAGAAAGATCAGGTGTGCAAACATAATGCTTGCTTGTCTGATGTCCCTCAGGAATTTCTGCCAGATGCATTGGTTGAACTGCTTACATCTACACTGTCATTTTTTCTGGTTAGAGATGACTATTTGTGATCGTTTTGGGATAAAATGTATCAGTACAGCTGTAATATGGCATTGTCGTGTGAAGTGATAGCGCAGATTGAGTGATGAATGAGCACTGTTGTCTTTCATTGCTTTTCCTGCTGAAGGTTATGACTAACTTGCCATTTTTAGGTGTCCCATCCTCTCCATAGTACAGAGCAAGTTGTTCAGCTGTAACTGTATAGTGTGTCTTTATAGCAATCATTTATACTTTTTCATTCAAAACAATGAATAATCTCTTTGAATGACAGCTATTCACCATCACCACATGCATGAGGCTTAAATGTTCATGTTTTATGTCAAGATAAAGGTGTGGCAGGAAGGTGAATTGGGGGAAGGTGGTCAGGAAGAAGGAACAAAAATAACCAAGAATGTTTGTTCCCCAGTCAATCAGCTTCCAAATCCACCAAGATTTGTTCCCCAGTCAATCCACTTCCAAAGCCACCAAGTACACATAGTGAGTTCATTTAATATCTTCAGGCAATTTTGGTGAAGTAAAGCCAAATATGGCTCACCCTGTGCCTGCAGAAACTTTGAGCCTGTGTTGATTACTTTTCCCCCTCCAATTTGTAGCAGCTCGGGGGAAATGTATTCCCAGGCATCAGTTATTGCTGGTGGCCGAATTATCTTTTTTTTTCTGGAAAATGTTTGCAGCACTTGGCTGAAGCTCAGTACGGCCACATCAGCTATACAGTACTGGGCACCCACATTAACCACACAGTGCTGGCTCTGAAAATGATTGGCACAGCACTCTGCCAAAATCAGCTGCCTTGACACTTAGTACCACAATCCTTGGCTCACACTGATTTTGGTACTTGCTACTTTTATTTTGGTATCTGTTACATTTGTTTCAACAGTTTGAAGGATAGGTTTGGTGGTTGCGTGGTTGGGCAATCTATGCATAGCCAATGTTAAAATGACACAACATCAATGTTTTCAAGGTTGAAATAATAACTGGTTCTAGCAAATATAGTGCATGGCTTCAGAATGGGTATATATGGTGCTACATATGTGACACGCAGTGGGTATCAATATTTTCAAAGAAAAGCTAAAAATTATAGCAGTGTTCATTCAGTAACAAATATGATTGGCAGGAGTCAGGAAGCACGTTTCTTTTCACTTTAACCACTTCCTGCAAAATGGACTTATGTCTTATTTGTGCACTAATTAGAGCAAATAGGACATTTAATAAATGTCCATTCTGCCACAACACAAGTGCATGTATGCCGCGGTAGTGCGCAACCATGTACTTGCAGCAGGCACCCATACATGCATGTGTCCATTTTAACTGCTTGATGACCACAGGCTTACACCCCCCTAGTGACCAGGCCATTTTTTGCAATGCAGCACACTGCAGCTTTAACACTTTGCTGCACAGCCATAGCCGGCAATTCCATGCGCGCTGAGTGTTTCCATGGACTGCATGTGACTCTTGAAGCCCATGGGGATGCTCAGCTCACATGGAACTGCCTGTGAACACTTGATTCTTTTTTTAATCAGATTGCGGTGATACACCTTTTTGGGTCAACAGTTGATATGTGTGTATACTGTGTGCCTCTAATTTGGAATTCCGAAAATGTGTCCACATGTTTGTCCACGAATCTTGAAGAATTGTGATTGAAAAATAAAAGACAAGTTGTTCATAAAAAAAACAGTGATCCTTTCTAGTGGAACTTGTATCTAGATTTTTTCGGGTGGAACAGTACTACTTATTTTATCGTGTTCTTGATTGCCTAATATTACCGGCAGCTATGCTACAGACTTACAAGTGACACATTAACCTATGTACAATTAACTTTTTCTCCTGAGTTTCACCTAGGTGATTTTTTTAAATGTGTCAATAAAATGCCCTTTAACCACTCGAGGATCACAGTGGTAAACCCCCCTAAAGACCAGGCTATTATTTTCATAATTGAGCACTGCAGCTTTAAGGCCAAGCTGCAGGGCTGCACAACACAGCACACTAGTATTCAATCCCCTCCCACCCCCCCAGCCGGCCAATCCTGGCGATCGGCTGTCCTAGGCTTCTGCCTATGAGAGCTGATCGACGATCGCTGTCCCCAGTACAGCGCTGCTGCTGATCGCAGCACTATACATGTAAATAGATGGTGGTAAATAGATGGCACCGCTCGGAGACTGAAGGCGGGGTGGAGCTCCACTTCCCAAGCAGGAGATGCGCGCGCAGCCTGCGCGCGATCTCCTGCAAACTGCAGGTCCAGGACTTGACGCAATTGGCAGTCCTGGAGCTGCCAACGCTGCCACGCCCATTGGCGTGGAGTGGTCTTGTAGTAGTTAAGCCACCAGAATGCAAGAAGATACTCAAAATAATTTTGATATCACCTTTTCACCTACTTTTTTGGTACTTTTTTAGTTGAAAAGTGCTGAAAAGTTATTTTAAATTGAAGATGAAAAATTAACTCCCAGGAGAAAACTCAGTTGAAAAAGTGAATTGCATATAGCCAATTGACATTATATATGTGTCATTGCTGGTACAGTGAATGTAAAAGAGAAAGGCCCAAATGCAATTAACTTTTTTCCTGCGTTTTCTGCTTTTCACCAACTTTTAGGTACTTTTTTGTTCGTAAAATGATCAAAAGTTATTTTAAAGAGAAGATGAAACTTATCTCCTAGTAGAAAGTTCAGGTGGAAAAGTGAATTTCATATGGCCTAAAGGCCCATATGCAATGAACTTTTTCTCCAGCATTTTCTCCCAGGAGATATTTTTTCATCTTGTATTTAGAATAACTTTCAGCACTTTGCAATTAAAAAGTATCAACAAGTAGGTGGAAATGTACTATCAAAACTATTTGAAGTATTTTCTTGCTTGCTGGTAATTTAGAAGGCATTTTATTGACAAGTTTGAAAACATCACTTAGAAGAAAATTCAGGAAAAAAGTTAATTGCATATGGGCCAAAGGGCCTTATTCAATTAACGTTTTCTCCTGAGTTATCTCATAGGATATTTTTTTTTTCATCTTCTCTGTAAAATAACTTTTTAGTATTTTGCAGTTAAAAACATACCAAAAAGTAGGTGAAACTGTAGTATTACAATTATTTTAAGTATTTTCTTTCTTTCTGGTAGATTAAAAGACCTTTTATTAGCAAGGTGAAAAACAATGACCTAGGAGAAAAAAAAAGGAACACAGAGGTTCATATGCAATTCACTTTTTCTCCTTAGTTGATATTTTCCTCCTTGATATTTTTGAGGCCTCACCAATAAAATAAATGTTAAACCCCCAGCAAGCAACAAAATAAACAACATAATTTTGATAGTACTTTTTCTACTACTTTTGGTACTTGTTTAATTGCAAAATGCTGAAAAGTTATTTTAAAGAAAGGAGGAAAATTTATCACCTAGGAGAAAACTTTGAAGAAAAAATTGAATATTATATGGGCCAGAGAGCCCAAAATAGTGTAGCACGTCCAGGAAGCTATTGGTAGTAGTAAGGTGTATAAGAGTTTATACTCACAAACATGGGTTACCACAAAGGCAACCACTGTGTAGGCAAGTGGGGATGTTATGACCTGACCCCACTCAGGTTAAGAAGTTACTGTCTGTAGATAGGAAACAAAGGGCAACAACCCTCCACCAGGGGTGGACTTGGAAATATGAAGAGAAGCTTGAACAGGCGCCAGAATAGAGTAAAAATTAAAAAAAAAAGTTTAAAAAGGGTGGTGTGCTTACTTCCCCAACAAGTAAAACACAGACTGTGTTGATTAAAGGGACTCCGAACTCAACCTAAAAAGCAAAATAGTACTCATCCGGGGCTTTCTCCAGCCCAGTGCTGATCGGGAGGTCCCACGACGGTGTCCTGGCTCCTCACCCATGCCCCGCTCCGGAATGGCTGACCGGCGGAGCCTGGCGACGCTCTAAGGGCTTCTTCCAGTCCTTAGAGGTCACATGTTTCCCTAGCCACAGCGCCGGTCTTCACCCGGGTCCTGCTGGAAGCCTCTGTAGGATTGCCGACCCCTGTGAGTTGGGATCTGCTGCACATATGCGAGTGTTTCATGTGCAAACAAACCCGGGTCATTGGGAGCATACTGCACATCCGCAGTAGTACTGTGCAGACACAGTACACTCCCAGTGAGGTGGGTGCATGCCCGCACATGTGCAGAAGACACCAACCCTTTTCTCTCATGCGCAGAAGACCCCAACCCATCGGGGTTCAGCAATACTTGCTAGTGGGACCCAGGAGAAGACCGGAGCTGCAGCGAGGGACACATGTGACCTCTAGGGGATGGAGGAAGTCACATTTAATTAAAGCTAGTTTTTTTAATCGCCTTAGATATCCTTTCAGTTGTCATTTACCATTTTTTTAATGTTTCTAAGTCAGTGTACAGTTCACTCTTTGAGTACATTCTGAATAAATAATTGCTTTTAATAATAAAAAATAAATAATTGCTTTCATTTGAAAGTGCAGTAATGAAGCATAAGCATGACAATACTTTCAATTAAGCTTTAAATCTTCCCAAGAGATACATCTACAATATTAAACTCTTATACTAAGGATGTAGCATGGTAAAACCCAATTTTCCAGAGCAACTGTGCATACAATCAGTTACTCACCAGGCCCACTTTGTCTTAGAAAAGAAAATCTCTGAATTGTAGAAAGTGTAATGAGGAATAGATGCTTTGAGAATCAATGGTTATATTTTTGTAGTGTTAAATCCTATGTGTGTCACCATCCTATTAAAAGAGACTGCATTGAAGAGGCACAATTATATTTTCCCACTAATCTAATGAGCAAACAATGAAGAGACTAAGTAAACAACATGTCAGTTTTTAGGGTTTTCAACATAATTTTATTTTGGGGACTTCATGTGAAAGAAGAAAATGATGGGTTTACTAAAGTAACCTTACCCTGTATTGCTATGTACTAAACCTATAGGCCTATATAATGCATGTGTGGCTATAAATGAGCAGAAGAAAAAATCCTAACAGTGGATGGCGGAGGCACCTAAAAATATATAAAATAGTAAAAAAAAAATAAAAAGGACATTTATTGTTGACTTATCTCTCTCGTAGTTCATAAAACTGAAAATGCAGCAAATATAACTCAATTGAGTTTCTAAGAGTTTATTGCACAAAGTTAGGGTCAGACAACACATTTTTCAGGCATTTCCCACTTCATTAGGTGAAAAATAAAAAATGCCAGCTAGTTAGCATCAATTCAGACTTGAGTGCCTCAATAGATTAAAAGGGGTTCAAAAAAGTTAAACTCTAGTGTGCATTGCAAGTGCTAATTGTTCACATAAAGGCAATAGCTTTTAAGAAATTGTCCATAGCAACCCAAACATCATCATTGTTACCTTTATCAGAAAAGGAGAGTTAACATCTATTGTGAATTCAAAAATTGATGTCCATGTCAAGAACATCAAACAAGGTCATAATAGCAGAAACAGTCACTAAATAATATAGGCTGTGTCTAAAATAAATATCCTGCTCACCTTAAAGAGTAAAATAAAAAATCAATTCTTTATTTTTATCTGGTAAACAAGTAATAAGAATGCTAACCAGGCAATACAAAAGTTAAAAATCACTCTTATTTTTTCTTCTCCATAAAATATTATTTCCCAATTTCAGGGGTGCTCGGATACCCCTTTTAACCTCTTGAGGACTGCAGGGCTAAACCCCCCTAGTGACCAGGTAATTTTTGGTTTAAAAGGCCACTGCAGCTTTAAGGCCAAGCTGCAGGGCCGCACAACACAGCACACGAGTGATCCCCCCCCCCCCCATTTCTCCCCACCAACAGAGCTGTCTGTTGGTGGGGTCTGATCGCTCCCCCCATGTTTATTTTTTTTTTATAAATATTTGTGTTGCCGCTTTTTAAAAAAACAAACCCTCTTCCTTTAAATCCCTTCCCTCCCTCGCTCCCTCCCTCCCCACAGTCGGCCAATTATGGCGATCGGCTGTCATAGGCTTCTGCCTATGAGAGCCGATCGCTCTCTTGTCCCCCATGGGGACAGCCGTGTCACACGGCTGTCCCCAGTGCAGCGCTGCTGCTGATCGCAGCACTGCACAAAGTAAATAGACGGAGATCACGCCGTCTAACAGTCTCCCGAGCGGCAATAGCCGCTCGGAGACTGAAGGCGGGGCGGAGCTCCGCCCCCCAAGCAGGAGATGCGCGCGCAGCCTGCGCGCGATCTCCTGCAAAACAGAGCCCCAGGACTTTATGCCAATTGGCGTTAGGCGGTCCTGGGGCTGCCGCCACGGCCACGCCTGCCGGCGTGACGCGGTCGGCAAGAGGTTAAAAACCCGAAATGATCTGGATCCCGGATACCTAGATATCCGGATCCGAATCGGATGTCCAAATCCAAACTTTTTGGTATCCAAGTAAACTTGGATATGCGAACCCGATATCCTGGATATCCGGCCGGATTCGGATATTCGGATAGAAAACCGGAAGTGACCTGAAAATGGGTTAAAATGCTTCCAAAAGTCTCTTCAAATGGCAAAAAACCCTTTTGGATCTCTCTCTCTCTCTTTCTGTCTCTCTCTCTCTCTCTCTTTCTGTCTCTCTCTCTCTCTCTCTCTCTCTCTCATTTTGGCTTCTGCTCGGATATCTGAACTAACTATCCGCCCAGATTTCAGATGGGAAATCCGAGTTTGTCGGATAGTGCTATTCGGATTAAAAAAAATATCCGAATTGCTATTTAAAGTTCGGATAGTGGAAAAAGTTTGGATTATCTGGGTAGTTTGGATACCCGAATATTGGATGAACACCACTGCCCAATTTCCATGGCTCTTATTTGGTACATCTGCTGCATGAAAGAAGTTGCAGGGCATGCTGGGTTTTCTTTTTTTCTTCTTTACTTTCTCCTCAGACTTAACTAATGCAGTCTGATTGGCTGAAATTTTTTTTCCTCCTGTTTTTCCCTCCCATTCTTCTATTTCACTCTGATTGGCCAATATTTCTCAATGCACTTTCTATTGCAAAGGTGGGTGGGAGTGTCTGAAGACTGCGAGGGGGGCCGGCAATGATACACAGACAGATTAAGGAAGGAAATGTTGTCAAGATTGGTGTCAAGATAGACACAGACAAAATGGAAAATCCTAAGAAGGATTTTCTCTTTTTTTTTCTATAGAAGAATCACTAAAATCAAAATGTGGACAGTTCAATGCATATGTTATTTAAGTAGAGCAAGTATATATCTACTTATATATGTGTTGTTGTTTTTTCTGAGATAGTATGGCTGACAGTTCCACTTTAAAAATGTAGCATGGCACAAAGATAAATATCCTTTTTTTTCTGTTGCAACCATATTATTATGTTAACTAGAATCTGCGTGATTTGATGCACACTGAGAGCAAAATTCAGTATTAACAGATGGTTATTCTCTACAAACATGCAGCCAAGTAAGCAGCTTTCTATAGGCATAATCCACAGGTTCCTGCTTCCAAAGAAATGTGAAGGACAATTACACTTATTAAGTGTAGTTATTAAAATGTAGGTCTTTTAAATGTAGGTCTTTTAGATGCCCCACCCTTTCAAGCACTGTGGGCAGCTATCTGAAATGCCATATATTTTTTAACATACGGACCCTCCTCTCTACTACTGATTCACAAAGCGGTGCTAACTGTTAGCACGCCTGTGAAAACCCCCTTAGCACGTCTAAACGAGCTTTTTACGCTCAAAACTTTATGCGCACAAAACTTTATGCTCGTAAAACTTTACGCGAGCACTGCAGGGCACTCCGCGCAAAGTGCTCATTAAAGCCTATGGGACTTAGCGCATGCATAGGACGTAAAACTTTGCGCGCGATACTTAGCGCGCGATCTGATTGAGAAAACCGGTGCTAACCTACTTAGCACCCTGGTTAGCGTGCCTAAAGACTTTAGACGTGCTAAGTAGGTTAGCACCGCATAGTGAATCAAGCCCTTAGTCTACTAGTCCTGCAGAGAGGAGACTGGCTATTAATAGAAATGAGCAGAGAAGGTGCCTTTTTTATTCCTAGGAACCACTTAGGAGCTGGTGGTATTGGTAGTGTTGTAAGTAAATAAATTATGTCCTGGGTTATCAGATTACTAAACCGCCAGTGTCTAGAGGCAAAGAGCAAGAGGGAGTGCATGCTCGGAATCTAAGGAGGAGAACATGCAGGAACCTAAAGGGGGAATTTTTTCTTTAGTAAATGTATTTGGTAGCTACAGTAATCTGTACGATAAGGTACTTTTACCTTAACCACTTGCCGACCGCACACTCATAACGTGCGTCGGCAAAGTGGCAGCTGCAGGACCAGCGACGCAGTACTGCGTCGCCAGCTGCAGCCTAATTAATCAGGAAGCAGCCGCTCGTACGAGCGGCTGCTTCCTGTCAAATCACGGCGGGGGGCTCCGTGAATAGCCTGCGGGCCGCCGATGGCGGCTCGCAGGCTAGATGTAAACACAAGCGGAAATAATCCGCTTTGTTTACATTTGTACGGCGCTGCTGCACAGCAGCGCCGTAAGGCAGATCGGCGATCCCCGGCCAATCAGCGGCCGGGGATCGCCGCCATGTGACAGGGGACGTCCTGTCACTGGCTGCACAGGACGGATAGCCGTCCTGTGCAGCCCCGATCACCGGGGGAGGCAGCAGGTAGGAGAGGGAGGGGGGAATTTCGCCGCGGAGGGGGGCTTTGAGGTGCCCCCCCCGCCACCCACAGCAGGCAGGAGAGATCAGACCCCCCCAGCACATCATCCCCATAGGGGGGAAAAAGGGGGGCAATCTGATCTCCCTGCCTGCACCCTGATCTGTGCTGGGGGCTGCAGAGCCCACCCAGCACAGATCAATCAAACCAGCGCTGGTCCTTAAGGGGGGGTAAAGGGTGGGTCCTCAAGTGGTTAAAGGACAGCTATCAATAAAAATGTTTTTAAACTGGGATGGGAGGAACTTGTCCAGTTGTTCTTAAAGAGAAACTCCGACCAAGAATTTGACTTTATCCCAATCAGTAGCTGATACCCCTTTTTACATGAGAAATCTATTCCTTTTCACAAACAAACAATCAGGGGGCGCTGTATGGCTGATATTGTGGTGAAACCCCTCCCACAAGAAACTATGAGAACCGTGGTACTCCTGGCAGTTTACTGTCTGTGAACCTTGTTGCATTGTGGGAAACAGCTGTTTACAGCGGTTTCTAACTGCCAAAAATGCATGCAGCAGCTACCTGCCAACAGTAAAACTTTCACCATGTAATAACTGTCAGAATGTAAATCAGGGATTTAAAAGATTTTACAATGGGCAAACACTGACTATTTCCTTTATACATAATTATTGTAAAAATGTAGCACTTACACAAAGTAACACAATGGTTTGATGTCTGGAGAGAGAAAGAAAATATATATGCTGTATATTTGCCAAGTAGCCTCAATGTGTCTCCAGGACACCCTAGTGATATGTTATGTTGATAGATAATAGGGGTATGATGATGCATTATATCTCATTAACAGGCCTTCAGAAGTAAACCTTGGGTCATTTTCTGGGCTAGCCATTCTGGAAAATTATCAAATTTTTATAGATTGTTGGCTAATCAGTGGCTAATTTAAAGTGTACCTGAGATGAGAAGCGTCTCAGGTACCATACTTACCTGGGGCTTCGGCCAGGCTTCTGCACTATTGTGGGTGACAGGAGCCCCCCAGGGAGACAGCAAGGGACAAGTGGCCTCAAGGGGCTTAAGGAAACCACAGGTAAGTATGGAACCTGAGACGCTTCTTGTCTCAGGTTCTCTTTAACTCATTTAGCCCTGAAAGAGTTGCTGTATAGATTAAATGCCGATTTTAGTTTCTTACAATAGCCCATACCTCAAATAATTCTGAAATGAATAGAATGTAGAAGGTTGCATTGCTAATTCTTTTTTTGACCTTTGAACTAATACTCCAATTTATTTTTCTCATTGAGCCAGAATGTGTTTATTAAATGTTTTAATTTCACCGCTGGTGGCATGTAGTTTTTAAGTCAGAGACTACTAAGGCAAAAGATCAACAGGGCAACCAGATAACAGTTTATTAAACAAACAAACAAAAAATCTAAACAGTTTACATTAGTGATCTTTTTACGTTTTTAAATTAACAATAATGATCCAATCAAAAGACACATAACTAAGGCAATTTATGAAAAATAGGACATTTGCTTAAAGCTGACAGGCTGGGGACGCAAGTGATTCTTTTTGAATCAGGATGATACCATTTATTGGCTAACTTAGAGATGGATAAACAGTGAGCTTTCGACTTATAAAAAGCCTTTGTCGGACTGGTTCCTGCCCAGAACTGAAAAACACAGCTTATATACACTGACATACAGAGGAGAAACATTCTTTAGCAAACATAAATGTAATTAGATGCCTTAACTGTTACTGAGGAGGCTTTCCCAGGCATCCTATCTAAATTGATAAGATCAATAGAATCCTCAACATGACATAAAGCAGACTCTGGTGATGAAGAGACATCGTAAATTCCGAATTCAAATGGTAACTGGCCTGGTTACATACACCATTAATTCTAAGCTTAAGAGAATTGTAGCATTTAAAGCCAGCACCTGAAGGCAAATAAAATGAATAGTGACAGTGAATTCCATCTTACACAGCATATGGCACAAAAATGAATGAAAAGATAGAAAAATTAAAATTAAAAGAACTGTGGCATTTAAAACCCATCGTACCAGCACAAGAAGTTGGAGTCCTTGTTTAAACCATCTTGTACAGTTTTGAACCAATGTATAAACTTAGTTTCTTGTGTTAGTCTCATGTTTCCCGATTTGAAGCCACCCATTAATACAGTGACGCGAAAATCGCTTAAACTGTGTCCAGGTAAACAAAAGTGTGTTGGTATTGGGAGATCAGTATATTTTGTAATATCCTTTTTCCTGCTGTTAATAGTGGATCTGTGGTGTGTCATGCGATCCCGCAGTGGTTGACTTGTTTCTCCCACATAAATTCCTTTGGGGCATTTTGCACACATGATTAGGTATACCACATTAGATGAGTCGCAGGAAAATGTGCCTTGTACTTTGTATTCCTGTTGTGTACCCGGTATTAGTATCCTGTCAGTGGAATGGATGTATTCACAGGTCCCACATGTTTTCCCTCGGCAGGGGAATGTTCCATTCATAAAACATGGAATTTACTATTGCTGGCATCTTTGGTGAAATTGGGTCTTATTTTGCTGTAATGCAGATCCTTTTGATATCAGTCTTTGGAGCTGGGGCAAGTATACAAATATAGAAAGTCAGTGGAAAATCAAAGTACATAATCTGTATGTATACTTACTGTTTTTTTAGTCAGGATATCCACTCTACAACCAGGAAACCAGCTTTTTAATTTCCTAGCAATCGCAGCCTCCATATGTATCTTATGATGACTCTACCTGATGGAAGAATATGGCCATTTTTGTTTTACTGTAACTTTTTCAAAAATGTTACATTTCAGCACAGATAAGAATATGCGCAAAGTATATGGGCATGCATGGGAGTGAAAACAAATTTTCACTAAATGTATGGAAGTGAATGGGCAAGAGAAAACACCTCTTCATAAAAAAAGTGTGTGTCCTTTGAAAAAGTTTTTTGCATAACCATAGCAAAAAATGTAAATTTTGTCACAAAAACTACTATGGCAAAATTTTGAGCACATCTTCTTGGATGTGTTAATAACTAGAGCACCCTCAAAGTCCACCTCAAAAGCTTTGGAACTAGAGCCATCTTTCATGCTGCCCCTACACTTTGGAACTCCCTGTCACACACAATCAGGATATAGCTATCCCTTGAAGCATTTAAAGGATACCTAAGGTGACATGTGACATTCTTTCTTTGCCTGAAAGAGTTAAACATCCGGTATGGAAGTGGCTAACTCAGTCCTGACTCAAACAGGAAGTTACTAAAGTGTGACCCTCACTGATAAGAGATTACAACTACAGTATAAAACACTTTCCTAGTAGAAAATGGCTTCTGAGAGCAGGAAAGAGATAAAAAGGTTCAATAGTTCATAGATTTTAACTCTGGCATACTTCAATGAATGTGCCATTGAGTAAAAACAATAAAACTGTAAAAAAGTAAAAAGTAGATATACTGTAAACATAAACTAAAACTGTGGAATATCTTAAAATGGCATTTTTAGGACAAGGAAGATAGATACAAGCATTTATTTCATCAGTTTATCTCAGGTGCCCTTTAAAGGACTTACAAGCCCAAATAAAAAAAAAAAAGCTGTGTACCTGTATGATTTTTGAAGGCACGGGGGACGCCATCCACGCCCTTCATGCAGTTCCGCCGGATCACCGCTGCTTAATGTCCCCCCGGCCGGATCCCGACCCCACAGCCTGGGTGTCGGGCTCTCTTGCCTCCTCAAAAATGGCCGCCGGAGGAAGCCGCGGCTGCGAAGTCCGCACAGACGCGAGTGCGGCTGCGCAGCAGCTCTAGGGTCTCCCCTCCGATCCACGCTGCAGGAGACAGCCTGTAGCATGGATTGGGGGAGGCCCCAGAGTTGTGCAGCTGCATCTGTGCGGACTGCGCAGCCGTGGCCTCCTCCGGCGGCCATTTTTGAGGAGGCAAGAGAGTCTGACCCAGGCTGTGGGGTGGGGTTGGGATTCGGCCGGGGGGAACATTAAGCAGCGGGGACCTGGCGGAACTGCATGGAGGGAGCGGATTGCGTCCTCCATGCCTTCAAAAAGCATACAGGTACACAACTTTTTTTTTACATTTGGGCTCGTAATTCCTTTAAGTCCAAATTGAAAAGACACTTGCTTAGTCTGAACACCTGACTATTTTCTCTTAAACACAATTCACCCTGCAACTATGTATTGATCTGAGAAGTGCTGCAAACCTCTTGTTTCTTTTCTTATGTATTGATCTGAGACATACAGTATCCATGCACTTTGAGTCCTCTGAGAGAAAAATGTTATTGTATTATCCTATTATATTGGACTAATGCCTACTGGATTTTACCTATATCTTGGTGTGCTGCAGGCTCTTGTAAATACCTTCACACAGAGGCGGGACAAGGTCCTCCAGCACCCAAGGCTGAGACACCAAAGTGCGCCCTTCCATCCCTCCCACCCCAGCCATCACACACTGATTGCTATTAGACTAAGAGGGCCACAGGGCCACAACCTCCCCAACACCTTAATATCTAGTTATCTGGCTTGCAGTCACTGCTATGTATCCCCTTTTCATATTTCTTTTTGCTTCAAACACAATTAGGAATGACAGCTGAATGAATTGTGCGCCCCCTCCTACACTGCGCCCTGAGGCTGGAGCCTCTCCAGCCTATGCCTCGGCCCGGCCCTTCACACAGGGGTCTAGTCCTGGGAAGATAAGTGAGTGGACTCACTTGGAGAACTCCTGCGCCACGCGTCGCGCCAAAAATGGGCGTGGTCAAGCACACTGTGGGCGAGGACATGGGTGGGACTAAATGTACATGACCTTAGCAGTGATGTAAAAGGTCCGCCGAGGAAGTTTGAGCTCTGCCGTAGTGTATTCCCCAAAAATAGATTTAATCTGACAGCATTTCACCAAAAAGACACATAATCTGGTAGAAGTTCCTCCAAAATACAGATAATATGGAAGTGGTTCCCCCAAAATAGACAATGTGGCAGCAGCAGTTCCACCAACATACACATAATTTGGAAGCAGTTCCCCAAAATACGCGAAACCTGGCAGCGGATCACCCAAAATACACGTAACACCCAAAGGACATATAATCTGGCAGTAGTGGTCCCCCAAACATACACAATCTGGCAGCAGTTCCCCAAAATACACGTAATCTGGCAGCAGCCATTCCCCTAACATACACATAATCTGGCAGCTGTTCCCCAAAATACATAACAGCGGTTCCACAAAAATGCAGATAATCTGACAGCAGTTCCCCCAAAATAGATACCCCCAGGTAGCCAGGTCTATAGGTGTCCCCAGTATAAGTAGCCATGAGTATAGTAGTCCCCAGTATATGTAGCCAGAAGTATAGTTGCCTAGTGTATGTAGCCAAGGGTATATGTGTCCAGTATATGTAGCCAGTGGGATATGTCCCCTGTATATGTAGTCAGGGGTATATGTGCCCAGTATATATAGCCAGGGGTATATGTGCCCAGTATATGTAGGCAGGGGTATATGTGCCCAGTATATGTCGCCAGGGGTATATATGCCCAGTACATGTAGCCAGGGGTATTTATGCCCAGTATATGTTGCCAGGGGTATATATGCCCAGTATATGTAGCCAGGGGTATATATGCCCAGTATATGTAGGCAGGGGTATATGTACCCAGTATATGTAGCCAGGGGTATATATGCCCAGTATATGTAGGCAGGTGTATATGTCCCCAGTATATGTAGGCAGGTGTATATGTCCCCAGTATATGTAGGCAGGGGTATATGTGCCCAGTATATGTAGGCATGTGTATATGTCCCCAGTATATGTAGGCAGGGGTATATGTGCCCAGTATATGTAGCCAGGGGTATATATGCCCAGTATATGTAGCCAGGGGTATAAATGCCCAGTATATGTAGCCAGGGGTATATGTGCCCAGTATATGTAGCCAGGGGTATATATGCCCAGTATATGTAGCCAGGGGTATATATGCCCAGTATATGTAGCCAGGGGTATATGTGCCCAGTATATGTAGGCACGGGTATATGTGCCCAGTATATGTAGCCAGGGGTATATATGCCCAGTATATGTAGGCAGGGGTATATGTCCCCAGTATATGTAGGCAGGTGTATATGTCCCCAGTATATGTAGGCAGGGGTATATGTGCCCAGGTAGCCAGAGGTATATGTCCCCAGTATATGTAGGCAGGGGTGTATGTGCCCAGGTAGCCAGGTGTGCCCCCACCCGGAGGGAGCAGAGCAGAGAAGGAGAGCTATGGGACAGCGGGGATGGGCGGACATCTCCCCCCCATCCCTCACCTTCGTGCTCCCCTTCCTGCCTCTCCCCTCCAGTGTTGTGAAGTGTCGGGCCTGGCGGCGAAAGTGGGCGGAGACTTACCTCATTCCAGCCGCAAGGGACGCTCCGCTCTGTGTGCGGCTAGTCTGGTCTTCTAGCCGCACACAGAGCGGAGCGTCTCATGCGACAGGAACACGGAAAGTCTCTGCCCACTTTCGCCGCCGGACCCGACATTTCAAAACGCTGGAGGGGAGAGGCAGGAAGGGGAGCACGAAGGTGAGGGATGGGGGGGGGAGATGTCCGCCCATCCCCGCTGTCCTCATAGCTCGCCTTCTCTGCTCTGCTCCCCTCCACACAAGCCAGGTGGGTGGACGCCGTTCACCCGCGTCCATGCAGGATTCGACCCCTGCCTTCACACCCCTAACCAAGAGATCCAACAAGACTTTAGAAGAAAAGACACCAGTTACAAATGTTGTAAAAAACATGTACCTCATTAGGGATTTTACCCCTAATATCTGACACATTACCAGGTTTTCTGGTCAACACAAACTCTCACCTTCAGTCTAGTTATTTTGCACCTTAGTAACAGTGTTGATTACAAATTTTAACCCAAAAAATGTTTGCATTGAAAATGCTATTTTTGATTTCAAGAAATTTCAGCAAACATGCATAATATGTGTTGCAAAACGATCAAAGAAAAGGTATTTGTGAAAATTTGCAAAAATATAAAAAAGTTATTTTTACTTTACTTTATCAAAACTTTGTGAAAAAAGTGGAATTGATTATTTTTTTTAGCACGAAAATAAAATGATTTTCAATGGCATTTTCACTTAAAACTCAAATCTGATGTCTGTCTCAGAACTGAACATCTTAAATACAGGGAGGGAGTAAATATTTCTCCAAAGGGGCGAAAATAGCTGTCCTGCTATCCTACAGTGTCCTTTAGAAAAAGAAAAAACATGACTACCTTCCAATTTTAACTATTTCTGGACCATGATATTTGTATTTTAAGCCATATTTGGGACCAGTTATCCCTACCAGGGTGCAGATTTCAATGACCATGCTGCGTGATCCTGCCGATATCATTCATTATGCCGCTCTCCTGTTGCTGCAGCCCACTCACTCTCGCTTTCAACAGTCATTGTCATGTCAATATGACAACTCTGTTTAAGTCAAAAGTTACCCACATCCTAGGCATTTACTTAGCTGCCTTTAAAAGAATCATGACCCATTTCCGCTACTATGGAATGTGCAGTGTAATTCTCAGCATGTGATTTGAGCATGGAAACGCTGCTTATTCCATCAATAGGCTTGCTGCTTGAATCCCATATCAGTGTGATTCAGACGGTATTTTGCAGTTTACCGCTCATCATACATAATGCCCAGCTGACGTGTATGACTTGGATACGGATATGGAACCCCAGTGGAAAGAGGCCCTGAAGTGTATTGTTTGTAATCTACAATTGATCATTTCTAGAGTTAGTTTTAATGAGTACGTTCCTCCTGTCACTCACTTTCTCCTAGGTAATATTTTCACAACTTGTTAATAAAATGCCTAGTGGTATTGGGTCACCCCAAGTTGCTGGGGTACTCTGTATCAGTGTTCCCCAACTCTGTCCTCAAGGACCACCAAGAGTGCATGTTTTGTGGAAATCCACAAAAGTAGTAATCAACTCTGCTGCAACACTAATTACTCCACCTGTGCATGTTTGTGGTTTCCTGAAAAACATGCACTGTTGGTGGGCCTTGAGGACAGGGTTGGGGAACTATGCTCTGTATTACACCACCTGTAAGCAAGAAAATACTCTGAATAATTTTGAGTACTTTTTCACAAACTTATTGTTACTTTTTCAATTGCAAATTGCTGAAAAGTGATTTTAAAGAGAAAATGAAAAAAATTATCTCTTAGGAGAAAAGTGAATTGCATATGGGCCAATGTGTCAGTAGCCCCAACAGCTCCTCAAGTAGTTTGCAAACTATTTTAAAGTCTTTATGCTTCTGATGTGAGCTGCCAGCACGATATGATCAACTGGCGATATGCATCAGCAACAGGCAATAAGTGCATAACTTATTAATTTATGTGTTATGCAAACAGTGAAAACTTGCATTATGCACACAACTTCCAACAACCATTGACCAGTCAGCCAATAATGCATTGCATGTTATGCATGCAACATATATATCTGTGCATATCACCATCAATGTATAGCCTTTGTGCATAATGCGAGCTACACTACCTGCAAAAAGCACATTATACACTTGGGGCTTGATTCACTAAACTGTGATAACTTATATCACAGCTGCGCTATCATTTTTGTGCATAATTTCACGTTTTCACGCTCAATCACAAATTTTAGCACACAATTGTGAATTTGAGCCTGCGATTGCGCATGGAGATTCACAATTGCGCCTGAAAACGCAAAACTACACGTGAAAATGCTAGCGCGCCAGTGATATGAGTTATCATAGCTGAGTGAATCAAGCCCTTTGCGTAATAACTGGTCAGCTTTATGTGCACTGTCAGCGGTATCTCCTAATAAATATGATTTCAAGTGGGATCTGTCTTTTATGCACATATATAAGAACTCCGTTACGCAAGGGAGTCTATGCTTGTTGTGTTTGTTCATTAAATTACAGCAGCAAAACAATGATCCAAAGTTGGATATTTGTGTGTGGAAAAAGTATGTGAAACATTAATGTGCCCGCTATTGTGCTGCAATTATAGCAATTTAATATGTCTAGTACCTTATGGTGAAGCCATTTGCGTGTGGTCCGGTATTAGTCATGGAAAGAATCTGAAGACATAACAACAAAAGTTGTTTAGGTGATACCAGGGGTGCTCGGATACCCCTTTTTAAAATCCGAATTGATCCGGATCCAGATACCCAGATATCCGGATCGGATATCAGAATGTTCAGATATCCGCGTTCATGCGGATATCCGAATGCATTATCCGGGCTATCCGGGCGGATTCGGATATCCAGATAGAAAATCCGGAAGTGCTCTTTAAATTGCTTTAAAAACTATTTTAAGGGTAAATGAGGCATATAGCATCATTCTTTTTAAAAGGGAATACTAATTGATGATGTGGGGACTTAAAATCCCCCCCCCCAAAAAAAAATGTAACATTAGGCCGAGGTTCCAGACAGCGGTCGTGCAGCCTGTGGCACCCTGGCCTGGCGGTGGGAGCTGCACAGGCAGCAGGAGCAGGGCAATGCAGCAGCAGGTGTAACATGTGCCAGGAGCATGCCGGACATGGCTCGTGTCACTTGACACGTGGCACTTGGCGCATGTCACTTGGCACTTGCCACTTGTCACGTGGCACTTGGCAAATGTCACGTGACAAGTGGCATGTGACATGTGACACGTGGCAAGTGCCACGTGACACGTGCCAAGTGCCACATGAAACATGCCAAGTGACAGTCAGACAGCAGAGGAGAAGACACTAGTGCATACTAACTGTCACACTGGCACTGCTCACAGCACAGCAGTTATGTAGAAAGCTAACACAGTAGTACTACTACTCTAACAACTACTAGCACACTGACTGCAGTATTACAGTACTAACTACACAATAACACAGTAATCCTCCTATCCCCTAATTCCTAACCTAACCTATACCTAAGGCCAGCAGGCAGCAGCTGGTCTGGTCTGTGCACAGGACACACACAGACACATAGCAGCTGCCTGTAGCACACATTGACTGTCATACAATGACATCAATCAAGCTAATTAACGATTTAACAATAGTGCAGTGATAGTTAAGGGGTTAATCACTGAACAGCTTATCACTGTGTACAGCTCTTGGCCCAGCAGCACTGGAGCACACACTCTGACTGTCACACTATGGCATCAATCAAGCTAATTAACGATTTAACAATAGTGTAGTGATAGTAGTGAAGGGGTTAATTACTGAACCGCTTATCACTGTGTACAGCCCTTAGCCCAGCAGCACTGGAGCACACAATCTGACTGTCACACTATGACATCAATCAAGCTAATTAACGATTTAACAATAGTGTAGTGATAGTAGTGAAGGGGTTAATCACTGAACAGCTTTAGGTTTATAACTGTGTATAGCCTTTCCCTTCCTAGGCCACCAGCACTGGAGCATGTCTCTCAGTGAGCATTCAGCAAGCTAAGACGATATGTCTCATCCTGGCAGCCCTCCTTATTATACAGGGAGACTGGCCAGTGTTCCTTTCTCTGATTGGGTGCCAGGGTTTAGTCTGATTGGCTCAATGAAGTCAGGTGGGGCTGGCCAGGGTTCCCCTCTGTGATTGGTTTCTAGGGCTTCTGCTGGGAGCCCTCTGATTGGCTCCAGGACGTTATCTCCTTATTTGCAGTATTTCAGATCCGGATATCCGCAATATCCGCGGATATCCAGGTTATGCGGCCAAATATCCGCATATTTCTAAAGAAATCCGGAATCTGGATAGTGCAAAAATGTTCGGATATCTGGATTACCCGGATATCTGGAATCCGGATGAGCAACACTGGGTGATACTTTTAATTAAAGTTTGTGTATGCCTGTGGTTAGGTGCTGACAACAAATAATAAATTTGATTAGTGTGTGTGTGTGTCTCTACCTATTGTAAAGAGCCTTTAGAATGAATAGATCTAGGCTCGTACACATATCAGATTTTTGCAAATGACCCGTTGTTTGGACATCCAAACTGAATCAGCGGAGCGACAGACTGCACACATGCCCGATTTGACGTCCAAACAACTGGTCGTTTGCGAAGAACTGACGTATGTATGTACCTTAAGCTCTGATGAGATCCTTTACACTTCAAAAAAAGAGGAAGACTGTACATGAGGTCAGACTGCGGTATACCCTACAAAATCATATATAAAGCTTCTGTGTGTGATAATACTTTGTATGGTTCTGATGCAGTTCTGAAACATTGATGAAGAAGAACCTAACGTTTATTGGTGGACTTTGACACTTTAACTTGCCTGCTCCAGTCCTTTTACAACACTTATATAGGATTATGGGCATACATTTATTGTACTTCAACCT
This sequence comes from Hyperolius riggenbachi, assembly GCF_040937935.1. Lineage (NCBI taxonomy): Eukaryota > Metazoa > Chordata > Amphibia > Anura > Hyperoliidae > Hyperolius > Hyperolius riggenbachi. The sequence goes on along the minus strand of NC_090647.1, from coordinate 175,126,176 downwards.
TTCTGTGATGGATCAGCTTGTGTTTAGGATCTTTTACTTGTTACATTACTCACCTTTGCTTAAAAAATATTTCACAAAGGGATACTATGACTTTTCTGCAGCATTTTGCGATGCAATTTAGATTTTATAGTTCCATCACTGATGTCCAGCAATCCCGGTCCTGCAGGAAAATCAGGCCCAAGCTATGATACTGCCAGTCTGCCACCACCAAGTTTCACGGTTGCAATACAGTCTTTTTTATTTGAATGTAGTGCTTTTTTTTTAGCAAACAATAATACATGTCACGCAAGCCTTAAAGTTCATTTTTTTTCTTAATCTGTCAGCAGCAGAACATTTTCCCAATAGCCTCTTAGTTTATCCATATGATCTTTTGGATACTGCAGGTAGGCAGCATTATTGTTTTATTCATAGTGGCTTTTTATTTACAGCCTGGAATGCACACCATAGTTTAATTTGTCAGTGTACACAAGTTTGTAGAAGTTCCTTATACATTCATCTGAGATTTATTGAGGTCTCCACAGGGATGAATTGCCTTGCTTTTAAAGAGACATTATTGTCACATATAGTAAAATGCAGTAAATTATTCCAGATACCAACGTTTATGTGTTTTTCCTGGTTTCAGCATCAGAAACACTTCCTTTATCTGTTTATTGCTGTATATTGGTATGTAGCCCTACCCTCCCAGTGATGTTTAGCCTAGGCTGTTTAGCTATGTGGAATTCTCCTTCCAGAACATTCACAGAGACCAGGCATTATTTTCACTGGGTTCAGATTTCTCAGAGACAAACATTCTGCAGAGCTGCACCTGACAGGACTAAAGATGTTGCCACCTGTGATACATTTTCAGAATGTGAATCAGGGTGAGAAAGGATTTTACAATGGGCAGACACTAACTAAATTATTTATAATTTAATATTGTAAAAAAAAGAGCAATTGTATTCATAACATTATTTTCACGATCTTTCTTCCTTAAAGGGAACCTAAACTGAGAAGGATATGGATTTTTCCTTTTAAAATAATACCAGTTGACTGACTCTCCTGCTGATCCTGTGTCTCTAATACTTTTAGCCACAGCCCCTCAACAAGCATGCAGATCAAATGCTCTGACTGAAGTCAGACTGGATTAGCTGCAGGCTTGTTTCAGGAGTGTGATTCAGCCACTACTGCAACCAAAGAGATCAGCAGGACCAGAGCCGGGACAAGGTCCTCCAGCACCCAAGGCTGAGACACCAAAGTGCGCCCCTTCATCCCTGCCACCCCAGCTGTCACACACTGATTGCTATTAGACTAAGAGGTGCCCCAGGGCCCACAACCTCCCCAACACCTTAATATCTAGCTATCTTGCTTGCAGTCACTTCCATGTATCTCCTTTTCTTATTTCTTTCTGCTTCAAACACAATTAGGAATGACAGCTGAATGAATTGTGCGCCCCCTCCTACACTGCACCCTGAGGCTGGAGCCTCTCCAGCCTATGCCTCGGCCCGGCCCTGAGCAGGACTGACAAGCAACTGGTATTGTTTAAAAGGAAACCTTCATGTCCCTCTTAGTTAAGGTTCCATTTAACTTTTAACTGGTTATGATTTGCCCTCCAAATAATAAAAAAAATAATAGTAATCTGATACATAGCTTTCACCATGTACAGATATTTCACATTAAACCCTTTTTCACAACACACAAATGAACAAAGTGCATTTCCTGTATTAGGAAGATCTGTACAATATGTAAGGTCACATATATGCAGGCCTATAATAACTGGGTACTACAGAAGTATAGTTTTACTACATTATAAAATATCTTGGACAAGAACAAGTGGAATGAAAAAGGGAAGAAACACGAAAAAATAAAAATAAAAAAAGGATGTATTATAGACTTTTATAAACCAGCTGTGTTCCTTTTTTATTTAAAATATTTTAGGCTATGTACATTTATTTGATTTTCTATAGGTATTCTTTAACATGTTGAGAGACAAGCAATTTCTGACGTACATGTGTTAAATAACTGAAAGCATGTCTGGAAATTACAGCTGTATATTGCATGGACCTCGAACAAGAGAGAAGCTGAAATAAAAGTGTTTTGATTTCTGAAGGCAAGTGCTTCCATATATGGTGGTAGTACTCCTCCTAGTGGTAAACATGATTAATGCATCAGCTCCTTATTCCTCAAAAAAGCTCTGTTGGTTGCATATTACTTTAGCTGGAAGCAATGGATATGATTCATTCTTTATCATGGATTAAAAGAACTAAAATACATTTAATTGTAGTACAGTTTATACCCAAGGGAACGCATCCTGCTTTGTATTCCAGTTTGCAAACTACAATAAAGACACAGATATGCATGGATAACAAAAATAAACTTTAAAGTGAATGTTTTAATATTGCAACATCACATTGGATGTTGATGAATAGATCATGTGGATGGTGGATGAGGTGATAGTGCCCATCATTACATATAATTTGAATAATTTTGTGTCGGTGCCCTGCGATAAGGGCCTGTATATAAGTACAATTTCTGATTTTAATCTGTGTATTTTACAGGGAAATGTACCTGATGATAAAAAGAAGAGTTAAACTTACCTGGGGCTTCTACCAGCCACCTGCAGATGTCCTGTGCCCGTGCTGGGACATACCGATCCGCTGATCCCCTGCAGCAAGCTAGTTTCCTTTCTGGCTACTGGACAGTCGGTGGCCACTGCGTCTGCGTGGCCCTGCCTGCGCACATCCTCGATCATGCTCTCGTTGCCAGGAGCATCCTATGCATGAACAAGATGGCGATGGGAGCATGATCGAGGTGGTGGGCGGCCAGGGCCACGCAGGCACACTGGCCATTCAGCAGAAACGAAACTAGCTTGCTGTGGGGGAACGGAGGATCAGTTTGTCCTGGCGCGGGCACAGGACATCTGCAGGGGGCCAGTAGAAGCCCCAGGAAATGTAAACTCTTTTTTTTTTTTAAATCATCAGTTAAGGTTCCCTTTAAGCAATAGAGAGAAAATAAAAGGCTAAAGTCTTTTATTAAATGGTGTACACTTAGATTGCTTTTCTCTGATTCACTATGGTTGTTTTGGATACATATGAAGGTAACAAGAGAGGTGGATTTTTATAGTTGGCATAGTGGCGACACTCATGTGCTTAGCTCTTATAACCTGAGTCTGTTATCATTCCGGTAAGCAGACACTTTGATGGATGATTGGTGGATGTATAGACAGAAAGTAGTGCTGAAGTTTTGTATACAAGTAAATCAGCGGGTCTTTTCTGAGGACTGATTATTTGCAGCTGATGGACTGGTCATTCTCTTAAGCCCAGGTAATACTCATTATGGTCTATTTAATTGCCCAGCGAGTTCATTTCCCTCTATGACATCCCCTGTTTCATGATGCTTCCTGTGAAACATGGGAGAAAATGTTTTACCTACTCAGAGCTGGTGAAAAGTTGCTCATGTGTCACCATCTTCTTTTGGCATCTGGGAGCCCCCCCCCCCCCTTTTTTTTAATAAGTGTTTATGTAGTTCCAAAAAATATCAATAACACAGTAATAATATAACATTGTTTCATACATCACTGCTTTACAGGGTTAGTAATGAAATGTCCTTATTGCATCTTATGTTATCATAAAGTATTACCTTTTTCAAACATTAATATATTCCTCTTTGTTAGTGTTGAACTTCCTCTGGAACTAAGAATTTTACATTTAATTCAACAATAGTAAAGAATTGAGAATAAAGATTAAAGTTGAGATTAAAGTAAAAAAAAAAAGATGGAGCTTAGACCGAAAGTTTAGACTGAAAGTTTGGGTCTGCAACGATTTTTCCGGATCGATTCGACAGAGGCATCACATTGACCATGCACTAACAAAATGGAGGGTCATGATTGGTCATGGATGGAAAACCAATGCCTTTAAAAACTGATCAGTTCCATGGATAAGTTTTCCATCTGTGCCAGTGTTAAACGGGCCTGGTCAGGCCAGATGTGTCTTCTATTTTGCCATTTTAAAAAAATGATTCAGCTCAATTTCATTACTGCTGACTTGCAAGTTGATGCCCACTGCGCCTGTGCCCTCATTTGCACTCCCGTTGATGTGCAGGCACAGTACGAGGTTCTCTCATACTGCGTCTGCGCAGTATGCTCCCAGCAAGGGGAACATAATCCAGGACGCGCAGGCACAGTGGCAGTCGACTTGTGGTAACAAAACTGAGCCGTGGCAAGGGAGGGGACTGGAGAATAGTCCAGAGATGGCACGGGCACAGGGAGGCTGCAGGGGGCTGGCAGAAGCCCCAGGTAATTTAAACTCTTTTTTTTGCGACATTACAGGTTTCCTTTAACCCGGCTTTGGAAAATTAGGTCCTATCTCTGTATAAGGAAGTAGCTGAAGAAAGTTGTTTGGCACAAGGAGCGGGTACCATTTACAAAGAATCCCATGGAGGAGATGCTTACCTTATATTTTGATGTAAATCCCTCAAATGTTTGAGCATTTGGTTTGTAGCAAGGAATGCATTACCCAATAAGGTGCTCACGTTGTTCAAGGTCAGCCAACTGGCACTGTACCTGATGAAGCAGGTATACGCTCTGTTAAACACGTATTTAATTACACCTATACAGCTTTGAAGATTCACTATGTAGGTTACTTATTCCAGACGGTAAGTCGTTACTTTAACTATAATAATAATGGTTTTTGATATCTTCATTGTTTCAATCTTGTCCTATGCACCTCCTACCCCTGATATTGTTATCTTACATATCTAATTACTAGTACTGTTGCACCCCCTACAGCCAAGAGAACGACCACAGCTCTTATTACCCACCTCATCTGCTGGCAAAAGAGCATATTTTAGGACATGCATTGGTTGAGATGTGGGACTGCATGGGCCGACATCTGACAACTCCAACAGTAAAACAGGAATTCATAGTCACATGCAGACAAAATAAGCTGCAGCAGCTTAAACACAAACTAATATGGTTGATAATACAGGCAGCTGTAGAACACAAAGCAACAAACCAGACATCAAAACAACAAACTTTGATTCTGGTGAAACAAATCAGTACAGTTTAGAGTAGCCATACTCTAGATCACCATGGTGACCTGAGCCTGCCCCTCCACCTTTATACAAATTATTGACTCTAACAGAATGGGGGACCTGCCCGATATATATACCAGGGGCAGACACATATCAATTTTGTCATGATTTAAGGACATTTGTATCTGAAACATGTAGGTATACCAAACTAGCAATCACAGGTAGTTCTTAAACAGTTATAGGTGCCCTGCAGCACTCTCACCCAGTCCCAGAGCTCCAACAACAGTCACAGGTACCCACAAGAGTCAGTTGAAGTCCCTCCGGGGTCAAAATCAGCTCCTGCCAGCAGTCAATTACCCCTTCCTGCAGTTGCATTCACCACCCCCACAGACACCTACAGTAGTCACAGGCATAAAAAGGTAGTTCCTCCAACAGTCAGAAGAATTTCCCAGAAGTCACGTGCAACCTAAAGCAGACATATGCAGCCACCATAGTAGTGACAGATGGCCCTTGAAGTCAAGAGCAGCCCCATAGCAGTCATAGGCAGCCAAAGAAGTCCCAGTGGCTCCCTGGTAGTCTCAGGTAATCCCTCATCAGCAGCCACTGCCAGCCTCCTTCCCCTCTAACCCAGTAGTCAAAGGCAGATGCCCCCAGTGAAAATAAGCAGATCCAGGGCCGCATTTACCATAAGGCACTGTAGGCACTGATGAAAAGATTCTTCCCTCCGTCGTCTGTGTAGAGTCCCAAGCAGAGCATAAATGACAGGTTATTCACCCGGCTCTCGACCTTCCACTGTGGAGATCTCTTTTCAGTCAGGGGCACCACTACCTACTTAATACTGAGGTTACTTCTGGCTACCTAATGCTAAGGGGCACCTGTAGCTATTTGTGACGTGTAAGGGAGAAGTGACAGCTGGGACAGCCAGAACACTTACAATGCAGTTTGGTTTGAGTTTGTAGGTTCATGAAGGCCTAGGTCTAAGATGCCAGGACATCTGTGTCCATAGTCTCCTGTGATGTAAATACGGGCCTGAGCAGACAGCAGACCCTCAATAGTCACTGATAGCCCCTCCACAGCAGTCCCTTGTACCCACAGAAATGTCAGGCACTCTCCAGTAGTCACAGATACCCTACAACTTTCACAGGCATCTCCAACAGTCACTGGCAGAAGTCCCTGTAGTCACAGGCAAAATCAGTCCCAGAGCATTGGAGTCAAGATAATAAAGCAGCTGCCTGCACAGCCAGTAAAAGAAACAAGCACATCTAGGACCAGTTGACAAAAGTACAAAAATCAGCAGACAGCACAGTCAGAGCTATTATTTACAGCGTAGCCTACACCTAATCTCTAGTCATCACAAGACTCCAGCAGTCATTTTGGAGATATATGTGTCCCAATTAAACAGTGTTTTTTCACAGCAACCCTTAAGCATATTAGGAGACATACAAAATTAGTGCACAACATCCCAGAGCATATTCACAACCAGTAGCTGGCACAGCAAGACTGGTAACTTCTACCACAACCAGAACATTCAGAACCAGCCACCCAACACCACTAGAACCATCAGTTAGAACAACATTAATAAACAGCCAGCACAATTAGAGGCGACGGGCCAAGCTTAAACCACTGTTGAATTTTAAATGAGATTGACTGGGCAATCTGGTAGAAAATCAATCACTACCCAATTGATTTCTGATCAAGATGGGCTGTCTTATTATGCAGATATCAACCCACACATGAACAGCTTCACCTGCTTTCTCTGCCTTTTGCCAGCAGGGCTGGTAACTATCAATTTTTGTTCTCCAGCTACTAAAGATCCTCCTGAAGTAGGACCAGTGCAGTTGGCCTTTAGCAGCTTCCAGTAATAATGATTCTCCATGACAACTTTTCTCTAGGCTTGAAGATTTAAGAAAAAAAAAAGGCAGACATTGCAGCAGTTATGCTAAGATTCCATGCAGCAGATACTGCAATCCTTTTCATATTTTCAAATCCTGTAGGCTGTAAGTGATTGAATAAACTTGGGAGAGAGAGTAAACTTGTTTACTACAGAAAGGATCTCTAAAAATGTTACTATAGCTTAGGGTATAAGGTTAAAATCTGTTTTTTTATGATAGTTGTTCAATTATATAAAACTGTAAATAAATTATATAAAAAAAGTTTTGTTAACTAAAATGTGATCAAATATTTATAATTACCACATAACCGTTTAGTAATATAATGTTATTAAAAATTTACTTTACATTCCAGTTTGCTTCCAGCTTTAGTTCTCAAAAAATGAAAAATGAAAACTAAAAAACAAAACAAATTTTACTTTACTGCAGTTGAGATAATGATACTCTGTCCGGGTACGATATTTTAGAATTATCATCTCTCTGCTTCTGCATCAGACTCTTTGCGTTTCCCTGAAGTCTGCACAGAGCATGAGTTAAAATTTCAGTATTATTCTGTACCATTTTTAGGGTTGCTGCAGTTGAAAATCTTTTAGATGGATCAATGAAAATGTGCACAAGGGAATCAATGTTTGCTTTGTTTCAACTCTGAGTTTCATATATATATTGTATGTTTAAACATACCTGATAAGGATTTCTCTGTAAAATTGGCTTCACACTGTGTGCATGTAGCTCTATGCTATTCTGCAGCAATACAGCAGAAGTTGACACAGATGTTTCTTAGAGAAAAAGGTTAAACATAAAATTACTTTACAGAACTGGTGTCCAGGTCATATCCTGGGGTAAAATAGCACATGGTGACAAATCTGGTTGTGTGCGAACAAGGCTTTTCAACTTAGGTAATATTGACCATGGCACTTCTTTCGGCTTGCTGGTACATAGATCTTGATCCTGCATGCTAGAAAATCTAAGTTCAGGAGGAGGCTATCTAAATATTGTATGTCCTCTGTCTGTGGGGGTACCTCAAGGGTCTGTTTGTGGTCCCCTTCTTTTCTCCATTTTACACACAGGAAATTAATCAATTAAGTTGGCTTTTAAGATCACTTACATGCAGATGACTTCCAATTAAACTGCCCGCTTTCTACCAAAAAGCTGAAGAATTGGTTTATTGAGGCCTGACAGAAATGGCAAATTAACCAGTTCACTACTAAGGGGTGGTGAAGCAATTTTTCACCTTTCAGCGCTCATTCCATTTATTTGTCAATAACTTAATCACTACTTATCACTCTGAAATGATCCATATCTTGTTTTTTTAGCCACCAATTAGGTTTTTTTTTTGGTTGGTACTTTTGATTAGAATTATTTTATTCTAAATGCATTTTAATAATAAAAAAATGGAAACAATTCATTATTTCTCAGTTTTCAGCCATTATAGTTTTAAAATAAAACACATGTTATTTGCCCATTTGCCCATTTTTTCTGGTTATTACAACATTTAAATGATCTCCCTAGTATAATGTATGATGACACTATTTTATTTGAAAATAAAGGTGTATTATTCATATTTGATTTTTTAACAGTATAACACTAATAACAAACCCTTATTTGCGAGACTAACAGCAATGTACTCTCATAACATACATATTAAAAAAGTTGAGTCTTTAAGGTAACTATTTAAGTGTTTTTTTATGTCACTTTTTATTACAAGTGTTTTGTGTTTCCGGTTACTATGGGAGAGGGGGGTAAGGGGTTAATTAATGGGAGATTTTAATTCATTTTATATATCTGCCTGTAATTTTACTATTTTCCCACTAGCAGTGCATCTCCTCCTGAACAGTACACAGGAAATAGTTAGTACATGTTTTTTTTTAAAAAACTTTTTTATTGAAAAGATTTGCAAATATACATTTTAAGGATTGTCAATATTGTAAATACAAATATAACCAATCTAATTGCAATTACAGAGGAAAATTAGTGTGTCAATATAGTTAAGGATCATTAGAACATTTGTCAAAGTAATAAGTAACATAAAATAACGAAATATGTCAACATGACATATAACTTATTTAAAACCTAGACTGGCATTGTTTAAAAACAAAGATCATGCATAGAATATAGAATATAGATCTACAGCAGCTATAGTATATTCAAACGTCATTACATAGTGACCGTAAGAGGTGACAGAGTCCATTTACCCCACACTTGAACATATTTGCCAGGGCAGTTCCTATGCTGATAAACCAGCTTAATATAAGGCAAAATTTTGTTAACTTGACTTACCCACTCAGTAATAGAAGGGATTTGTGGTGATATCCAACAAGTTGTGATAACTCTTCGGGCATACAAAAGGGATTCGCGGAGCAAGGTGCATTCAAATTTAGTGTACTGGTGTTGTGGCAAGACACCAAATAAACAAATCTTGGGGCAGAGAGTTATTTGTCTCCCTACTATCTCAGCTAGTAGCTGTACAACTTGTTGCCAATAGGATTTAATCGAGGGACATTCCCACAGCATATGCCAAAAATCAGCCGATGGAGATGTACACTTGGGGCAGGCCGGAGAGTAATTGGGCTTGATTTTGGATAATCGTAAGGAAGTGAAGTATGCTTGTCTAATAAGATAGAACTGTATTAGTTTACCATTTGCAGATATAGAGGCATATACATGTGATTCAAGAATATCCTCCCATTCCTCATCATCCACATCAGTAAGGAGGCAGTCCCCCTTAGACCTAAGAAGGTTAGTATCTTTGTCTGCTATTGCTGTGATAAGGGAAGTGTATAGCATGGAGATGAGTCCGCCCATCCCTTGAGTACGGAGTATACCTATAACAGGGAATTCTGAGAAGGTAATAGCGGCACTACCAAATTGGGAGTGCCAGCAATGATGTAATTGTAGATATTTATAAAAAAAGGAGTTAGGCAGGTTATAGGTGGTTTTAAACTGATCAAATGATTTAAAGATGCCTTGGTCTACTACTTGTTTAAATAGAGTGACTCCAACCTTCTGCCACTCTAGGGCACCATGAAAGGAAGCTAAATGGGGAAACTTAGTGTTAGACCATAGGGGAGTTTCACCAAGCAGGCCATCCATACCATGGATACGTTTGGACTCTACCCAGACCCTGACCGCTAGCCTATGGATTGATGTACCATTCCCTATTAGCTGAGTTTTAGGGGCCTCCAAAAATGCCAATAAATTATCATTCTTAACATATTTAGCCAAAAGCTGCTCAGATATGGGGCGTTCAAAATGTTCGTATATCCACGTATTTAGATAACGAAACTGACCTGCTAAGTAATAAAGATAGAAGTTCGGAAGCGACAGTCCTGCGGATTGCTTAGGTGCTTGTAGGGATTGGAGGCGTACCCTGGCTCTACCCTTACCCCAAACAAATGAGGTTATTAAGGAATTTAACTCAGTGAAAAACTTTTTAGGAACCAGTACATGCACATGTTCCAGGGTATATAGTAGTTTAGCAAAACAGACAAATGATAAGCGCTCAAGGATGCACCTGAATTGTAAGCCATCAGCGGCTATGCAGAGCCCCCTGGGGCTGAATACATGCCTCTAATGCAAAACAGATGCAAAATTATGTTGTAAACTCTAATCTAAAAATTTGAGAGTGAATTTAAAACAGTGAAGGCAGCTAGCCACTAGTATGCTTACATTTAATTTTGCACAGTGGGAGACATGGCGGCGCTTTCAAACAAACCTCATACCTGAATGGTTTAACTGCAATGGTGAGCAGAGCTCCAGAAACTGGACTATATTACACACCCAGCATACACTGCAGGCAAAGAGAGGGAGGGGGAATTAGTGATTAAGCTGCACCAGTGGGCAGAGCTCCAGAAACTGGACTACATTACACACCCTGCATCACTATAGACCAAGGGGGGGTGTTAGCTTCAGTGATAATTAGTGCACAAATTATGACCTAATAGACTTCCCCACGGCGATGACGTACCCCCTTGGGGAAGACCTACCTCTAACCTAGCAATAAAAACATAACTCCTCGTGCTGCTATTCATAAAATGGTATACACATTTCATAAGACAAGCAAAACAGACAAATGATAAGCGCTCAAGGGTGCACCTGAATTGTAAGCCATCAGCGGCTATGCAGAGCCCCCTGGGGCTGAATACATGCCTCTAATGCAAAACAGATGCAAAATTATGTGCTAAACTCTAATCTAAAAATTTGAGAGTGAATTTAAAACAGTGAAGGCAGCTAGCCACTAGTATACTTACATTTAATTTTGCACAGTGGGAGACATGGCAGCGCTTTCAAACAAACCTCATACCTGAATGGTTTAACTGCAATGGTGAGCAGAGCTCCAGAAACTGGACTATATTACACACCCAGCATACACTGCAGGCAAAAAGAGGGAGGGGGAATTAGTGATTAAGCTGCACCAGTGGGCAGAGCTCCAGAAACTGGACTACATTACACACCCTGCATCACTATAGACCAAGGGGGGGTGTTAGCTTCAGTGATAATTAGTGCACAAATTATGACCTAATAGACTTCCCCACAGCGGTGACGTACCCCCTTGGGGAAGACCTACCTCTAACCTAGCAATAAAAACATAACTCCTCGTGCTGCTATTCATAAAATGGTATACACATTTCATAAGACAAGCAAAACAGACAAATGATAAGCGCTCAAGGATGCACCTGAATTGTAAGCCATCAGCGGCTATGCAGAGCCCCCTGGGGCTGAATACATGCCTCTAATGCAAAACAGATGCAAAATTATGTGCTAAACTCTAATCTAAAAATTTGAGAGTGAATTTAAAACAGTGAAGGCAGCTAGCCACTAGTATACTTACATTTAATTTTGCACAGTGGGAGACATGGCAGCGCTTTCAAACAAACCTCATACCTGAATGGTTTAACTGCAATGGTGAGCATTTCTTATGAAATGTGTATACCATTTTATGAATAGCAGCACAAGGAGTTATGTTTTTATTGCTAGGTTAGAGGTAGGTCTTCCCCAAGGGGGTACGTCACCGCTGTGGGGAAGTCTATTAGGTCATAATTTGTGCACTAATTATCACTGAAGCTAACACCCCCCCTTGGTCTATAGTGATGCAGGGTGTGTAATGTAGTCCAGTTTCTGGAGCTCTGCCCACTGGTGCAGCTTAATCACTAATTCCCCCTCCCTCTCTTTGCCTGCAGTGTATGCTGAGTGTGTAATATAGTCCAGTTTCTGGAGCTCTGCTCACCATTGCAGTTAACCTCCCTGGCGGTCTATTAAGATCGCCAGGGCGGCTGCAGGAGGGTTTTTTTTTAATAAAAAAAAAACTGTTTCATGCAGCCAACTGAAAGTTGGCTGCATGAAAGCCCACTAGAGGGCGCTCCGGAGGCGTTCTTCCGATCGCCTCCCGCGCCCAGAATAAACAAGGAAGGCTGCAATGAGCAGCCTTCCTTGTTTTGCTTACATCGTCGCCATATCGACGAGCGGAGTGTCGTCATGGACGTCAGCTGGCGTCCTGACGTCAGCCGCCTCCGATCCAGCCCTTAGCGCTGGCCGGAACTTTTGTTCTGGCTGCGCAGGGCTCAGGCGGCTGGGGGGACCCTCTTTCGCCGCTGCTCGCGGCGGATCGCCGCAGAGCGGCGGCAATCAGGCAGCACATGCGGCTGGCAAAGTGCCGGCTTCGTGTGCTGCTTTTTATTTCGCTCAAATCGGCCAAGCAGGGCCTGAGTGGCGACCTCCGGCGGTGATGGACGTGTATAGTCGTCCATACCGCTGAGGAGGTTAAACCATTCAGGTATGAGGTTTGTTTGAAAGCGCTGCCATGTCTCCCACTGTGCAAAATTAAATGTAAGTATACTAGTGGCTAGCTGCCTTCACTGTTTTAAATTCACTCTCAAATTTTTAGATTAGAGTTTAGCACATAATTTTGCATCTGTTTTGCATTAGAGGCATGTATTCAGCCCCAGGGGGCTCTGCACAGCCGCTGATGGCTTACAATTCAGGTGCATCCTTGAGCGCTTATCATTTGTCTGTTTTGCTTGTCTTATGAAATGTGTATACCATTTTATGAATAGCAGCACGAGGAGTTATGTTTTTATTGCTAGGTTAGAGGCAGGTCTTCCCCAAGGGGGTACGTCACCGCCGTGGGGAAGTCTATTAGGTCATAATTTGTGCACTAATTATCACTGAAGCTAACACCCCCCCCCCCCCTTGGTCTATAGTGATGCAGGGTGTGTAATGTAGTCCAGTTTCTGGAGCTCTGCCCACTGGTGCAGCTTAATCACTAATTCCCCCTCCCTCTCTTTGCCTGCAGTGTATGCTGGGTGTGTAATATAGTCCAGTTTCTGGAGCTCTGCTCACCATTGCAGTTAAACCATTCAGGTATGAGGTTTATTTGAAAGCGCTGCCATGTCTCCCACTGTGCAAAATATATAGTAGTTTAGGCAGAATAATTAGCTTAATTAAATTAATTCGCCCTATTACATTTAAAGGGAAGAGGCACCATTTATCAAATTTCTCGCGAACAAAGAATAACAGAGGTTCAACATTTAAGCGAAGAAATTCAGATGTATCTGCAACTACATAGATACCAAGGTATTTGAAACTTTGAACCACTTGTAATTGTAAATGTAGAGATTAATGTTTAATATAGCGAGAGTCAAGTGGCAGTATAACCGATTTTTGCCAGTTTATACACAACCCTGAGTACTTAGAGAAGGATTGTATCATTGTAAATACTTGTTGCAGCGAATCATCAGTATCTTGTAGGTATAATATTAAATCATCGGCATATAGAGCCAGGGTATCAACAAGAGATCCTATTCGCAGTCCATGTATGGATGGGTTGGATCGTAAACGAACAGCCAAGACTTCCATCACCAAGGAAAACAAGTACGGAGATATAGGACACCCCTGCCTTGTTCCCCTGGTGAGGGAAAAGGGAGAGGACATATGGCCATTGACATTTATAGTTGCTTGTGACGCGGCATAAAGTAGTTTAATCCAGGAGATAAACTTGGGGCCAAATTCGAAACGTTCAAGGGTCTGCCAAAGCAATTGCCATTCAACTGTGTCAAATGTCTTGGCAGTATCCAGTGAGACCAAAGCTCTATCCCCAACTACGTCATGGTCAATTACTAAATGTGTTAATGTTTTCCTGATATTACTAGACGTGGATTTACCAGGCATAAATTCACACTGGTCTGGGTGTATTAATTCCAAGATAACATTTTGAAGTCTGTTAGAGAGCAGTTTGGCTAATACCTTATAGTCACTGGTAAGTAAAGAAATCGGTCTGTAGGAGGAGCATTCTAAAGGGTCTTTGCCAGGTTTTAAAAGTAATATTACCGATGCAGAGTTAAATGAGTCAGGTAGAGATAAATTTTGACAACAGTATGAAAGGGTCTTATACAACTCAGGGATCAGCATTTCATCATAACATTTATACACCTCTATAGGAAGGCCATCAGAGCCAGGGGATTTATTATTAGCCAATGACATAACTGCTTCACGCACCTCATCCAGGGTCATATCCTTATCTAATATCTGCTGTTGATCTGGAGAAAGACGAGGGAGCCGAACAGTGCTCAGGTACTCATCGATCTCCAGACCAGGGCAAGTAAGGGTGGACGTGTACAGTTGCTTATAAAAATCTCGGAAACAGTTCAGTATACCTGGGTTATCATAATGAACAACACCATTTTTATCCCTAATTGCTAGTATAGTTTGAGGGCCTTTATCAGAGTGGGCCATTTGAGCAAGAAGCTTCGCTGACTTATTACCTGCTTCAAAATTGGATTGTTTAAAGAAAAATTCACGCCTTCTGGCCCTCTCAGTCAAAATAGAGTTATAGGCCTTAAGACTAGATAGCCATACATGCTTAGAGGAATCAGACGGGTTTTGAATATAATCCTGTTCAGAGGATATCAGTTTGGTTTTAATATCAGATTCTAGTTTGCTAGTTTCTTTCTTAATATTTTTGATAGCTAAATTAAATGTGCCTCTAGCATAGGCCTTAAAGGTGTCCCATCTAATCGTACTGTTAGTTTGGTCAGTATTGGTAGCAAAGAATTCCTCTATTTGCCTGCCTATACCACCATGTTCAGTTATCTGAGAGAACCAGAAGGGATGAAGACGCCATCTTATTGGTGGTCGCACACTTTGCAAAGAGCAGGTAAAAAGTATTGGAGTATGGTCAGATAGAGATCGTGGCAGATGAGATATGCTAGTAATATGAGGGATTGTTTGCGGCGTAGCAAATACATAGTCTATACGGGAAAGACCATGACGTTGAATAGTATGGCATGTGAATTGAGAGGCATTTGGGTAATAATTTCTCCATACATCAATCCATGAAAGTTCAGTAATAAATTTAGCTAGGGTCATGAGGGGGTAGGTTGGAGGGACTGTGCTGTGAAATTTGTCTAGTACCGGGTTCATTAACATATTAAAGTCCCCGAGACATATCACATGATATCCTGGGAAGTCCAGTGCAAACATAGCAATATGCTGAAGCAGGGATAATGATGCAGGAGGGGGGTTATATATTCCTATAAGGACTAATGGGATATCTTCTTCAATATGAAGTGCTATACATATGTATCTACCACGATCATCCAGATTAGTACATGGTTTTAGTTTCACTTTCTCAAGGACCATCGCCATCTCATTGATGCTGGTGATCATTGATAACAGGCACTTTGATCAGTGAATTGGAACATGCATTCCCATTTACCGGTCAGTGTACTAAAGGGCAGTGATGTGGAACTGTGTGGGAGTGCATGCAGTGGCGATTGCAGTGAGGTACGTTTATCTAAGCTACTGGAGATAAGATGAAGTCTCCGGGGCTGTAGATATACTGTCTCCAAACCAACAAGTGGTTAAATTAAATTTATTTTCAACATGATTTTTGTGTCTGAAACTTTTTAATATAGGTACTCAAAATGTATACAAGACCCTTGCTTGACACATTTTGGTAAGTTATGAAAATTAATTGAACCACTTTTTACACAGAAATCCAGCAGAAATTGAATGCCAGGGAGGTTAATGACTATGTGAAGTATATAATGCAGCAAATGCTTAGACAAACACATGTACCATCTGCCCAAAGGCTTTTGAGAGCAAATAGGAAAGAGAAGCTGAGAATCATATGTGACTTCTGAGCTACTGGATGTAGGCCACTATTAAACTACAGAGTACTGATTTTCATTGTTTTAACACTGATATGTATTCACATAATTATTTTGAACAGACAATTGTACAACTTGGCAACCATTTGACATCATTGCAAACAATATTGGCCTGATTTCTCTAGAGCTGGGAATCATTGGAGAACATTAGTGATCATGGATCTCTGGCCTGAGATCAATAATAATCTATTGTAAGGTGCCAAAAGTGTTCAACCCTTCCCTGGGTCATAACACACCATATTAAGGGGTAGTTAAAGGTTGGTAAAGTTGTAGTATTTTTTATAGTACAATTATTATTATTATTTGTATTATCATTCTGACATCTTCTTGCACAGATCGCAAACGCACAGCAATCGTGCCATACACCCGACAGATCGCAGCCCAATTGAACCGGAATCATGGTAGTGAAAATTAGGAAGAAACACAATGGCATTACAGTGCAATTGTGATTATGATGGGGTTTCTAAGTGGAAAAGAGCCCTAAAGAACAAAAGCAAATGTCCCACCTCTGCACACAATCTAAACACATATCTAGTTAACTGCATACAAACCATTCTATACACAGGTTTAGCTAACTAGCTACACAACACAGCTACACAATTGACAATACAGCTGTACTACACAATTCACATTACAGCTACACAATACAGGATTCTGAAGGTGATTCTCATTGGGTCACTTAGTGGACCAATAAGGAACTCCAAATGGAGCTATGAAGAGGCTTTTGTCAGAGCTGTAGTATTTATTGTTCATTATTATTGATTTTCTGGCCAGTAAAGATTGAGCAAGAAGACATCTGGGGGAGCAATACATAGCCTGTGAGAGGTGACTTATGCAACAGGAAGAATTATATCTTTACAACGTACCTGGTAATCCACGGAGGCAAGGGGAGCCTGTTAAAAGCCCCACCTGCATTGTTGGCTACCGTAACTCATGGCTCAGCTGATTTGCGGGGGACTTTTCTCATGGTGTGAGGAAGGTGTTGGTGTAGGATTGCTTTTTGGTTGGATGAAGAAAGCGCATATCTGCATGGTCACTTATTTACACATTGTAAAAGCTGCCTTTTTGAGCCAAAAGTCCTAGAAAATCTTAAAAATCCAATGCTTCTATGGGTTTCTAGGAAAAGTTTATCTTGGATCCTCTTGTTCTTGCTTCTCTAGTTCCCTGGTTAGTCTATAATGGAGATAGCTAAACATCCATTTGGTAAAATGGGTATATTTATTTATTTATTGTACTTATAAAGCGCCAACATATTATGCAGCGCTGGACATTAGTTTAGGTTACAGACAATATTTAGGGGTGACATACAGCAAAATGACAATACATGAATACAAGAAGGACCAGATCATGCAGCACAGTATGAGTACAAAGTAATGCTTAGTCAGTCACTAGATGGGAGCATGGAGATTAGGCAAGTTAGGTTCACTCAGATGCCTAGCATAGGTTCACAGTAATGGAGGTGCATGATCCGGTAGGACACAAAAGGAGGACCCTGTGCAAAGGATTACAATCTAGAGGGAGAGGTAAGGACACAAAAGGTAGGGGACCAGAGTTCAGCTGTGGGTTTAGAGCACTTGTGAGGGGTAGTAGGCCAGAGTGAAAAGGTGAGTTTTGAGGGCTTTCTTGAAGGAGGGGGCTGCCCTAATAGGTGGAGGTAGGGAGTTCCATAGTGTTGGAGCAGCTCTTGAGAAGTCCTGGAGGCGTGCATGGGACTGGGTGATGCGGGGGGCGGTTAGGCCGAAGTTCATTGGAAGATCGGAGTGAGCGGCTATGTGTGTACCTCTGAGTAAGATCGGAAATGTAGGTTGGACAGGTTTTGTGGACAGATTTGTAGGTCAGACACAGTATCTTGAATCTGATTCTGGACTGGATAGGAAGCCAGTGGAGGGATTCAAGGAGGTGATCCGCCATGGTGGAGCGATGGGAGCAGTGGATAATTCTGGCTGCCGCATTCATGATGGACTACAGTGGGGCTGTTCGGGTCATAGGGAGATCAGACAGCAGGGCATTGCAGTAGTCAAGGCGGGAAATTATGAGAGCATGGATGAGGAGTTTGGTGGTGGCAGAGGTCAGGAAAGGGCGAATCTTACAGATGTTACGAAGGTGGAAGTTGCAGGACTGTGAGGTTTTGGATGTGGGGAGTGAAGGAGAGTGCGGAGTCCAGGGTGACACCCAGACAGCGGGCTTGAGAGGTAGGGCGAATGGTAGTTTGGTTAACAGTGACATGCACATCTGGGAGGTTCGTGGATGGCTGGGGTGGGAAGATCATAAATTCCGTTTCGTCTAGATTTAGTTTCAGGAACCTAGCGGACATCCAGGAGGAGATGGCAGATAGGCAGGAGGAGACCTTGTCCATGGTAGTGGTGGATATGTCAGGGGTGTGGAGATAGATCTGGGTATCATCTGCATACAGATGATATAGTTAAGTATAGAAACAATTTTGACATGGAGACAAACCCTTCGTCATTTGGAACTTTCCACAAATTAGACCATACGCTGTTGCCCATGACCAACTTCAAAATTTGTCTTCC
Organism: Hyperolius riggenbachi; assembly: GCF_040937935.1. Lineage (NCBI taxonomy): Eukaryota > Metazoa > Chordata > Amphibia > Anura > Hyperoliidae > Hyperolius > Hyperolius riggenbachi. Next base: position 175,107,585 of record NC_090647.1, on the reverse strand, counting down.
TGATCCAAAGGCACAGCTTTTAATTGTTTGTTTATTTTCTCTTCTTGGGAATTGTAGAGGTAAATTCAGTTCTTTGAAAGCACTGCTTTTCAGGTGCAGAATGAATCTGTCAGGCGGCAGTCCAAAAAATTAGGATTTGTTATGCTCAGATTGTTCTGTGTTCCTTTTGCATAATTCCATACTGTTGAACACTTGTAAATCAGAGTATAAAAGGAGACACGAAGAGCTTCTCTGATATTTAAATCCCTTCTTGAAACAATTTGTATGTAAAATCAGCCAGAGCCCATGTTATGCATATTTTTTTTTTCGGTAACTTGATACTTGGCACATTAAGCTGAGGAATTTTAATATGAAGGTAGATGGATATGTTATGCACATATTAACTGTGAAAATATGTTTACATTTTCTATGCTAGTAACCCTGAATGCAACACTTGAGGATAACATGATATGCTGCCAGTTAACACTATATTAAAGCTTTGGTACAGTATAACAGCTCCATAAAAAGAGGGGGAAAAGAAAACATGTTCCACTCTCTACCATGCATATGGAGCTATATTTACTAATCTGGATCAAGTCCAGGACAAACTGTACAAAGTGGAATGCATCTACAGAGTGCAATATTTCAAATACAATATGAATAATGGATATTTGGCATTTTTTATTTAGCATCATAAATGTCACTAGGAATACTTTTAATATCATTGTTTTAGTTAAGGAAGAACCCAGGGAGACATTAACTACTCTACAACTGCCCCACGCCAATGGGCGTGGCCGTGGCGGCAGCCCCAGGAACGTCTAGCACCAATTGGCGTCAGGTCCTGGAGCCGGATAATGCAGGAGATTGCGCGCAGGCTGCACGCGCATCTCCTGCTTGTGGGGCCGGAGCTCAGCCCCGCCTTCAGTCTCCGAGTGGCTATTGCCGCTCGGGAGACTGTTAGACAGCATAATCGCCGTCTATTTACATGTACAGCGCTGCGATCGGCAGCAGCGCTGTACTGGGGACAGCCGTGTGACACGGCTGTCCCCTCCATAGGCTAGGCAGTGATCGACTGTCATAGGCTGAAGCCTATGACAGCGGATCACCCTGATTGGCTGGCATGGGGAGGGAGGGAGCAGGGGAATAGAAATAAAAAAAGGCATTTTTATTAAAAAAAATAAAATAAATATTTATAAAAAAAATAAACAACTGTGGAGTGATCAGACCCCACCAACAGAGAGCTCTGTTGGTGGGGGGAAAAGGGGGGAGGAACTTGTGTGCTTTGTTGTGCGGCCCTGCAGCTTGGCCTTAAAGCTGCAGTGGCCAATTAAGTAAAAAAGAACCTGGTCTTTAAGGGGGTTTAACACTGCGGTCCTCAAGTGGTTAAAGGGCACCTGAACTGAAAGGGATGTGGTAGCTGCCATATTTATTTCCTTTTAAACAATACCAGTTGGCTGGCAGTTTTGCTGATCTTTCAAGCACCAGTAGTGTCAGAACACCATACCTGAAACAAGCATGTGGCTAATCCAGTCAGACTTCATTCAGAAATGCCTGAGCTGCATGCTTGTTTAACCCTTTAGTGGACAATTTATTTAGAGGCTTGCAAGTGCTCCAAGCCAATTTATTTTAGCACATTTTTATTTCTTCTTTGTTAGATTTTCTAGCTTCTAACTCGTACTGATGTAATGTGTATTTATGGCTACTTGTAACTAGGGGGCAGTGTGAGGCAATAATAGAGTACCTCTGCTTACAGTTTCTGTATCTTGTGTTAGCAGGGAGAGATTAAAGCATTCCAAGATAATTACAACACAACTAGTTCTGCCAACTGAGGTCAAAGCAACTGAGGTCACTTATCTGAAATGAGATAACTCTATAGAAGCTGCTAATGGGTGAAGGTCTATGGCTAAGATTATAGAGACAAAGGCTCAGCAGGACAACTAGGCAATCTGCAATCTTTAAAATTTGCCACTTGGGGACCACGGTGTTAAACCCCCCTAGTGACCAGGCCATTTTTAACTAAAGAGGCCACTGCAGCTTTAACGGCCTGCTGCAGGGCCGTACAACTCAGCACACACATGATCCCCCCCCCCTTTCTCCCCACCAACAGAGCTCTCTGTTGGTAGGGTCTGATCGCTCCCCCAATGTTTATTTTTTTTGCACAAATATTTTTCTTATCTTTTAATTAATAAAAATAATAATAATGTATAAAAATGCCTTTTTTTTTTTTTACCTCCCTACCCCTGTCAGCCTATCACTGCCGATCACGTCTGTGTCCCCCAGGGGGACAGCCGTGTCACAGTGCCTTAGATCGCAGCTCTGTACAGCCCTATTAGACGGCAGTTTCGCCATCTAACAGCCTCAGAATAGCGAGCGGTGTGGGCACTCTCCTGCTAGCCACATAGAAGGCCGTTCACACCATTTGGGGTGGAGCGGTCCTGGGGCTGCTGCCACATTCATGCCAATTGGCGTGAAGTGGTTGGCAAGGAGTTAAATACATATGGCAGCCTCCATATCCCGCTCAGTTCAAGTGTGCTTTCAGGAAAATATCATAAATTGTGTTATTCAACTTTAGGAAGGAGTTGGCCATTACAACAGTCAGTGTACTGACCAATGGGAAACCCCAGCAGAAAATTCACTATGTTTTCTAGAAAATATGCAATACTGCTAGATGAGGATACATTATCTGTCATTTAACATAACTTTAACCACTTAAAGTAAGTGTCCAAGTTAAAAAAAAAAAAAAAAAGATCACTTACCTGGGGCTTCCTCTAGCCCGTGGCAGCCGTCCTGTGCCCTCACCACAGCTCCGGAGGCTCCCGGCCTTCTCCGCTGCAGAACCCGACCTCGTCACGTGGTCCGGCCAACGTCATCAGGACGGTACTGCGCAGGCACAGAACTACTATGTTTCCTATAACCACTTGCCGACCGCGCACTTATAAAGCGCGTCGGCAAAGTGGTAGCTGCAGGACCAGCGACGCAGATCTGCGTCGCCGGCTGCAGGCTAAATAATCAGGAAACAGCCGCTCGAGCGAGCGGCTGCTTCCTGTCAATTCACGGCGGGGGGCTCCGTGAATAGCCTGCGGGCCGCCGATCGTGGCTCGCAGGCTAAATGTAAACACAAGCGGAAATAATCCGCTTTGTTTACATTTGTACAATGCTGCTAACAGTAGCAGCGTTGTACCAGATCAGCGATCCCCGGCCAATCAGCGGCCGGGGATCGCTGTCACATGACAGGCAGGAGCCTGTTAGAGGCTGCACAGGACAGATCCGTTCCTGTGCAGCCTCCGATCTCCAGAGAAGGAAGGGAGGGGAGGGAGAGGGGGAATCCTGCGGTGGAGGGGGCTCTGAGGTCCCCCCCGCCAGCCACACGCAGGCAGGAGCGATCAGACCCCCCCAGCACATCATCCCCCTAGTGGGGAAAAAAGGGGGGAATTCTGGTCGCTCTGCCTAATGTTTGATCTGTGCTGGGGGCTGTAGAGCCCACCCAGCACAGATCTCTGTAATAAGCGCTGGTCCTTAAGGGGGGGTAAAGTCTGGGTCCTTAAGCGGTTAAGGACCACAGGCTTATACCCCTCTAGTGACCAGGCTATTTCTTACAATTCAGTGCTCTGCAGTTTTAACAGCTCGCTGCAGAGCAATACAATTTGGCTCCTTTTCTGCCCACCAACAGAGCTTTCTGTTGGTGGGCTCTGATCGCTGCTGCAGGCTGTGTTTTTTTTATTATTCATTTATTTCTTCATTTAATTTTAAATAAATGTGTCTATTTTTTTCTCTCCCCCCTCTTTCCCTCCCTCCCTCCAATGGCCATTCTGGGCAATCCTCTCTCATAGGCATCAGCCTATGAGAGGGGATTGTGTTCTGTGCCGCTCCAGGGGACAGCCAAGTGACAGGGCTGTCCCCAGTACAGCACTGAAATATATTGCAAAGCTGTACAAGTGAAAAAAAGTCAGTTTATTTTTTATACAGTCAGATCACCGCTGGCAGACTGTTGATGGAGCTCTGCTTATCTCCTCCCTAGGACTTGATGCCAATCAGCATTAGGCAGTCCCGGGGAGCCACCTTGTGGCTGCCAATTGATGTTCGGCGGTCACAAGGAGGTTAAGTTCAATTTTCTCAAAAACTACAAAAAGATTTGGAATAATCATTTGTTTCCACTATTATCACTAACATGCCCAGCATATTTAGTGATGATAGCATGTATTGGGGCTTTTGCAATTCACTGTAGAATTCAGCGGCTCAGTGCCATTGACTTTAATGCAAATTCGCTGAACTGATTTGCTAAAGTTTAGCTGGAGGATTAGAGGTTTGACAAAAATCTTAAGAGCTTGTCGATGATGCTTTCACTCATCGCTACCTCTGAAATTTTTGCCAAGGACCTATTTCTTTTCTTATCTCCAGACTGACGCATGCAGCATGAGTTGGACAGCTGACTACAATGTGAGTCTGAGGGATGCTAAAAATTTTGGAGCTGATAGCTTTGGAGCACTAACATTATTATTCCTGCTCAATGCAAACTGTACTTTATCGAATTCTCCTTTAAAGTAGATTTTGCACGCCAATGGGCGTGGCCGTGGCGGCAGCCCCAGGAACGTCTAGCACCAATTGGCGTCAGGTCCTGGAGCCGGATAATGCAGGAGATTGCGCGCAGGCTGCACACGCATCTCCTGCTTGTGGGGCCGGAGCTCAGCCCCGCCTTCAGTCTCCGAGTGGCTATTGCCGCTCGGGAGACTGTTAGACAGCATAATCGCCGTCTATTTACATGTACAGCGCTGCGATCGGCAGCAGCGCTGTACTGGGGACAGCCGTGTGACACGGCTGTCCCCTCCATAGGCTAGGCAGTGATCGACTGTCATAGGCTGAAGCCTATGACAGCGGATCACCCTGATTGGCTGGCATGGGGAGGGAGGGAGCAGGGGAATAGAAATAAAAAAAGGCATTTTTATAAAAAAAAAAAAAAAAAAATATTTATAAAAAAAATAAACAACTGTGGAGTGATCAGACCCCACCAACAGAGAGCTCTGTTGGTGGGGGGGAAAAGGGGGAGGAACTTGTGTGCTTTGTTGTGCGGCCCTGCAGCTTGGCCTTAAAGCTGCAGTGGCCAATTAAGTAAAAAAGAACCTGGTCTTTAAGGGGGTTTAACACTGCGGTCCTCAAGTGGTTAAAGGGCACCTGAACTGAAAGGGATGTGGTAGCTGCCATATTTATTTCCTTTTAAACAATACCAGTTGGCTGGCAGTTTTGCTGATCTTTCAAGCACCAGTAGTGTCAGAACACCATACCTGAAACAAGCATGTGGCTAATCCAGTCAGACTTCATTCAGAAATGCCTGAGCTGCATGCTTGTTTAACCCTTTAGTGGACAATTTATTTAGAGGCTTGCAAGTGCTCCAAGCCAATTTATTTTAGCACATTTTTATTTCTTCTTTGTTAGATTTTCTAGCTTCTAACTCGTACTGATGTAATGTGTATTTATGGCTACTTGTAACTAGGGGGCAGTGTGAGGCAATAATAGAGTACCTCTGCTTACAGTTTCTGTATCTTGTGTTAGCAGGGAGAGATTAAAGCATTCCAAGATAATTACAACACAACTAGTTCTGCCAACTGAGGTCAAAGCAACTGAGGTCACTTATCTGAAATGAGATAACTCTATAGAAGCTGCTAATGGGTGAAGGTCTATGGCTAAGATTATAGAGACAAAGGCTCAGCAGGACAACTAGGCAATCTGCAATCTTTAAAATTAGCCACTTGAGGACCACGGTGTTAAACCCCCCTAGTGACCAGGCCATTTTTAACTAAAGAGGCCACTGCAGCTTTAACGGCCTGCTGCAGGGCCGTACAACTCAGCACACACATGATCCCCCCCCCCCCCCTTTCTCCCCACCAACAGAGCTCTCTGTTGGTAGGGTCTGATCGCTCCCCCAATGTTTATTTTTTTTGCACAAATATTTTACTTATCTTTTAATTAATAAAAATAATAATAATATATAAAAATGCCTTTTTTTTACCTCCCTACCCCTGTCAGCCTATCACTGCCGATCACGTCTGTGTCCCCCAGGGGGACAGCCGTGTCACAGTGCCTAAGATCGCAGTTCTGTACAGCCTTATTAGACGGCAGTTTCGCCATCTAACAGCCTCAGAATGGCGAGCGGCGTGGGCACTCTCCTGCTAGCCACATAGAAGGCCGTTCACACCATTTGGCGTGGAGCGGTCCTGGGGCTGCTGCCACATTCATGCCAATTGGCGTGAAGTGGTTGGCAAGGAGTTAAATACATATGGCAGCCTCCATATCCCGCTCAGTTCAGGTGTGCTTTCAGGAAAATATCATAAATTGTGTTATTCAACTTTAGGAAGGAGTTGGCCATTACAACAGTCAGTGTACTGACCAATGGGAAACCCCAGCAGAAAATTCACTATGTTTTCTAGAAAATATGCAATACTGCTAGATGAGGATACATTATCTGTCATTTAACATAACTTTAACCACTTAAAGTAAGTGTCCAAGTTAAAAGAAAAAAAAAAAAAAAGATCCACTTACCTGGTGCTTCCTCTAGCCCGTGGCAGCCGTCCTGTGCCCTCACCACAGCTCCGGAGGCTCCCGGCCTTCTCCGCTGCAGAACCCGACCTCGTCACGTGGTCCGGCCAACGTCATCAGGACGGTACTGCGCAGGCACAGAACTACTATGTTTTCTATAACCACTTGCCGACCGCGCACTTATAAAGCGCGTCGGCAAAGTGGTAGCTGCAGGACCAGCGACGCAGATCTGCGTCGCCGGCTGCAGGCTAAATAATCAGGAAACAGCCGCTCGAGCGAGCGGCTGCTTCCTGTCAATTCACGGCGGGGGGCTCCGTGAATAGCCTGCGGGCCGCCGATCGCGGCTCGCAGGCTAAATGTAAACACAAGCGGAAATAATCCGCTTTGTTTACATTTGTACAATGCTGCTAACAGTAGCAGCGTTGTACCAGATCAGCGATCCCCGGCCAATCAGCGGCCGGGGATCGCTGTCACATGACAGGCAGGAGCCTGTTAGAGGCTGCACAGGACAGATCCGTTCCTGTGCAGCCTCCGATCTCCGGAGAAGGAAGGGAGGAGAGGGAGAGGGAGAATCCTGCGGTGGAGGGGGCTTTGAGGTCGTCCCCCCCCACCAGCCACACGCAGGCAGGAGCGATCAGACCCCCCCAGCACATCATCCCCCTAGTGGGGAAAAAGGGGGGAATTCTGGTCGCTCTGCCTAATGTTTGATCTGTGCTGGGGGCTGTAGAGCCCACCCAGCACAGATCTCTGTAATAAGCGCTGGTCCTTAAGGGGGGGTAAAGTCTGGGTCCTTAAGCGGTTAAGGACCACAGGCTTATACCCCTCTAGTGACCAGGCTATTTCTTACAATTCAGTGCTCTGCAGTTTTAACAGCTCGCTGCAGAGCAATACAATTTGGCTCCTTTTCTGCCCACCAACAGAGCTTTCTGTTGGTGGGCTCTGATCGCTGCTGCAGGCTGTGTTTTTTTATTATTCATTTATTTCTTCATTTAATTTTAAATAAATGTGTCTATTTTTTTCTCTCCCCCCTCTTTCCCTCCCTCCCTCCAATGGCCAAGATACATAGGCATCAGCCTATGAGAGGGGATCGTGTTCTGTGCCGCTCCAGGGGACAGCCAAGTGACAGGGCTGTCCCCAGTACAGCACTGAAATATATTGCAAAGCTGTACAAGTGAAAAAAAGTCAGTTTATTTTTTATACAGTCAGATCACCGCTGGCAGACTGTTGATGGAGCTCTGCTTATCTCCTCCCCAGGACTTGATGCCAATCAGCATTAGGCAGTCCCGGGGAGCCACCTTGTGGCTGCCAATTGATGTTAGGCGGTCACAAGGAGGTTAAGTTCAATTTTCTCAAAAACTACAAAAAGATTTGGAATAATAATTTGTTTCCACTATTATCACTAACATGCCCAGCATATTTAGTGATGATAGCATGTATTGGGGCTTTTGCAATTCACTGTAGAATTCAGCGGCTCAGTGCCATTGACTTTAATGCAAATTCGCTGAACTGATTTGCTAAAGTTTAGCTGGAGGATTAGAGGTTTGACAAAAATCTTAAGAGCTTGTCGATGATGCTTTCACTCATCGCTACCTCTGAAATTTTTGCCAAGGACCTATTTCTTTTCTTATCTCCAGACTGATGCATGCAGCATGAGTTGGACAGCTGACTACAATGTGAGTCTGAGGGATGCTAAAAATTTTGGAGCTGATAGCTTTGGAGCACTAACATTATAATTCCTGCTCAATGCAAACTGTACTTTATCGAATTCTCCTTTAAAGTAGATTTTGCATGAAGAAGTGATAATCTAATAATATTGTAATGATCAGTGGTGTATCTGATAAACAGATTGAGCGCTATCAACACAATAGTCAGTACTTTATTGAAGTGTGATCACACATGTGTGGGTGCACAGTAGTATTCCGGAATACGTATAAGTGATAGCCCTTAGTGACAGGGGCTATCACTAACTGAGAACGTGGTCGTACAGGCAATGTCGTTCACAGATCGGTCAGTGTAGGTACAAAGTCGAGAGGCAAACTCAAAGTCAGTAATCAGGCAATAGTCGGTAACAGATCAGATAGGCAGAGGTACAGAATCGTAGAGCAAAGAATAGTCAGAAGAACAGGCAAAAGGTCATACACAGTAATAATCAATACAATATAATATATTTTCCTGAGCTAAGTGTGAATCCCCGGGGTCCTGCCGGATCAAGCACACACGGATCTGACTAAGGTCTGAGAGCTTTCACTGCGAAGTTTCAGCAACAACAGACAAAGAGCAAATGATCCGCACATCCTTAAATAGGAACAGCAATTCCCCGAGCCGCCCAGAAGGCCCAGCTAATCAGAAGGCGGCCTGACGTCAGCCGACCTCCGGGTCAGCTGACACGTCTCCGCAGCCCATAAAGATCCTGGCGTGGCGCACGCGTGCGAGCCAGCCGCCCTCTATGAAGCATTGACAGACCGGACCTCCCAGGGACCGTTGGGAGGCCCGGAGACGCTGCAGCGGTGACAACCGTGACGTCAGACGCGGAAGCGGCGGTCACACCGCTATCCGCATTGGAGGTAATTTCACTACTTCTGACAAATATGAAATGTTGAAGGGTATTGTACAACTGTCAGTTTCTTTCTACTCTACACTACATTGGAAAAAAAAAACCTCTTTTTGGTATTACCGAAATAGTAACACTGACACTGAGCTTCATTGCATCATTTTTGTTGCAGCAAAGCAAGGTTCTGCCCCTCACTCTAAGTCACACATTCTCTGTTGCTGAAATGTATGAACTAGGATGACACCATTTATTGGCGTACTTTAAAAGATTCAAAGAGTAAGCTCTCAGTTTATCGTAATAGCTCCTTCAGACTAAATTCTACTACTGCTCTCTTTTGCTGTGATCTTCTGGCTGGTGCAGACACTGTGTTGAAGTGACACTGAAGCAAAAGAAAAAAAAAAAAAAAAAAAGCACCTTATGATATAATAAATTGTATGTGTAATGCGGATAATTAATAGAACATTAGTAGCAAAGAAAAGAGTCTCATATTTTTATTTTCAGTTATATAGCTGCATCGTTCTCTCATATTTGCGATTACAAACCACACACCGTATTTTCAACTATGAAACAGCAGCAAGAATGACCCTTTCAACTCCACTGCAGTAAAATCTAATTTGAAGCTGCCTTTCACTGTTTCTTTGATGTATAAGTGCTTCAGAAAATAGGACTGTCCCGACCTAAGTTTGGTCCGAGAGCTCATAGAAGCTCGTTTGTACTGATAACAACTGAAGTTTCTTAACTCTTCCTGTACTAGAAACAATATGAGACTCGTTTCCTTGCTACTAATGTTCTATTTCTTAGCTATACTACACATACATGCTTATTTCAGTTCATATATATTATGCTGAACAGATGATTTTATCCTTCTTTATCTGTAGCCCTGTAACAAAAAACAAACAAACAGAAACTCAGCCAAGAACGATCACTGCTGCCTAGAATCCACACCACAGTTATTTCCTGCAGTTGTATTCAGGGATGGTTAAAGAGGTATCACTGAAATCAATTTTGCAGGGAAACTATTAGAGCAGTCTGACATTGGAATCCCCCTCTCTATGGAAAAAAAATGCTTCTACACAAAAAAAAAAGAATCCCCTTGGTGGAAAGAATTCCAAGATCTAGGTGATGGTAGTTAATGGAATGTATGTGAGTTTGACTGTAAACAGAGAAGCAGCCTGATGAGCTGTGGTTTAGGAATGGGAGTCAGCTACACAAACTAGAAAAGTTGGAAAGGAGGAATTCTAGATGGTTTGTTACCTGATAGTGTAGTGCTTTTGTCCCTGGAGCTTGTGGTGAGGAGTCATATAGGCACAGTGATTCCTCTGTTAGACCCGGGTCCTGTGCTTTGTGCAAATAGCTAAGTCACATTATGTACACATGTGCATATTGCTTCTATAACACGCATTACAATATTTGCATATCACATATTAGAGTAGTAATGTAATGTGTGCATTGTGTAAGTAAGGTGAGTTGTGGCACGTGCACAAAGAACACTACATTGCTGGCATAAACACGCATGAAACGGGGCAGCACGGTGGCGCAGGGGTAGCATGATGGCATAGTGGTTAGCGCTCTTGCCTTGCAGTGCTGGGTCCCCGGTTTGAATCCCAGCCAGGTAAATATTTACAAGTAGTTTGTATGTTCTCCCTGTGTCTGCGTGGATTTCCTCCAGGAATGCTGGTTTCCTCCAACATCCCAAAAACATACAGATAAGTTATTGGCTTCCCCCTAAATTGGCCCTAGAGTATGCTACATACATAAACATATGACTATAGTAGGGGTTAGATTGTGAGCTCCTTTGAGGGACAGGTAGTGACAAGACAATATACTCTGTACAGTTCTGCGCAGGGTCGGACTGGGACACTAAGGGCCCACCAAGGAAGTTTCAGCCTGGCCCCCCCCCCGATCCCCTCCTCCCCCCCCCCCCCCCCCATTTTGGGCTCACATACACATGTACTCTAGAAATTTTGCATGAGTTTATGGTAGGGAAAAGATCGTGAGCACTTCTGAGGACAGCCTCAGCGCGCCACAGCGAAAGTAAATGGGTGTCACCACGCACTGGAACATCGACGTGGTCACGATGAGTCATGGGCAGACTTAAAAAAAAAACAAACACAACATAAGTAGCGGTGTTATTCACAGAGATTAGGTCCGGCCAGTAACATTTTAGATAAAATATTCAAGTAGTTACATGCCTCATGATAATTCATCAAGTAGTCAAATTGCAGCAGATTTTCCAACAAAATGCATTCAGGTTGGCGGCAGATACCCCCACAACATACAATCAGGTTGGCGGCAGATACCCCCACAAAATGCAATCAGGTTGGCGGCAGATACCCCCACAAAATGCAATCAGATTGGCGGCAGATACCCCCCAAAATGCAATCAGGTTGGTAGCAGATACCCCCCCCCCAAAAGTGGGCAGCAGTGACCAGAAAATCGTAATGTGGGCAGCAGACAACAGAAAATCGTAATGTGGGCAGCAGACACCTGAAAATCGTAATGTAGGCAGCAGAAACCTGAAAATCGTAATGTGGGCAGCAGACACCAGAAAATCGTAATGTGGGCAGCAGACACCTGAAAATCGTAATGTGTGCAGCAGACACCTGAAAATCACAATGTGTGCAGCAGACACCAGAAAATCACAATGTGTGCAGCAGACACCAGAAAATCGCAATGTGGGCAGCAGACACCTGAAAATCACAATGTGGGCAGCAGACACCTGAAAATCGTAACGTGGGCAGCAGTTACAAGAAAATCACAATGTGGGCAGCAGACACCTGAAAATCGCAATGTGGGCAGCAGGCACCAGAAAATCGCAATGTGGGCAGCAGGCACCAGATAATCGCAATGTGGGCAGCAGTGACCAGAAAATCGTAATATGGGCAGCAGACACCTGAAAATCGTAATGTGGGCAGCAGACACCTGAAAATCGTAATGTGGGCAGCAGACACCTGAAAATCGTAATGTGGGCAGCAGACACCAGAAAATCATAATGTGGGCAGCAGACACCTGAAAATCATAATGTGGGCAGCAGACACCTGAAAATCGTAATGTGGGCAGCAGTGACCAGAAAATCGTAATGTGGGCAGGTTGGTGGCAGATCCCCCCCCCCCCCCCTCAAAATGCAATCAGGTTGGCAGAGGGCAAAGATCGGCGGGGTGGGGCGGAAGCCACCCCCCTCCCCCTCCCTCACCTAGGGGCCCCCCCCAGAACTGACTGTCCAATCACGCTCTTGCAGTACTTCCTGCGAGAGCGTGATTGGACAGTCAGTTCAGGAGACAGAGAGACCAGCCAGCGGCACGCAGAGCTACGGATCTCTCCGTCATGCCGTTAAGTGATTCTTCCCCGGTGCTGCCGCTGGCTGCAATTCTGGAGGGGGGGGGGGGGGGCGCGGAAGGGGGGCCCCTAGGTGAGGGAGGGGGGGAGGCTTCCGCCCCTCCCCGCCGATCTGTGCACAATGTCCCCCCTTCCTGCGCTTAGCCCCCCTCCTTTTTAGCTCTGGGGCCCCCAGGAGGCAGGACGGCCGGGGCCCACCGATGGGACCATCGGTGGTTCGGTGGGCCTGTCCGAGGCTGGTTCTGCGGAAGATATAATAATAATAATAATAATAATAATAATAATAATAAAAACTGCCTTGCCTAACTGCGCACAGAAATGTTATAATAGCAAAGTGAATCAAAGTCCATGCATTGCTACCTAAAAGCTTCCCTAAACCTAAAATTGAACAAATTCTGAGAGCTATCCTGTTGATTAGTATAAATTAAAAGTATTTCCTTTGAAACTGAGCTTTTCAAATTTATTTTTTTTTTACTTTTTATTTTTGTGTAGCCGTGCCTCTGCAGCTTAGCACCTATCCATACTCTCGAGACCTCTCCTGCCAATTATTTGTACTTGGCAGTGGTAAGGTCCAGTGAACTACAAAGTTCCATCTACTCACGTAGTAGGAATCTACTGTAATGCAGGGGTTTTGAGAATTTTAATCTGGCAGACCGGCACCTATTCTTTTTCCTGCTTTGTGAGATGTGTAACATCATGATAATATGTGAAGGATCCACACAGTCACTGAATGTAAAGAGGAGAGGAAATGAGTTGTGCTGCAGTTGCAAGCACACTTGGCCCTTGAAACAAGTACAGGCTTTCATTCCACAACTTTGCTTTAACATTTTGCTTATTTTCAAATGTTTGATTTAGTTGAGCTTTAATATAAATAAGAATTGTCACATTGCAAGTAACTGTTTTACTCAATAATCTGGAGATTGTATTGGATAGGAAGGAATATATATAGAAACTGTTTTGCAAGTGGCAGGTCTCAGAAATGTATTGTATGTAGATAGCAAAGGAGAATGTGGACTTAAAAGTGACACAAAAGGTGTGCATATAAAAAAGGCTCCAGTTAAAAAGGGTGACAGATATAAACAATATTGAAGTTGTTGTTTAGTAAAATGGATGTCAGAATATCCCATAAAATATCATTTATAATACTGATATTTTACTTTTCCCCACTGTAACCTCTATTTTTAGATTCAGTAAAATGCAGGGCCTTGAGTATTACTAGTGATTATATGAAGAAACAAATGAAAAGACATCTGTTTATCCCACTTATGGTGGTAGGTATGGATATGATAGTTTTGTTGTAGTTGATGCTTAATAGAGAACCAAGTTACAGGTTCATTTTATTGTTTGCACTATGTCTTCAATCTTTTTTGAATAAAATCTGAACATTTTATGTCTATGGTGACATATGACCTTTCTCTAATAATAATACAATCCTAGACTGCCCACTACACCGCCATAGACTGTATTTTTCAATATTATCTTAAAATTGGGGGGAGGGGTCCTTACTGGGGATGCTCATTCGGATTTCACCGAATTTAAATTTTCAAATTTCCGATCGGAAATTCGAATTTCCGATCGGAACTCGGAAATCAGAAAACGGAATTCGGGAAATCATATTTCTGCAGAAATACTACATTACTGCAATTCAGTAATTTTAGCCCAATCACTGAACCCGAAATCAATGGACCAATCAGAGAATGCAGAAACAACTCGGAAGTATTTGGCCAATTCAGAGAATGCAAAAAATGATAAAAAAAACACTACTCAGAAATTGGAAATCCAAACTTGGAAATCAGATTTCTATAGAAATACTGTAATACCACAACTCGATAACTGTAGCCCAATCACAGAACTCGGAAGCACTGGACCAATCAGAGAATGCTGAGTCGACTCGGAAGTATTTGACCAATCAGAGAATGACCCAAAAAATGACCCAAAAAACCACTACTCGGAAATCAGAAACTGATGGGAAATCTGTGGAATCGGTAATCGGCATTGGTGGAAATCGGAATTTCTGCGGAATTGGAAATCGACATTTCCGATCCAGTCCTTACCTCTTACCAATAACTCCCCATACTAGTGCATACCAATTTGGTCTTTATTTGAAAAGTCGTACCTGTTGGACATAGACATTTCCTCCACCCCAGTAGGATTGCACGATAAGTACTCTGATTGTTCATGCATGAACCATACTGCTTTGATATTGCACTTTATCATTGACTTTGTACACTTGCAACAATTTTTTATTAAAGCTACAGTGCCAGATAACTTTCTTCTTGTGATTGTATGATCTTCTGGACTTCATCTAGAGCACGTAGCTACTGCTGAGGGCTGTACACTAGCAGCATTGTATTGGATATACCATCGTTACCTCACCATATCTGAGTGCCTGCCCACCTTCTCTTGCTCGTTGTACCTTCTGTACTTTTTGTTTTACATAACATTTAATAAGAGGGCCTTTTGATCTTTTTTTGGTCTTTTGGTCAAAAACACAAATTTGGATGTGGCATAACTTCTTTTACAGTTTTCCTATAGGCCTTTTCCAATTTCAAAGACTCACAAAACATTGTGTTTGCCATTATGTGTAGCATTTTGTTCTTAAGTGGTTACTTTTTAATCTGTAGCTTTCTGTGCCTTTATTAATATTACACAGTACAATTTTCTAGAGTAGAAATTGTACTGCTAACTGACTAGAAACATAATCTGTATCTTTGCCATCTGTATGTATTTAAGTGTTCAGTCATAGATTTTAATTGAAACATTATTTATTGATACGCAACATTCATAATATATAATTAAAATAGTCAGAGTACAGTAATTGTTCATATGTTC
The DNA here is from genome assembly GCF_040937935.1 of Hyperolius riggenbachi. Classification (NCBI taxonomy): domain Eukaryota; kingdom Metazoa; phylum Chordata; class Amphibia; order Anura; family Hyperoliidae; genus Hyperolius; species Hyperolius riggenbachi. The sequence continues at coordinate 175,092,356 of NC_090647.1, read as the reverse complement.
TAATTTTATGTGCTGTGCAACATAGTTCTTTTTCTGATTAGATTTAAAATTTGTAGGAAAATTAAACATTTATGTTAACTCCTGTTGAAGCAAATTAACCCCAAAACTACTCTGTAGGAGTTTTTCAGACTTACATAGCTTTAATTTTACTTTAGAAAAGCACTAAACTAATGAGTGCTTTCTGTTTTCTAGAAATGTGTGGACATACAGGACATAACAAGTTTGAATAATTGTGAAAGCAATGTTTTTGAATAATTAATTTTTTTTGGATCTAGCTCAGCTTTCTAAATATATTTTGGAAAGGTTTTTATATAATAGTAGAACTAGTAATAAAAACCCAAATCTAGGCACGTATGTTTTTCTATTCCTGAGTGAGCACCCAAGCTATGCATACACTATTTGGTATGCACTTGACCTGGTGGATGATTCATATCTTAACAATATGCAAAACACATCTGACCAGAAGTGAAGCCACCTATGATGAGCACAGAGGTATATTGATGGTGAATCGCCACGCCTCTGTGCATTGTACAAGGACAGCCCTCTCTTGGTTCTCCCTGGTTTCCATAATCTTTAAAAAGCTAAACTTTTGGTTAAAGTCACCTTTTCAGACAGAAAGACTTTTCTGTCCCATTCACTCCTCTTAAGACATGGATGTCAATCTCCAGTCCTCAAAGTCTGGTGTCCTCACACATTTTTGACACAGCTCAAATAAATTAATTAATAAGACTAAACTAGGAAAGGTGTGGTTCATCAGGTGGAACAAATGTCTACATTTCTCAGTCCATCTTAAACACTGGCATGGAAATGGCCTGCTTTGAGTACTGGGGTTTGTCACCTTAAAGAGAATCTGTACTCTGAAATTCTTACAATAAAAAGCATACCATTCTATTCATTATGTGCTCCTGGTCCCCTCTGTGCTGTTTCTGCCATTCTCTGCTGCAAACCTGGCTTGTAATTGCCAGTTTTAGGCAGTGTTTACAAACAAACTAACCAGCTTCTAATAGGCTCAGCTAAGCAGAGTGTGTTAGTCACACAGAGCCTGCAGGGGGTGTGTACAGCTTCTAGCTAATCACAAGCAGCCCTGCACATTCCAGTCTGACTGCCTCAGCCTGACTGTGCCGACTATAGAGAGAAGATTAGATCATATAACAGAGATAACACAGCTACTGTGCAATTAGGAAAAGCTGCAGTAAGCCAGACCACATTAGAAAAGGCATAGGAACTTATAGCATAGAAGAAATAAAGATAAACAATTTGTTACAGAGTCTCTTTAAGAGTCTTAAAGCGGTATAAAACCCTGACATAATATTCAAAAAAACATGTTTTCCTACTTTTTATATGCCATACGGTTATCATATTTGCTTTTGTGCATAAGTATTATTATTCATTTAGAAATAATACGTTCCCAAAGTACCCTTTTTTTCTCTGAGAGCTGACTTTGCATTTTATTTATAACTGCCTTATTCATGTTCTAACATAAGCAGAAATGCTTTCTGATTGTCTGACTTTGTTCAGCAGAGCCTGCATTGTCAGAGAAGTGTTTATTTACATTCCTCACTTGATACAATTAAATACAAGATAACTTTATCTGCACTTTGGATGCGTCCAGCTTTTCTGGCAGGGAACTTCTAAGTCCTGTGTGTAACGCTTTGAATGCTGCTCAGCATTTTTTTTTTTACTAGGTTGTATATAATATGCTGTAAATAATCTATTAGAGCAAAGAAGAAATGCTGGGTTTTATTCCGCTTTAAGTGTCTTAAGTGGAAGGATTGGAAGGACAGCAGGATGAAACATAACAAAAGTCTGCCTCTTCCTCTCAGAAAATTTGACTTTAGCCATAAGTGAAGTTTTTCAAGGAGTGATTTCAGGGATTTGGGGGGAAATGAGAAGATGAATAGACAAATCATAGAGTTCTGTGGCTCTAGCTTAAACATACCTTAAAGCACACCTGAACTGTTTTTAAAGGGAACTGTTAAGCTTGGTGGTGTATTCTCCACAGTCAGCATGCAACGCATGAGCTGGCGTGGAGGAGGTACACACACTAGCACCAGGAAACAGGCTATCCCTAGTATAGTGGAGGGGAGGACTGACTCCAATAGGAGATTGTGGCGCACAGAGCCGGTGCAGATCTGACAGCCACAAACAATGCTTTCGTTATAACGTCTCAGCGCAAAGTAGCGCTGAGCGCATAAACCAGAACTGAGGAGATCAGGACAGGTAGACAGAATGAACGCTTGCTAGCTAGCGGCTACTTAGCGACAGCAAGCGTCCAAAACCAGACAGACTGGAATGAGGCAGCCAATGCGATGCGGCGATGGCGTGCCTCACAAAGACAGGACAGGATAGTCAGAAAATAGCAGGATTAAGATAGATGAACGTAACACAGATAAATATACAATAAGTATGTTTTCCTAGCGTATTACAATTACAGCTATCAATGAAACTATTTGTAACGTCTGACTAACATATGTATATATCGGCAATGAACCGATATATGACATAAGCAGGAACGCTGACTAGGACTGGAGTAATACAGGGAACAGGACTCAGAAGGATTCGCTATCTCTTCGCAGAGATGAACGCAATCCACAAACAGTAACAGAACAGGATTCAGAAGGATTCGTTATCTCTTTGCAGAGATGAATGCAATCCACAAACAGGAACAGAACAGGATTCAGAAGGATTCGTTATCTCTTCGCAGAGATGAACGCAATCCACAAACAGGACCAGGAACAGGATAACTAGCTCAGCACGGGTGTTCACGGTACGCGCAAACTACCAAAACGTGCTGGAAAACTGACTAACTGAACACAGGAAATAAACAGTTCGTGTACGTATATATCAGCAACACTGATGTATCAACGTAACACAAATACAAGGAAAATAATAAACGTGCTGGTATGCATATATATTGGCAATGAACCAATATATGATGCAAAGACCAGCAAAGTATCTTTATAACAAGAAACACGATCGGGGGCTAAAGCGACAGCAAGGCAGGCTTAAGCTGAAGCTATGAAAACCCAAGGAAACCCTGCAGGAAGCAGATCTTTATACTGAGGTCATCCAATGGGAGCAGACATGCAGATTCCCACACAGGTGAATGATAATCAGTCACAAGCTGACAGCAGGGAAAGACAGACAAAGCTATGCAGCTTGCATGGAAATAGATCAGAACTGCCTGAGCTGCAGCACTACTACTTCCAGCAATAGCTGCTGCAGCAGCGATCATTACAGTACCCCCGCCCTTAAAAGCGGATTCCAGACGCTTTTCAAAACTGAAATTCCCAACAAAACAGTCTGACTGATAATTCATGATGACCGGGACAGCCCGGCAAGACCGAATTCCAGAATCAGTCCCCACAAGACTGGACCCATCAGAACCAGAACCTACAGAACCATGCCCATCAGTACTACAAGCCCCAGTGTGACACCCATCAGAACCATGATTTCCAGAAGAAAGCCCTCCGAGATTCCCTGAGCGATACCCACCGCCTTCCAGGAACCGTTCAGAAACGCCAAAGCCTTTGCAATGCCCACCGGTACTGTCTTTACCAACACAACACCCACTGTTGAACCAGTCCAAGGCACCAGGACAAGTTTTCTCAGAGACCTCCCAGAACACCTTGAAGCTCCAAAGAGATCCCCATAGGTCAGAATGCCCCTTAGGCTCACATGGAGAACTATCAAGAACCCCTATGGAACCTAGGGCAATTCCCGAGTCAGGGCCACAAGGACAAACATCAATATCAGGGCTTTCAGGGACCAGAACCATCTCTGGGCATGCAGGCAGACTGGCAACATCAGAACGTGTTCCCACTAAGGAAGCATCAGAGCACGCTAACACCTTAGACACACTTGGGCATTCTGGCACACAAAGAACATCTGGGCACACCGGCACAAGAGAAACCTCTGGGCATGTCAAGGAACTGTGAGCCTCAGGGTCAGCCAAGACAGGACCAAAACCAGGACTGGCCAAAAAAAAATCATCATGACTAAACTTTGCAACTACTGGACTTTTACACGAGAATGCTGGATCAGACTTAGATGTCGCTGATTCCAGCAAAGTCAGTAACAAATCAGATTCAGGGGCACTAACAAGACAGGACAAATCTTCTGATGTATGCACTGAACCAGATAGGGACTCCACAACTACCTCTGGACTGGACAGAGACTCATTTAATACACTGGATTGGAGCTCATGAGGCGCTGCAGAACAAGTCAGTATTGCAGCAGCCCCCACTGGACTAGGCAAAACTGAGGAATTCCCTGGACAGGAAGGGGACTCTGGAACCTCTGCCACAGCGGCCAGAGAACCAGAATCTTTCAGGATACAGGGCTGGGTTTCAGGAACACTCATCAGACCGGACTGAAATTCTGAGATTTCTATTATTTTGACCAGAGAATCAGAATTATCCATGTTACAGGGCAAGACTTCTGAAACATTCAGAGGACAGGGCTGGAGTTCCTCGGCTGTTACAACACTGGAGAGGGACTCAACAACATTGGTTAAATCAGACTGTGTACAGGGCAAGGTATCTGACACACTTGCTGACGAGGACAATATTTCAATGGCTTCTGCTTTGCTGGGCAGAAATTCATCAAGTTTTATTAGAGCAGACTGTAATTCCAAAACAGCTGCTAGACAAGTGAATATTACTGCAACACCAACTGAGGTAAGCAGTGCTTCAGCCTCCTCTGCTAGAGGGTTTAAAGTATCCAAAGTACTGGGTGAAGCATAAGACTCTGCGACCACAGCTTCACTGGACAGGATCACTGAACAGTCCATATTGCAGGGCAAAACCATGGAAGCACCTGCTGGACAGCATAATGATTCTGTGACCTGAGTTTCATTGGAGAGATCTACTGCACAATTCATGGTACAGGGCAAATTTATTGGAAAATTTTCTGAACAAGGTAATAATTCTGCGATTTCAGGTTTACATAGCAGATGCTCTGAGCTATTCACGAAACTAGAGCGAGGTGTAGAAACAGGAAGATCAAGACACAATGTTTGCGCATCTGAATCACCATTCATTTGTATAATTGGAAAATTCAGATGCTGGGGTTCTGAGTTTACTAGACAGGATTGCTGGGACTCGGAAACTGATGTAGTGCATCTATTGGCATCTGCTGGATCAGACAGGAGTTGAACTTTATTAACACAGGTAATTTCTGCAGAAGTGTTTGCAGAGACAGGCAAGATTTTTCTGGTGTCTGTTTCACTAAACAAAGAGTCATGAGTACTGGCTAGGCTGGACTCGGAAGTCAGCAGGACCTCTGGATTCTCTGCTGAGAAATTTGCGCAGGGCAAGGTTAAGAATGTATCAGTGGCTTCTGTTTTACTGGGAAGTAACACTGAGTTATCCATGGTACAGGGTGGAATTGCAGGAACTTCAATTTCACACAAAAAGAGCTCCGAATCACCTGCTGAATCAGCCAAAGGTGCTGAAGCAGGCGGGTCAGAACGCCAAATTTGCGAATTCGGAGTCACATAAAAATCATCCAAAATCAGTTCCCACACATCAATCAAGGGAGCCACACAGTCATACCTACACACACCAGCCTCTATTAGGTTATAGGCTGACTTAATGCATGCGTTCAATACCATTTCACTTTTTGCACTGTAAAATTGACAAAATGAACTTGAATCATTCTTCCATTCACAGACCAGGGCTTCCATCTCTCCCCTCTCGAATGGAGGATCCCATGCATACTTAACAGCGAAACATTTAGGCTGATCACAGTCTGCAGATATGATTGTGGCAGGCACATGTATAGGGTTAATTAGCAGGTGATTGGCAGATTCCTTATTCTTAAGAATCTCCAATACCTGTAGCAAGTGTTGAACTGTAGTGTATGCAAACTTCCCTTGGTTCACAAATAAGTTGATTTGTTCAATACTCTGTAATATCTCATCATAATCATACTCAGATAATTCTTTTAAACAAAAATCTTTATTTTCCCTAGCCAGGGAGGAACGTTCATTAGTAGTTTCATAAGTCCATTTAACTCCCCTGAAAGACAATTGCATTTCATTATCTGTTAATGGCAGAATCTCATTATAGGTCTCAGTCGCTAAGGATAACGATTCTGCAGATTGGACACGTTTCTTAGAACGTTTGCGTTTTGCCTTTGACCTTGCGGTTTTTGGTGATTTATTCAAAGCTGCAGGAAAATTATCAGTAACACTTTCTGCTTGCTGCTCATTCTTGCAAGCAATTGAAGGAGCAGCTGATTGGCCTGCTGCCAGGAGTTCATTAAGAGGAAAAGGCAATGGATCTATGCGCAACCAGTTATGGATCACAAACGCTAGAAATTCCAGCGGTCTCTCTTTCAAATCGGAATGATTGAGAACATCAAATGCCCACTGGAATAATTCCCCTTTAAACAAAATATAACTTAGTTGGAGTGCCCAGGTTGAAACAGGAGTCGCTTGGAGATCAGGATTGGTCAGGAACCTGGCACATTCAGAGAAAAACTCATTTTCTGTTTCAGAGCTAAGTTCTTCAAATTTCTTAAAGGAACAGGAACCATAATTAACAGTGTCATACTTTCTGGGAATCCCCCCCACAATGGGGATTGGTAATGGGGTTTTCATAATGTTAAGCTTGGTGGTGTATTCTCCACAGTCAGCATGCAACGCATGAGCTGGCGTGGAGGAGGTACACACACTAGCACCAGGAAACAGGCTATCCCTAGTATAGTGGAGGGGAGGACTGACTCCAATAGGAGATTGTGGCGCACAGAGCCGGTGCAGATCTGACAGCCACAAACAATGCTTTCGTTATAACGTCTCAGCGCAAAGTAGCGCTGAGCGCATAAACCAGAACTGAGGAGATCAGGACAGGTAGACAGAATGAACGCTTGCTAGCTAGCGGCTACTTAGCGACAGCAAGCGTCCAAAACCAGACAGACTGGAATGAGGCAGCCAATGCGATGCGGCGATGGCGTGCCTCACAAAGACAGGACAGGATAGTCAGAAAATAGCAGGATTAAGATAGATGAACGTAACACAGATAAATATACAATAAGTATGTTTTCCTAGCGTATTACAATTACAGCTATCAATGAAACTATTTGTAACGTCTGACTAACATATGTATATATCGGCAATGAACCGATATATGACATAAGCAGGAACGCTGACTAGGACTGGAGTAATACAGGGAACAGGACTCAGAAGGATTCGCTATCTCTTCGCAGAGATGAACGCAATCCACAAACAGTAACAGAACAGGATTCAGAAGGATTCGTTATCTCTTCGCAGAGATGAACGCAATCCACAAACAGGAACAGAACAGGATTCAGAAGGATTCGTTATCTCTTCGCAGAGATGAACGCAATCCACAAACAGGACCAGGAACAGGATAACTAGCTCAGCACGGGTGTTCACGGTACGCGCAAACTACCAAAACGTGCTGGAAAACTGACTAACTGAACACAGGAAATAAACAGTTCGTGTACGTATATATCAGCAACACTGATGTATCAACGTAACACAAATACAAGGAAAATAATAAACGTGCTGGTATGCATATATATTGGCAATGAACCAATATATGATGCAAAGACCAGCAAAGTATCTTTATAACAAGAAACACGATCGGGGGCTAAAGCGACAGCAAGGCAGGCTTAAGCTGAAGCTATGAAAACCCAAGGAAACCCTGCAGGAAGCAGATCTTTATACTGAGGTCATCCAATGGGAGCAGACATGCAGATTCCCACACAGGTGAATGATAATCAGTCACAAGCTGACAGCAGGGAAAGACAGACAAAGCTATGCAGCTTGCATGGAAATAGATCAGAACTGCCTGAGCTGCAGCACTACTACTTCCAGCAATAGCTGCTGCAGCAGCGATCATTACAGGAACCAGAGAGGAACGGTAAGAAAAAATAGAACAAGCTTCTATACATACCTGGGGCTTCTTCCAGCCCCATAAGCCTGGATCGCTCCCACACCGCCATCCTCCGCTTCCTGTATCGGCGGTACCAGGTCCCGTCACTTCCGGCAGACGCGGCCAATTGTCCGCATCACAGGGGCTTCCTCCATACCCGTACGCATGAGGCTGCGCAGTAGGTGATGCGGACAGTCGGCCGGCACCCGGTACCGGCGGATCCAGGCAGCAGAGGACGGCGGCGTGGGAGCAACCCGTGCGTATGGGACTGGAGGAAGCCCCAGGTATGTATAAAAGCTTCCCCTCAACGTTTCTGGTTCCCTTTAAATCTGTAGCCTTCCACTTACCTGGGTCTTATTCCAGACCCCTTTAGTCAAAAGGCCACTCAGTGTTCCCTGGGACCCCTTCATTATTCCACTTGCAGCTCCGGTACATGTGTGTTGTGGTGACTGCACATGTGCAGCCCCATTCTTTCAAAAATATAAATGAGGTGGGCGCAAGGGTGGGGCTGCACAAGTGCAGATGGCATGACTCGTGTTACATTCACACATGTAATGTAGCCACCAATGGAGGGGACCCAGAGGTTGCCAAGGGACCTCTTATACTAGGGGGGGGGGGGGGGGGGCTGGAAGTAAACAAGTAAACAGCTACAGATTTAATCACAGTTCAAATGTGCTTTAACCCTTTAGCAGCCAATGTTTTGGGAGGCTTTTAAGTGTTCCAGGCCAATTTATTTAAGGACATTTATGTATTTCTTATTTGTTATATTTGTTTGTTATATTTCCATACTTCTAATTAGCACTGCAATGTTTTATTAGGGGGCAGTGCGAGAAAATAATAGAGGACTTCTGCTTTCAGTTTTTACATTCTCTGCTAGCAGATAGATCACAGCATTCCAAGAATTTACAGCATAACGAGTTCTGCCGACTGAGGTCAAAAGCAGTGCACTTATCTCAAACAAGATAACTCTATTGAAGCTGCTGATGGGTTAAGCAGCTATGCCTCAGGTCAGGGATCTACAGTATAATAATAAAAAAAAAACTTTCCGACATGCTGGTGTACTTTCAGGCAATAAGTCCCCCATCATTAGAAAAGTACAATTGCAATAAAATGAAGAGTGCTCTACCTTATTTTGTGTAACTGGCAGAAAAGTCTCTTTTCCTTCTCCAACTTGCAATCAGAAACACTTTAAAAAAGTGGTGTTTCTATATGTTAAAAACATCTAACAGTACCTTGCAATCAGTCTGGTTAAAGCACCGTGTGGCATGTTAAATCATAAAAAAACAGCACCTATCTGCCATTTACAGGTTTGTGGTTGTCTGTACCTAGCAGTGTCTTCGCGTACTACGAACATACTCTTTTCCAAGCTGAGCTCCGTCCACCTCTCTCCTCTTCCTCATAAATTCTGTTCCTATTGGTGGATGACTGTCTCGTTTCTCTGGCCTGTGTTGGTAATTACATGTGATGCAAGTAGCGGTTAATAAGTAGGAGGTAAAAGATTTGTATCTCAAACTGCTCTGCTCTGGTAATCCTGTTGCACACTGTTTTGATTTACGTATGCGCTGCATGATACTTGGAGATCTAGAGCTAGCAGAAATTTACTTTGATTTCTCAAATCCGGTTTGAGACCATCCTGTTTATGCCCAATTAAAGTCACAGTAAGCATGTTTATGTATTTATAATGACTGGTAAAAGTACTGGAATTCATTAAAATGATTTAAAACTTGGATATCTGGATAATGATGAATTTTAGGAAATCCTTATAGCTAATTAACAACATACTAAAACAAAAAAATAATAATGATATTGTAATAAAACATTGCATTCATATAATTGTATCTCTAATAGCAGAAAGCCTGTGATGATGAATTGCTGCACACATCCAGTCATATACCACTAGATCCTGCGATACTTTAATGACTGTACTTGTGTGTGCTCATGTATGTGTTTTGTCTTAACTACCAATTATAGGTTACACTGCACAAAGGAAAATTAGCTGGTTATATATGGAAGGCTTTACTTTATAAGGAGCAAAACATCAATTTCTATTACAGCAACCTTCTTCCTTTCTCCTTATCTCAAGTGTCCCTTCTTCACCTACTCTCCGCTTAAAAAGTCAACATCTGTTAAGCACTGACACATAAGCAGATTTCATTTGCCACAAGTGTTCTTCCTCCTTTTCCTCCCATAAATCATTATATTGCAACTATTCTATTCCTTTAACCACTTCAGGACACAGTGCTAAACCCACCTAAAGACCAGGCTATTTTTTGTTTAATTGGCCACTGCAGCTTTAAGGCCAAGCTGCAGGGCCGCACAACACAGCACACTAGTGATCCCCACCCCCCTTTTTTCCCCACCAACAGAGCTCTCTGTTGGTGGGGTCTGATCACACCTTTGTGCCTCAGGTGGACAGCCATGTCACACAGCTGTCCCCAGTACAGCGCTGCTGCAGTACTGTACTTACTGTACAGTACTTACTTGCTGCTGTACTTACTAGAAAGATGGTGGTTTCGCCGCCTGACAGTCTCCCAAGCAGCGATCACCGCTCGGAGACTAAAGGCAGGGCAGCCTGCGCACAATCTCCTGCAAACTGCAGCCCCAGGACTTGATGCCAATTGGCGTTAGGTGGTCCTGGGGCTGCCGCCGTGGCCACTCCCATGGGCGTGGAGCGGTTTTAAGGTAGTTAAAATGCATTCACTTGTTACTTTTGCTAAACGAGATTGCATTTTCCTAAATACTATCATCAACAGCTTAGCAGCAATAGAGTAGTGTACTATGCTAACTATATGTTAAAGGAACCGGGGTGAGAGGGCTGCCATATTTTTTTCTTTGTAAGCAATGCCAGTTGCTGGCAGTCCTGTTGATCTTCTGGCATACTTAGTGTCCGAGTCAAAACCCTGGAACATGTATATGGATAATCCAGTAAAATTTGAGTCAGCTGAGTCAGAGTCCCTGATCCGCATATGCTTGTTCAGGGTCTATGGCTATAAGTATTAGAGGCATGGGATCCGGAGGACTGCCAGACAACTGGTATTGTTTAAAAGGAAATAAATATGGTTCTTTGCAAGCTCTGCCATTGCTGGACAGACTTGGAAAGATTTACCTCATTGCCCAGTGATGGCTGTGTTTGGCTTCTCCTTCCCATCTCCTTAGCACAAAGATCTGTGCTTTTTGAAGTTCTAAACTAAGCGTCACAGTTTATAGGGTAGTTGGTACAAGAGACACCCTATTGATAATTGCGTGTCCCACTACCCTAAAATAACAGTATCTTTAGGGCATATGCCAGTTTTGTGTTTTGCTTAGGAAAATTAACCCCTTGCTGTTCTCTGTACCCTTTTGGTGTAAGTGGAACTTAACACCCAGAAAACCTTCCTTCCCTCCAATTTCACATTTTTTTTGAAAGGTAGTTTAAAGTAGGAGAAACATAATAATGTTCAATAACAAATGTAATTGCATTGCATGAAATTATAGTACAGTTCAACATATTGCAGCAGTAAATATGTTCTATGAGAACAGACTGGTACAGCAGGAAATATCTGCAAACTGTGAATACATATACCACAACAATCTTTTAAAGTAGGAAATTCTATATCGGGATGATGCCCGTTATATACATTTGAATGTTGGAAGGAACACCATAGATTATACCATAGTGTCATCAAGATGCATTCATTGTAACAGGACTTCAAAAGACTTATCTAAAGTAAATTAAATTATGACAGTATAGTGAGATGAACACAAAAGCTTATATTTGACAGTAGTGCTGTCAAAAAAGGAAAATAGTTTTCTAAATTGGTTTGCCCCTCTTACTGCTAAATCTTGTAACTGATACTTCCTGTCTAGACAGGTAGCAGACTTCCTATCTAGACAGGAAGCAGGACAGAACTAGTGGCCTATCCTTTGACGGGAACCTGAGGTGAGAGAGAGACATATGAAACATGACATTTGTATTTCCTTTTAAACAATGCACATTGCTTGGCTGTCATGCTGATACTCTGCCTCTAATACTTTTAGCCATAAGCTCTGAACCACCACGTGGATAAGAGGTTTCTGGCAAAAATCTGACTAGATAAGCTGCATTCTTGTTTCAGGTGTGGCATTCAGACACCACAGACCAGAAAGATCAGCAGGACTGCCAGGTAACTGGTATTGTTTAAAGGGATATACACATGACACAGTCTCCATAAACCATACACCTTGAGTTCCTTTTAGTGCACTATACTGTAATGTTCCTGAATTTCCACTATGTGGCACTGCATGAGAAACAAATACAACTCCAGAGGTAGCTGTAATCACATACAGATAAAAATACAGACAATTATGAATGTCTAGCACAAACAAATATTCATGAATAGTGTGCCTCCTTACTGGGATCATGACCCTGTCCTCTTATTCAACCTTATAGCAACAGCAATCACCTGTAAACTCAGTAGAAGATTAATCATCTGTATTGGTTTTTTTTTCTGTCCCATTGCTCTTGTATGGGAGGCTTCCTGCTGCTCTCTTCCTTCACTCTCCATGCTAAAGTACATGTGGCATGAACATCACTATTCAGAGTAATGATAATGATCAGATTGCATCCAGCTGCTATCTCAAGTGTGTTTACAGGTTACGTATTTTGAAGCTACTATCAACAGCATTGCTGCCACTAAACTGGTGTTGATATAAGCTATATACTATTCAATGCTTATATATAGCAACCCATCAAACCCTAGTATCTAAAAAATAAGCCAAGTTGTTTACAATTCAGCTACATTTTGCAGCTTGAGTAAATCATATGGTTGTTGTTGTTGTGCTGATTTTTTAAACAAATGATGCTAGTGGTGACATGGTCTATTATGTCAGAAATAAACAGTAGAAGATAAAAAAAAATAAGATTGTCGTTGTAATTAATACCACTATTTGAAAATGTTATATATATATATATATATATATATATATATATATATATATATATATATATATATATATATATATATATATATATATATATATATACAGTGGGTTGCAAAAGTAGTCGGTCCCCTTGAAGTTTTCCACATTTTGTCACATTACTGCCACAAACATGCATCAATTTTATTGGAATTCCACATGAAAGACCAATACAAAGTGGTGTACATGTGAGAAGTGGATCGAAAGTCATACATCATTCCAAACATTTTTTACAAATAAATAACTGCAAAGTGGGGTGTGAGTAATTATTTGGCCCCCTGAGTCAATTCTTTGTAGAACCACCTTTTGCTGCAATTACAGCTGCCAGTCTTTTAGGGTATGTCTCTACCAGCTTTGCACATCTAGAGACTGAAATCCTTGCCCATTCTTCTTTGCAAAACAGCTCCAGCTCAGTCAGATTAGATGGACAGCGTTTGTGAACAGCAGTTTTCAGATCTTGCCACAGATTCTCGATTGGATTTAGATCTGGACTTTGACTGGGCCATTCTAACACATAGATATGTTTTGTTTTAAACCATTCCATTGTTGCCCTGGCTTTATGTTTAGGGTCATTGTCCTGCTGGAAGGTGAACATCCGCCCCAGTCTCAAGTCTTTTGCAGTCTCCAAGAGGTTTTCTTCCAAGTTTGCCCTGTATTTGTCTCCATCCATCTTCCCATAAACTCTGGCCAGCTTCCCTCTCCCTGCTGAAGAGATGCACCCCCCCCGAGCATGATGCTGCCACCACCATATTTGACAGTGGGGATTGTGTGTTTAGAGTGATGTGCAGTGTTAGTTTTCCGCCACACATAGCGTTTTGCATTTTGGCCAAAAAGTTCCATTTTGGTCTCATCTGACCAGAGCACCTTCTTCCACATGGTTGCTGTGTCCCCCACATGGCTTGTGGCAGACTGCAAACGGGACTTCTTATGCTTTCCGGTAACAATGCCTTTCTTCTTGCCACTCTTCTATAAAGGCCAACTTTGTACAGTGCATGACTAATAGTTGTCCTATAGACAGAGTCTCCCACCTGAGCTGTAGATCTCTGCAGCTCGTCCAGAGTCACCAAGGGCCTCTTGACTGCATTTCTGATCAGCGCCCTCCTTGTTCGGCCTGTGAGTTTAGGTGGATGGCCTTGTCTTGGTAGGTTTACAGTTGTGCCATACTCCTTCCATTTCTGAATGATCGCTTGAACAGTGCTCCTTGGGATGTTCAAGGCTTTGTAAATCTTTTTGTAGCCTAAGCCTGCTTTAAATTTCTCAATAACTTGATCCCTGACCTGTCTTGGACCTGTCTTGTGTGTTCTTTGGACTTCACGGTGTTGTTGCTCCCATTATTCTCTTAGACAACCTCTGAGGCCCTCACAGAGCAGCTGTATTTGTACTAACATTAGATTACACACAGGTGCACTCTATTTAGTCATTAGCACACATCAGGCAATGTCTATAGGCAACTGACTGCACTCAGATCAAAGGGGGCCGAATAATTATGCACACACCACTTTGCAGTTATTTATTTATAAAAAATGTATGGAATAATGTATTTGTTTCATTTCAATTCTCACGTGTACACCACTTTGTGTTGGTCTTTCATGTGGAATTCAAATACAATTGATTCATGTTTGTGGCAGTAATATGACAAAATGTGGAAAACTTCAAGGAGGCCGAATACTTTTGCAACCCACTGTATATATACTGTATATATATATATATATATATATATATATATATATATATGTGTGCGTGTGTGTGTGTGTGTGTGTGTGTTTGTGTTTAAGGTTACCTACTTTGCATAAGTACTCATAGCTTTTGCCATGAAGCTCAAGATTGAGCTCAGGTGCATACTGTTGCCCCTGATCCTCCCTGAGATGTTTCTTAATTGGAGTCCACCTGTGATAAGTTCAGTTCTTTGGCCATGATTTGGAAAGGCACACATCTGTCTATGTAAGGTCCCACTGTTGACAGTTTGTCAGAGCACAAAAGAAGCATGAAGTTAGACTGAATTGTCTCAAAGCACAAATCTGGGCAAGGTCAAAGAAACATTTCTGCGGCTTAAAAGGTCCCAATAAGCACAGTGTCCTCCATCATCCTTAAAGGACTTACGAGCTAAATTTAAAAAAAAAGTTAATTACCTTAGAGCACTATCAGACCTCAGGGCAGACGATCTGTGGCTCCCTCCTACTTTCCAGATGCACCGTTATCACAATTCACTTATCATTACATGCCCCGACCCAACCCAGGGTCGCCTTATCTCTGGGCGATTACAATCGCCGCTTTAAAAATCATCTGCCTGCGTAGTTCAAATAGATGTGGCTGCGCAGGATTAAAGCCCTGCACGCAGCCCATCATCACTCCGTACACTGAGTAATAAGTCATGTGGGCTTCACCACATTACCGCTCACATGACTGACTTCACTTCAAGCCAGCCACACCCCCTCAGCGCAGAATGCGAGCGCAGAGCGAGGAAGGACGTAACCTAGTGTCTGCATTTGTTTACAGACACTAGGTTATGTCCTCCCTCGCTCTGCGCTCGCATTCTGTGAACTGTGAACAATGGTCTGTGAACAATGGTCACATCCCTGTCGCAGCTGCAGAGGTCCTCTGTGGAGAGAGGAGAACCTTCCAGAAGGACAATCATCTCTGCAGCAATCTACAAATCAGGTCTGTATGGTAGAGTGGCCAGACAGAAGCCACTTCTTAGTAAAAGGCACATGGCAGTCCGCCTAGAGTTTGCCTCTGGTGACAGAGGTGCCTGGCTCTTCTACTGACCACATATGCTATTGCTCCGTTGTTATTGCCTGATGAAGCGGGATCAAACCTGCAAAATGCGTTGCATATTTGGAGTTCATAAATAAAATATATTGACTGTCTTTACTACAGTCGTTGTGTGTCTACTTGGAGGAGGTAAGTCCACCACTACCTCCTCTATTTACCAAGAATTTGGTTTTTAAGCTCATTTATCTTCCTTTTATCCTTTTGGTGCCTCTGTTCTCCTGTATCCTTCTTCCCATCGGCTGTCAGCCACCTGAACTCCCTCCACATACTTCCATCAGTGCAAGCCCATACAAGTGGGGGGAGCGGGTTGCACCACTCCCGATCAGTCAACTGAAGCAACCACCTAACAAGGCCAACAAGGCTAACCGCTGGTCAGCTCTAGGTCGCAAAAAATGAACTGTGATGTATGTATGATACAAATTTTATCCACAATGTAATGTAATCTATCTCTGTTGCTATGCATTCTTCTCTGTCTTCTTCCTGAGCTATATGTATGTGCCAAGAATAATTCCGGGCATGATCCCTCATGCTTGGCGAAATAAACGATTCTGATTCTGATTCTGATTTTTAATAAATTTGCCAAAACCTCAAGTAAACTTTTTTTTCACATTATCATTATGGGCAGATAGTGATGGACCAAACCATTTCCCAGTGAACAGTTCCCAGCGATATTCAGCCGTTCGCCCACCGGCGAACAGATTGTGCAGTTTGATTTGCCCCCATTCATTTACATGGAGCCAAAAATGTACTCTTTTCTTTGCTACAAATGTTATTTTAATATTCGTACTACACATACAATTCATTATTTCATAAGTTTTGTTTAGTTTTTTGTTTTGTTTTTTGTTTTGCTTCAGTGTCACTTTAAATTGCTTATCTCCCTATCTAACTTAACTAATGATTTACCTCTCCTTAAATGACTTAACTCATAATCCATCTCTCCTTATCTAACTTAACTCGCAATTTATCACTCCTTATCTGACTTAATACATGGTTTATTTCCCCTTATTTTTCTTAACTCATGAATTATCTCTCCTTACTTATTTATTTCATTAATAATCTCCCCTTATTTGTTTTTCTCACGCATTAGTTCTTTTTGCAATCAAGGAGAAAATTAAGTAAGCTTTGTGATTCAACCCCTTCAACTGTTGCAACACAATTCAATGGATGCAGCGTGACAGTACCCTGGATCAGTACTAGATTTGGAAACTACCACTGGGGGTGATGGTTGGGGTTAGGCACTATCAGGGGGGTGGTTAGGGTTAGGCACCATCAGGAGGGTAGTTAAGGTTAGGCACCACCAGGGGAAGGTTCTGTGTGAGAGTAGGGTTGGGTTAAGCTGTATTGTTGAATTATGCAACAATTTTTAATGTTAATATATTTTTGTTATTATCTTCCGTCTGTTTTAAAATGGTATTTATCATTAGTTAATTTTGTTGACGATGTTCATCATTATTGAGATTTGGTTATCCGCTGACGCCGTTTCGTTATCCAGCTCGGCCCTTTTTTCCTGGCGTCCTTTTTTCATGCATGCAAAATGTGGGTTATTCTTTAGACCAAAAACTGCAGTAAATAGAGTATTGGTGCTGTGGTTGCCAAGAACTAAAATGCAAGCTTCCTGACAACTTACACAAATCATATATAACTGCAATGTGGAATGAAAAAACATTGCTTGTTCACATTAAATTGTGTAATTACTTGTAAAGCACTCATATAGGGTATAGCATTTTTTTTTTGTCATGAACATGACACTGACAACTAGGATGGCATGTCATTTGTAGGTCAGCAATGAATGGATCCATGCATTCAAAGGCAAGGTCATTTGCAACTATCAGCACAAATTAGCAGTTAATATACAGTATTTTAAAAAAGGGAAACTTTTAATAAAATAACCCTGAAAAACCTGCAAACACTAGCAGCACGCTGCTATCAGTTATTCAGAAAATGGCCATGATGCTATAAAATGACAAACTTTCACCAAGGAATATGTGGTAGTTACTTCCATTAAAATCATTTGGCAACTTGCTAAGTACACTGTCAAGTCGACACTCCTTAGAAACAGCTACATTTATGTACCCATTACTGCTGTCCATCAACTCTAGACAAAGACAGCTGGCTTCTGAGATGTTAACTCCTTGGGATGTTTTAGTTAGTTTAAAGGGAACCAGAGAGGATGACACATACATACCTGGGGCTTCCTCCAGCCCCATACGCACGGATCGCTCCCACGCCGCCGTCCTCCGCTGCCTGGATCCGCCGCCACCGGGTCCCGTCATTGCCGCGAGTCGGCAAGTCGGCAGGCGGACGCGGCCAATTCTCCGCATCACAGGGTGCTCTCCCCATACAGATACGCATGTGGCTGCTTACTGCGCAGCCGCATGCGTACGTGTATGGAGGGAGCCCCTGTGATGCGGACAATTGGCCGCGTCCGCCGGAAGTGACGGGCCCGGTACCGGCGGATCCAGGAAGCTGAGGACGGCGGCGTGGGAGCGATTCAGGCTTATGGGGCTGGAAGAAGCCCCAGGTATGTATGAAATCCTTTTCCTTTTTTCACCCCCGTTCCTCTCTGGTTCCCTTTAAGCACTTTAGGAATACAATAATTCTGTTTCACTTTTTTCTTATATTTATGTTTGTACATATTATTAAACTTATCCATAATGGCACTTTCCTTTACAATCTGGTTTAATAGAAAATTTGTTTCCATATCTAGAAATATCATCATTATCATAAAATCTAAATGTGCACAGACACATCAGTGTGTTACTAGCCCAGAGGCTAGTGACACCTCTGTTGTTAATATGGAGGGGAAATGAGGGCTGGCACACAGTACACAACAAAATGGTTTCCAGTTGCCGGGGTGAGTAGGAGCACAGCATGCTCAATTGGACATCAGAAATAGCTAAATGCCCAGTATGCTATATCTTTATACGCACGCACGCACGCACGCACACACACACACACACACACACACACTAAAGAGGTGATTGTACCTCATGTTTTCATTTAAAGAAAACTCCTTAGCTTGTCAGCCTAAGATATTTAGAGGCACGGATGCAACAGCCATGTATAGGTACCACTAGTTATTCTTTCTCAGTGATGTAGATAAGTGTGTGAATAAAATTAGATTACTTTAAAGAGAAACCGTGACCAAGAATTGAACTTCATCCCAATCAGTAGCTGATACCCCCTTTTACATGAGAAATCTATTCCTTTTCACAAACGGATCGTCAGGGGGCTCTGTATGGCTGATATTGTGGTGAAACCCCTCCCATAGGAAACTGTGATGACCATGGTCATGGCAGTTTCCTGTCTGTGAACTTCATTGCATTGTGGGAAATAACAGCTGTTTTACTGTGTACAGCTTTTTCCAACTGCCAAAAAAAGCAAGCAGCATCTCCTTCCGGCAGGGGCATAACTAGAAATCACGGGGACCCCCTGCAAAACTTTGGATGGGGCCCCCCAGATGTCGTTGCTGGAAGGGAAAGTGCTGATGGCAGCCCGAGGTGAGGGAGGAGGGAATCAGACCCCCCTCCCTGCTGCTGTTTGTGCCTGCTGCTCCCCCTTCCTGTGTTGCAGGGGCATATCTGGGTAATATAGCACCAATGGCAAACACTAAAATGGCCCACCCCGGTCAGACGCTCCCCTGTGAAAACTGCACCCTTTCTCATGCACATTTGTTATAGTGGTCTGTGTTTTTGTCAGTCTTCTTATTCTCTCTCTGTACTTTGTCAGTTCTGCATAAATAAATACATCATGGTAGGACATTAGACTATGACTGTGGTAGGATTAGACTGTGAGCTCCTCTGAGGACAGTCAGTGACATGACTATGTACTCTGTACAGCACTGCAGAAAATGTCAGCGCTATATAAATACATAATAACTAGCCAACCCGCAGCATAGCATACGCCGCATAAGAGGGTAGAGGGCAGGAAGGGGGTATTGGGCACAGCGGCTGGGAGGGGGGTTGGACCCCCCCTCAACTGGGTCCCCCATGTGTGCTCTACCTCCAGCTTAAGCTCAGCAGGAATCCCCTCCCTACCCTCACCTGGGTCCCCCATGTGCGCTCCCCCTCCTGCTTAAAGTGAACCTCCGGACTAAAAATCTACTCAGCAGAACTGAAAAAGGCTTGGTGTTTCTTTAACAGTTTCACAGCATCGGAACTTTGTTTTTCTTACCAAAGCATCATTTTTAGCTGCACAGAAGCTAAGCTCCGCCCCATCAAAGAAAACTGCCCGGGCTTTTTTTCCTTGATGCTGTGCAAAGCATGATGGGATTTCCTATTTTGTTATTCACGTTGCCTAGCAACCGGGAGGGGTGATCAGCACACAGGACAGTTGGAACTGTGTCTCATGCTCCCTGTCACCTCCTTTCAACCAAAAAGATGGCTGCTATCATGAAATCAAACATTTGCCTGTTCTTTTAAAACAGAGTGGGCAAGAGATTATATTACCTATCTATTTTAATTAACATAACTAATGTAACTTAATGACAGTATGTTTGTTTATGCTGGAGTTCCTCTTTACGCACAGTAGCAGTCACCACTATTAGTAAGAGGCACGGGGCGGGGATGACTCACCTCTTCCGTGTTCCATCGTGCGTTCCACTGTCGTCACTTCCTGCAATGCCGCACACTGTATTGGTGTAATTTGCCTTTTTAAAACAGAAGGAAATCTGCAATATTTCAGCTGTAAGTGATCATTTGTGGTTACCCACAATGCACTGCTACTAAATATGCAAATTACCCCTTTCACCCCCTTGTTAAGCCAATCATATAGCTTTAAATTTTACACAGTCATATCAAACCCACATGTAGACAGCCTGTTTCAGACTTTTAGTCCTCATTAGTACATGGCAGGGATTGATACGGCTGTGTGAGATAGGGCTTGGATGAGTACAACAGAGTAACCAAGCAGCTCAGGGTGACCTAAACCACTCGGAATGTATAGGGGGATAAAAGAGACCAAAAAGACCTCCTACTAAAAAAAGCAAAGCTTGGTGTAATTTGCCTTCCTAAAACAGAAGGAAATATGCAACAATTCAGCTATAAGTGAACATTTGTGGTTACCCACAATGCACTGCTACTAAATATGCAAATAATTCATTTTCACCCTTAGTAAGCCAAGCACGCATCCAGAACCACTGGTGTATAGCAAGCCCATAGCTTTAAATTTTACACAGCCATGTCAAACACACATGTGACAGCCTGTTTCAGACTTTTGGTCCTCATCTGTACATGGCAAGGATTGATATGGATGTATGAGATAGGGCTTGGACCAGTACAACAGAGTAACCAAGCAGCTCAGGGTGACCCAAACCACTCAAAATGGTGGATAAAAGGGACCAAAAAGACCTTCTACTAAAAAAATTCAAAGCTTGGTGTAATTTGCCTTCTTAAAACAGGAAACATCTGCAATAATTCAGCTATAAGTGAACATTTGTGATTACCCACAATGCACCACTACTAAATATGCAAATTATTCCTTTTCAACCTTGGTAAGGCAAGCAAGCCTATAGCTTTAACTTTTACACAGTCATATCAACCCCACATGTGAAAGCCTATTTCAGACATTTAGTCCTCATCAGTACACAGCAGGGATTGATAAGGCTGTATGAGATAGGGCTTGGACCAGTACAACAGAGTAACCAAGCAGCTCAGGGTGACCCAAACTACTAAGAATGTATAGGAGGATAAAAGAGACCAAAAAGCCCTCCTACTAAAAAAAGCAAAGCTTGGTGTAATTTTCCTTCTTAAAACAGAAGCAAATCTGCAATAATTCAGCTATGAGTGAACATTTGTGGTTACCCACAATGCGCTGCTACTGAATATGCAAATTATCCCTCTTTGCCCTTGGTTTGATATGACACTACTTCTTCTTCTTCTTGCTTGGACCGGCCCTGGGGGCAGGGCGCTACTTCTTCTCTTGCTTGAAGGTTGAGGCACTTACTCTATTATATATATAGATAATATGGTAGGACATTAGACTATGGCTATGGTAGGATTAGATTGTGAGTTCCTCTGAGGACAGTCAGTGACATGACTATGTACTCTGTACAGCACTGCAGAAGATGTCAGTGCTATATAAATACATAATTATAATATGATAGGACATTAGACTATGATTATGGTAGGATTAGAGTGTGAGCTCCTCTGAGGACAGTCAGTGACATGACTATGTACTCTGTAATGTGCTGCAGAAGATGTCACTGCTATATAAATACATAATAATAATATGGTAGGAAATTATACTATGATTATGGTAGGATTAGATTGTGAGCTTCTCTGAGGACAGTCAGTGACATGACTATGTACTCTGTAAAGTGCTTCAGGAGATGTCAGTGCTATATAAATACATAATAATTATATGGTAGCAAATTAGATTATGACTATGGTAGGATTAGATTGTGAGCTCCTCTGAGGACAGTCAGTGACAGTGACATGACTATGTGCTCTGCCAATGTATTTATGTAGCACTAACGTCTTCTGCAGCACTTTACAGAGGGTGAAATTCCCCTGTGGGAGTCAGAGTGCAGCCAGAAGACAGCAATAACAGACAGGGGGGTCACACAGACAGCAATAGCAGACAGGTGTCACACAGACTGCGATAACAGACAGGGGGATCACACAGACAGCAATAACAGACAGGGGGATCACACTGACAGCAATAACAGACAGTGGGGCCACACAGACAGTAATAACAGGCAGGGAGGTCACACAGAAAGCAAGAACAGACAGGGGGGTTACACAGATAGCAATAACAAACAGGGGGGATCACGCAGACAGCAATAACAGACAGGGGGTGACATAGACATCAATAAGAGAGAAGGGAGTTACACAGACAGCAATTACAGTCAGGGGCAAACCCAGGATTTTCAAGGGGGGGGGGGGGGAGGGGGGATTCCTGAAAGGTCTCTCTCAGCCACACACAATACAGTATAATAATATGGTAGGACATCATGCTGGGTACACATAATGCAATTTCCCATCTGACTGACAGGAATTGACTGTTATTTCCTAAATGTCCATTCTGCTCCCGATCGACAACTGGATTGATCAGAAGCAGTTTGGATACAGATAATAATGAGGACAGCCGACATTGCTAATGAAGGGGAAAGTGAAGCATTCACCCAGCAGGGGCACAGGGCTGTGTTTTTACCTGGCTCCATGCACTGTACACTGTATTGGTATTACATCAAAGTCATCTGTAGCAAGGAAAGAAAATGGGCAGTGCTGTGAGCTGCAGGATGCCTGCAGATATGCTGGTGTCTCAACTTGTGCCTGTACTAGACACTGCACTTGCCTGGTCTGAGGGGGGATTCTGGGCAGCTGTAATCCTCGCCTGTGCATGGGGGGGGGGGGGGGGGGGTCACGCAGACAGCAATAACAGACAGGGGGGTTACACAGACAGCAATAACAGACAGGAGGGTTACACAGACAGCAATTAAAGAAAGGGGGGGTCACACAGACATCAATAATCAACAGACAGCAGCAATAACAGACGGGGGGGGGGGGTCACACAGACAGCAATAACAGACGGAGAGGGTCACACAGGCATCAATAACAGATGGGGGTCACACAGGCAGCAATAACAGACAGGGAGGTCATGCAGACAGCAGCAATAACAGACAGGGGGTGTCACGCAGACAGCAATAACAGACAGGGGGGTCACACAGACAGCAGCAATACCAGACAGGAAGGTCATGCAGACAGCAGCAATAACAGAGAGGGAGGTCACGCAGACAGTGGCAATAACAGACAGGGGGTCAAGCAGACAGCAGCAATACCAGACAGGGGGGTCACCCAAACAGCAGCAATAACAGACAAGGGAATCACGCAGACAACAGCATTAACAGACAGGGGGTCACACAGACAGCAGCAGACACAGACAGCAGCAGTAACAGAAGGGTGGGTCACACAGACAGCAGCAATAACAGACGGGGGGTGGAGTCACACAGACATCAGCAATAACAGATGGGGGGGGTCACACAGACAGCAATAACAGACAGGGGATCACACAGCAATAACAGACAGGAGGTCACACAGCAATAACAGATCCGGAGGGGGAGGGAGTCACGCAGATAGCAATAACAGACAGGGGGTCACACAGCAATAACAGACAGGGGGTAACACAGACAGCAATATAAATGATAGGGAGGCTCACATTGCAGAGCAGCCTGTCACACTACACATGTTCCATAGTGCAGCTGAACAGACGCTGCCTGCAGAGTCTGTGCTCCATATACAGCTCATTTCCTCCTGTGCAGACCCAATCTACATAACTATCACAATGACTATACTCCCCATGCTACAGCGTCTGAGGGAGAGGATCAGTCCCAATCGCCAAATTTTCACTGTCCTGCAGTTCCAGCCCCAAAGTCCACACTATGCTTCCCCCTCTCTGCAAAGGCTGCAGAGCCCAGTGCACTCTCGCCTAGAGCTCCACCTAGTGGCGCCTCCTCTTGAATCTCTCCTCGGGACAGAATGAGCAGCTGTGACTGTGTGTCTCCGTTATAGGGACACACGCCAGGTGGCTACAGCTGCATAGCATGGTTGCAGGCATGGCGCCTGCACCCCTCTACATAAGCCACTGCTGTGCTGTCACCTCCTGCACCTAAACATGGCCCTGGAGGGCCTCAGAGCCAGGGGGCCTCTCAGGCTTCTCCTCCTAAGGGCCCCCCTGAAGATGCATCCCTTGCAGGGGCTATTGTTACGCCCCTGCCTTCCAGTGACATCACTTGCCAGCAGTAAAGATGTCGCCATGTGATAAATGTCAGAATGTAAATCAGGGAGATTTACAATGGGCAAACACTGACTAAATCATTTATACCTAATAATTGTAAAAAAAAAAAAAAAAAAAAAGCACTTTTTAAATTACATTATTGTCACTGGAGTTCATCTTTAAGCATTGCAATGTATATCAGGAATAAAGTAAATGGCCAATGCTATTATTAGCCCCAGGGTGTGTGTGTGTGTGTGTGTGTGTGTGTGTGTGTGTGTGTGCGTGCGTGCGTGCGTGCGTGCGTGCGTGCGTGTGTGCGCGCGCGCGCGCGCACACCTTTGAAGTCCACAATCCATCTGGGTTGTGGGCCACTATGTATGCACTGTTCCAGGCCATATGCCTCCTCCATTGAGCTTGCATGGTCATGAGCATTCTGTACAGGTAAAATTACAGTCTTAATGAACTGCACATGTGCAGAAGGCTCCCAGTCATATGAGCACAATCCAGGGTGCATGCACATGCAAAGTAGTTCACTCTGAGCCAAGTTGCAGACTTTATGGGGCTTGATGGGACCTGGAGAACATCAAGGGAGCTGATGGACAACATGGGGCTGGAATAGGCACCAGTTAAGTGAAAATCAGTTTTTCTCAATCATCTTGGGTATAAATTTACCTCCTGAGCGTTATGCCCCTCAGGAGGTTTCACAGCCTCATAGTCCCCCAGTATAAATGTAACAGATTGCATGCCTGCGAAAGCTTTAGCTAGCACTAGGCTAGCTAGTATTTGTGGCCAGCACCCCCGATTGCTTCTGATCTCCCGATCCAGCTGGTTATACATTACCCAGCCTGGCTCCAGTGATCGGCGCAGCCTTCCCGCACAGCTTCAGTCTTCACTATGGGGAGGATCGTACATCATGTGCAGTCACGATCTTCCCCATAGAAAAGACCGGAGCAGTGCGAGGAGGCTGCACCGATCGCTGGAGCCAGGCTGGGTAATGTATAAGTTGCTGGATCGGGGGGGGGGGGGGGGGGGGATCACAAGTGATCAGGGGATTTTGGCCACCAATTCTAGCTAGACTAGTGCTAGCTAAAGCTTTTGCAGGCATGCGATCTGTTAGATTTTTACTAGGGGACTCCTGAAGCCAGCGAGCGGCATGTCCGACACATTGTTGGGCATACAGCTAAGGAGGTTAAAGAGACTCTGAAGTGAGTCTAAATTCCATTTTTTAAATTGTAGTTATGTTCATCACTGTAACCCCTGCTAAAACACTGCTAGACGCACTTCAGTGTTTCTTAAAGTACAAGCCAATCCTGCCTTCCCTTTGCCTTGTCGCAGGTTCAAAGCCTTCCAGAAAGATCCCAAGACCGTCCCAGGGCAAGACAAAAACCTTCCAGTTTTTCAGAAACCTTCCATTAGGATGTAACTTGAACAGTTCCTGCTGAAAACATTTTGGGCATCTGTTGTGTGTTACATGTTGACACGCGACACACAAATCTTGGATTTTTACTATCACTTGCTTCTTAAATCTCCAGAACATAATGTAAACAATTTTAGTATTACTTTGTTTTGTCCTGAAATACTAACCACATTAATATTTCATGCTAAATAGAACAAGTCATCATTAAAGTTTACAAAATTTGTATTGCTAATAGGTTTATGTCTGATAGTTAAAACAGAATCACAAAGTATATACTAGATATGTACGGCAACACTTATTTTGTCGCCCTTTCCAGACATGTAGCCCTTCAGGCAATTGAAACAGCTTCCTTAGTGTAAATCTTAGAAATGCTGCTGTATGAAACAAAATATCTGTTTCCTTCTGAATCAACTAGAGCCCCGAAGCTCCTGTCAACTCATCTGATAATTATGGAGGAAAAAATACTCGTTAGAGAGGTATATGTTCCAATGTTGTGTCCTATCATGGAGCTGTGTCTATCTTAAGAGCTCATAATTATTCAATAGATCATGTAGTTACCCAAGCACTGATAATTGGCATAAAATAACCTTGTACACCAGCTCTAATAGACTGAACGCTAAATTGCTGTCCTCAGCGTAAATAGCATACAAGCCTTTTCCATAGCTTATGGGCAAACAAAACAAAGTGCTGTGCAAGCCACCGTGAGAAGAGAAGCACAATGCATCATTTCCAACAATAATAACGTTTAAATTTCACCACTGCATACAAAACAGGTTATTATAATATAAATTACTATAAAACATTTTTATAGAAATACATTAGTCTTCAATGGTGACATTGTTGTTAATATATACAGCTTCTTCCCTTTAAGATATTTCTTTAATTTCAGTTTGGAATAATGCTCTCAAGTGCAATTGTTTGATTTAACAACGGGGTAAACAGTGTTGTTCTTTTTAAACAAAAACTTTTAGCCCCTTCTAGATCATGGACAATAGAAGCAAGCTGTGTCAGATCAATATCATTAAGTGCAAGCACTTATTTTTCTGCCATGTGTCTTGTTAATATCATGCCAGATGCAGTATACTGTCCAGTAATCCACAGCAGTCATTCATTAAAAACTAGCTTAATTTGTCTAACAACTGTGATGGATGAAACCTGCTTTGACAATGGAATCCTCATTTCATTCATTGGATGGTGCTTTGTGATAGCCTCAGCAAGTTGTATTTTCTCACAATGCAGCTGTTACACTAGATATACATCCAAAAATGCCACCGTAGTCATGACAAAAGCCTGTTGGCGGATGGAATTGCAGCTGGTTTCCGTAGAGTCTCTAAGCAGACATGCAATACACATGATGTACATGACCAGAGATGTTGTCCAGTTCATGTCAGCATAATCATTACTTCTATATTGTCAGTGTATATACTGTATATAATACTAGTAAAAAGGTCTGTCCGTTAAAAAAATGGGTGCCATGGCCCCACCCCCTCATAAAGTGCACTCGGCCGTGACCCACACACAAGGACGTGACTTACACACGCATACGGTCGCGACCCATATGTCCGAAGTCCACCATTGTGCCACGCATGTGCACCAGGCACAAAGGACACAGGGACTTAGGAGGATGCAGGGACAGGTGTTATATTATATAAGATGCAAATGTCAAGCATAATATTAAATGTCAACTATTGAATCCACCCCGGGTCGTTTGTATTAGAAAGTATCACTGGCCAGTGGCCAGCAGAGTTGCTGAACTAATTTACATCTTCATATATGTTCAGGTACGATCTAGTCTGTATAGTACAGGTTTCCTGCATATCTACTTCTACTTAGGAGAGCATTATGTAGTTTGATTCAAGTATATTCTGTAAGGTGCTAGGTAGTGTTGGGCGAACACCTGGATGTTCGGGTTCGGGAAAGTTCGCCGAACATGACCGCGATGTTTGGCATGTTCGGGCTGAACCCCGAACTCCCCGAACATCCCGCTTTTGGGGGCCCTATGGGGTCGCAGGCATAAGGGGGGAGCATGCCCCGATCGCGGGGGGGGGGGGGGCGGAAATTCCCCCCGCCCCCTCCGCTAGCGCTCCCCCCTCTGCCCGCTTCCCCATACAAAAGTTTAAGGAAAGTACCAGTGGTAGTGGATGGCCTGGCAGTGGCACTGTGGAGTGAGGAGGAGGAGTCCGGAGAGTGACGCGTTGAGGGAGGCCGGGCAGCGGGCGGTTCAGCGGTAGTACCCTTGTGGTACTTCCGCCCATTCTCTGACCTCACGCCTGCTGCCCGGCCACCCTCAACGCGTCACTCTCCGGACTCCTCCTCCTCACTCCACAGTGCCACTGCCAGGCCATCCACTACCACCAGTACTTTCCTTAAACTTTTGTATGGGGAAGCGGGCAGAGGGGGGAGCGCTAGCGGAGGGGGTGGGGGGAATTTCCGACCCCCCCCCCCCCCCGCGATCGGGGCATGCTCCCCCCTTATGCCTGCGACCCCATAGGGGGGCCGTATTCGGCCGAACAGGGCCCTGTTCGGCCGAACAGGGGCCCTGTTCGGCCAGGTTCGGCCAGGAATTGAGCCGTTCGGGCGAACGCGCACAGTTTGGCCGAACACCACCAGGTGTTCAGCCGAACTCGAACATCACCCGAACAGGGTGATGTTCTGCAGAACCCGAACAGTGGCGAACACTGTTCGCCCAACACTAGTGCTAGGTAGTGCTCCTGTGCAGAGTTGAAATCTTTTTTTCACATGACCCTGTGCTATACAGTAATGCTTGTTTTAAACCCAAAAACAGAGGTTTTCCTTCTGAAGGTATTTGTGATTACCCAGGTTGGAGTGAGCTCTGAGGTGTCCCACAGTGCATCACTGCTGAATATGTAAATCATCTCTTTGTTGTCCCTGATAGCTAAACACACCTCCAGATCCGCTGGAATGCAATAATGTGTCAGCTTGTTATTATTACAGAGTCAAACTAATCCAACATGCATACAGACTGTTTTGGATTGGTTGATCCTAATCTGTACATGGCACGGATTAATATGGCTCTATGAGTTTGGACTTGAAACACTCAGAGTTACAGATTGACCAGCAAACTCCTAGGAGTTCTGGTTCACCATGAGCTTGCTTGGCAATCTGTGATTAAAACCTCATAATCTCTGTTAAGATCTAGCAGGCTCTGTTCCCAATCAATTTTCAAAGCTAACATCTTAATTTGTATTGGAGAGTCCCTCAAATAATCACTTCAAAATAAACAGAGCGTATTACAACTGTTAATGTCACAGAGATATTAGCCAATATGATTGCCATTAGATGAGGTGCCCTGTTTTACTGTACAGTTTATGTACTTCAACTGTATATGTCGATTGAAATTAAAACACCTAAGATTTTATATAGAGCTGTTAGTCTGTAAGTATCACTCTGTACTGCTGACTTGATTATTATTATTATTTTTAGTATTTATATAGCGCCAACATCTTACGCAGCACTGTACAGTATGTATATCTATATCTATATATATATATATATATCTATATATATATATATATATATATATATATATATATATATATATATATATATATATAAAATATTTGCTTCATATTAACAGAATCAATATTTATTACAAAGTTCTTTTGTTAAAGCAAATTATAAAAATGACTTATTTGACTGCCTATAAAACTTTTATTGAGAGTAGAACTGTCTTTAAATGTATGCCAAGGCTTCTATCCCTTTGTTTCCTCTAAGAGATGTAAGTTCCTTGGCTGAAAATAAAGCAGGTCCACTGGCTACGAAACTACAGTGCATGGAAATAAAACATACCCAGTAGATGACTGTTAGTTCAGGAGTCTTTGTTTTGGGCATTGCTGCTGGGCAACAACATGGCTGATGCAGGTGCCCAGTGAACTTTGCTTTAGGAGGGGAGGACAGAGAAATTTTGTTTGAGGTAATATTGCTTGGATATAATTTGCCCAGGGTGTTTATAGGCAATGGTGCTTAGACTTGGTGTTGGTGGTGCAGATGATGAAAGGTAGAATGTTAGGGTTGAGAGTGCTATAGTGGATGTTACGTTGTTAGGGTTAAATGCTTAGGGTTTGACATTCAGAAGGCAAGGTCAGGGTTAGCATCAGGAAAGAGTCAATGGAAGGTGGAGGTAAGAGTTAAGCAAGAGCATTTGGTAAAGCAAGAGAATAATCAGAGGAATGGTGCTGAAACACCAATACAAACCATGTCACATAATCAAATAGAGTAACATCAGCCATACCAAAACTACTTGTGCTCAAACTAAGCATATATTTGTATTGGGGATACCATAAGTGATCCAGCAATCCTAAACTAATTTGGATGAGAAATGTCTGCTTTAGGTAGTAAAAGGTGCTTCTCTCATCTTAATTGTATTGGAATTGGAGTAGCAATTGATCGAAATTTAGTAAGTTGTGTGATTACAGTTTAATATAGAACTACACTATCTAAAACCAGGTTCTACAAAAGAACCAATCACATAATTTTGCACCAACGTGCTGACCAATGGCAAACTGAGCAACAACATGGGGGTGGAGTCAAACCATGGCATAGCGCAGACCCGATGGGGAACTTCCCGCCTCACATGACATGACATGACTGCACAGTAGCTAAATGGCTAGCTTTCTTATCTTACACCACTAGATTTTCCCATCTGATTCCTGAACAAGAGAGTATCTGCATGAAGTCATGTGTGTTAAAGGGGAACTTCAGCCTAAACAAACATACTGTCATTAAGTTACATGAGTTATGTTAATTAGAATAGATAGGTAATATAATCTCTTACCCACCCTGTTTTAAAAGAACAGGCAAATGTTTGTGATTCATCAGGGCTGCCATCTTTGTCATGGGGGCAGCCATCTTTTTGATTGAAAGGAGGTGACAGGGAGCATGAGACACAGTTCCAACTGTCCAGTGTCCTGATAACCCCTCCCAGCTGCACACCCTAGGCTTCAAATGTCACATTCAAAATGTAAAAAAAAAAATTGCACCAAAACAGCAGAACGAGAACAACAACATCAGAAATCCCATCATGCTTTGCACAGCATAAGGGGGAAACTGCCCGGGCAGTTTTCTTCTGTGCAGTTAAAATGAGGCTTGTATAAGAGAAACAAAGTTCTGATGTTGTGAAACTGTTAAAGAAACACCAGGCCTTTTCAGTGCTGCTGAGTCGATTTTTAGTCTGGAGGTTCACTTTAAGGACTCTTCTGTGCACTGTTGTTTCCTTCCACATTGTAAAAACTATCTGGTTGGTTATGTGTTTTTTCCACAAATTGACCCTACAGTGTGGCAGGGACAACAGATTATGAATTCTTCTGAGGAGCAGTTGGTGACTTGTATTGTTTAGTGATGTAGTAAATATTCCAGCAATGTTTATATGCATAGTAATAATAAAATTCATGATAATCAGAAGTCAGCCTAAATGCAAAGCACTTGTCTAAACTGTCTGTGCTTGCAGAGAGTTGGAAGTGTGAGTTAAGGTATTTGAACTCCTGAGCTTTACTGATGGTTTCTGAAGGCATTGATCACATTAAAAGACATTCAAGTAAACCTGTAATAGGAGGAGGGAGCCTCTGGATCCTAAAGAGGCTTCCTCCATTATCCCTCACAGACCCCTCCCACTGCTGGGACCCTCCCAAAAAATAAGCAATATCACAGGCAATTGCCACTGCGCATGTGCTCCCCATCCCCTCGGCTCTGGCTGAAATTTATTTATTTATTTATTATTTTATTTATTTATTGTATTTATAAAGCGCCAACATATTACGCATCGAGCCTGATCTGGTCTGTTCTATAGCACAGGTGCAAGGCATCTGCACCTGTGTAGTAGTGTAGACACGACCAGGCTTTACTATTTCCAGAGGAGCCAGAAGGTAAAGTCGCACTGTGTCTGCACGTACCAGCAACAAGTGCTAACGAGTGGAATTTCGGGAGTGCCTGCTCCATTCTGCTGATTAGAACAGGGGAAGCCACTTTAGGATCCAGAGTCTTCCCCCTCCCGAGGAAACTACTCCCTACATGTACTTTTTTTTCCTTTCAGGTACACCTTAGGAAAGCTTGAAATGTTCAACACGAGTCTCTTCCTATTCTTAGCATCAGAAGAAATGCTTCTAGGTGTACTTATGGGAAACAGAGGTCATTTAGTCATGTAGAAGAACTTTTTACTGCAGGCAACATTGTGTACTTACATTACAACCACATGCTCATTTTCTGTTGTCCAGGTCACATTAACCAACTAGTGCAAAATGTACCTATTTGCACATCCATTTTGCTGAAGTTGCCAAAAACAGGACGTACAAGCGCATCTTGAAAATCAGCGGCAACTGCTCGCATGTACATGAGCTCCCACAGCGCATTCATGGCAGGAATCACTCGCCAATGATCGGGGAATGGAACATGTGTTCCCAAAGCCAATCAAAGCGCCTGTGAATCAATGATCATGACTTCATTCAGAAGCCATGTTCATTCATTAAAATGAAAGTAAAAAGTAAAGTAAGAACATACACAAACACTGCCTGTGAACACAGGGTACAGTGTGTATGGGCATTTAGTAAATAAAAAGTAAAATTTCATAAAAAAATCATAAAAACAATATATCTCCTATAATCATTAACCCCATTCTGTGCCTTCCACTGCCCCCATAGTTACCAAAATAAAAAAATAATTGCTAAAACCATAAATAGTTACTTTATGGACTTAGCTTGTGGGTATGTCATAAGGGTATATTACTGTTATTTTGCAAATAAGGGCTTGTAATTATTGATAGGGTACAGTGAGAAAAGGGGAAAAAAAACACTGAAAACACAGAAAAATACACATTTATTTCCAAATAATATATTGTTGTCATACATTATTCTAGGGACATAATTTAAATGCTGTAATAGCCAGGACAGATGTGTTGGAGGCAGGTTTTATCTACAGCAGCATTGTCTATTTTAAAACTATTGAAGATGGAATTGGAGAGTGTATTTTTTTTCATTTTTTCCCCTTTAAAATGCATGGAAAATAAAGTAATTACTGAAACAAATATCACTCCCCAAAAAATTAATTTGTGGCAAAAAGCAAAACAAGGTATAAATCATTTAGGTGTGAAAAGCAGTGATAAAGTTATGGCCCAATGAATGGGAAGAGTGCTGAAAGGTGAAAATGTATATTGGTGGGAAGGGTAAAAAAAAAACATGTAGCATGAAATTACGTGCTGCTGAGTTGTATTCTGAGAGCTATATACATAGCTAGGTTATGCATTTTTCAATAAGGTTTGAATAACTGTTTTCCTTTGTGAAATTTAAATACAGATTATTATGATACCCCCTCCCCTTTCTTTTTAAATCTACAACATGTACCGATATAGGGTTGCCTCCTACTTGTAGCATTTATTTGTATCATTTATTTATACAAAAATTGTGTAACTCCATGTAGAGCTGATACTTTACATACACTTATTGGAGAGGAAATCAGCCAGTGTAACTGATTTGATAACAAAAATAAATTTGAATTAATTTGCAATATCTCAGGGAGAGATACCAAACACAAATGAAAGATAACATATTATTCCTTTGCTTCTGGGAAGCTTGTCATGTATTGCTGTTCTATCCCGTTTAATTTAAACAAAGGAGCTAAATCATTGTTGGCTGTCACATTTGGATTATGCTTCTATCACAAGCAAATTAGAAGATAATTACCAAGATGATTTATTCTAACGAACTGTATATTGCTTTTTGATTGGTTATTAAATGCCAATACACTAACAATGAATAGTTTTTAGGTCATCATAAAAACTTGTGCAATCAAAGTTTATATTATTGTATTTGGGAAAGCATGAGTAATGTTAAATAATTAAGAGCAAAATATTAATTAAATGGGAAATGAGAAATCAACTGATTGCATTTAAAGCATGCAGAAATCACACAGCAAAGGAGGGGATTAGAAAACAAGATCATTAGAGGTTATAGAGGTGATACATATCTTAGTAACAATAGAAAAAGAAGTAAATGGAGTTTTCTGGAATTATAAAAAATAAAAAAAGTCTGTGTTAGGGAATGATGTAGCAAACATAAAATGTTTGGTTCGTGAACGCAAACACAAATTTACCGCACATGTTTGCAAACTCGCTGTTCACGGCAGGATTCATAGACTTAAATGGCAGGCAAACGGCCGCCAACTTTATCGGTTAACAGCAAAGCCCCTGTACGTGTTAGAAACATCAAATTTGCAGGGTATGTTAAGGAGAACAGTGGGAACCAGAGGAATTTTTTTTTCAAAAAGACACTGTAGTTTTTGAGGCTCTACCACAGGCTCTCGCTGTCCTCCCCACCCCCAACACCTATCACCCCCACCCATGCTGTGGGGTGATAGGTGTGGGCAGGTGGGGATGACAGCGGGAGCCCACATGTAGCCTCCGTCCACACAGGACAGATCTCTCAGCTATATTATACTACAGCTATAAGTACTGAGATAAAAATATATTTGAATTTCCTTCCAGGGCTTCCCATTGGTTCCTTAACAGATCAATGGGGATCAGGAAAGCACAAGTTTGCCAGTAACTGTCCAATGGTGAACTGTTCAGGCCATCTCAATTAGGGATACAGTAACAGGGACATGCGTGTTTGTGGATTGGAACTGGACAGATTAAAGTGAGCCCAACGTAGGAGCACAATAAGGGAAAGAGGCGCCCTGATTTGAATAAAAGCTTTTAAAACCAGTTTCAAAATGAAAAAGAAAAATGAGGTATCTTACCTCAATGACGAAATCTCTGTAAACTTACAAAAGATTTTTATTTAAGCACTGGCAACACGTTTCGCAGGTCTGAGCCCGCTTCCTCGGGCCAATACAGTGCCAAATGACAGAAATCATGTAGCATAGGGAGCCTTTCTATGCTACATGATCTCTTTCCCTTATTGTGCATAGTTATAGCCCCGTACATGTTTGTCTGAGGGGTGGTGACAGAACACCCGTTGTTTTACCACGGTTGATGTTTTGCCCATCCTTTTTCGTCTAAGAGAGCGACCGCAACCAGTTCCATCCAGGACCACCCAGAGTGGAGTCAGGTTTATGGTTTTCACCTGCCCCTTGCAACCCTCCTTTGTGAGTAGCCCTTTCAATCAATTGATTTATCCACACACCTATTATTGACATACTGCACTATCGGGCTCCCTTTTTTGTCTCCTGTATTTTTTCTATAGGGTGCCAAGACACCCCACCACAATTCCAACGTAGGAGGAACATGGAGGCTGCCATATTTATTTCCTTTTTAGCAATACCAGTTGCCTGGCTGTCCTGCTGTTCCTCTGCCTATAATACGTTTAGCAATAGCCCCTGAGAAAGCATATGCAAATCAGGCGTTTCTGACAATAGCTTGTTTCTGGTGTGATTCAGACTCTACTACAAATAGATCAGCATGGCTGCCAGGTAACTAGTCTTGTGTTAAAGGTAATAAATATGGCAGCCTCCATGTCACTCTCACCTCGGGTTCACTTTAAAAACTTGCCTGCTTTTAGGCATACAATAACAAATACCTTAAAGTTAGCCTATAGTAAGACAAAGGTTACCAAAGTAAGCCCAAACCTTTGCAGCACTAAGACTGTACTTACAGAAAGCACCATTTGTATATTAAAATAGTAAAGTATTCCGTGGTGCTCTGTGCAAATATATCAGCACAGTCATTGAAGCTCATCTTTCATCTAGTGACCAACTCTGTTGCTATTAGGTTTGTTTTTAACTGAGATCAGAAATATCATCATGCAAAGGGGGAATATTTTTTACTTCCTAAGGAGTAAAGCTGTAAGTTATTGGCTTTATCGAATAAAGCCTTACTCTTTTAAAACAACCACAAAGCTAGGGGAATGATTGGAGAACAACTTGGTTTATGCAAGTGGCAGGTAGGAAAACCCACAGCCAATATTTCAAGTGTTCATGATCAGAATTTAAAATAATATAGTATATATATATATATATAAATATATATATATATATATATATATATATATATATATATATATATATATATAAATATATATATATATAGCCAGATTTGTACTTTTTGAGCCTCGCCCACTAGGATAAGTATGTGGCTCCTTTTTATGTGCTTCAGTTTCCCTCCCTTCCATGGGCAGCCCCCACTTCCATGTGTACAATCCACAATCCATGTACAGCAGCCCCTCTCTTTTGTGAACCGCTCCTTGAGCATCTTTTCGTTTTTCATGTGTTGTTCCCCATTTTCAGCCTCCTCTTTTATATGTAGTAAAACACCTCTTAAATGTCCAGGTGCCTAATTGGGCTGCAGCCACCCAAGGCCTGGACCTTTGTGGCCTTTCCAGAAATCTTGCCTTGTATACATACCTCCTATCACACTATGACCATATGCAATTAACTTTTTCTCCTGATTTTTCTCCTAGGAAATAATTTTTCAACTTCTTTTAAAAATAACTTTTCAATATTTTGCTATCGAAAAAGTACCAGACATTAAAGAAAAAGTACTATCAAAATTATTTTGAGTATTTTCTTGATTGCTGGTGGCTTAAAATGGATCTTATGACAAGGTGTGAAAATATCAACTTGGAGAAAACTAAGGAGAAAAAGTGAATTGC
The DNA here is from genome assembly GCF_040937935.1 of Hyperolius riggenbachi. NCBI lineage: Eukaryota > Metazoa > Chordata > Amphibia > Anura > Hyperoliidae > Hyperolius > Hyperolius riggenbachi. The sequence continues at coordinate 175,056,021 of NC_090647.1, read as the reverse complement.
ATATGGGCCCATGTCTTTTCCATCAAAATAGACAACATCATTGCACCCTAACATGATGCAATAAGATTCCGATGAGGCTATCACATTAATTGCCATGAGGGTGATGTGGAGGATTCGATTAGAATAACACAGTGGATGCAGTACATGCATAGGGTAATGCGCACATTTATAGTGGCAGTGAGGCATACTTGTATTGGACTGTGTGTCTTACTATATCGGAGCAGTGCTTTTCAGCGCTGCTAGATTTGGGCGCAGCCGGTGCTTCCATAGACTACAATAGGAATCACTCCTATTGCAGCGCTCAGTGAGTAACGTCGGTGCCGTCAGAAGATGGAGCCAAGGTTGCTTAAAAAACACAATAATTCGGCCTCCAGCAATCGCTGGAAGCCGAATTATTTCATTCCCCCACTATCCATGGTGGCCTGGAGGGGGAATAGTAATTAAAACGGCACGGACTTGTGCAGGAGCAGGATCAGCCAAATACCGGCTGTATCCTGCGCCCAAGTCTACCGGCGCCGATTTCAAATGTACTCTTACTATATAGCCAGACTGCAATCTTATAGTGTAATGCAACTTTTTGGCTGCTTTTGACTACTTGCATTGCGATCTTATCTCAATGCATTTTTTTCAGTAAGTAAGAAGCCTTAATATATATCATAATGCTTTCAAATGAAATGTAAGAAACGTAGTAACTTGACCTTTACAAACTAGTAAAAAAAAAAGACTATGTTAACCACTTCAGGATTCTGCATACGCTTAAGTACGCCCCTGAAGCCTGAAGTGGTTTCCATGGAAACGTTCCATGTCAGTTCACGGAGGGTGTCTCCGTGAACACCCTGCGAGCCTCCGATCGTGGCTCGCAGGGTAAATGTAAACATGCGGGGAAGATCTTCCCTGCTGTTTACATACATACGGTGCTGCTGCGGCGCAGCGCGGTAGAGGAGATCGGCGATCCCCGGCCTCTGATTGGCTGGGGATCGTCGGCATCTGATAGGCTGAAGCCTATCTGAGGCGGTGCAGGACGGAAATCCGTCCTGCGCCGCTCACAGGGGGAGGGAGAGGGAGGGAAGGGGAAGAAGGCCAGAAAGCACTGCGGATGGGAACTTTGAAGAGCCCCCCCCGCAAGCGCAAAAACAGCCGGCGGCGATCAGACCCCCCCAGCAGGACATCCCCCTAGTGGGGAAAAAAGGGGGGAAGTCTGATCGCCCTGCCTGCTATCTGATCTGTGCTGCGGGCTGAAGAGCCCCCGCAGCACAGATCAGCAAAACCCCCCGGAACCCGGAAGTGGTTAATGACAGGTCAGTTCTTTTTGACAACAAAGAAAAAGTATCAAAAGACAAAGTAATAAAGGTCTTATTCCAAATGACAAAGCTGGTAAAAAAATGATAGATGTGGGCTTTTGCCTCCTCCCCCCTAGTTTCAACTTGGCAGCTTTAGATGTGGTTGTCAGTTTTGCAGATGTGTTACGAGTAAAGTGTCATGTGCTAAACAAATAAAGAAACAAGTCTTGTGTATTTGATTAATTAAATCATTAGGCCTGCAGTTACTATGCTGAAAATATCTATGCCACACTACTGAATTTATTATTCTGTATCTTTGGGCACTGATTAGCACTTTGGCTCATTATAGAAATGTACATTTTGAATAAATCATTGCCTCAAAACATTACTTAATATATTTTACCCAAAGCCATTTTTAACCTTTCTATCTCAAGGATTAATGTTCCTCTTGCTAAATATACATTTACTGGCAAGAAAATAAGCTGTGATTAATTACAGGCTATCTATCTATCTATCTATCTATCTGTCTGTCTGTCTGTCTGTCTGTCTGTCTGTCTGTCTGTCTGTCTGTCTGTCTGTCGGTCGGTCGGTCGGTCGGTCGGTCGGTCGGTCGGTCGGTCGGTCGTCCGTCCGTCCGTCCGTCCGTCCGTCCGTCCGTCCGTCCGTCCGTCTGTCTGTCTATCTATCTATCTATCTATCTATCTATCTATCTATCTATCTATCTATCTATCTACCTACCTACCTACCTACCTACCTATCTATCTATCTATCTATCTATCTGTCTCTTTGTGTGTCTGTCTGTTTTTCTGCCTGTCTCCCAGAAGTCAGAAATCACTTGTTTTTTTCTGGCATTTTCTTAACCACTTCAATACCAGTGTTCATTGGCACCTTAAAGACCAGAGACCGCTGGCACCAAGAACCAGATCTCATAAATCATGCCGCACAGAATCACAGATGTTGTCACTCACCCATCGCCACATGGCATCAGAGTTCTGTGAGCTGGACAGGAGCAGAGTTCATTAGCTCCTGAACTGTGAGTGTAACGATCTGCTAGTGTGTGAGTACTAGCAGACAGAAAAATATCAGACGTTCCCTAAACGGGAAATGTCTACAGACAGTGTCAGTAGAAGGCAGCACTAACACTGAGTACAGATAATGAGAATGGTCAACAAATAGGGTCGGTAACAGATCTGACAGATACGGTACAAAATCGGCAGGCAAATACAACGTGAGTCAACAGGCAGAGGTCGGCAAAAATCAGATATGCAAAGGTACAAAATTGGCAGGCAAGGACTAAGTGAGTGTTCAGGCAGAGGTCGGCAACAGATCAGATTGGCAAACACTCCTTCAAGCCTATGAGCATTTCAGTGCATGCTTTTTACCCTTCTCTTTCCATAACTAGGGTTATACAGGTGGCAGCCATTAGCAATTCCTCCTTTGCCAGACACCACCTACTCCACCAGTCTGCCGGATTCTGGGAGAAAGGGAGGGGTTCCTCCAAATTGTAAAATATTTTATATTTATCATCATGCAGCTGAAAAAAGGCTGCTATTTATTACTATAATTTAGAAAATAGATTTTATTTCTGAAATCTTGTATTTTTAATTTGGGTCCACGTTAATGGGAGAAAAGTGTCTGGTGTTTCATATTCTGCATAAATTTCAACTAGTAAAATAATCCTGTGATTTTTAACTGTTACAGAAGCTTTTCTAAGGAACAGTGCCCATCTGCGCATCTTCCAGCAATGCATATCAGTCTGTAACATTGATGTAGTGCTGGAAAATGCACACAGGTTTGCAAATGTGCTCAGGCCCTCAGACCTCTATACTGGTTTCCTCTTTCCCTTTATCTTATTTGAGAGCACTTCTAACTTCTAACTCTTCTGAAGCTAATAGAGTCAGGTTTTAACTTTGATGTTTTTATCCAGAGATTCAATGGGCCAGATCCAATTCATTTGTTCTCCTATGTTTTCTCCTAGGAGATCATGTTTCACCTTCTGTTTAACCTTTCAGCACTTTCAGAAATAAAAAAGTGCAAAAAAATAGGTGAAAAGGTGCTGTCAAAATTATTCTGAGTATTTTCTTGCTTGCTGATGGCTTAAAAGGCATTTTATTGATAAAGTGTGAAAATATCACCTAGGAGAAAAAGTGAATTGAATAAGGGCCAATTGTTCTACAAATTATTTCTAACTCCCCAAAGTTTAAATACATCTCCAAACAAAAACTTTAGTGTTTGATAGAGTGGGGAAGGATTAAAATCACCTTCCGGATTCTATTCACATCTGGGGAGAATTTTCCATATCATCCAATTACAAGAGGTCGGAACAGAGAAGTAACATTTGTGATACAGGTGAGAATCATTTGAAAGTCTATTAGATCTGTGTTGCTTCACTTTACATGTCCCATGCCTTTATCTTGATGGCATCCCAAGGCTTACGTTAATGTAACGAGGGGGAATAACACTAAACAGAAATAGGCAAAACACAAAAACTGACATATTTTCAAACACTTCTTCAAAAAAATTAGTTATGGAATGATTACAACCTCTGTCAGAGTTCCAATCTTTTTTCCAATTATTTTTTTTGATCGATCGTGTATAGAAGTGATCAGAAAATCATTCAGAAAAACAATCGGAAATCAGATCGGACCTGTTGGAAATAATCGATTTCACCATCAGTCTAATGGAAAATTTCATTGTGTGTACCAGGCATTACAGCACAATAGGCTGAGCCGAATGCAATGCATATATACAATGCATTAGGCTCTACTCATCGTGCAGTAAAATTTAACGCACTTAATTCTGCTGGAGGCAGTTTATTGCATAACCCTTTTGTCCCTCCTGGGAAAACACTCTTTCTCAAATGTTTAAAGAGTCTTTTCAAAACTGGTAAATATTCTTTATATTAAAAGGAAAAAAAACTGGTGGAACCATAACTTCCGGGCAACCCTGGAATCCTCTAGGTAGACCTCTAGACCACAGATGGATAATGGGAATGTCCACAAGACTAGTGTTGGGCGAACAGTGTTCGCCACTGTTCGGGGTTCTGCAGAACATCACCCTGTTCGGGTGATGTTCGAGTTCGGCCGAACACCTGGTGGTGTTCGGCCGAACTGTTCGCGTTCGTCCGAACGGCTCAATTCCTGGCCGAACCTGGCCGAACAGGGCCCCTGTTCGGCCGAACAGGGCCCTGTTCGGCCGAATACGGCCCCCCTATGGGGTCGCAGGCATAAGGGGGGAGCATGCCCCGATCGCGGGGGGGGTCGGAAATTCCCCCCACCCCCTCCGCTAGCGCTCCTCCCTCTGCCCGCTTCCCCATACAAAAGTTTAAGCAAAGTACCTGTAATAGTGGATGGCCTGGCAGTGGCACTGTGGAGTGAGGAGGAGGAGTCCGGAGAGTGACGCGTTGAGGGAGGCCGGGCAGCGAGCGTGAGGTCAGAGAAAGGGCGGAAGTACCACAAGGGTACTACCGCTGAACCGCCCGCTGCCCGGCCTCCCTCAACGCGTCACTCTCCGGACTCCTCCTCCTCACTCCACAGTGCCACTGCCAGGCCATCCACTATTACAGGTACTTTGCTTAAACTTTTGTATGGGGAAGCGGGCAGAGGGGGGAGCGCTAGCGGAGGGGGTGGGGGGAATTTCCGACCCCCCCCGCGATCGGGGCATGCTCCCCCCTTATGCCTGCGACCCCATAGGGCCCCCAAAAGCAGGATGTTCGGGAAGTTCGGGGTTCGGCCCGAACATGCCGAACATCTCGGCCATGTTCGGCGAACTTTCCCGAACCCGAACATCCAGGTGTTCGCCCATCACTACACAAGACCTGCATAGGATTAAGTTGCACAACTGAAACAACAGATACATCCATAAACATGTTGTGCAGTCAGATCCATGGCATAACTAACTGAACAATGTGTTATTGGTTAGCTTCAGAAAAATGTTGTTCTTTAGCTAGAATGTATAAGGTATGCTGTATTATAGGACTATGGAATCCACTCTGACATTGTGTGTCTTTTACTGATTGTAGTCACTTCAACAAAAGGAATCTTTTTCTTTACTACATATCGCTTATCCATTCACTACCCGTTTAAGTGCTTTTGGTGCAAGGACAGCAATCTTGTTCTCAACACGGCAAAGACCGTGGAACTGATTGTGGACTTCCGGAAACTCCCTCCTGCCCCTCTCCCTGTGCTCATCGATGGGTCCGAGGTCTCCAGAGTTCAAAGTGTCCGGTTCCTAGGCACAACCATAACAAGTGACCTCAAATGGGGGCAGAACATTACCAGAACTCAGAAGAAAGCACAGCAGAGGTTATTCTTCCTACACCATTTGAAGAAAATCGGTATGCCACGGGAACTGTTTACCAGCTTTTACACTGCAACCATCGAATCCATCATCTGCTGCTCCACCATCATCTGGTATGCAGGAGCAACCGCTAGGGACAAATACAGACTCCACAGAGTGATAGACGCAGCATAAAATATCATTGGCACCCACCTGCCCTTGCTATATCTCCTCTACTCCATGAGAATGAAGACAAGGGCCTCCAAGATTTTACTCGACCCCTCCCAAGCCCCCACCATTGGTACGCCATTTTAGATCCATCCCCTCCAAAACCACCAGGCGCATGAACACCTTCTTCCCCCAAGCATTTCTACTGTTGAACTCACTGAACTCAAGACCACCCCCCCTCGGTCTACACCACTGAGACAATCTAGCCCTCAGGGCAACCCTTCCTCACAGCCGTAAACTCTGACCCTCCCAAGACTTAAACTTGCGTTTCTTTATATGTTTGCTTTGTATGTTTTGTTTTGCTTTGCTTATGTTTGCCTTGCGTTGTTATATGTTCCTGATCCTGAACTGCCATTTGCCATGTCAATCACAAGCAATTCCAGGCACACCAATTGGTGTACTTGGTGATAATAAAGATGATTTTGATGATTCTGATTCTGATGCTGCTTTGTTAAAACACAACTTCAGGTGTATGCACATGTATTAATACCCATGTACTGAATGTGTTTGTGTGAGTATTCCAGTAATGTGTTCATTTATACATTATAATGTACATATTATATACAGTACAACTATAGAAATATTTGATTCTGTCTTACCTTTTTAATCCCCATCACATTTTAAACATATACTGTAGTAGGGCTGTATGACAAGACATTCTGGCCCACATGCAATTAACTTTTTCTCCTGAGTTTTCTCTTAGGAGATACATTTTCATCTTCTCTTTAAATAACATTTCAGGACTTTGCAGATGAAAAAGTATCAAAAAGAAGGTGAAAAAGTACTATCACAATTATTTTAAATATGTTCTTGCTTGCTGGTGGTTTAAAAGGCCTTATATTGACAAGGAGTGAAATTATCACCTTGGAGAAAATATTAATTGTATATGGGCCTCTGGCTATCATAGACTGCATGGTGTTGTCTTTCTGAATTTTACATTGATTACAGAAGGAAAGAGCAGAATGATAGTTGATCAAGTTATTAACAGTAATGATCTGTTCAGCTACCTGTGCAGGCAGGCAGCTTTTTGACCATTGTTCAGGTCTGCATTCTGCAGGTCTCTGGAAGAGAGACCTTTTGTCAGTGTTTCAGCTTGCTGTTGCTGAGGAATTTGCATACGTTTGTCATGCAAATTGCCTAGCCACATCCCTTGTAGGCCTGCTCTATATATACCATGTGATATCTAGAGTTGGGCCGAACGGTTCGCCGGCGAACGTGGTTCGCGCGAACTTAGGTGGTTCGCGTGCGGGTGTCGCACGCGAACGTTTTGCGGCAAAAGTTCGCAAAAAATCGGTTCGCCCCATAATGCACCTGAGGGTCAACTTTGACCCTCTACATCACAGTCAGCAGGCCCAGTGTAGCCAATTAGGCTACACTAGCCCCTGGAGCCCCACCCCCCCTTATATAAGGCAGGCAGCGGCGGCCGTTATGGCCACTCGTGTGCCTGCATTAGTGAGAGTAGGGCGAGCTGCTGCAGTCTCTCATAGGGAAAGATTAGTTAGGCTTAACTTCTTCCTGGCTGCATACCTGTTCTGTTCAGTGAGCCCTCAGCCCACTGCATACCTGTACTGTGATCCTGCCACTGCATACCTGTTCATTGATCCTGCCACTGCATACCTGTTCAGTGATCCTGCCAGTACATACCTGTTCATTGATCCTGCCACTGCATACCTGTTCAGTGATCCTGCCAGTGCATACCTGTTCATTGATCCTGCCACTGCATACCTGTTCATTGATCCTGCCACTGCATACCTGTTCAGTGATCCTGCCAGTGCATACCTGTTCATTGATCCTGCCACTGCATACCTGTTCATTGATCCTGCCACTGCATACCTGTTCAGTGATCCTGCCAGTGCATACCTGTTCATTGATCCTGCCACTGCATACCTGTTCAGTGAACCCGCCACTGCATACCTGTTCATTGATCCTGCCACTGCATACCTGTTCAGTGATCCTGCCAGTGCATACCTGTTCATTGATCCTGCCACTGCATACCTGTTCAGTGATCCTGCCACTGCGTACCTGTTCAGTGATCCTGCCACTGCATACCTGTTCATTGATCCTGCCACTGCATACCTGTTCAGTGAACCCGCCACTGCATACCTGTTCTGTTCAGTGAACAGTTTGGTGTGTCAGTGTGAAGCAGTACCTTAATTACACTACCTGATTGATGTATACACATGCAAGATGTTTTAAAGCACTTTAGGCCTGTCATTTAGCATTCAATGTGATTTCTGCCCTTAAAACGCTGCTTTGCATCAAATCCAGATTTTTCCCGGGGACTTTTGGCATCTATCCCACTCCGCTATGCCCCCCTCCAGGTGTTAGACCCCTTGAAACATCTTTTCCATCACTTTTGTGGCCAGCATAATTTTTTTTTTTCAAAGTTCGCATCCCCATTGAAGTCTATTGCGGTTCGCGAACTTTAACGCGAACCGAACCTTCCGCGAAAGTTCGCGAACCCGGTTCGCGAACCTAAAATCGGAGGTTCGGCCCAACTCTAGTGATATCACAGAACTTGGCTGGTCATAAGAGTTAGATCCTGTGTAACACTCACCTGGAGTGTCAGCCTTGCTCTTTGTTTGAAGATTAGCCTAGAGTAATTCCTGGGGCTGCACTAGGCAGGTTTCCCTAGTGCAGTTAGGATTGCTTATCTGTTTTGTTTGTCTGTTGCGATTGTCCTGTCCCAACGGTGGTCGACGGGAAATCGTTCTGTGCGTCTGGGTGCTAACCGGAACAGCGGTTGTTACTGGTAGCCCCTTCTGATCTGTTTCCTTGGATCGCACTAGCATCTTGCGCTAGTGCTGTGGATCCTTCTGTTCTGCTACTCTGTTTCCCTGGATCGCACCAGCCTCTTGCGCTAGTGCTGTGGATCCTTCTGTTCTGCTACTCTGTACCTGGATCACACTAGCATCCTGCGCTAGTGCTGTGGATCCTTCTGTTCTGCTATTCTGTACCTGGATCGCACTAGCATCCTGCGCTAGTGCTGTGGATCCTTCCGTTCTGTCTTCCTGGATCGCGCTAGCCACTTTCGCTAGTGCTGTGGATCCTATCGTTCGCTTATTCATGTTTTCGTGTGTCTGTCTTGTCTGCTACGAACGCTTGCTGGAGGCTCGGTGAGGTAACCGTTAAGCAAGCGCTCGCGTCCTCTGTTTCATGTTTGTCTATCGGTGGTTAGTTAGACGTGTTTGTCTCTATTGTGCTTATCACGTGGAGACCGCGCATAAACGCGTGCTTTGTTGTGAATGAGTGCGGTGTTCGCGTTTAGCTAGCGTTTGTTATTTTCCGTATCTCCTCATTGTATGATTTGCTGTGCCTTTGCTACTTTCGTGCTCTGCCTTGCTGTAACCTTGTGTCACATCTGGCGATCGCACCTCTCGCGATCGCGTTCCTACTTCATATCTGCTGTGGTGTGTGCACTGTCGCGGGTTGGCGACTAGTTTGGTGCACACACATACAATCTGTCTCTGTGCTCATTCTCAATCGCCTCTCTTGCGATTGTGTTCCGTCCTTTCGTGCAGTTCCTGTCTGACGTGTGTGGTAGGGCAGAGGAGCTGTTCCTCTGCACTCCACAGCTCCCCCTGTCGACAGGAATTTCCCTCTACAGGTGCATTGCACCTTCTGCTGGGTTTCCGCAAATTATACATTTGTGGAGGATTTCCGCAGTGTCAGCGCACACGTCTTGTGCGCTGATCGCGGAGAGAATTCCACAATCATTACATTAACCTTCCAATTATTACATAGTAGGAAGAGCTTTGGCCATTGCATTTCTCAGTTGCAGAGCGAAGACAGTTGACAGACAGTTACGTATGCTGGCTGATCTGTGTTGCCAGCCTAATCTTTGGCAGGCAAATAATTTCCAACATTACATTTCATCAGTTTATTATTATTTTTCACTCATATAGTGCCAACATCTTCTGTAGTGCTGTACATAGTACAACACAAATATTGGGGAACATATACACATGAGAAAATTAACCACTTCAGCCTTCAGTCGTTTTCACTTTATGCATCCGAGCAATGTTCACCTCCCATTCATTAGCCTATAACTTTATCACTACTTATCACAATGAACTGATCTATATCTTGTTTTTTCCGCTACCAATTAGGCTTTCTTTGGGTGGTACATTTTGCTAAGAGCCACTTTACTGTAAATGCATTTTAACAGTAAGAATAAGAAAAAAACGGAAAAAATCATTATTTCTCAGTTTTCAGCCATTATAGTTTTAAAATAATACATGCCTCCATAACTAAAACTCACATATTGTATTTGCCCATATGTCCCGGGTATTAACCCGTTAAAATTATGTCCCTATCACAATGTATGGCGCCAATATTTTATTTGGAAATAAAGGTGCATTTTTTCCATTTTGCATCTATCGCTATTTACAAGCTTAAAATAAAAAAATATAGGAATATTTCATCTTTACATTGATATTTAACCACTTCCCAACTGAGGGGTTTTACCCCTTGACCACCAGAGCAATTTTCACCTTTCAGCGCTCCTTCCATTCATTCGTCTATAACTTTATCATTACTTATCACAATGAAATGAACTATATCTTGTTTTTTTTCGCCACCAATTAGGCTTTCTTTAGGTGGGACATTATGCCAAGAATTATTTTATTCTAAATGGGTTTTAATGGGAAAATAGGAAAAAATGTGGGAAAAAATTTATTATTTTTCAGTTTTCTGCCTTTATAGTTTTCAAATAATGCATACTACTGTAATTAAAAGCCATGAAATGTATTTGCCCATTTGTCCCGGTTATAAAACCATTTAAATTATGTCCCTATCACAATATTTGGCGCCAATATTTTGTTTGGAAATAAAGGTGCATTTTTTTCAGTTTTGCGTCCATCCCTAATTACAAGCCCATAGTTTATAAAGTAACAGTGTTATACCCTCTTGACATAAAAATTTAAAAAGTTCAGTCCCTAAGGTAACTATTTATGTATTTTTTTAATTGTATTTTTTTTTTTATTACAATCCTTCCGGACGCTTGCAGGAAGTACTAGGAGGCTGAGAAAGTTTTTTTTTCACTATGATCGCGCTGCTTAGCGGAGAAGCAGCGGATCATTGTGGGGCTTAGAACAATGAACAGGAATGGATTTTCCCGTTCGTTGATCTGCGGGCTAGTGACTGATGGCGTGTTTACGAGCGGGAGTGCGCGCTAGAGCGAGCGGGAGTGCGGGCAGCAGAGGGAGCGCGGAAAGTACGTATTTCTCCGTCCCTGGGGTGAAAGGATGGAAAAATGGGACAGAGAAATTTGTACGTGTGGGGGTAAGTGGTTAAAAAGTTTAGACCCTTAGGTAAATATTTACGTGTTTTTTTTTATTGTAATGTTTTTTTTTATATTAAACATTGTATGTGGGTATTTTTGGGAGTGTGGGATGTAAACAGTATTTTTATAATGTAAATGTGTGTTGACTTTTAATTTTTTCACTTTTAGTTGTAGTTTTACTTTTTGGCCACAAGATGGCGGCCATGATTTTGTTTACATGACGTCACTCTAAGCGTAACGTACGCTTAGAGAGACGCAGCCCCCGTGCAACAGCCAGAAAAAGCGAAGCTTCCGAGAGAAGCTGTCGCTTTTTCTGCGGGGGAGAGGATTCAGTGATTGGGCACCATAGCCCGATTCACTGATTGCCTGGCTAACGAACCGCGGGCCGGGAGCACACGTGTATGCGTGCGATCGGCCACGGGAGCGCGCGGACGTGTACATGGTCTCCTGGGCGTAGCTAGTACGTCCAGGAGGCCGAAGTAGACACTGTAAAGTCATGACATCCAGTAATACAAGCACAAATGCATACATAGTCAATGTGTGGATTGGGATATCACTAAAATTAATACACATTCATATAGTACATTACAATAAACTAAGAAAGGATAGGAGGAGGCTCCTGCCCTTGTGAGCTTACAATCTACAGCAGGGGTGTAAGACTCAAAAACAAAATGGGTCGAAATTGAGCATAATATCTAGTGTACACCTCTCTTCCTTATAAAATTCCCTGGTATCTAATAGCTCCACCTCCATCCCCTATACAGTTCCCTAATGTTTAGTGGTCCTCCCTTCCTCATCTATACAATTCCCTGATGTTAAGGGGTCTTCCCTCCCCTATACAGTTTACTAATGTTTAGTTGTCCTCTCCTTCCCCTATTCAGTTCCCTGGTGTCTAGTGGCCCCATTCCCTCTCCTATAAAATTCCCTGATATCTAGTGCTGCCCACCTCCCCATATAGCTACCCTGTTGATCTAGGGCTTACCCTCCAATATAGCTTATTTGGTGGTCTATTGTGGGCCAAACATAATGCAAAGTGGGGAAACCACCTGAGGGCCAAAACTGATGGCTCCAAGGGCCAGATTTGGCCCACAGGCCGGAGTTTGACTTGTATGATCTAGAGTGTAGTGGGGTGGAAATAATAGAGAAGGAAGAACATGGCTTAGTGGATGAGGCAGTGAAGCTCCAATGCTACCTATAACAACTTATAGGATTGTCTGAAAAGGTGTGTTTCGGGTACGTTTGAAGGTTTGCAGGCTCGGAGCATGGAAGAGAGCTCTAAAGGAAAGGGAATTGTTGTGTATTAAACTACTTGCCTGCAATGCAGCATTATATAAAACATGTTGCCTAATGCATAGTTAGTTCCTCATACTAATGGTTCGTTGCATCATCATGGAAAGTTATTGAGGGCATCATGCTGTACAAAATTAAGAAAAGAAAACTATTATTTGTTCAGTCCCCTCAATAGAAAGAAATCACTTTCAGTTCATTTAGCTACCTAAAAGAAATCCTTACAGATTCCTTTTTTGTAGGTATCTGCCAAATACATGCACTGTGGCTTTGCAGTTTTGATTCAGAAAGATGGTCTTGTTAATTAGTTCAGGCATCCTTGACATATCCACTAATGAATGTGGCTGTAATCAAAGCAGGATATCTTAAACATTGACAGAAGCTGCCCCTCCTGACCTGTTTTTTCTTTTGATGCATTGTAATACAGCCAATCAATATGCTGACATTGATGAATAAGTAGAAAGATAAACATTTACCCTATATGTATCTGTTTATTTGGTACTGGTGTTAAATATTTCATAACACTTTTAAAAGTGAACCTACAGGGTTGCTGATAAATAATTCCCTCAAAACTGTTTAACACGCTGTTCCCATGACATTAGAAAAAACATGTCACCACCCCTTGGAATCAGGTAAAAAAATTGCTGGAGCCCTTACAGAAAAAATGGTGCTGCCTATTATAAAAAGTTGCGATTAGCAGTAAAAATGAAAATTTGGGTGCATGGTAGCGGCCACTATCAGGCGCATGCCAAAGTTTACTCTTTTTTCCACAAATTGCGGCTTTTATAATGCAGCTAAGATGATAAATTTGGTGCTAGGAGGTGCCCTATTAGCTGCAAGCAGGGAACATTTCTGCATGGTGCCCAAGAGAATTGCGGGCATTGGGGGTGTACGGGAAATGCAAATTGCGGCATTGCATTGCAAATTGCTCCTCGCTCTCTATTCAATACCACAATTTGCATTTCCACAAACCCCCAGTGTCTGCAATTCTATCGGGTGCCTCCGAATGCAGAAATTTCCCCTGCTTGCTGCTAATAGGGTGCCTCCCAGCACCCAAATTTATCATCTTAGCCACATTATAGCAACTTTGTGTTAGGGGTAAAGGTTTAGAAGGAGAGTAGGGTTAAGTGCGCCAAGGGGGGTTAGGTACCACTGGGGGGTCAGGGTTAGGCACCACCGGGGGGGTCTTAGGTTAAGACATCACCTGGGGGTCTTAGGGTTTGGCACCACCCGCGGAGGTTTAGGAATCTGTAGAGGAAGGGTTCTGTATGAAAGTAGGATTAGGTTTACTTACAGTAAAATATCAGTAAAACTTGCAGATATTTTACTATTACAATCCAGCAGTAGAATATCGCTAATTTTAACAATATTCTACAATCCCCTGTGTCCTTTATTCCAGGCGCCTTTATTTTATGTATGCTCACCACCCCTACCCTATTTACAGTTTGCCCATGTCATCTACACTGCATGCTAAGGAAGGTGGGGTTGTCACTTGACACAAGTGCATTTAGGCCTTGAAGTTGAGACTTTTGGTGAAATGATTCCCCTTTAATCATATTGGAACCTCCAGGTGTCCACTCCCTCAATAGGTAAACTGGATACTTTTTTATCCTATCCATCTATTATATTACACTTCATTCCACGCTGGAGACCTGAAGGACAACTGCTTATGATGTCACTATTCCTATCTTCCTCATGGTCCATTCCCTTAGAAAGTTATACCACTCCCCGCTGTTCCCCCACCCACAGACTTACACCATTCACTATCTGTGCTGCCAATACGCAATCCCTGCACGGTGTGCTGGTTAAAGTCACCACCTTAGGCATAAGAGACTAAGGTCTGAATCCTGTCTAGGGCAAGTATTTATTTACTAAGCTCTCAGGTGCTATCAGCCCTGTATTAGAACAAACACAATAGAGATCCCACCATGCAGCTTAATTTCACTTATATATCTTGAATACCATTTTAAAACTCATTTTTCCTTGAGGGAATGCAGTGTCGCAGGCAGTGATAACAATCTTTGTAAAGGGGACCCACATGCCAGCATGAACTCCCCAGGTCCTACATCCTCAGGTGTGGCAGTAGTTACTCCCACCTCCTCCTGGGCACTTGGGAGGGGCATGTGCCACTTGTCCATGAATTAAATAGTTAACCCAAATTCACATGAGGTCACTTTTTACAACATCCCCTGATCTTCTACAAATCACTGCAAATGAAGCATTAAGAAAGACAACAATGTGATCCTTTATCTTTTGTTAATTTAATTTGATGTAATTCTATTGCTTTTTTGTTTCTTTACTTACTAAATTTTAGTAAATTACTGTACCTCCCCTGAAGTGTAAAAAAAAGCTGCTAAGTTTATTGTTAACTTTGGATACTTTCACATATCACATTTCATTTCAGTTCAAGGGCAGCTATTGACAGACCCATGAGAGGATAGTTGAGAATGCAAACAAAGCAATAAGGAAATAAACAGTGAGATGTTTATGGTGCACGTCAGACTGAGGCTGAATGACTGAACACCATGTGCAATCTCAGTAAAATGCACATTGTTCAACATTTTATCTATGTGACATTATGTAAGCTTACATCGCCATGTGTACAGAAAAATCTGTCTGTATGGTTTTTTATCTGTTTTTTTCTTCTTTAAGTGTGAAATAAAATATAAAGTAATAACAGCGAAAAGCTGATGGCCAAAAATTGACTCATAAATGGGAAGGTGGCATTCATTCTCAACCCTCTTATTGGAAACCTAAATCTCAGTAAATTTGTAGCCTTAGGATACAATGGGCTTAAAGGATTTCTGTCTCTGAAGAAAAATTAGAAGGCCATTGAGGTAAGGTAAATGGAAAAGGTTGTTTGGGCAAACGTGGAGCTACAGTACTATTAAATGTTAAGTACCATCAGGGGGTATCTAAGTCATTAATGAGAGTGGCAAGTGGGAGATTGTTCCAAACACTGGAAGAATTATGGCTAGCCATGTGAAGGTGGCAGAATGCCACAGGGTGATTCTATCAAAAAAAGAAAATGATATTTTTTTAGTTATTGTTTCAAAATAACACAAGTGACCTTTATTTCTATGCTTTCCCAAAAAAGAAGGTGCACTTCATATAAAAGTTCAAAATCCCTTGCAAGGAAAAAAACATACAGTATATAGCAAGGTTTTATGGCTTCTGCTATTAGTAGATTTTTTTTTCTCTTCAAACATAACATTTATTTCTGCTTCTTTCAGTTTACAGCATTAAATAACTGCAATATTGGACTCAATATGCTGCTTAAAATATGACTCATAATAAACTGCAAATGTTTTATAATTCTGAAAATATATATAAATATGTTTTTTTTTTACCTTAAACTTCAAACAAGTCTAAATGCAGTAGAAAGTCAGGTTGTCAAACCTTTCAAACCTGTATTATTAATTTGGTATCAAAGACAGCAGCTTCTGTAATTGTCAAGATGGCACAAGATGCATTGAACTTGAATCCGACCTCCTCTGCTTGTCACTTGCTCTTTGATGCTATTAAAATCATACCAATTAAAGTAAGACATGTGGCTTCTGAACCTGTCTGTGGTGCAGCCTTTGGGTATTTTTTTTCAAAGCAACATATATTGAAATACAAATAACAAGGATTAAATCAACAGTTCATCATGATTAAATTATGCATATTTTATTGTGGTGTCCTTCCTTGCTGTGTGGAAAAGGCTGTTAAAGCAAATCCAAGGCAGAAATATTTATGCCACTATAGTGAAGTAGTGGTTAATGCTCTCGCCTTGCAATGCTGGGCCCCCGGTTTGAATCCCAGCCAGATCAACATCTGCAAGGAGTTTGTATGTTTTCCCCGTGTCTGTGTGGGTTTTCTTCTCCTATTTCCTCCCACATCCCAAAAACATACAGATAAGTTAATTGACTTCCCCCTAAATTGCCCCTAGACCAGTGTTTCTCAACATTTTATCAGTGTGTACCCCTTTTAAAACCCTGTACTCACCAAGTTCCCCCTAGCATAGTAAACATTATCACAAGTACCCTTTGATAAAATATAGATTTAATCATAGTGCATGATAATTGGTTCTAACCAATGCTCAAGCATTTACTATTGCTTTTAAATTAGCTAAACTACTAATCTGGCATTGTTTAAATAAGATTTATCATTTTCTAAAACGCTAATTTTGTTGTTTTTCTTGGCTAAGTATATCAAGCCCGAGTACCCCCTGGAACTATCAGAAGTAACCCCTAGGGAACACGTACCACACGTTGAGAACCTATGCCCTAGACTACGATGCATACACTTTATACATACATAAGCATATGACTATGGTAGGAATTAGATTGTGAGCCTCTCTGAGGGACAGTTAAGTGACAATATACTCTGTACAGCACTGCGGTAGATGTTGGCCCTATATAAATACTTACAATTAATAATACATATCATAAATACCAGCATCCTCCAAAAGATGCACTGCTTTCTGACACTCTCCATCACTCTTTTCTCACATTTTTAGACTTGAAAAAACAGTGTTTTAAAATCCAAAATGGAGTACTTCCAGGTCACCGCATGTTCTCAAATGCTATTCATGAGGTAACCCAAGCTTTCAGCATGCTTTTGGTCCTTTCACACTTTTTTTTTGCCAGCCCCATCTATGTGTCTCAGTGTGTCTCAGCTCAGCCTTTAGAGCAGCTTGCAGCAGGTGGGGAAGGGTTGTTCCAGAGGCTGAAATGGACATACTAAGTGTAACAATGTGTGGTGTTTGGTGCACACTCAGAGTATAACGACAGTGGAAAACCCACCACACTGATATCTTTAAGAGGACTGGCTACCTCTAAAAGAGAACGCAGTGTGTGCGATTCTGCGACTAGATGACGTAACGCTAGAATCGCGTTCCCCAGCAGCAATGATATACTGGGGAACCACTGAGACCTCCGCAAGGAGGGATTCAGCAGAATAAACCCTTTAGTGGGAGAACCACTAAAGGGGGCAAAGTCAGACGGAAACGGTTCGGTAACAAACTGGCTGCGAGGTACCGAATCGTGAAACAGAGAGCAGAGTCAGAAATCTAGCCAAGGTCAGTAACGGAAATCAGATAGGCGGAGGTACAAAGTCAGAAAGCCGAACTCGTAGTGAAAATAGACAAGCAGAGGTTCGGCAACGGGAGATCAGAAAATGGCACAGATAACAATAGTGCTTGCGAATATATTGGCAAAACCAATATATGTCGCAGATCAGGAAAATAACAAATCTGACTGTTGTGGGCTAGTTACGGCAAGCCGCACTTGGCCCACGATGGTACTGACTGTCAGATCACTAACTGGCTGACTATAACAGAGATCAGGTTACATACAAATATACAATAATCAGGAAAACAACAAAGACTGACTGATGAGAGACAGGAGCCTTGCTCCAGCTAGGACTGTCTCTCTCGGATCTAGCTAAGGTCTGAGGGCTATCACAAAGTAACGCTTACTGCAGACAACTTGCAACTGACAGAATGCCTGCTTTTATACTGTGCTGGGCTCAACCAGCCCGCCCAGCCAATCAGCCAATCACAACACAGTTCAAGGACCTTGCAGCACAGCTCAAGGACCTTACTGAGGTCAGCTGACCAGCTGGTCAGCTGACTCTCCTTCTAAGAGTATAAAAGGCTTTATTGCACACGCGCGCAGCCCCTACGGGGTCCAGACTGGATTGAGGATAGCGTTGGTGTGTGGCAGGCCCTGAGGCCTGTGAGGGAAGAACCGGACCACAGCCTTGACGTAAAGTACGCCGAGAGGCCTGTGACCGAACGGTGGATCGCAACGCCGACGCGGATGTTTCTCCGCGTTCCGCATGCGACCATGTGGTGGATGGTGCCGCTGATGCGGACGCGGACAAACCTCCGCGTTCCGCTTGCTGAATGCGGTCAGGCCGCCGTCTTATTACACTAAGGGAGTGCCATTCCAGCTAAGCCAAAGTAACAAAGGGCGGTCCACACACCACACTCTTAAGGAACTTGCATGTATTGTTCCATCACCATACACATCCAACCGTATTGCCAGTGATCATTTGCCACGCAGGGTCCCCTTTGTCAAGGTACAGTACAGTACAGATAATGTCCCCACAGTAAAAACAGAACTTATATAAAAGCTAGTAACCATTAAGGTACAACCCAGAAATAATATGTCAATCACAATAAAGCGATTAGAAATCAGTTACCTGTGTCATCAGTGTGCTCACTTTCCCCCATTTCCACAGGTAAATTGCACAGGGAGAACTTCCCAGCATATCAGAGCACTCTCATGCTGAAGTTGTGCTCTTGTTCCTGATTTGCTGTGTGAATGTTCATTGCGCACCGCAGCCTATGGAACGCTGCCTGTGCATACGTTCGAAGCACTGTTGAGAAGTAAGCTCTTATGGAGAATTTAAGAATATTGCAATAAAGGAAGATTTTAACCTGTAATAGGAGCACTGATCCATAACTTTTGGTGGATATTTGTATATTTCTTCTTAAGAGTAAGGAAGACTGGGACGTAAGTATACCTATTCCTATTGTGCAGTCAACTTTATTAAAATAAAACTGTAGTAAGAAGAATATGGAGGCTGCCGTATTGATTTCTTACCAGTTGCCTGGCAGTCCTGCTGATCTCTTTGGCTTTCATATCTGACAATAATGTCAGAAACACCTGATCTGCATATGCTTGTTCAGGGCCTATGGCTAAAAGTACGAGAGGCAGAGGATCAGCAGGATAGCCAGGCAACTGGTATTGCTTAAAAGGAACAAAAATATGTTAGCCTCCATATCCCTCTTGTTTCAGTTGTCCTTGAAAGTTTATACACTGTCTGCAGGGTGAGGTGTACCATATACATGGTAGGGGTCATATGACGATACACATTGGGTGTGGCTTGACGGTAGGAAGAGATCTGCAGGATGTGATGGAGGTGATGCCTTTTTTTGTGAAAAGCTTGTTTTTAGAATCCTCTTGTGAGTAGTACTACTCTTATTCTGAATAAAGTTTTATGGTTTTACACTATAAGAAGTCCTTCAGCTTCCAGGTGATTGTACACTGTCAGTTTATGGAGGAGGAGAATTCCAGCGTGCATTCATGGGGAAAGTGACTTGTATGAGGCAATGCTGCTTTAGCTGTCTGTAAGATCAGAGCAGCCACTGCCATACTGTAGGTAAGTGCTATTTCTGCTGGTGGTGGGCATACTAGTTGGGGAAGGTGACCCTAACACACGGTTTGACCACTAAGCCACAGGTGGTGGTGTTTAAATCAGTTTAGCAGCCTCCACCATTGTCATTCGGTTTTCTCCGGGGACAAGTTAGCAGTGCTGCTTATCAGGATTCCGGATATCCGGGTAATTTTTTTCTGCTATCCAATTCGGATTCTGGATTTTTAAAAAAATCCGGCTAGCTATCTGTGGATATTTGGCCGCATTGCACGGATATCCGCAGATATTGCTGATATCCGGATCCGAAATACTGTAAGGAGATGACGTCCTGGAGCCAATCAGAGGGCTCCAAGCAGAAGCCCTAGCAACCAATCACAGAGGGGAATGCTGGCCAGCCCCACCTGACCTCATTGAGCCAACCAGAGGGCTCCCAGCATAAACCCTGGCACCCAATCATAGAAAGAAACACTGGCCAGCCCCCCTGTATATTAAGGAGGGCTGCCATGATGAGACATATCGTCTTGCTGAATGCTCACTGAGAGACATGCTCCAGTGCTGGTGGCCTAGCAAGGGCTGTACACAGTTATAAACCTAAAGCTGTTCAGTGATTAACCCCTTCACTACTATCACTACACTACTGTTAAATTGTTAATTAGCTCGGTTGATGTCATAGTGTGACAGTCAGAGTGTGTGCTCCAGTGCTGCTGGGCCTAGCAAGGGCTGTACACAGTGATAAGCTGTTCAGTGAATAACCCCTTCACTATTATCACTACACTATTATTAAATCATTAATTAGCTTGATTGATGTCATTGTATGACAGTCAGAGTGTGTGCTGCAGGCAGCTGCTATGTGTCTGTGTGTGTGCTGTGCACAGACCAGGCCAGCTGCTGCCAGCTGGCCAGCTATTAGCCTTAGGTATAGGTTAGGGATTAGGGAATAGGATTACTGTTTTATTGTGTAGTTAGTACTGTAGTACTGCAGTCAGTGTGCTAGTAGTTGTTAGAGTAGTAGTACTACTGTGTTAGCTTTCTACAGAAGTGCTGTGCTGTGAGCAGTGCCAGTGTGACAGTTAGTGTGCACTAGTGTCTTCTCATCTGCTGTCTGACTGTCACTCGGCACTTGGCATGTGTCACATGGCACTTGCCAAGTGTCACGTGGCGCTTGCCGCATCACCTGACACGTGCCAAGTGCCACGTGACATGTGCTAAGTGCCAATTGCCACATGCCACGTCCGGCATGCTCCCGGCACACATTACACCTGCTGCTGCTGCATTGCCCTGCTCCTGCTGCCTGTGCAGCTCCCACCGCCAGGCCAGGGTGCCACAGGCCACTGATACCACCTATATTTAACCCAAAACACAATTGATGCGTAATTTTTTGGAGGTGTGTTGGCTGAAAACTGTCATATTTGCAAACAGAAGAACCAGTTGCGCTGGGTATATATAATTTCACCAATCTAAATCATCAATAATAATTAGTGAAAACTGTCATGTCCCAGTTGTGCGGTTGGACTTTGGACACAGTATGGGCTGCACGACCGCTGTCTGGAACCTAGGCCTAATGTTAATTGACAGCCTTTTTTTTTTGGGGGGGGGGGATTTTAAGTCCCCACATCATCAATTAGTGTTCCCCTTTACAAAATAATGATGCTACATGCCTCATATACCCTAAAAAACGTTTTAAAACACTTTAAAGGCCACTTCCGGTTTTTCTATCCGGATATCCGAATTTGCCCGGATATCCCGGATACTAGGGTCGGATATCCGATTTGGATTCAGATCGGAAAATTTTGAACTCCGATATCCGACCCGGATCGGATATCAGGGTATCCGGATCCGAATAGGATCCGGATTTTGAAAAGGGGTGTCCGAGCAGCACTGCAAGTTAGGCCACCGTAAAGCCATTGTGGTGAAAAACTGGAATGTCAATTGGGACTTTACTGATTTTTAAACATCAGGACTGCTTTATGGCTTGCTTATAAGCAGGTTTTGAATGTGTAACAAGAGGAAGAACACTTTTATCAATTTGTTTTGGGATTGTTTTTATTTATCCATGTTGTTGTTTGTTTTTCTTTTTTTTTGTGACATACAAAAAGTGCAGCAAGCCCATTGTTGTTAGGCTGAGGGTAGTCAGAATGGGGAGCGCACCATAAAACATTGTTTCAAAGTTTTTACCCTGTCTGTAGGGTGAAGTGTGCCTTATCTGTGAAGATGGTAATCAATCTGCTACCCACTAAGAGTGGTACAAGTTGGGAATGTCTGCTGTGATACCACAACAGACCCTCCCATATCTGGTGCTAAAGGATTGTGTGCCTGAGCCCATAGGAAATCAATAATCTGGCAGCAGATTTAGTGTCTCTATAATTTTTTTTTTTTTTTTTTTTTAGCTTTGAACATTTATTAGAGATTACAAGAGTATGCACAGCACAAACTTTTACACATGTTAATGCATATATCCAATTGTGATTGACCAAAAAGGTTTTGAACACTATGAACAGAATATGTAGGTTAACTCATACTACATCAAAGTGGTAAAATGTCCAGTGAATGGCTAATCAAAATTGTATGTGTGTACATAGCCTCAGTAAGGCAAATTTTTAAACAATGAAAAATATATTTTTTGAAGAACATTTATTAGAAAACATTAATGCACACAACTTAGTTATAACATTAGGATATGTGGCTACCACAAATATGGGATTTTCATTCTTCTGATTTTCTCATTGTTTGATTAATATGGTCTATAAAGGTATGCTTTATTATTGTTCTCATATATTGGAAGCTACCATATTTATTGTTTATACATACGTTATATATTACTGCCTTTTCATACTATTAATTTAAAAGTGACAGAAAAAAATTGTGATGAAGAAATCATATTATAAACATGGAAGGGTGACTGCAGACTAGGCCAACGATACCCCATTAAAAAAGTCACAAAGAAACATAGTGATAAAGCAGAAAAATATCAGAGCTGCTGTGACCAGTGAGTAATGTGCAATAATGCAATCTCTAGTGGCAAAAGTAATATACAGTTGTTGTTGCTGGTTTCCAGTTATTGTCTGCAATTCTGGTAATAGAAAATCATAGTGAATTCCAGTAACTGCTAGCATATCAGCTATAGATATGAAACAAAATGCAAGTACAAGTCTGTGACATGTTTCCATTAGTAGTTACAGTAGAAAACTGAATGAATATAAAGGTGAAATCTAGATTCCAAAGTTGTATAGCTACATTGAAGGAGAAGATACATTCACAGCACACATTTAATTTTAAAAAAAAGGAAATGTAGAGTATTATTACAAAAGGCTACCTGAATTTTGACCCTCAATTCTACAGAGGTAGACTTCTGCTGTGCCCACATGCAGTCCAACATCATTAGGAGCTTGATTTACAAGGATCAAGATTCATCAAAAACAAGAGAGACATCAACAGCCTATGCATAGAAAAGTAGGTAAGACATCAGGAGTATGTCAAAGTCGTTGATTATACTCACAAAACAAGGTCACTACTAAGGCAACAACTAAAAAGTTAGGCTTTACCTACTTCATTTAATATACAATCACAGGAACAAGAATATCTGCACTTTAAGGAAAGTTAACATTACAATTGGAAAAGTAAATTAATAAAAAAGCTTGACTTTTAACAGAAGCAAAAACTCACGTATATGGAGGTTGTAGGTTGCATTAACTACCACCCTAAACTGTGATTAATATGTTGCTTATGGTTGTGGCTGTAGGATAACTAGCTGCAACTACATTGATGGATTGCATGATATGCAAAGCTGCTTAAAGATACTCACCCTTTACTATCACCCCTGAGTTAAAAGTAAAGGATGTGCTTGTCATGACCCCTTTACTCATGGCCACAATGTTGAATACATTTCAGTTGCCACCATTGTGTGACGTGTTTCTCTGGGAGGTAAATTACTCACAATTCCATTCTCTTTTTTCCTTATTTCATACATTAGGGCACCCCTATTCCAGATTGTAGCAAATTTTCTTGTGGATTTATGGTGCCCATACATGGTACAATTTTTTTATTTTTTTACGATTAGATAATTTTGTTCGATTATTCCATTAGATCGCATATAAAGATTTTTTCAACATGTCCGATCGGATTTTTATTGAAAAAACGGGACAATCATTAGTTATTCTTGATAATAAAAAAGATTATTTTTGACTTTCATTCAATTCGATCATTTTGGTTGAAGAAATGGGAAAATCAAACGTTTGTATTGTACCATGTAGGGAACCATAAGAGTTCAATCGGTTCCGCCATATCATAGCCTTTTTTTAAGGAGAGTGACTTCCTCTCCTGTTTATAGTGTCATTCTACACTTTTTTTTGGTCTTTTCTACTGGGAAATTCTTAAAGATTCAGAGCTCACATCCCATGCACCAACAAGGAGCAATTTTAAGCAATATTAAGCATTTACATCGAATTTACTTTAGGTTCTCCCTTCAAATTCATTACTACTACTACTACTGCTGCTGCTGCTAATAATAATAATACTACTACTACTAATAATAATAATAATAATAATAATTATAACAAGTAAAGTCACAAATGGATGGAATGTGGGAAGATAAGGGGCTGTCTAAATTGAAGTGTGTTGCTAGGAAAAATCCATTGTAAGCTGTGGAACCTCTTAATTAGATGCTTGAGTAATTAAGCCATTTCATCACTTCACTAACCTGAGAAATAAACTAAAAAGAGCTGCTAAGAAACTACAGAAAAAGGTGAAATCTTGGTGGAACAGCAAATTTAGTTTTAATGAGGTTAAAGAGATGCAGTTTTATGTACGATAGAACATCTGATGATGAACTTTTTCTAACAATTAACAATTATCTTTTCTAGCTGTCAAGCTATCACCTTCAGCTATTTGTGGCCATTATTATTTAGTTTTCCTGTTTAACATAAGGTGTCAATATTTCTGAGACTATTTAAGGCTTGTGTGCTCTTGAAATACAAGCTTACAATTAGTCATTAGGAAATCGTTTCAACTGGGTGGTGTAGGTTAGGGTCAAGCATCAGGAAGGGCTTAACATTAGGGGCCATGCTGTATGCAATTCACTTTTTCACCTGAGTTTTCTCCTAGGTAATATTTTTGAACTTGTCAATAAAATGCCTTTTAAGCCACCAGAAAGCAAGAAAATACTCAAAATAATTTTAATATTACTTTTTCACCTACTTTTTGGTATGTTTTTAATTAACCACTTGCCGACCGCACACTCATAACGTGCGTCGGCAAAGTGGCAGCTGCAGGACCAGCGACGCAGTACTGCGTCGCCAGCTGCAGCCTAATTAATCAGGAAGCAGCCGCTCGTACGAGTGGCTGCTTCCTGTCAAATCACGGCGGGGGGCTCCGTGAATAGCCTGCGGGCCGCCGATGGCGGCTCGCAGGCTAGATGTAAACACAAGCGGAAATAATCCGATTTGTTTACATTTGTATGGCGCTGCTGCGCAGCAGCGCCGTAAGGCAGATCGGCGATCCCCGGCCAATCAGCGGCCGGGGATCGCCGCCATGTGACAGGGGACGTCCTGTCACTGGCTGCACAGGACGGATAGCCGTCCTGTGCAGCCCCGATCACCGGGGGAGGCAGCAGGTAGGAGAGGGAGGGGGGAATTTTGCCGCGGAGGGGGGCTTTGAGGTGCCCCCCCCCGCCACCCACAGCAGGCAGGAGAGATCAGACCCCCCCAGCACATCATCCCCATAGGGGGGAAAAAAGGGGGGCAATCTGGTCTCCCTGCCTGCACCCTGATCTGTGCTGGGGGCTGCAGAGCCCACCCAGCACAGATCAATCAAACCAGCGCTGGTCCTTAAGGGGGGGTAAAGGGTGGGTCCTCAAGTGGTTAAAAAGTGCTGGAAAACTATTTTAAATTAAAGATGAAAAATTATCTCCTAGGAGAAAACTCAGGTGAAAAAGTGAATTGCATATGGCCCTAGGTGTGAATGTAGGTGAAAGCATCAGGAAGTGGCTAATATAGGTCACAGGGGAGAGGGTAGTGGTTATATTCCATGAAGGCATTTACATCAGAAAGGATAGCTTAGGCATCAGGAAAGGGTTAACATTGGGAATGGAGTTTAGGATTTGAGAATTGGTGATGAGAAATAAATGGCATGTTTTGATTAAGGAATCAGTTACACTCAACAGGTCAATAGTGGGAAAACGACAATAAAACTGTATCACAAAATAAAATCTGTGTCACACAAACCCAAACTAACTTAAAAGCAGCAGTCACTGGACAGATGTTTTGCTCCAGGCTCCAGCACAAAATGTATCCACCCTATATCCACCCAGCTCTAAAATGTAAGGGTGGGGGGGAGGCTCACAGAAAGGTGCCCAAACATGCACTATTCAATGTGATGGACCAAACTGTAGCTTCTGATTTGCAGTGAACAAAGGGACCTTTCTGCACCTTACAGCTATACTGCCTGCCCAGAGAGGAAGCAAACACATCCTGCTAGGTAATAATAGTAGCTGCAGAAACATGGTAAGCTGAAAAACAGCAACTGGAAATCATTTAGCTTAGTAAAATAAAGTGTGTGGTGTGTCCGACTTTACAGCTATAGTTGCTATGGCTGCTTTTACAGGCACATATGCTTTTGTAGTAGTCCAGTGTAGTGTTAGGCGAACATCTAGATGTTCGGGTTCGGGCCGAACAGGCCGAACATGGCCGCGATGTTCGGGTGTTCGAGCCGAACTCTGAACATAATGGAAGTCAATGGGGACCCGAACTTTCGTGTTTTTTAAAGCCTCCTTATATGCTACATACTCCAAATTTACAGGGTATGTGCACCTTGGGAGTGGGTACAAGAGGAAAATTTTTTTAGCAAAAAGAGCTTATAGTTTTTGAGAAAATCGATTTTAAAGTTTCAAAGGGAAAACTGTCTTTTAAATGCGGGAAATGTCTGTTTTCTTTGCACAGGTAACATGCTTTTTGTCGGCATGCAGTCAAATGTAATACAGGTGAGAGGTTCCAGGAAAAGGGACTGGTAATGCTAACCCAGCAGCAGCACACGTGATGGAACAGGAGGAGGGCGGCGCAGGAGGAGAAGGCCACGCTTTGAGACACAACAACCCAGGCCTTGCATGAGGACAAGAAGCGTGCGGACAGCAATTTGCTTTTTGTCGGCATGCAGTCATAAATGTAATACAGATGAGAGGTTCCAGGAAAAGGGACCGGTAACGCTAACCCAGCAGCAGCACACGTGATGGAACAGGAGGAGGGCGGCGCAGGAGGAGAAGGCCACGCTTTGAGACACAACAACCCAGGCCTTGCATGCGGACAAGAAGCGTGCGGATAGCAATTTGCTTTTTGTCGGCATGCAGTCATAAATGTAATACAGATGAGAGGTTCCAGGAAAAGGGACCGGTAACGCTAACCCATCACAGATGTTCATTGTTCATGTTACTTGGTTGGGGTCCGGGAGTTTTGCGTAGTCGTTTCGAATCCAGGATTGATTCATTTTAATTTGAGTCAGACGGTCTACATTTTCTGTGGAGAGGCGGATACGCCGATCTGTGACGATGCCTCCGGCAGCACTGAAACAACGTTCAGACATAACGCTGGCTGCCGGGCAAAACCAGCACCTCTATTGCGTACATTGCCAGTTCGTGCCAGGTGTCTAGCTTCGATACCCAATAGTTGAAGGGTGCAGATGGATTGTTCAACACAGCTACGCCATCTGACATGTAGTCCTTGACCATCTTCTCCAGGCGATCGGTGTTGGAGGTGGATCTGCACGCTTGCTGTTCTGTGGGCTGCTGCATGGGTATCAGAAAATTTTCCCACTCCAAGGACACTGCCGATACCATTCCCTTTTGGGCACTAGCTGCGGCTTGTGTTGTTTGCTGCCCTCCTGGTCGTCCTGGGTTTGCAGAAGTCAGTCTGTCGGCGTACAACTGGCTAGAGGAGGGGGAGGATGTCAATCTCCTCTCTAAAGTCTCCACAAGGGCCTGCTGGTATTCTTCCATTTTGACCTGTCTGACTCTTTCTTCAAGCAGTTTTGGAACATTGTGTTTGTACCGTGGATCCAGAAGGGTATAAACCCAGTAACTGGTGTTGTCCAGAATGCGCACAATGCGTGGGTTGTGTTCAATGCAGTCTAGCATGAATTGAGCCATGTGTGCCAGAGTCCTGCCAGAATCCTCATCATCCTCTTGTGAGCGTTGTGATAGTTGTTGTGATGCATCATAGTCGTCACCTTCTTCCTGGTCTGCTTCTGCTGACCATTCGCGCTGAATTTTGGAAGTCTAACGTGCACCACTCTGGCCCTCGTCAGTGGTGGCATGAAATTCCTGCTCCAACTCCAGCTGTTCCTCCTCCTCTTCTTCGTCATAGCTGCTGGGGCCAGCGTTACCTGAGGCAGATGGCCTGATGTTGGTATTATCACGCTGATTGTTTTCTCCTTCAGATTCCCCCAGTTGCATCATGACAGCTGTTTCCTTGATTTTCAACATTGACTTCTTCAGTAAACACAGCAGTGGTATGGTAATGCTGACTGAAGAGTTGTCACTGCTCACAAGCAACATGGATTGCTCAAAATTTTGGAGGACTTGGCAGAGGTCCAACATGTTGGCCCAATCGGATCCACAGAAGCTTGGCAGCTGTCCGGATGCGCCTCGGTACTGCGCCGTCATGTACTGGACCACTGCACTCTTCTGCTCGCAAAAGCGGGCTAGCATGTGCAGCGTAGAATTCCAGCGCGTAGGGACATCACACAGCAAGCGATGGTGGGGGAGATTGAAGCGCTCCTGCATCTTGGCGAGTGCCCCCGAAGCAGTACTGGAATTTCTACAATGTTTGGCCACTCGTCGCACCTTCAACAGAAGATCGGCCACGCCTGGGTATGTCCTCAGGAACCGCTGAACTACTAGGTTCATCACGTGCGCCAGGCAAGGGATGTGTGTCAGCTTAGCCAACCTTAAAGCGCGAATGAGATTACTCCCATTATCACACACAACCATGCCCGGTTTCAGGTCCAGCGGTGCCAGCCACAAATCCGTCTGTTCCTTTATTCCCCTCCAAATTTCCTCCCCTGTGTGCTGCTTATCCCCAAGGCAGATCAGCTTCAGCAACGCTTGCTGATGCATGCCAACAGCTGTGCTGAACTGCTTCTACGATCCTACTGCTGCTGGGTTAGCGTTTCCAGATGAGGTACAGCTTT
This sequence comes from Hyperolius riggenbachi, assembly GCF_040937935.1. Lineage (NCBI taxonomy): Eukaryota > Metazoa > Chordata > Amphibia > Anura > Hyperoliidae > Hyperolius > Hyperolius riggenbachi. Next base: position 175,027,344 of record NC_090647.1, on the reverse strand, counting down.
GAGATGCGTTGGAGGAGGAGGAGTCAGAGAGGTAGGTGCTGCTGTTGTTATCCAGTGGGAGGGACGGCGGTGCAGCTGTTTGCAGCGTGGGCAACACCCGCGCCGTAGCAGGTGAGGAATCGCTGCCAGGCTCCACAAGGTTCACCCAGTGCGCGGTAAGGGAGATGTATCGACCCTGGCCAAACGCACTCGTCCGGGTGTCAGTGGTGAGGTGAACCTTGCAGGCAACGGCATTCTTCAAGCTTCGGGTTATTTTGCTGACCACGTGCTCATGCAACTCAGGCACTGCAGAGCGCGCAAAGTGGTAGTGGCTGGGAACCACGTAACGTGGGATGGCCACTGACATCATGCCCTTGAAGCTGTTTGTCTCCACCACTCGATATGGCAGCATTTCGCAGGCCAGAAGCTTGGCTATGCTGGCTGTTAGTGCCACGGCCCGGGGGTCATTTGATGGCAATTTCCTCTTGCGCTCAAGCATCTCCGAGACAGACAACTGAACCGTAGGGCTGCACGCTGAACGGCTGTTGGTTGTTGTGTTTGATGAAGACTGGGAGACCTCAAGAGCACTATTCCGGAAAGTGACAGTGTCAGCGTCGTCTGATGTTTGTGAATGTTGTTGTGAACCACGCAATGGCTGGGCTACTGCTGCTGCTGAGGAGGGTCTGGTGGTGAGTCTGGTGACCCCAAGGGAGGCAGTGTTGCTGGTACCCTGTCCTGGCGCCCACAGAGTGGGATGTTTGGATACCATGTGGCGGGTCATGCTGGTGGTGGAGAGGTTGTTAATATTTTTCCCCCTGCTCAGGCGGGTCTTGCACACCTTGCAAATCACCATGGTACCATCCTCACTGCAGTCTTCAAAGAAAGGCCAGACTTTGGAGCACCTGCCTTGCTGGCGATTTCTGTTTGTGCCTCTTTTGCGTCTCACTTGAACTTCCACACTTGTGGTGCCTGAAATTTCGTGCCGCCTACCTTGTGGCACAAGGCAGTGGGTTCTTCAACAGACTCATCTGTGCTGCTACGACGGCGATGTTCTCCTTCACATACAAAATCTGGGTCTGTGTCCACATTGTCCATACCCTCCTCCTCTTCCATCTCCTCAAACTCGTCATATGTGATTGTGGGCCGCCGCCGTGGAGTAGAGCTCCCCAGAACAACCTCTGCGCAGCTCACTTCAACGTCGGCTTCCAGATCTTCTCGGCCGACCTCCTGCAATTGAAACCCCTCCTGCCCAACTTGCTCTGGGATTTGGGTTTCAAAGTCCTCGGACTCACCTTGCATTTCAGTGCGCGGTGCATTTCCCACAGTAAATGGTTGTAAATCCGGGCACAACATTTCTGGCTGTTCCATTGACCTTTGAAAGGTGGAAGTTTGTTGGGCTGGGAATAGCTCCTGCGAATACCCCATTGTGTCCTGAGGAAATTCTTCAGACTGGTTATTTGGCAGTTGTGTGCGTGGTGTCGCTGCCGGTTGTGTCAGCTTTGTGCCCACTGGCTCCTTGTAACTGGCTGAGGACTCGGACCTCGTGCGTGATGTGCTGGTGCTGCTTAACCCACTGCTGGATGCTTGAGAGGTCATCCAATTAATTATCTGGTCCTGTTCTTTTGGATTTGTGAGGGTTGATTTCCTGGACAACATGGGCGGTATTGAGTGGGTTTTCTTCGGTGCTCCACTGTGGCCTGTACGTGAACCGTCAGGGGAAACACCTCTTCCCTTGCCCCTCCCTCTTTCACAGGATTTCTTCTTCATTTCACTTATCCTTAAAGTACACGCTGACTGGCAGCAGTACAGTGGCAGTACAGAAATGCTATACAGTGGTGGGTGAGCGGTGTACTACTGTTCCCAGCAGAGACACAGAGTGGCAGTAAACACAATGCTATACAGTAGTGGGTGAGCGGTGTACTACTGTTCCCAGCAGCAACACAGAGCACAATGCTATACAGTGGTGGGTGAGCGGTGTACTACTGTTCCCAGCAGTGACACAGAGCACAATGCTATACAGTGGTGGGTGAGCGGTGTACTACTGTTCCCAGCAGAGACACAGAGTGGCAGTAAACACAATGCTATATAGTGGGGGTGAGCGGTGTACTACTGTTCCAAGCAGCACAATGCTATACAGTGGTGGGTGAGCGGTGTACTACTATTCCCAGCAGCGACACAGAGCACAATGCTATACAGTGGCGGGTGAGCGGTGTACTACTGTTCCCAGCAGCGACACAGAGCACAATGCTATACAGTGGTGGGTGAGCGGTGTACTACTGTTCCCAGCAGCGACACAGAGCACAATGCTATACAGTGGTGGGTGAGCGGTGTACTACTATTCCCAGCAGCGACACAGAGCACAATGCTATACAGTGGTGGGTGAGCGGTGTACTACTGTTCCCAGCAGAGACACAGAGTGGCAGTAAACACAATGCTATATAGTGTGGGTGAGCGGTGTACTTCTGTTCCCAGCAGCGACACAGAGCACAATGCTATACAGTGGTGGGTGAGCGGTGTACTACTGTTCCCAGCAGCGACACAGAGCACAATGCTATACAGTGGTGGGTGAGCGGTGTACTACTGTTCCCAGCAGCGACACAGAGCACAATGCTATACAGTGGTGGGTGAGCGGTGTACTACTATTCCCAGCAGCGACACAGAGCACAATGCTATACAGTGGTGGGTGGGTGAGCGGTGTACTACTGTTCCCAGCAGCGACACAGAGCACAATACTATACAGTGGTGGGTGAGCGGTGTACTACTGTTCCCAGCAGAGACACAGAGTGGCAGTAAACACATTGCTATACAGTGGTAGGTGAGCGGTGTACTACTATTCCCAGCAGTGACACAGAGCACAATGCTATACAGGGTGAGCGGTGTACTACTGTTCCCAACAGAGACACAGAGTGGCAGTAAACACAATGCTATATAGTGTGGGTGAGCGGTGTACTACTGTTCCCAGCAGCGACACAATGACTGAGGGGACCCTGGCTAGCCTGGCTGGAGAGAGAACTACCCTGCCTGCCTACCCAAAGCTAAACCCACAGACAAATGGCCGAGAAATGACGTGGATCGGGTATTTATTTACCCGAACCACGTGACCCGTTCGGCCAATCAGAGCGCGTTCGGGTCCGAACCACGTGACCTGTTCGGCCAATCACAGCGCTAGCCGAACGTTCGGGGACCATTCGGCCATGCGCTCTTAGTTCGGCCATATGGCCGAACAGTTTGGCCGTACACACCATCAGGTGTTCGGCCGAACTCGAACATCACCCGAACAGGGTGATGTTCTGCAGAACCCGAACAGTGACGAACACTGTTCGCCCAACACTAGTCCAGTGTAAGCACTTAAAGAGACTCTGAAGTCTCCCTAAAATGACCGTATTTTTCGGACTATAAGATGCACTTTTTCTTCCCTAAACGTGGGGGAAAAAGTTCCTGCGTCTTATAGTCCGAATGTGCGGCTAGGTGTCCCCCACTAGCAGGTGCAGGACATAGCAAAAGCCCTCACCTATTCAGCCGTGGGCTTCAAGTCCAACGTCCTTCTTCTATATGTCACCCAGCGACCACGTGACATCATCCTGCAGCAGGTTCAGCTCTTCCGCCCCTGAGATAAGTTTCTATGCAGCCGCTGCTGAGACCAAGACAGATAAGCTCCCTTCCTCTCACCCCGGGACATCCTGCAGCGGCTTCAGCTCTGCCATCGCTGAGATGACTGATTCCCCGCTGCCACCGCTGAGACTATCTCCCGGGTGCACCATGTGCATTCTGCGGCTGCCATTCCCCGCTGCCACCGCTGAGACTATCTCCCGGGCGCACCACGTGCATTCTGCGGCTGCCGTTCCCCGCTGCCACCACTGAGACTATCTCCTGGGCGCACCATGTGCATTCTGTGGCTGCCGTTCCCCACTGCCACCGCTGAGACTATCTCCCGGGCGCACCACGTGCATTCTGCGGCTGCCGTTCCAGAACTGCCATGGCGAGAGGATCATTTCCCTGTTGCTGCCGCTAAAATGAGGATGGATGGGCTGCCCCCCTCGCACCACGTGGTGCATACTTCCACAGCTTCAGTTCACCCACCGTGAGAGGATCCTTTCCATGCTGCCAGCGTTATGATGATGGATGAGCTGCCTCCCTTGCACCAGGTGGGCCATGCATTACCGGCGCCGCTGTCTGAGTAAACTTTCACCGCTGACAGTAAAAGATGAGCTGCCTCCCTCTCTCCTGAGCGCACCATGTGGGTCATTCTACCGTGGCTTCCCTCCACTGCCACAGCTGAGATGTCTGTTTCCCCACTGTCGCCGCTGAGACCACGTGGGCTATCCTGCAGCGGCTTCAGCTCCACCACCCCAGTTCCCGGCTAATGAGACCCACAGCTGATGGGAGACCCAGACCGATCTCCCCATCTTCCTGGAACAGCTCACTTCAGCACTGCAACTGCCAATAAATGTACTGTAGTGTAGGTTGTGGGGGTCAGTGTAGCTTAGTGTATGTTGTGGGGGTCAGTGTAGCTTAGTGTAGGTTGTGGGGGGCAGTGTTGCTTAGTGTAGGTTGTGGTGGTCTGGTTGTGGGGGTCAGTGTAGCTTAGTGTAGGTTGTGGGGGGCAGTGTAGCTTAGTGTAGGTTATAGGGGCCAGTGTAGCTTAGTGTAGGTTATGGGGGACAGTGTAGCTTAGTGTAGGTTGTGGGGGTCAGTGTAGCTTAGTGTAGGTTGTGGGTGTCAATGTAGCTTAGTGTAGGTTGTGGGTGTCAATGTAGCTTAGTGTAGGTTGTGGGTGTCCAAGTAGCTTAGTGTAGGTTGTGGGTGTCAATGTAGCTTAGTGTAGGTTGTGGGGGTCAGTGTAGCTTAGTGTAGGTTGTGGTGTCAGTGTAGGTTGTGGGATCAGTGTGGGTTAGTGTATTGTAGCCAGTAGAACAGCAGGGGTTAGTTTAGCAATGTAGTTTAAATAGAGACTGCTTGGGAGGAAAAGCTCATAAGATAAGACACTCCTGCACTAAAGATGCACTTGGTTTCCTTTTTTTCCCCTGATTTTGTCCTCTGAAACTAGGTGCGTCTTATAGTCCGGAGCGTCTTATAGTCCGAAAAATACGGTAGGTTTTTATTTTAAAAACCTCATTAACATTATAGTCCGACCTAAAATGCTGCAGAACCGCGGCTGAAAACCCCCTCGATCACCCCAAACTCACGGGAGTACAGGGCAGGCAAAATCCACGACTTTCTTGGTCGTGGATTTTGCTGCCGCCTCTATGCACGTCAATCAGCGTGTATCTCCACCTCTCCCCCGCCCCTCTCAGTGAAGGAAGACTGAGAGGGGTCGGGGAGAGGCGGCGATCTGCGCTGATTGACTCGCATAGCAGCGCTGCCTCTATGCGGAAGTTGCCTCCATGTACCCACCGTGAGTTTGGGGTGATCAAGGGGGTTTTCAGCCACGGTTCTGCAGCGTTTTAGGTCGGACTATAATGTTAATGAGGTTTTTAAACTAAAAACCTCATTATAGGGAGACTTCAGAGCAGGGGCGTAGGGCCTGTGGTCGCAACGGTCGCCACGGCGACCGGGCCCGGCTCCTGAAGAGGCGGGGGAGGGGCCCGGGGGGGGGCCCATGTCTTTTTGTAGTGCCCGTGCGGCCCGTGTGCGATATTGGGAGGGGGAAGCCGCAGCCACGGCGAGGGCAGCCCGACCTCTCCCTTCCTTCCTCTCCCCGGGGCCCCCCCCCCTTCAAATGCAGAGTGCGCGGTGCACGGAAGCGCTGTAGCAGGCAGAACTCACCTCCGTCCCTGCGTTCCAAGCGCCGCTGATCTCCTCCCGCTCTGGCTGTATAGATGCTGATACACACTGCTTCCGGCTAAACAGGAAGCAGTGTGTAACAACATCTATGCAGCCAGAGCGGGAGGAGATCAGCGGCGCTTGGAACGCAGGGACGGAGGTGAGTTCTGCCTGCTACAGCGCTTCCGTGCGCCGCGCACTCTGCATTTGAAGGGGGGGGGGGGCCCGGGGAGAGGAAGGGAGGGAGAGGTCGGGCTGCCCTCCCCGCAGCTGCGGCTCCCCACTTCATTATGGGGGGGGACCTACCTAATCCTGGGGGGGCACCTACCTAATCCTGGGGGGGCAGCTACCTACCTAATCCTGGGGGGCAGCTACCTACCTAACCTATCCTGGGGGGGCAGCTACCTACCTAACCTATCCTGGGGGGGCAGCTACCTACCTAACCTATCCTGGGGGGGGCAGCTACCTACCTAACCTATCCTGGGGGGGGGCAGCTACCTACCTAACCTATCCTGGGGGGGCAGCTACCTACCTAACCTATCCTGGGGGGCAGCTACCTACCTAATCTATCCTGGGGGGGCAGCTACCTACCTAACCTATCCTGGGGGGCAACTACCTACCTAACCTATCCTGGGGGGCAGCTACCCACCTAATCTATCCTGGGGGGGCAGCTACCTACCTAATCTATCCTGGGGGGCAGCTACCTACTCTAATCTATCCTGGGGGGCAGCTACCTATTCTAATCTATCATGGGGGGCAGCTACCTACTCTAACCTATCCTGGGGGGCAGCTACCTACTCTAACCTATCCCGGGGGGCAGCTACCTACTCTAACCTATCCCGGGGGCAGCTACCTACTCTAACCTATTCTGGGGGGCAGCTACCTATTCTAACCTATCCTGGGGGCAGCTACCTAATCTAACCTATCCTGGGGGAAAGCTACCTAATCTATCCTGGGGGGCAACTACCTAACCTATACTGGGGGGCACCTACCTCATCTAACCTATACTGGGGGGCAGCTACCTAATCTAACCTATACTGGGGGGCACCTACCTATCTAACCTGGGGGCACTTACTTGTCTAACCTGTATTCGGGGCACCTAGCTAGCCTATACAGGTGGCAACTATATTGGCTACCTATATTGGAGGCACCTACCTAACTAACCTATACTGGGGGCACCTACCTATCTAACCTATGCTGGGGGCAACTATTCTGGCTACCTATATTAGAGGCACCCACCTAGCTAACCTGTACTGGGGGCACCTATCTATCTAACCTATACCGGCGGCGCCTGCCTATCTAACCTATACTGGGGGCAACTATACTGGCTACCTATGCTGGAGGCACCTACCTGGCTAACCTATACCGGGGGCAACTATACTGGCTTACCTATGCCTGGCTACCTATACTGGGGGGACCTATAGCTGGCTATAGGGATTTGGATATGTGTGTGCGTCGGGTGTTGCCAGGGGAGGGGAGCTGTTGTTGCCGTGGGGGGGGGGGGGGGGCCACATCCAGATTCCGCATCGGGGCCCAGAGGTTTGTAGCTACGCCACTGCTTCAGAGTCTCTTTAAAGGGAACCTAAACTAAGAAGGATATGCATTTTTCCTTTTAAACAATACCAGTTGCCTGGCAGCCCTGCTGATCTCTTTAGCTGCAGTGGTGGCTGAATCACAGACTTGAAACAAGCATGCAGCTAATCCAGTCTGACTTCAGTCAGAGCACCTGATCTGCATGCTTGTTCAGGGGCTGTGACTGAAAGTATTAGAGACATTATTTTAAAAGGAAAAATCCACATCCTTCTCAGTTTAGGTTCACTTTAAAGGATAGAGATGTCGCGAAACATAAAATTTTCCTTTCGCGAACGGCGAATGCGAACTTCCGCAAATGTTCACGAACAGGCGAATCTGGCGAATCTCCATAGACTTCAATGGGCAGGTGAATTTAGAAAGGGTCTAACACCTGGACGGGGGCATGGGGAGAGGGATCCATGCCAAAAGTCCCACCAAACATTACGGAGTTGACGCAGAGTTAGGTTTTAATCCCTAAAGTGCAGAAACCACAGTACATTTTTACATTTGAGGAATAAAGGGCTGTTTTTAAATGTCCAGAGTGGTAATGTAAGGGTTATGCCCGCTTCACACTGGCAAACCAAATGTGTGGCACACAATTAAATAATATCACTAGAAGTGGGCACAGGTGAGTGTGCTCTGACATGTGATATGATGAGGTAGACATCTTTATGTACAGTGCCAAGCACACAAATAACTAGGCTGTGTTCCGTTTTTTTCTTTCTCTGCCTGAAATAGTTAAACATCAGGTATGTAAGTGACAGTTTCTCTCCGGGTCGGGACTGGGTCAGACCATAACCCACTGGGTCAGGCATAATCCTCATTAATAAGTAATTACGACTATAAAACTTTTTCCTGTCAGTAAATGGCTTCTGAGAGCAAGAAAAGAGACAAAAGGGGCCAGTAATTCATAGATTTGAGCTCTAACATACTTCAATGAAGGTGTCATTGAGCAGAGACAATGAAACAGTAAAAACTTAAAAACTAGATTTAAATATAAAATAAAACTGTGGGATACTGTATCAAAAAAAGGTAATTTTTAGTTGAAGGAGGATAGATAGAATTTTTTTTTATCATCATTTGTTTTTTTACCCCGGATGTTCTTTAAAGACAAAACTTGTTTCTGTCTATATATGAGTTTCCTGACTACCTATTGTCAATTAAATAACTTTATTGCAGTTGATAAGGAAAGCTACATTTCTGGCTCATTCACACGAGGGGCGTTTTTTGCCTTTTTTCAAGCGCAGACGATTTTTAAAATCGCCCACAAGACGCTTGTGCAATGAATATCTAAGTTCATATCAGAACGGTTCGTGCGCTGTGTGTTCAGCAAAGCAGTGCCTGTACCATTTTTGGGGCATTTTTGCTATAATGGAATGTATAGGAAGAGCGCTAAAAGCTCACAAAACTGGTTTATGCTGCGATTGCGTTCGCATTTTTTAGAATAAGTACATTGTATTTATTCTTTTCCGGGTCAAAGAGTTCACTTCCTGACTTGCGACAAAACCACTCTGGAAAAGGGCTTAGAAAAGCGCATTTACCAAAAACGCAGCACGCAGTGGAGCACCGGGAGGGGAAAAAAACAGCGTACAAGAATGCAAAACGCTTGCGTTTTCAGGTGTGAATGAGGCCTTCCTGTGCATGCAGACTGCAGTTCGTAAGGAAAGCTACATTTCCTGTGTCACAGACTATAGCTACATACAAAAATAATAAAGTTTACTGCTAAATTACCACTATTAGTATACATATACATTACTACATTAGAAATAGTGTAAGTAGAGAGATTTATGGGTATAACAATCAGTGTAGGAACAGGTGCTAAAATTTAAAGCGGTAAAATTAAAATGATACTGTAGTGGTAATATAACATTACAGCTATAGAAACAAGCACTATTAATTAGCATAGAAACAATCGTTTTACATCACATCTTTACAACAAACATGGATGTACATTATATTTTTGAACTCATGCAGTTTGTAAATAATTCAATGTATATACAGTATATAAATGTGTGAATATATATACATATATATATATATATATATATATATATATATATATATATATATACACACATTATAAAATTATAAAATTGGAGATGACTGCATCCACCCACATCAATGTGTGCTGCTTGGCACTACTGTGTGTATATGTGGGGCTGCAGTTAAGACCACGCCTGAAGTCGCATGCAGTGCGCATATTGTGGTGGGCCGTTCAAAGGCCTGTGGACGTGGCTGCACTTGTGCAGTGTAGCAGGAGGCCACCTAGTGCCTGTTAATGGAGCGGGCATAATTACCATGTGTGTGTGCACGTGTGTGCGTGTGTGTGTATATATATATATATATATATATATATATATATATATATATATATATATATATATATATATATATATATTCTTATTAATTTATTTATGTATTTATTTTTTGCAGAGGCTATACCAAAGTTTATTCATTCCAGACTCCCGGGTAATAGTCATAGTGTATTTTTTATTACTGATTTGTAATTGCACATGGCTCCCTATATTAGTGGCTTCTCTTCAGCAATCCATGTAATCTGATCCTATTTGACCATCAATATTTAGATTGTAGCGTTAGTTCCTGTTGGAAGTTGCAGCAGGAAGCCCCCTGTTTGTTCTTCCCCCACCATTCTCCATAGAACAGACTGGACTGCTTAGCGCATAGCTAAGAAGCTAATCTATATGCGTTTTGATGTAAATTATTATACCATTGCCTAATGTTTTAATAAGTTTGCATTGTATAGTATATAATCTCTTGATACGTGCATTGCCTTTGCATTGACTCTTTTAAGCTAAAGCATTAAAACAGAAGAAACATAAAAACAGTTCATTGTTCAATAAATCAACGCCATTTGGTGGATAGAGTAACATATCATAGTAGTTGGACTTAATTTAAAGCCTGACTTGCATGCAGTTTTCATTTTCTGAGACTTACTCAAAACTGCATTAAAGGCCTACAAAGCATATTTCTGTCTTAATTATTTGCCGTGGGACTTTTTTCTTGTGTTTTATTGCATTTACAGTAGCTGCTTGTTGATGTACAGAAAAATGTCAGAAATATACTTCACAGTAGGAAAATGTCCATAGTCAGACCTTGGTGCTCCAGTAATCATCATCTGGGAGTATGTTCAAGTGCTTTGAACTTTTCACTAAATTTTCATTTAAAATATCTGGCATTTAAAACATCTGGCAATAAACAGAGAATAGAGCAAAGCAAACTAAACCCTGAAGAACTACAGATGTTGCCTGCTATTTTTATTTCTTTTTACCAAGCATTATAAAACAAGAATATCTCCTTAATTATATTTCTTTCTCTGCAACACATACAACCATAAAACATGTTAAACAATACTAGTGCTCTATAAAGCAGGCACATGAAACTGAAGCAGAAATGGAATTTAAAAGGACTGTATAGCTAGCTTCTCATTACTTACAATATTACAGTGAAGCAGTCATCAGAGATCTCCTGGGAAAACATAAAACCCAGTTATTTGTAAGCTGTAAGAATAACTACTCAGCGAGGTGTACATATTATATATGAATGGGGATGTACAGCTCTGCATCAGAATTCAGCGTAGAACATCCCTGATGGCTCACCTTTCGCATAGACACCTCTGAGCCATTTGAGAGCACTTAGTTAGATACAACAGTGGGCACAACTGGATGCTGCCAATTGAAAATCAATTTCACTGTCGTGAATAGGTGAACGTGAGTTCAGTTATTTATAGAGCTGGCATTCCAAAATGCCACTGACAACCAATTTATGTTCTGCTACCTTGTATCATTTTTTTTAAATACATATGTAATATATATATATATATATATATATATATATATATATATATATATATATATATATATATATATATACATACACACACAGTGGGATGCAGAAGTTTGGGCAACACTGTAAATGGTCATCAGTCTTGACTTTCCTGTATAAATCAATGGTTGTTACGATAAAAAATGTCAGTTAAATATATCATATAGGAGACACACAGTGATATTTGAGAAGTGAAATGAAATTTATTGGATTTACAGAAAGTGTGCAATAATTGTTTAAACAAAATTAGGCAGGTGCATACATCTAGGCACTGTTGTCATTTTATTGATTCCAAAACCTTTAGAACTAATAATTGGAACTCAAATTGGCTTGGTAAGCTCAGTGACCCATGGCCTACATACACAGGTGAATTCAATTATGAGAAAGAGTATTTAAAGGGACCCGCCGAGCAGTAATTAAAATCAAAACTTACCTGGGGCTTCCTCCAACCCACCGTAGGCTGTGAGGTCTCCCGCCATCCTTCTGACTCTTCTGCGGGTCCCGCTTGCGGCTCTATTGCTGGCAACACCTGGGCTGTCGGGCCGACACTTCCTAGTTTTGAATCCTTGGTGCCCGCTTTGCATCATCGTCATCATGGCGCCCGGCTTGACAGTACTGTGCATGCACGGTTCAGAGTTAGAAAACCGTGCATGCGCAGTGTTGACCTTGCAGCCTACGGTGGGCTTGAGAAAGCCCCAGTTAATTGAAAGTTTTGATTTTAATTACTGCTCGGGGTCCCTTTAAGGGGGTAAATTCTAAGTTTCCATCCTCTTTTAATTTTCTCTGAAGAGTAGCAACATAAGGGTTTAAAAACAACTCTCAAATGACCTGAAGACAAAGATTGTTCACCATCATGGTTTAGGGGAAGGATACAGAAAGCTCTCTCAGAGATTTCAGCTGTCTGTTTCCACAGTTATGAACATACTGAGGAAATGGAAGACCAGAGGCTCAGTTCAAGTTAAGGCTCGAAGTGGCAGACCAAGAAACATTTCAGATAAACAGAAGCAACGAATGGCAAGAACAGTCAGAGTCAACCCACAGACCAGCACCAAAGACCTACAATATCGTCTTTGCTGCAAATGGAGTCACTGTGCATCGTTAAACCATTCGGCACACGTTACACAAGGAGATGCTGTATGCAAGAGTGATGCATAGGAAGCCTTTTCTCCAAACAGAGCCGCTAGAGGTATGCTAAAGAACATTTGGACAAGCCAGCCTAATTTTGGAATAAGGTGCTGTGGACTTATGAAACTAAAAGTGAGTTATTTGGGCATAACTAGGGGTGTTATGCATGGAGGAAAAAGAACACAGCATTCCAAGAAAAACCTGCTAACTACAGTAAAATATGGTGGTGGTTCCATCATGCTGAGGGCTGTGTGGCCTGTGCAGGGACTGGGAAGTCAACGTTGAGGGACGCGTGGATTCCACTCTGTATCAGCAGATTCTGGAGACCAATGTCCAGGAATCAGCGACAAAGCTGAAGCAGCGCCAGGGCTGGATCTTTCAACAAGACAACGACCCTAAACACTGCTCAAAATCCAGTAAGGCATTCATGCAGAGGAACAAGTACAACGTTCTCTCTCTCTCTCTCTCTATATATATATATATACAGGGTGGGCTATTTATATGGACACACCTTAATAAAATATGAATGGTTGGTGATATTAACTTCCTGTTTGTGGCACATTAGTATATGTGGGGGGGAGGGGGGACTTTTCAAGATAAGTGGTGACCATGGCGGCAATTTTGAAGTCGGCCTCCCGATTTGACCCCCTTAGACTTTTACCTTTGGGGTCATCTGAAGGCAATTGTCTATGCTGTGAAGATACGAGATGTGCGGCACCTGAAACTACAGATACTGGAAGCCTGTGCTAGCATTTCTCCTGCGGTGTTGCTATCAGTGTGTGAAGAGTGGGAGAAGAGGGTTGCATTGACAATCCAACACATTGGGCAGCACATTGAACACATTTTATAAGTGGTCAGAAACTTGTATAAATATATATATATATATATATATGGATGATCGGAAAGAGCAAATTCCGTTCTGCCGGAATTCCGGAATTCCGCCAGCGCTAAATTCCGTCGCCATTACATTATATACACATATATACACATATATACATATATACAGTGGGTTGCAAAAGTAGTCGGCCCCCTTGAAGTTTTCCACATTTTGTCACATTACTGCCACAAACATGCATCAATTTTATTGGAATTCCACGTGAAAGACCAATACAAAGTGGTGTACATGTGAGAAGTGGATCAAAAATCATACATCATTCCAAATATTTTTTACATTTAATAAATAACTGCAAAGTGGGGTGTGCGTAATTATTCGTCCCCCTGAATCAATACTTTGTGGAACCACCTTTTGCTGCAATTACAGCTGCCAGACTTTTAGGGTATGTCTCTACCAGCTTTGCACATCTGGAGACTGAAATCCTTGCCCATTCTTCTTTGCAAGACAGCTTCAGCTCAGTCAGATTAGATGGACAGCGTTTGTAAACAGCAGTTTTCAGATCTTGCCATAGATTCTCGATTAGATATAGATCTGGACTTTGACTGGGCCATTCTAACACATAGATATGTTTTGTTTTAAACCATTCCATTGTTGCCCTGGCTTTATGTTTAGGGTAATTGTCCTGATAGAAGGTGAACCTCCACCCCAGTCTCAAGTCTTTTGCAGTCTCCAAGAGGTTTTCTTCCAAGTTTGCCCTGTATGTGGCTCCATCCATCTTCCCATCAACTCTGACCAGCTTCCCTGTCCCTACTGAAGAGATGCACCCCCAGAGCATGATGCTGCCACCACCATATTTGACAGTGGGAATGGTGTGTTCAGAGTGATGTGCAGTGTTAGTTTTCTGCCACACATAGCGTTTTTCATTTTTGGCAAAAAGTTCCATTTTGGTCTCATCTGACCAGAGCACCTTCTTCCACATGGTTGCTGTGTCCCCCACATGGCTTGTGGCAAACTGCAAACGGGACTTCTTATGCTTTCTGTTAACGATGCCTTTCTTCTTGCCACTCTTCCATAAAGGCCAACTTTGTACAGTGCATGACTAATAGTTGTCCTATGGACAGAGTCTCCCACCTGAGCTGTAGATCTATGCAGCTCGTCCAGAGTCACCATGGGCCTCTTGACTGCATTTCTGATCAGCGCTCTCCTTGTTCGGCCTGTGAGTTTAGGTGGATGGCCTTGTCTTGGTAGGTGTACAGTTGTGCCATACTCCTTCCATTTCTGAATGATCGCTTGAACAGTGCACTGTGGGATGTTCAAGGCTTTGGAAATCTTTTTTGTAGCCTAAGCCTGGTTTAAATTTCTCAATAACTTGATCCCTGACCTGTCTTGCGTGTTCTTTGGACTTCATGGTGTTGTTGTTCCCAATATTCTCTTAGACAACCTCTGAGGCCCTCACAGAGCAGCTGTATTTGTACTGACATTAGATTACACACAGGTGCACTCTATTTAGTCATTAACACTTATCAGGCAATGTCTATAGGCAACTGACTGCACTCAGATCAAAGGGGGCCGAATAATTATGCACACACCACTTTGCAGTTATTTATTTGTAAAAAAAAACATTTGGAATCATGTATGATTTTCATTCCACTGCTCATGTGTACACCACTTTGTGTTGGCCTTTCATGTGGAATTCCAATAAAATTGATTCATGTTTGTGGCAGTAATATGACAAAATGTGGAAAACTGCAAGGGGGCCGAATACTTTTGCAACCCACTGTTTATATATATATATATATATATATATATATATATATATATATATATATATATATATATATATATATACAATATATTTGAATTTGATGCCATGTTGTTCGAAAATTATTTTACAAGTTTTCAAATCATTGCACCATAGGACTGTCCTGCTACCTATTTACGGGCTATCAGTTTGCTTTTGATTATGGCATGGATCAGGAGGTTTTAAGCACTGCATAAAGCTATGGATTTTTCCCCAAGGTGAAAGCTGCAGATGAAAATTGCAAGAATGCCATGCCAGTATGGCCATACACATGATTGGTTTGTCACAAATATCATAATTTTGTAATAGAGTAGTAGTAGTAGTAGTAGTAGTAGTAGTAGTAGTAGTAGTAGTAGTAGTAGTAGTAGTAGTAGTAGTAGTAGTAGTAGTAGTAGTAGTAGTAGTAGTCAGTGCAAAGTGGGGTGTGCGTAATTATTCGTCCCCCTGAATCAATACTTTGTAGAACCACCTTTTGCTGCAATTACAGCTAGGGCATTTGACACCTAGGGCATTTGACACCCGGTGCTGGGTATTAAAAGACACCCCCCGCCATAAGAAAAGCAACTGTGTAGGCCAGGTGTAGGCTCCCCTCCCCCCTAAAGTTGGCCTCAGTATAGGTAGCTAACAAAAAATGGGTGCGGCTATAACCTGCAGTGCACAAAGTGCGCCACAGTGAAAAATGGGTGTGACCATGACCGGATGAGGGCGGAGCTAACTGTAATTTAAAGTGAACCCAGGATAATAGTGATATGGAGGCTGCCATATTTATTTCCTTTTAAACAATAGGCAGCCCTGCTGATCTATTTGGCTGCAGTAGTGAACTGAATTACACCAGAAACAAGCATGCAGCTAATCTTGTCAGTTCTGACAATATTGTCAGAAACCACTGACCTGCTGCATGCTTGTTCAGGGTCTATGGTTGAAATAATTAGAGGCAGAGGACCAGCACGGCAGCCAGGCAACTGATATTGCTTAAAAGGAGATAAATATGGCAACCTCAATATTATTCTCACCTCGGGTTCCCTTTGAAAGTGCAATGCAAAGACAGTGGGTCCAAGTTTTGGTGATCCTTTTCCCAGAAAATTCACATAATTGTGCTGGTTTTCTCAAGAAAATACACGTATGTGAGCAGATTTGCCCAGAAATTACGTTCAATCACGTCGACAGATTTGACCAGAAAACATGTTCAATCATGTCGGCAGATTTGACTAGAAAATACGTGCAATCATATGGCAGATTTGACCAGAAAATAGTTCAATCATGTCGGCAGATTTGCCCAGAAAATATGTGCAATCATGTCGGCAGATTTGCCCAGAAAATACGTGCAATCATGTCGGCAGATTTGCCCAGAAAATACATGCAATCATGTCGGCAGATTTGCCCAGAAAATACATGCATCATGTTGGCAGATTTGCCCAAAAAATACATGCAATCATGTCGGCAGATTTGCCCAGAAAATACATGCAATCATGTCGGCAGATTTGCCCAGAAAATACATGCAATCATGTCGGCAGATTTGCCCAGAAAATACATGCAATCATGTTGGCAGATTTGCCAAGAAAATACATGCAATCATGCCGGCAGATTTGCCCAGAAAAATACATGCAATCATGTTGGCACATTTGACCAGAAAATAAATGCAATCATGTGAAAGATTTGACCAGAAAATACATGCAATCATGTGGCTGACCTGGCCAGAAAACACTTCAATCATGTAGCAGACCTGGCCAGAACAGTCGATACACCTGCTAATATAAATTAAAAAAAACATTTACTCACCTGAAGCAGCAGCAGACCTCCTGTCCCAACCTCTGTCCGGAGCGCAGCTCCCACGATCCTCTGCAGCTAGCCAGCAACTGAAACTCCCATGCTGAGTGCAGGGCTACGGGAAAATGGCGCCCGTAACTGTGGTTGCCCAAATTGCAGTAGTGCAATTGGGGTAACCACAGTTACACACTTAAATCTGAATAATCTCAAATACCTTCTGTTATAGATACACAAAGGGTTTGGATCAGCACCCATCAAAGGAGAAAGGCATGTGCCCAGGCTTTCAGCATTCCACACCACTGGAGCTGTTGCTGAAGGAAATCCACTTGAAGCAGGCACCATCTAAATAGTCGTCTCTTTATTGATTACATCAGTTAAAAGCAGCGCTTACAACGACAGACCGCTGTTTCGAGCCAAAGTCCCACCCCTCAGAGAAAACCACTCCCACTATCCCTAAAAAAGTAAAAATAAATACACTAAGGAGCTCACCTAACATGTGTAACTGGTTGCCACCTCCTCACCGCAAGTACCGCCTAACACATGTTAGGTGAGCTCCTTAGTGTATTTATTTTTACTTTTTTAGGGATAGTGGGAGTGGTTTTCTCTGAGGGGTGGGACTAGGTATGTTTGATACAGTTCCCCATCAGGTCCTCCTAGCTATAGACGTGCTACCATTGGACAATTCAAACGCCGACCACTGATAGGTTGTTGTATTGTATATAAGGAGTGGTGATAGGTTGACATTTGTATTGCAGTTTTTGACAACTTGACAAAGAGCACTTTGGCTCGAAACAACAGTCTGTCATTGTAAGCGCTGCTTTTAACTGATCCAAACAATATCCTGCGCCAAAACTGTGTATTCTATGTATACCCTTAATGGGGAGCCAGAGGAGAAAGCCTATCCCAAACTACAAAATTTCCAATACTCCAATGTCTGCAATAACATATTTGCTTTATTCCAAATGCTTGTACAAAACCCCCATAACCCATTAAAAGAGCAGATCTGCAGTGTACATCTAAGCTGACTGACAGCCGGCTGTGTCACTCATTCAGGACCCACACAACACTGCACACACACATGAAAGGAAGTCCTTATACTCCCGGGAGTAACAAACACAAGTCTGCTGTTAAAGCATCATCTGACGAAGGCCGGTGGGCGGCCGATACTAGTGATGAGTGGAGCAGAGCAGTGACGTCACTTTCAGTTCCCCGACGGCAGTGTTTGATACACGCTGGGAACGGAGATACCGAGCGACAGGCTGGTGGATAGCTGGGACGTTGCAGCGCGGAGTGGATGGAGCTGAAGCGGGGAGAGCAATGAAAGGACTGGGAAACAGACCTGACTGGGGGAGTCTTACGCAGAGGAGGTGGTGAGAGCCCTCAGTGGCAACTAGTGATTGTTGCTTTGCATGAATTAACGCTGGGCATGCTACTACCCACAAGCGCAGATCAAGCAAGCCCCTAATACAGCCTGCCAGCAGGATGATGTTGTCCCCAGGTGTGTCAACACCACACATTGCAACCACATGAGGGACTGTGTGATTCCGGATCAACAAGGAAATAGCTTTAACAGCAGACTTGTGTTTGTTACTCCCCGGGAGTATAAGGACTTCCTTTCATGTGTGTGTGCAGTGTTGTGTGGGTCCTGAATGAGTGACACAGCCGGCTGTCAGTCAGCTTAGATGTACACTGCAGATCTGCTCTTTTAATGGGTTATGGGGGTTTTGTACAAGCATTTGGAATAAAGCAAATATGTTATTGCAGACATTGGAGTATTGGAAATTTTGTAGTTTGGGATAGGCTTTCTCCTCTGGCTCCCCATTAAGGGTATACATAGAATACACAGTTTTGGCGCAGGATATTGTTTGGATCAGTTAAAAGCAGCGCTTACAATGACAGACCGTTGTTTCGAGCCAAAGTGCTCTTTGTCAAGTTGTCAAAAACTGCAATACAAATGTCAACCTATCACCACTCCTTATATACAATACAACAACCTATCAGTGGTCGGCGTTTGAATTGTCCAATGGTAGCACGTCTATAGCTAGGAGGACCTGATGGGGAACTGTATCAAACATACCTAGTCCCACCCCTCAGAGAAAACCACAAATATGTTATTGCAGACATTGGAGTATTGGAAATTTTGCTGCTTTTAACTGATGTAATCAATAAAGAGACGACTATTTAGATGGTGCCTGCTTCAAGTGGATTTCCAAATACCTTCTGTTTAAAGAAGGCAAGCCACGCTCACTAGATATGATCCTAGTCAGCATAATGTCTTCAACCTACATACCACTGGAGAGGTAGATGGACTATATAACTCCCCTTTCTCTCTACTTTTGTCATTAATAGGGATGGTCGGAATGCCAATTTCCGATTCCGCGGTAAATCCGCATTCCGTCATGTACCGATTACCGATTCCGCCTTCCGCTACCAATTTCCGCATTCCAATGCGGAATTTCCGCCGGAAATCGCGGAAATTCCGCCCGACTTTAACATCGATTTTCTCAAAAACTATAAGGTCTTTTTGAAAACTTTTTTTTGCATCTTGTTCAGAAGATTCTGTTTAATAAACCCTAAAAATTTGGTGTTTTTAGGACTTACGGTGGCTTTGCTATTAACTGCTAAAGTCGGCGGATTTTTACTGTAATATAAAATGCAGAAAATAGGCAGATGCAGATTTTCTGCATTTTACATTACAGTAAAAATCCACCGACTTTAATGGTTAATAACAAAGCCCCCTTAAGTCCTAAAAACACCAAATTTTCAGGGTTTATAAAACCGAATCTTGTGAACAAGATGCAAAAAAAAGTTTTCAAAAAGACCTTATAGTTTTTGAGAAAATCGATGTTAAAGTCGGGTGGAATTTCCGCGATTTCCGGCGGAAATTTCCGCGATTTCCGGCGGAAATCCGCCTACGGCACTTACATTACCGATTTCCGCATTCCGATGCGGAAATGCAATTTCCGATCGGAATTTCGGAAATTGCATTTCCGCGGAATCCGAATGAGCATCCCTAGTCATTAAATGATTAATAGGGAATCTGAAGTGAAAGTAGTGAAAGTGAAGTAAACGTATGCTATAATGAATTGTATGTGTAGTGCAGCAAAAAAAAAAAATGAGTAGCACAGATATGAGTCTTATATTGTTTCCAGTACAGGAAAGGCGCGTACACATGTCTGATTCATTCAAACGACGGGTCATCAGACTCGCCCATGGAGTGACCGTTCTGCTGCCACTTTCCCCGTGTGTACAGTCTGTCGCCAGGCTGATAAGGCTGGTTTTGGCCGATCCACCGAGCCTTATCAGCCTGCCGGCAGACAGGGAAATTGTTTGCAGAACGTTCGCCCTGCGGGCGGATCTGATGATGCGTCGTTGGGATGAATCAGGTATGTACGTGTCTGAAGAGTTCAGAAACTTCAGTTGTTATCCATGCGAAATAGCTTATCTGTGCTAACCGACTAATTAAGTTAGAGAGCAGTGCTCTTTCTGAAGCACTTATCTCAACCTGTCACTAACCGTTTCTTGTTTGTTTAAAGTTTTATTGCAGAGCTAATGACTCTGAACTTTCCTGCTCTGTTTCATAGTTTAAAATACAGAGTGTAGTTTGTAAACTGCAAATATTAGAGAATGATGCAATGTCATAAAAAAGCTATACAACTGAAAATAAAAATATGAGACACTTTTTTTTTGCTACTAATGTTCTATGAATTACCCGTACAACACATTCAATTCATTGTATCATACACATTATATCATACACACGCACGCACGCACGCACACACACACACACACACACACACACATTCACACACAGACATACAAACAGAGACACACAGGCCCACATGTGATTTGTACTAGGAGATCATTTTTCATCTTTTGTTTATAATTAATTAGCACTTTGCACTTGAAAAAACATCAAATCGTAGTTGAAAGGGTTCTAAAAAAAAGTATTTTATTGCATGCTGGTGGTTTAATCAATTAGCAGATTCTATAAAATTGGGATAAGTACACTGCTTTTGACATCAATAGGCAGAATCTGTTGTGCTGTAAATTCTTGGAATGCTTTGTCTACTAGCAGAAAACATAGAATCTGAAAGCAGAAGTCCTCTGTTATTGTCTCACACTGCCCCTAGTGACAAGTGGCAATAAATACACATTACAGCAGTACTAATAAAAGTACTAAGCTAGGAGGAAATCGAACAAAGAAAAAAATGCTAAAATAAATTGGTCTGGAGCACTTGCAAGCCTTTAAATAAATGAGGCTGCTAAAGGGGTAACAGACATTTTATTGACAAGTTGTGAAAATATCCCCTAGGAGAAAAGTCAGGAGAAAAAGTTAATTGCATATAGGCCCCAGACACACTCACACACTTACACTCACACACATATGCACACGTGCATGTGGAGGTTGGCCCTGGGAGAGGGAGGTTTATGATGGATTTTAAAGGTCCCCTTTAATAGGACAAGCCATAGACTGCTAGATAAATGTGTCTATTAACATAGCAGAGATTTGATTGTGAGCTCCTCAGGGGGACTATGCAAACCACTGCAGAAAATGTCAGTGCTATATAAACATATAATGAAACTGAGTGTGTTGCTAAGAAACAGACTCCTCCCTTATCTGATTGTTACTAACCATTCCTATTTGTTTTCCTTCACAAATTTCTTAAAAAGAAAACAGAAAAATGCTTATTTACATAGTAATGATCATGTTAAGGTCTATTTTTATAGCGTTTAATCCTTCGTATCTAGTAAAGAGCAGGGTGTTTTGTTTAGAATCGATCAGGAAAAAAAAGAAACTTTTTTTCCCTATAATTTGCACTTACTTCATTAGGTGTTAAACAGTGCAAAGGGGAAAAGGTTACATGGTGACACTTGAAAAGTACCAGATTTCAATTCCAGTTCTGTTAGATATGTTAAATGTCACTGATTAGGACCTTCAGTACTCGCTCAGGGCCATTAGCTGCTAATCACGTTCTCCAGAGGTTCAACTATTCCATACATCTGTATTGATAATAAATGTTTCTATGCACGTCTGGCAGACAGGAAATTGCTAATTAAAATGGGGTTGTCAGTCATAAAATCAAATTCCATTTACCCACTGCTCTGTGTTCAATATATAGTCTACATGCAGACTGTATTGCAAGCATGATCATAAATGTTTCTAATGAAATTAATCTTGTCTCAGTCAGCATGGCTCTTTTCTGGTACATCGCCAGGGAGAGGGAAACTTGTTATCTCCCCTCCTACATTCCTGCTCCTCACTGATTGGCTGAGGGCAGTTCAGTGTTAGAGGCTGATGCTGAGAAGGGAAATTCTCCTGACCCCTCTGCAGAAGCTGCTGAAATATGATATATATTCTGTGCTCACATTTGTTTACAAAGCAAGCTAGCAAGCTAGACAAGACAGTGTAGTTTCTAGGGGAAAAAAGAGTAAGGGAGGAACTGACATCAGGATTGCCTTCAGTCACAGGCAGTAAAGATGTAAAACGCCTGGAACAGTTTTCTCTTTATTCAATATATATAATTCTCTGAAATCAAAATGTATACAGTGCAATACATACGTTATGTAAGTAGAACAAGTAGCCATCTACTTAGATACAGTACGTGAGGTTTTTTTTTTTCCTGGGATAGTATGGCTGTCCCTACTGCTTTAACCACTTAAGTCTATCTAGACGGATACATCCATCCAGATGGACTGTGCTGCTGCCACTGCATGAGGCGTGCGATCACGCGCACTCCCACTGCCTGTCGTTAGTTCCCCGATCAGTGAATGGGAATATAATTCCCATTCACTGATCTAAGTTCCCCCGCAAAAGAACCGACGCTCTCAGAGACCACAGTATTTCTGCCCCCAAAAAAGTTTCCCGTGTTCTTTATTGTTCCTGGATGCGTGATTGTATGCTTCCAGGACTTTTTTAACTGTGGCCATCTTGTGGCCAAATAATAAACTGCACCTACATAAATTTTTAATAAAGAATTACATTATTTTATATTCAAAATTATCTCTCACACCAAAAATTACCCAAATACATTTTTTTTATTAAAAAAAATAAATAAATAAAAAAAATTACAATAAAAAAACATAAATAGTTACCTAAGGGTCTGAACTTTTTAAATATGCATGTCAAGAGAGTATCTTATTATATATTTTTTTAATTATAAGCTTGTAAATAGTAATGGACGCAAATGAAAAAATGCACCTTTATTCCTAAATAAAATATTGGCGCCATAAATTGTGATAGGGGCATAATTTAAACAGTATAATAACCGGGACAAATGGGCAAATAAAATACATGACTTTTAATTACGGTAGCATGTATCAATTTTAAACTATAATGGCCAAAATCTTAAAAATAATGATTTTTTTTTTCATTTCTTTCTTAATCTTCCTGTTAAAATGGATTTTAGAAAAAAATAATTCTTAGCAAAATGTACCACCTAAAGAAAGCCTAATTAGTGGTGGAAAAAACAAGATATAGATCAATTAATTGTGATAAGTAGCGATAAAGTTATTGGTGAATGAATGGAAGGTAAACGTTGCTTGGATGCTTACGATTTTCAACGCTGTAGGCTGAAGTGGTTAAATTTGAGGTTATGCTCAAAAAAGTAAGAATGGGAGCTTTTAAATTAAACAAGAATAACAAATATTTACAAAGATAAAAAGCTAAAATCTGTTTTTCTTTGAAGAAGTGGTTTAAGATTCCTTTGACAAAAGGTTCAAACTGGGCACTGATTCTTTTACAAATACAGAAATCTTTGTCATTTATAACAGGAAAATAGAGAGACCTAAGTAGCATGTAGAAGACGATTCTGAGCTCAGTGACAATAATTCCCCTCTTTTGTTACATTGACAGCCTGTCCTGCAGACTGTCAATCCAATTCCGTCACACTTTTCAAACCACATTGCTCAAATGCAGTAAACCTTATACAATTTGTGTGTCCTCCTGTAGTTTGGAAGTGCTACAAAACAAAGCTGGTCATTAAAACTGGAAAATAAAAAAGTTTTTGTTCTTTCTTCTTTTAGAATTTGTAGGAATATCCTGTTATTCCGCTGTCAGCAAAGTTTTTAACCCATTCGCGTTTAGTCGTTTTCACTTGAGAAATGTTCACCTCCCATTCATTAGTCTGTAACTTTATCACTACTTATCATAATGAACTGATCTATATCTTGTTTTTTCTGCCACCAATTAGGCTTTCTTTGAGGGGTACATTTTGCTAACAGACACTTTACTTTAAATGCATTTTAACAGGAAGAATAAGAAAAAAACGGAAAAAATCATTATTTCTCAGTTTTCAGCCATTATAGTTTTAAAATAATACATGCCTCCATAATTAAAACTCACGTATTGTATTTGCCCATATGTCCCGGTTATTACACTGTTAAAATGATGTCCCTATCACAATGTATGGCGACAATATTTTATTTGGAAATAAAGGTGCATTTTTTCCGTTTTGCATCTATCACTATTTACAAGTTTAAAATAAAAGAAATATATAGAAATATATCATCTTTAAATTGATATTTAAAAAGTTTAGACCCTTAGGTAAATATTTACATGTGTTTTTTTTTTGTAATGTTTTTTTTATATTAAACATTTTATTTGGGTAGTTTTGGGAGGGTGGGATGTAAACTATAGGTTTATAATGTAAATGTGTGTTGATTTTTATTTTTTTTTAACTTTTAGTTGTAGTTTTACTTTTTGGCCACAAGATGGCGGCCATGAGTTTGTTTACATGATGTCACTCTAAGCGTAACATACACTTAGAGCGACGCATGGGGGAGGTAACAGCCAGAAAAGGCGCAGCTTCGAGAGAAGCTGTCGCTTTTTCAGCGGGGGAGAGGAATCAGTGATCGGGCACCATAGCCCGATTCACTGACTGCCTGGCTAACTAACCGCGGGCCGGGAGCACGCGTGCACGTGCGCGATCGGCCACGGGAGCATGCGGGAGCGCGCATGGTTCCTGGACGTAGTTTCTACATCTAGGAACCAAAATAGGTTATATAACATACAGCAACAGTATTCTATGATTACGGGAAAGTGATATTATTTATCTGATGATGGGGGGAAGTCTTGTGCTTTTAAAATGCTGTATAGAAATTAGCAAGCAACATATTTTAGAAAATGTTGTAGGTTAAAGCAGGGCCGCCATCAGAATTTTCTGGGCCCCATACTTGGTAAACCTACAGGGCCCCCCTCACGCCAAATAATCTGATAGGTAGATTGTGTGGAGGAAGAGCCACGGTATGTGGGGTAGAATCAAAGCCTGTCGCCCATAACTCCCTCCCCCCTGCAGTGATGCATGTTCACCAATCACACAGCAGGTAAGAGGGAGATGACCACACAACTCCTGTTATGCCACGGTAGAATAATTGCCAGCAGAGGCTTGAGTGGCACTGCCACTGTTTGGGCTCCAGACCCTTCCTGGGCCCCATAATACTTTCCCTCTTGTACCCCCCCTGATGGCTGCCCTGGGTTAAAGGGACCCTGAACAGTAAAAATAAAGAGGAGTCAGGAGGACTCCGGGGGACCTCACGACCTACGGTGGGCTGGAGGAAGCCCCAGGTAAGTACTGATTTTATTTATTTATATTGCTCATGGTCCCTTTAAAGAAAACCTGAACTGAAAATTAAAAGTCAAAATAAGCATACACAAGTCATACTTACCTTCCATGTAGTCTACTCCTCAGTGTCTTTCTCCTGTCCCGCGTCCTGTTTGTTCACTGTGATCAAGAGAATATTCCGTCCTCCATTTTGAAAATGGCCATTACCCATAACAGCTTTCTGGTCAGCACACAGTTAAACTGTAACATCGCCCACTTGAGCCATAAGAAAACATGGACATTACCTGGTACATCAGTTTTCCTCTCAGCTATATCTGACAGCAACTGATATTTTATTGATAGCAACTGATATAATTCAGATCTGACAAAATATTGTCAGAACTGGAAGGGATTATTGTCAGAAGAAAATGGTGAGCTTCTGAAAGGAACTGATGGCAAAGTAACTATGTAATGTTCATTTGAAGTTACCTCATGTGTTTATTTTAAATAATTTTACTCAGTACAGATTCTCTTTAAGCTACTCATACATTGATTTTCCCATTCAGATCCCAGCAGATTCTGAAACTGTACAACATGTCTAATTCATCAAATTTCATTTGATTTTTAAAAATAAAAATTTACTGAAAGAATGAATTAGTAGTGATCAGCGAGAAGGCCTCTGACAATCTTGTCAATATTTCCTCAAACTTTGGGTGGCACCACAAATTTTCAGAGGTATAAACTAACCAGTAAGCTCATGGTGAACCAGAACTCATTGGAGAGTGTAAGGAGCAACAAATGGTCAGGATTTTCTTTGACTTAACAGCATTTCCTGAAAAGCAGTTTAAGTGAGGAAATAGTAAGATACCAGCCAGCCTCCCTAAAATACCAGCCAGCCGTCCAAAAAGCCCCCTTACTAAAATGGTATGGAAGAGAAAAGTTTGCTTTCCTGAAACAGAAAGTATTTGCAATAATTCAGGTTGGAGTGAGCTCTGAGATGTCTCCCAGTGCATCACTGCTGAATATATGCAAATCAACTATTTTTGTCCTTAGAAGCGTAAACACACCTCCAGATCCGCTGGAATGCAATGATGTGTCAGCTTGTTATTTTTACAGAGCCATAATAATTCAATATACATACAGATTATTTCAGATTGTTTGATCCTCATCAGCGCATGGGATAGATTAATGTGGCTCTATGGAGTAAGACTTGTAACACCCAGAGTTACAGATGGTGAACCAGAACTCATTGGAGTGTGTAAGGGGCTGCAATGGTCAGGGTTTTCTTTGACTTAACAGCATGTCCTGAAAAGCAGTTTAACTGACGAAATAGTAAGATACCAGCCAGCCTCCCTACTCCCTTGCACACTATTTTGTCAATTAGACTTTGTTTTTAAAAGCATTTCCTGAACAGCAGTTGCAAACAAAGCACTGAGAATCCCCCATAAGGAGATAGACTGGGCCAAAACATGTGGTTTCTGTCAAATTTTAACTGCCTACTTTTTCAGGATAGTGGTTCTTTAATACCAACCAACCTCTGGACAGCCCATCAAATCAAAACAATACGAGAATCAGTGTTTTTAATCTCTGTCAGGATTGGTGGTTACAGGGGAGAAGGTTCATGTTCCAGATCAACCTTGTAACTAATGGTCAGCAGAGCCTGGAGATGGGACTCAGAGACATAGCTAGAGATTGTGCTGCCCCATAGCTGCATTTTGATGGTGCTATTAGACATAGGCACTCTTGCACAATGCCACCTGCTTCTACCCTTTGGGACATGAGTTGACTGGGCAATGTACATCCCTATGCAACATACACTAAAAACAGTATATGGGCAATGAGATAAAGTCAGAGGGTGGAGAAACACAGGAACACATACATTACTACTTGGACCCCAAAGCAGTTTCTGTGGCTGCTATGGCTATTGCTACGCCCCTGATGGGACTGCCAGCGGTGTCTGCTGGCACAGGTAGCACTTCCAGGGGGCTTGTTGTCTGTCTTCCTGGCTTATTGTCCGTCTTCCTTTGCACAGCCCTCTTTTACCAGCAACTCTACACAGTGAACACAGAAATGCCTCCAACTGTACTGACAGCTACAATTGAGGATCTCTTCTCCCTCCACATGCTCTGCAAGAAAAAAAGTTATCATTTACATTTTAACAAAAAAGCATAGCAAAACCAGAACTACCAGCAAACATGATCCTTCCATCTTCATTGAATATCATCGGCACTTTATGATCATTGAACAATCTCTGTTGGTATTGGGGTGGCTTTCTTAACATCATTGACATTTTAAATGATCATCATTATCAGGATGCTGGGAGATGACATCACCTGATTTCTAATACTTAATTTGTTAAATACTTGGACAGGAGCCCAGACACTGGTCACTTCCTGATGCACAGATTACTGCTGTTTTAGCCTGCAATTTTTGTCAGTGGGTGCAGTCTGCATCCCATCCCTTGCACTGTGAACAAAAAGGATGATGCATTCTGAGCAACAGCCTCTTCTTTTAGAAACCAGCTTCAGAAACCCCATTTCACACAAGAAGGTAACATTTGAGTACTTGGAAATAAAGGTACAGAGAGTTGAAGATCAGATAGGCACATCAGCTCACAATACAGCTGGATATGGCTAGATTTACAGTCTACTTTCTAAAATCATTGTTTTAACAAGTGCCAGTCAGTCATAGAATAGACAAATAGTAGCTACACTTAAAATGTGACATAAGAATAAGAGGCTCTACAATATTGGAGAAATATTAATCATACGGGAGTTGTAGTTGTAGTTGTCAAGGAAAGATATTATAAGGGCATGTACTAAGATCTCAGTAACTTTGTGTGGAAAGGGCAAATTTAGACTATAATTTTTTTCCCTCCCTCTTTACTTTCTTCTCCACCTTTATTTTTATTATAGAGCTTCAGGGACTGATCCAGCAATTCACATCTCTAATTATGGTTCACAGGCAGTGTTTTTAAATGTTTAGTTGTTATATTTTCATGCACTGCATACGTGACCAACCTGCAGAAATTCGTAGCACGTTAGCTCCACACTAATTAGTTTAATTAGTTCTAACTGGCACATCTTGTGCTTTATCACCTATATCTTCACTTTAAAGTGCTGTCAAAAGAGAATACTAAATCTTTTTATAAAGGTTATAAATTAATACAAGGTAGTGCAAAACACATGCTGTAACTTGGGATTTCTTTGAGTGTAACGCATGTAAATTGTGAGTATTTCCTTAATATTACATTTCACACGTGCTGTATGGGTTTATCAACATCATCTCATATGGGAGTTAATTACAGAGAAATATGTATATTCTGCAGTGGTCTTTACTGAAGTAAAAAATGCTGCATAGCAGTTTTCAGCAAATACAATTTGCCTACATTTTTCTATAATGGTTAATAGTCTTAACATGATCTCCCTGCCAATAGTATTTATAGAAGGACTCTTCCTATGCTAAGTATTTATTCCTAATGTAAGCAGATTCTTGTTCTCTCATATCTAGTTACTGGAGTTATAGACATACCCACATCATAAAGCCAATGCAATCTCTATAACACATTATGGGCTATAGGTCAGATTCAGCTTAGATATGCAGAGGCTTGTTGAAGCCCTATTTTTAAAAATGAACACTGTGGACTAGGAAATAAGGCTGCATGATATATTACTTTCTCACTTTTTCTAGCATTCTACTGGTGAGCTAATAATAACATAATTTAAATGTCAATAAAGTTGCATAATTCAATCTCCAGTTCTGTATAGCAGCTTAGATGGGTTAATCTGATACATTTACTGGTAGAAAACAGAAACAAAAAGGAGAGCAGCGCTCTCTGGTGCATTAACTTTTTTAATTATGCCTCTTTCGCAAGGTAAAAGAATAAAACTCACACTGCATAAATAAGAATAGAACTCATCACACTCAAATGTGTCCAAGGGATGGAATCACCTGCCAAGTCGCCTCCACACTGTGGTCAATAGTAGTGGGTATCCGGAAGTCCGGTAGCGCCAGCGGGACCAAGAGCATGGAGAGGTTTCGGCAACTGTCCTGCGCCTAATACATCATGACGTGTTTCGGCATTCCACGCCTTCGTCAGATGACGTAACGGTGCAGGGAAGGGGAATAAATATGCGGCTGGTTGCCAGGCAATAGGCCGGAAGCGCCAACAGTGGTCAGGGCGGGCCAAAATGCTAGGTGCGCTGCATGCAGTGGAAGGAAGCGGGGCTGGTGTCTCGTTGCCAGGGAACCGCTTAGAACCAACCATCTGCTCAGCTTGGCCGCAGATTCGCAATGCGGCTAAGGGAAGGTGGAGAAAAGATGGTACACGGAGGCTCCGAAGCCGGTCTGCTGGACAGAATGCACACAGAACCTTAGCATCGGTGCTAAACCCACACCATTGCTCACAGTGTTAAAAGGAGCAATCACAGCTTATAAAAAACAACTACTACTTTAAATACTGGTACACAACAAAGAGTAAAATATACAATTAATATAAACATTCCATAAAAACATTATAAAAATATATATGAAAGATATATATATAAAAATGTATATACATGGAAATAATGGGAATTTCATTTCACCGATATGCATATAGAAAACAGAAGATAATAAAAAGTTATATAATAGGATAAATTAAAATAAATGAATGAATACCGTATATACTTGAGTATATGCCGAGTTTTTGGGCCCAAAAAAGTGGCCCAAAAGTGTGGGTCTCAGCTTATACTTGCATCACTAACAAATGGCAACCCTGCCCCCCCGAATGCACCCCCACCCACCACAGGCTCAGCGGAGCTGAGCGATGGTGGCTATAGACAATGCAGACTCATGTGCTGTGTGCCGCTGTCCCATTGAAGCAGAGCAGCATACATATTTGCCATAGTAAGCAGCCCGCAGCATGTACGGAGCTGATGCCTGGCCGCATTGCTCTTACCTCCTGTTTCCTATACGGGCCTCGGTATGTATGGTGGCTGCTTCCTCCAGAGTGTCTCTGCTCTTCCTCTGTCCCCTCATGCCGCTCTCCCCCGCTGTCATTGCCTCGGAGCTCGAGTCATACAGCACGCGGCAAGGAATCCTCTGTAACTTCTTCCTAGTCTCCTGCAGTGGCACATAGGCTCCACTAGAGGGCAGTATAGCAATGAGACTAGGAAGAAGCTACAGAGGATTCCTTGCCACATGCTGTGTGACCCGGGGTCCGAAGCAATGACAGAGGGGGAGAGTGGCATGAGGGGACAGAGGAAGAGTGGAGACCCTTCAGAGGAAGCAGCCACCATAGATACTGAGGCCCGAATAGCAGACAGGAGGTGAGAGCAATGCAACCAGGCATCAGCTCAGTATATGCCGTGGGCTGCTCACTATGGCAACTATGTATGCTGCTCTGCTTCAATGGGACAGTGGCACACAGCACACGAGTGCTGCTGAGCAAATGCCAAAACAAAAGTTCCCCTCTAAGCCTGTGAAGTCTTTAGTGGTAAGCAACGGGGTCAGCACTCTGAGATGGAATTTAAAAATACACTTTAATATAATGGGTTCTCACTTGGATTTGTCATGTGTCTTAATGCCCCTTTCAGTGCTCATTGGTTACATCAGCTGTGCTGTCCATCTTGCCACTGACACATTATGCAGAGATTGCTTTCTGCCCTGAAAAGATAAGGACTAATAGCACTTTTTTGTGATCGATAAGTGTAGTTGGTTGGATTTATTAATACACTCTGTATATACTGGACAGGACACTTGGGAAGTGGGAGGGAAGGTGGACGGGCCTTTTTTTTATACATGTTGGGCTACCACCTCTGCCAGGGGGTTTTATTTTGACTATTCAAACTCACCAGTAGCTGCTTCCTTTCCTACCCCCAACTTATACAAGAGTCAATAATTTTTTCCAGATTATTAAGGTAAAAGTTGGGGGGTCGGCTTATACTCGAGTCGGCTTATACTCGAGTATATATGGTACATGCGCACGGCTGCATACATGCTAGGGCACATTTGTAAATGATTCCCATGCCCCGCATGTGCATGTCCGCGCATACACCCACAGGCCAATACTGATAAGATCGTTAAATCAAGGTGGGGAGGGGGAGGAAAAAAAGGGAAGGGGGAAGAGGAAAAAAAAGGGGTTGGTGTGGTAAAAAAAGAAAGGGGAAAGGGAAGGATGGAAAGGACAAGTGGTGGGACATTGTGTCCGCATCTCCCTGTGCAGAACCACAGGGAGGGTGGGAGAACAGGCAGGTAATATCATAATAAAGTGACACCGGGGAAAAAAACTAGTTACAAGTTCCGAGGGAGATGAGTTAGCCAGCTTATATATCAGAATAAGGCCCTGATGTCACTACCCAGGGTGAAGAGCTAAAACGGGTACAACCTTGGGTTTCAGGGAGTGTAGGATCGGGAAGGGTTCTAAGACCACAGATGTGATTAAATGTATGTGGCTACTTCTAACCCTTCATTAAGTCCTACTGGTGTTAGAGAATTTAATTGGAAAATCCAGAAGGATTCGCGTTCACAAAGCTTTTTAAATCTTAGGCCTTTGTTTACGTTTTTTGCAATAACTTCAACCCCCAGTATCTTCAGACTATCCGTCTGCCTCTCATGGGCTTCTAGAAAGTGTCTTGGGACGGCGTGTTTGATGCACCCATCCTGTATCTTTCTCTTATGTTCACCCAATCGTTGTCGCAGGGGCCTGGTGGTACTCCCTACATAATATTTATCCGGGCATCCGCATAGCACATAAACAACAAAGGAAGAGCCACAGTTGATAAAGTCTTTCACTTTAATGGTTTCTCCATCTCTATCTGCGAAATCTAAAACACGATTTCGGATGAACGCACAGCACCCACATCTTTTCTTGTTACATCTGTAATTTCCCACTAACTGTGGAAAAAACGAGGATGATACAGATCTTTCTTGCTTGCGGTTACCGATGTTACTTGGTGCGAGTTTGTTCTTGATCGATCTTGCCTTCTTAAAGATGACTTCTGGTTTATCAGATAGTTCATTTTTCAGCCAGGGGTCTTGAAGCAAAATGTGCCAGTTCTTTTTAACAATATATTTTATTGTCATTGCATTTCTATTATAAGTGGTAACAAATGAGGGGCCTCTGTTAGTTTTTTCAGATCTTTCTGTCTTGCTGGGTATACACTTGTTTTTCCTCCTTGTATTCTTGACTTTATCAACACTCTTGTATTCATCAATCACCTTGGTGATATATTTCTCCCTGTACCCTTTTTGTAAAAACTTGTTGGCCAGTACCTTGCTTTGCTCTTCATAGTCCTTATTTGTAGAACAATTTCTTCTCAAATGACAAAACTGGCTTTTTGTTATATTTTGATATGGCTGGCTTTTTGGTATAATCTGATAAATTAGCAGGGACAGTTGTGACTGACTGCAATTAACTCTTCAATTACAAAATCATGATAATAATAATAATAACAACAACATTAATGATAACAAAAATGAAGATAATAATAGCATTATATTTTAATATGGTTTCCAATTACCCCATGGTTGCATTTTTAAAGTAAAGTTCACTTAAAAAATGGTTATAATTGTTTTCCACTTGTACATTATGCATTTTATGCATTTTAAAAATGATATCACATGAATAAGACCATACGGGTGCATAAAAAAAAGGGCGTCAGGAAAAAAGGGCCTGGATGGATAACAAATTGGCATGGCTGGATACCGAAATCTCAATAGCGATAAATATCATTAACAAAATTTGTTAACAATGAATACAATTTTAAACCAGGTGAGAGACAAAAATGAAAAGAAATTAACTTTCAAAATTGTTTCATAATTCAACAATACAGCTTATCCTAACCCTATTCTCACACAGAACCCTCACCTGGCGGTGCCCAAACCTAACCACTCCCCTGGTGGTGCCTAACCCTAACCTCCCCGGTGGTGCCTAACCCTAACCACCACCCTGGTGGTGCCTAACCCTAATCAACCCCCCGGTGTTGCTTAACCCTAACCACTTCCCCTGCACAAACACACATAGAAATGATAATATATTTAATAATGTAAAATCTGTACATACAAATAAAATAATATGGCAAATACTATAACACTGCAAGTTTCTAAAATGATAACATATTTAAAAAACTTTAATGTTTAATGCCGGCGCCCTTTTTTCTTGCTACCGACCATATACATCCAAAGCAGTGATTATTATTAGGTTTTATTAAGCCACATAGGCTAAACAAAACTAAATACATAGACACAAGGTAAAAAAACAAAGCTACCAATAATTATTGCAATAAAGCCTTTGCTAACCCACTAAAACAGATGAGAACAGAGACTGGCTTTGTGGTTGAAAAGAATACACCCATTATGTGATCCCGATCTGTGGGGCAATAATTCATAATAATGAATAGGGATGAGCTCACATTTTCTCCAAAGTTGTTTTCACATCAAAAATGTAATTTTTGCCTGATGTATTTTATCAAATAAACATGTACTAGTCCTGGCGGTGTTTCCAAACTATACATTTTGTGTCTATATTTGTACTGGAGTCACTGCTGTCCTAATTGTACAGTGTGCTGATTTGTTCAAAATGGCATTGGGAAATCAGTTTTCTAACAGCTTTTAGAGCCTCCATTTCAATGAGCTGTAAAAAAAAAATGGTTATAGTCAACACTTGCTTTAACTGCTGGAAGGTTTGAGCAAAGACATCTAGTTTAGTAACTTGGCCTGCACACCAGCAAACATTACATTACTCCCATTGTCAATGTAAGTAGCATCAAAAGGACAGTCTAGACATTCAGCCAGATGACCTATTTAGATTATTTTTTTAAGTGTAAATCAAAGACCCCCTGTGTGTTCTGTAGGCCATTGATGTACAAAAAAAGAAATACCTGAATATTCTTCGCTGTACCTACTTCTTTTGCAAGGTTTAAATCTGAACATATTTTTTCAGAATCTGCTAAAGGTTTTGGTTTGATGACTGTATGTAAAAAAGCTGAGAGGAAATGGCTACAGTATGGAGCACTCTTTATTCTGCATGAAAGGATATAGGTTCTGACCCACTCCTGATCAATCCTCTCAGAACATTTCTACATTTGAACATACAGGTTGATCCACACCTGTAAAGCCAGGCAAGCATTGTTGTACAGTACATTTCCAGTTCTTATGGCAGTGAATAATTCTTAATATATTTCACCCAGCGGTCTGTGCTCAAAGAACACTGGAACAAAGTGTTTTCATGTACTGCCCTTACAAAGCTACTTGTTGAGCAGCTACCCTTTAAGTGCTGAAGGTTTCTAATGTTCAAGTATTACAGCTAGAGCAACCAACTGTGTCCACTATTCATCTCAGCTTAGAAGGAGGTAAAGCATTAGGTTTGATGGTTACAAAAAAATCTACTTTCCTTTTCAATACTATCTGTATGCTTTATTGTATTTTGCTTCCTTAGCTCAAACTCTCGCTTTTCTGATCTCAAGTACTACGGTGTTACATATTCATGTTACATATTCATATGATAGACAAACAACAACACCTGTTACTGTCATACGGAATAAAAGCCAGTCAGAGTAAACCATGGATGACCTTGTAACAGCCAAGAAAAGTCATTTAGCATTGAATAATGAAACTATATGAAGATGCTCATACTGATGTATTCTTTTGAAACTAATGCAGGGAATTGCACAATAGTCAATGTATAAATCAAGTCATTATGATCATAATTTAAAGCCCGTGTATATTAAAGACAATTCTTATTTAAAGAACTGTATTTTTTTCCCCCAAACGATTCACATAAATGTTTTTTTTCGAATAGACATCTGCTATATATCTTGAGCTTGATTCTTGAAAGTCATGCTGCTATATCAGCACAAGCTCCATGACAGCAGCGCGACCTAAATTTAGGGAGGCACGTGGTCCTGCAGCGTAGCATGCTTTCCTTAGTTACGCTCGCTGTTTACATTAGCAAAGTGCATTCCTTTAACTACTTAAGGATCGAGCTAATTGAAATCTACACCCTGTTTTGGTGGACACCTGGCTGGCAGGGCGTAGATCTCGACTCTTAATCCCCGCTGTCTGTTGCCGCAGCTCACTGGCTCTGCTTGTCTCTATGACAGCAGAGCCCTGTGAGCGGATCAGGAGCTGATTTCATTGGCTCCTGGTCCTGTATTTCAATGTAAGCCGCTCCCATTGGCTTACATTGAAAGACAGGGTGAGGAGCCAATGAAATCAGCTCCTGACCAGCTCACAGGAACTCTGCCGTCATAGAGACAGCAGAGTGGGTGGCCCAGGATCCCGACGTGCGGCAGTGATGGCGATTGCGATGGGTATGTGCGGCAATTTGTCGGTATTCGGTTGGGATTCTGCCGTTTCCGTACCAGTGGTCTCCGTAACAAAAATTGCATCCTGTTTTTTATCATCCTACAAGTTCCAAAAGCTATTCTAATGTGTTCTAGCTTACTGCAGCACTTTCTACTATCACAGTCTCTGTAATAAATCAATGTATCTTTCCCCTGTCAGACTTGTCAGCCTGTGTCTGGAAGGCTGCCAAGTTCTTCAGTGTTGTGGTTCTGCTATGAAATTCCCCTTCCAGGCCCCTCTATGCACACTGCCTGTGTATTATTTAGATTAGGGCAGCTTCTCTCTTCTCTCTTATCTTTTACAAGCTGGATAAATCCTCCTCTGAGCTGGCTTGGCTTTCACATACTGAAGAATTACAGACAAGGGCAAAGCTGTTTGCAGGAAGAAACGAGCAGCCTGAAACTTCAGTGCATGAGAACAGGGGGAAAGAAACACACAAATCATCTCTTGAGATTCAAAAGGAAGGCTGTATACAGCCTGCTTGTGTATGGATGTATTTTCTATGTGTGGACATACTGTGCATCAACCTACTTCCTGTTTTGGTGGCCATTTTGTTTGTTTATAAACAAACTTTTTAAAACTGTTTTTAACCACTTTTAATGCAGCGAGGAGCGGCAAAATTGTGTCAGAGGGTAATAGGAGATGTCCCCTAATGCACTGGTATGTTTACTTTTGTGCGATTTTAACAATACAGATTCTCTTTAAGGGGGCAGAGACCACTGGTACTTAAGTAGTTAAATACCAGGGCCACTGCTGTGCTGCTGCTATGTTCATTAGCAAAGTTACTACATAGTAACTATGTTAATTAACAGAATAGCGGTGACTCTAGTGTATTGTGGGCGTGATACTTCACAGCAGCGCCTGGCATTTAAAAGAACGCGCATTGCTAATGTGAGCAGTACGCATAACTAAGGAAGCCACGCTACGCTGCAGGACCATGCTTAGCCTGCCTCCATGAATTTAGGTCACGCTGCTGTCGTGGAGATTGCACTGCTATAGTAGCACAACTTCATGAATCAAGCCCCAAATGCATTGTTGTCACACTGCTTTCTATATGCAACAAGTATGTCTTTTAATTTGTGGAGTTGCAGTGACATCAGATACATTCCTTACTGCAGCAATGACTTTATCAGGGTAATAGGAGGGCCAGGCCTAAAAAGTAGAAGCACACTGCTGTCATATGATCAGATGGATTTATACACTTATGGCTCAACACATTTTTCTACAACTGGCAAAAGTGTTAGTTATTCAGTTTGACTTAAAAATAATAATACAATATTTTTCGGACTATAACACGCTCCAGACTATAAGACACACTTAGGTTTAGAGGGCAACAATCAGGGAAAAAAATATATACTAAACCTGGTGCGTCTATGGTGCAGGGGCATCTTATGAACCTTTCCCCCCTACCTTTCACACTAACCCATACTGCCCCCAAAACCTACACTAAGCTACAATGCCACCACTTCCTACACTAAGCTACAATATCCCCACTACCTACACTAAGCTACAATGCCCCCACTACCTACGCTAAGCTACAATACTCCCACTACCTACACTAAGCTACAATGCTCCCATTACCTACACTAAGCTACAATACCCCCAATACCTACACTAAGCTACAATGCCACCACTACCTACACTAAGCTACAATGCCCCCACTACCTACACTAAGCTATAATGTTGTCACTAGCTACACTAAGCTTATGTGCATGTTTCATACTTACCAATCTAGGGGAGAGGTGTGCTGCTGGGCTGATGTTGATCTTGGGCAACTGTGGATAACATCCTGGGTCCCCTGCAGTCCGGTCCAGAGAGTGTCAGGATTGCATTGGTACTGTGCTGACATCTGTTTTGCCTCTCGGAGTCACGTGGGCAGCTCCAGCTGGTGGCCCACGTGACTCCACCAATGTCCTCCATCCTTCAGTCCGGTCCCCTGCAGTCAGGTCCAGAGAGTGTCAGGGGTGTGTTGGTGCTGTGCTGACATCTGTTTTGCCTCCCAGAGCCGGCACTGCTGCAAGAACCAGAGTCACGTGGGCAGCTCCAGCTGATGGCCCACGTGACTCCACCGATGTCCTCTGCCACTGATGTCCTCTATCCTTCAACTGGAGGATATGGCCGCATAGGGGTGCTATTTTGGCTGGGAACGCGTAGTATCAGCCGCGTTCCCCAGCCTGACGGGTCCTGACGGCGGAACCGGAAGTGGCCGCCAGCGGGACCCGGAGCATCAGAGCGACTGGTCGTGGGCACCGATCAGGTGCAGGGGACTGAGGTAAGCCCCAGGTGAGTAAAACTCAATTTATTTTTGTCACTTAAGGTTCACTTTAAAAAGCTCTCATACCTCTGTGTCGCCACTATTGTGTGCAGGTTTTGCTTTTTATTTTAATTTAAATGGTCATTTTAGGTGCGGTGCCGGTGAGCTATTATAATGAAATCTTAAATAAAAACAATAACAAAGATAATTGTTAGTGAGCACACAAAGTATACAGTGATGTTTCTGACCCCCAGTGCTTTCCAGTCATGGATTGATTAACATAATTAGAGAGGAAAACCTCAACATGCATATTCTAATGATCTTAACTAATTTATGAGGGCCCTTGAGCAAGTTAGGACTTTAGAAATGTGATACCTGGCCTATAGCTGAAATGCTGGAGGCTCTTTTTAGTTGTTCCTTGCACTTGGGGTATAAAGGTTACAGAATGCTGAAATACCCAGTAGGGACCACTCTACCATATATGTATAATAAATTAAATAGAATCAGCAAAAAAAAGAAAAAATAAATTAAGAAATTCATATATATATAAATATATATATATATATATATATATATATATATATATATATATATATATATATATATATATATATCCTACTAATATAATAAATGGGAAAGTTCGGATGTTTGGATGTTTGGATGTTCGGATGTTTGCATGTTTGTTACTCGATCACGCAAAAACGGCTGAACGGATTTGAATGAAATTTGGCACACACATAGTACATTACCTGGAATAAAGTATAGGATACTTTTTATTCTCATAACCAAAAAGAGACAAATAGTCTGTACCTCTCGGTGTTACAAGCCCTACTGCATAGAGCTAGTGTTGGGCGAACATCTAGATGTTCGGGTTCGGGCCGAACAGGCCGAACATGTCCGCGATGTTCGGGTGTTCGACCCGAACTCCGAACATAATGGAAGTCAATGGGGACCCGAACTTTTGTGCTTTGTAAAGCCTCCTTACATGCTACATACCCCAAATTTACAGGGTATGTGCACCTTGGGAGTGGGTACAAGAGGAAAAAAAAATTAGCAAAAAGAGCTTATAGTTTTTGAGAAAATCGATTTTAAAGTTTCAAAGGGAAAACTGTCTTTTAAATGCGGGAAATGTCTGTTTTCTTTGCACAGGTAACATGCTTTTTGTCGGCATGCAGTCATAAATGTAATACATATAAGAGGTTCCAGGAAAAGGGACCGGTAATGCTAACCCAGCAGCAGCACACGTGATGGAACAGGAGGAGGGTGGCGCAGGAGGAGAAGGCCACGCTTTGAGACACAACAACCCAGGCCTTGCATGAGGACAAGAAGCGTGCGGATAGCATGCTTTGTACCACCATGCAGTCATAAATGTAATAAAGATAAGTGGTTCAATAAACAGGGACCACGCGGCAACGCTAACCCAGCAGCAGCACACGTGATGGAACAGGAGGAGGCGCAGGAGGAGAAGGCCACGCTTTGTGAGACACAACAACCCAGGCCTTGCATGAGGACAAAAAGCGTGCGGAGAGCATGCTTTGTACCGCCATGTAGTCATAAATGTAATAAAGATAAGAGGTTCAATAAACAGGGACCACGCGGCAACGCTAACCCAGCAGCAGCAGCAGCAGCAGCACACGTGATGGAACAGGAGGAGGCGCAGGAGGAGAAGGCCACGCTTTGTGAGACACAACAACCCAGGCCTTGCATGAGGACAAAAAGCGTGCGGATAGCATGCTTTGTACCGCCATGTAGTCATAAATGTAATAAAGATAAGAGGTTCCATAAACAGGGACCGGCAACGCTAACCCAGCAGCAGCAGCAGCAGCAGCAGCACACGTGATGGAACAGGAGGAGGCGCAGGAGGAGAAGGCCACGCTTTGTGAGACACAACAACCCAGGCCTTGCATGAGGACAAAAAGCGTGCGGATAGCATGCTTTGTACCGCCATGTAGTCATAAATGTAATAAAGATAAGAGGTTCCATAAACAGGGACCACGCGGCAACGGTAACCCAGCAGCAGCAGCAGCAGCAGCAGCACACGTGATGGAACAGGAGGAGGCGCAGGAGGAGAAGGCCACGCTTTGTGAGACACAACAACCCAGGCCTTGCATGAGGACAAAAAGCGTGCGGATATAGCAGCAATGCTTTTTGCCGCCATGCAGTCATAAATGTAATACAGATGAGAGGTTCAATAAACAGGGACCGGAAACGCTAAACCATCCCAGATGTTCATCGGTCATGTTACTTGGTTGGGGTCCAGGAGTGTTGCGTAGTCGTTTCCAATCCAGGATTGATTCATTTTAATTTGAGTCAGACGGTCTGCATTTTCTGTGGAGAGGCGGATACGCCGATCTGTGATGATGCCTCCGGCAGCACTGAAACAGCGTTCCGACATAACGCTGGCTGCCGGGCAAGCCAGCACCTCTATTGCGTACATTGCCAGTTCGTGCCAGGTGTCTAGCTTCATGCCCGGTTTCAGGTCCAGCGGTGCCAGCCACAAATCCGTCTGTTCCTTTATTCCCCTCCAAATTTCCTCCCCTGTGTGCTGCTTATCCCCAAGGCAGATCAGCTTCAGCAACGCTTGCTGACGCATGCCAACAGCTGTGCTGCACTGCTTCCACGATCCTACTGCTGCTGGTGCTGGGTTAGCATTTCCGGATGAGGTACAGCTTTGAGATGCGTTGGAGGAGAAGGAGTCAGAGAGGTAGGTGCTGCTGTTGTTATCCAGCTGTTTGCGGCGTGGGCAACACCCGCGCCGTAGCAGGTGAGGAATCGCTGCCAGGCTCCACAAGGTTCACCCAGTGCGCGGTAAGGGAGATGTATCGACCCTGGCCGAACGCACTCGTCCAGGTGTCAGTGGTGAGGTGAACCTTGCAGGCAACGGCATTCTTCAAGCTTCGGGTTATTTAGCTGACCACGTGCTCATGCAACTCAGGCACTGCAGAGCGCGCAAAGTGGTAGCGGCTGGGAACAACGTAACGTGGGATGGCCACTGACATCATGCCCTTGAAGCTGTTTGTCTCCACCACTCGATATGGCAGCATTTCGCAGGCCAGAAGCTTGGCTATGCTGGCTGGCTGTTACTGCCACGGCCCGGGGGTCATTTGCTGGCAATTTCCTCTTGTGCTCAAACATCTCAGAGACAGACAACTCAACCGTAGCGCTGCACACCGAAGGGCTGTTGGTTGTTGTGTTTGATGAACACTGGGAGACCTCAAGAGCACTAGTCCGGAAAGTGACAGTGTCAGCATCGTCTGATGTTTGTGAATGTTGTGAACCACGCAATGGCTGGGCTACTGCTGCTGCTGAGGCGGGTCTGGTGGTGAGTCTGGTGAACCCAAGGGAGGCAGTGTTGCTGGTGGTACCCTGTCCTGCCGCGTTTGCCCACAGAGTGGGATGTTTGGATAGAATGTGGCGGCTCATGCTGGTGGTGGAGAGGTTGTTAATACTTTTCCCCCTGCTCAGGCGGGTCTTGCACACCTTGCAAATCGCCATGGTAACATCCTCAGTGCAGTCTTCAAAGAAAGCCCAGACTTTAACTGGCTGAGGACTCGGACCTCGTGCGTGATGTGCTGGTGCTGCTTAACCCACTGCTGGACGCTTGAGAGGTCATCCAAGTAATTATCTGGTCCTGTTCTTTTGGATCTGTGAGGGTTGTTGTCCTGGACAACATGGGCAGTATTGAGTGGGTTTTCTTGGGTGCTCCCCTGTGGCCTGTACGTGAACCGTCAGGGGAAACACCTCTTCCCTTGCCCCTCCCTCTTTCACCGGATTTCTTCCTCATTTCACTTATCCTTAAAGTACACGCTGACTGGCAGCAGTACAGTGGCAGTACAGAAATGCTATACAGTGGTGGGTGAGCGGTGTACCACTATTGTCAGCAGTGACACAGAGCACAATGCTATACAGTGGCGGGTGAGCGGTGTACTACTGTTCCCAGCAGACACAGAGTGGAAGTAAACACAATGCTATATAGTGTGGCTGAGCCGTGTACACAGAGTGGCATTAAACACAATGCTATATAGTCTGCTATATAGTCACCCCGAACAGGGTGATGTTCTGCAGAACCCGAACAGTGGCAAACACTGTTCGCCCAACACTACTGGGAGGGAACGCAGATTTTAGTACCTAAACACACGATACAACATGTTTTCCGGGGTCGGACTCTGAGGCACATACAGATGGTCCCGATCATCATCCTCATCATACAACTCTTCTCCTGAGTCTGACCCACCCACCACCTCTGCCACCCCAACATCCCCAGACACAGACCCCTCATCGTCCTCAACATTAACTTGGGATGCTGGCCTGAGCCAGACCTCCTCCTCCACATCAGGCCCCATCATCTCCTCAATGGCAGCCCTCATTAATCGCTCTGGCGACGGACTGATGGACACAACGTTCTCCTCCGGGGAGGGCTGCTGCTGACCACTGGCTGCTGGGGTGGATGTTATAGCTTGCGTGGGGCGTTGGCTGTTGCTGTTGTTGGGAGTGCTGCTCACAGCGGAGGTCTCTGGGGAACTCATGTTGAGCTCATATAGTGGTTGACGGTGAGTGGAGTATTACTGATCCCAGCAATATACACACTGACTGGCAGAGTACGCAATGCTATATAGTGTGGCTGAGCGGTGTAC
Organism: Hyperolius riggenbachi; assembly: GCF_040937935.1. Classification (NCBI taxonomy): domain Eukaryota; kingdom Metazoa; phylum Chordata; class Amphibia; order Anura; family Hyperoliidae; genus Hyperolius; species Hyperolius riggenbachi. The sequence continues at coordinate 174,984,902 of NC_090647.1, read as the reverse complement.
ACAGAGTGGCAGTAAACACAATGCTATATAGTCTGGCTGAGCGAGCGGTGTACTACTGTTCCCAGCAGAATCAGAGTGGCAGTAAACAATGGTATATAGTCTGGCTGAGCGGTGTACACAGAGTGTCAGTAAACAATGGTATATAGTCTGGCTGAGCGAGCGGTGTACTACTGTTCCCAGCAGAATCAGAGTGGCAGTAAACAATGGTATATAGTCTGGCTGAGCGGTGTACACAGAGTGTCAGTAAACAATGGTATATAGTCTGGCTGAGCGAGCGGTGTACTACTGTTCCCAGCAGAATCAGAGTGGCAGTAAACAATGGTATATAGTCTGGCTGAGCGGTGTACACAGAGTGTCAGTAAACAATGGTATATAGTCTGGCTGAGCGGTGTACACACAATGCTATATAGTCTGCTATATAGTGTCAGTAAACAATGGTATATAGTCTGGCTGAGCGAGCGGTGTACTACTGTTCCCAGCAGAATCAGAGTGGCAGTAAACAATGGTATATAGTCTGGCTGAGCGGTGTACACAGAGTGTCAGTAAACAATGGTATATAGTCTGGCTGAGCGAGCGGTGTACTACTGTTCCCAGCAGAATCAGAGTGGCAGTAAACAATGGTATATAGTCTGGCTGAGCGGTGTACACAGAGTGTCAGTAAACAATGGTATATAGTCTGGCTGAGCGGTGTACACACAATGCTATATAGTCTGCTATATAGTGTCAGTAAACAATGGTATATAGTCTGGCTGAGCGAGCGGTGTACTACTGTTCCCAGCAGAATCAGAGTGGCAGTAAACAATGGTATATAGTCTGGCTGAGCGGTGTACACAGAGTTTCAGTAAACAATGGTATATAGTCTGGCTGAGCGGTGTACACAGAGTGTCAGTAAACAATGGTATATAGTCTGGCTGAGCGGTGTACACAGAGTGGCAGTAAACACAATGCTATATAGTCTGGCTGAGCGAGCGGTGTACTACTGTTCCCAGCAGAATCAGAGTGGCAGTAAACAATGGTATATAGTCTGGCTGAGCGGTGTACACAGAGTGTCAGTAAACAATGGTATATAGTCTGGCTGAGCGGTGTACACAGAGTGTCAGTAAACAATGGTATATAGTCTGGCTGAGCGGTGTACACAGAGTGGCAGTAAACACAATGCTATATACTCTGGCTGAGCGAGCGGTGTACTACTGTTCCCAGCAGACACAGAACAGTGAACAGAATGCTATATAGTGTGGCTGAGCGAGCGGTGTACCACTATTCCCAGCAGACACAGAACAGTGAACAGAATGCTATATAGTGTGGCTGAGCGGGCGGTGTACCACTATTCCCAGCAGACACAGAACAGTGAACAGAATGCTATATAGTGTGGATGAGCGAGCGGTGTACCACTATTCCCAGCAGACACAGAACAGTAAACAGAATGCTATATAGTGTGGCTGAGCGAGCGGTGTACCACTATTCCCAGCAGACACAGAACAGTGAACAGAATGCTATATAGTGTGGCTGAGCGAGCGGTGTACCACTATTCCCAGCAGACACAGAACAGTGCACAGAATGCTATATAGTGTGGCTGAGCGAGCGGTGTACCACTATTCCCAGCAGACACAGAACAGTAAACAGAATGCTATATAGTGTGGCTGAGCGAGCGGTGTACCACTATTCCCAGCAGACACAGAACAGTAAACAGAATGCTATATAGTGTGGCTGAGCGAGCGGTGTACCACTATTCCAAGCAGACACAGAACAGTGAACAGAATGCTATATAGTGTGGCTGAGCGAGCGGTGTACCACTATTCCCAGCAGACACAGAGTGGCAGTAAACAGAATGCTATATAGTGTGGCTGAGCGAGGTACACAGAGTGGCAGTAAACAGAATGCTATATAGTGTGGCTGAGCAAGCGGTGTACTACTATTCCCAGCAGACACAGAGTGGCAGTAAACAGAATGCTATATAGTGTGGCTGAGCGAGGTACACAGAGTGGCAGTAAACAGAATGCTATATAGTGTGGCTGAGCAAGCGGTGTACTACTGTTCCCAGCAGTGACACAATGACAGGGGGGACCCTGGCTAGCGTGGCTGGAGCGCGAACTACCCTGCCTGCCTACCCAAAGCTAAACCCACAGACAAATGGCGGAGATATGACGTGGTTCGGGTATTTATTTACCCGAACCACGTGACCGTTCGGCCAATCAGAGCGCGTTCGGGTCCGAACCACGTGACCCGTTCGGCCAATCACAGCGCTAGCCGAACGTTCGGGGAACGTTCGGCCATGCGCTCTTAGTTCGGCCATATGGCCGAACGGTTTGGCCGAGCACCGTCAGGTGTTCGGCCGAACTCGAACATCACCCGAACAGGGTGATGTTCTGCAGAACCCGAACAGTGGCGAACACTGTTCGCCCAACACTACATAGAGCCAAATTAATCCATGCCATGTACTGATTAGGATCAAACAATCCAAAACAGTCTGTATGCATGTTGGATTATTATGGCTCTGTACAAATTAACAAACTAACACATCATTTCATTCCAGCAGTTTTGGAGGTGTGTTTATCTTTTAACGGTAACAATGATTAATTTGCATATATTCAACAGTGATGCACTGGGAGACATTTCAAGCTCACTCCAACCTGAATTATCGCAAATTCTTTTTGTTTTAAGAAAGCAAACTTTTGTGTTTCTTACACTGTCAATGGCAGGGTTCTTAAACTTTGCACAGTGGGTCACTGGGTGACTGGGATTAATATTCAGAAAAGTTGGTGGAGCCTACAAAAGCTAATCAAAATTAACCTTTTGATTTTCAAAGGAGTGGAGCCACAGCCAATTAGATTTATTTCTGTTCAATGCCAATTATTGATGCCAAAGACCACAAAGCTCACAAACTAGGTCATCCTTGAGTAATTGTGTGTTAGGATTAGAAAAAGTGGGCAGAGCTAACACTAGCCAATTACATACCCGGGCAACGCCGGGCGACCAGCTAGTATATATATATATATATATATATATATATATATATATATATATATATATATATATATATATACATATATATATATATATTTAAACCCTGTATTGAGTAACTTAGTTTAAGAGTGCTTTGCAATACAAGCAAAAACTTTTGTGAAATGTTTACCTTATATACAAGCAACATCCTCTATAATAAAACCCCTGTGTCCCTGTATCACGCTGTCCCTATGTAGCTGGGTCCGTGCTTTTTGCTACTGCGCATGTGCGCAGCACGGATCCAGCCTCACAAAGCCAGGAGGGACGGGGCCAAGGAGTCAGGTGGGCATGTGAGCGGGCGGCCGGGTGTGCTGCGGGTGCACGCGCGCATGTTTGCGGTGGGTGCGTGCGCGCCAGTGCGGTGTGCGTGCACACGCACATACGCAGTACATGCGGCGGCGAGAAACAAACACCCTAGAGCCTGTTTTTAAACGGGCTTGGGTCTGCTAGTCTTGATATACAAGCACAAAAAAGTATATATGCGTCACATCATCACAACTAAGCCGATAGTTCCTCTCTCTTTGGTGCCTGCAGGTTTGTACCTAATTGTACTAAATCTGAGTGTAGAGACTGTGCAAAGACACATTTCCATGAAATCCTCAAAAACAACTGTCATTAGATAAGTCCCTTGTTAAAGTGGCACAAGAAAAAAGGTTGGGGCGAGCCAACAGATGGCAATAATTATGATAGTTATAGTGAAAGTCTTGTTTAGATTTTTATTTTATACTATTTTACTAGAACTGTTTTGGGATTGTGGAATTAATCAACTGGATTTCCATGAATCCTTAGGGGGGAAGACGCTTCGATATAGGAGTGCTTTGGATTACAAGCATGTTTCCGGAATGAATTATGCTCATTCCCACTATGTACATTGTGTTGCAAAATGATCGCAATGGTGATGAAAATTTGCATGGTGCATTAGGAGTGTGATGTGGCACATACAGTAGAGCATACAGTCCATAGAAATATGCTTAACTGCCACTGTAAATGTACACATTGTCCAGTAAATGCACAGCATGCTGAATGCATTGTGATGTGAGTATATTGTCCATTGCAGTGGAATGCAGTCGATAAACCATGTCCATGACCAGACATTAGATTCTCAGAGGGTTTCAGATTTAAATTATAACAGGCTTTTTCATGCACCTCTGCTTTAAAGGGACTCTGAGGAGTGCCCGAATTTCAAAGAATACACTTACCTGGGGCTTCTTCCAGCTCACCATAGGCGGCGAGGTCCTGCGACGTCCCCCTGGCTCCTCTCCTTCAGCCTCCACCGGAAAACTTGTGCATGCGCAGACCTGTCACGCCGGCCACTGTGATGACGCAAAGCGGCCGGCGTGATGACGCATTGTGTCATTAACCAGGATCCGGCCGACACCAGGCCCAGGTGTCGCCGGGTGATGCAGACAACGGGGGGCTGGCGGATGCTTAAAGAGAGGAGGCAGGAGGATGCCGCGGGACCTTGCCACCTACGGTGATCTGGAAGAAGCCCCAGGTAAGTGTATTCTTTTAAATTCGGGCACTCCTCTGAGTCCCTTTAACCACTTGAGTACCAGCACCCTCTGCCTCCTTAAGGACCAGAGGGTGCTGGTACAGAAAACCTACCACTTCTCGATGAATCGCCGCTAAAATCCACCGCTCCCACCGGTCACATCGCTCTGTCCCCGCCGCAGGCTGCTCTCTCTGCCATCGCTATGATGGCAGAGCGCTGTGCGCCGGTCAGGAGCCGCTTTCATTGGCTCCTGACCCTGTCACTCCATGTAAGCCAATGGGAGTGGCTTACATGAATGACAGGGTCAGGAGCCAATGAAAACGGCTCCTGCCCAGCTCACAGTGCTCTGCCGTCATAGAGGCGACATGGCAGCTGATTGCGGCGGAGACAGAGCGGACAGCGCGGCGGGGTGCGCGCGGTGAATGGGACGCAGAGTTTACGTCCGGTCAGAACCGCAGCACCCCCTGCCCGCCGTAGATTTCAACTACGGCGGTCCGCAGGTAGTTAATATGTCTATAACATAAAACTACCAAACTGTTATGGAATAATTTGAAGAGGCATATTTACATACAGTATATATTTAAAGTCAAATTAAATGTAAGTGTAATCTTCCTAAGGTGACCATTAATGATACAATTCTTTGGATGATTGATCGATCAGATTGTACAAAGGATTATTTGATTAATGGCCACCTTAACTACTTTATGTTTTGGTGAAGGGAGTGCTTGGATTACTGTTTAAAAAACTACATCCTGCATAGAATAGTCAATAGAAACGAATAAATAAGTAAACCTGAAAACACTGAGCCTCGGTGCATAATTGCAGTCTAACTTGCATTCGCTCCCTGCTGCCACCCATCCCCAGTTACCACTATGAGCGCCTGCAGAGTGCAGGCAATGCTTGCAGCTAGAATCTACTGTCCACCAGCACAATCCCTTTCAGAGGGATGAACTCACAGACACAGTGCCCTCCTCTGTCACTGAGCTGCAGTATTACGCATGACAATAGAGGCAGAGTTGCACTGGTCACCTGTCTGGATGGGCCAAGGTTTGGAGAGGAGTGGAGAGGAAACCAGGACATCAGTAGCCCTGTCCCTGGTACAGTAGCACACAAGCCTATGAGCTGGTGCACCCATATGGGATAACCAGTAACAATTGCAGGAGAGATCTTCCTATGTGCAGCCAGCCCATGGACACATCACATGCACATGTGTGTGCGCTCTCTCTTATTTGATCTCACTTTCTACCGTAGCCACACATACAGAATTAGAGAGCTTCACCAATACATAAAAAAGTACATCCCTAATCGCTCCCTCTTAACCATAGAGGTGCCATTTTCTACAACAAATCCTGCAAAAAAAATCAAGCTTAAGTGTTCTCTCATACTGCAAGGATTGCACAATGCTGTAACAGACAATACAATCACAATACAATCACAACACAATATGATAGTTATATTGACATCTGCATGTTAGCAGAGCAGTGTGACGGATGCCTTCTTTATTATGCAGGGAGAGAGCAGCACATTAATGGCCAGCACACAAGTTAGCAGAAATCATAGGAGTAAATGGTACATTTTTTTTTTTTTTTACGTTTATATTGCATGCATACATAACTGGGCCTTGATGGTGTGTTTCCTGTGAAATTAGCAAAATAAAGTATTTGATGTGACTATATTAGAGCAAATTATCCACCAACATTAAATTAAACCAGTTAATACTTTGTGCAGTTTTTTTGTGTTTGTTTGGTTTTTGTTTTGTTTTTTTCCTTTTGTTTTTTTTTTGTTTTGTTTTTTTGCTAATCCATCATTTCAGCATTCCATTGCAAAAGTGTTAGGCTGCATTTCCACTTGTGCGGTGCGAATCGCCGCGGTAAAAATTCGCATGCGGATGCGAATTTCGCATACGGGTCTATGCGAATTTTTCATGCGAATTCGCAAGAAAATTTGCATGGATGACGATGTATGCGAATTTAACCATGACAGTGCTGGTGTGCTTTTCCATTGTTTCTATGCGAATTTTCATGCGAATTCGCATGAAAATTCGCATACCCAAACCTCATGCGAATTTCCTATTAAATACATTGTATGCGATTCGTATAGCGGTATGCGATATGCGAATTCTGATGGCTCTGCCATGCAAATTTTTTCTGCACAGAAAAACGCAAAGGAATCCTGACAAGTGGAAATAGTCCCATTCACTTGTATTGCTATGCGAATTTGCATGCGAAAAACGCATGCAAATTCGCGATAGTGGAAATGGGCCCTGATACTGCATGACTAAATGTAATTTTGCCTTCTTACAACAAAAGGTATTTGCGATAATTCCGCTTAAGTGATACATCACTTTTTACAATGCAAATCATCTCTTTATGCCCCAAAAGCATGCATACAGTCTGTTTCTGACTTCTTGGTCCTCGTCAGTGCATGGTATGGATTAGTATGACTCTATGGGATAGGGCTTGGACCAGTACTAAGGAATACCCAGACAGCTTATGGTGAATGAACCACCTGGGAATGTATAAAGAGCTAAAAGAGACCAAAAAGCCCTCTATCTAAAAGCAAAGCTAAATGTAATGTTGCTTTCTTAAAACAGAAGGTATTTTCTATAATTCAGCTTTAAAGTGAACCGAGCACAATTTTAAGCACCCAGAAAATCTCAATAGCACTTAAAAATGCATGCCAACAGCAAGTCTCATTATTAAAATAAATTTCCATTTTACCTTTTATTTTATAATTAAAGTTTAGCACTTAAATAGCAACTGAAGCGAAAAAAAAATGATATGATGATTTGTATGTGTAGTATAGCTCAAAAATAAAACAGTAGGAGCAGAGACATAAGTCTAATATTGTTTCCAGTACAGGAAAAGTTAAGGAACTCCAGTTGTTATTTATGCAAAAGAGCCATTGAGCTCCATGACTTTCAACATTGCAGAGAACTCTTTCTTCTGAAGCTTTGTTATCTCAACTATCAGTCACTGTGTTTTCTTTTTCTCCAGAGGACAGATCAATAGTTCACTGGTCTGCCCTGTAAATTCATTTAGAATGCTGAGTAGTGTGTAAACTGCAAATATTAGAGAATGATGCAATGTTATAAAAAAAAAACACTATATAGCTGAAAATAAACATTTAAGAATATTTTTTTGCTACTAATGTTCTAGTAATTATCCATACTACACAACTAATTAATTATATCATAATTATTTTTCTTTAAGTGTTATTTGCCTATGCCCGTCTGTCCCCAGCCGCAGAAATTTCAGGCTGCTAAGTTTTATTGCACTCTTTACAAGAAGTAAACACTACCTTATAATCAACAGAGGGGGTGGGTAATTAGGACAACTTCTCTTCAAATACCTTATCTAGAGGCAAAGTGATAAGATAGCATCTATGAGTTCTGTAAATAATGCAGATAAGGATGGTGAGAGGAGGAGGGGCGAACAGGGCACCTCCTATAGCCATGATAAACTCTAGTGAAGGAAAGGGTGCTTAGTTCCCTTCAAGTGAGCAACTCTGGTTTCCCATGATGCATCACTCCTAAATATGCAAATCATCCATTTCTGCCCCTGAAAGCATGCTCACCACAATGAGTACAACTATCCTGAAACACCATTTAAATGACATGGATGAATTGCCCAGAACAGCCATCTAGTCTTGGCACCAATATTTGTGAACGCCCCATGTGATAAGTATTCATGTTACTATTATCATTATTATTTTTTATTTATATAGTGCCAACATATTCCGCAGCGCTTTACAAAGCACAGTAAGATGACAAGGGGAACATAGATACACTGACAAAATGTACAACAGAGTTCCAAGCAGCACAAATATTGTGACAAAAACAGTAAACATTAGGAGGATGACCCTGCCCTTGCGAGCTTACAATCTAATGGGTAGTGGGGGACACACTAGGTAAGGGGGTGGAGGATGGATGAGGCAGTGACCCTTTGCCTCTGATTACATTGTGTCAAATAAGTAAATAAGGACTATAGAATGGTATAAGCTTGTATGAAAAGGTGTGTTTTAAGAGTGCGTTTTAAGATGTCCAGGTTTGGAGCATGACGTAAAGGCTATGGAAGAGAGTTCCAGATAAGGGATGATGCTCGTGTAAAGTCTTGGAGGTGAGCATGAGAGGAGGTGATCAGCTTAGAGGCCAGGAGAATTTCTTGGGAGGAGCGAAGGTTGTGGGAAGGACAATATCTTGAGATTAGTGATGAGATGTATGGAGGGCACAACTAATGGAAGGCTTTGTATGTTAGAGTCAGGAGTTTGAACTGGATCCTCTGGGTAATGGGTAAAAAGTGGAGAGAACAGCACATTGGGCTGCATCGGAAGAGCATGTGGAGAGGTGAATGAGGCGGGCCGCTGAATTTAGAAGGGATTGGAGAGGTGCTAGCCTTTTTTGTGGTAGACCACAGAACAGGGTGTTGTAGTAGTCTAGGCGGGAGATGATTAAGGCATGTACAAGCATTTTGGTGGCCTCTTGTGTGAGGAAGGGATGGATACGGAATTTATTTTTGAGCTGGAAATAGCAGGTGGTGGATAATGAGGCAATGTGAGGTTTAAAGGAGAGCTCTGAGTCAAGTATAACCCCCAAGCAGCGGGCCTTAGTGGCTGAGGTTATTGAGGTGTTGTCTACCGTTATGGTTGCAATTAGTGGGGGTGTAGATAGCAATGGTGGAAAAATCACAGTTTCTGTTTTACTCATGTTGAGTTTGAGGAAGCGGGAGGACATAAATGCAGAAATGGCACGTAGACAGTCGGGGACTCTAGATAGTAGTGATGACAGATAATGAGCTGAGAGATAGATTTGGGTGTCATCCGCATAGAGGTGATACTGGAAGCCAAAAGAGTTAATTAGTTGTCCCAGGCCACGAGTGTAGACTGAGAAAAGAAGTGGCCCAAGAACAGAGCCTTGAGGAACACCAACAGACAGTGAGCGTGGGGAGGAATTGGTGTTAGAGAAGGACACAGTGTAAGAGCATCCAGAGAGATAAGAGGAGATCCAGGAATGTGCTTGTCCCTTGATTCCTAAAGATGACAGTGTCTGCAGAAGCAGAGCATGATCAACTGTGTCAAAGGCAGAGGAAAGGTCAAGGAGTATTAGAATGGAGAACTGGCCTTTGGATTTAGCTACCAGTAGGTCATTAGCAACTTTCGTGAGGACAGTTTTGGTGGAATGGTGTATGCGGAATCCAGATTGAAAGGGGTCAAGTAAGGAGTTGGTAGAGAGAAAGGCAGATAATTCTGAATGGATGTGACATTCCAGCAGTTTAGAAGCAAAGGGGAGGAGCGAGAAAGGACAGTAATTGGATAGAGAAGTTGGATCAAGAGAGGGTTTAGGATAAGTGGTGTGATGATAGCTTGTTTGAATAAGGAAAGAAAAGTGCCAGTGGAGATAGAAAGATGGAATAGAGTTGTTAGAGCGGGATTAAGGGAGGAGGAAAGCTGGGGGATTAGATGGGAGGGAATGGGGTCCAGGCCACAGGTAGTAAGATGTGCTTTGGAGATTAGTGAGGAAGGACACTGTTCAGTGAGTGTGGTGAAAGATATTAGAGTGGGAGAGTGGTCTTGTGGATCGGGGGGAAGGCAGTTAGCAGTGGGCGAGGGTGCAGGCGGACAGAAGGAATCTACAGGTGATGGTTGAGCTGGTAAAATTGGTTGCGTGTTGAAGCTATTACGTATTGCATCAATCTTGCTTGTAAAGTATGATGCAAAGTTGTCAGCTGACAGACATGTGGTAGGGGGAGGAGGTGGCAGACGAAGTAGGGAGTTAAAGGTGTTGAACAATTGTTTTGGGTTGTGGGACTGTGAGGAAATGAGCGAGGAGAAATAAGACTGCTTAGCAGAGGTGAGGGCATCCCTGAGCTCCTGCAACGTTTGTTTGCAGTGGTGGAAGTCCTCTACAGCAGTGCTCTTTCTCCAGCACCTTTCTGCCACCCTGGAGTGCCTTTTCAGCTGTTTGATTTGTTCAGTGAGCCAGGGCTGCCTTTTAGTTTGGCGGGGGCAGGTGGTGGTGAGTGGGGCAGCTGAATTCATGGCAGAGGAGACTACACTAAATACCGTATTTTTCGGACTATAAGACGCTCCGGACTATAAGACGCACCTGGGTTTTAAGGGCAAAAACCATAGAAAAAAAAAAATACACTAAACCTGGGTGCATTCATGGTCCAGGAGTATCCTATGGACCTTTCCTCCCCACTATGTCTCTGGCACATTACCAAGCTACATTAACCCCTGCTGCCATTACAAACTATACTAAACTACATTTCAAAAACCCCTACTGCCCCCTCCCCCCAGCTACACTGCACTACACAACTCCCCCCCCCCCTAGAAACAAAGCAATACAATTACATTAAATGTGATCTCACCAGCCTGGGTGGCAGTAGCAGGGTCTGTCAGGGTGTCCATGCAGTCATAAGAGGTGCACAGTAGGATGGCATCAGCAGCACCAACATGATCCACAGTGTTCCTAAGCAGAATAGAAGCAGCTGCTGTGTAATCAACCACAATGCTGGTTCTTTGATGGTTTATCCTCCCCAGCCTGCCCCCCAGCAGCGCAATACACATTACATTGTAATTATGCACTTCGCTCCTTTGATCTTTACTCCCCCCAGCGTGCCCCGCAGCAGCGCAATCCACATGGCATTGTAATTATTCACAATGCTCGTTCTTTTATCTGTAATCCCCCCCAGCGTGTCCCGCAGTAGCATGCAATCCACAATGTGTCTGTCATCATTCACAATGTTACTCTATTAACTTGCCTAGCATTAGCCCCGCAGCTCGATCCCGGCTGACAAAAACCGATACACTTCAGCCGCTATAGGGGCAGTCCTCAGAGGCTTCCGTACTTGCAGTGTGTACTTGCGTCATCACATGACCCGCCGCCGGGTCATGTGATGACGCAAGTACACACTGCAAGTACGGAAGCCTCTGAGGACTGCCGCTATAGCGGCTGAAGTGTATCGGTTTTTGTCAGCCGGGATCGAGCTGGGATCGAGCTGCGGGGCTAACGAGGCTAACGCTGGGCAAGTTAAAAGAGTAACATTGTGAATGATGACATACACATTGTGGATTGCATGCTACTGTGGGACACGCTGGGGGGGATTACAGATAAAAGAACGAGCATTGTGAATAATTACAATGCCATGTGGATTGCGCTGCTGCGGGGCATGCTGGGGGGAGTAAAGATCAAAGGAGTAAAGTGGATAATTACAATGTAATGTGTATCGCGCTGCTGGGGGGCAGGCTGGGGAGGATTAACCATCAAAGAACCAGCATTGTGAATAGTTACAGCGGCTTCTGCTATGCCGCTTAGAAACAATTTACCACCTAAGGAAAAAGCACCAAGGTAGGGAGTTATTGTTACATTCGGACTATAAGACGCAGTAACTTTTTCTCCCCACTTTTGGGGGAGAAAAAGTGCGTCTTATAGTCCGAAAAATACGGTAAGTAACTGGATGCTGCCTCCGGGTCAGTGTAGGATAACAGAGTACTTAGAGATTGCAAGGCCTCATTCAGGGTATTCAGATCCAGGTTGCGGTAGTTCCTGTGCATGACCGTATGGTGTAGTGAAGTGTATTTTTTGACCTGATGAAGTGGGTAAGGCCTTCAAAACGCATTGTCATTTAGAGTCAAATAAGTTGATTATTTCTTACTATCCTTCCTTTTATATTGCTTTCCAACAATTATGAATTGTTTGGGGTGCCTCCTCCCACCCACCTGATTCCTAGAGAAGACTTGTGACTAGGTAAGAGCAAAAAGGATTTTGTGAAAAGTTAATTTGTCCTGGAGTGTTTGGGGGTTCTGGGTTGTGTACACAAGGGTTCATTCACCTTGGCCGCCGTCTCCCTTCCAATGCATTTCAAGCTGCTATCCATCACTACTCTCTTCCACTTTCTAAAATGGAACTTCCACTGTGAAGGCAGAAGTATAAGAAACAGGAAAGCAGCATGAAATGCAATGGATGGGAGGCTGTGGCCATGGTGAGTCAACACTTGTAACACTTGTGTACACAGACCGAACCTCTGCACACTGTGGGATGATTTCACTCTACTTTGCCAAGCACCTGTAATTGTTATTAGCAAAAAAAAAAAAAAAAAAAAATATATATATATATATATATATATATATATATATATATATATATATATACAGTGGAGGAAATAATTATTTGACCCCTCACTGATTTTGTAAGTTTGTCCAATGACAAAGAAATGAAAAGTCTCAGAACAGTATCATTTCAATGGTAGGTTTATTTTAACAGTGGCAGATAGCACATCAAAAGGAAAATCGAAAAAATAACCTTAAATAAAAGATAGCAACTGATTTGCATTTCATTGAGTGAAATAAGTTTTTGAACCCTCTAACAATAAAAGACTTAATACTTTGTGGAAAAACCCTTGTTTGCAAGCACAGAGGTCAAACGTTTCTTGTAATTGATGACCAAGTTTGCACACATTTTAGGAGGAATGTTGGTCCACTCCTCTTTGCAGATCATCTCTAAATCCCTAATGTTTCGAGGCTGTCTCTGTGCAACTCTGAGCTTGAGCTCCCTCCATAGGTTTTCTATTGAATTAAGGTCCGGAGACTGACTAGGCCACTCCATGACCTTAATGTGCTTCTTCTTGAGCCACTCCTTTGTTGCCTTTGCTGTATGTTTTGGGTCATTGTCGTGCTGGAACACCCATCCACAACCTATTTTCAGTTTCCTGGCAGAGGGAAGGAGGTTGTCGTTCAGAATTTCACGATACATGGCTCCGTCCATTTTCCCGTTAATGCGATTAAGTTGTCCTGTGCCCTTAGCAGAAAAACACCCCCAAAGCAAAATGTTTCCACCCCCATGCTTGACGGTGGGGACGGTGTTTTGGGGGTCATAGGCAGCATTTTTCTTCCTCCAAACACAGCGAGTTGAGTTAATGCCAAAGAGCTCTATTTTGGTCTCATCAGACCACAGCACCTTCTCCCAGTCACTCACAGAATCATTCAGGTGTTCATTGGCAAACTTCAGATGGGCCTGCACATGTGCCTTCTTGAGCAGGGGGACCTTGCGAGCCCTGCAGGATTTTAATCCATTGCGGTGTAATGTGTTTCCAATGGTTTTCTTGGTGACTGTGGTCCCTGCTAATTTGAGGTCATTCACTAACTCCTCCCGTGTAGTTCTAGGATGCTTTTTCACCTTTCTCAGAACCATTGACACCCCACGAGGTGAGATCTTGCGTGGAGCCCCAGAGCGAGGTTGATTGATGGTTATTTTGTGCATTTTCGAACAATCGCACCAACAGTTGTCACCTTCTCTCCCAGCTTCTTGCTAATGGTTTTGTAGCCCATTCCAGCCTTGTGCAGGTCTACAATTTTGTCTCTGACATCCTTGGACAGCTCTTTGGTCTTTCCCATGTTGGAGAGTTTGGAGTCTGCTTGATTGATCGATTCTGTGGACAGGTGTCTTCTATACAGGTGACTAGTTAAGACAGGTGTCCTTAATGAGGGTGACTAATTGAGTAGAAGTGTCTAACCACTCTGTGGGAGCCAGAACTCTTAATGGTTGGTAGGGGTTCAAAAACTTATTTCACTCAATGAAATGCAAATCAGTTGCTATCTTTTATTTAAAGTAATTTTTTCGATTTTCCTTTTGATGTGCTATCTGCCACTGTTAAAATAAACCTATCATTGAAATGATACTGTTCCGAGACTTTTCATTTCTTTGTCATTTCATTTGTCATTGGACAAACTTACAAAATCAGTGAGGGGTCAAATAATCATTTCCTCCACTGTATATATATATATATATATGGTATATTCTCCGAACTAGAGCTTACAAAACTTTTAAAACAGTTATATGTTGATCTGCAAATCTGCAATAATTGTAAAGAGGGATGTGCAGATATTTGTTGCCAAGGCAGTCTAAGAAGTGCGTTGCCAGAGATTTACGGTAGACATTTCTCATTTCACATATTTGAAGTGAAAGTCACAGCATAGTCTTAAGGTCACAGTGCCTTGTTCCTTATGTCTGTTCAGTCATCCTTTTTTTAGAAAATGTAAAAGACCAATGTCACTTGCTCTTTGTTAATCCTCCTTGGAGAGCTTCATGTTACTGGAAATGACACTAAACAGTAATTGCATATGTAGGACAATACTAAGGTCAACTAACTCCACTGTGGCTAGTTGTACTGTGATATTAAGTTGTAGACAAATTCCTTGAGATTGTCTTCAGCACAAGTGTTCAGTGAAGCATTTTTAACTTTTATTCTTTAAATGCAGTAACACAGTTTTATTATTAACTTTTAGTTTTTGTTTAAGGAATGTTTCCATTAGATCATTTAAAGTATTCTTGTTTTCTCTGACATATAGAAATGTTTAAGTTAAACATAATGCCATGGTCACTGTAGATTGTAGGGAGTGTTTATGATATATACAGTATCTTGATTTGAATATCTATTAATGTATGGCACCTATTAAATTATTTCTGCATTTTTAAATTCTTGTTATCCCTTAATGGATCTCCTATGCTGCAATTCATCTCCTCGTATATAATCCTATGTCTGTTTCTCTTTCTTATAGCCAGAGCAGGGTATTCTTGCAATGGGAAAAAAAGTGTGCTATCTGTAGGAAGACACAGACCAACTTGATCCCATTTGTAATTTTGGCCTGATTTTGTCTAAAATAACTTGCCAGGAAGGGCAGAGAAGTGTCTCACACTGAACCATTTCACACAAATCATGTCTGTCACTGACTGGCCTAATTGCAATCACTGGACATTAATTAATTTAGACTTATTTGATCTAGCTTTTCTGTAGTAGTCACATTTAAAAGTTATATACTCTAGTGTGCTGCATTCTGGTTCTAACAGGCCCTGCATCCTCTATTCTATAACCAGCAAATGAAACTGCCAGAACACATGACTAAAAGAACACCTGCCTCTCTCCAGAAATGCCTCCTACTCTTTATAGATTGGCACGATCACTTATTTTGGGTTTACTGCAAACTAATGGTGAGATCTTTTGAACCCACATTCACTATTCTAGTAATCATTCTTCATCTACAACTGTGAAAGCATATGCTATTTTCCTAGCTTACTACTAAGTGGATCACAGTTTCACTATTTGTTTATCTTCCTCATATGAGTCTTTAATTACACTATGTAACAGATTTCCTACACAGCCAGGAAAATGAGAAAAGAGGGAAGCGTTGCGCCAAAACTGCAAAATATTTTTTTTTTAGGTCACAAATATTTTTTTTTACATGTAAATACTACAGATTTTTGTGACAAGCATTTATTGTGCTTTCATAAGAAATAAAGTAAATAAATTGACTTCACTTCCATTTTAAATGTGTTGCAAGTATTTTTACTTACTGATTCCTCCTGAAGATTCTCAGTAGCCTAACATTGTCTAATATCTTATAGTTCACTATAATAGGTGTCTATTCTAGTGGAAGGCCCATAGACATTAACTAAAGTTAACTCCTTAACCCTGATTTCACCATTTAAAGTTAAATCTGGCCTAACATTTTGTAATTGATAGAGTAATGAAAGAGATGCTATATTAACGTGCACTGAGTACTTTTTCTTTTACACTAAACCTGGATAGGGAGAGCGTTGTTGCTTACCTACAGGGACTGCTTCTGTAACCCCCTGTCCTTGTGGAGGTACCCATCACCATCTGCAGCTGGACACACTTCAAATAATCCTTCTGTACAGCACGCTCCCGGCCACATTGCATGCTGAGAGATGGTTGCTGCAAAGCATGCTGGGAGCTATGGTACATAGATGTGTGTACATCTACCAGCGGGTAGATGTAAGGACTACAGTTCCCAGAATGCATTGCATCTAGGAGCATGCTATACAGGTGGATCCTTTGAAATCTAGACAGTTGTGGACATTGATGCCTACCTTCACAAGAATGGGGGCTATAGGAGCAGCCCCCCATACGTATGCAATGCCGCTCCCTCTAACCCCTGGCCCCCAATGGCATATATTGTTTTAAATATTGGGATGTTAATTGGAAAAAAGTGCACTTTAAAGGATAAGCCCATTCATTTCACTAATTCTTTCTTTTTGATTTCTTTCATTTATGTTTCATTTTTTTGACAACTGAGACATTAGATTGTAAATCCAAAAGAAAATGAGACACTTTGAGCTGTACATTTTTTTTTGTAGACTTGAAAATGAAATGGTTCTCTACTAACCAAATGGCTATTTTAATGTATTCTCACAAATATGAGCGTGTGTTTTATTTACCATAGGCACCATGAAAATGTGGCCTGAATTGAATTAGGTAATCAGCAGATAATCTCCCTTCTCATGAGACTCATTATGAGTCATAATATGCAAACCCCTGACTACAGATGCTTTAAAGGAATAATAATATAACATGGACAAAAAAAAACTGGTCAAATGTGTGTATCAAATTCTGAACATTTGCTTTCTAGACATTCTTAGGTCAGTCTAAGGAAATGGCTTTTTACTGATTTTGAGCTGTTATGGTAAACCTGATACATTAAACTTTCCCAAGAGGACAGCATAAGTGGGATTGTGGCTTGGCTTAGGCCTATTGCTATCTAGATATTTTAAATAAATATGTAAGGGAAAACGTATATGCCAAATGGCATTATGGTACAAAACAGGGAAAGCACAATCAGTTGTAATTCACTGATTCTGTATACGTTATACATTTTTATAGTTACTTAAAGTGGGTTATTTATCCATACATTGATTATCAAGATAGAGCATAAACTTAACAATGGATCACAGTTCAATCATTTTATTAAATGTTTTTGAATATATTGTAAATTGCCAAAATAGAAATAGAGTTGGTGGTATTTTCCATTTAAAAATGTATGTTATGGAACATTTCCCATTTATTACAAAAAAAGCTGTAACCCTAAAAATGGTTGAATGCAAAAATCCTGTGTATATTAATTGTGGGCGCCCTGTCATTTTGAATGACGGCTCATCCTGCTGCCACACAAATTCCAGGTGGCACTAATTACTATTCCTCCTCTTAGTCATAGCTACTCAGAGAGAGAAATAGTTCAGAGTCTGGCAATCACCGAATACCCAAATAACCTGAAGCAGGGCACAGGCTTATAACATTGCTGCTATAGTGGCACTGAACTCAGCAGATAACGTTTCTGAAATACTCAGACCAGCCCTTCTGGCAGGAACAACCAGACGCAAAAGAGAAGTGGCAGGCATGCTGAATCAGCCTGATTGGCTGAAGCCTCTGTCACTCACTTCTCTCCTCTTTGATCAGCCATCTTGGTCTCCCCTTCTCTCTGTCACTGCAGCCGCTGTTAGGGAGGGGGCCAGAGGCTATCTTTTGTCACTGTCCTCTGCCCCCCTCCTCCAATGGCATGTCCGCACCCCCCCCCTGCAATTATGCCGCCGCCCGCCTCTGCATTCTCCCTCTTTCCCACACTGAACATTGGGGAAGGATAAAGGCGGTGCACACAGACTCACTGAACAATGGTTCCAGGTGCTGCAGTATCCTTCTATACTCTCTGCACTACCGCCGGTGGTAGTGCAGAGAATAGATGGGAACAGCAGTGCTTGGATCCATTAGTAGGTGAATCTGTGGCTGCTGCATTTATTCCTCCCTGTTGTGCACAGAATCAGTGCGGGGGGGGGGGGGGGGGTGGGAGATGCAGGGGGGGTTCTAGCCGGAGGACACAAGATGGCCCCTGCCAGCAACAGGAGTCATCTAATTTTACAATACACAAATCACGGAAATAAAAACATGGACACTACAATACATCTGTTAGTTAAGTAGAGCAAGTATTTATCTACTTACATATGTGGGGGTTTTTTTCGGGGGGGGGGGCATTTTATAGCTAATAGTTTCTCCTTAAGGTTCTTCTCCCAGACTCATCCTTGTCTGTTGCCTGTATGTTGCTAGAACTCTTCTTTGCATGTCGCCTCTTTTACACTAGACCTTTTTCATTGCATTGCATTACAATTTTTGTACACAGGGTAATGCAACAGTAATAAAAGTCTATAGGGCCTAGTAGACTTATGCCATTTGCTCACATTCTGCTGGAAGTTTCTTGGTGCTGACCCGCCAAGTCAACAGTGCATTACAATTGGACTTCCACAGCGACCCAGCGGTGGTGAACTACATGAAAGTCAATGGGTAAAATATACATTTTACATTTGTTGGCAGAGGTGGTGTGGCATGCCGGCGCAGAACCATGCAAATACAAGAGGGAAGCCAGGAATACCAGTGAGATACTTCCTGTCCAGCAGGAAATATGTCACTAGGCAAGGGGTGGCAACAGGCGACAAAGGGCATGTGAGGGGCGAGGCGGCCCTATGCATATGACCTGCCAGACTACAGGAGGCTAGAAGAAGAGGACCCAGGTAAGTTAAAATGCAAATGTTTACCTCCAATTCAGGTATGCTTTAAAGATAGGGTTTCACCATGGGATTTCATATACCACTGCAATAACAAACTTAAAAACTGGCTGCTGAGACAGCTCCTTAAATTATTAGTTTATGGTGCATTTATCACCAGTATAACGACAACTCCTAGTTTCATCATAGTGACTATTATTATTATTATTATTATTAATATTCCATCATCATTTATATAGAAACATTAGCAACAATAAATGTTTCTAGCCATGAAAATATAATCTTATTCTTAAAATGCTGTTAATTTCAGTTATTTTACTGTTACATGATGTGTAATGCATTGGAGGAATAATAATAATATACTAAGAATTAGTACCAATACATTTTATGCCAGGTGTTTGATAATGACATTCTTAAAATTCTTTACTGGCTGCTATCTGATTCTTTTTTTTATTTCTATTATACGCTTGGCAGCTCTTCCAATTATAGGTGTGTTTATCAAAGTTCAGAAAATATAATTCCTAAAATTCTCAAGTATTTTATCTCTGAGTTTGTGATGGTCATACTCCAAATACCCTCCTGGTTTAAGGATGGTAGTTTAAATCTGTAATTTAAAATAAAATTTTACAAATCTCATTATGCAATTCTAAAGGAAATTGAAATGAATACATTAAGATATAGATGTCCATGTAAAGCAGACTGCATTTTTAATTTCTTTATTTTAACAGTACATTGTCTACTTTAGTTTTATAATAATAACTGTTTATTATTTTTATTATTATTATTATTATTATTATTATTATTATTATTATTTTTATTATTTTTATTATTATTATCCAAAAACAGAATATGAAAAATACAAAAATACCCCAAAACAGTATGAACATTAAAACTTTTAAAGAGCTGGGGATGATTGAAAATGATTGCATATTGGTATTCATGAATGAATTGATGGTTATGACTGGGAAAAGGACACACAAACATTTTTGTAGAGATAAACTGTGAGCATCTGTTTAAACTATGACAATAAAATACAGTATATGGAAATCTAATATAAATACCTTAATGCATTATGTTGCTGTTTAGAGAGAATATATTCAAACCCATAACATCAGATCAGATCTTGTACATTCTTAGATCAACTTATAAAAATGGTCCCTTGCATGTTTCCATAATC
The DNA here is from genome assembly GCF_040937935.1 of Hyperolius riggenbachi. Lineage (NCBI taxonomy): Eukaryota > Metazoa > Chordata > Amphibia > Anura > Hyperoliidae > Hyperolius > Hyperolius riggenbachi. The sequence goes on along the minus strand of NC_090647.1, from coordinate 174,964,883 downwards.
ACGACTTATTTTAGCTTATGCAAGTCATTTCTTGGAAATCCGCTGGGCCAATGATTTCCCTTCATGGAAGAAATAACAACCAAGACTATTTAGGAATTTTGGGTGACCAAGTTCATTCTATGGTTCAAGAACTGTTTCCGGAGGGGAATGCCATCTTTCAAGATGATAATGCCTCAATCCATACAGCTAGAATTGTTAAAGAATGGCACGAGGAATATTCTTATGAAGCTTAGCATCTCATCTGGCCCCAACAATCCCCAGACCTCAACATTTGTGAGCATTTATGGTCATTATTAGAGATTCAAGTAAGAAGTCGATTTCCGCCACCACCATCTCTAAAAGAACTGGAGGGTGTTTTAACTGAATAATGGGCTAAAATTTCTCTGGAAACAATATATATATATATATATATATATATATATATATATATATATATATATATATATATATATATAACCTATGGTGAAAGAATCATCAGAGTTCTCTGGCTAGATTGAAATCCACTGACGTACTCCTCAGGAGCTTTGCAGGAGACACTTTGGCCTCAATTCACTAACCTTAACTCCTGTCTTTAATAACTCTTCTGAGCTGTTTTACAGTTATCACCATGGTGATATAATTGTGATAACTGTAAAACAGCTCAGAATAGTTATTAAAGACAGGAGTTAAGGTTAGTGAATTGAGGCCATAGTATGGTGCATGGATGAAGGCAACATAAGCAAATCCATGAGGGCACATACAGTATTAGATGAAAGATGCTATGCCAAACCACAGCAGCAAATGCAGCACAGGCACTCTCTTCAAGAGAACCCCACACAAGTAAACTGGTTATTGTTTGTGTTTGCAAGCTTACACTGGGATTATTTTGTGGTCAGACTAGTTTCTTGCACCTAGTGCCTCTATCCAGTACTCTAAAGTGCTTAACCACAACTAAGTAATGAAACAAAGTGTTAGGAATAGGAATTTTGAAAATACCTCAACTTTTCTTCGCCCGAAATCCTGGTTAGATTTTTCAGTTTGAGACAATGGGTTATTTGCAATGTGATCTAATACTGTCATGACTTCTAGGTAGGTTATTGAGCTTTGGCTATTATGCTTTATTTTTATCCTTTTGATGTTGGTTTTATTAGTGAACCACCAGTCTAGTGTTTAGTCAATGATAGAAACATGTTTGCTCTGGTTTAAACTCTGGTTTGTTTGTTTTTTTCTTCTATTCTCACTATAGTGCTAAAGTGTTATACTCATGTTACGCATTAGATGTGTAACAGGCAAAGTTTGAAAGCAGGCATTCTATAGAATGCCAAGGCAATGTATACAATGCATGAAGTGTTTAGGCAAGGTATGAAATAGCTGTGTCGTTACATACATTTCCTAGGCATTCTATAAAATGCCAGAAGGTAAACCAGCAGAGTAAAGAATACGGAAGTCTTGTTAGTGATTGCCTAGGCATTCTATAGAATTCACAATGAACAATGCCAAAATGTCGGTGAAGACATGGATATTGAAAAGTCTTCCTTTTCTGCCACGTGTTGTCTCTGTTTAAAGGAAGCAGCGTGCCCATGCATGCAGAGAGTGTGGGTGGATCATTCACGCTATCTGTGGGCATGCTACTAAAGACGATGGAGGTGAGGAAATGGAAGGTTATGGGGTTCATGTTTTGTGCAACATTTGCTTCAACATTGAGAATGCTGTTGAAGGTAGAAGACAATTGACATAGAATCTGGAAGTGCAGGCCAAAAAAATGAAAATGAACTCGGACAAAAAAATCACTCCTGCATGCTTGGGAGACCAGTTCCAATCCCTGACTTCGACAAGGGACACGGTGACTTGCCCAATCTATTGGCAGTTGTTATGAATGTGACAGAAGATGGCTTTTACTGAATTGGAACAGCACAAGGAATTTTAAAACAACTATATGCAAGATCACAATTCACAGTTTGTCCAAAGAGCTTACTGAAAGTTGAAGATGTTCCTGACCACAAAACAACTCTTCGATCTGTTGCTACCGCTCAGTCCTTGGGAAGAGGCCAAGGGTTTCTGAGGTGTATGTGCAAGACTAAGTGCTAAAGTATGAAATGCCTTTGTGTAAAGAAGAAAATTAGGTGCAATTCAAAATTCATTCTCGCAAACATGTTTTTTTTTTCTTAAATGTTCTTTCATTCTCAGGCATTTAATAAATGTATAATGTTTATACATTGTTGGGGGGAAAAATACCTCTCCAATATCCCATTTCACACTTTTCCAAATGAGTACTTGTCATTAGAGATGGCCCGAACCTCCGATTTTAGGTTCGCGAACCGAGTTCGTGAACCTCCGCAAACGTCCGCGAACATGCAAACTTTTGCGAACCGCAATATACTTCAATGGGGAGGTGAACTTTGAAAACTAGAAACATTTATGCTGGCCACAAAAGTGATGGAAAAGATGTTTCAAGGGGTCTAACATCTGAGTTTTTGCATAGATGAGGGGGATAGATGCCAAAAAAATCTGGATTTGATGCACAGCAGTGTTTTAAGGGCAGAAGTCACATTGCATGCTTAACTGGAGGCCTAAAGTGCTTTAAAACATCTTGCATGCTGTACATCAATCAGGGAGTGTAATTCGAGTACTGCTTCACACTGACACACAAAACTTACTGTGTAACGCACCGCAAACAGCTGTTTGTGTAGTGACGGCCATGCTGGACTGGTGCGCACCATGGTGAGAGTGCAGGTGATAGCGGTTTTTAAGCCCATATGGTCGCCAGGCTGACGTAGCTCAATGACAAAACAACAGTGACTGTCCAGCTGATCGAATTTGGTCTGTTCATAATGAAGCAACGACCTTATTATCTTTAATGTGCCAACCCCCGAAACACTCATATAGCCGGCGGTCATTGCTTCATTGTGATACGCAAGCCCCTTCACCGCGGCAAGGTAACAATCACAAAGGGGAATTGACACATGTACATGCCCTTTGTTTTGTTGTTGCAGCCGCATGCTGCCAGAAAAATTAGGCAGGCATGTGCACGCACCAGAAAAATTATGATAGCATCCGCTGCTAACAGTGGCCTTAAAAATTCAGGAATCCACCTGAAGTCCTGGACCCTGTTGGTGGTGGCAGAGAAGGAAGGCAGTCAAGTGGCCTGCAGGCAGAGATGCTGTGTGGGGAGCAACTTAGTCATGGGGCAGGCAGTCACACGGCGTGCAGGCAGAGATGCTGTGTGCGGGAACTGACTTAGTCTTTGGGCGGGCAGTAGCCCTCCGGGATCCATGCTTCATTAATTTTCATAAAGGTGAGGTACTGAACACTTTTTTGATTTAGGCGACTTCTCTCCTCAGTGACAATGCCTCCAGCTGTGCTAAAGGTCCTTTCTGACAGGATGCTTGAGGAAGGGCAAGACAGAAATTGTATGGCAAATTAGGACAGCTCTGGCCACAGGTCAAGCCTGCGCACCCAGTAGTCCAAGGGTTCATCGCTGCTCACAGTGTCTACATCCACACTTAAGGTCAGGTGGTCAGCTACCTGCCGGTCCAGGCATTGGTGGAGGGTGGATCCGGAAGTGTTAAGGCGAGGCGTTGGACTAAAGAATGTCTGACATCACCATGAGATTGCTGGAGCATCCTGTCCTTGCCTGCGTGGTCATGGGAGAAGGATTACTGGCAGTGGTACCTTTATTGCGTTGTGCTGTGACATCACCCTTAAACGCATTGTAAAGCATAGTTGCCAGCTTGTTCTGCAAGTGCTGCATCCTTTTTGCCTTCAGGTGATTTGGAAGCATCTCTGCCACTTTGTGCCTATACTGAGGGTCTAGTAGTGTGGCCACCCAGTACAGCTCATTACCCTCGAGTTGTTTTATACAGGGGTCCCTCAACAGGCTGGACAGCATGAAAGACGCCATCTGCACAAAGTTGGATGCAGACATACTATCCATCTCCTCTTGCTCTTTCTCAGTGATGTCAGCTAAGTTCTCCTCCTCCCCCTAGTCACGAACAATACCACGGGAAAGTTGAGCAGAACAAGCCCCCTGCAACACCTGCTGCGGTTGTTCTTCCGCTTCATCCTCCTCCAAAACAACACCTTCCTCATCATCTGACTACTTTTGCCCAAACAACTCACCTCCTCCTCCTCCTCCCCCTCTGTGCTGCTGCAGGTGTTGAGGAATCATTTGCTTCTGCTGAGAATTAATCCACAACTCTTCCTTCTGTTCCTGTTCATGCTCATCCGCAGCTTGATCCACCACTCTACGCATGGGATGCTCCAGGAAGAAGGCATATGGGATCAAGTCGCTGATGGTGCCTTCACTGCGACTCACCAGGTTTGTCACCTCCTCAAACGGCCGCATGAGCCTGCAGGCATTTCGCATTAGTGTCCAGTACTTAAGCCAGAACATCCCCATCTCCCCAGACTGTGTCCTTTGACTGTGGTTGTAGAGATACTGTTTGATGGCTTTCTCCAGTTGTAGCAGGCAATTGAACATCAGGAGAGTCGAATTCCAGTGAGTCGGGCTGTCGAAAATCAAGCGTCTCAACGGCAAGTTGTTTCTCCGCTGAATATCGGCAAAGCCATGGCCGTGTAAGACCACCTGAAATGCCCACACACCTCCCTGGATTGCTTTGGGACATCCTGTAAGCCTGAGTACTTAGACACAAATCTCTGAATTATGAGATTGAGCGCATGTGCCATGCAGGGTACATGTGTCAACTTTCCCAAATTCAAAGTCGATCTCCAATTGGTGCGGGCTCAGCCACTGATCCACCTGTTTGTTCAGAGCAGCCAGGAGAGCTGCTCCAGTGAGACTCTCCGCTTTGAGGCAAGACATGTCTAAGATGGCGTGACACTGTTGTACCTGACATGCAGCATAGGCCCTGGGGAGCTGGGGCTGTGTAGCTGGAGAAGAGATTGCAGCACCAGTAGAGTTGAACTGCCACTCAGCCAAGGAGGAGGAGGACAATGACAGCGAAGATGATATAGCAGGAGGAGGTGGCAGCAGGCCTGCCTGCAAGCCGTGGAGGTGTCACTAGGTCCGCTACACAGCCACGTACTCCCTGCGGTCACCAGGTTGACCCAATTAGGTGTGTAAGTAATGTACCTGCCCTGACCGTGCTTGGAAGACCAGGCATCCGTGGTCAGATGGACCCTTGACCCAACGCTGTGTGCCAGAGATGACACCACTTGCCTCTCAACTTCATGGTACAGTTTGGGTATCGCCCTTTTGGAGAAATAATTGCGGCCTGGTATCCTCCAGTGCGGTGTCCCAATGGCCACACATTTTTGGAAGGCCTTAGAGTCCACCAGCTGGTATGGTCACAGCTGGCGAGCTAACAATTCCCCCAAACAAGCTGTCAGACGCCAGGCAATGGGGTGACTGGCAGGCATTGTCCTCTTCCGCTCAAAGATTGTCGTCACGGACACCTGGCTGCTGCTGTGGGCAGAGGAGCAGGAATCGCTCAAGGTGAGAGGCAGAGTGGAGGAGGTTGGCTGTGATTGTGAAGGTGCAAGGGAGAAAGCGGCTGAAGATGATGATGCACCTGAAGGAGGAAGAGGAGAAGGAGGGTGGCTTTGCTTTTGTGTGCTGCTTTTGCTCAAGTGCATTGTAGTTTGTGCCTTTTCAGCATGTGCCTTCGTAAGCCAGTTGTCCCTATGTGGGTGTCGGTCTTTCCACGGCTCAATTTGTGGTGGCAGAGAGTACAGATGGCATTGCTCTGATCTTTGGCATACACACTAAAAAATGTCCACACCGCTGAGCCCCCCTGGGGTGATGGCACTATGGTGGCATCAGCAGCTGACGTTGAAGGGCATGTTGGCTGGCTGTACATAGGTGGAGATACATGGAACCAGGCACTGCCACCAGCTGTTTCTGAGGATGAGCTCCCCCTGCTTCTTTCAACAACTCTTCTCCTGCTACTCCTCTCTGACTCCCCCTCTGAACTGTCCCCTTGGTCAACGTGTCTTTTAGGATCCCACGTGGCATCCATGGCAGTATCATTATCATAATCATCCTCAAAAGCTTTGCTTGTATCAGACACCTCCAAAACTGCACCAACAGCAGGTACTGCATCATCCTTCTCCTCACACCTCACGTCCATAGTGTCGCCTAACTCATAAGACATATGAGGTGGTGTAACTTGCTTAGCGCCTTCATCTTGTTGTAACAATATTGGCTGTAAATAAGTGATTTCCCCACCAAATAACTCCTGCAAAGTGTCAAATGTAGCGAATGTGGTACTTGGAGTAGCGCTGGTGGATGCGGAAGATGGGGTGTTCTGTGTTAAATAGTCAACCACATCCTGACAATCTTGGGAGTTGATGGGACGTGCCTTCTTCTGAGCACTGTACTTTCGGCCAGGGCCACACAAAATCACATCAGCACGACCTCGAACAGACCTGCCGGGTGGCCTGCCTCTGGGTCTGCCCCTGCCTCTACCTGTTTGTCCATATCGGGGGGGGGGGATGAAGTGAAAGGTATGCACTGACTTTACTAATACAATGTGCAGTCACACAGGTGCAGTGAAAGGTAGCAGTGACTGGTATTACAATATAATGTGCAGCTGTCACACAGGTGCAGTGAACAAGTATGTAGGGACTGGTATTACAACACAATGTGCAGCTGTCACACAGGTGCAGTTAACAGGTATGCATGGACTGGTATACTAAACAGAGTGCAGTCACACAGGTGCAGTGAACAGGTATCAGTGACTGATATTACAATACAATGTGCAGCTGTCACACAGGTGTAGTTAACAGGTATGCACGGACTGGTATACTAAACAGCGTATGGTCACACAGGTGCAGTGAACAGGTATGCAGGGATTGGAATTACAAATGTGCAGCTGTCACACACAGGTACCGTGAACAGATGCAATGACTGGTGGTATATTACACTGCTTGTAGGTAGGTAGGTGCACTGAACAGTGCACAGGTGCAGTTATTGGAACTACAAATGTGCACCTGTCACACACAGGTACCGTGAACAGTTGCAATGACTGGTGGTATAATACACTGCTTGCACTCACGTACGTAGGTAGGCAGGTGCACTGAACAGTGAACAGGTGCAGTGATTGGGATTACAAATGTGCAGCTGCCTGTCACACACACACAGGTAGGTACGCTGAACAGGTGCAATGACTGGTGGTATTAGCAATGCGTGCACTCACGTAGGTATAGGTAGGGAGGTGCACTGAACAGTGAGCAGGTGCAGTGAATGGGATTACAAATGTGCAGCTGCCTATCACAAACTAAATGAAGTCTGCATATAGGCTTTCTTTTACATAAATCTTCCCATAGCAAACTTCCTGCACTGGTACAGTATAAGAAGAAGCTAGTGAAGGTCTATCTCTCCTAAAAGCCTAACATACCTGAGAAACAATTTGCAATGATTTGAATGTGCTATTTCATATTTGTCAAAAGCAAGGCCCAATTACTATTAAATTGCTTTGCAATCATGTGTGGTTGACTTGTGCCTAATTCAGCATTTCCAGAAGATGTGCATTTTTAGTCCACATTTTCACATCATTCACACTTTTAATGTGTTTTCCTGTAAACAGACATTTTTGAAACCTGCAGTATATTATGATGAATGTCATGATCACCATATGGTATATCATTAGGAGAAATTAGCTGTCAGGTGACACACTAATATAAGACACAACACTTAAAAAGGTAAATGGAACACATGCAAGCATAAAATGTGCAGAAATGTTGAACAGCTAATAATGATAAGATCTTTCTGCATTTTAGATTGCCAAATTCAATCTAAAAATACTGTTGTAACTTAAACTGATAGCTAATTTTGGACTCTTGAATCATTTTATATGCCGTAAATTCTGACATCTGTAACACAGCCCACTAATGGCCAATGAATAACTGATTAAAGAAAGAAAACAACAAAATGATCTACAATATAAACTTAACCAAAAAGAGAATCATGCCATATTGGTTGTTAGGTATGGACACTGAGATGCAAATAATTCCAAGTTGACGCAGGGTTATGCAAAGTGTGTGTGCAAATGTATGCAACTTTAAAATCAAATCCCACCACAGTGAATTTTGATTGGTCAATTCTCAAGCAGCATACATTTGCATCCATTTGCATCGTCCTGCATCACCTCAGAATTATTTGCATCTCATTGATCATCCCTACTACTTGTCACATACAAGTCACCTCTGCCTGACTTAACGTGGTTCAGCACTTTTTTCTTTTTATCATCTCTTTTATTGAGGAAAGGAGATTTGTACAGGCAAATAAAACACCAACAATGATTGATATGAAGCAACAAATACATAAGTAATGATGTGTATAACATTGAAACTGCTCCTAAAGTATTACCACTGTCTGACCACCTAAAGGTTTCTATTAACTTAAATTCATAGGTGTGCAACCTCCAGAAGAGGCCAGTAATAAACTTATCAGAGCAGTGGGTTAGAATGAGCCCCCGATATTCTTATATCTGTTACAGGCAATGTGTGAAAAGCAGGCATTCTATAGAATGCCTAGGCAATATATACATCTGGAGTTTTTTGGCAAGGTATGAAATAGCTATGTTGTTACATACATTTTCTAGGCATTCTATACAATGCCTAGGCATTCTAAAGAATGACAAGTAGAGATGGCCGGAACTGTTTGCCGGCGAACAGGAACCAGCAAACTTCCTGGGTTTGTGATCGCGGAGAACTGCAAACTTTTCCGGAAGTTCAATTTGCCCCCATAGTGCATCATTATGGTCAACTTTGACCCCCTACATCACAGTCAGCAGGCACATTGTAGCCAATTAGACTACACTCCCTCCTGGAGCCCCACCCTACCTTATAAAAGACAGGCAGCATCAGGCATTGGACTCACTCGTGTGCCTACAGTAATTAGCAAACCTCCAGTTGAAGCCGGAAGTACGGCGAAACCGGTCGAGGACGCATGTGCTGCATCCCGACCTCCACCCGCCTCCCGCTGGGGATCTGTTCTGCCTCCCAACCTTGGCCTGGACATCAGCAATCTTGCCACATGCAACAGGAACCAGCCAGCCACTTTGCAGCAGGACATTTTTGGCGCACGTAAGCAAGTCCTATGGGCATGGATTTTTGCAATACTTCTGATCTTATACCAGCATTTGTGTGCTTTGTCGCTTGCCATCCTTCACCAACCTAACCTTTCCTCTCTGCATGAAGCATTCTAACATGGAACTATTGAATACTGTGAATTCTTGCTGACTACCAAGTCTTGCTTATGCAGAAGCTGGATATCACTGTTATAAACTGTTCTTATCACCTTGTTTTGACACCACCATCTCACAGACTGTGAGACCACTTGACTCTCCACACAGCAAACAGGAGATAGACTTTCTCAGGCTTCTTCAATGTTTACGTTATTTATTCAAGTACAGAAAGACAGATAGATACAGTCATCATATCCTAGCCATGCCAATCTTCATGTTGCGTTACAAGCTCTTGATTAGACTTCCTGCTGAAGTCAATCAGGCACTTCTTGCTAACCTACGTTCCACTAAACTACCTATGTACGGCATACATTATATCAGATTACAGAAAGGAAGAACATGCTTAGAGGTCCCAGTCAGCCTTGCGAGCTAGTGTGAAAGTAAAGAGCAGAATGCCCTCTCCATCGCTCACTCCGGGTTTAATACCGACTAGGAAAGAGTTAAATATGACATCATCTTCGCCACCCCCTAGATCAGACTATTGGTGGACCCATTCGTGGTGTCATCATACACACCTACTTGATTAATAATCAATGAGGCATTTGACCTATATGCAGGAATGTGGATGTTTACAAAACATGGCTGATGTTTATTGTTCTATGCCCAGGTCAGGGAGACCTGCGGCCTTGTTCAGAGAACAGCTTCTTGGTATGTTCTAGTTCTCCTGACAGAACTGTAGATTTTCTCTCTAATAGAAAATCCCCTTAAAGGGCAGGTCTGCTCATCAAGCCTTTTTGACTAACTCAGTCCAAATAACTGAGGCCTACTTAAATTATAATCACTATGTCTGCTGGACTGTATACATTGGAACTGCTTTCCTCTGATGTGCTTTGCTAGGAGCCATTTTGCTTTGCCTGGAACTGTTTGTGAACACACAGTTTTTCCAGCTTATCTTGCTATGTCCATCATATTCATTCACATTGCATCAACAATAAGAATGCTACTTTGCTGGCTGTTACCTCAGGCTGTATGAACTCTTTGTAAATACACTGTCTCGCTAGCCCATTCTGCTGTATTTATTGGGCCTGTTTGCAATACAACAATAATGAGGACTCTGACTGGCTGATTGCAGCCCCCAGTTTCTTTTCAAGCATCTACTGTGTTAGTGGGCGGTTCACAATTGAATTTTTTGCCCTGTTCACTGGATCACCAGCACTGTTATGGTTATTGCCTTGTTGAAGATTATTATCACTGTTTATGCAGATTTGGCAGAGGTTGTAGAGGGTTCAGAGGTCCCCTGGGAGGGTTTTGGTAGGGGGTGCGGGGTGGGTACATTTTTATTAGCCATTTTTTAAGAATGTTTGATACAATTTGATTAATAAAGTAAACTTTTTGGGAATAACTATCTTGTGTGATTTGTGCTCAATCTGGTCATACCTACTTTTAATTTTATCTCGTTGATTTTAGATTTTTAGTAATTAGAGAAGGGAGAGCTGCTGCTGCAGAGAGAGCTATAAGGAAAGCTTAGTTAGGCTTTTGTAGGCTTGTTAGCTTTCTCCTTGCTCATTCTTTTTGTTAAAAAAGCACCCCTCAACAGCTCTTTTGAGAGCTAATCTTGTTCTTGTGATCTATTTTTTTTGTGTGTGTGTGTGTCCCACAGACACTTGTGTTGCATAGACAGCCTTGGTAATTCCTACTGTGCCACTACCAGGCCCAACACATTCAGTGACTACCTGTGTGTGTGACAGGCAGCTGCACATTTGTAATCCCAATCCCTGAACCTGTTCACTGTTCAGTGCACCTACCTACCTATACCTACGTGAGTGCACGCATTGTTAATACCCCCAGTCATTGCACCTGTTCAGGGTACCTGCCTGTGTGTGTGACAGGCAGCTGCACATTTGTAATCCCAATCACTGCACCTGTTCACTGTTCAGTGCACCTACCTACCTATACCTACGTGAGTGCACGCATTGTTAATACCCCCAGTCATTGCACCTGTTCAGGGTACCTGCCTGTGTGTGTGACAGGCAGCTGCACATTTGTAATCCCAATCACTGCACCTGTTCACTGTTCAGTGCACCTACCTACCTATACCTACATGAGTGCACGCATTGTTAATACCCCCAGTCATTGCACCTGTTCAGGGTACCTGCCTGTGTGTGTGACAGGCAGCTGCACATTTGTAATCCCAATCACTGCACCTGTTCACTGTTCAGTGCACCTACCTACCTATACCTACGTGAGTGCACGCATTGTTAATACCACCAGTCATTGCACATGTTCAGGGTACCTGCCTGTGTGATCTTACAACATATGTACCTCTCAGTGTGTCATACTCATACATTGTAATTTAGCTTAAAAGAAAAAATGTAAACCCTATAACAATGATCAATGTCTTCAGTTGCATCAGTAGGATTGAGATTTGCTTAAAGCATGCCTGACTTCTTAAAAAACAACAACAACAATGAGATACTTATTTAAGTAAAGAAAAGCCTTGACAGCCCAGAGGATTCCTTAATCTTCTTTTACCCGTTGGTTCCGGCACTGGATCTCTGTAAACATCTTTGTATAAACTGCTAAATACTTTTCTTGCAGACTCCTGTCTGTGTATGCACACAGTCCTTTTACCCACCCGCAAATATGATCAACTCCTGTACAGTAGCACAAAGCTGCTTGTGCTTGTGTTTTTCCTCTGTGCAAGAGCAAGCAGTTTTGTGCTACTGTGCAGCCATGGACCATACTCACACATGTGCATATGCTTTGCTCATACATGGATAGAGCACAGCCACAAAGAGCAAGAGAGTTCTGGGCAGTAGCAAAGGGGTTGAGCGGGATTGGGTAAGTCTCTGGACCATCCAGAGGCTTCCCACTACTTAAATAAGAATATTTTTTTCACAGGTTTACTTTAAGCACAACGCTGAGTTATTATCATATGATACAAATGTCTGCTGATAAAATTCAAGGTTGAAAGCAGAAAAGACCCAAGTAAATTTACTGGTCAAATAGATAACTGCAGCTCAGCTCTTAAACTTTGGTCTCCAAGAACTTGGCACTTCTTTGATTAGTGAAGCACCTTCTACATTGCCAAATGAAAGAGGTAAGGATTGCAATACAGGTAGAAAGGGCACCAAAGGCACCCTGGCAAAATAGGGGACACCATAGGTGCCTATGTTAACAACCACTAATCATGACTATTAACCTGTTTGGGACCACGTAATGTAAATTCTACGCCGCACTTGTGGCTGTCTAAGCCTGATGTGGCGTAGGATTTACACTGCCTGTGGTGTTTCCGCTCCTGATGCGATCGTGTGCACCCGAGAGGGGAGATTAAGCTGTCATATGACAGCTGACATCTCCCCTCAGTAATCAGGAGCCACCTCAATGATCAGGAGCCATCGCGATAGGCTCCTGATCACGTGATCACTACAATCACCGGTGGATTGTAGTGATCACTAACAGAGCAGCGGCGGTCTGAAGGAAAGAAGAGGATCCGCTCACCTTCCTGACGTTTCCCCTGTGATCAGCGCTCCCCTTCTGCTCTGGCCAGCATCCTCGCTCACTCTGATGTAAGTGTTGGGTCCAGGCTTGATTACTTCATCAAGCCGTGACCCGGAACTTAACGGCAGTTCGAGCGAGGATGCCAGCCAGGGCGGAGGGGGCAAGAGCTGCTCATTGCTGGAGCCTGGGAGGTGAGTAAAGGCTGCGGCTAATACGGGGAACACAGGTGTGCCTGACCCCCCAAATGTGCCCCCGGCATGTAAAATTGCCTGGGCCTTAACCTCCCTGGCGGTACTCAGTTTATGAGGCTGCGTCCGCGGGAGGGATTTTTAGTATAAAATTGTTTTAAACTTCGTAGCTAGCACTAGGCTAGCTACCTGTGTCCCCAAGTCCCCCGGCACATATCTGCTCCCACTGATCGCCGTCGGCAACACTCACCCGTCCGCGAACCCGCGAGAGCCTCAGCTTCCCAATTAGCTTCAGTCGTTACTATGACGACGATCGGACATGACGTCATGACATCCTCCCCATAGCAAAGCCTGGAGCTGATTGGGAGGCTGCGCCATTGCGGGATCCCTGGGCGGTATGTATTGTGGGGGGGATCGGGGGAGAGCAGAGGCTTTTGGGGAGCACAGGTAGCTAGCCAAGTGCTAGCTGAAGAGTATTGCACACATTTTAAGAAAAAAAATCCTCCTGTGGCCATGCGATCCTCTGCGATTGCTAGCCCGACACTGTGACGAGCTTACCGCCAGGAAGGTTAAGGGGGTTTATGCAGCCAGTCCCCAAAGGGTTAACATAGGTGCCTATGGCAGTGCCCTAGATTTGGCTGGATAGGATTAGTTGTCCCCCACACCTAATTTTAGGGTTAGGCACTGGCAGAGAGAGAATCCTTAGTGTTAAGAGTTGACAGGAGGTTTAAAGGTTAGGCATCCTCAGGGAATTTTAGGGTTGGGCATTTCTGGTCTTAACCGCTTTGGGACCACCATGATTAAAATCTACACCCTGTTTGTGCCTACTTTTTTGTGCCACCTCATATATTTCAATCAGCACTGCCATGCCAACCACTCGCACTTGCCGTCTCCACCACTGTCCATGTCACTGCACCCACTGGCTTTGCTGTCACACTGACAGCAGAGCTTCTGTGTGTTGGGCCATGAGCCAATCACAGATGTTCTTAAAATGGCATGGACAGCTCCTAGCCTTTTGGTCTCAACCCTCTGGGCGATAATCCCGAGCTGAGCTCGGGGTAAGCCGCCACAGAGGATTTCTCAGGCCCTGGTGGGCCAATTTGCATAATTTTTTTTTGTTGCACGCAGCTATCACTTTGCTAGCTGCATGTATATACCGATCGCTCCCGTTTCGCGCTGATTCGCCGCTACCCACCGTGCCGCGCCGCTCCCCCCCCAAGACCCCGTGCGCAGCATGGCCAATCAGTGCCAGGCAGCGCTGAGGGGTGGATCGGGACTCCCTCTGACGTCACGAAGCCAAACAGGAAATCCCGTTCTGAACGGGATTTCCTGTTTGCTTTGATTGCCGGAGGCGATCGGAGGGGGTGGGGGGATGCTGCTGCACAGCGGCTATCATGTAGCTAGCGCTAGGCTAGCTACATGATTAAAAAAAAATTATAATTTAAAAAAAATGTGCTGCGCCGCCCCCTGGCGATATTATTGTATCGCCCAGGAGGCTAAAGTGGTTAAGGTTAGGCATTGCTGGGGGGGGGGGAGGGGTCATAGGGTCAAGCATCACCAGGGGGTCCTGTTTAGGGTTCTGCATCGAGATGGAGGGCTTGTGTTAGGGTAAGGTTAGATTGGGTCTTATTAAAATTTATAAAAATATTACTGATATTACTATCATAATTAATGTTACTGATATTCTATTGGTTGCTATCTCTGGTGCCTTTTTTTTACTGCAGAACCATTTTTACATGTATGCAAGGGTTGTAGAACGGTGCCTAGAAGTCTGGGTAATAGGAGGTCCTATGGTATGGTTACAAGTTCACTGGTCACTATTTAAACAATGAGGTATTTTCAGGAAGGCTGCGGTGCAGCTTATATAAATTACCGCATTATGTTGTAAAGTAAAGCTGTATTTCTTAATGTTTACATACCAAAAGAAAAGCTTAATGTAAGTTAACATTTCAATTTGTGTTATTGTTTGTATCTTTACAATTTTTAATTACATATGTGTCATGATCGCTGCTGCAGCAGGTATTGCTGGAAGTAGTAGTGCTGCAGATCAGGCAGTTCTGATCTCTTTCCATGCAAGCTGCATAGCTTTGTCTGCCTTTCCCTGCTGTCAGCTTGTGACTGATTATCATTCACCTGTGTGGGAATCTGCATGTCTGCTCCCATTGGATGACCTCAGTATAAAGATCTGCTTCCTGCAGGACTCCTCGGGTTTTCATAGCTTCAGTTTAAGCCTGTCTTGCTGTCGCTTCAGCCCCCGATCGTGTTTCTTGTTCTAAAGATACTTTGCTGGTTTTGCATCATATATTGGTTCATTGCCCATATATATGCATACCAGCACGTATATTATTTTCCTTGTATTCGTGTTACGTTAATACATCAGTGACGCTGATATATACGTACACGAACTGTTTATATCCTGTGCTCAGTTAGTCAGTTCTAGCACGTTGATCACCCGTGCTGAGCTAGTTATCCTGTTCCTGGTCCTGTTTGTGGATTGCGTTCATCTCTGCGAGGAGAAAACGAATCCTTCTGAATCCTGTCCTGTTACCGTTTGTGGATTGCGTTCATCTCTGCGAAGAGATAGCGAATCCTTCTGAGTCCTGTTCCCTGTATCGTTCCAGTCCTAAGTCAGTGTTCCTGCTTATGTCATATATCGGTTCATTGCCGATATATACATATGTTAGTCAGACGTTACAAATAGTTTCATTGATAGCTGTAATTGTAATACGCTAGGAAATCCTACTTCTTGTATATTTATCTGTGTTATGTTCATCTATCTTGGTCCTGCTATTTCCTGACTATCCTGTCCTGTCTTTGTGAGGCACGCCATCGCCGCTACGCATTGGCTGCCTCATTCCAGTCTGTCTTGTTGTGGACGCTTGCTGTCACTAAGTAGCGGCTAGCTAGCAAGCGTTCATTCTGTCTACCTGTCCTGATCTCCTCAGTTCTGGTTTATGCGCTCAGCGCTACTTTGCGCTGAGACGTTATAGCGAAAGCATTGTTTGTGGATGTCGGATCTGCACCGGCTCTGTGCGCCACAATCTCCTTTTGGAGTCAGTCCTCCCCTCCACTATACTAGGGATAGCCTGTTTCCTTGTGCTAGTGTGTGTACCTCCTCCACGTCAGCTCATGCGTTGCATGCTGACTGTGGAGAATACACCACCAAGCCTTACATTATGAAAACCCCATTACCAATCCCCATTGTGGGGGGGATTCCCAGAAAGTATGACACTGTTAATTATGGTTCCTGTTCCTTTAAGAAATTTGAAGAACTTAACTCTGAAACAGAAAATGAGTTTTTCTCTGAATGTGCCAGGTTCCTGGCCAATCCCGATCTCCAAGCGACTCCTGTTTCAACCTGGGCACTCCAATTAAGTTATATTCTGTTTAAAGGGGAATTATTTCAGTGGGCATTTGATCTTCTCAATCATTCCGATTTGAAAGAGAGACCGCTGGAATTTCTAGCGTTTGTGATCCATAACTGGTTGCGCATAGATCCATTGCCTTTTCCTCTAAATGAACTCCTGGCAGCAGGCCAATCAGCTTCTCCTTCAATTGCTTGCAAAAATGATCAGCAAGCAGAAAGTGTTACTGATAATTTTCCTGCAGCCTTGAATAAATCACCAAAAACAGCAGGGTCTAAGGCAAAACGCAAACGTTCTAAGAAACATGTCCGATCTGCAGAGTCGTTATCCTTAGCGACTGAGACCTATAATGAGATTCTGCCATTAACAGATAATGAAATGCAATTGTCTTTCAGGGGAGTTAAATGGACTTATGAAACTACTAATGAACTTTCATCACTGGCTAGGGAAAATAAAGATTTTTGTTTAAAATAATTATCTGAGTATGATTATGAGGAGATATTACAGAGTATTGAACAAATCAACTTATTTGTGAAGCAAGGAAAGTTTGCATACACTACAGTTCAACACTTGCTACAGGTATTGGAGAGTCTTAAAGGATACCACAGCCCAAAGGCTGTGGTAAAATCAAAGTTGCAATGTGGAGGGAAAGAAAGATACATACTTACCGCTTCCCTCGTTCCCTGCCGATGGGTCCCGCTCATCTGTTACAGCTCCCGGTACCGACCAGTCTCTCCTGACCCTTCACCCGGACATACTGTGCTGCGCATGCGCAGTATGTCACTATACTCTTCGCTTCTGCCGTCGCATCGTGACGGCAGAAGTACGGACACTCCCCCGCCTCCTCCTCTCCCAGCGTGTGCGCTCCAATCTAAAGCTAGCGTGACATGCTAGCTGGAGTTCTCACTGGGACAATCGATGTGGAGAGAGCGGAGGGGGAATAAGTTAAAAAAAAACACACTGCCGGCTGGAGAGAGGGAGCGAGTGAGGGAGGGAGCGAGTGAGTGGGCGGGCGAGTGGGCGGGCAGGCAGCGAGTGGGCGGCGAGCAGGCAGCGGCAGTACAGCCCAAGCATTCTGTACATAGATGCAATGACATCTATGGTACAGCAAGAAAATTATCCCCACATTTATCTCTGCATATGTGCATGTATATACATGTGTGTATATACATGTATATACATGCACATATGCAGAGATAAATGTGGGGATAATTTTCTTGCTGTACCATAGATGTCATTGCATCTATGTACAGAATGCTTGGGCTGTACTGCCGCTGCCTGCTCGCCGCCCACTCGCTGCCTGCCCGCCCACTCGCCCGCCCACTCACTCGCTCCCTCCAGCCGGCAGTGTGTTTTTTTTTAACTTATTCCCCCCTCCGCTCTCTCCACATCGATTGTCCCAGTGCGAACTCCAGCTAGCATGTCACGCTAGCTTTAGATTGGAGCGCACACGCTGGGAGAGGAGGAGGCGGGGGAGTGTCCGTACTTCTGCCGTCACGATGCGACGGCAGAAGCGAAGAGTATAGTGACATACTGCGCATGCGCAGCACAGTATGTCCGGGTGAAGGGTCAGGAGAGTCGGGTCGGTACCAGGAGCTGTAACAGATGAGCGGGACCCATCGGCAGGGAACGAGGGAAGCGGTAAGTATGTATCTTTCTTTCCCTCCACATTGCAACTTTGATTTTACCACAGCCTTTGGGCTGTGGTATCCTTTAAGAATAAGGAATCTGCCAATCACCTGCTAATTAACCCAATATATGTCCCTGCCATAATCATATCTGCAAACTATGATCTGCCTGTTAAGTATGCTTGGAATCCTCCATTTGAGAAAGGAGAGATGGAAGCTCTGGTCAATGAATAGAAGAATGATTCAAGTTAATTTTGTCAATTTTACAGTGCAAAAAGTGAATTAGTATTGAATGCATGCATTAAGTCTGCCTATAACCTAATAAAAACTGGTGTGTGTGGGTATGACTTTGTGGCTCCATTGATTGATGTGTGGGAACTGATTTTGGATGATTTTTATGTGACTCCGAATTCGCAAATATGGCGTTCTGACCCGCCTGCTTCAGCACCTTTCGCTGATTCAGCAGGTGATTCGGAGCTCTTTTTGTGTGAAATTGAAGTTCCTGCAATTCCACCCTGTACCATGGATAACTCAGTGTTACTTCCCAGTAAAACAGAAGCCACTGATACTTTCTTAACCTTGCCCTGCACAAATTTCTCAGCAGAGAATCCAGAGGTCCTGCTGACTTCCGAGTCCAGTCTAGCCAGTACTCATGAGTCTTTGTTCAGTGAAACAGACACCAGAAAAATCTTGCCTGCCTCTGCAAACACTTCTGCAGAAATTACCTGTGTTAATAAAGTTCAACTCCCGTCTGATCCAGCAGATGCCAATAGATGCACTACATCAGTTTCCGAGTCCCAGCAATCCTGTCTAGAAACCTCAGAACCCCAGCATCTGAATTTTCAAATTTTACAAATGAATGGTGATTCAGATGCGCAAACATTGTGTCTTGATCTTCCTGTTTCTACACCTCGCTCTAGTTTCGTGAATAGCTCAGAGCATCTGCTATGTGAACCTGAAATCGCAGAATTATTACCTTGTTCAGAAAATGTTCCAGTAAATTTGCCCTGTATCGTGAATAGCTCAGAGCATCTGCTATGTGAACCTGAAATTGCAGAATTATTACCTTGTTCAGAAAATGTTCCAGTAAATTTGCCCTGTATCGCGAATAGCTCAGAGCATCTGCTATGTGAACCTGAAATCGCAGAATTATTACCTTGTTCAGAAAATGTTCCAGTAAATTTGCCCTGTACCATGAATTGTGCAGTAGATCTCTCCAATGAAACTCAGGTCACAGAATCATTATGCTGTCCAGCAGGTGCTTCCATGGTTTTGCCCTGTAATATGGACTGTTCAGTGATCCTGTCCAGTGAAGCTGTGGTCGCAGAGTCTTATGCTTCACCCAGTACTTTGGATACTTCAAACCCTCTAGCAGAGGAGTCTGAGGCACTGCTTACCTCAGTTGGTGTTGCAGTAATATTCACTTGTCTAGCAGCTGTTTTGGAATTACAGTCTGCTCTAATAAAACTTGATGAATTTCTGCCCAGCAAAGCAGAAGCCATTGAAATATTGTCCTCGTCAGCAAGTGTGTTAGATACCTTGCCCTGTACACAGTCTGATTTAACCAATGTTGTTGAGTCCCTCTCCAGTGTTGTAACAGCCGAGGAACTCCAGCCCTGTCCTCTGAATGTTTCAGAAGTCTTGCCCTGTAACATGGATAATTCTGATTCTCTGGTCAAAATAATAGAAATCTCAGAATTTCAGTCCGGTCTGATGAGTGTTCCTGAAACCCAGCCCTGTATCCTGAAAGATTCTGGTTCTCTGGCCGCTGTGGCAGAGGTTCCAGAGTCCCCTTCCTGTCCAGGGAATTCCTCAGTTTTGCCTAGTCCAGTGGGGGCTGCTGCAATACTGACTTGTTCTGCAGCACCTTATGAGCTCCAATCCAGTGTATTAGATGAGTCTCTGTCCAGTCCAGAGGTAGTTGTGGAGTCCCTATCTGGTTCAGTGCATACAGCAGAAGATTTGTCCTGTCTTGTTAGTGCCCCTGAATCTGATTTGTTACTGACTTTGCTGGAATCAGCGACATCTAAGTCTGATCCTGCATTCTCGTGTAAAAGTCCAGTAGTTGCGAAGTCTAGTCATGATGATTTTTTTTTTGGCCAGTCCTGGTTTTGGTCCTGTCTTGGCTGACCCTGAGGCTCACAGTTCCTTGACATGCCCAGAGGTTTCTCTTGTGCCAGTGTGCCCAGATGTTCTTTGTGTGCCAGAATGCCCAAGTGTGTCTAAGGTGTTAGCGTGCTCTGATGCTTCCTTAGTGGGAACATGTTCTGATGTTGCCAGTCTGCCTGCATGCCCAGAGATGGTTCTGGTCCCTGAAAGCCCTGATCTTGATGTTTGTCCTTGTGGCCCTGACTCGGGAATTGCCCTAGGTTCCATAGGGGTTCTTGATAGTTCTCCATGTGAGCCTAAGGGGCGTTCTGACCTATGGGGATCTCTTTGGAGCTTCAAGGTGTTCTGGGAGGTCTCTGAGAAAACTTGTCCTGGTGCCTTGGACTGGTTCAACAGTGGGTTTTGTGTTGGTAAAGACAGTCCCGGTGGGCATTGCAAAGGCTTTGGTGTTTTTGAACGGTTCCTGGAAGGCGGTGGGTATCGCTCAGGGAGTTTCGGAGGGCTTTCTTCTGGAAATCATGGTTCTGATGGGTGTCACACTGGGGCTTGTAGTACTGATGGGCATGGTTCTGTAGGTTCTGGTTCTGATGGGTCCAGTCTTGTGGGGACTGGTTCTGGAATTCGGTCTTGCCGGGCTGTCCCGGTCATGATGAATTATCAGTCAGACTGTTTTGTTGGGAATTTCAGTTTTGAAAAGCGTCTGGAATCCGCTTTTAAGGGCGGGGGTACTGTCATGATCGCTGCTGCAGCAGGTATTGCTGGAAGTAGTAGTGCTGCAGATCAGGCAGTTCTGATCTCTTTCCATGCAAGCTGCATAGCTTTGTCTGCCTTTCCCTGCTGTCAGCTTGTGACTGATTATCATTCACCTGTGTGGGAATCTGCATGTCTGCTCCCATTGGATGACCTCAGTATAAAGATCTGCTTCCTGCAGGACTCCTCGGGTTTTCATAGCTTCAGTTTAAGCCTGTCTTGCTGTCGCTTCAGCCCCCGATCGTGTTTCTTGTTCTAAAGATACTTTGCTGGTTTTGCATCATATATTGGTTCATTGCCCATATATATGCATACCAGCACATTTATTATTTTCCTTGTATTCGTGTTACGTTGATACATCAGTGACGCTGATATATACGTACACGAACTGTTTATATCCTGTGTTCAGTTAGTCAGTTCTAGCACGTTGATCACCCGTGCTGAGCTAGTTATCCTGTTCCTGGTCCTGTTTGTGGATTGCGTTCATCTCTGCGAGGAGAAAACGAATCCTTCTGAATCCTGTCCTGTTACCGTTTGTGGATTGCGTTCATCTCTGCGAAGAGATAGCGAATCCTTCTGAGTCCTGTTCCCTGTATCATTCCAGTCCTAAGTCAGTGTTCCTGCTTATGTCATATATCGGTTCATTGCCGATATATACATATGTTAGTCAGACGTTACAAATAGTTTCATTGATAGCTGTAATTGTAATACGCTAGGAAATCCTACTTCTTGTATATTTATCTGTGTTACGTTCATCTATCTTGGTCCTGCTATTTCCTGACTATCCTGTCCTGTCTTTGTGAGGCACGCCATTGCCGCTACGCATTGGCTGCCTCATTCCAGTCTGTCTTGTTGTGGACGCTTGCTGTCACTAAGTAGCGGCTAGCTAGCAAGCGTTCATTCTGTCTACCTGTCCTGATCTCCTCAGTTCTGGTTTATGCGCTCAGCGCTACTTTGCGCTGAGACGTTATAGCGAAAGCATTGTTTGTGGCTGTCGGATCTGCACCGGCTCTGTGCGCCACAATCTCCTTTTGGAGTCAGTCCTCCCCTCCACTATACTAGGGATAGCCTGTTTCCTTGTGCTAGTGTGTGTACCTCCTCCACGTCAGCTCATGCGTTGCATGCTGACTGTGGAGAATACACCACCAAGCCTTACAATATGTAGATAAGCACAATCATGTTTGCTAATTGACTGTTGAAGTGATATATGTGTTTGTATGTTCTCCCCATGTCTCCTGGCACTCCGGTCTCCTCCCAAAAACATACAGAGAAGTTTATTAGCTTCCCCCTAAGTTGGCCCTAGACTACAATACATACACTACATGATATAGACATATGACTGTGGTAGGGATTAGATTGTGAGACCCTCTGAGGGACAGTTATGTGACAAGTCAGTATACACTGTACAGCACTGCAGAAGATGTTGACACTATATCAATAATATACTGACAACAATGTTTAGCTATTATATAGCTATTATATAGCTAAGCTCTAGCGCCCAAACTGTACAGTGCAGCCAACAACTGACACTTAGTAACTTGAAGTTGTAGGTTGAAATATTGCTAAAATTGTAATAACTCTGCACAGATGTCAGTGAAATGGTCAAAAATGTATTTTAAATGTCATGTCACATTCACCTCCATCATTGAGCCATCTCATGTGACATTCTCTTATCAAACATATGAGGTAGTTTATCATTGTCATGTTCTTTTTTTTCAGAGCAGATTAGATGTACTTTTTTGATCAAAATAACATTGCGATTTGATAATAATGATGTGTCTTGTTAGCATGTGCAAAATCAGATATTAGCGACAGGACCTTTTATTTTTAGCACAAGTTTATTTTTATAAACTAGCATTTTTTATGTTCTTACATTTTTTTCTGTAGATTTTGGTATATCAAGTGTCCCATGACTACTGCTGTATGTGCATTTATTTTCTAAGTAAAAACAGTAATTGTTTCCTACCATTAAGGCAAGGTCAGATGTACCGATTGTGCATGTTAGTGAAAAGTTTTACCTCATTTTTTATGACTTAGAGACATTGTGCTTCTGTCTTTCAAAACCAGCCCTTCTATAACATGCCCATGAGAATCATAAGAAAAGTTAGAAGGACATTTTGCAACAAAAGAATGGTTAGCTTACTGCAGACGTGGGAGTACAAGATGTTTTTAGTCGTACTTTATATGGTATTACAAGGTCTTAATAGCCTTTTCTGAAATGCTGCAGCAACTGCTGATCAATGGAGTTTATTTTCTAAACCATCTAAAACTGGACTAGCTAATCCCTTGAGTGCCATCATCAAAAGGATTCAGCAGAAAAAAAATGCCCTCTACCAAGCTGATATTGCATGAAGATTGATAGGATTGTGTTTAATAAAGAGCAGGGAAATGTTGCAATTAAAAAGTGGCACCTTTATTCAACCTTTGAACTTTTGGTTTTTGACTTATAATAGGATTGTGCTTTGTGCTTCTTGAACTAAAGGGCACCTATGAAAAATGCTTAAATTAAAAAAGCCTAGGGACGTGTTATGTAATAGTCCATGACTTCATGTGTAAGCTTTTTCTCTCTCTTTATTATTTTAAAATTCACCTTTCCAAAGTGGAACAGCTTGACTTGAATATGTCCTAGCTGCATAGTGTATTGCAGCCATGACATTAGGGCTTCTTCTTTCCATTTTGGCACATTTCCTGCTTTTTTGTACTTGATACCAAGCTAGTAAAAGAATTGATACTTACTTGGGGTTTGCTCCACCCCCCTTCAAGCCGTGGCTTCCTTGCTGTCTCTCCAGGCCTTTCAGTCTCTTGGCTCAGTCACGCTTCATTGCACATGTGCAGGCCGTCCATGCTCATGCTCCTGTTGCACTCCCCTGGATGGGAGTGTTCTGCGCCTGCACAGTACTAATGCGCATGTGCAGAATGCTCCAGGCTATGGGAGCATGATGGGGGCATGCACATGGCTGGTCAGTGCATGTGCGATAAAGCAGGATTGAACCAAGTTACTGGGCCGACTAGCAGACGAACCGATGGCCTGAAGGGGGCTGGAGAAAGCCCCAGGTAAGTATCAATGCTTTTACTACCATAGTACTCTATTCATAACAATTGACATGTTGCACCAAAATCTACCAAGTACAGCCGTAGTGTCAGAGGGGTAAACAGGGGATGGGAAACAGTTTGTTAGTAATTACCACCGTTCAAAGCTATATATAGAAGTGATCATTTCCAACACAAGACCAATAAAGAGATAATATTGCAGTGGAGGGAGGGCCCCTTTGGTGTAAGGGCCCGATTTGGTCACAACCTATTGCATCACCTATTGCTATGCCAGTGGCCTCTAATAAACCATAGCCAAGCATTGCTATGGAAGTCTGACTAGATGAATTGCATGCTTGCTTTAGGTGTGTGACACTACTGAAGCTGAAAAGCTCAGCAGGATTGCCAGGCTACTAGAATTGTTTAAAAATAAATAAATATGGCTGTGACCATATTCCTCTCACTTCAGATGCCCTTTAAGGTTACAGAATATACTCATGATGAATTTGATTTTAGTACTTTTTGATAGATATCCTTTAAACATACCCCATAGGCATAATAAACAGAGGCTCTGCCTCTGTCACAGGAGACCAGGGTTTTAATCTTGACTCTGCCTGTTCAGTAAGCTGCACCTATTCAGTAGGAGACTTTAGGCAAGTCTCCCTTACACTGCTACTGCCTATAGAGCGCGTCCTAGTGGCTGCAGCTCTGGCGCTTTGAGTCTGCCAGGAGGAAAGCGCAATATAAATGTTATTTGTCATTTGGTCTTATAACAAGAGTCATTTCTTTGAAGGGGCATAATGCAAGTGTTAACACCCTGCCTTTGTTGTTATTGGAGCCATTACTCACCCCTTCTTGTTCTGTTGGTTGCAAAGCATTGCTATAATGCAGTTGGGGTGCAAAAAAGTGGATTGCAGTGTGAGGAGTACTTGGATGCAGTGAAGGTGAGGCTTAAGATGGCAGGAGTGGCCTACTTCTTTATCTATTTGATGTTGTTTCCTATGGAAAAATTGTGCATCCCAGCAACAGGGGCTGCATCAAGACACTGCACAAGAGTGCTAAGTTTACATAGAAGCTTGGCAGTGCAATTGGAGGGAGGTCTCTTATATCTTATAGTCCTGGGAGGTAAGGTTCCTCTCATTGTTTTGGCCAATGGGAAAATCATTTTAATACTGTATATTAGGTATATTGGTTCCGGGAACTGGAATTAAAAGTGTACTCGAGGCAGCAGGGGGGTCAGATGGGACACAGAAGCATGTTCCCTGGTCCATGCCTCGGTGTCTCAGAAAGTGAAACTTAAAGAGGAGCTGTCAGCCATACTAGCTCAGAAAAAAACACATATATAAGTAGATAAATACTTGCTCTACTTACATAACATAACACTGTCCACATTTTGATTTTAGTGATTTTTCTACAGAAAAAAAAGAGAAAATCCTTCTTAGCATTTCCCATTTTAAGTGTGGCTATTTGTAAGCCAATCCTGATGCCATTTCCTGCCCTATTCTCCTCTGCCTGCTTTGTCCGCCCTTCACTATAGAAAGTGCATTGTCTCATCATTATTATTATTATTTTCTAGTATTTATATAGCACCAACATCTTCTGCAGTGCTGTACAGAGTATATCGTCTTGTCACTAACTGTCCCTCAGAGGAGCTGACAATCTAATTTCCTACCATAGTCCTATGTCTATGTATGTATTGTGTAGTGTATATGTTGCAGTCTAGGGCCAATTTAGGGGGGAGCCAATTAACCTATCCGGCCAACCCCCCGGATCAGGTAGCATTTTTTATTTTTTTACTAAAATCCCCACCTTGGATTCACTTTAACATGTATTATGCAGCTATTGGCTACAATATGATGGTTACCTTTACCTGAATGGCAGAGTGAGATGGAAGGAAGCAGTTTTTTTATTACCTCGCGTTACAGTAAAGATGAAACTCTACTCCCTGATCACTTTTTTCAAGCATCATAAGGCTGGACTACGTACCTAGGCCTGACAAACTTTACAAGCCTGACGTTGAACAATGCAAACAGTAGTCACAAATGGAAAAGGCAGATCACCCAAATGGGACCCTGACAATCATAAATACCAGATGGCATCTCAGTCATCAAACATCAATATCAAGAGATCAGCTTTAAGAGTACAAAAGCATTTAATTTTGTTGAATTTGAATAAACATCATCCCTGGAGTTTGTTGAAATTCAACCACTGTAAGTTAATTAGCCCAAATCCCTTGAAAATGTTACTGGCATTGCTGTCTGGGAAGAGAGATACATATTTATAGTGCTTTGAGTGTAAAGCAGCTGAGTAATTTAGTAGGAGGGTACCATGACTTCCATCATTTTCTTGTAGCTATTTGCATTACAGCAATGTTAATGACTTAAATAAGACCATTAAAAAGAAATCACTAAAATTCTTCTACACTGTAATCAGCAGGCTTTTTACAGCAATTGTTTGGATACAAATTGCTTATCCACCCCTCTATTGTATAGCAAAAAAAATGAAGTGCAGTTCAAGTGTTTGCAGAAAAGCAGAAGAAAAACATTGTTAATAATAATCTGATCTTGGTTCCTTTATGTCAGGCTTTGCATATTTTTACTTGCTACCAAGGATAGAACTGTCATATAAAAATAATCACTACATATTGCTTTCTCCCAAACAATGAGACAAACAAAGCTGTATGAAAAAACATAGAATGGCAGGATTACATTTCTGAAATGCCATTTTGCAAAACAGATGGTACAATACAATCAAATGCAAATAAAACCAGGAGTGTGAAGGTTAACGCATTGGTAATTTCAAAATGTTACTTCTCAACAATCTGCAGAATTGCACAGGAAATTAAAAATGAACACAGAGGGCGCACGTGTCACCATGATCATGTTTTCTTTTCTTTTAAAATTAGTATTATTTAAGATGTCAGTATACTCTTAATGGGGTTGGTTCAGAAACATCACAGTAAGCTGTGCTACCCTGTGCATACATCGTTTACTGTGTGTCTAAATCATTAAAACCATATCATCTTTAGTTCATTCATGATCTGGTGCAGGATAACTAAACACCACTTGTTATGTGCTTTAGTCAGCTCAGCGACCACTGGTCAATACACTTTCCAAGTTGTTGATTGTATTTGGCTTTACGGAAATAGGGAGACAAGCAGTGGCGGCTCCAGGCTTTTTTTGGGGGGGTGCTATGCAGGTGCTTGACCAATTTCTGGGGTAGCTGGTGACCCGCGGCATGCTTAGCACAGCAATAAAATGCGTGTGGCTATAATCTGTGATGGGTGTGGCCATGACCGTATGAGGGCGGTGCTAACTGTACTGTAAAGTGAACCCGACGTGAGAGTGATATGGAGGCTGCCATATTTATTTCCTTTTAAACAATACTAGTTACCTGGCAGCCCTGCTGATCTATTTGGCTGCAATAATGAACTGAATTACACCAGAAACAAGCATGCAGCTAATCTTGTCAGTTCTGACAATAGAAACCCCTGATCTGCTGCATGCTTGTTCAGGGTCTATGGTTGAAAGAATTAGAGGCAGAAGACCAACACAGCAGCCAAGCAACTGGTATTGCTTAAAAGGAGATAAATATGGCAGCCTCAATATTATTCTCACCTCGGGTTCTCTTTAAAAGTGCAACACAAAGACAGTGGGCCCAAGTTTTAGTGACCCTTTCCCCAGAAAATTCACATAATTGTGCAGGTTTTCTCAAGAAAATAAATGTGATGTGAGCAGATTTACCCAGAAAATATGTTCAATCATGTCGGCAGATTTGCCTAGAAAATACGCTCAACCCTGTGGCAGATTTGACCAGTAAATACGAACAATCATGTCAGCAGATTTGATCAGAAAACACTTCAATCCTGTGGCAGACTTGACCAGAAAACACTTCAATCGTGTGGCAGACTTGCCCAGCAAATAAAACACATTAATAAAAAAAACACATTTACTCACCTGCAGCAGATCTCCTGTCCCGGCCTCCGTCCAGCGCACATCTCCCACGATCTTCTGCCAGCCAGCAACTGAAACTCCCGCGCTGAGAGCAGGGCAACAGGAAAATTGCACCCGAAGCCCTGCACTGCAGACTCAAAGTCCCCTAGAGCAGGGCTTCGAATGCCATTTTACCGTAGCCCTGCTCTGCCGCTGCCGGAGCTGCTGGCTGCTGCTGCCGGTGAACTGACACGTCGTCTATCAGAAGTCGAAAGTCTGTTCACGCTGGGGGGTGCTAATAGGGTCCTTGAACAATTTTAGGGGGTGCTTCAGCACCCAAAGCACCCCCCTTGCACCGCCACTGGAGAGAAGTGACATGGCTTCAATACTTTCTGGAGCTACAACAGCCACACCTTCTAGAGAACACAGCGATGGTGTGCACTTGTCCACTTGTAAATATAACTTTATGCAGGACTTATCCAGCTTCACAAAGACTGTGACTGTCTGATAGTCTTTGTGAAGCTGGATATGTCCTGAATTAAGTTATATCTACAACTGGACAAGTGCAGACAATCTCTGTGTTCTCTTCAGTATTATTTGGAATCAAGCTTCCAGGTTCCAGCACTGTCCAGCTCTTGGGGTAGAGCGGTTTATCTTCCTTATAGCCACACCCTCTAGCTATAGGAGCTTCTACCAGGCAAAGGAAAACACTGCAAATGTGGGGGTTTTACGTAACTCTGTGTACCTGCTGGTTATAACTATCAACAGTGGGTAGCAGCACCTTGCCTCTCCTACCTCACAAACCCTACACCCACCACTGGTAGATATGGGAGATCTATGAATACCTTCTAGCCTGGTAAGGTGTCCACTAATAAGGAACACAGACTTATTCAAAGCCATTCTTCAGAACCATACTATTCAAATCATCATTGCTACCCCCTCCCCCCACACACAAACATGTACAACCACGCACATCAGGATGTGTTCTTGCCTAATGTTAGAATAGGGAAGTGGATTCTGTGTTGTTAAAATTTGACAAGGTAACAACTCCTGCATGGCTTCAGGTGCATAAAGAGAAAATTTTCATATTCAGCAGTGTTGCAAAAAACCAAACACCCTTTATTGGGCACTTTATTTAGACAACGCGTTTCAGGCACAGGCGCCCGAGACTTGAGCTCTCTTATAAGAGGCAAATAATTTGACCTGAGGAAGTAGCTCACATTGTGAAACGCGTTGTCTAAATAGGACAATAGGAACTAACCCACTACCTGTATTACAAGGACTGTAAAGCACGAGTGACAACTGACATTAATCCATCAGCTAAAAACTGGTCAGAGGCATCCAAAAATGAATAATATAAATTAACAATTGTTTAAAAGGAAAGGTATTAGAAGAGACTTACCTCTCTTAGCTTTATAGAACTTTTAATGTTTAGAATGTTCAGATTAGAACATTATCTTTATTGACCTGAAGAAGCGCAAAACAACTTGTCCTTGTTTTTGTGCAATAAAACTGAACATTTTCACTATATATGTGTAAGCCAACAATACCTCTTTTTAAAATTATTTTAAATTGTTTGGTAGATTTTTGGGCACTGACCAATAGTTATCTCTAAGACACCTCTGTTGGAAGGTTGTACTTTTTGTAGATTTTTGTTGGTTTTAAAATCACAAGAGCTGTTTGACCACTCAAATCCCGAAGTTCCTTGGACCCGAACTACAGCAGAGACTGGCTTTGCTTGGGAGGCCTTATTTGGTGTTTGCAACTTTTTGCACCCTTATTTGTGAGTAGCTTTCTATTATTTTATATTTTGGTTAACTATATAACCACACTACTGCTTCCTGGTCTTTATCTTTGTTTTGTCAGCCCCTGGTGTTCCTGGAGGGTCATATCTATGGCCCCTATCACTCAAATTAATCCATCAGAGCTGTTAACAGGGACGATAGCTACTAAACCACTAGAAACATAGTTCATTTCTACCAAGAATGGTTCATTATCCTCAGTGTATTCATAATAACACAACTATCTATAGCTTTATTTTAGAAGTAACATTTTAAATTTAATTAAAATATTCCAAGTTATATAAGTAAAACTTGGGGATCTGTATCTTTAATAAAGCCCCCTCATGTTCTATTTTTATTTCAATCTGATTATACAATATAGGATTTGACTGATTTTATGTCGTATTTCTGTACAATATACATTATATCTCCATACATTATTTTATGCAGGTGTCTTATTTATATATGCCACAGAAGTTAATGAAGCACATTCTAATTTATAGTATTCCTTTCAGGCAAATGTTGATACTTTTTTCACTCATTCTACTGTCATTGTGTCAAGACGTTAAAATAGAATTTTTAGTTTGTCAAACCTGACAACATTGTTACAGAACGTGTGCCATACTGTTAATTGGAGAAAGAAGTGAATAGGAAAAAGAGAGTTTTCAGAAAGTATTATTCCTTGTAAAATGAATAAATAAAATGGTAAATGTCCAGAATCCATCCGTGAAGTCACAGACCAATAGATTTTTTTTGTTTGTTTTTATGTTTGCAATTTACAATTTTTAGATTATTGGCTGTAATTTTTAAAACTGTGATGAAATTATGAGCAAACTGAAGAAATGTTTTAGAGTTTACTTTTATCTATAGTGTGAGTGACACGTTGTAAGTTCTTCAGCTGAAGGTGTTTTACTGCACTGGAATGAGGTGGATTATTAAATAATAAAATTAGCTGGTAGACAGAGAATATGATTAATGACAATCAGAATGTTGTATAATGAAGATAATCTGATGCTCTTATGCATGTGCCATTCATGTAGTCACACAGGGCCAAGCTCAGTTGGCTGATGTGGGCAGTTGGGAATTAGGTAGAATTTAAATATGTTATATTTTCCCCTTATGTTAATCAAGCGAGTTAGCCACAACACTCGGTAAAAAATTAATTTGTATGCAGGAGGTAGAGATGGCCCGAACGGTTCACCGAACTTCCGGTGGTTCGCATTTGCCATCTAAGGCAAACTTTTACGTAAGTTCAGGTTCGCCCCATAATGCACCATTAGGGTCAACTTTGACCCTCTACATCACAGTTAGCAGGCACATTGTCGCCAATCAGGCTACACTCCCTCCTGGAGCCACCCCCCTCCCCTTATAAAAGGCAGGCACCGCCAGCCATTACACTCACTTGTGTGCCTGCACTAATTAGAGAAGAGACAGCTGCTGTAGACTCTCTCATAGGGAAAGATTAGTTAGGCTCTTGCAGGCTTCTTAGCTTGCTCCTTGCTGATTCTTATTGCTAAAACAGCACCCCACAACAGCTCTTTTGAGAGCTAATCTTGTTCTTGTGATCTATTTTGTGTGTGTGTGTGTGTGTGTGTGTGTGTGTGTGTGTGTGTGTGTGTGTGTGTGTGTGTGTGTGTGTGTGTGTGTGTGTGTGTGTGTGTGTGTGTGTGTGTGTGTGTGTGTTTGTGTGTGTGTGTGTGTGTGTGTGTGTGTGTGTGTTTGTGTGTGTGTGTGTGTGTGTGTGTGTGCGTGTGTGTGCGTGTGTGTCTGTGTGTGTGTGTCCCACTGCCACTTGTGTTGCATAGACAGCCTTGGTAATCCATACTGTGTGTGTGCCACTGCCAGGCCCAGCACATTCAGTAACTACCTATGTGTGTGTGACAGGTGCACATTGTAATACCCATTACTGCATATACCTACCTGTTGTGTTGAGTGCACCCACCTCATCACTGCATATACCTACCTGTTGTGCTCAGTACACCCACCTCATCACTGCATCTCGGGGGGGGGGCACACTCACGATAATAAGGTTGTTGCTTGATTGTGGACAGACAAAATTTGATCAGCTGGACAGTTCCTGTTCTGTCATTCAGCTACCTCAGCCCAGCGACCATATGAGCTTGAAAACTGCCACGGCCTGCACTCTCGCCATGGTGCGCACCAATCCAGCATGGCCGTTACAACACAACCAGCTGTTTGTGTTGTGTTACACAGTGAGCTTGGTGTGTCAGTTTGAAGCAGTACTCTAATTACACTCCCTGATTGATGTATACACATGCAAGATGTTTTAAAGCACTTTAGGCCTCCAATTTAGCATGCAATGTGATTTCTGCCCTCTAAATGCTGCTTTGCGTCAAATCCAGATTTTTCCCCGGGACTTTTGGCGTCTATCCCACTCCGTCATGCCCCCCTCCAGGTGGTAGACTCCTTGAAACATCTTTTCCATCACTTTTCTGGCCAGCATAAGTGTTTCTAGTTTTCAAAGTTCGCCTCCCCATTGAAGTCTATTGCGGTTCGCGGAAGTTCGTGCGAACCAAACTTTTTGCGGAAATTCGCGAACCGAAAATCGGAGGTTCGGGCCATCTCTAGCAGTAGGATCTGTTTCTATTTATGAGACTACATCAAAAGTAATGTTGTGCAAAAATCAGTATCAAACTTTATTATATCAAAAATCTGAAAAAAAAAATACTGAAAAGATGTTTGTCAAAGAAAAAAAAAGCCAAGACAAAGATCTTTACAAGATTCACAATTGAAAGATCATGAAATTTTGAACAAAATCAGAAGTGCTATGTAGTTTTAAACAGTTTCAGGAAACAACACTAGTCCGTTTGAGGTCAATTTGACCCTTCATCAGGCCTTTACAAAGCAGATCGATGACCGGACACACACCCCAAAACAAAGTAAGATGATAAAGGAAATGAAAAATAGAGTGACCTGTGAGCTGCAAAGATCAGAATGCCATTTTGATCTTTGCAGCTCATAGATCTCTGGGCAAGGCATCAGAAAGGTACAGGTGCGTCTGCTTGGAACAGATGCCCTATTTTTCCAGCTCATTGATCTGCACCTAATTCATATATGCTTTGCAAAGGTCTGATGAAGGGTCAAACTGACCCTTTATCCTGTTTGTGTTTGTTCAAAATTGCATGATCTTTCAACTGTGAATCTTGGCTTTTTTTTTTTTTTTTTTTTGACAAACTAAGATTTTTTAATGGATTTTCTGTGATATTGTTCAGTTTGATACTGATTTTTTGCACAAAATTACTTTTGATGTGGCCTCATACATACACAGTGATCCTCCAACATACAAATGAATCCCTTTTTTCCCTTGGGCAGCAAGGTTCTTGGAGATTCCACTGGTATAGACTGACCTCTAATATTGCAGCCTCCAACCACTTATAGATAGAGATGGTGTTTGAGATGTTAGTAGTTCCAGGCCCAGCTTAAAAATAGAAAAGCTATGGATAAATACAATACAATAATAAGCACAGCCTTATTTGCCCCTTCCCAATGAGCAGTCAAAGTCACTATAAAAACAAAAAAGACTCCAGGGCCCATAGGAAATTCACTTTTTCATCTGAGTTTTCTCCTAGGAGATAATTTTTCATCTTCATTTTACATATTTATTAGCACTTTTGAACTAAAAAAAGTATCAAAAAGGAGGTGAAAAAGTACTATCAAAATTAAGTATTTTCCTGCTTTCTGGTGGCCTAAAATGCATTTTATTGACACGTTTAAAAATATCACCTAAGAAAAAACTCAAGAGAAAAAGTTAATTGCATATGGACTTCTTGGACTTCTGGATACAAAACAATTATTATTATTATTTAGTATTTATATAGCGCCAACATCTTCCGCAGTGCCATACAGAGTATATTGTCTTGTCACTTAACTCTCCCTCTGAGGGGCTCACAATCTAATCCCTACCAGAGTCTTAAGCCGCATCTACACGCGCAGATGTGGCTCTGATCCGACAGTTAGCCGCCGGATCACCTCTTCCGTGTCCCTGCGCGTGCCCGCCGCGTCCCCGCTCGCCGCGCGTGCGCCGAATTCTATTCCCCGCTCGTCCCCGCAGGTGCCGCTTACCTTCCGCTTGATTCCCTACCATTGTCCCCTCGCGGGGAGCTAGCAGGGAATCGGCGGTGCGGAGATCCGTCCTGTCGGATCTTATCAATCGAGCCGCATCAGTGGCTCGATTGATAACGAACATCGGAGCCGCATCTACGCATGTAGATGCGGCTTTATGTCTATTTATGTATCATGTAGTGTATATTTATTGTTGTCTAGGGCCAGTTTTAGGGGGAAGCCAATTAACTTATCTGTATGTTTTTGGGATGTGGGAGGAACCCAGAATACCCGGAGGAAACCCAGGCAGACACGGGGAGAACATACAAACTCCTTGCAGATGTTGACCTGGCTGGGTTATGAACCGGGGACCCAGCGCTGCAAGGCGAGAACACTAACCACTATGCCACCATGCTGGTGGACACACTAAACCGTTCTATGACAAATAGCACGCTTTAAGATAACTTGATATTTGTCATAGCACGGTTTAGTGAATTAACCAGCACAGTGGCGTAGTGGTTAGCGATCTCGCCTTGCAGCGCTGGGTCCCCGGTCCCCTGGTCCCTGGACAGAGCTAATATGTGGATGGATTAATCTAAGGTAAAGCATGTGTTATACTGGTTTATTATTTGCTTATAGAAACAATTATACAGAAATGTATATTACATTTATTTTAGCTTTGAAGTGTACATCATTGGCCGTTTCCGAATTTGTGGTACTTACAGATTAGTGGGAATGGGGTACCTAGTGAGGGAAGGGCACCGCTTTTCATATATTTACAAATCAAAAGGGTGACCTTTGCAGAACCTGATCTAAAAAATAACCTACAGTTTTTCTCAAATACATAACATTAATCTGTACTTGTGATTGTTTGTGTAGAAGATTAGGGATGGCTGAACATCACGAACAAACGTTCGCAAATTCGTGCAAAAATTTTACCGGTAAACTTCACAAAAACTTCAGGGCACCTCTTCAAACACAAAGCATTAGTAGACAGCATCGGTGGCGGTCATGGGAGGTGCCCTGGATGGTGCATAGTGTTGACAGGCGACAGGAGAGCCTGCTATGCAGCATGGACATTGAGTTAGTGGTGGGCAGCATTGTTCTACTAGTGAGGGATGTCAGGAGTGCCATGGTGCTGAAGGACAGCTCCACGGCGCAAATACCTTGCTCTACTTTACTCAGCATCGTGCGGGACATATGAGCATCATAACTACTACTAGTTGACCTAAGCCCGTTTAAAAAACGGCTCTAGGTCTCTGGGACACCGCCGCCACCTCCACATGTTCTTATCATCTCAAATTAGTGGCCCAATGAGTGCATTTATAGATTTCATAAGGTGCAAGAACAAATTCTTTGTGAATACAAGTTGACTGGTGGCAAAGACCATACAGCATCCATTTAAAAGAGGTGTGTGTGTTTATTTGGGTACTAGGATTGCTGTTCTTTTAACTATTATTAACACTAATCTAACATCAGCTTAGGGTATGGAATTTGTATGCTGACATTGCCAAATCTAACCTCCCTCTCCCCATTCCCTTAACATTAACCATTTTAATAACTATGCCTAACACTAACCTCTAACCCTATTGCCATACACTTATCCTGTGCTGACTATGCATAACACTTCCTTGCTTATAGGACATCTAAAGTGAAAGAAATACAAAATACACCTCTTCTGTAATAAGCAATTTCAGTTGCACGGCTTTGGTACTGATTCTCTGCCTCTAAAGCCTGGTAAACACTTTCAATTATGATTGGCCAATCACTGACAAATTTAACCACCTCCATGTAATATGAGGGGCAACAGATATTGACTTCTATGAGCAGATTGTGTAGGTAAACCCTTATACTACATGCTGGTAATAAAATTTGTCAGTGATTGGCCAATCAAAATTGAAAGTGTGTACCAGGGTTAAGAGTGTGTACTTGTACACACATTCAATTTTGATTGGCCAATGATTGGCCAATTTTACCACTTTCTTGTAGTAGAAGGGCCAACAGATTTTGAATACTATGGACAAATTGCGTAGGTAAGCTCTCATACTACATGAGTGCGTTACAATTGGTCAGTGATTAGCCAATCAAAATTGGATGTGTGTATACACCCTAATAGTTGAAGCTACTGACCCAGACCCATGAGCAGAATACACTTTTTGTAGATGTGTGGTGCAAAAGCAAATAAAGCAAAAAGCTTAGCATGACAGCCAGGTAGCTAACTGACATTATGTATAAGGATTGAGGAAATGAAGATGGCAGAATCTGTATTCCTTTCATTTCAGGTTCCCTTAAAGTTTATTAGACTTGTTGTTGCAGCATGAATATAAGAGGTTTCTGTATAGCGAATCTTGACACCCACCTAGCATGGATAAATGTTCATTTTGCATCTATAATGTTTTCCACTATGGGTAGTCAAATTACGAGAAACATAACTTAGAAAATTGTTGTATATTTGAAAGAGGATGTGTATGCTCTTTATTTGTAATTACAATGCAGCAATATCCTTTTTAAATCAATAGGAGAAAATCTTAGTAGACAAGCAATGCCCAGACAAAACACTTTGAAAGCGCTCATGAAAAATAAGCTTTGTTTTATAATCTATCAGTATTCATTGACAATTCTTTGCTGCAGGCAGAGTTTTCCACACCATGAAGTGCAGCTAATGTATGCAAAGAGCTCTTTACTTTAGTCTTTAATGACAGATGTTGCAACCTTGCATTTTGGAGTAGTGCAGGTATTAAAAAGCTTGAATGGTGTAGCTCATTCTTGGTTTCCAACAAACTGAAAACTTTATATACACACAGCCTAAGGAAAAAAACTTCATCGGACGGATTTGACTAGAACGCACACACAAATTGTAGTTAATAAATGACAGGTTGCTGATGCTAAGGCATGTAAATTAAATAACCTGAAGTGAGAGGTATGTGGAGGTTGTCATATTTATATACTTGTCCTATTGATCTCTTTGGTCACAGTAGTGTCTGAATCACACACCTGAACAAGCATGCAGCTAATCTTGTCAGATTTTTGTCAGAAATACCCGTTCTGCATGATCAGGGTCAAGGCTAAAAGTATTAAGATGCGTACACAACTTTTACGGATGTCACCACTCAGGAGTCAGGATCTGATCCTCTTGGGTGACATCGCTGGGCCAGGCTGCACACACGCCTGTCAGCTGTGTAGTTGATGCGTGGTGTTGCTATGGGGGAGGGGGCATGAGTGGCATCAATTGGATCAGTGTGCGATTGGCTTAGCTGGGGGTGAGTAGATATGCTGGACTTGGGGTTTGGATGGTTGTAGAGATGGCCGAACGGTTCGCCGGCGAACGGTTCCCGGTGAACTTCCAGTGGTTCGCAATCGTGGAGAACCGCAAACTTTACCAGAAGTTCGGTTCGCCCCCATAATGCACCGGCCATTATACTCACTCGTGTGCCTGCAGTAAATGGAGAAGGGACAGCTGCTGCAGACTCTCTCATAGGGAAAGATTAGTTAGGCTCTTGTAGGCTTCTTAGCTTGCTCCTTGCTGATTCTTATTGCTAAAGTAGCACCCCTCAACAGCTCTTTTGAGAGCTAATCTTGTTCTTGTGATCTATTCTTTTTTCTGGTGTGTGTACATGCCTGCCTAATTTTTCTGTCTGCACTGCAACAACAAAACAAAAGGCATGTACATGTGCCCATTCCCCTTCATGATCATTACCTTGCTGCGGTGAAGGGGCTTGCGTATCACAATGAAGCAATGACCGCCGGCTATATGAGTGTCTCGGGGGTGGCGCACCAAAGTAATAATAAGGTCATTACTTCATTGTGGACAGACCAAATTTGATCAGCTGGACAGTCACTGTTGTTCTATCATTGAGCTACCACAGCCCGGTGAGCATATGGGCTTGAAAACCGCCACGGCCTGCACTCTGACCATGGTGCGCACCAGTCCAGCATGGCCGTCACTACGCAAACAGCTGTTTGCGGTGCGTTACACAGTGATTTTGGTGTGTCAGTGTGAAGCAGTACTCTAATTACACTCCCTGATTGATTTATACACATGCAAAATGTTGTAAAGCACTTTAGGCCTGCAATTTAATATTCAATGTGATTTCTGCTGTTAAAATTCTGCTTTGCATCCAATCCAGATTTTTCCCTGGGACTTTTGGTGTGTATCCCACTCCGCCATGCCCCCCTCCAGGTGTTAGAGCCCTTGAAACATCTTTACCATCACTTTTTTGGCCAGCGTAAATGTTTCTAGTTTTCAAAGTTCGCCTCCCCATTGAAGTCTATTGTTATTCGAGAAAGTTTGCGCGAACTGAACTTTCACGGGAGGTTTGCAAACCCGGTTTGCGAACCTAAAATCGGAGGTTCGGGCCATCTCTAGGTGGTTGAAGTCGGGGGCTGCCGTACACACCTCATTGTTACATAGCAAGGAAATGAACAGCGCTGCTTAAAAACAGATGAGTGCCTACCTGCAAAAGAGTGCAAGCCCTACTTATGGGATAAAATACACACTGAGCATCCACATGACCTGTCTACCACTGGAGGATGTTGGTTTCCTGTAACAGCTTGCATGCAACTCCCATGGAGGATTGACTTCTTCGTAGTGGGAGGGATGAGTACTTAACAAGTTGCATGCAAGCGGAATACTGATATAAATGTATAAAACAATGACATATCCTTTTTATAAAAAATGATTAAGAAAGAACAAGGCCTCTTTCAGACGGATGACTGAACTGTATGTTTGTCAGGCAGTACAGCATCCGGTCTGCCACCTACAAGCTCCATCGGGTACCATTTAAATGCAGTTGAATGGCAGGGGTTGTAACATTTTGCATGTCAATGCTTTATGCGGTGTTACCTGGCGGAAGATAACCACAACATGTTGCATCTGAGCACAGCTATCCCTGTTTATACAGTATGTGACTCCATGGGGGGCCGCTTGTCTACTGCCGGTACAGAGCGCCTGCACGCACCCGGTTGGTGCAGAAGAGCAGCTGACCATATTTTGTGTATAACAGTAACAACAAAATAGTTTATATTGTCTCAGCTGAAGTTTTAGATGTTTTACAACCAGAGTCTTGAATTATTGGCCTTTTTTATCTATTCCCTCCACTCAGAATTGTCTTTTTGCAATGCAAGAGTTATCTATTCCCTCCACTCAGAATTGTCTTTTTGTAATGCAAGAGTTTTAAAGGCTGTAATTAGTTGTCAGTGAAAGTTTGCTATATTCTGACTTATGTCCAACTGAAGAAAAAGTGTATTTTGCATACCTAAATTCGTACCCTTACAGTGGGTAAAAAAACAAACAAACAAACAAACAAAAAGGAACACAGACTAGTTCTAAGTAGACTGGGCACTGTATGTTCACACGTTCATATCAGGGGTGTAACAATAGACCCTGCAAGGTATGCAGCTGCAAGGGGGCCAGAAGCCACAGGGGGCCCTGTGGGGGTAGAAGTTTATTTTTCCTGTCCTGAGAGACTGACAACTGAGGGCACAGAGAGAAAAAACGTTCTGCTCTCTGCACAATTGTTATAATGACTGCATCTGCTCAGCCACTGATAAGGAATCATACAAAATGTTTCAGACAAAAATTTGTAGACAGTCCATATTCAGTGTGCACTGTGCACTTGTGTACAGCCCCCAGCCTCCAACCTCTCTACCTCTCCCCAAGTGCTCTGTACTTTAGTATTGCTGGAGAAGTGTGCAGAGCCAGCTCTGCTCCATCAGAGATGGACAGAGTGAGTGTAAAAAGCTGGGACACTAGTTTGTTGGTATTCTGTATGTATTTTCTGCACACCATGTGTGTCTGTATGCGTGAAAACATGCACTTTTATCACAGAAGCTAATGTGATTGATAGAAAAAAATGCAGCAGTGCTTCACTGCTGTCAGCTTTTATCTGCATGAGAAAAACACATTTTAATGTGCACTAGCCAACTGAATATCATTGGTCCTCAGTTTACCTGAGCAGAAAGTGGGCCCCATCCAAAGTTTCATGGGGGGACCCAGTGATTTCTAGTTATGCTCTTGGTTCATATCATTATGTTAGGTGGCGGTTTAGATTTACGTTTATGCTAAAGTCACAGTGGTCAGCTGCTTAATGCATGCTTTATAATGAGTGTGAACTGTAGTTATTATTTAGTGTATTTATAAAGCGCCAAGATATTATGCAGCACTGCACAATAGATAAATGGGTTAACATGCAAGGAACTCATAGACTTAAAGACATAGGACATAGACTTTTATACAAAGCCTCCATACAGCGAGGTAGAATAATGTGATCAATTACAGGCTCATAGTATTGTATAGGCAGTGAGTTGACATGCAAAATTATTCTGCAACACAACTGAGCACTGTCAGCTAGCCCTCAAAGAAAGAAAAAAACGTACCTAATGCTCTCTTTCTTTCGTAACTTGCTCTACTTTAACTACTTGTGGATCCTAGGAACGCATATCTACACCCCTGAAATCTTTACTTGTGTATCAGGGGAGTAG
Source organism: Hyperolius riggenbachi (assembly GCF_040937935.1). Classification (NCBI taxonomy): domain Eukaryota; kingdom Metazoa; phylum Chordata; class Amphibia; order Anura; family Hyperoliidae; genus Hyperolius; species Hyperolius riggenbachi. Next base: position 174,924,929 of record NC_090647.1, on the reverse strand, counting down.
AGATGCACCTCTGTTTTTCTTTCTCTCCATGGGCAATCATGCATGCTCCATTGCCATCCCATCAGTCTGTGATCAGTGAAGGGGAACATGTGTTTCCAAAGCCAATCAAGGTGTCTGTTATAAATGATCACCAGCATCAGTGAGATGCCTGTGATCATTCATAAAATAAAACTAAAACACACATGCACAAGACTTCCTATGTACTGTTTACTGTAGGAGAAGGTTTTGCTCTTTTAGCCTAAGTGGAAGAGGGATGCGTGCATCAGGGTATATATAAGATAACACAGAGTGTGTGTGGTTTTTTTTTTTTTTTTCAAATAAGACCAGCTCTATTCAGAATGTCCATGGCAGTAAACTACGAGAAATGAAAAGTGAGAGTAATTGCTTTTTTTTTTGCACCTGATTGTGTCTAAATTGCTGTTAACACACAGCACTGTTCACTGAATTAACAGCAATTGTTCACTGAAAGCAAAAGTAGACTGAATTAAACAGTGACACATTGGTGCAGACATTGCAAAGTCATTCAAACACCAGCACAGATCAGATACTGTATGTAGCAGCTTGACATGCTAGATCAGTGCCTGATTGTGGCAAAATGTGCTTTGTGAGCGTCCCCCACTGTGTGTTTTTGCACAGTGCCTCACCCTGAAATTTTCTGTTACAATATTCCTTTCTGATAAATATACTACAGTAACAATATAATGTTGGTTAGTAGTTGAAGTACATGCTAAACTTAAACACAGTTTGAAGACTTTACACACCTATAGAAAAATATAATTTGATTTGCTATTATATTGCAAATCTGACCTATTATAGCTGACTACATTCACTTTACGGTAACAAAAGTGACTTTAGCTGACTAAATGAATAGGACCGCAATGGGGCAACCATTGCTCTTTTGAAGTCAGATTTTTTTATGTAACCTCTTTAAGCTTTTTTTGTTTCGTGTGACTTTTTTCCATTTGCTTGAGGCTTCTTCATAGTTCCTTTGAGGAAACAAAAGCTCTGATGTTCTTAAACTGGTACTTTATTACAGTGAAAGTTAAAGGACCACTGGGTAAAATATTTTCTAACAATATTGTTGTGTTCTGTGTTTTTCCTTCAAGGGTTTTAATTTGGATAGACTACTGAGATATTGGCTCTGAAGGCCTTCAAACATCACTCGTGCTGAGCTATTTTTTTCAGAGTTTTAAAACCAGACAGTGCATTCAGATATTGTTCTTCTTTTTTTCAGCGGCAAGATTGTTAACTTCTGGCAATCGTCGCTTAAAGGATTTAGTCAAATTATAATAAAAGCATGCTGAATGTATCTATTATTCTTTCTGCAGTTACTTGCACTCATTTTGCTTTTAAAATATTTATGTATTTAAAGTAAATTATTTGCCATGGCAATTAATTCTTGCAATTTCCTTACTAAATAAATACAAGTAAATAAGTGGTAAAGTTGAACTGAGGTTTTTAGGCTTAGTCTCATTTTGTATTATTTATTTATCCTTTGTGACATATACTTATATTGTTTTCCTGTCTCTGGGGGAAGAAAAAATGGAAAATAAATATATAATAATACACTTCACTTATGGCTACATATATGCGCTCTACTGTAGAGGACAGCATTTATTATTAGATATGTCTATATCTGGTGGTCCTGACCACCATTCACAGCTGTTGGACAGTATGTGCCTGGAGATTTAACGAGAAACTCCGACCAAGAATTAAACTTTATCCCAATCAGTAGCTGATACCCCCTTTTACATGAGAAATCTATTCCTTTTCCCAAACAGACCATCAGGGGGCACTGTATGGCTGACATTGTGGTGAAACCCCTCCCACAAATAAACTCTGAGTACATACTCTTGGCAGTTTCCTGTCTGTGAACCTTGCTGCATTGTGGGAAATAGCTGTTTACAGCTGTTTCCAACTGCCAAAACAGCAAGCAGCTGCTACATCACTTGCCAGCAATAAAAATGTCACCATGTGATAAATGTCAGAATATAAATTACGGATTTGAAATATTTTACAATGGGCAAACACTGACTAAATCATTTATACATAATTATTGTAAAAATGAAGCACTTTTTTATTACATTATTTTTACTGGAGTTCCTCTTTAAGTAAATGGGGAGTAGAATAGCCATACATAGACAGATGGTTCTACCAGACATGGGAGACAGACTAACAGAAGCAGGGTGTACATCTCACCTGCTTGTAGAAAATAGCATGGGTGTGTATGTTTACACAACTTTTTTCTACTCAGGTAGGACTCTAGCTATCGATTTCATTGTGGTTGTTAGCTCCTGATTGGTTGGATTATCTGTATCAACTAAATGTCTGAATTGAATTGACCTACATAATCTATCTATCTATCTATCTATCTATCTATCTATCTATCTATCTATCTATCCATCCATCCATCCATCCATCCATCTATCCATCTATCTATCCAGTAGTGGCTGGATAGTGTGCTGGTTAAGGGCTCTGCCTCTGCCACAGGAGACCAGGGTTTTAATCTTGGCCCTTCCTGTTCAGTAAGCCAGAACCTATTCAGTGAGTCCTTGGGCTAGACTCCCTAACACTGCTACTGCCTATAGGGCATGTCCTAGTGGCTGCAGCTCTGGCGCTTTGATTCCGCCAGGAGAAAAGCACAATATAAATGTTCTGTGTCTTGTATTGTGTATCTGTACTTTACCCAGTTACTTGATAAGAATATGTTACATTCCCCAACTGTGAGCAGCAAATAATGACCACCTAGTAAGTTGCTTTTCTGATCTGATTTTCTGTAAATCATAATTCAAGTCAGTTCATATATGGGTTGGAATGGCCAGCTGCTTTGTATTGCTAAAATTACAGTACATTTACAAGAGAAAGTGTAATTGTAATGATCGCTGCTGCAGCAGCTATTGCTGGAAGTAGTGCTGCAGCTCAGGCAGTTCTGATGTCTTTCCATGCAAGCTGCATAGGTTTGTCTGTCTTTCCCTGCTGTCAGCTTGTGACTGATTATCATTCACCTGTGTGGGAATCTGCATGTCTGCTCCCATTGGATGACCTCAGTATAAAGATCTGCTTCCTGCAGGGTTTCCTTGGGTTTTCATAGCTTCAGTGTAAGCCAGTCTTGCTGTCGCTTTAGCCCCCGATCGTGTTTCTTGTTATAAAGATACTTTGCTGGTCTTTGCATCATATATTGGTTCATTGCCAATATATATGCATACCAGCACGTTTATTATTTTCCTTGTATTTGTGTTACGTTAATACATCAGTGTCGCTGATGTATACGTACACGAACTGTTTATATCCTGTGTGCAGTTAGTCAGCTTTCCAGCACGTTTTGGTAGGTTGCGCGTACCGTGACCACCCGTGCTGAGGTAGTTACCCTGCTCCTGGTTCTGTTTGTGGATTGCGTTCATCTCTGCGAAGAGATAACGAATCCTTCTGAATCCTGTCCTGTTACCGTTTGTGGATTGCGTTCATCTCTGCGAAGAGATAACGAATCCTTCTGAATCCTGTTCTGTTACTGTTTGTGGATTGCGTTCATCTCTGCGAAGAGATAACGAATCCTTCTGAATCCTGTTCTGTTACCGTTTGTGGATTGCGTTCATCTCTGCAAAGAGATAGCGAATCCTTCTGAGTCCTGTTCCCTGTATTAATCCAGTCCTAGTCAGCGTTCCTGCTTATGTCATATATCGGTTCATTGCCGATATATACATATGTTAGTCAGACGTTACAAATAGTTTCATTGATAGCTGTAATTGTAATACGCTAGGAAAACTTACTTATTGTATATTTATCTGTGTTACGTTCATCTATCTTAATCCTGCTGTTTCCTGACTGTCCTGTCCTGTCTTTGTGAGGCACGCCATCGCCGCAGCGCATTGGCTGCCTCAATACAGTCTGTCTGGTTTTGGACGCTTGCTGTCGCTAAGTAGCCGCTTGCTAGCAAGCGTTCATTCTGTCTACCTGTCCTGATCTCCTCAGTTCTGGTTTGTGCGCTCAGCGCTACTTTGCGCTGAGACGTTATAACGAAAGCATTGTTTGTGGCTGTCAGATCTGCACCGGCTCTGTGCGCCACAATCTCCTATTGGAGTCAGTCCTCCCCTCCACTATACTAGGGATAGCCTGTTTCCTGGTGCTAGTGTGTGTACCTCCTCCACGCCAGCTCATGCGTTGCATGCTGACTGTGGAGAATACACCACCAAGCCTTACAGTAATATTCACCAAGGAAGTAATCACAAAGATGAGATACCAATTAGGTAATCACTGTATGTCACCAATAGGAAACAGTGGTTGGTTTGTGGGCTTCAGAAGGTAGGTCTCCAACAAAATGGCTGATGATACAGTAATGCTGCATGCCCTCAGGTGTTACATGCCTCTTTACGATAGCCATGTCTCCATCACCCCCAGGCCTTCTGAAGTCTAGAGTACTGCCTCCCCAATCATCACACCACTTTATTTGCATTATGATTGAAATAAAAACAAAACAACAAAAAAACACACCAAAAAGGAAAAACATCTGCTCAACCAAAACCTACCAATACCACACATTCTGAAATGGCTAATGATTTGTGGACACTATTCTCCAAATCATAGGAAGCATATTTCATCTAACATGACATTGTATTAAACGACATATCTTAATAAACCAGAACATCATTCTTGAGTGATGTATGATATGATTAGATAAGCATGTGTGTATGTACAATGTCTAGCACACAAATACATATGTGTTGCTTTTCTTCTTTCTCTGCCTGAAATAGTTAACATTCAGCTATGCAACTGACTTTTTCTCTAGTCGGGAGACAGTCCGATTATAGCGTCCCTCACTGATTAGGAATTACAGTCATAAAATACTTTCTTGGCAGACAACTAGGCTTCTGAGAGCAACAAATTAGATAGAAAGGGTCAATAGTTTATATATGTTAGCACACTGAGACTGGAGACAGACAGTTTCATTGAGCTGAGACAAAGTAATACAAATCTATTTTTTTTTTAGTTTTTAAACATAACATAAATTGTGGGGCATCTAAAAATTGTTTTTAGGAGTAGGAAGATAGATACAATTGTTTATCTCATCAGTTTTTCACTTAAGTTTCATTTTAAAATTACCATGCGGTCCTATTTATGAAGTGTGGTACTTAGCCCTCAATGGGCTTGAGTCACTATGCAGTGCTAACCTACTTAGCACCTCTAAAGTCTTTAGGGGTGCTAACCAGGGTACTAAGTAGGTTAGCACCGGTTTTCTCAATCAGATCGCGCACAAAGTACCGCGCGCAAAGTTTTACGCGCGCAAAGTCCTATGCATGCGCTAAGTCCCATAGGCATTAATGAGCACTTCGCGCGGAGCATACATTGCTCTGTGCAGTGCGCGCATAAAATTTTACGTGCATAAAGGTTTACGCGCATAAAGTTTTGAGCGCGAAAAGCTCGTTTAGACGTGCTAAGGGGGTTTTCACAGGCATGCTAACAGTTAGCACCGCTTTGTGAATCAAGCCCATTATCTTTTCTCCGGGTTAATATCCATGCCAGTTCGAATGTGCTAATCAAAACGCAAATAAATGTCATTTTAGCAAAGCACCAATAGAGCATTTTATAAATACAGTATATCCCATATTTATGTGGCATGAAAGGTGTTTTTTCTATCCTTGTAATGCAACATTTCTGTTTGGGTCTACGAGCCGCTATGGTATAAATATAGCACTTGTCTTTCACATGCTGCAACAAGTATTTAAAATACATTGTAATTAGATACTTGATTACAAAAGCAACATATGAATGTATTCATGTGCAACTTGCTTTATATACAGAGATAGCACCAGCAGTTTCATTTTTCACTAATTATCTGTTATTAATTGTGTAGTGGATACAAAGCCAGTTTTCTGTGTACATTGTATGGCTGTTTGAACTTTGACTTTTTAACAATTAAAAACTTAATATTTAAAAGAAATGAAATAGTTATATGAATGTGTGCAACACATAAGTCTATAATAATTATTATTGTTTTCCTTTTTCTATGTTTAACCTTACACAGTTTTTACATATTAAAATTTAATACAGATTTAAAGAGACACTGAAGCAAAAAAATATATATGATATAATGAATTGGTTGTGTACTATGAATAATTACTAGAAGATTAGCAGCAAAGAAAATATTCCCATATTTTTATTTTCAGGTATATAGTGTTTTTTCTAACATAGCATCATTCTATAATATGTGCAGATTACACAACACTCAGCATTCAAAATGATTCTTTCAGAGCAATCTGTGAACGAATGGCCTCTCCTCTGGCAGAGAAAAAGAAAATTGTTCACTAACAGTTGAGATAATAAAAGTCAGAAAACAGCCCTCTCCATGACTTTGAAAGTCGTAGAGCTTAATGGCTTTTTTGCATAGAGATAACAACTGGAGTTTCTTAACTCTTCCTGTACTGGAAACAATTAGACTGATGTATCTGATCTTAATGTTTTATTTCTTAGCTGTACTACACATACAAATCATAATATCATCCTTTTTTATTCGCTTCAGTGTCTCTTTAACATACAGACAGTGAAAACATTGTTAAGTAATTATCAGTATTAAAATGAAGATTATTTTTAGTAGGTGTAATAAAATTTCAAATCTGAGAAACAATTCAAACGAGGCCATAATAGACTGGCATTAGACTGTTATATATCATTAGGTGTTATTATTTCTCATGATAATCTGTATTTTACATTTCAATGTATATAATCTATTTTAAAAATGCCTCTATCTGCATGATACTCAGCAAAGTAAGGGAATGTATCTTTCCGGGCCCACTGAGACTAGCAAAAAGTTAACGATAATCCCTACAAATTTCTGCCTACACAAGATTAAACTACCTAAAAAATCAGAGGGCAGAGGTATTACCAAAATGATTCTTCCAGCATCTGTCTCTCCCATACAATGAGAGATGAAATAAATGACAGCTGCTATCCATGTAGTAATATAACAAAAACTATCCCCTGACTACACCCCTTATTAGTTACCATATGGGAGAGAGGGCTGCAGGAAGATCTGTTATGATAGTGTCTAGCAAAAGGACAGCAGTAGGCTGCTATTCCTGTGGCATCCAAGGACTGACATTAACTTTTTTAGTTAGGTTTGCCCAGGCTGTTGCCTGCAGCGTGGTAGAGTTTAGCAGGGGCGTTCCTAGGGTCCTTGAAGATTGGGGGCACCTGTGGGCACAAGGCGAGGGGGGGGGCAAAAATGGGCGTGGTCATACCGTGAGTGGGTGTGGCCATGGGTGGGGCCAAATTTACATGAACTTAGCAGCGGTGTAAGCTACAGATAGCCGGCCTGCCCATCAAAATATTAGATGGAGCCCCATGTCCTTTATTTAAATAATTGACAATCAGTATAGGCATAAATCAAAGATATATACGCACATACAATTTTGAATGGTCAATCACTGACCAATTTTACCAACCCCATGCAGTAAGTGGGCCAACAAACAATGAATTTGATGAACAGAGCTAAAATTGGCTAATCAAAATTGTATGTGTGTACCAGGCTTTACAGCTAATACTGTACATAATGAAAGTAGCAGGGATAAGCACACACTGCAGCTAGTTTACTATCAGTACAGGCACAGAGTAACAGCTTATACACTACATACTGGAGGTAGCAAAGATCAGCACATACTGCAGCTAGTTTACTATCAGTACAGGCACAGAGTAACGGCTTATACTGTACATACTGGAGGTAGCAGAGATCAGCACACACTGCAGCTAGTTTACTATCAGTACAGGCACAGAGTAACGGCTTATACAGTACATACTGGAGGTAGCAGAGATCAGCACACACTGCAGCTAGTTTACTATCAGTACAGGCACAGAGTAACGGCTTATACTGTACATACTGGAGGCAGCAAAGATCAGCACACACTGCAGCTAGCTTACTATCAGTACAGGTACAGAGTAACGGCTTATACTGTACATACTGGAGGTAGCAGAGATCAGCACACACTGCAGCTATCAGTACAGGCACAGAGTAACGGCTTATACTGTACATACTGGAGGCAGCAGAGATCAGCACACAATGCAGCTAGTTTACTATCAGTACAGGCACAGAGTAACGGCTTATACTGTACATACTGGAGGCAGCAGAGATCAGCACACACTGCAGCTATCAGTACAGGCACATAGTAACAGCCTAGACTGTAATGGGACATGGAGGATGGGGCTCAGGCACAGACACACACAATGGGGCACAGACATGCACACATACATACATACATACATACATACATACTTACATACATACACAATGGGGCACAGAGGCTGGGGCACTGACAGACACACTAGACACACTACACACACACACACACACACACACACACACAGCCTGGCAGAGTAAACAGTACATTACTACCTCCTCCCTGGTCTGGAGTCTGCCACGCACGGGGTTATCTAGCTGCCGCCTCCGCGGCTGCATCCTGCCTGTGTCCGGAGTCCGACCTCCAGGCTGGCTCTGGCAGTTCTCCCCCTCACTCTCTGCAGCAGAGGCTTCTTCTTAGTCCCTCTTGGTGGCATGGCATGCGGAGGATCAGCGAGGGTCAGCGGGCACCGGGCGGGCAATTCAAAACTGGCTCCTCCGAGATGGCTTCACTACACGTGCAGGGGGCAGAGCTACTCACGCTCTCTCCAGCCCCCTGCCTATTCATTCAATCTCGCGCCCCCTGCCTGGTGCTCCTGATAGGGCAGGGGGCGGATGGACAAGGGGACCAGCAGTGCTTCTGAGCGGCGAGCACCGCCCACAACATGGCGGCTGCCGTATTGTGTAAACGGCGGCCGCGCAAAGTAAAAACATTCGTGGCACTCCCGTTGGGCACCCCAGAGCAGTCATTAGGGGCACCCTAAAGCCATATCCGTGGCACGTGCCACCGATATGTGACGCTAGCGACGCGCCTGGAGCTTAGTGAGTGCAAGCAACATCTTGGACATCCAGCTGGAACAGAGAGCTGAGGAAAAACACTGTGCGCCCAGGGATTGGTGAGATACTGGACAGCCAGCGTTGTTATCTGTGTAACTCTGCCTTGTTCAGCTATATGTGTTTGTGATTAACCAGGACTCTCATTGTTGTATTATCAGCATACCACCATAATTGACATCAGTATTAGTCTCCTCCCCCCCCCCCACTCTGAAGAAAATCCGGAGTATATGGTACCGGTACCAAAGTGGGTGAGATTGGGTGCCGTGTGCTGGGTCATGTTTGAGGAGCGCTCCACGGGTTGTTTTTAAGTTGTTTTATGGTGTTAGGATAACTTTTTGCGTTGGATTTTGTTACTGAATAAAGGCTAAATGAATTGGGTAACCCTTGAGCAATTGCTTTATTTTTGTTTAATATACTGAGGATGGATTATTAACTTCCCTGGCATTATGAATACTTTATTTCCAGATTTAGGGTCTAAAAGCCACACACATTTTCACAAGCTTTTAGACCCTAAAAACAGGAATAAAAAACATACCAAAAGAGATATACAGCAGCTCCTACATATAACTCACTCAGGCACAGGATTACCCAGCTGCGGATTTTCCGTCCCAAGCCTGACTCGAGTTTACTGCTAAGGAGGTTAAGTTATCTTATTCTTTAACATAACCAGACTATTAACCAACGGTAAGGAATGTTGCAGGAACAATATTTAAATCCTATTTCTACTAAGGTCTCATATTTATGTTATTTTTATGTATTCATTTTTCTAAAACTGTAAAAGATTTTTCAAACATTTTTATTAAGTTTTTTAAAGTGGTAAATAATTGCATCATATGCAACATACAAACTGCTAAAATGCTCAAAATAAAAATAATTAACCAAAGAACAACCATGTGTTGCATACAAACCGCTCAGATCAAAGACAAAGCAAGCATATCCAATACAAAGGATATTTACATAACAAGTCTCTGATTAGCTACTAATATTACTTACAAAGAACAACTACTGCTGAGAGTTCAATTTGTGCCAGCTGTCTAGTTCTTTAGTGTTAAAGTTTCATTACTAGAGTGTGACATTGACAAGCCCTTGGGTAAATGAAAACAAGACAGGGTGGAGAGAGTTCTTGGGGAAAAGGGATAGTGATATGGGGGAAAGCTTAAGTCTGCAGGTTTCCTAACCAGTTTCCCCACTTAAATAGAGATTAGTCCTAATACATGATATAAGTGGAAGTAGTGTGTTGCTTACATAGCAAGTTACTTCAGGACAAAATACTGGAGGGAATTATAGATTTCAGACCTTTGGAGCTTATCCTCCAGACTGGCTCTGTTTTTTTCAAGAAACATACAAGTACATACAGCATCTTCAAGAAGGCCTCAAAAGCCACCTTTTCACTCTGGCCTACCCCCCCCCCCCCCCCCTTCCCCTCTCACTAGTGCCCTAAACCCGCAGCTGAACTCTGGTCCCCTACCTTTTGTGTCCTCACCTCTCTCTCTAGATTGTAAGCCTTTGGGCAGGGTCCTCCTCATTCTGTCTCCTACCTGTTCATGCACCTCCATTACCGTGCACCCAACCTGTGGATCGGAGTGGACTCTTAAGTGAACTCGATTTGCCTAATTTCCATGCTCCCATCCAGTGACTGACTAAGCATTACCTTGTGCTGTGTGATCTGGTTTTCATGTATTCCTGCATTGTCTTATTGCTGTGTGTTACCCCTAAATATTGTCTGTAACCTTAACTAATGTCCAGCACTGTGTAATATGTTGGCGCTTTCTAAATACAATAAATAAAATAAATAATACATATTTATCCTTTTTATAACTTGACCAAAGCTCAAGACTGGAAAATCCATGAACTAGTGAAAGCTTGCTTGGTGACTGTAAAAATAAGAGAGGCAAAGATATGGGGTTCATTGCCAGGTAGAGCATCTACTGGATTTTTGAGAAGACATTGTTCTTTGGTTCAATACTATTTCTGCCTGGACAAGTAAGTGTATGTCTATTGTGCCCAGAGGCAATGTTTTACAATTTTACCCTATGGAAGTTTTTATTTTTTTATTGATATTCATTGTTGGATTAAAAAGCCCAAAGAGGCTAAGAAATTTTACAGGTTGTCGTCCGATCTGATTGGATGTTATAACAAAGTTCCTCATCCACCTGCAGATAGAGGTGGGCTACTTCTGGAAAGCATATAATGTGAAGTGTTTGGAAATCTGGTGACACAGAGTGAAAGCACATATACATGAAGGGCATTGGTCATTTATCCAGTATCAACAATACTACCCTATGTGGAGATGTTTATATTCACAGGAAAATTCGGGGACAAGCAGAGAGATCTGATATAAAGCTTAAGACCCACCTGAGAGCTGAGGTGGTCTGTATCTGGTGAGCATTAAGACATTGGGGTTGTGGCTTCACACAGAAGAGTGGCACTATAGATCATGGACACCAGGGTGTTTGAGTGAAACTTAACTGAACATTATTATCCCATGTAGAGTTTTGTATGTTTTGTTCTAGATATGCATGGAGAGAGCAGCAGCAAATATTGAAATAGTACTGAACACTGGACATTCTGTAGCAATCCCAGCATTGTGTTTAAAATAGTGTGGACATTCTTTATAGGGACTGTGGCACAGGATGACTTTAAAATATAAAAATTGTTCTTTGGTTGTATGAAACAGTTGGTATACCTGGAGACAGAGTTTAACCTTTCGGCATTGCCACCATATGTGGAAATACGTACCCACCTCGCCGCAGTCCTGTAACAGAGGTTACTAGTATTTGAATCAACATTATGAAGGGCTACAGGGGTTAGGTGCCATCTAAGAGAACCTTATAATATGCTCCCCTTGTTATGGTGTTAAATGAGCTACTAGGCATATCTCTCCAAACCCTCCTTAGGTCATCTTCATCAATAGAAGCACCAATGTTGGATTCCAATTACTAGATTGCGCAACTGCTAAAGGGATGTGCTCAAAGCTAGTGCTCTTCAGCAGTGAGTCTCACTTTCATATAAATGTTTTTACAAAGTGCTTTATCTGCAGGTACATGAATGTCTCAGATTGTGGTAAATGCCTATGTGTAATTAGGGAGTGTAAGGATTTCACACTCTCATCTGTAGTATTTAGAAAATAGGTCCATGCCCAGTCAAGCATATTTTTTTAAAAAAGTTATTCTCTTTTTTAAATGAAAAGAGGGTATGGCCCCTACACTACCTGAGTCATATGATCATTGGTAGAAAGGTCTACTATTTTAGTAATAGATTAAGAGAAATAGGTATATGAAGAGTATAGAACATCTCAGCTCAGCTAGTGCTTTACATGTCAAAATCCTTTCCACTCTTCTTTTTGAATACATGATGTTCTAGTGAAATAGATTGTGTTAATAATTGTTCCATATCATATTTGCTTTGATGTTAGTGGACAAAATATGAACAAAACCAAAACTCCTGGATTAGTAATGGAGTGTTTCAATAATCAATTTATGTATATGTATTTTATTATCTCTCCTGGTATAGGATTGCCAATTACATGTAAGTCAAGGCATATTTACAGCATTAAAGTCCATAAGCTTGAGCAAGATATAGGACAATGCAAATAAAACTCTAAGCAATGATCTAAACAAGAGGGTGTGATATTTAACTTAATATTTTTGTCAATAGTGCTGTTGGGTATTTCCATGATATTGATAAATTGATGAAACACATAAAAGTTTATTAGACAGTTTATATGATGCCTGGAGTGCCTTTTGCCTGCAGAGCAATGCTTTTTGTTGCTGGGACGTGGGTAATTCACAGGTCCCCTTTGAGCTAACAGTGTGTCTTTTTTATAGTCATGATCAGCATGCAATTATTCCCCCATTGATAATCTTTATATTAAAATAAACAGTAAATACATATTTGGAGAAGAGGTCCATGCCCAGATATGCACATTTTCTAAAGTAATTCCCCTTTAAAGTCATATATGATTATTAATTCAGCTCCTAGCACTTGAAAAGTGGCTAAAAAGGAGGGAAATGACTGATATTTAACTTATTTTGAGTATTTTCTTCTTGGCTGAGAGCTTAAAATTTATTTTATTAATAAGGTGTGAAAACATCTAGAAGAAATAAGAATTGATTAAAAGCCTATGGCCCATATGCAATTAACTTTTTCATCTGTGTTATCTCCTAGGCGATACCTTTCATCTTCTCTTTAAAATAACATTTCATCATTGCTCTCAAATGTATTTTGAGTGTTTTCTTGCTTGCTGGTGGCTTAAGAGGTGTTTTATGACAAGTTGTGAAAATATGACCTAGGAGAAAACTCAGGTGAAAAAGTGAATTGCATATGGGCCTATGGGCTTGATTCACTAAGACAAATAGCATGCCTTATCAAAGTTAGCACGCCTTATGAAAGTTAACACACCTTATCATAGCAAGTGCTACAAACTTATGCCTGCTAATTGGCAATGGCACTCATCCTGCCCTGAGCCCCTGAGGATAAGGCATGTTAACTTTGATAAGGCATGTTATCTCTGATAAGGCGTGCTATCTCTGATAAGGTGTGCTATTTGTCATAGCATGGTTTAGTGAATCAAACCCAATGTGTTGATCACAGACCCTACCTTAAACTGGCATGCAAGCCAGAATTATTGGCATCTTATTAACCTTCTTTACTTAGAACTAGGCTATGTAAAGACAGATCTAATATGTGGATGGTTTATTCTAGCTGGGACAATTGCTCCAGTGTCAGAAAGGTAAAGCATGTGTTATACTGGTTTATTATTTGCTTACAGAAACAATTATACAGAAGTTTATATTACATTCATATTAACTTGGAAGTGTACATCATTGGCCATTTCTGAATTTGTGGTACTTACATATTGGTGGGAATGGGGTACCTAGTGAGGGAAGGGCTCCGCTTTTCATATATTTACAAATAAAAAGGGTGACCTTTGCAGAACCTGATCTAAAAAAATAACCTAGTCTTTCTCAAATACATAACAATAATCTGTACTTGTGACTGTTTGTGTAGAAGGTTAGGGATGGCCGAACATCACGAACAAACGTTCGCAAATGCGTGCACAAATTGTACAGTGAAACTTCACAAAACCTTCAGGGCGCCTCTGCAAACACAGAGTATTAGTAGACCGCATTGGCGGTGGTCATGGGCACCGAACCTGCAGGGGCTCAGGGCAGGACGAGTGGAGCTCTCGTCATTGCCAATTATCAGGTATAAGTTCGCTATGCTACTCTGATAAGGCAAGGTAACTTTGATAAGGTGTGATAACTTTGATAAGGCATGCTATTTGTCTTAGTGAATCAAGCCCAATGGGTTTCAAACACAATTTCTGTCTAAGTAGGGAATGTGCTCATAAATTGTGACCCTACCTAATTTATTCATCTGTCAGTTGGGTCATTCAGCAACATAACAATGTAATAGAATGCTTATAGATAATTTACTTAAATGCATAGATGATATTCCATACCTGAAAATGTGTGGTTGCTTCAGGCAATCAACAGAAATTACATAAACATTTTCTTATTGTTAAAAAAATAGTACATCACCTTTTCATAGTATACACAGGTGTATTTCAGTGCTTGAAATTTGATTACATGAAGCACAAAACTCTTAACTTGTTTAATAATAAGAAAGACCATTGTATGGGAAATATACTGGCTTTAATTATTCCTGGAAAGCACTATAACTGCTGAATGATCTCAGGAGAGAGTTTAGTGACGATCATTATCGCAAAGTAACTCTAGAACTACAAAGCTCTGACAGGTTTAAAGCAGTAGGATCAGCCATACTATTCCAGGGAAAAAACAACACATATATAAGTAGATAGATACTTGATCTACTTACATAACACATGTATTGTACTGTCCACGTTTTGATTTCAGTGAATGTTATATAGTAAATGACGAGAATTCTGTTAGTGGTGGGGCCCACAGTAAAGGCTAACTCGTGATGTCATTTCTGCCCTTTACTTTTTTTCTTGTCTCCTCCAATCATTGAGTCACCTCAGCCTTGCTTGTAAACACAAGTGAGTAGGGGATCAGGTTTCAGATAAGCAGCAGACAGGGAAATAAAGGAAGAGGAGGAATGTATTATAGATAAAAAGAACCCCAGCATGCAATTCTTTGGCACCGACTACTAAAGAGCCAGTGCTCCTAAGGTATATGATAACTCCAAATCATAACAGCAGAAAACATTTTGAAAGTTTTGAATGCAGGATTAGCATATTTATCACTTGAATACACTCAGACCAGTTGCTGTTGAAATTTGATTTTTATGGTGACGATACCGCTTTAAGAAGGTTTTAATCCTGTGAAGGATTTTTTTTCCTAGTAGTTTACCGTATAGCAGAATGGAGAAGCAAAAGCATAGGCATAACCCTTGTTTGTGTGTGGGGGAAGGGGCTCCAACTTTTTAATTCCCCGATCCCTTTGTCCTTTATGAATGACTTCTATGCAGAACAGTTCAGGGAAGCAGGTGCTGTTGTAGCTAGTTTTTGATGTGCATTGCCATAGTTCTTCTGTCTGCCACACTGTCCTGAAAGCTGCCTTTCCTCAAATGAATGCCCTGTTAGTGTTGCTCTGATATCACATGAATGCCCACTGTGAGGGATGGAGATGGGCTCCTATGATTTATAGTTACCCTCTTGAGTAAAGGGTTCATAAAAATCAGGGTGTTTTTTATTTTTTGTTTTAGAAAGTCATACTTTATGCTGAAAAACTTTCTTTTCAATAAATCATTTTGCATGCCCTAAGGTTATCCTATACATTTGTACCCAAGCCCAGTAGTTTAAGATAGATCTCTAAATTACCACCCATTTTATTTTTCAAGTGAAATCCTTAGGTAAATGAATCCAAGTAGATACAATGATTTTCTTTTAAGTGATTTTTGCACGGGGGAGGGGGGGGGGAGCTGATTTATTAAAATGCTAATAATCATTTGATTTAAAAAAAAGAAATCCCTATCGGCAGTCACTTAACAAGTAGGTCTTTGAAAATACAACCATTCGTTTTGCGATCTGTATTCATATCTTTAGAATCTGCTATTCATTTTTTTTTAAGAAAATCACTAATTAAAAATAAATTAATAAATAAATAAACTGAATTGTTAGGATACTTTCATGACCTGCAGTGATCTTGAGAAAGATTGGTGACACCAAATTAATCTTTAATCATTCCTAATGTGCTCTTACATATTTAATGCACACTCTAGTTACTGGTCTTCCCAAAGGGAGTCCTCAGTTCCTTTTATTGTTGCTCTTTTAGGCATGGATGTAACTTGCACTTATGAGCAAACCAAATTATTTAATACATTGAACTTTCTTTTATACAGCACAATTAATTTAAGTATTCATCCTCTTTTGATTGTACCTTTGGAATCACATAACATAAAATAAGCATGAAGGCTTTCATGAGTGCAAGAGTTTGATTACAGTGCAGATGGCTCAGGTTCCATTTCAGTGAGGCAAGTTTAACTACTGAAATAATATGGTCATGTTCTAATTACTAATTATATTTGCTTCGAATTTGGATAATACTTCTTTAAGTTACCTATTTTTAGTGCTAAACAATTCTAGTACAGCAAATCCTGTTTTACATTATTCTGTGCAAAATGTCCAATCGTGTTCTTTACATATATTGAAATATTCTATACAACAAGAAAAATTAAAAAAAAATCCTCAAATAACCTTGACATTATACAATACTCTTGCAGACCACATTGTATAAATTACCATCTCAATATGCTAAAATTACATAAGCCATTTTTGATAAGTAATTTGTGTCTGAAAAATAAAGTTTTATTTTACAATGGTGACTTTCAAAATATCGTAAAATGTGCCTGAGTTGTTAAAAAGTACTGGTCTAATCAGATTTTAAAATGTATACCATTTAAAAAGCTATGTATGATATGCATTTATGTTCTCTATGACCGTTATGAAATTCACTTTTTGTCCTGAGTCTTCTCCTAGGAGATAATTTTTCATCAAAACGGAATTTATGATCTTCCCACCCCGGCCATCCACGAACCTCCCAGATGTGCATGTCACTGTTAACCACACTACCATTCGCCCTACCTCTCAAGCCCGCTGTCTGGGTGTCACCCTGGACTCTGCACTCTCCTTCACTTCCCACATCCAAAACCTCACAAAGTCCTGCAACTTCCACCTTCGTAACATCTGTAAGATTCGCCCTTTCCTGACCTCTGCCACCACCAAACTCCTCATCCATGCCCTCATAATTTCCCGCCTTGACTACTGCAATGCCCTGCTGTCTGGTCTCCCTATGACCCGAACAGCCCCACTGCAGTCCATCATGAATGCGGCAGCCAGAATTATCCACTGCTCCCATCGCTCCACCATGGCAGATCCCCTCCTAGAATCCCTCCACTGGCTTCCTATCCAGTCCAGAATCAGATTCAAGATACTGTGTCTGACCTACAAATCTGTCCACAAAACCTGTCCAACCTACATTTCCGATCTTACTCAGAGGTACACACCTAGCCGCTCACTCCGCTCTTCCAATGAACTTCGCCTAACCGCCCCCCGCATCACCCAGTCCCATGCACGCCTCCAGGACTTCTCAAGAGCTGCTCCAACACTATGGAACTCCCTACCTCCACCCATTAGGGCAGCCCCCTCCTTCAACATCTTCAAGAAAGCCCTCAAAACTCACCTTTTCACTCTGGCCTACTATCCCTCACAAGTGCTCTAAGCCTACAGCTGAACTCTGGTCCCCTACCATTTGTGTCCTTACCTCTCCCTCTAGATTGTAAGCCTTTGGGCAGGGTCCTCCTCCTTTTGTGTCCTACCTGATCATGCACCTCCATTACTGTGCACCCATGCTATGCATCTGAGTGAACCTAACTTGCCTAATCTCCATGCTCCATCCAGTGAGTGACTAAGCATTACCTGGTTTTCATACTATGGTGTGTGATCTGTTTTTTCTTGTATTCCTTTATTGTCTTATTGCTGTATGTCACCCCTAAATATTGTCTGTAACCTAAATCAATGTTCAGCGCTGCGTAATATGTTGGCGCTTTATAAATACAATAAATAAATAAATAAATAATAAAATCTTCTGTTTAAAATAATTCTCAGCACTTTGCAAACTTATTCGTTAGAGGTTAAAAAGGCAGTTTATTGACAAGGTATAAAAATATCACCTTGGAGAAAATTTAAGAGAGAAAGTAAGTTGTGGACCTATGTGTTATTTACTCAAAAAAACAAAAACAAAAACCTTCAGAAAAAATTATGATTTTTATTTCTCAGGGTATTTCTTTTAATATTGTATTTGCTAAAATAATAGTAATGTTGTTTAACAGATCATTCTCAATTTAATGTCCAGGATCATCCTCAGATCTAAGGGTTCTTTTATATGGGTAGCTTACAGGCGATAATTACACTGCCTGTGCCTGTCAGCTGCTCTCTTGCATTTGTTAGGTGCTTCTAAATGCTCGGTACCAGCAGTCGACAGATGAACCCCTTATGGAGTCACATCTGAGCTTGGCCGCAGCCGTGCTCAGATGTGACGTCACATTTTCTGTGGCCAGGTAATGCCACCACCACGTCTTAAAGGAGTTACCCTGCAATTTTAAGCAAAATAAGTGCTACTTACCCGGGGCTTCGTCCACCCCCAAGCTCCCAGCATGTCCCTCACTGCAGCTCCAATGTCAGCCGTTTGTCGACGCTGCCTCCTGGTCCCCGGCGATGACGTCAGGCCGGCCTGTACTGCACCTGCGTGAGTGGCGCTGTCAATCACCGCCATGTGGACCGGAGTGTACTGTGCAGGCAATACACTCTGAACCACGTGGCAGTGATTGACAGAGGCACTCGCACAGGCGCGGTACAGGCCGATCTCCAGGTGGGAGCTTGGGGCTGGATGAAGCCCCGGTTATCACTTATTTTGCTTATAATTGCCTGATAACTCCTTTAAGTGCTGACATGCATGGTGTTACAAAAGCTGCCATTTGGCTGCATTTTAATTGCATCTGGTTGGAGCTAGGTATGTCCCGAACGGTTTGCCGGCGAACGGTTCCAGGCGAACTTCCAGGGGTTCGCAATCGCGGAGAACTGCAAACTTTACCGGAAGTTCGATTCGCCCCCATAGTGCACCATTAGGGTCAATTTTGACCCTCTACATCACAGTCAGCAGGCACATTGTAGCCAATCAGGCTACACTCCCTCCTGGAGCCACTCCTCCCCTTATAAAAGGCAGGCATCGCCAGCTATTTTACTCACTTGTGTGCCTGCAGTAAATAGAGAAGGGACATCTGCTGAAGACTCTCTCATAGGGAAAGATTAGTTAGGCTCTTGTAGGCTTCCTAGCTTGCTCCTTGCTGATTCTTATTGCTAACATAGCACCCCACAACAGCTATTTTGAGAGCTAATCTTGTTCTTGTGATCTATTTTTTTTTTCTGTGTGTCCCACTGACACTTGTGTTGCATAGACAGCCTTAATAATGCATACTGTGTGTGCCACTGCCAGGCCCAGCACATTCATTGACTACCTGTGTGTGTGACAGGTGCACATTACCCATCACTGCATATACCTACCTGTTGTTCACTGTGCTCCCACCCACCTATGTGAGCGCACGCAGTGTCACTGTGCCTGTCCGCTACCTGTCTGTGTGTGACAGGTGCACATTGTAATACCCATTACTGCATATACCTACCTACCTGTTGTTCACAGTGCACCCACCTACCTACGTGAGTTGAGAACATGCAGAGTCACTGTGCCTGTCCGCTACCTGTCTGTGTGTGACAGGTGCACATTGTAATACCCATCACTGCATATACCTACCTACCTGTTGTTCACAGTGCACCCACCTACCTACATGAGTTGAGCACATGCAGAGTCACTGTGCCTGTACGCTACCTGTTTGTGTGTGACAGGTGCACATTGTAATACCCATCACTGCATATACCTACCTACCTGTTGTTCACAGTGCACCCACCTACCTACGTGAGTTGAGTAGATGCAGTGTCGCTGTGCCTGTCCGCTACCTGTCTGTGTGTGACAGTTGCACATTGTAATACCCATCACTGCATATACCTACCTGTTGTGTTCAGTGCACCCACCTCATCACTGCATATACCTACCTGTTGTGTTCAGTGCACCCACCTCATCACTGCATATACCTACCTGTTGTGTTCAGTGCACCCACCTCGTCACTGCATATACCTACCTGTTGTGTTCAGTGCACCCACCTCATCACTGCATATACCCACCTGTTGTGTTCAGTGCACCCACCTCACCACTGCATATACCTACCTGTTGTGTTCAGTGCACCCACATACCTATGTGAGTGCACGCAGTGTGATATACCACTCAGTGCATACCTGTTAACTGCACCTGTGTGACTGCACATTGTATTAGTCAAGTCAGTGCATACCATACAATTTTTTTTTGAAAAATAGATGTAAGCTTTAACAATGGTAGAGGAAGAACCATTGAACATTGATAAAGCAGTCAGACATTACCTGACATCACTGAGTGAGGAAGAGCAATCACGCCATGGTGCGCACCAGTCCAGCACGGCCGTCACTATGCAGTGTTTGCGGTGCGTTACACAGTGAGTTTGGTGTGTCAGTGTGAAGCAGTACTCTAATTCCACTCCCTGATTGATGTAAACACATGCAAGATGTTATAAAGCACTTTAGGCCTGCAATTTAGCATTTAATGTGATTTCTGCATTCAATATCTTGAATCAGAAAATTTACAATCCCTATAGGCAGCTTTTTCGGGACCACAATAAAATTGGTAGGAGACCTGTAAGTTCATCAGCCAGCTTGGGGCCCTAGGACAATGGCAAATGTTGCCTCTATGGTAACGCTGGCTCTGCTTCAGAGTATTCCCTCACACCCTTGATATAGATGCCAGACATATCCATATCAGATTCTTGGTCAAGTAAAATGTGTTTGTCAGCTGCCTAAAGCCTAATAATCATTGCAGTCTGAGATCATACTTCATGTTGCTCTGAGGGAAGTGGTATAGGGTTCACCATTGCAGCTTCCATTGTGCCCATAGCCAGGGGGTCCCAGTGAGCTAAAGTAGAGTGCTGGAGAGATATTACATATCTCTTTGGGCTCTAACAATGATGTGCTTTCCCTCAAGCATCCTTGCATCTATGAGAACAGTGTCCTCTCTCATCATATGGGTTACATGACAGACGGCACTGTGATAATAGAAGGCAGAGGTGATAGATAAGGTAGATTGTCAATGGAGACTGGAGAGGTATTTCACTCCCCTCCAGTGCTCTACACACTACTCTGCATGGGGGAGTTGGAGTAAAATGGATGCCTATGCAGTGCTGTGGGGCCCAGGCTACCTTACTGTGTGAATAATATGGCTACCTATACTGGGGCTTAATCTGGCTACCTATACTGGACACTATTCTTGCTCCCTATACCGTGTGGCTACTTATACATAGAGATGGCCCGAACGGTTCACCGGCGAACGGGAACCGGCGAACTTCTGGGGTTGGCGATCGCGGAGAACCGCAAACTTTACCGGAAGTTCGATTCGCCCCCATAGTGCATCATGATGGTCAACTTTGACACTCTACATCACAGTCAGCAGGCAAATTGTAGACAATCAGGCTACACTCCCTCCTGGAGCCCCACCCCCCCTTATAAAAGGCAGGCAGCATCAGGCTTTTCACTCACTCGTGTGCCTGTAGTAATTAGAGAAGGGAGAGCTGCTGGGCAGAGACCTATAGGGAAAGCTTAGTTAGGCTCTTGTAGGCTTGTTAGCTTGCTCCTTGCTGATTCTTATTGCTAAAAAAAGCACCCCTCAAAAGCTCTTTTGAGAGCTAATCTTGTTCTTGTGATCTATTTTTTTTTTGTGTGTGGCCCACTTGCATTATATACAGCCCTGTCAGTCAGTCGCAGCTGGCCTTTGGCCCCTTGGTGGTAACTACTACTCTGTCAGGTGCAGATTTGTAATACCCATCACTGCATATAACTAACTGTTGTTCACAGTGCACCCACCTACCTACGTGAGTGCACGCAGTGTCACTGTGCCTAGGCGGTACCTGTCTGTGTGTGACAGGTGCACATTATAATACCTACCACTGCATATACCTACCTGTTGTTCACAGTGCACACGCCTACCTATGTGAGCGTACGCAGTGTCACTGTGCCTGTCCGGTACCTGTCTGTGTGTGACAGGTGCACATTATAATACCCACCACTGCATATACCTACCTGTTGTTCACAGTGCACACACCTAACTATTTGAGCACACGCAGTGTCACTGTGCCTGTCTGGTACCTGTATGTGTATGACAGGTGCACATTGTAATACCCATCACTGCATATACCTACCTGTTGTTCCCTTCAGTGCACCCACCTATCTACATGAGCGCACGCAGTGCCACTGTACCTGTCCGGTACTTCTCTGTGTGTGACAGGTGCACATTATAATACCCATCACTGCATATATCTACCTGTTGTTCACAATGCACCCACCTACCTATGTGAGCGCACGCAGTGTCACTGTGCCTGTCCGGTACCTGTCTGTGTGTGACAGGTGCACATTGTAATACCTATCACTGCATATATCTACCTGTTGTTCACAGTGAACCCACCTACCTACGTAAGCTCATGCAGTGTCACTGCGCCTGTCCAGTACCTGTCTGTGTGTGACAGGTGCACATTGTATTACCCAGTACTGCATATACCTACCTACCTGTTGTTCAGTGCACCCACCTACCTACGTGAGCGCACTCAGTGTCACTGTGCCTGTCCAGTACCTGTGTGTGTGTGACAGGTGCACATTTGTAATACCAATCATTGCATAATTGTTCACAGTACCTTTGTGACCGCACGCTGTGTAATATACCACTCCGAGCATACCTGTTAACTGCACCTGTGTGAGGGGTGCACATTGTAATGTAATACCAGTCACTGCATACCTTTCACTGCACCTGTGTGACTGCACATTGTATTAGTTAAGTCAGTGCATACCTTTCACTTCATCCCCCCCGATATGGACAAAACAGGTAGAGGAAGAGGCAGGGGCAGATCCGGACGCAGGCCACCCGGCAGGTCTGTTCGAGGTTGGGCTGATGTGAATTTGTGCGGCCCTGGCCCAAAGTACAGTGCTCAGAAGAAGGCATGTCCCATCAACTCCCAAGATTGTCAGGACGTGGTTGACTATTTAACACAGAACACCTCATCTTCCGCAGCTGCCAATGCTACTACTATACATCCGCTGCATTTGACACTTTGCGGGAGTTATTTGGTGGGGAAATCACTGATGCACAGCCATTCTTGTTACAACAAGATGAAGGCGCTAAGCAAGTTACATCATCTTATATGTCTGAGTTAGGCGACACTATGGACGTAACGTGTGAGGAGGAGGATGATGAAGTGCCTGCTGTTGGTGCAGTTTATCAGGTGTCTGAGGCAAGCAAAGCTGGGGAGGATGATTATGATGATACGGATGCCACATGAGTTCCCAATAGAGGAGATGAACAGGGGGACAGTTCTGAGGGGGAGTCAGAGAGGAGTAGAAAGAGACGAGTTCCTGAAAGAAGCAGGGGGAACTCATCATCAGAAACAGCGGGTGGCAGTGTCCGGCGCCATGTATCGCCACCTATGTACAGCCAGCCAACATGCCCTTTAACGTCAGCTGCTGATGCCACCATAGTGCCATCGTCCCAGTGGGGATCAGCGGTTTGGAAATTTTTTTAGTGTGTCTGCCTCAGATCGGAGCAATGCCATCTGTTCTCTCTGCCACCAAAAATTGAGCCGTGGAAAAGCCAACACCCACGTAGGGAAAAGTGCCTTACGAAGGCACATGAAGAGAAAGGCACAAACTGCAATGGGAAGACCACCTGAGGAAAAGCAAAAAAAAGCCACCCTCCTTCTCCTCTTCCTTCCTACAGGTGCAGCATCTTCAGCCGCTTTCTCCCTTGCACCTTCACAGCCACCCTCCTCCACTCCACCTCTGCCCTTGAACGGTTCCTGCTCCTCTGCCCACAGCAGGTGTCCATGAGGGAAATCTTTGAGTGGAAGAACCCAATGTCTGCCAATAACCCCCTTACCCGGCATTTGACAGCTGGCTTGGCCGAACTGTTAGCTCACCAGCTGTTACCATACCAGCTGGTGGACTATGAGGCCTTCCAAAAAATTGTGGCCATTGGGACACCGCAGTGGAAGATACCAGGCCGCAATTATTTCTCAAAAAAGGCGATACCCAAACTGTACCATGACGTTGAGAGGCAAGTGGTGTCATCTCTGGCAAACAGCGTTGGGTCAAGGGTCCACCTGACCATGCATGCCTGGTCTGCCAAGCACGGTCAGGGCCGCTACATTACTTACACAGCCCATTGGGTCAACCTGGTGACCGATGTCAAGCATGGAGTACGTGGCTATGCAACAGACCAACTTGTGAAACCTCCACAGCTTGCAGGCAGGCCTCCTGCCACCTCCTCTCCTCCTGCTACATCCTATTTGCTGTTGTCATCCTCCTCCTCCTTGGCTTGGTGGCAGTTCAACTCTACTGGTGCTGCGATCTCCTCTCCAGCTACACAGCCCCAGCTGATTATGGCCTATGCTGCATGCCAGGTATGACGGTGTCACGCCATATTAGACATGTCTTGCCTCAAAGCGGAGAGTCACACTGGAGCAGCTCTCCTGGCTGCTCTTAAAAAACAGGTGGATCAGTGGCTAACACATGTTCCCTGCTTGGCACATGTGCTGAATCTCATCATTCAGAGATTTGTGTCTAAGTACCCAGGCATACAGGAAGTCCTGAAGCAGGCCAGGAAGTTGTGTAGGCATTTCAGGCGGTCTTACATGGCCATGGCATGCTTTGCGGACATTCAGCGGAGAAACAAATTGCCGGTGAGAGGCTTGATTTGTGATAGCCCGACTTGCTGGAATTCAACCCTGGTCATGTTTGACCGCCTGCTACAACAGGAGAAAGCTGTCACCCAGTATCTCTACAACTACAGTAGAAGGACACAGTCTGGGGAGATAGGGATGTTCTGGCCCAAGAACTGGACACTCATGCAAAATGCCTGCAGGCTCCTGTGGCCGTTTAAGGAGGTGACAAACATGGTGAGTCTTAGTGAAGCCGCCATCAGTGACTTGGTCCCCTATGCTTTTTTCCTGGAGCGTGCCGTGCGTAGAGTGGTGGATCAAGCTGTGGAGGAGCGTGAAGAGGAACAGGAACAGGAAGAAGAGTTGTGGGATCAATTCTCATCAGAACCAGGTGTTTCCTCAACACCTGCGGCAGCACGGGGAGGGGGGGGGGGGGGAGGAAGAGTCGTGTGGGCAAGAGGAGTCAGACTCAGATGATGAGGAAGGTGTTGTTTTGGAGGAGGAGGCGGCAGAAGAACAACCGCAGCAGGCATCACAGGGGGCTTTTGCTGCTCAAGGTTCCCTTGGTATTGTCCGTGGCTGGGGGGAGGAGGCAAACTTAATTGATGTCACTGAGGAAGAGCAAGAGGAGATGGATAGTATGTCTGGATCCAAATTTGTGCAGATGGTATCTTTCATGCTGTCCAGCCTGTTGAGGGACCCCCGTATAAAAAAACTCAAGGGGAATGAGCTGTACTGGGTGGCCACGGTACTAGACCCACGGCATAGGCACAAAGTGGCGAAGATGTTACCAACTCACCTGAAGGTAGAAAGGATGCAGCACATGCAGAACAAGCTGGCAACTATGCTTTTCAGTGCATTTAAGGGTGATGTCACAGCACAATGGAATAAAGGTTCCACTGCCAGTAATCCTCCTCCCATGTCCACGCAGGCAAGGACAGGATGCTCCAGAGATCTCATGGTGATGTCGGACATGCAGACATTCTTTAGTCCAAAGCCTCGCCTTAGCCCTTCCTGATCCACCCTCCACCAACACCTGGACCGGCAGGTAGCTGACTACCTGGCCTTAAGTGTGGACGTAGACACTGTGAGCAGCGATGAACCCTTGGACTATTGGGTGCGCAGGCTTGACCTGTGGCAAGAGCTGTCCCAATTTGCTATCCAACTTCTGTCTTGCCCTGCCTCAAGCGTCCTGTCAGAAAGGACCTTCA
This sequence comes from Hyperolius riggenbachi, assembly GCF_040937935.1. Classification (NCBI taxonomy): domain Eukaryota; kingdom Metazoa; phylum Chordata; class Amphibia; order Anura; family Hyperoliidae; genus Hyperolius; species Hyperolius riggenbachi. The sequence continues at coordinate 174,898,955 of NC_090647.1, read as the reverse complement.
GCACAGCTGGAGGCATTGTCACCGAGAAGAGAAGTCGCCTAAGTCACAAAAGTGTTCAGTACCTCACCTTTATCAAAATGAATGAGGCATGGATCCTGGAGGGCTACTGCTCGCCTGAAGACCAAGTCATTCCCCACACACAGCATCTCTGCCTGCACGCTGTGTGACTGCCTGCCCCAAGATTAAGTCGCTCCCCACACAGCATCTCTGCCTGCAGGCCGCTTGACTGCCTTCTCCGCCACCACCAACAGGGTCCAGGACACCAGGTGGATTCCTGAATTTTTAAGGCCACTGCTAGCAGCAGCCGCTTTAATAATTTTTCTGGTGCGTGTACATGCCTGCCTAATTTTTCTGGCTGCACTGCAGCCGCAACAACAACACAAAAGGCATGTACATGTGTCAATTACCCTTCATGATCATTACCTTGACGCGGTGAAGGGGCTTGCATATCACAATGAAGCAATGACCGCCGGCTATATGAGTGTCTCGGGGGGTGGCACATTAAAGATAATAAGGTCATTGCTTCCTTGACCAAATTCAATCAGCTGGACACTCGGTCACTGTTGTTCTGTCATTCAGCTACTTCAGCCTGACCATATGGGCTTGAAAACCGCTATCACCTGCACTCTCGCCATGATTCGCACTCTGGCCATGATTCGCACCAGTCCATCACGGTCGTCACAACACAAGCAGCTGTTTGTGGTGTGTTACACTGTGAGTTTGGTCTGTCAGTGTGAAGCAGTACTCTAATTACACTCCCTGATTGGTGTATACACATGCAAGATGTTTTAAAGCACTTTAGGCCTCCAATTTAGCAATAAAATGTGATTTCTGCCCTTAAAATGCTGCTGTGCATCAAATCCTGATTTTTCCCGGAGAGTTTTGGCATGTATCCCACTCCGCCATGCCCCCCTCAAGGTGTTAGACCCCTTGAAACATCTTTTCCATCACTTTTGTTGCCAGCATAAATGTTTCTAATTTTTTAAAGTTCGCCTCCCCATTGAAGTTTATTGCGGTTCGCGAAAGTTCGCGCAAACTGTTAGCATGCCAATGTGGGGTTTGAAAGAATTAAGTTATTCCAAGCAATGGAAAAAGCAAAGTGATGCTAAAAGTGTGTGTGCATATATATATATATACAACAAAATGCAGTAGAATCCTAATTTAAGTGACATTATTTGACAGTAAAAATTGGCCTGGTTATTAAACTACACAAAAGATTATGGAAGGTGATAATGGATTGTGAGACACCTAATTATTTTGCAATTTAAAAAGGTCAGATAATTGAAATTAAACACACATGATATAGGAAAGCACAGGAAGGCAAACACGAGATAATAAAAATCAATGTGTCACTGAGTTGATTTTATTGAAATTAATCAGTAGAAGTATCCCACTGAAATGTGCCTATGTGTGCTTTTCCTAATGAGTAGGATAGAACCAATCATGTATAACCAAGGATACTTAACGATAATTTTTCTTACCTTAATTTATGAACACAATGACAACTGAAAAGTCAAACAGTTAAGATGAAATCCAAATGGCTTTTTAGTGAGAAGAAAACCCGTATGAAATAAATATGCAAATTCTCAAGAAGTGCCAGACTTAAAATACGCTTACTTGTTTTATTTATGTCCATCATTTCCTCAAGAAATATAGCAGAATCTACTTCAGCTTTCCTTGTTTTGGCGACACTGACGTTTCTGTGTGCCAATAATTCATTAGGAAATGCTGAGTGAGGTCTGCACTAAATGGAATTTCAAGTTGATGTTGACTTTATTTTAAATGATGACTATGAAACTATAATAATTAAACCTGAAATTTACACTTTTTTCAGATGTTCATTCATTACTTTTTTTTTTGATTCAAGAAAAATAGCGGATAGACTTTTACTTATGCTAGATTTAGCCATTTCACAGTTAGGCACCAAATATATTTAAAGGACAACTGTAACAAGAGGGATATGGAGGCTGCCATACTTATTTCCTTTTAAGCAACACCAGTTACCTGGCAGTGCTGCTGATCCTCTGCCTCTAATACGTTTAGCCCTGGACACTGAACAAGCATGCAGCAGATCAGGTGTTTCTGTCATTATTATCAGAACTTCACAAGATTAGCTGCATGCTTGTTTCTGGTGTGATGCAGACACTGCTGCGGCAAATAGACCAGCAGAACTGCCAGGAAAGTGGTATTTCTTAAAAGGAAATAAAAATGGCAGCCTTCCTATTCCTCCCACTACAGTTGTCCTTTAAGAGTGGCATATATAGCAAAAATACAATAAACACCTTGTGTTTTCTGAATTGAAAAGCACTGAAATGTATACATGAATGTAAGAATACTTTGCTTGGTGTTCAATGCTTTGGGATTGATTTCCTGCTAATTAAAAGAAAATATAGAAATGAAACACTATGACAGATCAGTGTCTCCAGAGAGGACAGAAAAGAATGAACTTTCGAAAACTTAAAGCTAACAATGCACAGCTGGCAGACTGCAAATTCCTACTAAGGGATAATGCTATCAACATACACAGACATGCTATAGTTTTATTAATAGATGTGTGAACAAGGGGTATAAAAACATGGGTGAGCTAAGAAAGCACTGTACAGAATAATTTTGCTAAGGCTCTCCCATACCACCAAGCATTAAAGAGCAGGAGAGATCCTGCAAGACTAGTCTGCATTTATTACAAGTATAACATTTGTCTTGTGCAGGACATGTGTGGTGCCCTTCAGGGGGATAATTGGGGTGCATGAGGTCCTCTGTGAAAATGTACTCCCCCTCCCCCACCCTAAATGTAGTATTTTCTGCAACTTCTGGGCAGTGATGACAGAACACGTTTGCCGGCGAATGGTTCCTGGTTAATATGCACTACTTGCATGCTCGTGAGTAGCGGGAAGAATTCAGGGTGTTTGTGCCCACCCTACACTTTCCCATAGTGCAAGGTAAACTGGAGGAGTCAATCTTTCCAGGCCTACCTGGCCTGGTCCGCTGGTGCACCATCCTTCTGTAGGTCACCACTCCACAATAGGCAAGAGATGAAATAGAAATGAAGGAGGCACTCTAAAGGTGTTTTATAAACGTGCGTTTATCTAGATGGTTGCAAAACACCTGCTCTGCCACTGTCTAGATAAACGCAAGTTTATAAAACACCTTTAAAGTGCCTCCTTCATTTCAGATTTATCTTTCCCCTAGTGCCATTTATTCACCCTTCACCCCTGAATTTGGATGGGACAGGATCAGACATAATCACCCCTTGGGCCACTCTCCCATAAATGGCATGATCTCTCCCATTTTGATTCTGCATTAGTCAGTGTAGGTAGTGGTGCAGCTGCTGCAGATAGAGGGAGAGTGAGAACTAGGCTGTATTTTGATATTGTGCTGTTTAACTGCTTCCTATGTGCTCTGCTACTTGCTGTTCACAAGATAGGAACCCCGAAATAGTCCTTTTTAGGACTTTTCTGATCATAGTCCTTTTAAGTACTTACAGTAACATTGACCCTGCTGTTATTATTATTTGTTGTTGCTTTTGGACAGTTGTCCTCCAGTCTCTCTTCCAGCCTTCCTAATTCATGGTCACTGCCACAGAGTCAGTATTCTATCCCTCAGATGTTTTAAGGGAAAAAATTATGTCGCCAGGTAACCCCCTTGCCCAATGTCTAACAGCAGGCTTGTCAGAACTACTAGCCTGCGAGCTTTTACCAAACCAACTGGTTGAGGTCTTAAGAAATAAGATTTGTACTAATAGCCCTTGGCTGATAATTTCCTGCTGTGTGATCAGCGTGTAGTGTTATCCAGCTATTACAGGCTTTATGCCAGCTCTGGCCGCAGGCACAGCTGTCATGCACCACCAGCACGGCACCCAGTCTCTCATTTGGTCCTACTTCAAATGGCTGTACCCAAACCAAAATGTTAAATTATTACCCTGGTGCATTACACTAAATTCAGCACACACCCAATACACTACACTACACACACCCTGAGGAAGTGCGCATGTGCAAAACTAGTCAGTGGGGGGAGCTAGGAGACCCCCGACGTCACACACATGAGGCAGGGCTGGCGGATGGACTTCCAGGAGGCGCTTTGGCCTCCTGTGGCTCAGGCTGCCCGCTGTTAGCTATCAGTGCTGATATGCTTCATCTAAATCCTTTGATGTAACAGGTAAACAATAGATCTTAAGGACCTGTGCAACCATCACTCCATGGACACCGCTTAAAGCCGAAGTGATCAAAACTTTGACAAGGCAAGTAGCTGGCTTCAATTGCTTCACGTGCAGTGTGCTACTTTGCCTACTAACGTTATCCAACCTGATGATCCAGCATTGACATATGGAACTGTTTATCACTGCCATCACTTTACTTGGCTTTGCAGCATGTGCATCAACTTTGTTATATCTGTTTGAAGTCTACGAGTGGAACTCTATACTAACACTAATCCAATTGCCGCTTATGCCCTGCTTGGTGGTTCCTTTGCATAATCCTGTATTAGTCTTTGAGTCTGCAATTGAGATTTTGGCTGTACTACACTAATCTGCAGGGAATTCTATATGCCCTGGAGTATTATCTTGAATTGCATTGTGCCTTTTGCTATAGTTTATTGCACTGTTTGGAGCCTCATTGCATGTGTGTGACATAACATTATGGTTAGGTTGGGAGAGATCTCCTACTGTTTTTAATGTGTTATAAGAATGGGTGATTTTTTTTAATTCTCAGATGTTGATATAATTATTTGTTATTATTTTTGATACCAATAAAATGTAATCCTTTTTGTACCATAATACACTCTTCTGCTGAAATTTGTGGCCAGGATAGTATCCATTGATGCCTATTCCTTTTATTATTACTACACTTACTTCAGGCCTCATGTCAGCTATGGCCACAGGCATAGCTATCCTGCACCACCACCATCACGGCACATGTATGTAGTATGTCATTTGGTCCTAGTTCAGTTGGCTGCCTATACCCAAAAACAATTAATATAATTAGTGTCCCTAGCACATGCTAGATACTCCAGACCACTGTTTCATACAGAGGCTGAAATTCCAATATTTATTTGGCAAGTAATTGCCTAATTTTTCCTGTCCTCTGTCTCATTCAAAGGCCGCAATTCAAATATTTATTCCGCATTTGATTGCTCAATTTTTAAGGCCTTTATCTCACACAGACAGGGCCAGTTTAAGCAACAATGGGGCCCCAGGGCAAAATAAACCTGGGGGGCCCACCAACAGATACCCCAGAACAAAAATCGGCACTAAGGGACCTTTTTTGCAGCTGGTATGGTCAGGGTGTGAAGCCCCAATAGGTCGGAGCTCCACATTCTGGCTACCCCAGCCTGCATGGGGGACAAGGGGTTAAAAAGTTTCAGGAGGGGGGACCCCACATAATTTTTTTTTTAAATTCTCACACTCACACTCTAAAAAAATTGGGAAAATAGGAAAAAATGCCAGGGATCATCATGCAGCCATATTGCGGCTGTATAGCGATCCCTGGCCAAAGCGCTGCGGCTGCGTATGGACCCCCAGGAAACCCCATCAGGAAATTTATTGCTCTTTCTTTTGATGCATGTAAAATTACACTACCATTAGGTTTGCTACTAAAAGTGACATATACCGCATTTGAAAGTATAATTTTTTTCCTTTGAAACTTTAAAATCGATTTTCTCAAAAACTATAAGGTCTTTTTGAAAAGCTGTTTTTCCTCTTATTCCCAATGATCTCCTTAACATATCCTGCAAATTTAGGGTTTCTAGCATTTAAGGTGGATTTGCTATTAACCATTAAAGTCGGCAGGTTTTTAAATGTGTATTTTTTTTCCTTTGAAACTTTAAAATCGATTTTCTCAAAAACTATAAGGTTGATTTGAATTTTTTTCCCTCTTGTAGCCACTGGGGGCCCCTACAAGCTCTGGGGCCCTGGGGCAATTGCCCCCTTTGCCTCTATGGTAGCGCCGGCCCTGCACACTGAGGCTGAAAGTTAAAACAAAATTGGACAGATAATTGCTCAGTTTTTCAGGCCTCACCTAATGTGGCTGCTATTTCAAATCTTTAAGCAGGTAACTGCTCATTTTTTTAGGCAAGAAGTTTTGAATCAGGATAAGAATAAGAGTAAGCGAGCTTTGGGTATATAGCCTTTGTCAGTATTCAATCCTATTTGCTTACAAACTGATGGAACAAACAGACAGCTATATACATGCAACATCAAAAGGGGATACATAGATTTTTTTCAAGCATAAATACAAAGTCATTAAGATGCCTTAAGTAAAACAGAACATCTAAATGGGATGAGATAAGACTCTTTATTTACACAATACTCACAGAATTGGGAAACAGACTGTCACAGAGGCATTGTAAATTCCGAGTTCACAAGTTTAGCTATGTAGGCTGAGAAAGTGTTCTGGCATTAAATATCATCCGCCTCATACCAGTATGAAAAGTTTTTGTCCTTATTCAAGCCTTTGTTAAAGAGGCTCTGAAGCAATTTTTTTTGCTAGATTTACCTTTCAATTAGCTTCAGAAGCCTCATTAGCGGTAAACCGCCGCATCCCCACTGAAAAACGAGGGCTGCAGACCCCTCAAACCCCCGGGCAAACATCCACGACCAACTTGGTCATGGATTGTGCTGACCTGAGAGGCAGAGCTATGAGCTGTAGCTCTGCCTCTCTTGCCTTCAATCACCACACGGATCGCCGCCTCTCCCCGCCTCTCTATGTGAAGGAAGAGTGAGAAGGGCGGGGAGAGGCAGCGATCCACCGAGATTGACATCAGAAGAGGCAGAGCTACAGCAGAGAGCTCTGCCCCTTCCAGGAAGTGCCAGCCAGATCCCGACCCCCGGGATTGGGGGGGGGGGAGTCTGCAGCCCTTGCTTTTTTCGGGGGGAATGCGGCGGTTTACCGCTAATGAGAGTACTGAGGCTAATTAAAAGGTAAATATAGCAAAAAAAAATCACTTCAGACTCTCTTTAACTAATTTATAAATTTTCTTTTTGATACTAATCTTTCTTTTGATGATTTGAAGCCACTCTTCAGGGCAGTGACCTGAAGATCATTCATGCTGGGTCCGTTGGAACAAAAGTGTGTAGCAACTGGGAATACAGATTTGGTATCGTTAATAGTGTGCATGTGTCGGTTCATATGTTTGTGCAGAGATTGACTAGTTTCTCCCACATACATAACATTGGCACATTTAGCACACATGATCAGATATACCAGATTGGTGGCTTCACAGGAAAATGTGCCTTGTACTCTGTACTCCTGTTGTGAACCTGGTATTGTTAACCTGTCAGTGGAGTAAATGTCTGCATGTCCCACACCTTTTTTGTCGACAGGGTGATGTTCTATTTTGTTGTGGCCTATTCAAAGAACTCCTGACAATCATCTGTTTTAGATTAGGTGGTTGCCTCACCTAGAGGGGCTGCTATTTCTAATTATATTGTTCGACCTCTTGTCTCTGCAGCACAACAGCTTAAGCCGGGAATGCTAGTGCATGCTGATATTCTGTAGAATGGAAAGGAGGGAGCAGAGCCACAGTGAAATATGTATGTGCCCACTGTGCTGCTTTGCATAAAAGTGGGAGAGAGTGATGGGCCCTCTTAGCCTCGGGTCCCCTTGCGGTCATGGGGGGCCACGGGGGGGGGGGCTATAGTTGCTCACATGTTGCCCTTACTCGAGTCATATTGGATCATGGAAAGTGTTGCTTAATGAAAAGTTAGTGTTTTTGAAAATGTGTGGCCGTATCATTTTTGTAATAAATTCACGGTCTTATTGCCTATATGTTCATCTACGCTGCTTATTCACTATGTTTTCAGTAACCCTTATTAGAGTTCAGTGGGAGAAAGATATGTCTTGAAAAGTCTTGCCACCTAATAACAGAAATCCAGTCTGGGAGGTGATTTTTTTTAAGCCCTAAAAGGCCTTAGGCAACATTTAAATAGGCGGTCGTGGCCTTAAAGTACGTGAAGCTGTAAGTTAAGTAAATCCTTCACCCATGCTGTACTCACATAGTAGAGACACACACATACACATAGTATACACCCTAGAGAATCACACAACACTCTGTACATGCACAGTGGCTACACACACAACAGCTTCACATACAGTACATACATACAGCACATACATATTAAGTAAACAGACACAAAGCAGAATGTGTTGGTCGGTAGTTGGCTACAAAAGGGTGCTGGGTGAAGCCAATAGTAATATTACTGATATTCTACTATTGGGCACTGGTTAATACTGACAGTAGAACATCAGTACTTTTACCAACATTCTCACACTACCTCATCCACTACGTACACCACTACCTACACTAACCCAACCACTCCATCAGTGGTGTAGCTAAGAAGCTGTGGGCCCCATTGCAAGTTTTACGGTGGGGCCCCCAAAACACTCTATACATAACAATTGGATACAACGCACCAAAACCTTCCAAGGACAACCACAGTGTCAGAGCTGCAATAAGGGAATGGGGAGCAGTTTGTTAATGATTACCACTATTCAAAGTATCTATAGAAGTCATTATTATGAGTACAGGACCAATAGAGAGTTAATGCTGAAGTTGAGGGAGGGCCCTTTGGGGCCCTGATGTGGTCGCAACCTCTGCAACCCTTATTACTAAGCCCCTGCACCCCATCACCACCTCACTAATATATGCAATGCAATCTGTCCTTACACTGCTATTTTTTGCCAGGAAATATAATGGATCGTGCAAAACCAAAGTTTAGCACCATTTCCCAAATTATACACTGGATGCCGCTAAGGCTACATTTAACATCGTGGTCTGTGCGGCACCCGTTTTATATCTGCTTGGGGCATTTGCATTGGCATCTATGAGATGTCTGCTGCATCAAGTGCTCAAACAACCTGATTTGATTCCCTGTCTAGAAATGTTATGATGAATATTTTTATTTGCTTCTTTAGATTTTCTGTATGTGTACATATACAAAAATGCTAAATAAAAATATTTCAGGAAAAAACTGAATGGTGCTACCTTCAAATCTAGGAGATCTCCTGCCACATAAAAAAAAGGCTTTTAGGTAAGATGCTCCATTTAAAACATCAGTGCACTTGTGTAGCAAAAAATATACTTTTAACAACAGAGGCCCTTCCACTTCCCATCTCCGCACTGCATACTTTCCCAGGCCCTTCACAAATGCCCGCAGAACTCCATTTTTGAAATGTACTTTGTTAAAGTAAATGCAAGTATTTATTCTGCTCTTGAACTGGATGAACTAAAGTCAATTTTGACGCAGGACTAGCCATTACTCTCTAAGGCTTCTGTCTACTCCCATATCTACCTAAGGGATGAATAATGCATATAGGGAATGTACTGACAGGGAATACACACACACACACACACACACACACACATATATATATATATATATATATATATATATATATATATATATATATATATATATATATATATATATATATATAAATATATATATATATATATATATATATATATATATATATATATATATATATATATATACATATATATATATGTGTGTGTATATATATAAATATATATATATATATATATATATATATATATATATATATCCTATATACATATATATATATATATATATCCTATATAATAGAGTGAACGTGCAAACGTGTGCAGCGGGTGGGTGCGCGCTATGGCGGCGGTGACAGACCTAGAGTACATTTTTAAATGGCTTAGGTCACTAGTATATATACATATATATACAGTATATATATATATATATATATATATATATATATATATATATATACTGTATATATCTCCTATATAATAATCCATAACTGTCCCTGCCAGGCCCGGATTTACATCACAGGAGCCTATGGGCACAGATGTCCTGGCTTAGTCTTCACCCTCCATGAACCTGCAAGCCCCCAACACATTGCACCGTAAGTGTGCTGGCTGCCCTAGCTGTCACTTCTCCTTTATTTCCCTTCCTTGTCATAGGTAGCTACAGGCGCCACTTAGTTTTAGACAGCCAGAAGTACCCTCAACATTAAGTAGCTAGAGGTGCCCCCAAGTATTGGATAGCTAGAGGAACCTCAGTATTAAGTAGCTAGAGGTGCCCATGACTGAAGGGCGATCTCAGTGGTGGAAAGAGCAGGGTCAGTAACCTCTCATTTCAACTCTCAGCAGGACTCTGCATAGGTAAGGAGAGAGGGAGACGCTCAGGGAGGAGAGTGAGCCACCTTTCCACCATCAGGCGCTTGTAGGCACATGCCTACAGTGCCTTATGGTAAATCCGGCCCTGGTCCCTGTGTCATCATTTGTCCCTGTGTCCGTGTGAAAATTGAACTGCGCATGGGAGCGCAGTTCAGCCGGCTCACTCTGCGCAGTCCCTTTGGTTGCTAGGGCAACAGGGATGCACAGCACAGAGCTGGGAGGATGATGCAGGGAAGGAGAAGGAGGACGATGGGGCCAGGGGGGTGGACGTGTACACGTGGCGGGAGAATGGATGTGCAAACTCGTGCAGCAGGTGGGTGTGCACTGTGGCAACAGTGACAGACTTAGAGTCTATTTTTAAACGGGCTTAGATCACTAATATATATAGATATGTATACATATATATATATATATATATATATATATATATACATATTTTTTTTACTTTTTTGTTCTTTTCTCTATGTATTAATATAATTAAGGTTCAATGCACAGGGCGTCGTAGCGGATAGTACCTCACCTTGCAGTGCTGTGTCCTCAATTGGAATCCCAGCCAAGGCACTATCTACACAGAGTTTTTATGTTCTCCTCATGTCTGTGTGAGTTTCCACCGGGCACTCTGGTTTTCTCCCGCATCCCAAAAACATATAGATAAGTTAATTAACTTACCCCTGACTCTAGACTATGATTGACACATGACTATGGTAAGGCTTAAGTAACAAGACTCTGTACGGCACTGCAGAAGTTGTTGTCACTAAATAAATAAATACATTATTATTATTATTATTAATAATAATAATAATAATAATAATAATAATAATAATAATAATAATAATAATAATAATAATAATAATAATAATAATTATTATTATTATTATTATTATTATTATTATTATTATTATTATTATTATTATTATTATTATTATTATTATTATTATAATAATTATATAGTAATAATGTGTTTAGCAGTGGTATGCATCAAGATTGACCATAATCTATGGTTTGTAATGGGCAGCTTGTGAAGCTCGTCCCAGTTCTTAAACATTTTACAGAGATTCAGCTATCCACAATGATTTTCTTAATTTAAAAAAAAAACACTTTCAAAAAAAAAGAAAAAAAAATCACTTTCTCAAGTAAAGATGAACAGTATTTTTCCCTTTAGTACCCATATATTTCCATTGTCTCCATAGGTGACAATATGACATACAAGAAGCAAATAGAACATGTCTGCAGAATATTTTGCTCTTGACTAAAATGAATCTCAAACATAGGCAGCTACTAGGAATAGCTCACCTAACAGCCAGTGTGTATGTTCTTTCTAGTGTTGTAACAGAGCACAAATGCTCTTTACCACGACAGGCATGGAAATGAATTTGCTACCCATACTCATTAAAGTCCCTCTTTGGATCATAAGGGAGAAAGGTGCACTTAAAGTTTTCCATCATAATGACACGTGAACAGACAATGCCAATGTTCTATTGCTGTTTTCATTAAATTAGCTTGCTCACGTTGCCCTTCCTCCATTTTACTGTGTTCTTCAAAGAAATAGGGTATTGTGAATGCATAGAGTGGCAAAACAAAACAAAAAAATTACATGGATTTTCCTGATCTGCCACTTAAAATAAATTTGTTGTGCTTTAAAATAACATATATTTCAGCAGGAACAACAGATCAAAGGATAAAGTACTTCTCATTTTCAATCTTGGTTCTTTGAAAAGTAAGTGTTGTGACAGTTTATTCCCAAATACAGTGGTAGATATGTCAGCAGGTTTCTCAACAATTTACATTGTTAGTTTAAGCAGAGTGTGATAGCGACAGAAAGGTGTGTAAAACATCTGATGGTTCCTGTTGTTCTACAAATTGTTAGAATATTTTGGATAGAGCAGTAATGAGCAGAAGCTTTCAAGCTGAACCTCCAAATAGAAATGAGTGATATTTCATATGAAACGCTCCTGCATGGTATCTATAAATACGGAAAATCAGAATGGCTATTGCAACAAAACTACACATTAGAGGACTACTGTAGGGAGGTAGGGGGAAAAAAGAGTTGAACTTACCCGAGGCTCCTAGTGGTCCTCTGCAGACATCCTGTGCCTGCGCAGCCACTCACCAATGCTCCGGTACCCCTCCTCTGGTTCTGGAATTTTTTACTTTAAAGTTGGAAAATCACTGCGCCTGCGTGGCCGTTTCCTCACTCCTGCTGACATCACCAAGAGTATACTGTGCAGGCGCAGACTGTAGTGGTCCTGCGCAATATACTTCTGGTGACATCAGCGGGAGCAAGGTTGCAGCTGCACAGACACAGTAGTTTCCCAATTTTAAAGTTGGAAATTCCAGAAGTGAACTAGAGGTGGGGGCTGGAGCATCAGTGTGTAGCTGCGCAAGCACAGGAAATCTGTGCAGGACCATTAGAAGCCCCGGGTAATTTCAACTTTTTTTACCCCTACCCCCCTACAGTAGTCCTTTAAGGGGCCATTCACACTGGGATGTTGTGTTGTTTATTTTTAACGCAGTTTAATGAAAGTGAATGGGTTCATTCATATTACCCGTGGTGCGGTACGCCGGAAGTGCCCTATCTAAGTGCATACCTACCTACCCACCTAAGTTATCTGAGTTGCACATAAGCAGAAGAGTATTTTTGAAATACATTTCTATGCACGTCATCGCTTGGCCGGCAGGAAGTGAGCAGTAACCTATCAGGAAGTAACGTGTTATTCCTTGCTGAAGGCCTATTTTTGGCTATGCAGTGCGGCGGTTACACTGTAGAATCAGTAATTTGCAGTAGGATGAAGTATTATATTCCTGCAAATGCCAAACTGAACAGGTAGGTTTTCAGCCTGGATTTAAACACATCCAGAAATGGAGCTGTCCTGATGGTAAGGAGTTCCATAATATAGGAGCGGCATGACGGAAAGCTCTGTGACCAAAGGTTTTCAGTTGGACTGCAAATGCAGAGAAAGACAGTAGGGATTAGCACTCCAAGGGTTTGATTCACAAAGCCATGATTACTCTTATCACAGTCGCACTAGCGTTTTGCGTGTAACTTTTTTCACGCACAAACGTGAATTTTCACGCGAAAACTGGTGGAAAAAAATTGTGAAACCGTTACTCGCATTATAGCGCGCACACAATGCTAGTGCAACCATGATAAGAGTTATCTTGGCTTTGTGAATCGAGCCACAAATCTAGCCCCAAAAGTATACAATAGCAGCTGAATGTGCACACCTATTGAGTCTCCTGATACACATACTTCTACATTGTTTGCTTTGAAAAAGAAGTACTGTGTTGCCTTAAAATATTGGCTTGATTATCAGCAGATAACGTTTTGTATACTAATTTGGTGTGCTGATCCCTACTTCCTTTCATGTATTGTGGTTTGTCAAGTAAGCAAAATCTGAATGTATCCAAACATTACCCAGGGCATTGCCATATGGTGTGTGTCGTGTCTATTCCATTACCACAAATACAAAGTGTCACACAGTGCATTTGTAGATTAATTATGTTTATATTGTCCAGCAAATGCGTAATAATTACATTTGAGAGCGGAATCCTTCTATAAGAACTATACTAACACATTTGAAAATGTGTGCCGATAGAACTCTATTAAAAATACACTTAAAAAATACACTTGGCATTTATTTTAGTTACATGTTTTATAGCAGTATTTGGGCACCATTTGGTACCTGAATCTGATATTTTTATTTTGCAACCAGGCTACATATTTTACTGTGCCATTAACCTTAGGCAGTGTTAGGATTCCTCCCATGGCGTGTTCTGTCCATTGCAGGTGGAGCCGCAAGTGGACAGTTCTGGTTTGTCAGTCTGCATTCGGTTGTGCATTTGCATTGAGTCACATTGTCATTTGCAATTGCTCTGCAGTTTTGGGCAGCTCAGGATGCTGTCATCATTCCACCAATGGTTTACTACAGCTGAACTGCAGCCAGATAACCCTGGATTTCCTGCATGCATGTTCTTGCATAGTACTGCATGCATTTGTTATGATATGCTTTCAGCTAGCAAATGGTATTCAGGTCAGCTCAGGATTGAGTGATTACCATTCAGCTGTGTGGAGATTTGCATGCTTGCATCCATTGGCTGATGCCAGCATAAAAGTCTGCCTCCCCTGTTAGACCCCGGCCTGTCATAGTTTCAGCTCTGTCTAAGCTTTTACTGGGTCCTTTGATATTGTAAAATATATTCCTAGTCTTGCTACTTTCTGGTTCAATTATCTTGTGGAGCTACAATTATATATTTCCCATGGGGACATATATACGTACTCCTTCTAGTACAGAGATTTTGTATTGCCTAGCCGTGTTCACTGTATTGCTTCAGATCCTAGCCAGTCTTCCTTGCTTATGTTATATATTGGTTCATTGCCAATATATACTGTACATATTCTAGTCAGCGTTTGTTATTTTCCTTGTATTCATGCTACAGTGATATATCAGTGCCGCTGATATACACGTACTCAAACTGTTAATATCCTGTGTTTAGCTAGTCAGGTTTAGCACGTTTTGGTAGGTTGCGCTTACCCATGCTTAGCTAGCATAGTCCTGTCTTTTCGAGGTAGCTATTGCTGCAATTGCTATTGGCTACCTCACTCCACTGTCTAGTATCTGTCTGAATGTTTGCTATCGCAAGAGCAGCGCACCATCGCACTGCGCTGTCATTGCGTCTTATCAGAAGCCCAGAGCTGCAGTTGCTCTGGGCAGCCTGTGTAGCCTCTTCCATTAGCCAGCTCTTAGCCTTGTTGTGCTGGGTAGTCAGAAAATATGACCCCCCAGCATTACAGGCAGCCTGCCTCATCACCTGCATGTATCCCTTGCAGTCTTTTTCCATGATTCATGACCTTGTTTCTTTTCCCTCTCCTGCCAGCCTTCCTTTGCTTTGCCCTTCCAAACAAACCTACCTTTGCTTTCATCCATTTTCAGTTAGACCTCTCTTCCTCTACTTTCATCCCTCCAATCAGAGCTTCACTGCTGATTGGAGGGGTGAGACCATTGCTGACTTCTTTTTGCTTTTGTATTGTGGTCTACATATGAGTTTATTACATTTTGCCTCACTTAACTGGGGAGTCTAATAGCCAAGAGGTATTCCTCAAATTAACCGAGCATGTTAGAATTACAGTATCAATTGGCTCCCATACAGGCTGTGGGCGTACAGCTCAGCATAAAGAGAGGGAGAAAGGCCTTTGAGCACTTCTTCTAGTTTATGTGATAGTGCCACACATTTTATTATTTTGCATTAACCTACTCACCATGCTGGCACAATGAGACCACTACTACCTCAGTTAGACTGAACTTGGATATCTGTATCCATCCTAGTCTTCCCCTCAGCCCACTCCCACTGCTAAGGTAAACTTGGTTGCTCACCAATGGCTCTTTAGTAGGCAGAGGAATATAGAACTGAACTGTTATTGATTTTATACTATTGTTTCTCTTTGTTTGCTAGTATTTTTAAATGTAGTCGTCTGGAACTGAGGTTAGAAACACACTAGGAAAAATTGCATATGCGTTTTCCATAGCACATAGTGGAAAACGCGATGATTATGTGATTCTGCCTAGTGTGTTGCTACCCTGAAAGTTCATTGCGTATAAATAGATGATTGCTTCAGTTTGCTGTCTTTGTTTTCTCTTATTCAAGATGTGACTCTGCTTACCATTTCCCAATGGTCTCAGCAACAAAGTATGTTATCCTGATACATATTTATTTTATGTATAATTTAAAACTCAATAAAAATGTAATGGAGGATTAAAATCCACTCACTTTCTGTCCAATGCCAAGTGCCACCAGAACATAAAAAAAAAAATGTTTCCAGATGTAACAGACATAGATTTAACCACTTGAGGACCGCAACCCCCCCCCCCATGTTGGTGGGCTCTGATCGCTGCTGCAGGCAGTGGTTTTTTTATTTATTAATTAATTTATTTATTTATAAAAAGTGCTACTTTTTTTCCCCTATCCCTCCCTCCCC
The DNA here is from genome assembly GCF_040937935.1 of Hyperolius riggenbachi. Classification (NCBI taxonomy): domain Eukaryota; kingdom Metazoa; phylum Chordata; class Amphibia; order Anura; family Hyperoliidae; genus Hyperolius; species Hyperolius riggenbachi. Next base: position 174,882,817 of record NC_090647.1, on the reverse strand, counting down.
TGCCAGGCAATGACAGTGATTGGCTGTCATTAGCCTATGAAAACGTATCACTCTTAAACCTCCCTAGGGGACAGCAAAGTGGCACAGCTGTCCCCAGTACAGCTCTGCTGTAGATTGCAGCACTGTACAATGTAAATAGACGTCGGTTTTGCCATCTAACAGTCTCCTAGCAGTGATCACCACTGGGAGACTGATGACGGAGCAGAGCATCGATGCACACAATCTCCTGCAAAACCTTGCCCCAGGACTTGACCCCTTTCGGCATTACACGGTCCTGGGGCTGCCAGCAGTTAGGTGGTAAGGAAGCATTTAAATAAATAGTTAAAACGTTTCTTTGATTTTTATTGTGGTATAGCAAGGAGGGCATGATCTGGTGTCCCTTGTTATGATGTATGCAGTGGCAAAGCTAAGGCACTATAGGCCCCAGTGCAAGTTTTATATTGGGCCCCCCTAATCTCTCTATACATAACATTTGATATGGCGCACCAAAACCTGACAAGGAAAACCACAGTGTTAGAGGTGCAAGAAGGGGATGGGGAACAGTTTGTTAATGGTTACTTCTGTTCAAAGCATCTATAGAAGTGATAATTACAAGCACAGGACCAATAAAGAGCTTTTAATGCAGTTGAGGAGGGGGGGGGGGCTGGCCCAAGGGCCCCCGATGTGGTCGCAACCTCTGCACCCCCTGTTGCTATGCCACTGGATGTATGTGTCCTCATATTATGCTCTGAGGCCATTTGGGATCCCCCAAAATGATAATGTCTGCCAAAATTTATCTGACCTGTTTAAGGATTAAAAAGGGTTATCACTGTTTTATTATGGCGAACCTTGTTCAAGTTATATTCTCATTTATTATTCTATTTACTTAAAAAGGTCATACGGTAAAACAGTAAAAGTAAATGTACAATGTCTTTGCCCCATAATAATCATATCAAACAACATATTGTTTATGATGTATAATTGTTTTCACTCAAAAATAACATGATTTTTACTTCTTCATTCATTGCTAAGTATTTTGTCTAATCAAATTATTGATTTATTAGATAAAATTGTCTTAAATAGAATTATTTTGAACGTTTACCATTTCAAAGTTTCACACACAGCTGATATGTTTTCCCCTTGATTTGTGAAATGCAGCACTTAATACTGTATTAGATTTATGACACCCGATATAATTGTAAGGGATCATATTGTCACTTGTCAGGTGTTAAAAACTCTGCAAATGTAATTTACCATGAAAGCTATGTTGTACAAACATAACAATATTAGATTGCATTTCTCAATTATTTATCGGATGTTTGAATTTAAATACAGTTCTCATTATGTGTGAGCAGCTACATGGCTTCAAAGCTTGTTATTCTTAATGGCTTTACAACCAAAAACTTAGATACTGCATAACATTTTGTGAACTGGATTTTGCTTTAAAATACTGGCATGAAGTAAAAAATCTGTAAAATACTGGGATAAATATAAATACAGCTGGCTCACATTATGCAGTTGAAATACTGGCCCACAACACTAAACCTTAACTATGGCAGACTTGTAGACCATCCTTTTCCAAAATGATCCCTGTTTAAATGCAAGAGACTCCAGTTACAGCCAGCCAGCCACTGTTTACATGAAGAGATTAACCAGGGAAGCCCCACATCTGTTGGCCAGTAGCCCCTTTCTGTTTAGAGTTAACAATTCCCTATGTAAGTACCAAAGTAAACTTGAGTCTTGCAGGATTGCTTGTGATGCTACTTTTAGTGCTGTGCATACTTGTTTCAGCTTGGAGCAACAATAGGCCTTGGTAGGAGGTGTATCTAGACTAGGGATGGTCGGAATGACAATTTCCGATTCTGCGGTAAATCCGCATTCCGTCATGTACCAATTACCGATTCCGCTTTCCGCTACCAATTTCCGCATTCCAATGCGGAATTTCCGCCGGAAATCGCGGAAATTCCGCCCGACTTTAACATTGATTTTCTCAAAAACTATAAGGTCTTTTTGAAAACTTTTTTTTACTGTAATGTAAAATGCAGAAAATAGGCAGATGCAGATTTTCTGCATTTTACATTACAGTAAAAATCCGCCGACTTTAGCGGTTAATAGCAAAGCCCCCTTAAGTCCTAGAAACACCAAATTTGCAGGGGTTATTAAACTGCATCTTGTGAACAAGATGCAAAAAGTTTTCAAAAAGACCTTATAGTTTTTGAGAAAATCGATGTTAAAGTCGGGTGGAGTAAGCTATGAGCAAACTAGGAAGGATACAAAAAGTGCAAAACTACTAAGATGACGGCGCCAGTGCCGGGGTTATACTGCACATACACTCCCAACGTCCCACACCAGCACCCGTACTGATGCGTCCCTTTGGCCGCATCCGCCCCCATTGTACGCAACAAGCAGTGCAACATCAGCATCGCACAGGGCTGCCTTCCTGTAATTCCCTGCTACCGGAAACTGTCATCGGTGGTGCGTCCAGCACAGGGGACCAGTTATTTTGGCGCCAGGGATACTATATCTATTACACCAGACGCATCAGAACTTAACAGTAGGCGCTTGACCCACAGACTGATACAGCATTGGTAAGTGACAACACGCTGATTTGTTCCAGATTAATGTATCTATGGAATATTAACATACAACTAGTGATTGAAAGGTCTCATGAGAGGCCGACTTGGTCTGATTAATATATCTTGAATAGTCTATTGGTGTGTTCAGTGCTTTATATGTACAACTTTGTGCTTATACCTGAGTTTCCTCCCTGGTTGTGATACATGTATATAGACTTATAATTAGAATTTAACATGCATCCATATTGGCTTATGAAAAGTATCATAAATAATAAGCTAATCCCAATGCTCATTATGGGGTATATTGCATTTTATGTAAACACATTTTGGACAGACTGTTGCACTCAATTTCGCTGAACTATGTACCTAGCATCCGTTGGTATATTGCATTGTTTTTGTTTGTTTTAACAGTGTACCTCCAAACTTTGATTGCCTGATGAAGTGGGCGGTTGACCCATGAAGCGCGTTGCATACTTGGAGAACTTGTAATAAATTCAATTGTCTATTTACAACGACTCGTTGGCTGATCATTATATACCTGAGGGCAGTGTCCACCTACCTCCCTCCTTTTAAACGGTTTTTAACCATTTTATTCTAATTTGGCGCCTCTGTTACTACCTATTATTCAGTCAGTATTGTTGTGACAGCATTCCTCCGCAGATCTAAAAATTAAACACAAATAAAACCGCACATAGTGCATTACTGTAATCACTGTAATCTCAAAGTTCACACGCCACCCAAACGTGCATAGGTGTAACTTTGCTCCACTCGTGATGAACATTAACCCCTCCACACTAGCAGCTCACCAGATGGACACCACCTCACAATCCAGTTGGGTCTAGCTCTTAGCCTTAGAGCGGCAAACTTCCAATCACAGTCTCCACACTGCCTCTTGTTCACAAACGGATAACTCCACTTTTAATACACAGTTCCACATGTAAAAAATATAAAAACATACATAGCGTAATCCAGTTTTGCTAGTCAAAGTGGCCTACGCAGTTTCAGCGCACTCACGTGTGTAAGAAGATAAAGGGCATCTCGGGCATCACAGCCCAACAGTATGTGTCTCCCTGGCTGGCGGTGCCGGCATCCCGATCCTCCGCTCCACGTAGCTGCTCTTTCACTTAGTGTGCACGTCTCTATCGCTGCCCAGTGACGTCAGCGCTCCTGGTCCCGCCCTACGCGTTTCGTCCAATGGACTCATCAGGGGCGTGAGTGCGCTGAAACTGCGCAGGCCACTTTGACTAGCAAAACTGGATTACGCTATGTATGTTTGTATATTTTTTACATGTGGAACTGTGTATTAAAAGTGGAATTATCCGTTTGTGAACAAGAGGCAGTGTGGAGACTGTGATTGGAAGTATGCCGCTCTAAGGCTAAGCGCTAGACCCACCTGGATTGTGAGGTGGTGTCCATCTGGTGAGCTGCTAGTGTGGAGGGGTTAATGTTCATCACGAGTGGAGCACAGTTATACCTATGCACGTTTGGGTGGCGTGTGAACTTTGAGATTTGAGATTACAGTGATTACAGTAATGCACTATGTGCGGTTTTATTTGTGTTTAATTTTTAGATCTGCGGAGGAGCGCTGTCACAACAATACTGACTGATACATAAGGCTTTGTGATAGCGAATACTCGACTGAAATACTTTTTAATATTTCATTATTATTATCTTATGCATTTATTTCACTACATTTTATATGTGATATTGTGGTCTATCCATCTTAGGTTGATTCTGGTAGGCGCAGTTTGTATTTAAGCAACTACCTATTATTCATTTATGAGCAAACTAGAGCTTCCTGTCTAGTGATGATCGTAATCAACAAATTACAATTTCGCTAAATTTTGCAAACATTTTCGCAATTACTTTTATATGTAATTACGATTTGCAAATTCAATTGATTTTCGTGTAGTCATTCGTAATTTTGCATAAAAATTTTGCAAAATTTTGCATAATTTCTTGCTGAATTTAGCAGTGAATAGCGAAGCTCCCATACATGCTATTGACACCAACATTGCTACAGAATAGTGCGTGCAGGTCAAAAAAAAATTTGCAAAAAGACTTTATAGTTTTTGAGAAACTTGATTTTCAAAATGCAAGTAAAAAATTGTTTTTAAACTTAGAAACATGACAGTCTAAAACCCATTTTTCTTTGTATTTTTAAAATCGAGTTTCTCAAAAACCACAAGGTCTTTTTGAAAATTATTTTTGTAACTTTGCATATGCAAAATTTTGGCCCACCACTATTCCTGTTGCTCGATGCTTACTTCCAGTTTACAGTCACTTCAAGGACACAAGTAATTGGTTAAAATTACTGTATCTATTTACAGCCCAAAGTGGTGCGAAGCAAAAATGTTGCATTAATACTAAATAGGTACAATAGTTTTTATTTACCAGTTTCACCCCACTTTAAATTAGACATGTAGGGAAAAAAGAGCCCTTGGGGGTACTTACCTCAGGAGTGAGAAGCCTCTGGATGAGGCTCCCCTATCTCCCTCTACCAGTCCGATTGAACACTGGCAGCCCTGAATGCAAAACCACAATAATATTTACATTGTCTGCTTTGTGCAGACGCAGTAGTGCCTCTTTGCTAGGGCTCTGGCAGGAAATGTCTGAGCTCGATCGGGTCGACTCGGGTTTACTGTGCAGCTCATACCTGCACAGTACAGTGAACTCAATTGGGCTTAGCTATTTCCACCGGAGCCCAAGTGGAGAGCCAATAGTGCACCTGTGCAAGGCTCCTGACAAGCAGTGACAAGCTGGTCTTCAGGGGCCGCAGCTCTGGTTCCCTTTTGCTGAAGAGGAAGGGGATCAAGAGGCTTCCCCGTCCTGAGGTAAGTACCCCCTTAGGGTCACTATAGGTACACTTTAAGTGAAGCTGTCTATCACTGCTTATGCAGCCACACATAACTTTTGATGGACAAAAGACTGGGAGATTGTGATTTCTGCACATCACAGCTGCTGTCCTGCTGTAGTGGTCTGGCTATAATAAGCCAACAGATCATCATTTGCAGTCTCTCAACTTAATAAACTAGCTTCAAAGTGTAGGAGTGCCTGATTGCATAGCCATTTATAACTTTTTTAAGCAAACTAAAGATAAGACATTTTGGGCTCGATTCACTAAAGCGCAATAACTCAGTTATCACGTGCAAAGGCTTTGCACGTGCAAATGTGTGTGTAAAGGCTTTGCATTAATACTAAATAGGTACAATAGTTTTTATTTACCAGTTTCACCCCACTTTAAATTAGACATGTAGGGAAAAAAGAGCCCTTGGGGGTACTTACCTCAGGAGTGAGAAGCCTCTGGATGAGGCTCCCCTATCTCCCTCTACCAGTCCGATTGAACACTGGCAGCCCTGAATGCAAAACCACAATAATATTTACATTGTCTGCTTTGTGCAGACGCAGTAGTGCCTCTTTGCTAGGGCTCTGGCAGGAAATGTCTGAGCTCGATCGGGTCGACTCGGGTTTACTGTGCAGCTCATACCTGCACAGTACAGTGAACTCAATTGGGCTTAGCTATTTCCACCGGAGCCCAAGTGGAGAGCCAATAGTGCACCTGTGCAAGGCTCCTGACAAGCAGTGACAAGCTGGTCTTCAGGGGCCGCAGCTCTGGTTCCCTTTTGCTGAAGAGGAAGGGGATCAAGAGGCTTCCCCGTCCTGAGGTAAGTACCCCCTTAGGGTCACTATAGGTACACTTTAAGTGAAGCTGTCTATCACTGCTTATGCAGCCACACATAACTTTTGATGGACAAAAGACTGGGAGATTGTGATTTCTGCACATCACAGCTGCTGTCCTGCTGTAGTGGTCTGGCTATAATAAGCCAACAGATCATCATTTGCAGTCTCTCAACTTAATAAACTAGCTTCAAAGTGTAGGAGTGCCTGATTGCATAGCCATTTATAACTTTTTTAAGCAAACTAAAGATAAGACATTTTGGGCTCGATTCACTAAAGCGCAATAACTCAGTTATCACGTGCAAAGGCTTTGCACGTGCAAATGTGTGTGTAAAGGCTTTGCACGTGCAACGTATCATTATCACGTGCTAAGTATCATTATGATGTGAAGTCACTGCAGATCACGCGAACGGAATGTAGATCATAAATTATTGCTGTATATGGTACATAAAGCGATGCGCGTTAAACTTTGCCCGCGCCGTATTACATTAACGCACATGTTAATGTAAGCACCATTGCTGATTTCATTACCAAACTCTATCTTCTGATCATGCAAAGCGCTGTAGTTTTCAATGGCATTACACACGTAGCGCGTGAAGCGTAACGCCGTTTATGCGATAAAACTTAATACATGAATGGTGGAAACTGTTCACGCGCACAATGCTTTACATGCGCGTTTGCATGTGCAAAGCCTTTACATGTGATAACTGAGTTATCACGCTTTAGTGAATCGAACCCATTGTGCACGTGCATCCGTGTGTTAAGTTTTATTGTGCAAATGGTGTTACACTTCACGTGCTAAGTGCGGAATGTCATTGAAAACTATGGCGCTTCACACGATCAGAAGATAGAGTTTGGTATGGAAATCAGCAACATGTGAGTTAATGTAATATGGTGCGCGTAAAGTTTAACGCACTTCGCTTTATGTACTGTATACAGTAATAATTCATGATCTACATTCCGTTCACGTGATCTGCAGTGATTTCACGTCATAATGATACTTAGCATGTGATAATGATACTTAGCACATGATATCACATGCAAAGCGGCTTATCACTGTCGTACTAAGTGTTAGCACACTTTAGTGAATCGAGCCCTTTGTTTTTAAAAGCAATTGCAGAAGCAACCTGATTTTCATACTATGCATGTACAAATGTTAAAGTGGAACTGTCAGACATACTATCTCATGGAAAAAAAACATGTTTATATTAGTAGATAAATACTTGGTCTACTTACATTACATATGTATTGCACTGTCCACATTTTTATTTATAGTAAAAAAAGAGAAAATCCTTCTTAGGATTTTTCATTTTGTCTGTGTCTATCTTGAAACCAATTCTGACATAGTTTCCTCCATTACGCTGTGTATGCATTGCCCGCCCTCCTCCCAGTCTTCAGACACTCCCACACAGCTTTGTAGTAGAAAGTGCATTGAAAAATATTGGTCAATCAGAGAGGGACAGAGGTGTGGGAGGGAAAATCAGGAGGAAAAGAAGCTTCAGCCAATCAGGCTGCATTAGTCATGTCTGAGGGGAAAGCAAAGAATAAAAAAAAGAAAACCCAGCATGCCCTGCAACTTAATTTGTGTGGCAGATGTACCAAATGAGCCAGGGAAACAGAGGAATGTGGTTTTATGGAGAAGACAAAAGTGCTTTTAACATTTGGATTGCCTGGTTAGCATCCTTATTACTTACCAGATAAAAATAAAAAAATGATTTTTGATTTTATGCCTGACAGTTACTTTTTAACACAGACAATATAAACAACATAGCAACCAAGAATTGTAGGGTCAGCATCAAGCAACACTACTAATTTGAATAATCAGGTGTGCAGAACTGAAGCATGAAAATACCAAACAAAAGAAAAAGGAGGATCTGAGAAACACCGCACCACTCTGATATAATCACAAAATTACATCTTTATTGTATATCAAAAATATGTCAACAGACAACCATAAAAACAATTAAAATCTGCGTCAATGGGTGGACCACTAGTATCTTACATAACTTGTAATAAAAGCAATAAAGTGCATCACAGTGAATATAAACAACATAAGGAAGTGCAGTCATTACATACAGGTCCCTTTAAACAATATAAAACTAATAGAGCACAGGATGCAAGTTAGTCATCTATTTAAAAAATCACTTTAAAGCAACCATATCTAAATTATTTTAATTTTAAATTGCAAATATTATGCTTCCTAATAAATCTAAAGGTATAAATAAGCTATTTTAAATTTCACAGTCGGTTTAAGGTCAAATCTTGCCAGGCAAAAACAAAAAAAGGGGATTGTAGGTTTTTCTTCTGCTGTAGAGTATAATCTTTAGAAATGTTTCAAAAGAAGGGAGCTAATGATGTGAGTTAGAGGACCTTTGGGGCCTATTTATCAAGTGCAGCAAATTGACAAGTTGCATCATATTTAATTTTGCCTGACGTTGCTATAATTTATCAAGTCGCAATGCTGTAATTCACAAGGATATAGTGCCCTCCACAGGCTCTAGAAATGAAAAAGTTTTCAAAAATTGCTTTGCCTTGCAAATGCTTTGTTAATCTCTCTTGCAACTTATGTGCTTTATTTTATTTTGTAAACTGTAGCAATGCATGAATCAGAATTCTACCCAGATAACATCCCACATACAGTGGAGGCATGTCAAAAGATCTCCAAACATCTTTGGTGGGGTATCTATCATAAGTGATCCAGCAAACCTGGACAGTTAAATTAAACTGTATCTGCCATTAAAGTGGTATGAAACCCAGCATTTCTTTTTTGTGCTAAAATATTATTTACAGCATATTATATACCATTTTTTTTACTAGAACAGCATTCAACTAGTTAAACACAGAACTTACAAGCTCCCTTACAAGCTGGACGCATCCGAACTGGCGATAACATTATCTTATGGTTACTTAACCTCCTTGCCGGTTCAATTCCTCCGGCAAGGAGGCAGCCGAGGGCTCGCTACATGATAGCCGCTGAGCGGCGGCATCCCCCCACCCACTCCGATCGCCTTCGGCGATCAGAGTATGCAGGAAATCCCGTTGAGAACGGGATTTCCTGCAGGGCTTCCCCGGTCGCCATGGCGACGGGGCGGGATGACGTCGGGACATCATAGGGAATCCCGATCTGCCCCTCAATGCTGCCTGGCACTGATTGGCCAGGCAGCGCAGGAGTCTGGGGGCGGGGGGGAGCGGCTCGGCACGGCGGATTGTGGCGGATCGGCGGCGAGCGGCGGCGATCGGAAGTTACAAGCAGCTAGCAAAGTGCTAGCTGCTTGTAACAAAAAAGAATTATGCAAATCGGCCCAGCGGGGCCTGAGCAATCCTCCTGCGCAGGTTACCCCGAACTGAGTTCGGGATAACCGGCAAGGAGGTTAATTGTATCAAGTGAGGAATGTATACATTCTCTGGCAATGCAGACACTCCAGAACACAGACAGATACTCAGAAAGCATTTCTGGGTACATTACAATATGAATACACCAGTTATGAATAAAATGTCATGTCAGCTCTCAGAGCAAAAACATTGTATTTTGGGAACTTGTAATTTCTAAATGAATAATAATATTTATGCACAAAAGCAAATATGATAACTGTATTGGGTATAAAAAAAAGTATGAAAACATGGTTTTATTGAATATGTCAGAGTTTTATACCACTTTAAGTGAGTGGAATTTTCATCCCTCACCTAGGTCATACCAGAACACAATAAGGGTTTCTGATAGATGTATGAGTTGGTTGTGTAGTTAACATTACATACAGAATCCATACAACATTGTATTTTGTTAAGCTTTAACTGGGTAAATATGATTGGGTACATTACTATATGAATACACCAGTTATGAATAAAATGTCATGTCAGCTCTCAGAGCAAAAACATTGTATTTTGGGAACTTGTAATTTCTAAATGAATAATAATATGTATGCACAAAAGCAAATATGATAACTGTATGGGATATAAAAAAGTATGAAAACATGGTTTTATTGAATATGTCAGAGTTTTATACCACTTTAAGTGTGTGGAATTTTCATCCCTCACCTAGGTCATACCAGAACACAATAATGGTTTCTGATAGATGTATGAGTTGGTTGTGTAGTTAACATTACATACAGAATCCATACAACATTGTATTTTGTTAAGCTTTAACTGGGTAAATATGATTGTGGTAGCCTTTCAGCAAACTCAAAATGTTTTACAAACTAGCAGATGTATATATATTTTTTTTTATTCCGTCTAGGCTTGCTAGATCACTTTTGATATTCCCACTGGAGTTGCCTTCATGAAATCAGTCAGGACTAGTTTGCAATGCATCAGTTGTGATGCAGAGCAATTCTGCATGTCAGCTCACTGCCCATATAATTCTATGGGGCTGTTCACATTACTGCATTGCCAATGATCATGTTATTCTAACTCACTGCTGCATGGTGGCTTTGCATTAATGTCTATGTCCAGTCTCCATTGCAGTTCACACACATTGTAAAGCGTGCTTTATGCAATGCACCACTGTAAATCCAGCCTCAGAGATCTCACATTTTTAACAGCTTGTACCTAAATGTTGAAGTCTAGTTCACAGTGCTCAGTTGTGTTGCCCAAACAATTCTATAGCCTGTTCACAGTACTGCGTTGTAATCAATAACATTATTCCAACTTGCTGCATTCAGGCTTTGTATTAAAGTCTATGTCCAGTCTCCATTGCAGTTCACACTCATTGTAACGCGTGCATTATGCAACAGACCACTGTGAACCTACCCTTAGTCTGTTCATGTTTTGCTACTACAGTTTTCTTTATCATATCATATTTTAGCAGTAGGGATGGACTTCCAATTTAGTGTTTCATATGAAACAGAAGCTTTACACTAGTGGGCAGCAGCAGGGGGGCTTAACTCACTTTTGACACCACCTCTGGCTGCTGCTCTCCATGGCACATTCCATCACTCTGATACTTCTTCCTTCAAAGCTGGAAAGATGAAGTATCAGAGTGATGAGGAACACAATGTGGAACTCAGCAGCCAGAAGTGGCAACAAGGGTGAGTTAACCACCGCCCCTCTGCCCCTCCCCCCCTGGTTTTCTGCCAAACAGAGTTTTTATTTCAACTTCCAATCCTGAAATGTTGAAAAAGGTGTGTTATGACTGGTACTGGTATAAATAGCTCTCTTAACTAGTTATAAGCATGACTGTTACTACTACACAAATACATGTTTATATGAGCATGTCAAATGTCAATACCGGGTCACTCTATATTAGAAAGTGGTTGACCGCCAGAGATAAACTGACATTATGTTGACCACAAGCATGACAACACATTTTTCTTTACCTCTGAAAGTCAATTCCTTATGTCTTTAAAGTCACTAAAAGGGAGCTACCTGTAGGGCAACATTTATGCTGCATGCATAGCAGGGCCATAGCACAGACTGCTGGTACCTCAAAATGGCATAAAACGGCGCTTACCAACAAATCCCTGCAATAATCTGCTGCTCTCACCGGTCACACAGCTCCCCCATCCCCACAGGTTCCTCTCTCTGCTGTCTCTACGACGACAGAGCTCTGTGCGACGTCCATCAATGTAACCCAAAGGGATTGGCTTACAATAATGACAGGGTCAGGACCCTATGTAGCAAGCTCCTGACTGGCTCACAGAGCTCTGCTGTCATACTGATGGCAGGTCGAGTGGGTTGCGGAGGGAGCAGACTGGCATGATTGGTAGTAGTGGTGGGACCATGCAGCGATGATTGTTGAAATCTTCATCCTGTCAGAGCTGCTCAGCCACAAGCAGGATGTAGATTTCAACCACACTGGTCTGGAAGCGGTTAATAAAGACAAAAACAACACATCTTGTGGCCTAAATCCACTTCCTTGGGTTTGTTTAAAAACTCTGTTCCGAAGCTGTATCTATCTATCTCAGTGTGCCTCTGAGCATGTGTCTTCAGGCCATGAAATGCATTGTTTTTGTCCGCATTAATAAAACTGACTAAACTTATAGTTTCCTTTCTTTTAAGCAGTTTTAAGCTTTTTATTATTTTATAGGGCAAGGCATCAATAAAATAATTCACTAGCTGCATGTGTTTCCAACCCATTTGGGTGTCCAGAAATATTTGATTTTATATTGTGGTCAGAAATATTTGATTTTATATTTTTTAAAATCCAAGAAAATGTCTTTTCCTTTTGGAGAAGCGATCACACCTGTATCTGAAAGGCCGAATGGGGACGGTACTTCCTCACATGCAATTATACTAGTTGCAGGTTGGGCAACCAGAAGAGTGTGATTAGCCTTTTCTTTAAATACTTATATTAACTTGATGCAGAAATACACCAGATTGGGCTTCCATTTTTCCCATGTTATGCTCTTTTTGTTTCTGCATTTCATGTATTTCATGTGGTTGTCTAATGGCAATGGGGGTATCTTTTATCTTTATGCACACATTAGTCCATGCTTTTTCATGGATTTTTAGCCTTCTGCAGTCTGCATGTACGAAGACTAGTCCTATTGTATATCAGACTAAAAAAAGGAAGCATCATTTTACAATCAGTATTTACAAAAGTACACAATGCAAACATTTTGGTTGCCCTTTAGGGATTCATTTTCCACTATAACTAAACATGTGCATTACTACATATCTGGATAACTTACTGCCAAGAGTTTTGTAATCTATCCAACCAACCCTGTGTTGCAGATATCCCAGCAGTGTGGAAAATCCAGCATATCCCCTTTTGTGCCTTTACTCTGCAACCAAACAAAAGAAAATACCTTCTCCAAATTAACTGATTGGACAGTGTGCACATCAGACAAGCACATTGTTAATTCACACTGCTGAATGACAACGGTGGTATATTGCTCAACCCCTGAAGTTAGGACAGTGCTGGAACCTGGATGCTTGATCACACTGCTGAATAATATACAGCAGAGTCCCTGTTATCCAGCACTCCCCTAACCAGCAGTCTCAACCAGTCTCAACCAACCAGCATAAATCACTGGGGGTGTATTATTTGGTAATCTGACAATAAAATGTACCTATTCTGTATCGCACATACAGTATTTCAATGAGTTTTTACTAAGAAAGTACCATAAGTGACACTATCTCTGTTTTTGTAGTTTTTAAATGATTTCTTAATTATGGGGCCCAGAACATAGGTTTAAAAAAAATGTGAATAATATATATACTAAGGGTGTACACTCAGTTTTTATCCACTCTTTTTTATTATAATTACTAAAAATATGTACAAATAATCACAAATATTAAGTGCTGCTGGTAGCAAAGCATTGTCTAGCAAGACAAACAGGTTATGATAATGTTGTAAGCAATACCATTATAATTATCATTTTATTGTGATAGCTCTTCAAATATATTTATTTATTTATCTTCTAGCATTATTTCTTACATACAGTATATCTGGCATTATTCTTAATGACCCAAAGTTGTTTGTATTATAAAACAAGCTAAACACAGCTATTATTTTAGGTTGAATATTCTCATCCCAACATTTGTATGTGAATTATTGCAACACATTGCATAGAAATAGCTGTTTAATTCAAAATAGCACAGTGTAAGAGTGAAATATAACAATAATACTGCTTTTTCCTGTTATGGGTACCAATCAATCACTTGTTTTTCTAAGCAATTAGCCATAGATAAGGAGAAACACACAAGAGACTGTATTACTAAGTTTCATCTTTCATCTTGAAAAGGTTGCGATATTATGTTTAAAATATTTAACCATCTGAAATTTAACTCATTAAATTGATTGGTTGGCGGCAAAATGAAGCATTTAAAGTGTGTTGTTCACAGTGGGACAATGTAGTGATGCACACAAGACTGAGCAACACTTTTTAAGATGAGGACAATCTCCCAAAGATGATTTAAAGAGCACAGCTAATGTGATTACTAACCATGGCTTATACAATTTGAAAAATAGAACATTTTTATACCACTTAGGGATTTCTATACAGACATTATGAAATGTGTGCCATTTATTTTTCTATACCATGTCCTGAAGGTGGAAACATTTAAAATGTCAGCAGCATGGGCACTCAGAATTCATAGTACGAGCGTATTAATTTCTCTGCATAGAAATATGTGAATGTTAGTGATGATAAATTATTACAATTATTAGCAAATCATTTTTCCAATGTGCAAAAATCCACCAGGATAGTTTATTAATAAATACCACTGCTAAAAAAGCAACCATAGCAACAGGCAGAGCGTAAGCAACTTTACTTCCTACATTATCATTGTTGTTTGATACCAGTCTGTGACCAGATATTCTTGAATTCATGCGTTGAACTTGGTAACATTAAACTATATATATATATATATATATATATATATATATATATATATATAAATATTATCTATGGGCTCTAGGTAGTGATTGAACCATGCCCGACGCGCTCCCGCACTCCCGCGCACACGGCCGCTCTGCTGCCTGGCCTCACCTCCCATCCCAGCGGCTTTCTGTACTGCGCACATGCGCTGTACAGAAAAGCTTCGGACGGACGGACAGACAGGGAAAGTGGATAACGCAGGGTTATCCAGAGTTAGGTTTTATTGTATAGGATATATTAGATGATTGTGGTTCAGTGTGAAGGACATAAGTGAGCTACTTGACTGAATCTTCCTAGATGATCCTAACTCCACTCCGTCACAATGGAGGCCTGCAGCCTGCCTACTGTATCCTTCTCCACAAAGATAAACAGGCACTTTTAGCTGTGCTAAGATGCTTGATCATAGGACAATGTGAAGAATCATACTTTACAAATTTGAACCAACATTTTTTTGAAGGGAATATGCACCAATCCTTTTACAGTTGTTTTAGCAGCCCATTGTTCCAGCTGCAAGTAAAGACATAATTGCCCTTATTCAATTCACGGTTTTCTCTTAATTTTTCTCCTTGGAGATAATTTTTTTCTTCTGTTTGAAATAGCTTTTCAGCACTCTACAAATGAAAAAGTACCAAAAAGTTGGTGAAAAATTGCTAGCAAAATTATTCTTGTTTGCAGTTGGCTTAAAAGATATTTAATTAATAAGGTGTGAAGATATCACCTAGGAGAAAACTTGGGAGAAAAGGTCAATTGAATAAGGGCCAATGAGACCCAGCATAATTCATTACAAGTATGTTTGCATGAATGCAACATATAACAGACTAGCTTTAATACCCTTTATGACTAAGACCGGTGGCAATCCTTTAAGTTTAAGTGAAAAACCTCAAAGTAAACTATATGGCTTTCACTCATTTACATTTCTATTTCAATGAGGCAGAAATTATTTCAAACAAAGTATAGCAGTAGTTGCTGGTGACACCTAGCATGCCTGGTGACACCTGCATGCCGACAGTTTTCTTACACTGGTTAAAAAAAAGACAGATGAAAGGGTGATTAACAAAGCTAAGAGATTGCATTTGTTGATTCTTCATCTTTGTGAGGTTGTGATTGTCATTAAGGTTATTATACATCCTGCCTACCAGGCAAGTGGCTGTGATATGCAGAAACTATGACTGGTGATGTCTGATAACTGCATGGTTAATTCCCATTCTCCAGTCTCCATGGACAAATTCTGTTTAGTAACGTCAGGTATGAGGTTTTTTTTGCAGACTTGTGTCACTTTAATAAATCAGCTCCAGGTGTGAGGTGCTTTTTTGTATATATGCAGAGTTTTGTCACTTTAATAAATCAGGTCTGGAGGTAAAGTTCTGTTCAAGGGAATCTTTGCATGACCTTTTCTTTCCAGTAGGGACAAATACAAAAACGTTTGGAGGAGACACCCTATGCTGGTATAGCTAAAAAATGATCTAAAAATGACTGAATTCTTGTAAATGTATATACCACTGACACTTTATGCAGCATTTTACAGAATACCTCAAATAATTTATGTCATTAACTGTCCTCAAGGACTTGATAACCTAATACCTTCCACAGTCATAGTCAAATGTCAGTGTTATAATCTAAAGCCATTTTTATAAAATGTCATAGGTAACTTGAGTGTCTGAAGGAAACACACATAAATACTGGGAGAATACACAAACTCCATGCATACAGTCAGGGCAGTTTCTAGGCTAAAGTTCACCCAGGACGAGGCTGTAAAAATTGCCCCCCACCATACTACGCCCAAGTATAGGTAGTCAGGTATCTGTGCCCCCAGTATAGGTAGCCAGGCATAGGTGTCGCCAGTATAGTTAGTCAGCTGTAGGTGCCCCCAGTATAGATAGCTAGCTCTAGGTGCTCCTAGTATGTGTTAGCTAGGTATAGGTGCCACCAGTATAGGTAGCTAGGTATAGGTGGATAGCGGGGAAATCAGGGGACACAGCTTGCCAAGTCTACAGGTTCCATTACCGGTACAGTTCCAGAGACAATCAATCGTTCCTGATCACCTTGGTAATCAATTAGAAGGAATCGGTCGTGCCCATTAATGCCCAAATTCCCGCTAACTAATTAGATCAGATCAATGGGATTGATCCAAAAAACAGATCAATCTGATCGATTTGGTTAGTGGAAATTCAGCAGTTAATGGACACAAACAATTCATTACCACAGCAATCAGAAACAATTAATCGGCTGCAGCATAGTACTGTAAATGTTCACCCTTAGAATGCTGTCATGTCAGTGATGGGGGCAGTCAAAACAAGACAACCTCCCAAAAAGTGTCCTCAGTGCAAGGAGGCTGTGGTCTCCATGCCATAGACAATTAATACAAGGCTGGGCTACAAAGACATGGCTGCCGCTGCTGATAATAGCAGACCAGGCAGATTGTTCTCCTGTGACAGCTGCACAGCATAGGAGTTACACTGTGCAGTTCTGTCATGTCAGAGAAGTCCAAAACGATTGGAAGGAGGCACTCAAAAGGCGTATAAACAGTTGTTTATTCCACAGGTGACTAACACAACATGTTTCGGGGTTCCCCCTTTCTCAAGTGTACAATCACCCTCCACAGTACAACAACTTATTAAGCATAGTGCACCACACCCACACCGGAAACCCCACCCATTTGGTCAGCTGACCAGTGAGGCAAAACAATTAACCCCTAAGGGATACATCTTATTGGGCACTACACACTAAGGTGTCTACCCAATAACAGTAAACACCTAAGCAAACATAAGCGTAAGCAACATTAGCATTCAAAAACGTATATGAAATACAAAAGCAGATATGCAGCCTGTTAATTACTCAAATCAGTGACTCACTGCCCCAGGGATACAAGGTTCCCTCTCTCCACCACCCACCATTCGATGACATGGCATCAGTACCTAGGGGAGAAAACAGAGCAAAAAACACACATTAATGACAATTCATAAAAAGCATTTCAAGCTAAACATGTCATTTAACCCTCTAGGGGAGATGGAATCCAATTTCCTCATCCATCTAGCTTTTCTTTGAAGCAAAACTCTGTCCCTATCTCCCCCTCTGCTGAGTGGTGGAACGTGATCCAATACCATCCACCTCAACTGCGACACCGCATGACCTAGGGCATGAAAATGTTTGCCCCCTGGGGTGCAGGTGTTGGGCTTAGTATTGGCCATTGGGTCAATACTGTATTGAAAATGTTTGCCCACTGGGGTGTAGGTGTTGGGCTTGGTGGGATTGAATCCTCGGATAGAGTCTCTATGCTCCTGTATCCTGGTCCTAACATCTCTGGTCGTCTTACCCACATACATCAGACCGCAGGGACACTTCAGTGCATAAAGCACAAATTTGCTGTCGCACGTGTGGAAAGGGGTTCCACACGTGCGACAGCAAATTTGTGCTTTATGCACTGAAGTGTCCCTGCGGTCTGATGTATGTGGGTAAGACAACCAGAGATGTTAGGACCAGGATACAGGAGCATAGACACTCTATCCGAGGATTCAATCCCTCCAAGCCCAACACCTACACCCCAGTGGGCAAACATTTTCATGCCCTAGGTCATGGGCTTTTATCAGTCATTAGGTTTTAGGACTCTTGAGGGCAGTGGGTGTAAAGTGTTTACTGCAGGGTGTAAAGTGTTCACTGACAAGTTTTTAAAATGTTAATGTTAGCAAAAGGAACTATGAAGAAATATCTGCAGCTGTGATATCATTGGCTGGGTAGACCTGGTGTTTTAACAGTGACTGTCTTTCCATCTGAACTTAATGGTTCAGCTATTTTTCTACTTTTTTATCTTTAGCTGGATTATAAGTTACTAAACCTCGGGATATGGAAGAGTCACCATACATACCTCCTGTCTCATGTTGCTTTAAGGTCTACTACCTCAAATTTCTTTGACACATTTATAAATTAATGCCAGGTATTTTCTTGCAGTGACTTTAGTTATGCTACTAAATCTTTCCCTAGGTTATCTGCTTAAGCATAAAGAACAGAAAAGCAACATGATTAGAAAAGACAACCAATGAAGGCTAGCTAGTGAATATGATCTCCACTGTGACATATACAGTATGTGTCTTTACTTTTTTCTAATTCTGGTTGGTGGTAGAAGTTCTACTTCCACTGTTGGACACATTTAGCAAGTTAGTAAAATTAGGTGAACTTTTATAAATACTGGAGTTTTTTTGTTAAAGTGAACCCGAGGTGAAAGTGATATGGAGGCTGCCATATTTATTTCCTTTTAAGCAATACCAGTTGCCTGGCTGTCCAGCTTATCCTCTGCCTCTAATTATTTTAGCCATAGACCCTGAACAAGCATGCAGCAGATCAGGTGTTTCTGACATTATTGGCAGACCTGACAAGATTATCTGCATGCTTGTTTCTGGTGTAATTCTTTCACAACTACAACAAATAAATGAGCAGAGCTGCCTGTCAACTAGCATTGTTTAAAACAAAATAAAATTGGCACCCTCCATATTGCTCTCACTTTGGGTTCCCTTTAATACAATAAACAGCAAAGATTTGTGATCTGGCCTGATACTAACATTCTTATCAGGGTTTCTATTTTTATGGGGCAAAAGGTAAAGGGGTAGTCCCCATGGAATTTCTCACATTGTACATTTCCTTGAAAACAATAGATATGGATATGTTACAGACAAAGCACAAAATCCAGGCCAACAAAAGAATGCCACTGGGGTTATCTACCAATTACTGATGAGCAGGCAAACGTTGAGGCTGGGTGCACACATAGCAGAATTACTAGCGTTGCGGAAAACGCTGCGTTTTTACCATTAATGAAAGTCTATGGGCCACAGGACAAAATGCATATAAAAATGCATATGCGTTTTCTATGCATTTTCAAACCTGCATTTTTAAAACCGCTGGTTTTGTTGCATAATATTCATGGGCGCATCAAAAACGCACATAATGAAAGTCATTGGGAATATAAATGGTATGCATTTTTCATGTGTTTTTATATGCATTTTTCCCAAAAAATATATTTTTTTTATGCTGTATTTCTGCTTCCTGTTGTCTTCCTAGTGATTTGCATAAATGGCAATGGAAAATGCATATGCTTTTTGTATATGCGAACCGCAAATGCATTAAAACGCATGCAAAACACTTGAAAAATGCATAGCAATGCACCAAAAACGCAGTAAAAATGCACAAAAACGCATACAACATATAAAACATGACAGAAAATGCAGCCTTTCACGTTATGTTATGTGTGCACCCAGCCTAACAGTTCAATCTTGAGGCAAATTAGCGATTTTTGCTCCCTTAACCTTTTTTTTTTTGCAGAATTGCAGTGAATTTCGCTTCAAAATGTATCTTTCACATTTTTGTGATTTTGCCAGCAGATTTTGGGGCAACATTGCATTGAAGTTAATGGCGCTAACTTTAGATATTGAGAGCAAAGCCCGCACACATGCTATAATCACCAGATTTGTTGAGCTTATTAAAGAGAATGGGGTGGGGGGGGGGGGGGGGGATTAAGGGAAAAACATTTAAAAAGACCTTGTAGTTTTGGAAAAAAAAAGATTGAATGAAAGGCATTCACCCATTGCTGCAGGTCAATTTGCAAAACTGTTTCGGCAACATTTTCAGAACCAACTGAAGTTGAAGGAAATTCTCATGAGGCATTCCCAATTATCCTTGCTTCTTATCACAACTGACTGTTTTAGTTATTTCCTTAAAGGGGTAAGAGGACTAAAATGGCCACCTACATCCTGTTTCTCTACCAACTACCGAGGAATGCGGTAACCATATCCCTTCAAGCACATCAGTTACTCCATGACAAATCTCGGTTTCTGGGAGATACGTTTCTGCATGTGCAAAATTAAAGAGGAACTGTGCTGAAAATAACATAATGAATGAAATTATTTATTTTTAACAATATTTATTTCTAGATTATTCAGTCAGTGTTAACCCATTGCAAAATCTTTCCTCACCCTGATTTACATTCTGAAATGTATCACAGGTCACAACATACAGTATTTACTGCTAGAAGGTGCATCATTGAGGAATGTCTGTACTGTGTGTTTCAAACTTCAAAGCATAAATATTATCTGGTCTCCCACAATTCTCTGTGAGGAGATTCCGCGTATTTAAACAGCTTTGACATCGGCCTGTGACATCACTGAGGTCAGAGCTTACATATACCAATATACATCAATATATAGATAAAGGCGGTGTTTCTGATGCTGAAACTAGGATAATAATGAAAAAATTAGCATCTTGAATAATGTATTACATTGTTATATATGTCACTATGGTGCCTCTTTAAATACCAATGTGGTGGGGAGGAAAAACATGAAGCAATTTGGAAGTAGGTAATATTAGTACTGTATTTCTGCCCAGTAAGGAATGTCTGGGTAATGAGTAATGGCAATAAATATGAGAGCACACCTTCCTGGCATTATCCAGCAGTAGCTCTATCGGTTCATATACACCTACAACTTTTTTTGTTCTTGTTGTTCTTGTTGTTGGAATCAGTCATTCTTCAGTGATCTGACATGTTGAAAAAACAAACCTTACCAGATTTTCCACTGTGACTCAATCCTGCTCATCCGTTCACCTTAAAGAATGAAACAGGCTGTTCAGCAGAAGTCCCAGCAGCGTGTTTTTTATGGGTATCTAAAAATCATCTCAGTTTACCAAGTTTACTCAGTTTACCAAGTTTAAAGGGCATATTGACCTAAACCTAGGTAGTTGGCTAAGAAGTAGTGAACAATTAAGTTCATTACATGAGCTTAATGAATTTAAACACATGCAAGGCCCATGTGTGAGCTTGCCCTGGTTAATGATTGCCAGAAGGTCATGAATGACCCTGAATGACCATGCATGACCATTCTTGACCTAAGCTTAAGCAGAGTTAGCCCCATGTCAGTTCAGGTATGCAGAGCTATGTCAGCTACTCTAATGGGGGATTGCTAGGAGATGGAGGGATACATATATTTTTTATATTAGTAAGGAAGTTATTTTGAAGGGTTGCACAAGAGGTATTCCTAAAAGCTGAATGAGGAATAATGATTAAACTACAGTTATGTGTTGGAGGGAGAGATTGATTGGGCATGCGGGGAAATAGTATTTTTTTTCAGGACAAGCTTATAGATGTCATGGGAAAAAACACTAGCTATTAAAGCACTGATGTTTATGTCATCTAAACTAGTAATGCCAAACTTCTTGAATTTAAAATCACTAACGAGTAACAATACTGAAGGGTTTTGGGTGAGCTTCTTTTTTCTCATCTTTGGCCTGCATTCTTCATATTTCACTCAGAGAAACCCACCATGGGTTCATGGAAAGGTTAATGTATGCTACAAAACAGACTTCCCCCTAAATATCTTTAAATTGAGGATCAGCAAGACTTGACAGTAGGATGGACGGCGAGCGACACTGTACCAGAGAGTGCGGTCTGACAGAAGTTCCAACACTCCGCTGCCATTTACTGTTTGATTTAGTGGGCAGGGGAAAGGGAAGACATGACTGACTGATATTGTAAGGGGTGAGAGTAGGGAGGGAAGCAAATGGAGCATTAACACCATCATGGTCTTCAATAACTGCACAAGGTCTTCTCTATGCAGTGCTTGGAGTAGGAGGAGTAAATTGTTCCACTTGGGAAGTGGACTAGGAATGGATAATTGATGAACTTGGAGACCAGGAGAAGTCATCAAAAAATTCTAGCTGAAGAGGGTAACAAATTAGGGTTGACTTATACAATAAGTCAACTTATAGCTGAGCTTATACCGATGCAGAACAAATGCACTTAGACCTTTTTTTACCACTATTTCTGAACCTGAAGAACCCCTTTACCAGTGTGGGTTGCACACTAGCAATGGTATTAAAATCCATTTAATTGGTATGGACTGGCTACCTGGAAGTTTACCAAATATGATGTAAATAATTAAGACAGGATGGGATATTCAGGGATCTTCCATCAATTCTGACCAGAGGATTAGGTAGAAGGAAACCTTTACTAGGTCACACAGCAGATACGTTCATTGGGCAGACAATCAATGTCAATTCTCAACCAACCCACATAATGCACTGCAGTTCCAAGCTCAGTAAAACCGATCCACTCAGGAGTACTTATTAATGGTATGTATTATCCTTATTAGCTAAACTTATTACTGATTGTTTGTTTAAATACATGCAACTACTATTGCTGCTTCCATTGCTAGAGTTTTTGTTGTTCTGGTTATTTTTATCCCTACTACTGCTGCTGTATTTACCACTACTACCAGTATTACTACCTTACTACTACTGCTGCTGCTGCTGTTGCTGCTACTACTACTATTACTACTACTACTATATACTACTACTACTACTACTATATACTACTACTAGTACTACTACTACTACTATATACTAGTGCCATTACCACATATTACCTAGTAAAAGTAGAGGAGGTGAAGTCATGTCAACTGTGGCCCTAATAGTTCCTGGATGCTCAAACCTCTCGGCACTGCAAGAACCAATGTAGTAGCAGAGTAAGTGATTGCACTTCAGATGTGAAATTTAACGTGTATTTTATGTCTGCTTGTAAAATTAATCCAACATTTCTAGAAAACTGCATGTCTCTCTCTCAATGTACACAATGTCAAATTAATGTGCACAGAGAGGAATGCACTCGATATGCACATGTGAGTAGATGCTTCTGCACTTACTCTGCTATTTCCACATAGAAGGCTACTTTTGTTATTTACTTTGCTGCTACTTCTGGTACTCTTAAACATACTATTATTATTACTATTACTCTACTATTACTGTTATTACTACTACTACCACTATTATTACTGCTGCAATGTCAGTACTACTACTGATGCAGCTTTCTCTCCTTAAATGTATACTATGGTTACTTATACTACTACTAATGCTACTTCTGCTGCTGCTACTACTACTACTACTACTATATTATTACACACACATTTCATTACCATATATCAGGCTACTTTTTTTATTTACATTGTTCCTGCTACTGATATTCTTAAAATACTACTACTACTACTACTACTGCTACTACTACTATTACTACTACTATTTTACTACACACTATTGACATTAGCATATATATCAAGCTACTTTTGCTATGTACATCTGTTGCTGCTATTGGTATTCTTATTCTTAAAACTACTACTACTACTTCTACTACTACTACTACTACTACTACTACTACTACTACTATTACTACTACTACTACTTCAAAAACCTCAATATTACTACTATTGTTTCTTCTACTTGTACTGCTTCTACTACTACCAACAATAGAGCTAACACTATTTGTCAATGTATCACAAACTGGAACCATTAATTCTGCTGACACTGTTACTTCTTCTACTGCTACTGCTATCATTAATAATACTGGGACTGCTATTTCTACTTCCTAATATTGCTATTCCTGCTAGTACTGCATCTACTAGTGTTACTACTACTGATGATATTAATGATGAAAATGATAATTATTCTTACCCTGTTCCCCCTCCCCCTCATAATTGCAATACTTGCATAGCCTGTAGTGATAATATAATTAGAAAGCTCAAAATATCTGCAAAGGATCTGATTTTGGAAAACCGTCATTTGCTGCTTTGCGAGGCTTAAGTAAAAAACATTCTCTGGAACGTTGATGCTTGAAACTGTCTTGCATAGAGGAGCAATTACACAGTTCTTTAATAAACTATTTTTATGTTTAACTACATTTCAAATCACACCAGTTAACAGTTGTGTTCATTCTAAATCATGCAGTCATAATTGGCAATTAGAATTTAATTTTAAGAAGAGGATGCATTAATCAAAAGCGCACAAAAGTTAAGTTTGCCTTTAACGCTATGATCAGCTCATTAATTATGGGGGGAGGAAAGACCAAAACCTCTCAGTCAGCAAAAGAAAATGTGCATTTCCTTTAGTCACCTCAGCGTCGTTTCAGAATTCAGTTATCAAGGTGATGCGGGTGATGCTGTGTGGCTTCATTGACTCTGCAGTCATTAAAGTTATTGCAGGACAGACGGGTACAGTTAGAATTTTTCATTTTGCTTAAGCAAGGAAAAATGTCTGGAGAAATGATGCATTTCAGATACTCTCAAACCTGTCAGCTTTTGAGAGGTTATTAACTTCAGCTGCTTTTCTGCCTTTTAGACTCCGATGCAGATTTGTCACACATTTCCCAGGAGTTCCTGTGTGCAATTAGCCATTGGATTTACTGAATAATTACTTAATTTGTCATGTGTAATGTTCTTCCATTTTGTATATCTGAAATGATAGCAGATAGACAGGTCAGCACGGCTGTAAATGGAAAGGAGTGAATGTAGCAGTCTCCTCCCCAAAAATTACAGCGCTCCCATGGGGTAATCAGTATTCATTTTCTGACTTGTGCCTTACGAATGTTGCCATTTAAGCAATAGGTCACTTGCTGACCTTGCTGATGTGTTGTATGTGTCAATTTGTTTTACAGCTGAGAAGAGCGAGTGCAGAAGTCCCTGTATGCTAGCCTAGCAGCAGAATATCACCAGGACATTACAATGCATTTTAAAGGCTTGCTTTCTTGAAACATATAGTGGTTTAATCAAGAATCTTTTGAACAAATCAAAGCAGGGTGCATAAATATGGAAAGCACATTTTGTGTTAAGTACAAAATACATATTCTTAAGTTTATTTTTACAATAATTGTACCATTTACTGTTTCCAAACCTTAGATAAGATTGCATACATATTAAATGTGAAGCTTTCACTTTCTCAGTTAGCTTGGCTGCACTTACAATGGCAACGCATTCCATGGCTACATGGAAATAGAAGCATGCTACTACCTTAGGCAGTGAAGTTGTGTAAAACTGCATTAAATGGAGAAAACACTTTTGTCATCCATATCTTATTAATTATCGCTGACAACTTCTGCAGCACGTAACAGAGTATACAGTCTTGTCACCAGTGATGATCATAATCAGCTAATTACGATTTCGCAAAATGTTGTGTACATTTTTTCATTTATGCTTATACCTAATTACGATTTGTAAATTCAATTGATTTCATATGGTAATTCGTAATATTTTGCGTAAGTTTTGTATAATTTTGTGCTGACTTTGGGGGTGAATAGCAAAGCCACCATACATGGCAGTAACACCAGAATTCCTACATATGTTAAATAGAGAATAGTGGGTACAAGTCAAAAAAAGGATTTTCCAAAAGACCCTGTTGTTTTGGAGAAAAACAATTTTAAAAATGCAAAGAAAAAATGGTTTTTAAATAAAAAAAATAACAAGTTTAAAAAACATTTTCTTTGCATATTTAAAATCGATTTTCTCAAAAACTTCAAGGTCTTTTTGAAAAATTCTTTTGTTGCCTTGTACCCAATGTTCTCCTTAACAAATGTAGCAATAGCATATATGGGGACTTTTCTATTCACCAAATATCGCGAAATTGTGCCAAAATTATGCAAACTTATAAATATTACTATTAAATACAAAATTAATTTTGATTTTCTCTGAAATTTCGCATTACATTATGATGCATTATTGCGAATTTTGATGCAAAATTTCACATGTGCGAAATGTCGGCCCACCATTGCTTGTCACTAACTGTCCTTCACATTGTGCACAATCTAATCCCTACCATCGTCATATGTCCATCAGATTCTAGGGTCAATATTAGGGGGAAGCCAATTAATTTATATGTATGTTTTTGGGATGTGGGAGGAAACCTATGCAGACACAGGGAAACACACAAACTCAGAGCAGATAGTGCCTTGGCTGGGATTCAAATAGGGGACCCAGTGCTGCTAGGTGAGAGTGCTATATACTATGCCCCCGTGCTGCCCAAATTGCCCAAATCTCTCACATATCATTAACGGGTTGCTAATGACCTATGAATAGGTTTTCCACAAAAGAAAGTGGAAAAGTATGGTCAAAAATGGGTAGAGAGTCAATGATATCAGTCAATGATTAGGCACAGGACATCAGCTAATGTACATTGCAGAACTAGAATTGCAGAACTATAACTTGAGAGATATCAGAATTCATTGTTGATGGTGTCCCATCACAAAAGTACACAGTGCCAAAACATATGCATCAGTGGGATTGTTCATCAGAATATACATTTGTGCTGCAAAATGCACGAAAGCCAAGCAACATAGTCCAAATCTCACCAAAGTCACTCTGCATGTATAGCTTTACTTGTGTTAGCAGCAACATGACTTATATTGTCCATGCTGATTGATCAGAACGAATAGGGGCCTTCCATAACACAGCTATGCAGTGCTGCACTTTTATGGTATTTGCTTCTAAAAATTATGAAGTGTCCTTGAGTTGAGATGTGAATCATGTCCAACTAAAACTTTTTAAGGTTTATACAGAGCACAGAAGGATTACAAGTACTAATGGGTTTTTATTCTTGTCTAGATCGAAGCAAGTAAAAGCAGCGCCAGAGATTTTGGCACAGCTGGCACCACCATAGGCCATAATAGGAATTACGGGTAAAGCAGTGATCAAACAGCAATTTTGGTGCAGTCAAAAGGTGGCACCAAAACTACTATAAAAGCATCGTAATTCAGCCACCAGCAATACCTATAAGATGAATGACATATTTCTCCACTGTTCCCGGTGACCTAGTGGGGGAATAGTAATGAATGCCCTGGGACTTTTGCCGGAGCAGGGTAAGACATTTTTTGACTTTACCCTATGCCCAAATTTACCGGTGGCTGAATTATAGGTATGATCTGTGTCAGAAATAATTATACTTTGAAAGGAACAGAAAATGAGAGGAAAACACTTTGCATTCCTCCTTACTGGTATCTTAAAGCACAGCCAAGTGAGAGGGGTGTCCCTAATAGAGACCCAGACAGCGTATAATCCAAAACTCTACCCACTCTACCACAACCAAAAAAGGGTGATTTTGAGTGGAGTTGAGAGTTCAGCTACCCCGTCATCAGTCACTAAAAACTTTTGAAATTTTGATGTATTAAAGCATCCCTTAACAGCAGTCCAAACGCTATACATCCTATGCCAGAGCCTTTTTTTTTTTACAAAACAGGTTTTAACAATAAAACAACATTTCAACAACAGTTCTCAGGTGTAACAATTTATAAAACAAAATATCACATATTTCTCATAACTCATAGTTGAAAATCCCCCTTTGTGAAATCAATTTGTGCCACATATATCTTCCCTGCTTCTCAAAATGACATATTTTATTTTCTGTTTCCAAATATTGGAGCCAAGCAGGAAAACTGTGACCATCCATGATAAAATGTGATTGCATACTGTGCTTATTTTTCTCCTTAATACATTGTAAAATCAGACTTGTATTACTTGTAGGAAGGACTGCTTTGTTTTAATAATATAGGCTTCCTGCTAGTTGAGTTTTTTGTATTTCTCATGCTGGTTAATTAGTAGTGCTATACTCATAGTATTGATTTTCTTTTCTTTTTTTTTTCTTGTATGCGTGTTAATATACGATTGCAGACATAGACATACAAAATGAAAATCCAGCCTTGTATGCATTGATGCACCAGAGGCATTTACCAAGCAACAATACAAAAATTATTTGTTTCAGTAAAGTATGTAGTGGTCCACATATTTTGAATTCATACATACTACATGCAAAACGTCAAAACGTGGTCTAGAAGTAGAAGCCCTTAGAATGATCTTACAGGCAAGACACTTCCATAAAGTGCTGCTCGGATACCACTTTTCACTATCTGGATCCGATTCGGATCCGGATACCCAGGTATCCAATCCGGGTCGGATATCCGAGTTCAAAATTTTCCAATCCGGATCCAAATAGGATATCCGACCTCAGTATCTGGGGTATCCAGTCGGATTCGGATATCTGGATAGAAAAACTGGAAGTGGCCTTTAAATTGCTTTAAAAGGGGTTTTTTAGGGTAAATGAGGCATGTATCATCATTATTTTGTAAAGGGGAACACTAATTGATGATGTGGGGACTTCAAACCCCCCCCCCCCCCCCCAAAAAAAACAAAAATGGCTGTTAATTAACATTAGGCCTAGGTTCCAGACAGCGGTCATGCAGCAAACATTGTGTCCAAAGTCCAACCGCACAACTGGGGCATGACAGTTTTCATGTCAGTTTTCAGCCAAGACACCTCCAAAAAATTATGCAGCAATTGTGTTTTGGGTTAAATATAGGTGGTATTAGTGGCCTGTGGCACCCTGGCCTGTCGGTGGGAGCTGCACAGGGAGCAGGAGCAGGGCAATGCAGCAGCAGCAGGTGTAACATGTGCCAGGAGTGTCACATGGCACTTGGCACATGTCACGTGCCAAGTGCCACGTGGCAAGTGACACATGCCAAGTGCCACGTGACACTTGGCAAGTGCCACGTGACACGTGGCAAGTGCCACATGACACGTGACAAGTGCCACGTGACATGTGCCAAGTTCCACGCTAGGAGCTGCTGGTACTTCACAGGGAGTGCTCGTAATTTAGGAGCACAAACTACGCAGCACTACTGCGTGTAGCATGCGCTTGCATATTTTAAACTTGCGCTGCTCAATTTAGGGTGTTCGGCTAAAGCACAACAGCTTAATGAATCAATCCTGTTTATTGTTGGCTTCATGGATGCTTTATGTTCATTGTTAAAATTAATTTAGTATTTACTATTGGTTTTTGAGTTGCACCCAGTACTCAGACTAAGGCCATATTTTGGAATTCAAATCCACAAGCCTTATGGTTAACTAAATCATTGTTGTTTAACATGGATATAGCTGCAGTAAGCACAGATGCACAATGTTTAACAGATGTAATACTCTTAATTAGCACTATTGTTTTTAGAATTTGCTATATTCAAGTTTGGGTCAGTTGGTCTTTTGGTCTTTTAGTATCCATTGCCAACGGTAGGCAGATTCTAAACATTGTAAGTTCATTCGTTTAACTACCTGCGGACCGAGCGAGTACGAATCTACGTCGGGCAGGGGTCGCTGCGGTCCTGACCGGACGTAAACTCTACATCCCATTGACCGCGCACCCCAGCCCATCTGCGTCGCTCGGTCCGCTCTGCCCCCGCCGCAATCAGCTGCCCTGCCGCCTCTATGACGGCAGAGCACTGTGAGCCGGGCAGGAGCCGTTTTCATTGGCTCCTGGCCCTGTCATTCATGTAAGCCGTTCCCATTGGCTTACATGAAGTGACAGGGTCAGGAGCCAATGAAAGCGGCTCCTGACCGGCGTGCAGCACTCTGCCGTCGTAGCGACGGCAGAGAGAGCAGCCTGCGGCGGGGACAGAGCAGCGTGTACGGCGGGAGCGACGGCAACTTGCGGCGATTCGTCGGGAAGTGGCGGTTTGCTGGACCAGCACGCTCTGGTCCTTAAGGGGGCAGAGGGTACTGGTCCAGAAAGGGTTAAAGACCACACAGGTGGGCATCTACATGGTGTTTAAAGTCATGAAAAGATCTACAGGCCATCCTGCAATTGGAATCAGGAGCTGACATTTTTATTTAACAGGAATTTTAGTTTCCCCAAAACCATGTTTTTAAGTAATTGCCTTATCTTCATGTAGAGGTAGGGTAACATATTTGCATCTCCATTTTCTGCTTTGGCTGTAAGAAAAGTGAAAAAGTTACAATTCCTTCTCAGTTGCATGCATAATGAATAGTTGTGACTGTCTATGAATTACTTTTATTTTTTTGTTCATTGAGCTTTATGTCTTCATGTTTTTGTAAAACATTGAATGATTACCTCACTAGCGGTAATGATGGGAAACATTAATCCCTTGCTGAAGGCTGCTTGGAGATTTGATTGTGGAGCATTTATTTTCATTTAGATTTAACTTTTCATGTTTGCATAAATTTCTACGTAAAATGAGATGCTAAAGGTATCATTTGTTATCTAGAACCCGTAGTCTGCAGTATCAGATTCCTGTTGCGAAAACACACTGTAAGAGTCTTACCAGGAAAGAGATCAAGAGATTGTGTTAGGGCCTATGGCATTTTAAAAGTCATACTTGACAAGAACTGTTAAAAGCTGGAAAAAAACAAACAAAAACAAATACTTGATAGTAGTGTATGTTAATGAGAATATTATATCAAAAATGATAACCCTATTATTGTGAAAATGTTCTGCAAAGGTTTTATCCAGTCCAGCAATTCTCTATAAGCCAGCACTGTGGAAAATCACAATCTTTCATTCTCTCCCTGCAAGTTAGTCAAATATAATTTTTTCCAATTCTTTGAAAGCTCGTGTTACAGGAATGTTTTGTCTGCTTAAAATGTAGACTAGACACATAGGCCCATATGCAATTCACTTTTTCTCCTGAGTTTTCTCCTGGGTGATATTTTCACACCTTGCCATAAAATTCTTTTTAAGCCACCAGCAAGCAAAAAAATAAATAAAAATATTCTAAATCATTTTGATGGTATTTTTCCCCAATGTTTGGGTACTATTTCATTTGTAAGATGCTGAAAAGTTATTTTAAAGTGACACTAAAGTGTAAAAAAAAAGCCCTTATGATATAATGAATTGTATGTGTAGTACAGATAATTAATAGAACACTAGTAGCAAAGAAAAGTCTCATATTTTTAGTTTCAGTTATTTAGCTTTTTTTTTATAACATTGCATCATTTTCTAATATTTGCAGTTTACAAACTACACTCTACATTTTAAACTATAAAACAGAGCAGAGCTAATTTGAACTTCCCTGCAGTGCAATCTTATCTGAAGTTGTCTTTCTCTGTTTCTTTGATGTATGAGTGCTTTAGAAAATAGCACTGCTCTCTGACTAAATTATTATTATTATTATTATTATTATTATTATTATTATTATTATTATTACAATTATTATCGCCCACAGAAAGCTTAATTTGTAGCAAAAAACAAAAAACAAAAACAAAAAAAAAACAAGATATAGATCATTTGTGACGTGTGATGAGTAGTGATAAAGTTATTGGTGAATGAATGGGAGGAGCGCTGACAGGAGAAAATTGCTTCCATCCTTGAGGTGAAAACACCTGTAGGTTTAAAGCAAACCTGAACTGAAAATACACTTATACAAGGCTGCATTTCTACTCTTTACTGTCCTAGGCCACTGTCACCAGCCGCCCCTCTTCAGTATAGGTAGTGAAATGAGACCCCCCCCCCCCCTTCCCTCTAGTATAGGTAGCCTGATGACCCCACCACCCCAGTTTAGGTAGCCAGATAACTCCTCCCCCTTTCCCTCCAGTGTAGGTAGCCAGATGACCCACCCCCTTCCCTCTAATATATGTACATGACTTCTTCCCCCTTTCCCTCCAGTATAGGTAGCCAGATTACTGCTTTAATCCCTCCTGTTCCCACCGCACCTTTCAGTATAGGTAGCCAGCTTGCCTTCACACTGCAACAGCCATCAGTGTCACTCATTTCTCCACTCATCTCCACTTCTGAATATTCCTCATCCTTTACATCTCCAATGCTGCCCAAGTCCATAGCCGCCAGCCACAATGCAAACATGCACAGAGAGCAAGATGGCCACTGCACAGGCTGCAGGCAACAGAGTACCATGATCAGACGCCCGCCTGATCTCCCTGCATTGCAGCATTTGCAAGCGTGCAAATGCTGCACCAGTTTAGCCTGCTGCTTTGGTGCCTTTCCTCCTGTGGTGCCCTAGGCCATGGCCTAAGAGGCCTTGGCCTAAATCCGGCCCTGCACTTATGGGATAACTAACTGCATGTGCAGTAGCAATGGTGTTTGCACTCACACTCCCATTCTTAATACAAGAGATTAAGTTCTCTAAAGTTTGCATAGAAGCCGTTTCGGGGTGATATAAAATCTGGTTCATTCTGCTCCCAGCACAAAGACATGATGAAGATATATGCTAGGTACACGCAATGCATTTTTCCAGTCGATTTCCTGCTTGATTCTCTTATCTTTTCTTATCAATTTCTATTCACTTCTATGAGAAATCGAGTGGTAATACGATCAAAAGTAATATTGGACATGATAGAAATGATCTATCGAAACGCATCTATCGAAAGCAAAAACATATTGTGTGTACATGGCATTAAACTTTCCAGTTATCGTTTGTTATCAGCAATGTTTGTTCACCCAGATAAAGCTAATTTGCTTATGTTAAGTCTTCCCAGAGAGCCTTCAGCATTGAACTTGCTGATTTAGGTGTTTGCACAGAGATAACACTGTTCTCTCAACTCTTTGAATGCAGAAAAAGAAAATGTGAACATAGGCAAGCGCTAAAGGCTAGGTACACATAATGCAATTTTCCTATATGATCAAGGGGAAATTTCCTGTTATTCAACAATTTCCAACATGTCTGAACATGTCTGAACCATCGAGAAATGGTTCAATTTTAAAACAAGTACTGCACAAAATTGATCTCTTTTCAGGTCGGAAGAAGATAGGACATGTAAAAAATGATTGAAAGATGCAACATTTCCTGTCAATCTGATGAGAAAATTGCATTATGTGTACCAGGCATAAGTAGCATAGGCACTATATTTGTATTCATGCGCTCTGGCGGCGGGGCGGCTGTCTCCGCGTTCAGACCGGCGGTTTCCGCACAGCGACATGTGTCTGGTTTGCCTGGGCCTTCTAGTGCACACAGAGGGAGAGCTATGCGTGCGTGCGCTAGAGGACAGGACCTTTATGCCAGCAGGAGAGGTATCAGCTGATCCCAGCGGAACTCCTGGTTGGCTGAGCGGCTGGGGGCGGCGCTGAGAAGTGCTGTAGTATTGCCTTTCAGTTGCTGGTTGTCTGCCATTGCGAATACTTACGTGTGAGCACTCAGATCTTAGTCAGATCTTACAGTGTGTTAGAACCAGCAGGAGCTGGGAATTCACACTTAGCCAGATTACCTTGTTATTATACTCTGTTATACTTTAGATCAGTTCCAGGGTGTTGAGACCAAGGACCTCACACCCAAGCTTAGGATCGCTGTGTCATTACTCTGTTATACTTTAGACCAGTTCCCGGGTGTCGAGACCAAGGACCTCACACCCTAGTCTAGGAAACTGGGTTATTCAAAAGATCAGTTCCTGGGTGTCGAGACCAAGGACCTCACACCTCAGACTAGGATTGGGTTTATGTATATCTGTTATGACCTTTGGCTTTGCTGACCTTTCTCTTGCTTTCTGATTTGGTACCTCTGCCCATCTGTCTACCAGTTGCTGACCCTGCCTGTATCCGGTTACCGAATCAGTCTTCTGTCTTTGTACCTCATATGCTCGTGTGTTGCTGACCTGGCCTGTCTGACCTTCCTGGCTGTCACTTATCCCTCCACTGATCAGTCTGTCTGTACTTCCTTGACACTAATCCACCAGGTGTCAGTTAGCTGCAAGGACCTCCTGTACCTCAAAGAGGCCTTCCTGCAGTTCAGTCAATGGCTTCTTCCCATTAGGAGTTCATTGGCTGCAGTACAGTCTGATTCCCAATCCACCAGGGAATCCTTGGCTGCAGTACAGTCTGATTCTTATTCCATCAGGGAATCACTGGCTGCTGCTCTATCTCCTCTCTAGAGATAGCCTTTGCTCGGCCAGAGGTCACCTGCCCCTCAGGTATCCACTGGCTGCAGTAGTGTCTGTGTCTCCCGCTCTACGGGAGATAGCCTTCTACTGTTGCACCAAAAACACTTACACATTATTAGGTGTCCAGAGGTTAGTCATACTTGTATTATTGGTGATTCTGCAGATCATCAATAATCAGCTATACATCTGTATTCTTGGTGATACTGCAGATCACCAATAATCAGATTCTCTCTGTGTGCTGACACCAATCGTTACATTATCTCATCATGCCACATGTCAGCTCAGATATGCATTAAAGTGGACCGGAACTCTTGCACAGACACAAGGAAAACATAACAGAAATGCACTCTGTATTTATTTTAAAGAGAACCTGTAACAAAAAAAGTTCCCCTGGGTGGTACTCACCTCGGGCAGGGGAAGCCTCAGGGTCCCAATGAGGCTTCCCACTCCCCTGTAGATGCAGGCAATCCAGCGCTGGCTTCCCGCGATCAGCTTTTTCTGCCTATCTCCGAGCGGAGAGCCAATACTGTGTCTGTGCTGGATCCGGGAAGGTAAATCTTTACATCCCCGCTGTTCGGGGAGCCTTATCTCTGGCGCCGTGGGACCGAGGAGGACGGGGGAAGCCTCAATTGGATCCGGAGGCTTCCCCCACCCCAGGTGAGTACACCCCAGTGGAGGTTTTTTTCATTACAGATTTTCTTTAAGAGTTTAGCCTGTGCAATTCCCCCTGATTTGTGTCTAATCAGTAGTTGTAATTTGATCTCCACCCTGTGTCACATGATTGCCTATGGTAGATAAGCCCATTTGAAAGCACTGGGTGTAAACAATATGTCAGCTTCCATGAATCAGGAAGTAGAAACTGTACAGATTCATTTTAGTATTTGTATCAGCTGTAACAAATATATATATATATATATATATATATATATATAGTATATATATATAGTGTATATATATATATGTAACAAATATATATATATATGTATATATATATATATATATATATATATATATATATATATATATCTTTTTGTTCAAAGGTTATTATGCTGTTGTGTATCATTTAGAACAGAGAGGAGTTCAGAGTTCAGAGTTCAGGTTCACTTTAAATTACATCTGAAGTTGAAATATGGAAGCTTACGGATTTATTCCCTTATAAACAATGCACCTTGCCTGATTGTCCATATGATCCTCTGTCTCTAATAATTTAGATGTGGATCCTAAACAAGCATACAGGTCAGGTGCTCTAACAAAAGTCAGACTACATTAGCGGCATGAGTGTGGGATTCAGACACTACTGCAGACAGAGAGATCAACAGCACAGTCAAGGTATTCCGTTAGGTGTATGGTGAGTTCATAGAAGATTTTATTTTTTGTCACAAGTTAGCAAAACATTTTGTATTGTTTTTTTCTCAGAAAGTGTCATTTTCCACTAACTTGTGACCAAAAATAAAATCTTCTATGAACTTACCAAACACCTAACGGAATACCTTGGGGTGTCTTCTTTCTAGAATGGGGTCACTTGTGGGGTTCCTATACTGCCCTGACATGTTAGGGGCCCTAAACCGTGAGGAGTAGTCTAGAAATCAAATGCCTCAAAATGACCTTTGAAATCCTAAAGGTACTCATAGGACTTTGGGCCCCTTAGCGCGCCTAGGCTGCAAAAAAGTGTCACACATGTGGTATTGCCGTACTCAGGAGAAGTAGTATAATGTGTTTTGGGGTGTATTTTTACACATACCCATCCTGGGTGGGAGAAATATCTCTGTAAATGAGAATTTTTTGATTTTTGTACAAACAATTGTCCATTTACAGAGCTATTTCTCCCACCCAGCATGGGGATGTGTAAAAATACACCCCAAAACACATTATACTACTTCTCCTGAGTATGGCAATACCGCATGTGTGACACTTTTTTAGCAGTCTAGTTGCGCAAAGGGGCCCAAAGTCCAATGAGCACCTTTAGGCTTTACAGGGGTACTTACAATTTAGCACCCCCCACATGCCAGGACCGTGAACAAACCCCACAAATGACCCCATTTTGGAAAGAAGACATCCCAAGGTATTCCATGAGGGGCATGGTGAGTTCATAGAAAATTTTATTTTTTTGTCATAAGTGAGTGGAAAATAACATTTTGTGAAAAAAACATACAACAATTTCTGCTAACTTGTGACAAAAAAATAAAATCTTCTATGAAATCACCATGCACCTCATGGAATACTTTGGGGTGTCCTCTTTCCAAAATGGCATCATTCGTGGGGTCTGTAGTGGCATTTTAGGGTCTCTGCAATCATTACATGTATGGCCAGTATTAGGAGTTTCTGCTATACTCCTTATATTGGGCATATGGGTAATGCACTCTGGGCTGAAAGAAAAAATGACAGTCAAACAATCAATCAATCAATGTGGATGAAAAAACATCTGACAAAAAAATGTGAAAAAAAAGAGGGGAAGGCGTCTGCCAGGACATAGGAGCTGCCACCCAAAAACGTCTACCCACTCAGCTCGTATGCCCTGGCAAAGCCGATTTATCCATTCACACCGATCAATGTGGATGAACAAATCATTGCCAGAGTTATTTTTTGATACAAAGTGCTTGCCAAAGCATAGGAGCTCCCACACCACCCCTCAGCTCATATGCCTCGACAAACGTATCTTTTTTACTGCGGAGGAGAAATCTCGTCCTGCAGCGCTGCATGCACCGACTTGTGTGTAATCTGACAGACACACAATGCTTCTGTCAGGATGCACCATCAGTGCTGCAGCTGGTTGGTCGGTCGGTCGGTCGACCTGGAAGGGTAAAGGATGGAAAAAAGAGAGAAAAACACACAAAAAAAACAAGCAAGTTTTATAAACTTTAATGAACATTTTTTACCCAAACATTAACATTGGGAACCAATCATTAACTTTTTTGCTTACCTGTTTTTTTGTTTGTTTTTTCTTACCTTTCTGAGGACAAACCTCTCGTCCCCCATGGGACAATGTGCAAAGTGCAAATCGCACAGAGATGTGGCGAAGTACATTATGCACTTTGTCCCAAGTGAAAGGAGAGGTTTCTGGCAGCACTGTGTATTAAGGTCTCTGGAAACCTGATGTCTGGGTTCACACTGCATATTGGCGTATCCGGTGGGTTGCGCGCACCGCATCGCCCCAAACAGACCTTCAGGGAATACCGCAAGAGTAGCATTCGACAGTAATCACATTCGGCCTAGGAAGTAACTGCGTCGCCGTAGACTAAGATGACTTCCGGGCCGACCCAAATTGCCGCAGAAGCCACGCAGTAACGTAGGCATGCACTAGCGTTAAGTAAAGCACTTCCGGCGTAGGAGGGGACCGCAAAGTGTGACTTTTGCTAGGCAATTTTCCTTAACGCATCACGCCAGTGTGAAATAGCACAGAGACCCTTGTGTGCCTACTGCTATGTCTGGAGTTCCCTACTCTCTAAAAGTGTATCTGCTCATGATACCTCTGGAAACACTCCCCTAGGCATAGGCCAGGCTGGTCAGGACACATGGGACAGTAAACAGAGGTGGCACGCCTTGTTCCAGCCCTGCTACAGACACAACAACGTTTTCTTGGGGTGCGTTGATTTCGGGCACTCGGAATGGGAAAGGCGTAGTGCCTTTCATGCAGCCGGCTAACTGCATTTTGGGGTCGGGCCACGGCACCTCCTGGATACAGGAGTTCCATAACGATGTCTTCCTGGAATTTAAGGAACGCTCCAGTTCTCCCAGCCTTACTGTAGAGAACAAAGCTGTTGTAAATACCCAATTGAATTAGATAAAAATACATTTTTTTATACCAGCGTCTGGTTTTGCGGGAAACTAAATAGGGCCCTAACATCTGGTCATTGAAGTCCACCCCTCCCATGTAAGCATTATAGTCGTGGACAGCGAGGGGTTTTTCAGTGACCTCACTTGCCCATTAAATTTGGACTGTCATGTCTGTGTGAATGGTGAACAGAAGGTAAACGTCCCTCTTGTCCTTCCATTTCACCGCAACAGGTCATCTGTACACAAGGCAGCCCTCTCCCCCCGTGCAAGCCAGGTACTAACGAGCCGTTGGGGGAAGCCCCGGCTACTAGGCCGCATGGTGCCACACTAGCGGATCCCTTCTATCTTTAAATGCTGATAGAGTGCCACACTTGTGTAGAAGTTGTCCACATAAAGATGGTACCCCTCCTGGAACAAAGGTGACACCAAGTCCCACACAATCTTGCCACTGCTCCCCAGGTAGTCAGGGCATCCAACCAGCTCCAATTTTGAGTCTTTTCCCTCATAGACCCTAAAACCATAAGTATAGCCTTTGGCCCTTTCACAGAGCTTATACAGTTTCACCCCATACCGGGCGCGCTTGCTTGGGATGTACTGTTTGATGCCAAGGCACCCGGTAAAATGTATGAGGGACTCGTCTACACAGATGTGCTGTTCAGGGGTATAAACATCTGCAAATTTTGTTGACATGTGGTCTATGAGGGGCCGAATTTTGTGGAGCCGGTCATAAGCAGGGTGGTCACTTCGATGACA
Source organism: Hyperolius riggenbachi (assembly GCF_040937935.1). Lineage (NCBI taxonomy): Eukaryota > Metazoa > Chordata > Amphibia > Anura > Hyperoliidae > Hyperolius > Hyperolius riggenbachi. The sequence goes on along the minus strand of NC_090647.1, from coordinate 174,844,279 downwards.
GGTTGTGTTGTCATTGAAAAGCAGGAAGCGCAGGATCATCTTAAATCGTGTCCTGGACATGACAGCAGAAAACATGGGCAGGTGATATATTGGGCGCGTAGACCAATAAGACCGCAATACATTCAATTTGACTAGACCCATGTTAAGGAGAAGGCCCAAAAAAGTTTGAAGTTTGGAAACTTGGAGTGGTTTCCACCGGTAAGCCTGGGCATAGTACTTATCCGGGTTGTCGGTGATGTATTGTGTGTCATAACGGTTGGTCTCAGCCACAATTAAGTCGTGGAGATCCTCGGTGAAGAACAGATGAAAAAAGTCTAGGGCTGTTCCTAGATTATATGTCTCCACCTGGACTCCAGACTGGGCGGTGAAAGGGGGCAGTACAGGTGCGGCGGAACCAGGGGGTTGCCAATTGGGATTTGCCAGCACCTCTGGAAGACTATGGGTAGTATGGTCCCGTTTTCTTGGTGGCTGCGACTCGGGTCTTAATGCACGTGCCACTGAACCAGTTTCAACTTCCATTCTGGTGCTCACCACTTCACCAGGGTCTACGGAAGTACTGGTGCTAGGTCCAGGAGATGCTGCGCTGCTGGTGTATGCCTCACCATGAAACCTCAGACCAGCACTAGCACCACTCTGCTGCCCTTGAGGCAGATCCTGCGCCACCTGCGGTCCAGTGACATGGGGTGTGGTACGCCTGGCTCTAGCCGGGACCTCAACCTCGTTATCGCTATCGGTCAGCGAGCCACTGCTGTCCACAGGTTCGTACTCTGACCCAGAAGATTCGTCGGATGAGACGTCCCAATTGTCCTCATCCAACTGGGCCATGTACCTGTACACCTCATCATCGGAATACCCCTTTCTTGCCATGGTGGGCTGCTAAATTTAGGGGGTATTCCTCTGAGACTACCCAGGAAAAGAAGCACCTACCTAGCAAAAGGGAGTACTTGCAGAGCAGAAAGCTTTTTTTTTGAAAAAAAAAATCAAAACTGATCTTTACAGTGCCACAGCTATTGTACAGTGTTTTTTGCAGTGATCAGAAAAAAAAAATTCTGTCACTGCGGTGGGGCGGGCTGAACGCAAGTGCAGGTGAACGATAAGGCCTGATCAGCAAACACTGCGTTTTTAGTGGATCCTAGTGACCCCAATATAGATCTGTGTGTGATAAGTAATGATCACTTACAGATACTCTATAGTACCAATGCTGATTAGCGACAGTGATGACGCTAATCAGCGACTAATTAGTGACTGTGGTGCGGTGAGCGCTAACTGACACTAACACAAGGGCCTAGCTAACTGGCCTAACTGTTAACACTAGTGATTAGAGATGTCGCGAACCTCCCATTTTCGGTTCGCGAACTTCCGTGGAAGGTTCGGTTCGCGTAAAAGATCGCGAACCGCAATAGACTTCAATGGGGAGGCGAACTTTGAAAAATAGAAAAAATTATGCTGGCCACAAAAGTGATGGAAAAGATGTTTCAAGGGGTCTAACACCTGGAGGGGGGCATAGCGGAGTGGGATACATGCCCAAAGTCCCGGGGAAAAATCTGGATTTGACACAAAGCAGCGTTTTAAAGGGATACTGTAGGGGGGTCGGGGGAAAATGAGCTGAACTTACCCGGGGCTTCTAATGGTCCCCCGCAGACATCCTGTGTTGGCGCAGCCACTCCCCAATGCTCCGGCCCCGCCTCCGGTTCACTTCTGGAATTTCTGACTTTAAAGTCAGAAAACCACTGCTCCTGCGTTGCCGTGTCCTCGCTCCCGCTGATGTCACCAGGAGTGTACTGCGCAGACACAGACCATACTGGGCCTGCGCTGTGCGCTCTTGATGACATCAGCGGGATCGAGGACACTGCAACGCAGGCGCAGTGGTTTTCTGACTTTAAAGTCAGAGATTCCAGAAGTGAACCAGAGGCGGGGCCGGAGCATCAGTGAGCGGCTGCGCGGGCACAGGATGTCTGCGGGGGACCATTAGAAGCCCCGGGTAAGTTCAGCTCATTTTCCCCCGACCCCCTTACAGTATCCCTTTAAGGGCAGAAATCACATTGAATGCTAAATTGCAGGCCTAAAGTGCTTTCAAACATCTTGCATGGGTATACATCAATTAGGGAGTGTAATTAGAGTTCTGCTTCACACTGACGCACCAAACTCACTGTGTAAAGCACCGCAAACAGCTGTTTGCGTAGTGACGGCCGTGCTGGACTGGTGCGCACCGTGGCCAGAGTGTAGGCCGTGGCGTTTTTCAAGCCCATATGGTCGCCGGGCTGTGGTAGCTCAATGATAGAACAACAGTGACTGTCCAGCTGATCAAATTTGGTCTGACCACAATGAAGCAACGACCTTATTATCTTTTGTGTGCCAACAGTAAAGGTACTTAAGATGCAGTGAGGTGGGTTCACTGAACAGTAAAGGTACTTAAGATGCAGTGAGGTGGGTTCTCACTCAACACAACAGGTAGTTAGATGCAGTGAGGTGGCCAGGTGGGTTCTTACTCAACACAACAGGCAGTTAGATGCAGTGAGCTGGGTTCACTCAACACAACGCTAGGTATATGCAGTGATGAGGTGGGTTAAGTAAACACAACAGGTACTGGGTAGTTAGATGCAGTGAGCTGGGTTCACTGAACAGTAAAGGTACTTAAGATGCAGTGAGGTGGGTTCTCACTCAACACAACAGGTAGTTAGATGCAGTGAGGTGGCCAGGTGGGTTCTCACTCAACACAACAGGTAGTTAGATGCAGTGAGCTGGGTTCACTCAACACAACGCTAGGTATATGCAGTGATGGGGTGGGTTAAGTAAACACAACGGGTACTGGGTAGTTAGATGCAGTGAGCTGGGTTCACTGAACAGTAAAGGTACTTAAGATGCAGTGAGGTGGGTTCTCACTCAACACAACAGGTAGTTAGATGCAGTGAGGTGGCCAGGTGGGTTTACTCAACACAACAGGTAGTTAGATGCAGTGAGCTGGGTTCACTCAACACAAAGCTAGGTATATCTAGTGATGAGGTGGGTTAAGTAAACACAACAGGTACTGGGGTATATGCAGTACTGGGTAGTACAATGTGCAGCTCCCTGTCACAAACACAGGTAGTCACTGAATGTGCTGGGCTGCTGGCAGTGGCACACACACTATCAATTAGCAAGGCTGTGCATGCAACAAAAGTGTCAGTTTGACACACAAAGAAAAAAAAAGTACAGGATGAGCTCTGAAAAGAGCTATTGAGGGGTGCTATAAAAGCAATAACAATCAGCCAGGAGCAAGCTAAGCAGCCAAGAACCTAACTAATCTGTCCCTAGAAGAACAAGTCTGCAGCAGCTGTCCCTTTCCTCTCTCTAGCAGGCACACGAGTGAGTGTAATGGCCGCCGGAGCCTGCCTTATATAAGTGGGGGTTGGGGCTCCAGGGCTTAGTGTAGCCTTAATGGCTACAATGTGCCTGCTGACTGTGATGCAGAGGTTCAAAGTTGACCCTCATAGTGCATTATGTGGCGAATCGAACTTCCGCAAAAGTTCGCCTGGTGCAGGCGAACGTGAACCCCCTAAGTTCGCCTGGAACCGTTCGCTGGTGAACCGTTCGCTACATCTCTACTAGTGATACTGTTTTTAGATCACTAGGATAGTGACCGGGGGGGGGGGTGATCGGGGGCAATCAGACAGCAATGGGGGCAATCAGAAATAATCACAGACAATCAGAGGGCAATCAAGGCAATTACAACACAATTAGAGCCAATAAGAGTGATTAGAGGGCAATCACAGCCTATCAGCGCAATCAAAGCCAATCACGGGGCAATCAAAGCCAATCACGAGAATCAAAAACCAATCATGGGACAATCGAAAACCAATCACGGGACAATCGAAAACCAATCATGGGACAATCAAAAACCAATCACGGGACAATCAAAAACCAATCACGGGACAATCGAAGCCAATCATGGGACAATCGAAGCCAATCACAGGACAATCAAAAAACCAATTGAGGGACAATCAAAAACCAATCACGAGACAATCAAAAACCAATCACGGGACAATCGAAGCCAATCACAGGACAATCGAAGCCAATCACGGGACAATCGAAGCCAATCACAGGACAATTGAAGCCAATCACAGGACAATCAAAAAACCAATCAAGGGACAATCAAAAACCAATCACGGGACAATCAAACACCAATCACGGGACAATCTAAGTCAGTCACAGGGCAATTGAGACAATTGGAGCCAATCAAAGCACAATCAAGCATTACAGACAGGAGATTAGATGTACACAATGGCAGGGGGGTGATCTAGGGCAGGGTGGAGTGATCAGAGGGAGATCTAAGGGCAGGGGGGAGGGTGATCAGGAGCCCACAATGACAGGTGGTGATGGGGTGATTGATAGGTGATCAGTAGGTAATTACAGGGGAGAATATACTCAAGCAATGCACTGGCGGGGGGTGGGGGTCTGTGGGCGATCTGAGGCGGGTTCACGTGGGTGATTGGGTGCCCGCAAGGGGCAGATTAGGGTCTAATATGATGGGTAGCAGTGACAGGGGGTGACGGGGTGGTTGATAGGTGATCAGAAGGTAATTACAGGGTAGAATATATGCAAGCAATGCACTGGCAAGTTGATCAGAGGGGGTCTCAGGGCAATCTGAGGGGGTGGGCGGGTGATTGGGTGCCCGCAAGGGGCAGATTAGGGTCTAATCTGATGGGTAGCAGTGACAGGGGGTGATTGATGGGTGATTGATGGGTGATCAGTAGGTGTTTAGAGGAGAGAACAGATGTAAACAATGCACTTGGGAGGTGTTCTGAGGGTGGGTCTGTGGGCGATCTGAGCGTGTGGGTGGGTGATCAGATGCCCGCCAGGGGCAGGTTAGGGTCTAATCTGATGGGTGGCAATGACAGGTGATGACAGGGGGTGATCGATGAGTGATTGACAGGTGATTGACAGGTGATTACAGGGGAGAATAGCTGTATACAGTACACAGGGGGGGTCTGGGGAGGATATGAGGGTGTGGGGGGGGGTGATCAGGTGCCCCCAGGGGGAAGTTTAGGACCTGATCTAAAAGGTAGCGCTGACATATAGTGACACGGGGTGATTGATAGGTGATTAGGGGGGTGATTGGGTGCAAACAGTGCTGTCAGGGGGTGGGCATAGGGGGGTCTGATGGGTGCTGTGGGCGATCTATGAGCAGAGGAGACAGGATCAGTGTGCTGTGTGCTTGCCTGACAGTGCTGCCTTCCTCTCTGGTGGTCGATCGAGCGCTGTGACCACCAGGGAGGAGGCAGCGTGTATAATACGTTTTGTTTACCTAACAAAGCGTATTATACGCTTTCTATTGGCCCATTTAAAATCTTACAACCCGCCGGTGCTGCAGATTGGCCGGCTGGTTGACGTCACATGTAGGTGGAGCCTAATGCCGGTGATGCGTGCGCACCTTGCGCGCGCGATCATCCGCAATCCCCTCCTCCAGGACCCGACGCCAATCTGCGTTACGTGGTCCTGGAGCTGCCACTTTGCCACCGCCAATCTACATTGGGCAGTCGGCAAGTGGTTAACAGGAAATAGATATTACAGCCTGAAAATGGCTCTCACTTCAGGTTTCCTTAAAAGGGCACTATGGTGAAAAATTGTAAAATTTTAAATATGTGCAAACACAGACAGATAAGAAGTACATTTTTTTCAGAGTAAAATGAGCCATAAATTAAGTTTCTCCTATGTTGCTGTCACGTACAGTAGGTAGTAGAAATCTGACAGAGGTGACAGGTTTTGGACTAGTCCATCTCTTCATAGGGGATTCTCAGCAAGGTTTTTATACTTTATAAAGATATTCCCTAAAAAGGATTTAAACAATGACGCTGGCCAGCTTCCCTGCTCGCTACACAGTTTTTTGGCTGTTGGACAGAGCAACTGCCATTCACAAAGTGCTTTTGAAAATAAATAAATCCCTGAGAATCCCCTATGAAGACATGGACTAGTCCAAAACCTGTCGCTTCTGTCAGAAGTGACAGCAACATAGGAGAAAAGTAAGTATTAATTTTTCCTGCCATTTCCTGGCTCTGTATAATGTCTTCAGAGACCTGTAAAAAACCTATATAGAAACCAACTTCCTAAACATCAACACACAAATACATCACTGGCTACATCTAGTTGTCTGCATCCTATGATACATGGTTAGTTCTTGAACAACCTATCAAGAGTCAAGTGAGAGAAACCTTATTTTTTATCATTTACATGTTTTATATAATTTATATATTATTTGATCATATATATTGTTTTGATATTTTGTGTGTTTTGAGGGATCATTCTGAGTATTGAGTTGTGAGTGAAGAATGGCAACTGCACAAGAATGCCATTGTATGCAATTACTGGTTAGCCATAATAGAAGCAATAGAGTGTTGTACCACCATGTTAGCCATCAGTAAAAGCAAGGAGTTTTGAATCAGGATGATACCATTTATTGGCTAACTTAAAGATGAGTAAACAGTGAGCTTTCAGCTTATAAAAAGCCTTCTTCGGACTGGTTCCTGACAAAAACTGTTAGGAACCAGTTTTTGTCAGGAACCAGTCCGACGAAGGCTTTTTAGAAGCCGAAAGCTAACTGTTTACTCATCTCTAATTTAGCCAATAAATGGTATCATCCTGATTCAAAACTCCCTGGTTAGCCATAAAAGGCTCAATTAACTAAGACCTGTTTGGTAAAATGTAGAAATCTAACCAGACATGGAGCAAGCCGTGTTCTGCTATAGTACTGCTGTCCCTCTTCTGGCCAGAGTTGTGCTGATTTTTAGGTGTTCTGCCTAAAACATGAGCCATCCTTTTACAAGTTGCTGCTTGTGACATCAGACAAGAGTAAAAGGCATCCCTGGTATCCCTTTAGATGTGTATTCATGCCATTAGAGGTCCCCCTTTGTATATCAGTCTTTCCCTGTGCATGTCTAAAGGGCTACAGGGGAAACCTCTATGAATGTGCAGTTGTCCTGCATCTTGTGTTTTGTTTTAGAGTAGTAGATATGGCCTGAACGGTTCGCCGGTGGACAGTTCCCGGTTAACAGCAGCTGTCTGAGTCCACGGTAGGTAGCGAACAGAAAAGGCGGTTCAATCCTCCCACTATACCTCGTCATTTGGCTAAACTTTGACCCCCTACATCACAGTCAGCAGACACATGGCAGCCAATCAGGCTGCACTCACCCATGGACTCATCCCCCCCCCCCCCTCTATAAAAACGCAGCAGTGCCTGCCATGTTCTCAGTCTGGTGCTTCTGCTGTAGTGAATGGAAGCAAGAGACATTGCTGCAGAGACAGGGACAGTTAGCTAGGTGCTTCCGTTTTGTGTGTGTGTGTGTGTGTGTGTGTGTGTGTGTGTGTGTGTGTGTGTGTGTGTGTGTGTGTGTGTGTCTGTGTGTGTTCTTTAATAATGTTGCGGGACAAAATATTCACATACGTATTTATAGCCAAACCTTAGCTGCATACTGACCACAGTCATTGCTGGGCTGTATAGTTCTACTATACTCTTCTATCCATATTGCAAGCAAGCCTGCACACTGTCTATTATAACCTGTGCTTAGCTTACTGTATCTGTTATTGATATCTGCCTGTGTGGGTTACACACACTCCACAGTCAGTTGCTGGGATTTGTAGTTCCATTATACTCCTCTAACTATTGCAAGCAAGCCAGCACACTTTCTATCATTAACTGTGCTTATCTTCCAACTGTATCTGTTATTGATATCTGCGTGGGTTACACTTACACTGCATATAGGCCACAGTCAGTTGCTGGGCTTTGTAGCACTACTATACTCTTTCTCTCTCTGTTTCACTTATTCTCTCTGTTTTAAAGCACGTTATGCCTCCAATTTATCAATGCAATGTGATTTCTACCCTTTAGGGATTGTAACCCTACTCTGTGTCAAATACATAATTTTCTGAGGGACTTTTGGCATGTATCCCACTCCGTCATGTCCCCCTCCAGGTGTTAGACCCCTTGAAAAAACTTTTCCATTACTTTTGTGGCCAGAAATAGTCCTTGTATGTTTTAAAATTTGCCTGCCCATTGAAGTCTATAGAAGTTTGCCCAGTTTGTGTTAACACAAACTTTTGAGGAAGTTCGCGTTCACAGTTCGCGAACCCAAAATCTGAAGTTTGGGCCATCTCTAGTGAGTAGTCAGACTGGATGGCCTCTCCTATTGGCTGGCTCCTTTGCCTGTCCATTTTACTGAATGGCTGATTAGTTATCTACAGTTCCAGGCTAGAGGTAAAATACAGCACATCTCGCTTGTTTTACTGAATGCTGCTGTAATATTTCCGAATTTACATTTATTGAAGTATTTCCTGCACACGTCGGTCATTTCCATGCAGGAACAGCCTTAGTGAATTGACATTTGACAGTATGTTTCTGCACTACCAAGTGCGGTAACACTTTGTGAATTGAGCCCCATGTATGGGTCACAATATATGGTTAGAGTGGATGGGGTAATGAATGACAACGTGTATATAATGCAGTGATAAGTGATTACTAGTTAATGGTTATCCAATGTGTGGTGGCACTGTTTCCCATCTACAATGTTATTGTGAACACTTAATTTATAATCATTTTATCATGTGAAAGCACACTTACTTGAACAACACAACATTTTCCCTAAACTGCTAAGACATATACTGTAGCAGAGAAGTTTGAGCAGATTGACCTTCAGTCCACACAACAACATTTAATGTTCTTTTGCAATAATGCATATGAAACTAATCCATTGTGCACAAACCAATGCTGTGCATATTCATGAAATCCTATTTCACATCAGTAAAAAGGATCAGTGATTCAGTTTGTATTCACAGTAGTGTGTGCTGGTTAGAGGAAACAAAAACAATAATCCTTTGCTTACACAGAAGGATTGAAAGGTACAAATGTTAAGCCAGACATATAGCTCAGAGAATAGAATTTGCAAAGTCAGTGACTCAGACATGCATTTAAAGTTGCTAACACACTCACACGCACACACACACGCTAATACATGGTTGCTCAAATAATACATTAGACCACTATTGGAGAACTAACTCATGTGACCTGTGACCAGTGGAAATCTAAACCAGTTTATAGACACTACGTGCTGATTTTAGTGCATATGTGTACTATAGCTGCATACTATAGTTGTGTACTATAGTGCATATGTGTACTACAGCTATGTTCTTGATTGCCACATTCATTAAAGCGGACCTGAATGCTGAACTTTCTTTCTGCTCTAAAAGATAAGCAACACATTTAAAGAAAAAAATGTTATTTGTTACAACTACTGGAAATCCTGCAATAAACTTGCAGTGTGTCTACTTCCTGCTTTTGTGAAAGCAGACTTATTATTAACATACTGAGCTTTATTCACAAAAAGGTGCTAACTGTTAGCACGCTGTAATAAGTCATGAAAATTTTGCATCAACGCGCCAATGCGAATTTTTGCACGAGATAATTGTATTTTACATGCAAAACCCGTTTTTTCACGCGAACACGCTATAAAATGAGCAAAAAGCCGTACTAACAGCCGTGCTAACAGTTAGCACCGTTTCGTGAATCAAGCCCACTGTGTTTTCCAATTAGTTGCTCTGCTGTGGCAGCCATCTCATACAGATGAGAGATCACATTACACTGGTAATTACTCCCAGATGATGGGGTATTAGACAGGCTAAACTCTCTACATACATACAGGGTATATTTCTCTATTGTTTCCTTCTGTACTGTGCAAGAGTTCAGGTCCACTTAAAGCTGGTATCAACATCAGAAACACTTCCTATAAGTATATATTGATGTATACTCTCACCTTGATGCTTAGGCTACACTGTTTATATATGTGGAATGCTCCCCCAGAGCATTCTGGGAGACATGATATTATTTTGAATGGCTTTGGAACTCTCACTAAACAACCATCCCACGCAGCTTCAAGAAGATTTTGTCACCTGTGATACATTTTCTTAACTTAAATTGGTGTGGAACGGGTGAAGGAAGATGTTAAACTGATGACTAAAAGTGATATTGTAAATTTTTTTTTTTTAAAAAGCAATTTTATTATGTTATTTTTAGTGCTGTTCCCCTTTAAGTATTTTCTTGTTCTGAATCATTAGCACTTTCTCCTCTCCTCAAAAGTTTTGATAAACAACTGAGTTTAGTTGCCAACTCTACCCAAACTTTTTAGTTTGTTACAGAGTAGAACATAGTTACAGCCTTTATGAGTTTTTATTGCTGTCATGTATCTCTATTTGGAAGCATGTTCCCCACTTCTGGTCCAAACAAACAGAGGAAGCAATAAATAAATAAATATTGATTTCATAAAATAGGTAGTGGTTTATTCCCTGTCAGGTTTTTGCTTTTTGTACTTAAAGAGAATCTGTACTTGTAAAATTCTTACAATAAAAAGCATACCATTCTATTCATTATGTTCTCCTGGGCCCCTCTGTGCTGTTTCTGCCACTCCCTGCTGCGATCCTGGCTTTCAATTGCCATTTTTAGGCAGTGTTTACAAACAAAAGACATAGCAAGTGATAGGCTGAGAGGAGCTCAGTGTGTGAGTTATACAGAGTGTGCAGGGGGCCTTGAGAGGGTGTGTATAGCTTCTATCCAATCACAAGCACCACAGCACATTATAGCTTGACTGCCTCAGCCCGACAGAGCCGACAGAGGAGAGAAGATTAGATCATATAACAGAGATAATACAGCCACTGTGCAACTAGGAAAGGCTGCAGTTAGACAGAGCACATTAGAACAGGTATAGGAACGTATAGGATAGAAGAAATAAGGCTCAAAATTTTGTTACAGAGTCTCTTTAACTCCTTTTTCTGGTGACATCATGGGCCCAGATTCTAGTCTATGGTGTAACAGAGACAGAAAATGAGCAGATGCACATATCGACTGTTGTAACAGAACTAGTACACATTGCCACTAGTTCTAGGGGCACTTTATGTATTCCTACAGTTTTCTTTCTCCCTGCTTTAAAATCATCCCTCATTCCCCACACAGCTCACAAATACACTTCACTGTGTCACAGCATGCAGGAGAGTCTGACGAGGAGGCTGATCTGAAGAGGTAACAGGTATGCACAGCTGAGATAGATTACTGGGAGGGATTACAAGTGAACGGAGTGGATGGGGAGAATAACAAGGGACCTCACACACCTCATGGGGCTCGAGGAAGCCCCAAGTAAATAAAAATATAGCTGTTATCTTAATCTCAGGTTCCCTTTAACCAGCATATAGATATTTGTTCAGAGTTTATTTTTTTATGCATGCATTGCCATCTTCTATCCATCCAGCATAACATGCAGGGAATTGAGTTGTACTGTAAATCCAAAAAAATATATATTTTACATAACAGGCGGATGTGCAGCTCTGTAAACTTCAGATTGTCCTTGAAAATTGCTGTCAGTTATTAGTCATTCTGTAAAAGAATTTTGGATGCAGTCCACAAAATGAAAAGTGATATTACCCATTAATTTTTGATTGATGAACATACTATGTGAATACAAATGGTTATGGAATAAAGCAAAGGCACAAAAAGTTGGTACGAACATAAATTATGTCAGTGAAATGATGACTGGAAGACTTTGGTGGTGTGATATAATCTTTTTTTATGGCTGCACACTGGTCTTATTGGGAGACATTCAAAACAGAAGTTACATTTATGCGGAGTCCCTTCCTGGCTTATTATGTAAGGTGATGTAAGAAGCTTTATTGGCATGCTTGATATGGTAACTGATAGATACTTATCAGTTGTTACAAGAAGTTTCAGTATTATCATTATAGTAGTTGCTATATCAAATTCATACTCTCATTGTTTTGGGAGATTTTTAGCGTTTCTTTCAGTCAGTTAACCACTTCAGGACCATAGGCTTACAACCCCCAGTGACCAGGCTATTTTTTACAAATCAGGCAACTGCAGCTTTAAGGGCTTGCTGTAGAGTTGTACAACTCATCACACAAGTGACACCCCCCCCCCCTAATTTCTGCCCACCAACAAAGCCGTCTTTTGGTGGGCTCTGATCGCTGCTAGGATGTTTGTTTATTTTATTTATTTATTTATTTGTTTTTTTAAGTGAATGCGCCCTTTTTTATATTTTTTTCCCTCCCCCAGCCAGCCAATCACAGTGATCGGCTGTCATAGGCAGGGGCGCTTCTAGAGACCAGCTAACCAGCTAATTGCCTAGAGCGACAGATTTATTGCAGGGCGGCTTTGAGTGAAAAAAAAAGTTTATTTTTCCTGTCCTTAGAGGCTGAAAACTCAGGGAATGGAGATAAAAAGTTCTAATGAAAGCCTCTACTGCTCAGCCTCAAATAAGGAATCTACAAACCTTTTGTCTACAACACTTTGTATGGCATTCCCTAATGTTAGTGTTATCTCAGGATCTAGAGTGTGTCTGTGTGACTCCTGTCCTGCCCACCCCTCCTTATGACTTAAGAGGAGGATGGTGTCTTTGTGTGCATTCCAGAACGGGAATAGCCAGGAGGAAGGAGAGAGATTTTTTTCCCCTTGCTGCTGGTACAGTGTACTGTATAAGTTTGTGGTTTATGAAGAGCTAACAATGTGAAGCACTAGGCTGGCTGAGGGAAATAAATGTACAATTTGATGGCAAGCTGGTAAATGTACACAGCATGATGCAGAATAGAGGCTTGCCTCCTACAGTGTCCTTAGAAAAAATCTGTCTGCTTTTTCACCATTGTAAAGACTGCATGTGGTCAGCTAGATAAGGTCGTAGCTCCCAAATGTCCCTCTTTTGGAGGGACAGTACCTCTTTGGGAGCCCTGTCATTCTGACCCTCTTTCCTCCTCATATGTCCCTCTTTCAGGATTTTGTCCCTCTTTCTATGTAAATATATATATATCTCTACTAAAAATGTGTTTGACTGTAAACTTTATTCCCATCCATTACATTGATATATTACTAATTTTAAAATGTTAATATGAAGGAAAATGACCCAGGATAGAAAGGACCAGTGTGGTTTGAATTATAAAACAACATATTTTTCTTATGAAATCGGTATGGTATGCGTGACTAGGGGTGTGACGGGGGAGTGATCAGGGGTGTGGCAGGGGCATGGCAGAAGTGTCCCTCTTTTTTTCATCTCAAAAAGTTGGGAGGTATGTATTACACAGGTTGAAAAGATTTAGACAGTCCTTAGACTCCAGGAGGGCTGCTGCAGCCTTGTGTAAGAGACTGGCAGGACAGGCATCACATTACAGGCAAGTCGCCTCTGTGTGATGTGGCTGGCGGCTGCAATACAGATAAGCTGTCTGCTCCATCTCAGGCTATTTTCAGTCTTTCTCCACTCCTCCCCTCTCCCTCATTCACCTTTGATTCCCCCCTTCCCCTAGTGCTGACTGTCTTCTTGTCTTAAAGGAAAGAAAAATAAAAGTGCTTTTCCTCCTCTCTCTGAATAGTGTAATTGTTAAGGGCTCTGCCTCTGGCACAGGCAACCTGGGTTCAAATCTCTGCTTCTTCCTACTCAGCAAGCCGGCACCTACTCAGTAGGAGACTTTGGGCAAGACTCCCTAACACTGCTACTGCCTACTGAGTCAGCACTGAGTCCGCCAGGAAAACAGTAATTATAAATGTTCCTTGTTACTCTCTACTTTGACCCCCCCACCCAATCTTACCCTTACAATTGAATCACCCAATAATGTTATTAGTAACCCTAGCCTATAGCTGCTGTCAATACATGCATTCATTTTTACAGACAGATTCTTTCAAAATGATAGAATATGGCGATTATCAACCACCACATCGATCAGAATTTCAATCAATCCATGGCAAAAATGTACCAAAAGTACAATCAAGCAGTACATTTTTACAATTGGACACAGTGGTATAGTGGCGGTAGATCAGGGGCTCGTAGTATTGCGCTGAACCTCTACTGTAATACGATTATTTTCTGGGGAAAAGCTGCTGCATTGCGAATATTTTCATGGAGAGGGCGGGGGGGGGGGGCGCCACAGGTCTCCTTGCCTGGAGTGACAAAATGGCCAGAGGCGTCCCTGGTCATAGGCATCAGCCTATGACAGCTGATCACTCCTGAGCCTCCCAGGGGGACAGCCGTGTCACATTGCTCAGCATTACCAATCAGATCTGAGTTTTTAGAGGGCAGCTCAGTGTTCTGCTTAGTCACTCTAGATGTACCTCTACTATTCTCAAATTCTGTGGATTTTTAATTAACCCTTTGCCTGCTAAGCATGTACCTAGTACTTTCTAGCAGCAGCAGGCAAGGGCTCCTACTGCCAAGCAGGGCTGCTCATCCAGATTCCGGATATCTGGGTAACCCAGATATCCAAACTTTTTTCAGCAATCTGACCGGATTTGGATTCCAGATAGTTGGGCCCAAATCCGGATAGCTATCTGCGGATAGTTGGGTGCATAACCCAGATCTCCACGGATATTGTGGATATCCGGATCCGAAATACTGTAACTAAGGAGCTGACATCCTGGAGCCAATCAGAGGGCTCCCAGCAGAAGCCCTAGCAACCAATCACAGAAGGGAACCTTGGCCAGCCCCACCTGACCTCATTGAGCCAAGCAGAGGGCTCCCAGCCTAAACCCTGGCACCCAATCACAGAAAGGAACACTGGCCAGCCCTCCTGTATAATAAGGAGGGCTGCCATGATGAGACAGATCGTCCTAGCTTGCTGAATGCTCACTGAGAGACATGCTCCAGTGCTGTTAGCAGGGCTGCCTGTACACAGTTATAAACCTAAAGCTGTTCAGTAATCAACCCCTTTCATTATCACTACACTATAGTTCAATTGTTAATTAGTTTGATTACATTGTGTGACAGACAGTCAGAGTGTGAGCACCAGTGCTGTTGCAGCTGCTATGTGTCTGTGTGTGTCCTGTGCACCGATCAGGCCAGCTGCTGCCTGCTGGCCAGCTATTAGCCTTAGCTAGCTACAGTTTAGGTTAGGTTAGGGATTAGGGAATAGCATTACTTTGTAATTGTGTAGTTACTACTAGTTAGTACTGTAGTACTGCAGTCAGTGCTAGTAGTTGTTAGAGTAGTAGTAGTACTGTGTTCGCTTACTACAGAACTGCTGTGCTACTGAGCAGTGCCAGTGTGACAGTTAGTGTCCTCTCCTCTGCTGTCTGACTGTCACTCGGCACATGGCACTTGCCGAGTGCAAAGTGCCACGTGCAAACACGTGCAAAGTGCCACGTGCAAAGTGCAAAGTGCACAGTGTCACGTCACATGCAAAATGCAAAGTGCCACGTGCAAAGTGCCACCATCAAAGTGCAAAGTTCCACGTCACATGCAAAGTGCAAAGTGCCACATGCAAAGTGCAAAGTGCCACATGCAAAGTGCAAAGTGCCACGTGCAAAGTGCAATGTGCCACGTCACATGCAAAGTGCAAAGTACCACATCATGTGCAAAGTGCAAAGTGCCACGTGCAAAGTGTCAAGTGCCACTTTGCACATGGCACTTTACACTTTGCACGTGCCACTTTGCACTTTGCACGTGACACTTTGCACTTTGCAAGTGGCACTTTGTACGTCGCACTTTGCACTTTACACGTGACTTTGCACTTTGCACGTGGCACTTTGCACTTTGTACGTGACTTTGTACTTTGCACTTTGCACGTGGCACTTTGCACGTGACTTTGCACTTTGCACGTGGTACTTTGCACTTTGCACTTTGCACGTGGTACTTTGCACGTGACTTTGCATGTGGCACTTTGCATGTAGCACTTTGCACTTTGCATGTGGCACTTTGCACGTGACTTTTTTCACTTTGCACTTTGCACATGGCACTTGCACGTGTCAGGTGGTAGGTGGCAAGTGCACGTGCCAAAGGCAAAGTGCCAAGTGCAAAGTGCCAAATACCAAGTGCCACGTGCCAAGTGCCAAATGCCAAGTGCCAAGTGCCACGTCCAACATCCGGCATGCTCCTGGGAGACATCACACCTGCTGCGGCTGCTGCTGCATTGCCCTGCTCCTGCTGCCTTTGCTGCTCCCACCGCCAGGGTGCCACAGGCCACTGCTGCTGTGCTGATACCACCTATATTTAACCCAAAACACAATTGCTGCGTAATTTTTTGGAGGTGTCTGGGCTGAAAAATGCCATGTCCCAGTTGTGCGGTTGAACTTTGGACACAATGTGGGCTGCACGACCGCTATCTGGAACCTAGGCCTGATGTTAATTGACAGCCATTTTTTTTTGGGGGGGGGGATTTAAAGTCCCCACATCATTAATTAGTGTTCCCCTTTACAAAATAATGATGCTACATGCCTCATTTTCCCTAAAAAAAAACATTTTTTAAGCAATTTAAAGGCCACTTCCGGTTTTTATATCCAGATATCCAAATCCGGCCGGATACCCCGGATACTAGGGTCGGATAACCGATTCAGATCCGGATTGAAAATTTTGAACTCGGATATTTGACCCGAATCGGATATCTAGGTATTCGGATCCGGATCCAACCCAGATTTTGAAAAGGGGTGTCCGAGCACCCGTGCTGCCAAGAACATACCTAGTACAGTTTTTTTTTTCTTTTTGGCCATTCCTGGTTTGTTTTCTTCTTGCTGTTTGCAGCAAACATCCACTTTTGCAAACAGCATGTAAAGCCCCTCAGGAACAAGGTCCTCAGCTCCGATACCAAAAGAGGGACACAGTGAGCCCAATATAGTGTAGTATACACTGGTAAATGAAGGTGTGTGGAAAGTGTATGTGCATTATACTCTACTAGTAGACCTAAGCCCGTATAAAAATGGGCTCTAGGTCTGTGTTCCTGGGCGCTCGCGCCCGCCTTGTCCCGCCGCCCGATCACCCACCGCCGGACGTGACTGCCGCCCACTCACCCGCCGCACATCCAGCCGCCTGCTCACACGCCGCCTGCTCGACTCCCTGGCCCCGTCCCCGGCCTCCTGTCTCTGTGTCCGTGCTGCGCACATGCGCAGTGGCCAAAAGCACGGACAACGCTACACAGAGACAGGAGGCACAGACACAGGGGTTTTGTTATAGAGGATTTAGATACTAGTATTTTGCTCTTATGTTAAGCAGAGACTTTTAATCACCCTGCCACATGACCCCAAGCACAGTGGGGGAGACAGACCTGTATTCCACACATTCAGAAGCTGTAACAGTGCAAAAAAAAATACCCAACATCCCTTTAGATGGGCTGCCGTCTCTAGTCCTCTAATTCTCTGTGTATATGAGTCCTCTCCTTGCACCTCTAAAGGGATACAGGTAGGCCCTCTCCAGCCTTACACTTCTATCACTTAGCTGTCCCCAGGGGAGGCACACAAAGTGATCCCTCTCCTAGGCTGATGCCTAGGAGTGGGATCATGCTGATTGGATCTCAGGGGAAAGTGAGGGAGTGGGGAATATACAAATATAAAAAAGAACTATTTATTTTATAAAATGTATAAAATAATAATAATAAAAACAATAAATACCAGCAGCAATCAGATGCCATCAACAGAAAGCTCTGTTGGTGGCAAGAGAAGGTGGGGGGGGGGGGGGGTCATTTCTGTGCTAAGTTGTATGGCCTTGCAGCACACAGTTAAAGCTGCAGTGGCCTAAATTGTAAAAATTAGCCTGGTCACTAGGGGGTGTAAGCCTGTGGTTCTCAAGCGGTTAACTGCCAGCAGGGTGAGCTGTCATTCAGCTCTCCTGG
This sequence comes from Hyperolius riggenbachi, assembly GCF_040937935.1. NCBI lineage: Eukaryota > Metazoa > Chordata > Amphibia > Anura > Hyperoliidae > Hyperolius > Hyperolius riggenbachi. The sequence continues at coordinate 174,826,672 of NC_090647.1, read as the reverse complement.
CGCCCAACTCACCGACAGGCTCGTAATAGATACGCTTCACATGCCAGGTATAGCAGGTGACTGTGAAACAGTTTAAAAGTGCACAAAATGCCTCCTGTTGAAAAGAGTGCTCACTAAAATAATGGGTGTCAGGACCTCCCACCATGCCACCTAGCACAGCACGAATGGGCATGATAGGGTAAGTATGGGAGGTTAAGGTTAGGCACCACCGGGGGGTCTGTGGGAGAAAGGGAGAGGTTAGGTCATAGTAGAAAAGTTGGTAAATATTACTGATATTTTACTTTATGAATGAAGTAGTAAAATATTGGTAAATTTACTATTATTCTACTAATGGTTATTTCCTGCGCCCCCTAATTAAAAGTAATTGGTGACTGCTGCCCACTCAGATGTACATAGAGGGTATGGATGCCACCGCACTGCTCATGTCAAAGAGGGTATCGTGTAGGTTTCATTTGAGCTTACTGTCAGTCTTGTAAATTCATAGATGTATAAAATGAAAGATGTATACATTTTAAGAATGAAAGTTATTTTATAGATGTTTTATTGGTTAGATTAACCTCCTTGCCGGTTATCCCGAGCTCAGCTCAGGGTAACCTGCGTAGAAGGATTTCTCAGGCCCATCTGGGCCGATTTTCCAATTTTTTTATATTGCATGCAGCTAGAACTTTGCTAGCTGCGTGCATTTCTCGATCGCCGCCGCTCGCCGCCGATTTGCCGCTACCTGCCGCGCCGTGCTGCCCCCTCCCCTCCAGACCCCTTGTGCCATGGCGACGGGGAAAGCCACGCAGGACCGGTGGCGATCGAAGTACGTAGGGGGATGCCGCTTGTCAACGGCTATCATGTAGCTAGCGCTAGGCTAGCTACATGAATTTAATTTTTTTTTTAAAGTGCTGCGCCGCCCCCTTGCCGATATAATTGGAAGGGCAAGGGGGTTAATAATCTAATGATATATGTATACGTTTATGGTATAATAAGGTTGTTTTTCTACGTGCAGTACTTTTTAAATTTTATGATAGATATAAGTAAGGACAACAAAAGGTGACAGCCTGACAATCTCCACATTTAACTGAAGTAGCACTTTTTTTTTTTTACCTGGAATGAAATCAAAATAAAAGAGTTGACACAATGAAGAACATACTCACAATCTTAAATAAATGTCTACATCTGAATTTCAACACATGTTGTCAATTTCACATTTTGCAGTGTAGTATTTTAATAACTTTATTTCAAGAGCACAATACAATGTAATCTATTATTTGTGATCATTTCTCTCTTGGCAAAAACACCTAATCATTTGTACTGTGTGACAGCCTCTCCATTGTTTTCAAAAGATAGAACAGCATGAGGGACCATAAGAAGTCTTATACCTGATAAGAATTTTTAAAGATGACCACAAGTTGACAGCAATGATTTATGAAATCAAGCTTTTCATTACCAGACCTAGTGCTGACTGCATTGTCTTGTTATTGACTGATAATCTTGTAGCCTTGCCATAAAAATGAGTGAATTTGTTTGATCTAGAGGATTAATACATGCAATAGGAAGCAAAGAAATGAAGCAAAATAAGTCTGAAACTGATTACAGCTCTGTGTACTTCCAGTGTACTTTCAGGACCATCGTTTTAAAGTTTCTAGCTGCATTTTGCAATGTCATTCATTGGCATAATGGTTAAAGTAACACTCCAGCCTTTATTATTATTAAAAGAGATAGAAGCATAATCAAGATTTTTTTCTCTGTATGGTTTGTTGTTGAGGAAAGGTTTCCTCATTAAAAATAAATACATAAATACAATAATAATAGTTGTAAAATAGACTTGTGTCACCAAACACAAAAAAACAAACAAAACAAAACAAAAAAAACAGCCCCCTAGTGGTACTTACCTCGGGAGGTGGAAGCCTCTGGATCCTGATGACCCTTTTCACCCTCTGGGATCCAGCACTGGCAGCCCCCGAAAATACAGCCCAACAAGCTTGTCAACTATGGTGCAGTAGCACCTGCAATATTTACCTTCCCCGCTCCAGCGCAGGTGCAGTAGCAGCTTTCTGATGGTCAGCCAGATTGGGTCCGCTGTACTGTGCAGGCGCAAGTCGCCTGCGCAGTAGAGCAGATTCAGTCAGGCTTGGCTATTTCTGCCAGAGGCCATCGGAAAGCCTCTACTGCGTTTGCGTTTGCTGACACTGATTTGCGCTGGAGTGAGAAAGGTAAAGATTTACATTGCCACTGTTTAGGGCTGCTAGCGCTGGATCCCAGAGGGTAAAGAGGATGCCTCATTAGAACCCATAGGCTTCCCCCATCACCAACTTTTTCATGCATGGAAATGCATGTAAAAAGAAAAAACAATTTATTCTGTGCCAGTGACAATGCATTTTATTGGTGACACCCTGCTTCTTCAGGTCAAAATGCAGTGCTCTTGTGTGGCAATCCAGCATGCCACAAGTGCCTAAGACACTTCATTTGGAGGTATCCTTCACCTTACAGATCACCTACAACAGTGTGCACAATAACTTTAGTCATAAACAAAAGCATGTAAAAAGAGTTTTAATTTTTACTTGTACACAGTAATATTTTTTAGGGTAACATATGTTAGGCTTGGTGGGCTTATTCTCCACAGTCAGCATGCAACACATAAGCTGACGTGAAGGAGGTACACACACCAGCACAAGGAATCAGGATATCCCCAGTTTAGTGGAGGAGAGGACTGACTCCAATAGGAGATTGTGGCGCACAGAGCCGGTGCAGATCCGACAGCCACAAACAATACTTCGTGATAACGTCTCAGCGCAAAGTAGCGCTGAGCGCATAAACCAGAACTGAGGAGATCAGGACAGGTAGACAGAATGAACGCTTGCTTAACTAGCCACTACTTAGTGACAGCAAGCGTCCACAACAAGACAGACTGGAATGAGGCAGCCAATGCGTTGCAGCGATGGCGTGCCTCACAAAGACAGGACAGGATAGCCAGGAAATAGGAGGATCAAAATAGATGAACGTAACACAGACAAATATACAATAAGTATGTTTTCCTAGCGTATTACAATTACAGCTATCAATGAAACTATTTGTAACGTCTGACTAACATATGTATATATCGGCAATGAACCGATATATGACATAAGCAGGAACACTGACTAGGACTGGAGCAATACAGGGAACAGGACTCAGAAGGATTCGCTATCTCTTCGCAGAGATGAACGCAATCCACAAACAGAACCAGGAGCAGGATAACTAACTCAGCATGGGTGATCACGATACGCGCAAACTACCAAAACGTGCAGGAAAGCTGACTAACTGAACACAGGATATAAACACTTCGTGTACGTATACATCAGCGACAATGATGTATCAACGTAACACGAATACAAGGAAAATAACAAAACGTGCAAGTATGCGTATATATTGGCGATGAACCAATATATGACACAAGACAAGCAAAGTAACAACTTCTAGAAACAAGAGCAGAACTAGGAGGACTCGCTGACCCCTTCGCAGGAGTCAGCTCAGTCCACACAGACTAGGAACGAGGTGGGAGCCGCACAGAGTAACAGACAGAATCTGAGACTATGGTAGCCCATGGAGCATTGTAGGAAGCAGTTATTTATACTGAGGTCATCCAATGGGAGCAGACATGTAGATTCCCACACAAGTGAATGGTAATTAATCACAGGCTGACAGCAGGAAAAGGCAGACAATGATATGCAGTCTGCAGGAAAGGGATTGCCACTCCATTGCAGCAGACAATGTTTGTTTTCACAAAAGCATATTAAACTGTCATTAACTTCAGAGCGACTGCAGATGGAATCAGCAACTAGTTTAAGTGCAAACCAAACTATGCAAGCAAATGCATGTAATGACATCAGAACTGCTTGGGTTGCAATACCACTGCAGCCAGCAGTAAACTCTGCAGAAGCGATCTTGACAACATGGAAGAAGGCATGGAGTTTTGTGTATTTAACAAAAAAAAGAAAACTTGTGAACCTAGCTGAGTTTTAATTGTGTGTCTCTCCAAACCTATCACAATGTACAAGCCCACTGCCCACATTATAGACAATTATGTATACATGCAATCCCTTGTATGCACTTAAAAGGTATAGTAGACTGTCACTTCGATGTTCCAATTTACCAAACTAAAACAGTTTGAACAAACATGTTTAGTGATCACATTATTTTTGCAGGAAGCCTGTTAGCATTTACTTGTTTTCTTTTTTTTTTTTCATTTCTATTGGTTAGGTCGTGAAAATGCCCTTGAATATTAGAAGACGAGTTGCACATGAAAAATATTGATTTACTCTGCATCCACTGACATTAATCAAATTGTAGGATTTGGCTGTGTTTTCTTTTTCTTTTCTTTGTTAGGTCAAAGAATTGTTTCCTTTGCTGCTCCGCTTGCTCTGGTACTATCCACAAACTGTCTGCCAACTTTTATGGCTAAATGAAGTTTGACAGTAAATCAATAAGAAATCTGAGGAGCAGATTGTATGTTTTTTTTTTATTTAGTAGTAGATTGTCTGTACTTAATAATCAGTTGTGATAAGCATGCTTTATCACTTTCGAAACAAATGCACAAAATGTGTACGATATAGGATTGATGTCTTATAAAAAATAATGTAAAAGCCTTATTAGCAAAAATGATCAACACATTACTCATCCACAGGTATCTCACTGGCTCCTAATACCAAATTAAGAACCATAGTCCCTTTCCCCCTTGCTTTAATATTTTGAGGCAATACATGTCTAAGATGGCGTGACACCATCGTACCTGGCATGCAGCATAGGCCCTGGGGAGCTGGGGCTGTGTAGCTGGAGAGGAGATTGCAGCACCAGTAGAGTTGAACTGCCACTCAACCAAAAAGGAGGAGAAGGATGACAGCGAAGAGAATGTAGCAGGAGGAGAGCAGGTGGCAGCACGCTTGCCTGCTAGCCATGGAGGTGTCACAAGTAGGTCCACTGCACAGCCACATACTCCCTGCTTATCAGCGGTCACTAGGTTGACCCAATGGGCTGTGTAAGTAATGTAGTGGCCCTGACCGTGCTTGGCAGACCAGGCATTTGTGGTCAGATGGACCCTTGACACAACGCTGTGTGCCAGAGATGACACCACTTGCCTCTCAACTTCACGGTACAGTTTGGGTCTCGACTTTTTAGAGAAATAATTGCGACCTGGTATCTTCCATTGTAGTGTCCTAATGGCCACAAATTTACAGAAGGCCTCAGAGTCCACCAGCTGGTATGGTAACAGCTAGCAACCTAACAGTTCCGCCAAGCCAGCTGTCAGACGCCGGGCAAGGGGGTGACTGACAGAAATTGGCTTCTACCGCTAAAAGATTTCCCTCACAGACACCTGACTGCTGCTGTGGGCAGAGGTGCAGGAACCGCTCAAGGTGAGAGGCGGAGGTGAGGAGGGTGGCTGTGATTGTGAAGGTGCAAGGGAGAAAGCGGCTGAAGATGCTGCACCTAAAGAAGGAAGAGGAGAATGAGGGTGGCTTTTCTTTTGTGTGCTGCTTTTCCTCTGGTGCTCTTCCCATTGCAGTTTGTGCCTTTTCTGCATGTGCCTTTATAAGGCAGTTGTCCCTACATGGGTGTTGGCCTTTCCACGGCTCAATTTTTAGAGGAAGAGAGAACAGATGGCATTGCTCTGATCTAAGGCAGACACACAAAAAAATTTCCAAACCGCGAAGCCCCCCTGGGGTGATGGCACTATGGTGGCATCAGCAACTGACGTTGAAGGGCATGTTGGCTGGCTGTCCATAGGTGGCGAAACATGGTGCCGGACACTGCCACCAGCTGTTTCTGTCGACGAGCTCCCCCTGCTTCTTTCAGGAACTCGTCTCCTCCTACTCCTCTCTGACTCCCCCTCTGAACTGTCCCCTTGGTCATCTTGTCTCTTAGGATCCTACAGGACATCTGTATCATCGTCATCATCATAATCATCCTGCCCAGCTTCGCTTGCCTCAGACACCTCATAAACTGCACCAACAGCAGGTACTTCATCATCCTCCTCCTCACACCTTACGTCCATAGTGTCGTCTAACTCAGACTTGCTTAGCGCCTTCATCTTGTTGTAACAGTAGTTGCTGTGAATCAGTTAATATTCCACCAAATAACTCCTGCAAAGTGTCAAATGTAATGGATGTGGTGCTAGTAGTAGCGCTGGTGGCTGCAGAAGATGAGGTGTTCTGTGTTAAATAGTCAACCACGTCCTGACAATCTTGGAAGTTGATGGGACATGCCTTCTTCTGAGCACTGTACTTTGGTCCACGGCCGCACAAAATCACATCAGCATGACCTCGAACAGACCTGCCGGGTGGTCTTCCTCTGGGTCTGCCTCTGCCTCTACCTGTTTTGTCCATATCGGGGGGGGGGGGGATGAAGTGAAAGGTATGCACTGACTTGACTAATACAATGTGCAGTCACACAAGTGCATTTAACAGGTATGCATGGAGTGGTATATTACACTACGTGCGCTCACGTAGGTAGGTGGGTGCACTGAACAACAGGTAGGTATATGCAGTGATGGGTATTACAAATGTGCACCTATCACACACTCGTACCGTGCACAGGTACAGTAACTGGTGGTATTAAATAGCACACTGCGTGCGCTCACGTAGGTAGGTGGGTGCACTGAACAACAGTTAGGTATATGCAGTGCTGCTGGGTATTACAAATGTGCACCTGTCACACATGTATCATGAACTGGTACAGTGACTGGTGGTATTAAATATCACACTGCGTGTGCTCACGTGGGTAGGTGGGTGCACTGAACAATAGGTAGGTAGGTATATGCAGTGCTGCTGGGTATTACAAATGTGCACCTGTCACACACACACACACACACACACACACACACACTCGTACCGTGAAAAGGTGCAATGACTGGTGGTATTAACAATGCGTGCACTCATGTAGGTAGGTGGATTAAACAGTGAACAGGTGCAGTGATTGAGATTACACATTTTCAGCTGCCTGTCACACACACAGGTAGTCACTAAATGTGCTGAGCCTGGCAGTGGCACAGTAGGAATTAAGAGGCCAAAGGCCAGCTGCGACTGACTGACTGGGCTGTATATAAATATAATGCAAGTGGGCCACACACAAATAAAAAAAAATAGATCACAAGAACAAGATTAGCTCTAAAAAGAGCTGTTGAGGGGTGCTTTTTTTTAGCAATAAGGATCAGCAAGAAGCAAGCTAACAAGCCTACAAGAGCCTAACTAAGCTTTCCCTATGAGAGTCTGCAGCAGCTCTCCCTTCTCGTATTACTGCAGGCACACGAATGAGTAAGATGCCTGATGCTTCCTGCCTTTTATAGGGGGGGGGGGGCCTCCAGGAGGTAGTGTAGTCTGATTGACTACAATGTGCCTGCTGATTGTGATGTACAGTGGCTTGCAAAAGTATTCGGCCGCCTTGAAGTTTTCCACATTTTGTCACATTACTGCCACAGACATGAATCAATTTTATTGGAATTCCACGTGAAAGACCAATACAAAGTGGTGTACATGTGAGAAGTGGAACGAAAATCATTCATGATTCCAAACATTGTTTTTACAAATTAATAACTGCAAAGTGGGGTGTGCATAATTATTCAGCCCCCTGAGTCAATACTTTGTAGAACCACCTTTTGCTGCAATTACAGCTGACAGTCTTTTAGAGTATGTCTCTACCAGCTTTGCACATCTAGAGACTGAAATCCTTGCCCATTCTTCTTTGCAAAACATTGTAGAGATGTCATCTAGATGGCTGACACTCAGCTGCAGCAAGTAGCAATCAGCGGAGCTCCCTTGGGATTGTGACATGCAAGGTACTGCATCTCCAGTTAATGGTTGGCTCTGTGGAGATGAGTGACCCTACAGAACTGCAAGTATATATCAACTAGTCATACATTGCAATCTATATGGAAGAGACTATTGCTTGTGACTGACGAGGGGAATATATCCTGATTATTGCAATATATATGAAGATCATACATATGAACACTTGCATGCAAACATATCTAATCCCTAATAAAGGGAGGAAGCTACTGAGTGAGTTGAATGCAGGGTTATATTGGGGCAAAAATAGAGTGGTTTGTGGGGAACAATGCCTAGCAATAACAACTTTATACAACTGACCCTAATCAGAGATAACTGTAATAGACAAGTTTCATGAGAGTGAAACAGTGGCCCTTGTTTTTAACCTTTTTCTGTACAAAATGAAAGTGATTTTTTCAATACATCATGTAGTATGTTGACTCTTGTATTCCATTTGTGTCAGTTTTGATGTGCAATAAAGACAATACTGTATTGGGTGTGTTAAACTATATATTTTTATTTTTTCCTGCCAAGACAAGGCTCTCAAGCACTTTAGGTAGGGGTTCCAAAAGCCCCTCCCCCCATGAACTGTGCCCACCCCAGTATAGATAGAAAGCATAATGTCCCCAGTATTAGCTCTCTCCCCAGTACAATAGCCAGATGTGTCCCCATACAGTGTTATGCAGCCCCTGCCCAGTATAATACCCAGATGTGTCCTCATACAGTATTAGACATCCCCTCTGCTCAGAATAATAGCTGGATGTACAGTGGAATATACAGTATTAGGCAGCCCCTTCTCCCCAGTATAATAGCCAGGTGTACCCAACCTTCCCCAAGTATAACAGCCAGGTGTGCCCCCTATTCCCCTCTCCCTACCCAGTATAGTAGCCAAATGTGCCCCCTAATCTCCCCCTCCCTCCCCAGTATAATAGCAAGATTTTCTCCATAACCCCTCCTCCCTCCCCAGTAAAGTTCCTAGATGTGACGTCTCTCCCCAGTATGGTAGCCTCCTCCCTCTGCAGAATAGTAGCCACTAGCCAGACAAGCCCTCTAAAGACATCCCCCATAGCTTTACTGAGCACAGTGGGGAGGATTACAGGCAATGCTTACTCACCTCTTCTGGGTTACTTCCAGGCGCTGGAGGTTCTGTCTGTCCTCTCTGTACTCTTGCTGCTCTGCTCTTCCTGTTTCTCAGATCAGCAACTAGAGTCCAAACTGAGAAGAAGGAAGTAGAAAGCAGCAAAACTACAGTACAGAGCAGCCTGCAGGAGACGAGTGTGTGCTTCCTGGCACCCACTGACCCTGTAATTCTGTGGGTTGGAGCACATGGGGGAGGGGGAGAGCACAGTTAGGCCCCGTTCAGACTGCAGAACGCGGACCGCAACGCATGCGGACCGCAACGCGTACGAACGCACGCCATCCACGTTCGTATGAGTTGCGTGGCTGATCCCATCACTGAAAAGTGAATGGGACAGCCACGCGTTTTGGCAAAAAATGCGTGCAGCATGCGTTCCCGGACCGCACAGGTCCGGAACGCATGCAGTGTGAACATCAGACATTGCACTGCATGCAATGTCTGATGTCGTGCGTGTCGGCCACCTGCACGCGTTTCCAAAACGCGGCTGGAAACGCGTGCAGTGTGAACGGGGCCTTAAAGCACACCATTTTTTAAAAAAAATATTTTTAAGTTAAAAAGTAGGAAAGAAAAGGAAAAATGACAGAGTGGATTAATTCTGGGTGTATGTTTGGCTGATCTACAAATAGATTGGCTGATTCTCTCTTCTAATGCCCAGCATGAGACTGTCCCTGGAAATTATTAACTGCAAGTAATACTGACTGGAGGTTTGGGCGTCATTTTAAACTCACATTTATGTACTGCACTATTCTCAGCAGGAACTATGTTTTGCAATCAGTGGATCGGGTAATCAATGTATCTTTGCAGGTGACAGCATATGCAATTAGGTTTTAAAATTTAAAAAGGAAAAAACATTAAATCAGGGAAATAAACACAAATATAGTTTAAACACCTGTCAGTTTTCATTTACTATAATTTCAATACATCAGCAACATGTAAAACCTCAATAGCTTAAATCAAATGAGACGACTCCCTGTCAATAGAAATCAGAATGCTGATTGATTTACAGAGGGTAAAACTGCATGAAATGTTCCTGCTGACTTCAATAACAGTGATATAATTGATTGCAAACTGTCAAATATCAGATTTCAAATTATATTTGATGGTGGGAGTTAAGATAAATACATAAGATAATTTTAGCCTTGCTATGCATTTCTGCCAGTCACTACACATATTGTTTTTATTTTCTTTTTATTTTAGGAAGGAGAAGTCAATATACTTGATATGATTTTGAACTTGTTATATTTAAAGGAAACCTAAACTGAGAAGGATATGATTTTTTTCCTTTTAAAATAATACCAGTTGCCTGACTCTCCTGCTGATACCGTGTCTCTAATACTTTCAGACACAGACCCTCAACAAGCATGCAGATCAGGTGCTCTGACTGAAGTCAGACTGGATTAGCTGCATGCTTGTTTCAAGTCAGTGATTTAGCCTCTACTGCAGCTAAAGAGATCAGCAGGACTGCCAGGCAACCGGTATTGTTTAAAAGGAAACATCCATATTCCTCTCAGTTTAGGTTTCCTTTAAACAATATTTGTGATCTAGGGGTACAATTAAATGAAATTAAAAAAAATAGTCTAATTTTTTGCTTCCTTCATTTCAGCATGAACAGCAGCCAATCATGTTATTACCAGTCACTATACTTTTCTGTGTGAGAAGACCTGAGAGGGAACCTAGACAGTTATTGGGTTGAGTCAGGCAGTAATTAATGTTTTTGCAGGCATTTGAGAGGGAATAAAGCCCCCAAATAATGTCAACTATAGAAAGCACCTTTGGAAGATAATCATGACTACTCTTTTTCCACAGGCGGCTGAACTGCACATTCAGTGAGCAGTTACCAAGTAAAAGCGAACAGTTACCAAGCAACAGTGAGCAGTTACCATGCAGCAGCCAGCGGTTGTGAGAGTTTGAGGGTATGAACACACTAGGCAGAATCACTTATGCGTTTTCCACTATGTGCTATGAAAAACGCACATGTGATTCTGCCTCTTTTCAATGTGTATCAACTGCTCGTGGAACAAGGTCCTAAAGGCCCTGCTTTAAACACAGCGGTAAAACATTTGCTGCATGTGATTGCTATTGACTTACATCAAACCCAAATGAGATCATGCCTGGTCGCCATCCTCAGATGCAACATGAGACTTTTTTTGGCACGCATGCGCTGTTACTAAATGCTGCCATAGGGCTGCATGTAATTACAGCCGATTGGTGTTTGTGGCTGGCAGCCAGTATGCTGAACTGCATACTTTTTGGATTCTGTGGAAAAGAGGCCTTACTAGCAGACTCTATTTTCATGTTTACCACACCAGACCAGTACCTCTCCAAATTCTAAAATCTCATATGCCACATTAAAGCACAACTGAAGTTAGAGGAATTACATAGTTAATTCTAAATCTGTCTGGCATGATGACACACGAGACTGTAAGCAAGAAGATTCTCAGCCAGTTTGTATTTTGGTAAATTCATAATTAGGATGTTTTTCCTCATCATGTATTAACATTGGTAAATCAAGCCTATAGTATCCATATTATGGATAAAACACCAATCTCTAAATTTGCAAGGTGAGTTAACTAAGCAATGTACCATTAGGGTTTAAACCAACTAGCAGTCTTTTCCAAGTGCTAGTAATTTAAAAAGCTTTTGCTAATGCAATACTATGGGGGTTTTTTTTTTGAAAAAAAACATCCAAGTGGGATTACACCCATAGCATTACATTAGTAAGAGCTTTTCAAATCACAACTGCTTAGTAATGGCTTATTATTTATTATTATTATTATTATTATTATTATTATTATTATTATTATTATTATTATTATTATTATTATTATTATTATTATTATTTATATAAAGCGCCAACATGTTCCATGGCTGCTTAGTAATGGCTTATTATTATTATTATTATTATTATTATTTATAAAGTGCCAACATGTTCCGTGGCATTGTACAAAGTAGGAAAACAAACAAGGGATACATATTGATACAGACAATAATATACAGTACATCAAATATGGACATTGGTACAAAATACAGAACTGGTGATTACAATAGCAGGTGTAACATGATGGATAAAATGTATAACAGAGTTCAAGCTATTAAATAAATAACATTCCAAGACACAGAAAGGTGAGAGCCCTGCTCTTGTGAGCTTACAATCTAAAGGAATGGAATGAGGAGAAAAACGAGGCACTGAAGCAATGCAAAGTGTACCTTTAATCCACGGTTACAGACACTGTTCTTTACCACGTGCCTCTGAAGAAGCTTTTCTAAGCGAAACAGCTGTCAGGCCTCCCCTCACCCCCACTGTACACCCCGCTGTGTCTGGAACCGTGGATTCAAGGTACACTTTGCATTGCTCCAGTGCCTCGTTTTTCTCCTCATTGCATACCACACTGTCTGTTCCCGGGAGCACGCTGCAAGATGAAGTACAATATCCAGGTTACCCTATGACCTCCCTACCCGCAACTAGTGCCAGTCTATTTCTTTCCTATTGCTGCAATCTAAAGGAATGGGGTGGAAACAAGAGGTGGGGAAGTATACAGTATATACAGGCAGTGCATGATTAGGTTATTTAGTAAGGAGTAAAACTAAACTCAAGGTTGAAGGGTGCATGGCCTAAGATAGAGCATATGCTTGTCAGAAAATGTGAGTTTTGAGGGAGCGTTTAAAGGGAACCTGAAGCGCAGAAAATTATTTAAAATAAACACATGATGTAGCTGCAAATGAATATTGCATACTAACCGCACTGTCAGTTCCTCTCAGAGGCTCACCATTTTCCTCTTACAGCAATCCCTTCCAACTCTGACAATATTTTGTCAGAACTGAAATATACCAGTTGCTTTTCAGTTATATATCAGCAGCTGTCAGTTACAACTGAATGTGCAAGGTGATGTCCATGTTTCCGTATGGCTGAAGTGGGTGATATTACAGTTTAACAGTGTGCTGACCAGGAAGCTGTTAGCGGGTAATGGCCATTTTTAATATGGAGGACGGAGAAATCCATTGATCACAGTGGACAAACAGGACGCAGAAGAGGAGAAAGAGATTGAGTAGTAGACTACACAGGAGGTAAGTATGACCTGTGTATGGTTATTTTGACTTTTTATTTTCAGTCCAGGTTCTCTTTAAAGATTTCAAAGGTGGGAGAGTGGCGTATGTGTTGTGGAAGGGCATTCCAGAGGTGGGGGGAGGCACGTGAGAAATCTTGTACACGTGAATGTGAGGCAGTAATTGTAGAGGAGGATAAAAGAAGCTCATGTGCAGATCTGAGATTGTGGTTGGGTTGGTATCTGGCTTAGTAATGTACTCTTAGTGGGTTCCAGGCCTAAATGAGCTTTTAGAATAGGATCTTCTAAATATTTTCAGAATGTCTAGGAAAATAAATGTGCATATTTGTGTATGGTTAAAATGAATTATTTATGTGTTGAGTTGCTAGTGAACTTTTTAACATAATTCAAAACCTTATATTGTTTTCACAAAGAATAAAGCTCAGTGTGTTGGTCACGGTGACATTTACTTGTTTTTAATTAGTTCTTCAACATGTTGAATCGCTTTTCAGTTAATTGAAAACGGTTTGTACGCGTCATCGCTACCAATGCAGATATATTTACATGTATTTCCTAACTTCATTAATAAGAAATGACTCATCTTGGAGAAAATACAATATCCACTATGCAAACATATAGAACCATGTATCTTCAAGGAATTATTTATAAACTCCCTCCTCGATGATATTTTTGTTTGTTTAGAAAAGTGGCTGCGAATTTTCAAAACAATTAAATAATAATTAGGCTCGCTTGCTGTGTTCAGCAAGAAAATGACATACATAAAATGTTAATTTCACAATTAGGACTACTGTGCTTCCTTTGTTTTCATAAATTTATACATAATAAGTACCCGTGCATGTTCAATTTAAAACCTCTAGAAAACCTCATTAGTGCATAGCATAAAACATTGTGATCACCAAGAAGAGACGAGATGTTGTTGGATGGCATAATAAACCAGATAACATGCAGATTACGCATATTAACCCAATGGGAGTACAACATGAAATACAAGTTCTGAAAAATAGCTGTTTGATATTCTTTGCAGAAAATCACAGAATAAAACAATGGACCACAGAGGCTTGTATATATCTCAGGCCCTTATGCTAAGAATGTTAATTAGATAGACAGTCATGCAGTTTGCTACTGCCTCTGTCGTTAGCGGTTACCAAAATTTCATTAGACGTACACTGAACATACCTTTTCCTGACAGATAGGTTAACCTTACCACATATTCAATATATAAAGTACAGGGAAACAGTAAATAGAAAGCTAAAGTGAGATTTTGAACAATTTCTCTACTTCTCCAAGACTTAAATTGGGGCTCCAGAAAAAAGTATTTTTTCTTAACCTTTTAGACTACATTCACACTGGGGAGTTGCGTTTCATTCAGGAAAGGAATGCAAAGAAGGGGAAAAGTTTTATCGCATATTATGCGCACGTTGCGTTATGTTATTACTATTATTTAGTATGTATATAGCGCCAACATCTTACGCAGCGCTGTACAGAGTATATATTGTCTTGTCACTTAACTGTGCCTCAGAGGGGTTCACAATCTAATCTCTGCCATAGTCTTATGTATTTATCGTGTAGTGTATGTATCGTAGACTAGGGCCAATTTTGGGGGAAGCCAATTAACTTATCTGTATGTTTTTGAGATGTGGGAGGAAACCGGAGTACCTAGAGAAAACCCACACAGACACGGGGAGAATATACAAACTCCTTGCAGATGTTAACCTGGCTGGAGTTCAAACCGGGGGACCCAGCGCTTCAAGGCGAGAGCGCTAACCACTACTCCAACATGCTATTCAACTAAAAGTATGCTTCACTGCCACTGTTAGTCCTCTTAAAGAGAGGCAGCTGCTTTCTTGCTCCAGCCAGGGGCTTGCTTGAGCTAGATTTTGGCACTGGACAGACGGCTCCCCTGTGGAGTCAGATCTGAGCATGTCCGCAGCTGTACCCAGACACAACATGTTGCAGTTCTCTGCCACCTGGTAACCTAAGTGCCTGTCTAGTGTTGACACGCTTGTTGTTACAACTGCTGCTATTTGGCTGTATTTAAATTGCACCCAAATTGCACTTGTGGGTGACAGACGGGATACTGGACTGCTCGGTAAGCACAAAGTTTAGTCATCTGTCTGAAAGAGGTCTTAACACAAACGTATGCAGTGACTTAGTGCATGCAGTGCTCAGTGGCATAGCTAAGTTTTACAATGGGGCCCCCAAGCATACATAACATAACAATTGATACGGCGGACCAAAACCTGCCAGTGGCAACTACAGTGTCAGAGGTGCAAGAAGGGGATGGGGAACAGTTTGTTAATGATTACCATTACTCAAAGTATCTATAGAAGTGATTATTATGAGCACAGGACCAGTAGAGAGTTAATATTGTAGTTGAGGGAGGGCCCTTCGGGGCCCCTCTGGCCCAAAGGCCCCAATGTGGTCGCTACCTCTGCACCCACTATTGCTACGCCCCTGGCAGTGCTTTATTCCTGATGTAGCCATCACACTAACTGTATGTGTCAATGTGAACATACTATTACAATATAATTGCACTGCATTAGTACTGTCTGTCACAACATACCTGACTCAATTTGCACAATTGCACTAATGTTGATGTTAACAACGGATGC
Source organism: Hyperolius riggenbachi (assembly GCF_040937935.1). Classification (NCBI taxonomy): domain Eukaryota; kingdom Metazoa; phylum Chordata; class Amphibia; order Anura; family Hyperoliidae; genus Hyperolius; species Hyperolius riggenbachi. The sequence goes on along the minus strand of NC_090647.1, from coordinate 174,811,074 downwards.
ATTTTGCCATTCTCTGCTATGGAAAATGTTCCCTGATGGATACTTTTTACAAATATTTTGCACAAGTGTTGTCTTCAATGAAAATATTTTGTATTTTTGCATATAAATTCTTAAAGTTTCTTCAGTTTTTGCCACATATATCCTTCTTATCAGTATAAAGTCTATGTAGGTGTTGTGGCACACCTGAGAGGATATTATTACCACTTCTTTTGTTTCCCTGTATACGGAATATGACACAACACACCACCAAGGCTGGTTCTAGACTTTTTGCTCTTTTCGCTGCCTAAAGCAAATTTATAAGGATCACAAGTGCTTACAAAAGGCTTAGAAAGTGCCGCTAGTGGGTTCCAGGGATTTCCAGTCTCTTTTAGCCCCTTACACTTTTTATACGTTCTGGGTCCCCATGAGCTATATTTATAGTCTGTAAGTTAAACAAGTGTTCAAACTGGATGCTCCGGGAAACCTTTGCACATTTCCTCTTGTATTCATTGAACATGTCCTGATAAATTAGCCAAATAGTGATTTCATCTAATTTGCAGGAAGAGATTGCATAAACCTGCCTGAAAACCCTCTGTTGTTTGCAAAGTGGCTAGACAAATAAGAAATCTGGGAAATCTTCGAAAGGAGCCTGCTGCCGGAGGGGACACCGCATGGAGCCAGAGATCGGGTGAGTTAATTACACTCTGACCACTCTGCTCCAGCCATGTAGGGATGCCACAGGAGCTGGGACGAGGTCCTCCAGCACCCAAGGCTGAGACACCAAAGTGCGCCCCTCCATCCCTGCCACCCTAGCTGTCACACACTGATTGCTATTAGACTAAGAGGGCCACAGGGCCCACAACCTCCCCAACACATTAATATCTAGTTATCTGGCTTGCAGTCACTGCTATGTATCCCCTTTTCTTATTTCTTTCTGCTTCAAACACAATTAGGAATGACAGCTGAATGAATTGTGCGCCCCCTTCCACACTGCGCCCTGAGGCTGGAGCCTCTCCAGCCTATGCCTCGGCCCGGCCCTGCTCCCCACAGTGGCACCCATACCTGCTTCCTATACTGGGGCTCCTATAGCTACTACCTATCAATAACATTTCTATAGCGCTTTTCTTCAATAGGACTCAAAGCGCTTAGGCTCTCTCAGATTTAGTAACTGGTACTAGGATGAAGCATTAACACAACAAAAATTATATTTTTGCAAATGCCAAACTAAAAAGGTGGGTTTTCACTCTGGATTTAAAGACGTCGAGAGATGGAGCTGTCCTGATCTGCCGAGGTAAGAAGTTCCATAATGTAGGAGCGGTATGAAAGAAGGCTCTGGGACCAAAAAAGTTTTCAGGTGGACTAGATTATTAGAACCTGTGGATCTGAGATTGCAGGGATTGTTACGCAGCTGCAACATTTCTTTCATGTATCCAGGGCCCAGATTATGTAGTGAATTAAATGTCAGTAGGCCGATCTTGAATAGGATCCTCCATTTTATAGGTAGCCAGTGAAGGGAGTGCAGGACTGGTGTTATGTGACAATGATAGGGTTGGTTGGTTGCACTGGCGTAACAATAGGGGAAGCAGCCCCTGCCCCAGGGTGGGGTGGGGGGCCGGCTCAAATTCTTGCAGGGGTCCCGGGGACTTCTAGTTACGCCCCTGGTTGGTTGACAGTATTCTGTATCAGCTGTAGGTGGTACATGTCCTTTTTTGGAGGGCCGGTGTAGAGCGCATTACAAAAGTCCTTTCAGGATGTAATGAAGGCATGAACTAAGGTTGGTATGTCTTCTGGGGTGTTGAGGTGCTTGATTTTTGTGATGTTATTCAGGTGAAAATAAGATGATTTCACCACAACAGAGATGTCCCCATCAATTTAGAACTCCCATGCTACGCACATGCTCAGAGATGCATAGATATGTGCCTCCTATTCCCAGTGGTAAAGACTGCAAGTGAAGTTGTTTTGTTGTGAAACGCTGCCCTCCGATCATAAGAACTTCAGTTTTATTAACATTTTGTCTCAGCCAGTTGTCACTCATCCATTGCTGTAGTTCAGCTAAGCAGGTGTTTATAGTTGGAATTGGGTCTGTCAAACCAGGCTTGAAGAAAAGATATAGTTGGCTGTCGCCAGCATATCAGCATGTCAGAACGAGTTTTTGGATTAGTTTTCCAAGCAGTAACATATAAATTGTAAAAAGCAGGGGAGAAAGGATTGAGCCTGGGGGCACAGGAAGGGCTTCATAGACACTTTTTTGGGTTCTGCCACTCAAGCAGGATTGGGACCACTCGAGAACTATGCCATCATTGCTGCAGTATTTCTGTAGCCTGCTTATAAAGATGTCATGGCTAACTGTATCAAAGGCTGCAGAAAGGTCTAGCAGTTCTAGGATGGAGCATTCTCATATGTCTCTTGTCATCAGCAGGTGGTTTCAGATTTGAACGAGGGCATTTTCAGTGATGTGATGATTCCTGAAGCCAGACTGGAATGGGTCATAAATGTTGTTTTGTAAGATTTTGGATTCCAGCTGGAGGTATAGGGCTTTTTCAATTACCCTCCTCAGAAATGAAAGGTTAGAGACAGGTGTGTAGCTGGTCATTGCATCTATGCTGGGGGCGCAACTATACCGGCTACCTATACATATTACCTAGACTGGAGGTACCTGTACCTACTACCTGTATTGGGGCACCTATACCTGCTACCTATACTGGGTCACCTATACCTTATACCTTTACTGGGTCATCTATTCCTGGCTACCTATGCTGGCTGCACCTATATTTGGCTACTTGTACTGGTAGCACCTATACCTGGCTATCTATACCTTGCTACCTGTATTGGCAGCACCTACACATGGCTACCTGTACTGGATTCATCTATACCTGTCTACCTGAACTGGGGCATCTATTCCTGGCTTCCTATACTGGCTGCAAATATATCTGGCTACCTCTATTAGCGCACCTATTCCACGACAAGAAAAGTAGGATACCAATACATATCTGGTATCATTGGATTCAGCGGAATTAGGGCTTTTACAAACTGTAGCATTTTTGCCAGTAAATTTAATTCTTCTTTGAAAAAAAAAACACAATAAAAAATATTCTATTTTTTATTTCACTTTTTTTTTAGCTTATTTCCCTCAAAAATGTTGTTATATTTACAGAAAATGTACATTTTGTTTCAGTGTTCAAGCCTAATTCATTACGGAAAAAACAATATATAATATGCCCTATTTCATGTAGGTTTTCTTGTCAAAAATCCTAAGTAAGGGCTCGTTTCCACTATGGTGAATTTGCATGCATTATCTGCATGCAAATTTGCGTAGCAATATATTTCAATGGGCCTGTTTCCATTAGAGGCGAAACTAGCTTCCCCCACAGGCGAAAAAAAACAGCCGCCTCTGTAACAATTTTCAGTAACAGTAAGTAGCAGTTTGCATGCGGAAGTCAATAGTAATGAATGGCGACACGAAAAATTAAAAGAAAAAAATGCTTACACATTTGACTTCACATGAAAAAACCGCTCACAAACGCACACGAATTCGCATATGCATGCAAATCCGCTAGCGTATTTTTCTATGCGGATTCTCCCAGACTAATGAGTGCACAATGTCTAAAAACTGCTTGGCATTAGATGTTCACATTTAGGACAAATCAGCTTGCCGCAAAAGGGATATAGTCAGAGTGAATGATAATCTCCTAACACATACAGGTATGTCCCATTTCTGCTCTATGACATACATGAGTAACACAGGGGTACATGGCTTTTTGTAGTTACTACATCTAATCAGATATGCAAATCAGCTAATTACATTTCCTGTAGGTGACCTAGCAGAAGGTGACCTATCTGTTTAACATGCATGTTGAATATGTGTGAATGTGGTGAGCAGATAATCTGACATAGAAGTTAAATCTATTGTTCTGTAAAGCATTGCAACTATACAGGAATATGCGCTAGCAGTATAGGGAACAAAACAAACTGTTTTATAGTTGCAGAAGTGTGTATTTTCACCTTCGGCAAAAGAATGTGGCATAAGTGTTAAACTATTTACTAGATAGTATTTGAGTGTAATGTAACAAGGTAATGAGCAATAATTGTGAAAAGTAGGGATGAGGCATTGTTTTCTCATCCAGAACAATTAACCAGTGAAACGTGTCTGTTTGCTTTCCTCAGGTTTTTTTTTTTTTTTTTTTTTTTTTTTTTATGTAATAACATATTGTTTTTTGCAATGCAGAACAACTGACACCCAGAGTATAAGGCTGTGTTTACACTATACACATTGCAATAAGATTGCAATGGTGTTTAAAGGGAACCTGAGGTGAGAGGTATATGGAGGTTGCCATATTTATTTCCTCTTAAACAATACCAGTTGCCTGACAGTCCTCCTGATCATGTGTCTCTGATACTTTCAGCTATAGACCCTGAACATGCATGCAGCAGATCAAGTACTCTGTCTCAGCTGACTCAGGTCAGACACTACTTATGCCAGAAGATGAGTAGGGCTGCCAGGCAACTGACATTTACATAGTTACATAGGTAGTTTCTTAGAAAAAGATGTCTGTCCACCAAGTTCAACCAGAAAAAAAATCAATAAAAAAAAACCACCAACCTGAACTTGTACATATCCCAATTGCTCCAGGGGAAGGCGAAGGACCCTTACAAGGCCTGGGCCAATTAGCCTTAAAGGGAAGCCAAGGTGAGAAGTATATGGAGGCTGCCATATTTATTGCCTTTTAAACAATACCGGTTGCCTGACAGTTCTCCTGATCCTCTGCCTCTAATACTTTTAGCCATAGACCCTGACCAAGCATACAGCAGATCAGGTACTCTGACTCAGCTGACTCTAGTTGTACTGGATTAGCCATTTGCGTGTTCCAGGGTTTTGACTCAGACACTACTTATGCTGGAAGATCAGAAGGACTGCCAGGCAATCTGCATTGTTTACAAGGAAATAAATAGAGTAGCCTCCATGTCGCATGTCGCATGCAGTGAGGTACAGTGAAGCATACCGACAATGAAAAATATGCTTCCCTGTACCTGTTAACATGTGTGTTTAGCTGTAACTCACTGCAGCAGTGCGTTATCATAACACAACACATTACAGCACAACACTAATGTCGCACTGTGAACGTTGCATAGACTTATCATTGCAATATATCGTTCCACGTTGCAATGCCTCCCTAAGATCCCTCCATAACGCCCGACTGCGAACATAGCCTCAAAGAAATTATACACATTTATATGGGAAAATCATTTTTTCCCTTCAATACAGTAGTGTTGTTATTTTCTAAAATACTATATATTTCCTAACAAAGAAAACTTTGTGTCTGCATATCAGTTTCTCTACGAAGGCTCTATTCATCAAAATCCAAAGGGAATTCACTGTTGCATTCAGGCTAAAAACTTAGTGCTAGGTGTTATTCATCAAACTGTTCCAGGTAAATCAAGCAAGACGTGAAGCAGGACCTACAGACTCCCAGCCTCCCGGATGCTTGCACACAAAAACAGCCTGTGTGTTTCGGAGGAGCAAATTATTTAAATCTGTTGCGAAAGATTTACTGCCGTGACACTGTATTATGGGGAATGCACTTAATTGTCCATAACGCAGTGATTTACACCATTTTTGCTTTAGATCAAAAATGATACAGTTTTAGAGAAAGAGAAAAAAAAAACTATATGTATATTTTACACCAAAGGTCACAATACAGATATTGTTCTGTGTCATGCTACTGTATGCTCTTCCATATGCTTTGAAAATAATAGTTCCAAAGCATATGGAAGACCATACAATAGCACAAAACAGAATGATAATTATATTGTAACCCTTGTTGTAAAATTACCATATCGTTTTTTTTCCTTTGCACTACAAAGAGAACTGTATCATTTCTGATTTGTAGCAAAAAATCTGTGTGAATCACTGTGTTATGGACAATTAGGTGCATTTCCTCTAATAAAGTGTCATGGCAGTAAATCTTTCACAACATAGTTAAATAATTTATATATGAGTAACTGTGACCTGATACGCAGGGTAGAAGGACTAGAAATCTGTTGGGAATGATCACTCGATACTGCAGTTGTTTATTATTTATAGAAGGTTTTAGCGGTGTAGGTTGGGAGCTGCATTTGCCTATATTATTTGCTAGGCTAATAATTACTTTAATAAAACCTAAAAAGAAAAAAACACACTTTTTTATTATTACAAAGGATGGGAAAGATTGTAATTTTGTAGGAGTGTTTTGTTGTGCTCAGTAGTTTACGGTCACATCTAGGAAATGGTGTTTCTTAAAGCGGAATATAACCCTGCATTTCAACTTTGCTCTAAAACATTATTTACAGTATATTATATGCAACCAGCATTTTTTTTTTACTAGACCAGCATTGGAAGGGTTACACAGGGCTTTAAAGTTCCTTTAGATTTCTGCAGACGCATCCGAAGCTGAAAAGAGATACATTTTGTTTACAGAAATGTATCTAAGTGTTGAATGACTCATCTCTCTGACTGAGAAGGAGCTTGGAGGACTGCCAAAGAGTGTGTAACTGTTTATCAATAGATACATAGAATGTAACAATCTGAACTTCTGCATATCTCTCCACGGAACTTGAAACGTCTGTGTTTAACCCTTCCAATGCTGGTCTAGTAAAAAAATATGCTTCTTGCATATAATATGCTGTAAATAATATTTTAGAGCAAAGTTGAAATGCAGGGTTATATTCCGCTTTAAGTTGATATCATTATTTTTTTTTATTATAATTATTACGTTTTTTTATTTAGCGCTGATATCTTCCACAGTTTTTACAGGTGTATCAGAATTCCAAGTGCCATGTAAAATCAGGCACAGGAACAGTACATTTACTGATAAAAAAATTGTATCTATCCTCTTTCTCATAAAGATGACTTTTTAAGATATTCCACAGTCTTATTTTATATTTAAATCTACTTTTTAAGTTTTCACTGTTTCATTCTTTGCATTCATTGACACATTCATTGAAATATGCCTGAGCTAAAATCTATGAACTATTGACCCTTTTTATTGCTTTCCTGCCTTTAAAAGCCATTTTCTGCCAGGAAGGTGTTTTATGGCTTTAATTCCTTATCAATGAGGTTAGCTGTAGTCCGACCAGGTACCGACTGGACAGAAACTGTCACTTGCATGTCACCTGATGTTGAACTCTTTTAGTCAGAAAATGAAAATAGGAACACAGCATAGTTATTTGGGTGCTTGGCACTGCAAATATACATGTCTGTCTCATCATGTCATCATGTCACCTTGATATTCCTGTAAGGCATTAGTGCTCACTTGGCATGGTGTAAGTCAGAGGAAAAAACATTGCATGGGTTTCTGTTCAACATTTGTACCATGTACATAAGTGCATTATCTGTGGAAGTGCAGCATACACATACATTTACAGTGCATGAATTGAACATATTAATAAGTGAGCTGCATGTTGGTTAAGTGCACAGAATATAGATGGGTACATGAACAGAGCACATGTTTACAGAGGCAGTGTAAAATGGACATTGCACATTATCAGGTGTACAGACTACCTGCTATGGACAAGTGGAAGGGCATTAGCAGACAGCACAGTGTTTGGTGAAGCAGAAGTTGTAAGGCTGAAGCCAATTAAGCAAAACTTGCCAGGAGTCTTAAAGGACATCTAAAAGTGAAAGTTCTGTGAGCAGTGGAAATGGTTATCAAGTGAATAGTAACTGAAGTGTAAGAAAAAAGATCATATGAAAGAGAAGAGTATAGTAGTAAACCAGTATTGAAGAAAGGGAGAATGGAAAAAGGGATAAGATATAAAGAACACAAAAATGAGGGGACAATGTTTTTATTGGAAATAGAGAGAATGTGCGATATAAAGGGTGAATGAGGAAAAATAAAAAAAAATAGTTTGAAACGTATGACTAAGATATGAAAAGATATATGGAGTGAGTGGGTGGAGTGTAGTAAATGGAAAGAGGAAATACGAGAGAAAGGAAAAAAGAGAGGACAATATGTGCAAAAGACAAGTGAATAGGTTCTGGGTCCAATATTCACTTCTCTTTTTCATATATTCTCCTCTTATTTCCCACACTCTGGGCCATATGAAATTTCCCTTTTCTCCTGTGTTTTTTCCAAGTTATGTTTTCACACCTTGTCAATAAAATACATTTTAACCACTTGAGGACCAAGGTGTTAAACCCCCTAGTGACCAGGCCATTTTTAGTTAATTAGGCCACTGCAGCTTTAAGGCCAAGCTGCAGGGCCGCACAACACAGCAAACAAGTGATTCCCTCCCCCCCCCCCCCCCCCACCAACAGAGCTCTCTGATTGCCCCCACATTGTTTATTTATTTTTTTTATAAATATTGATGTCTTTTATTTTTAAATACATTTTACTATTTTTTTTAATGTTACCCTCCCTCCTTCCCCCCAGCCAGCCAATCACGCGATCGGCTGTCATAGGCTTCTGCCTATAGGAGCCAATCGCTCTCCTGTGGGCCAGTGGGACAGTCGTGTCACACGGCTGTCCCCAGTACAGCGGTGCTGCAGATCGCAGCGCTGTACAAAGTAATTAGATGGCGAAACCACCGTCTAACAGTCTCCCGAGCGGCAACCACCCCCCAAGCAGTAGATGTGCGCGCAACCTGCGTGCAATCTCCTGCTGGCCCCATAGTAGACCGTTCACGTCAATCGGTGTGGAGCGGTCCTGGGGCTGCCGCACTGCTCACGCCAATTGGTGTGGAGCAGTCGGCAAGTAGTCGGCAAGTAGTTAAACCACCAGCAAGCAAGAACATACTCAAAATAATTTTGATAGTAGCAATTTACCTACTTTTTGGTACTTTTTCAATTGCAGAGTGTTGAAAATCTATTTTAAAAAGAAGTTAAAATTTTCTCCTAGGAGAAAACTCAGGTGTAAAAGTGAATTGCATATGGCCCTCTGTTTCTTCCTCTTCCAACTACAACAACTACACCCCACCCTCTAATGTCATACACTTTCATAACATTGTTATATCTTTCCCACCATTTTACTGTTTCCTAAATAACAGAAGCATAAATGGTATAAAGCACTGTATATTATCAGTATCTTTATTTTTAGTACAAAAAATCTGGACAAAAGGTGAGAATACTGTAATAATCTATGCATGCAAAAATAGTGCAAAGTATGCAATAAAAACAGTGTACATAAGCCTCAGCCTATCAGCGCTGCTGACATAGTAATAATTGCTGCTATAAAGAGACACAGTGGCCACTGTAATCACACAGACCATACAGTTCTCTCCTGCTACATTCACAACACTAAGCTGTCACAAACAGGGAGCAGGATCTTTATCAGGAAACCAGGGAAATCAAGTTCCTCTTAGATCCTCATATGTCCTCAGGGTACCAACAATCAAAGCTGCATAATGAAACAAGATGCTGCAAGGGTAACACTGAACAGAGCTTGTTCACATGCAGAGCGATGACACTAACAGGCAGGCTCAGGAGTTTACAGTTAGACGCGGGGAAGCTAGCTTAATGTTAGACAGCCACTGAAGCATAAAGTTCATGCAGTAATGCAGTAGTGCGACACACGAAGAAAGCTCTCACCCGCATCACTTCAGCAAGAAGATGTCCGCAGATACTGTTAGCACTCCATGCTCTATCATAGTCGCTCCGCGGAGATGAATCAGCAGCGTGCAGGCCATGCCCACCGACCAGTTTCACATCAAGGGCAGACGTTTCTTCAGGGTGTGGCTCAGCAGCAACAGATGAAACCTTGTATTATATATTCACTAAGGGAGGCGACACACCGCCTCACTTCACCATGGCAACTTGCATTGTTCTCTGCATACATCGCTTATCCGGCAAAGTATTCCATAAGAGTCCATAGGTTCAATTTGCAATCAGATCATGATTGTTCATGGTATTCCAACACACAAGAGGAACAGTAGTAATATTAGCTAATATTCTAGCCCTCATAAAAGGAAAACTAATTAATGACATTTCAGCCTGATGCAAAAATGTCACACTAGTAAAGAGGTACCTAAGCATACAGAATCTCAATCTTTCAACCAACCCTCACCCCACCCTCTAATGTCATACATGTTCATAACATTGTTATATATTTCCCACCATTTTACTGTTTTCACCACTCTCCTTGCCATTTATACTTTATAGAGAACATACTTCCCATCTCAACAATTTTCACCACCTTTGTCATCTTCTTTACACTTTTTTTTTTTTAATTCTGACTTTCTCTCTTGCAGGTTCACTAGTCGACTCTTCTCTTATTGCCATATTATCTTTTTGCTTACATTTCAATTTTTATTCACTTGATCTTTTTCTGCTCCTCACAGCTATGTTTCACTGCTCTACTCTTTTTACCATGCTGTCACCCATTATTTATGTATTCTTTTTGTTGCCTGCACACTAAGCCATCTGTTTAGTAAAGCATTGCAAATAGCAATGGTAGTTTGCAAAATGTACCCACAGTGGGTAGTGAGATTTTCCACTACTTAATATTGTATAATTTAAGATTGCTTTCTAATTTTTGGCAATGTGCTTTTGCCTGTCTGCCAAATTTGTTTTAGTCTTTTTAAGTAATACCCCATGTATGTTGTCAAGGTAGCTGTAAAAAAGTTTGAAGATTTTTTTTCCCTAAATATCTCATTTGTATTACTAGTTAATTATTATTTAAGAAAAAAACAATGATGCAATGTTTAATTATTTCCCTTTGATTAATGGCATTCTCCCTGACATTGATTCACACTTTGAAGAAGTATTCATGTCTCTTGACCATTAAACTTGTTTGCATGGTATAATCAGTTCTTCTGTTACAAGCTAAGCAGGTTTTCTAACATTTCGTTACAGTTTGGCATCTTTGGTCATAACTAATACTAAGAGGTTAATATTACATGCTACACAATAGACCTTCAAAGTGTCTTTTTCTAAATAAACTATCCTCGTCACAGCAGGAGCAATAGAGCTACTTGTTTTGAATATTTATAGTTGCTTCTGTGTTAGTGGATAGGCTTTATTTCTCAGCTCTAAAAGATGAAATAAGTTCTGTAGCTACTTAAACACATTTTGCCTTAAGGAGATTTCTACAGTTTGAACCTGAAAACAGTCCTTGAATAAATATTTAATTTAATTTCTTTTAAAAGATAAGTCAAATAACTTTGTCTACAGTAAGGTGACAGTTTTATATTTCCACTGAAGCATGCAGTCAAAAGGAAATATTGGCCCGGCAATATAGAAAATGGGCCTTTTTCAATGACAGTCTGAGGTTGTTGTGAAAGGTATTTATTCATTTATTTTAACAGATCATTGATAAATGATGAATCGATAATAAATATGTGTATGTTAATATGTGGCAAAGTAAGTATATGTACACACAAAAATGTAAAAGGCATTGTAGCAGCTCAATAAAAAATGTATTAGGTTGTTCCTAATCCTTAGGGCCTTAGAATGGGGTTCATAAAAACTTGTTTTTCTTTTTCTAGAAATTACATTAAAGTCATACTGTCTTATGGCCATTTGATTGATGACCCTCCTTTACATTGCTCAACTATTTTATCAACACTCATGTCACTTAAATTCCAACTAAACCAAAAAGTAAACAATTAAAACTCTGTCAACAAGCAAAATGGTAAAAAAAGGGCACTGCCATAGGTAGCAATAATAAAAGTGACCATTATTTGTAGCCGTAGTTTGCATAGCGGGAAGCTATGGAGTTTGTATGCTGCCCTCCCACATCCCATAAACACATGGGCGTCACTAGCCCTATATTAGGGAGGCCCATGCTCCCAACATGTCCTGGGGTGCCCCCAATCTATTTACAGGGGTGCCCCGCCGCTAGGATCTGGAGAGGTCGCAGCATGAGGGGAAAGATTGGTGGCACGTCGGCAGGGAGAAGGGATGGTCCCCCCTGCCTCACCTCGGGCTCTTCCTTCTGTGCTCCCCTCCGGCATTGAATAGTGGGTATGCAGGCGGCAGGGCAGCTGCAGATACATACCTTCCTTGTGTTCCAGCACGGATGTTTCTCCCTCTATTGTCTGACGCTACTTCCTGTTTATACAGGAAGTCGTGTCAGAAGCTAGAGAGAGGAACATCCGTGGAACGCAAGGAAGGTATGTATATGCCGCTGCCCCACAGCCTGCATACCCACTATTCAATGCTGGAGGGGAGCGCAGAGGGGAGAGCCCAAGGTGAGGGAGGTGCACCCATCCTCCCTCCCCACTGACATGCTACCAAGCTCTCCCCTCATGCTACGACCCCTCCAGCCCCCAAAAATGGCCCTGAGCTGGCCCGGGGGAGGAGGGGCTGCTCAGAATTTCTGCAGGGGGGGTGGTGATTCCTAGTTACGCCCTGTGGCCGGGTCTGACGCTGGCTGTCAAGGTAAGGGGGGCGCCTGTCACTACCTAAATGGGGGTCCCTGTCACTACCTAACCTGGGGGACTCCTGTCACTCACTACCTAACCTGGGGGGTGCCTGTCACTCATTACCTAATCTGGGGGTCCCTGTCACTCAGTACCTAACTTGGGGGTCCCTGTCACTCACTACCTAATCTGGGGGTTCCTGTCTCTACCTAAACTGGGGGCACCTGTCACTACATACACTGGGGGGCTCCTGTCACTAAATGAGCTGGGGAGCTCCGGTCACTGCCTGAACTGGGGGGCTCCTGTCACTACCTGAACTGGGGTGCTCCTGTCACTATCTAAACTGGAGTACTCCTGGCACTACCTTAACTAGGGAGCACCTGTCACTACCTAAACTATCCAAGCCAGCCAGCCCAGCATCACCACTAGCCAACCAGCCCAGAATCACTGTCAAAAAGGCCACAGCATCACCACCAGTCAGGCCAGCATTTACTTCAACCAGCCAAGTACAGCCCAGCATTACCGCCAGCCAGGTCATAGCATCACCGCCAGTCAACCCGGCCACAGCATCACCGCCAGCCACGCCACAGCATCACTGCCAGGCCTTTCAGCCCACACATCATCCCCAATCCAGCCAAAAACAGTATTGCCAGACACAGCAGCCAGTAGAGGAGAATTCAGAAGCCAGGTGAGAGGTGTCTACCATATTAGGGGGCATTCTGCCTATTTATGTGAAATGCTGTCTGTTTATGTGCCTCATGACTGCTGAATTTGTCTTTTTGGGGGACTCATGATTGCAGAATTTGTCTTGTGGGGGGGCCTCATGATTTTTTGGGGGCCTCAAGATTGCTGAATTTGTCTTGTTGGGGGCCTCATAATTTGTTGGGGGCCTCATGATTGCTGAATTTGTCTTGTTGGGGGCCTCATGATTGCTGAATTTGTCTTGTTGGGGGCCTCATGATTGCTGAATTTGTCTTGCTGGGGGTCACATGATTGCTAACTGCGACAGTATGGGAAAAGCTGAATCAACATCATATGAGACAATAGCATTAAACCTACTTTTTTAGCTTTTTAAAACAGAAAATAAAACTGGGAGGTTCTAAAAAAATTAATACATTTTTTCAGGAGTAGGATGGATGAAATTGTTTATCTTCACAGTTTATATTTTCAACTTGGATTTTCCATAATGTTCATGTATGAGTTAAAACGTTTGTACAGTATTTAGTTGAAATTGCTGTTGCCACTTTGCGATAGATAAGTGACTTTTGGGTTGCAGTTTGGGCACTTGGCCTCCAAAAGGTTCGCCACCACTGTCCTAATCTAATGTCCCACCATTGCTAGGTTCATGTAAATTTGTCTCCACCCGTGGTCACACCCAAATTCTGGTCCATGGCCACACCCATTTTTCATTGGGCGCGCATAGCGCACCGCACAACGTAACCCTCATATTTTTGGGAGTGCTAGCTGCAGTGTACTGATCTCTGCTGCCTACAGTATGTACAATATAAGCTCTTCTCTAGTGCCTGCACTGTGTGCTGATCTACCTACAGTGTGTACAGTATAAGGTGTTACTCTGTGCCTTTACTGATTGTAAACCAGCTGTATTGTATGCTGAACCCTGCTACTTTCAGTATACAGAATTAGCTGTAAAGCCTGGTACACACATACAATTTTGATTAGCCAATTTTAGCTCTGTTCATCAAATGCATTGTCTGTTGGCCCACTTACTGCATGGGGGTGGTAAAATTGGTCAGTGATTGACCAATCAAAATTGTATGTGCGTATATATCTTTGATCTATGCCTATACTGATTGTAAATTATCTAATAAAAGGACAGGGGGCTCCATCCAATATTTTGATGGGCAGGCCCGTTATCTGTAGCTTGCATCGCTGCTAAGTTCATGTACATTTGGAACCTCCCATGGTCACGCCCACTCACTGTATGGTCGCGCCCAATTTTTTTCCCATTTATTTGCCACATACACCCTCAGACTAGTGCCCACAGGTGCCCCCGATCTCCAAGGACCCTAGGAACACCCCTGCATAAACATACAGTTAATTGACTTCAACCTGTATTGGCTCTAGACTGCATTGGTTGGGATTACATTGTGAGCCCCCTAAGGGGTAGTTATTGACAAGACTACACATAAAAGCACTGTGGAAAATGTTGGCGCAATATAAATATCAAATAATAATGATAACTATGAAGTTTGTTTGTGATTTTTCAGAAACAATGGAAACAATTTGAGCCATCTGAACTCTGGCATATTATTTCCTTACTTCAAATACCCTGGTTGTACGTTATGCTTGTGCTGAATTGTGCACTTACTGTAAATGAAATTGAACAGGGATTATACTATTTTATTACGAACTAGGAAGCAACTCATCATACATTAAAACAAAATTGATATTTTTTGTGAATAATGAAAATTAATAATAATAATGAAAACTACCTCTGGGAGAAAAGGGGATATATCCCACTTTACACACTACCAAATATAATGGAATGGTATGAAGAATCATTTAAAACTAAATGTTTTTAAAGTGTCTACTATAAAAAGTAAATGTAACGAAAACCCAAACTGAAGCTAGTTATTTCTGAATTTCAGCAAAAAAAAATAAAAAATCTGTATGACCTGGGTGGTCTACGAATTCTTTGTCTTAAAGGGAACCTTAACTGAGAGGGATATTAATGTTTCCCTTTTAAACAATGCCAGTTGCTTGTCAGTTTTGCTAATCTCTTTGGCTGCAGTATGGGCTGAATCACACACCTGAAACAAGCATGCAGCTAATCCAGTCTGACATCAGTCAGAGCACCTGATCTGCATGCTTGTTGAGGGGCTGTGTCTAGAAGCATTAGAGACACAGGATCAGTAGTAGAGTCAGGCAACTGGTATTATTTGAAAAGGAAAAATCCATATCATTCTCAGTTTAGGTTCCCTTTAATCACTTAAAGACTGCTTCTCGCCAATTGGCCTGGACGCGGTGGCAGTCCCAGGACCGCCTAACGCTGATTGGCATGCAGTCCTGGGGGCGGAGTTTGCAGTGGATCGCACGCACCGGTGTGTGCGCATCTCCGCTTGAATGACGTAACTCCGCTCCGCCATCGGTCTCCCAGCGGCGATCGCCTCTAGGAGACTGTTAGATGGTGAAATGCAGTCTTTTTACTAAGTACATTGCTGCGATCTATGGCAGCGTGGTTTTGGGGACATCGGTGTGACACGGCTGTCACCCTGGGACATACGAGAGTAGTCGGCTGTCATAGGCTGAAGCCTATGACAGCCGATGGCCGCAATTGTCTGGCTGAGGGAGGGAGGGTGGTAAAAATAAGTAAAAAAAAATAGGCATACTTAATAAAAAAAAATTACAAAAAAAGAAAATAAACACTGGGGGAGTGATCCGACGATCAGACCCCACCAACAGAAAGCTCTGTTGGTGAGGAGAAAAGGGGGGGGTGGGGAGTCACTTGTGTGCTGACATGTATGGTCCTGCAGCTAGGCCTTAAAGCTGCAGTGGCCTATTTAGGGAAAAATGGCCTGGTCTTTAGGGGGGTTTAACACTACGGTCCTCAAGTGGTTAAACACTGTTGAGTCAGTGACCTAGATTAAGTGTGCAGATATGGGGCTTGATTCACAAAAGGGTGATAACTGAGTTATCATGCCTAAAATATTTGCACGTGCAAACTAGGGTGCAAACTACTTAGCACCCTAGTTTGCATGTGCAAAGCTTTTAGGCGTGATAACTGAGTTTTTAGGCCTGATAACTGAGTTATCACGCTTTTGTGAATCAAACCCAAGGTGTTCTGATGGCCTTTGTTCCCTGCTTATTCCAGGCATGTGACCAAGAATCTGAATAATAATAATAATAATAATAATAATAATTTTCGTTAATTTTTTATGATAGCTTATTATCTTGTGCGTACAATTATTTGCTATTAGTAAAGGTATCCATATAGCATAGGAAGTTTTACTTCCTATTGTATGTTTAGTTTATTGCTTATTTTAAATAAGAAATTTAATTTACAGCCTTACAATTTTAAATCCGCATTATGTTATTAATGTAATTATAGGACATTATAATGGTCTAGGTAATGATTACAATGAGACAATTCATTTGAAAATAGTGAATGATGATAATATAATAATAATAATAATAATAATAATAATAATAATAATAATAATAATAATAATAATAATAATAATAATAATAGTAAGATATGCTATATGTAGCACATGATTTTTTTTCTTTCACATTTTTAAGACAACTGATATAAACCATTGTTAAACTGATTTCCATTGTTTCAAGTTAAGATTCCAGTAATAGCAAATGCTTCAGTAAAAATGAATCCACAAATCATGGTCATGTGACTAATGCCTACCTAGTCCATTGCACAGACTAACAGTCTGACAGACATAGCTCTCCACCTCCAGTGCTGGGGGATGCAAGGAAAAAAGAAAGCAGAACAAAGAACAAATAATTATGAGATGACATTTTCCTCACAGGATAAGATTTATCCCTTTTCGCCCTTGTTAAGCCAAGCAAGCATCCAGAAACGCTGGTGTATAGCAAGCCTATAGCTTTAAGTTTTACACAGCCATATCAAACCCACATGTAGACAGCCTGTTTCGGACTTCTGGTCCTCATCAGTACATGGCAGGGATTGATAAGGCTGTATGAAATAGGGCTTGGACCAGTACAACAGAGTAACCAAGCAGCTCAGGGTGTACTGTACATAAGGAAGTTAAATTGTGGAAAAAATGAGTACCAGTTTTGGTGATGCTCTGAGCTGTTGAATGACAACTTATTTCACAAAAAGTAGGGAAAGAAAACATGGCGCTCTGTTAAAGGGTTTGAAGATTCAAAAAAAGTAGCACTCATCAGTTTGAATGGAAGCTGCTGATGCCAAAGGATCAGACATGCTCATGACAGACTGGAAGAGGAAAAACTATAGATGAAAGCAAAGAAAAGCTTTATTGCATTTATTTATTTATTGTAGGCATCAAAACACGGGTTAATGAGTGTTGCATACACATATGAAACAGAAGCAGAAATTACTTTAGTATGAATGGTGAGTGCAAGTAGGGGAGCCATAAGCCATGATGAGTGCTACGGTCATTTTGCATCTGAGCATGATGCTTGTTCACGTGTTGGTCTGAATGACAACTGAACCATCATACTTAAAGCATTTGTAACAGAAAACTGGAATTACTACTATTGTTAAATACAATGATTAGAAAGACATGTTGGATTGGGTGCCTTAAAGGGGTTCTTTCGCGAATGATGAAAAAAAAAGTGGTTTATGCATAACCTATTAAAAATCCTTCTAAAATAGTGTAAAAAGTTTTTCAAAAGAATGAATGGTTTTATCAATACAACATGTTATCCTCAGTGTATGTAAACACTGATGGATGACGGACTGGGAGGCTAATCCATTTGTTAGCATATTTTTTTTTTACTTGCAGTTCACAAACATAACTCCTGCCTACCTAGTTTTCAGTGGTGTAATCCAGGGCTGTGGAGTCGGTCAAAAATCTTCCGACTCCAACTCCGACTCCGACTCCTCAGTTTCTGAAACCACGACTCCGACTCCAACTCCGACTCTGGGTACCCAAAATTGCTCAGACTCCGACTCCTCGACTCTGACTCCTTAGTCTAATACTTAACAGGACTGTGGATTTTATACAAAAATCATGTGATTCCGACTCCCGACTCCGACTCCTCAGTTTCTGAATCCACGACTCCAACTCTAAATCCGACCCCGGGTGCCCAAAATTGCCCGACTCCGACTCCTCGACTCCGACTCCAACTCTGACTCCACAGCCCTGGTGTAATCCACTGCTGTCAGGAGTTGCCGTTCCAGCTGTTATGATAATGGCTGATCTCCTCCGTATTTCCTTCTTGTACTCACACACAAAGAAAGGGCCCCCCTCCCTGCAGGAATGGCTAAGGCAGATGCCCGGCAACAATTCAGTGAGTACGTCATGTGTTTACATAGTTGCCTGGCAAAAAGACTCCGGCATCTGTGAAGAATAGTTTGTACCTTCTGCAAACGAGTGTATCCCCTTATCTTGTTTTAGCTGCCAGGAGAACTAAGAGTTCAAAAAGGGAACACACAACAGCTGATAGCAGATGACTCGCTTGCAGAAGATACAAACTATTCTTCACAGATGCTGGAGTCTGATTGCCAGGCAACTATGTAAACACATGACGTACTCACTGAATAGTTGCCGACATCTGCCTTAGACATTGCTGCAGGGAGGGGGGTCCTTTCTCTGTGTGTGAGTACAAGAAGGAAATATGGAGGAGATCAGCCATTATCATAACAGCTGTAACGGCAACTCCTGACAGCAGTGGATTACACCACTGAAAACTAGGTAGGCAGGAGTTATGTTTGTGAAATGCAAGTAAAAAAAAACCACCCCTAACAAATGGATTAGCATCCCAGTCCGTCATCCATCAGTGTTTACATACACTGAGGATAGCATGTTGCTTTGATGAAACCATTCATTCTTTTGAAAAACTTTTCACACTATTTTAGAAGGATTTTTAATAGTTTATGCATAAACCACTTTGTTTTTTTCTTCATAATTTGTGAAAGAACCCCTTTAAGCACTGTGCATCAGGAATACTCTAATGTCTTTGAGGCACAGAGCATAAGGGTTAAATGTTTTAATTGTGTGGTATTTTACATGTTCAAGTATTGTTGCATGTACAGTTCACTTATCTTTTTTTTCAAATGAGACCAGGTGCCTACTAAAAAAGCAATAGGAATGCTCACAATTTATGACATAGTCAAGGTCATATATTTTATCAGACCTGCAGTAGCCAGCTTCCTTCCATAAAGGCTCCCATTTGTCATAGTATTAGCATTATAATCAAGTACCCATTGTTATGGTTTAAAAATGGCAAAGTGACCAACAAAAATAAAACTCAACTCAAGTAAGCTTCCTGCCCTAATGCCTGTTTGTTCAATACTTAAGTAATTATTGATTTAGATACTCCATTGACCACAGGCACACCATAAATGTTGCAGGAACCTATATTTGTGGAATTAGAATAGCAAAGCACTTTTGTGCTTACAATGCCTGCTTAAAATGCACCAAGTTTTTAAATGTATCCTTTAAACGGATATAATTAGTTCAAAATCAACAAAAACATATACAGTAATTAACAGTAAAGCTTAAGGTAAAAGCATTTAATTAAACACTCAACCACCTACAGAACACATTAAGCAAAGCAACATTTTAAAGTTCAAGCACATCCTCAAATTAGATGCAAATTCTTACATCGTTCAGTAAGAGATGGTGTGTGTGTGTGTGAGTGTGTGTGTGTGTGTGTGTGTGTGTGCGCGTGCATGCGTGCGTGCGTGCGTGCGTGTGTATGTGTGTGTGTGTGTGTGTGTGTGTGTGTGTGTGTGTGTGTGTGTGTGTGTGTGTGTGTGTGTGTGTGTGTGTGTGGAGTAGTATGTTACCTCACTTCACCTCAACTCTGTTTTTCAATGGCAGACCTGTTTCAGATGTCTCAATTGCAGACCTGTTTCAGATGTCTGAAGAAACTCCAGTTAACTCAGTTTTGACATCTAGGCCCAAAAAACTATTCAAAAGTATAAAGCTTCCAAACACACACTGTAACCGAAGGATTGGAGCATTTCCTGGGACATTTCTACTGCCTAGAATGGTTTATGGACAGCCGGATGACAATGAGTGGTGGTGCCAGTGCTGATGTTAAAAGCAGATCAAGAAGCCGAATGCAGCCTTTGAACAACTGTATCAAATTTGGAGATCCCATGATATTTCCACAAAAAACAAATTGAGAATATTCCAGAGTAACGTGAAGACAGTCCTTCTGTATGAATGTAAGACATGGAAGGTGACAGCAGAGATAACAAAAATCCTCCAAACCTTTATAAACTGCTGCCTTCGAAGAATAATAAACATCCGGTGGCCAAATGTAATATCAAATAAAGAGTTGTGGGAAAGAACCAAAGAACAACAAGTGGACTTGCAGATCAAACGCAAAAAGTGAAGATGGATTGGCCATACTCTTCGCAAGGACAAATTAATTCAGAAAGAAGCCTTAAAATAGAATCCTCAAGGCAGCAGAAAAAAGAGGAAGACCAAAGACAACTTAGAGAAGTGTGGAGGAAGAAACAAAGAAGGCAGGAAAATCATGGACTGAGATAGAAAAAAATCTCCCAGGACAGAAACCGGTGGCATACATTTGTTGAGGACCTTTACTCCAGTAGGAGACACAACATTAAGTAAGTAAGTAAGAAAGGTTTACGTCTCAGCAATATTACTAATTTAAAGGGACCCAGCCCAGTCTGAGACTGAATTTGAGTAATTAATTTATGACCATAAAAATAAATGAGATTATCTGAGCTAACTGGATGTTAAGAATGTGTGCAACATCTTATGATGAGGCTGTACTAACTTATGGTTTTAATTGTCCTCTTTCTGCATACCTTCAATATTAAGCTTTTGAAGAAGCGGCCATGCTATAGATCACAAAATGTGCGTTAGGCAACCGAGTGTGACAAACATGCAATACGGACTATTTTATTTATTTTGTTACATGTGATCAATTATTAATATTGTAATTAAAAGTTATTGGAGGAAAGGAAAGGAGAGACCGCTGCACTCACGTGTATAACCAAAAGGGAGCAGGGAAATCAAATGCCAAAGTCCACATGCAACCAGAAAAATCCCGCTGCACCAATTGGTTGGGTGAAATTAGAAAATCCTTTTATTGCTCTTTAATCCATCATCAGTGTTACAATAAAAAAGCTAAAAGTTATGTTTTATAAGTAACTTGAGATTCACTGCGCCTCTAAACTCTCCTCCTTTTTTCTTTTTGGTTTGTCATATAACTTAATTGAGGGGTGGTTATACTCTACATCGTCTTATATTTTACTTAAAATGTGCCATTTGCATCCAATACAAATCCTGGTGTGAGCATTTGCACAGACTGTGCATTTTCACACACTCCTTAGCATGAAAGGCTGCTAAGTGACATTTTTAGAAAACCATCTCACATGAGAACTTTTTCTTTCAATATCTCAGGATTGGCATTTTCGTTTCTGTTGTCAATGAAGTTGAATAAGCCATTAAGTTCCATTTCTCACACCATATACACATTTTAGGCATTGTCATTTGATTTAAATGAAATAATACTTTTATACATAAGGGTCTTGAACCAGCTTATTGACATCCACCTATAACTGGTGCTGCATATTTAAATGAATGTTTTCTCAATTACAATAGGAAAAGCTGATTAAACAAAAGTTGATCTTGTTCCCTCCATAGACAGATGATTCTATTTGGAGAGAACTTGTTTGCAGTTCAGAATTGATTAACATTGCAATCAGCTCAGTACAGTGTGCAGAATCATTGGTTATTATTAATATGAACATTTCCAGCTATACCAAATTATTTGTAAAGTGGCTACATTACATCATACCACTCCATTACTTTTTTTTTCTTCCTTCTAATGTTGGAGGACACAGAGATTCTCCAATGTCTCTTCACCTTCCTCCTAAATCATGTTCTGTTTTTAATTACTTTGTTCTGCGTTTTCAACAACAAGGTAACTTTCTTGAATGTCACCGAAAATGGCTGAATTTTAGGCATTTATGTTTGCTAAATATGCAGAGCAACGCAGAAAGAAAATATGTTCAGCATTCTTAACATTGCAATACAATGGAACAATTGCTTTCCCTGATGTGGATCACCTACAATATGAAAACATAAATTTATTTTATGACTCTCATTCCCATAGAAATCAGACATTATTGTCAGATAAATAATCTTTTCTATCCACTGATGAAGGATTCTGTGCACAATGACTCAGTGGAAATGTCACTACTTGTTTCATTCACTTAATTTAGTTTTAAATGTTAACTTTCTTTCCTTGCGTTAAACAGCCTGATGATAGAGAACTAGATTTTTACCTGAAGTCTATTTTCTGATGTTTGTGTTATTATAGTCAAAATATCTTACATAAGATGAGTTAGTTTACTTGTCATATTAAGTGCATTTCCGTCTGCATACACATGAATGAGAGAATTACACTGTTTGTACATGTACATATCACTTGTTAGCCTTAATATCAGCTCCAGGCATAATTTAAATGTTTACCTTTTTCATGTTAAGAGACTTTTACACGAAGCGAGGCAGCTAACCTAAATTAGTTACAGGACAAATATTGTGAAAAAAAATGTATATTTAAAAATATATAAACATTAAAGTTGCATTTCTCTCAGAGTAAAATGCACTATAAATGAGGGGGAAAATATGTGCTTGGTCTTATTTTCGAAAGGGGAGGAGTGGCTTACTCTCTGGATAGGGGTAGACGCTTTGTGTATTGAGAGGTGTATGGTCTCTTACCGCACTTCCCTTGTGGCTACATCCCCTTCCGTTCTAAGTAACTTGTCCAGTGTCCACTACGGCATAATATTCAAGCTGTGAGGGTGCCCTTTGACCCTCACACTGAAACTACCCAGTACTCTTCGCTGGCTCTGCGCTGGCGCTCTCATCTTGTTATAATCATGTGCGCCTGGAACGCATCAGCCTGGCGCATATGATGACATAGGGAAAGCGCAGGGGAGCCGGCTACATGTACTGCGTAGTGTCAGCGTGGGGTTCAAAGGGCACCCTCACAGCTTGAATAATATGCTGCCCCTGACAGCAGACAAGTTACTTAGAACGGAGAGGGACGCAGCCAAAAGGGAGGTGCGGTAAGAGACCACACACCTCCCCATACACAAAGCATCCCAGGTCTTATTTTCGGGGTAGATCTTATATTTCAAGCATGCTTGAAATATAAGCTAGGCCTTATTTTTGGGGTAGGACTTATAATAGGGGAAACACGGAATGTTGCTTCACTCATAGTATGTAATAAAAAGCTGACAGATCTGACAGAATTTGGACTAGACTAGTAAAGAGGGATTCTCAGTATTTACTTTATTCTTTACGTCGCTGTTGCTGTTTGTGATGGAGGTAACTCTAGACCAAAGATTATAAAAGTGATTTATTTGATATCATCTAATTAAAGACTTCATACACATATGCAGTTAAGCTCTGGCGGAAGCATGAGGAAATGTGTTTCTGTAGTTGTCTGCATTTATCTTTAGTAAAGGTTAGTTGTCCCTTTACTGCTACTCTTGCAGAGGTAAACACATATTAAGGGTTAATCTGTAATCAATAAGACTTATTGAGAGAATAAAATGGTGGTCTAACCTATGATACAGGTTTCAAGGAACAAAGCAGCGTGCTTGAAACACATGAATAATTTAACAAAATGTAAAGGTCATACTGAATATTATGTCCAATTTTTTTTTTTTTTACTCACAAATATTCTATAATTAAACATACTATAGTATGAATATGGTTTTGCCTTTTTTATACTTTCCTCTATTTTTGCACATTTACAACACTTTATGTTTCTGATCTACAAAAAAATGAGATTTAAAGTATATTTAGCATCTAGCAGGTTATATATGTTCATTTGATTTACTAAAGGATACATTTACAAATGTATCAAAAAGTGGCACACCATACCAAAGTCTAATCTAAAGAAATTTCAGAAAGTACATTGAAGATGTGTCCATCAGGAAAATGTTGTTACAAATACATCTCTAAATCACTGAAACTACAAACATTTGCCATGAAACCATGCTAACCAAATCACAAAATCCTTGATCAGTGATAAATCTGGCTAGTATGACTGTGTTTATTTAGCAAAATTTCCGTGGAGTGCCTAAAAAATGAATCTTGGAAGTGACAGACAACTTCTAAAAGTGTGGGCCTCATTTATCCCACTTAATGTCATTATAATTATTTAACCAATAGAAAATTGTTAGAAATAAACCACCTTGTCAATATGTATATGAGAGTGCTACAAGCTATAAAAAATGATTACAGGCTTATTGAACTAAAGAATTAAACATGGAACAGAAAAAGATCCATCTGATGTAAAACTAACACACCTTGCCACAATGAATACATCATGATCATTGTCAAGCATGGTGGTAGTACTATGTAGGAGGAAAATATCTATCTGGAGCACAAAAGAAAGTCCACCTAGTTTAAATGCACAAAGTTA
Organism: Hyperolius riggenbachi; assembly: GCF_040937935.1. NCBI lineage: Eukaryota > Metazoa > Chordata > Amphibia > Anura > Hyperoliidae > Hyperolius > Hyperolius riggenbachi. The sequence goes on along the minus strand of NC_090647.1, from coordinate 174,786,660 downwards.
AGGTTTCAGAGTGGCCAAACTAAAGCCCTGACTGAGACCACATTTAGATATTGTGGTGGGACCTTAAATTGCAGATTGTAAAAGAAAATCCTTCAATATAGTTAAAGTCTGAAAAGTAATGCCAATGACTGGCTGATTTCCTGTTACCAAAAATATTTGACTACTTTGGTTACTGCTAAGGGTGGGTGGCACAGCAAAGTATTAAGTGTATTGGCTAATTGCTTGTTCCCTTGGGTGAAATACATTTTTGTTCTTCAGTATCAACTGAGAGTTCAAAAACTGTGTATTGTATTTCTGAATTAAGTTTATTGGCTTGACTGAATAAACATAAATAGAGGAAATCAGGAAGGGGTAAGTACCTGTATATTTTACACTTCTGTTGGTACATATTGACACTGCTCATTTTATATAAGTGAAAACGGATTATACACTGTTTTATAATACCAGCTCATAGATGCAGTAGGAAGTGTTAAATGTATGTAGGGTCAGGCCAAATTGCCATCATTTTCAGTACACTAACGTGTCTCCTAACCTCATGGCTGCAGACACCATATGCAGAGATCTTCAATCCCAGGATGAAGAAATCTGTTGTACTGTTGTTGTTCTACCTTTTCCCTATCTAGATGGAGAAGCACTGCTAGCTTTGCTTTAAATAGGAAATGTTTGGTCTCAAAAAAGTCAGTAATTTTGTTCAAGCTGTCTAGCAATGTGAAGGCTCTTCCATTCTAATAATCTCCTACATTATCCGAGCACCAAGCACAGCACTGCAAACAGACCTCTAATGGCTCATGTCTGTTGGGAGCATGTAATGGGTTTTGAATCTTTTGTTAAGAGAGCTCACACATCATACTTCTGAACCAACATCTGAAAGCAGTCAATACATAGACTCACACTTTCCTGAGAAAAGTTTTACTGGAATGTGATAAATATTGGGATGTAATTTCATATTTGAACAATGTGAGCATACGGAGGATAGTGAAGCTGGGTAAAGCTCACCAAACACACACAAACACGTGTACGCTTTATACTGAAGCCATCCTCATCATCTTCATTATTGTTTTGATGCTCTACCTAATTAAATTCTCCCACTGATCTGGAAGAAGGCAAAAAGTAAAATCCTAGAGGGACAGCTTCCTATTTGTTTCCTCGCTGAATTCTTCTTGACACTTTTTAGGTTGGTTAAGTTAATTTTCCAGACAAATCACCTTCCTGATGAATCGTACTAACTGTAGCTGGAGGTGGCACTTGTACCAAGAGTGATTTTCAGTCTGCACCGAAATTCATTAATATTGGGATTGATTTCTTGACCTTGTCTGATACACAACTGTTAGCAGTGGGGTCCCACAGGGGTCTGTACTGGGTCCAGTGCTCTTCAATTTATTTATTAATGACCTAGTAGATGCAGTAGTGAGCAATGTTGCTATTTTTTCAGATGATACAAAATTGTGCAGAATCATCAACTCTCAGGAAGATAGTGTCATATTGCAACAGGATCTGGATAGGATGGCTATATGGGCACATAAATGTCAGATGAAATTCAATGTTGAAAAATGTAAAGTCATGCATTTTGGTTGTACCAATGGTCTAGCACCATACAAAATAAATGGGATACAGTTGGGGACATCAAACTCAATACGAAGCCGCTGCAGCTAAAGCTAACAAAATTTTGGGATGCATTAAAAGGGAAATAAAAACTTGAGATGCTAGCATAATATTGCCCCTGTTTAACTCTCTAGTAAGGCCACATCTGGAATATGGAATTCAGTTCTGGGCACCACATTACAAAAAAGATATTGCAGTTTTAGAGCAGGTGCAGAGACGAGCAACAAAATTGATACGTGGGATGGAAGGTCTCGCTTACCAAGAAAGGTTAGATACACTGTGTTTATTTAGTCTAGAGAAAAGACGCCTTAGAGGAGATCTAATTAACATGTATAAATACATCAGAGGGCAATATAATAGCTTGGCGGATGAGCTTTTTGTCCCTACTCCTTCTCAAAGGACTAGAGGACATGATCTGCGCATGGAGGAAAAACGTTTTAGCAATTTATTTAGGAAAGGGTTCTTTACAGTAAGCATGATTAAGATGTGGAATGCATTGCCACAGGAAGTTGTTATGGCAAACTCTATACCTGCATTTAAAGTGGGCTTAGATGCTTTCCTTGCGTTGAAAGACATCCATGGCTACAATTACTAGGTAATGCCTAATGATGTTGATCCAGGGATTTTATCTGATTGCCATCTGGAGTCGGGAAGGAATTTTTCCCTTTTGGGGCTAATTGGACCATGCCTTGTAAGGGTTTTTTTCGCCTTCCTCTGGATCAACAGTGATATGGAAGGGAGCAGGCTGGAGTTGTACTTTGTACTGGTTGAACTCGATGGACGTATGTCTTTTTTCAACCAGAATAACTATGTAACTGTGTAACAACTGTACCAAAGATTTCTTGCACCTGCGGAAAGGCTCTGCCCCAAAACATGTAGTGCTATCGTCTGCTTTAATACAGCTTGTTGCTGCATACAGCTCCTGAGTGCCATGTCTTTCTTTTGGTATTTGTCTATACCAAAGATTTTAAATCCTTTACTTTGCTAAAAAACAACAACCCTTAAACAAGAGGGATATGGAGGCTGTCGTATGTAATGCCTTTTAAAGTAGTTATCAGGCATTTTTATAGAAAATAAACACTACTTACCGGGGGCTTCCTCCAGCCCCAAGCTCCCAAGACCTCCCTTGGCGCAGCTCTGCAGCCAGCCGTTCGCCGGAGCTCCGACCCGGTCCCCGGCGATGACGCGAGCGGCGCTGTCAATCACCGCCACGTGGGCCGGAGTGGACTGCGCAGTAGACCTGGAGGTCGCTCTGATGTCATCGCCGGGGACCGAATTGGAGCTCCGGTGAATGGCTGAAGGCAGAGCTGCGGCGAGGGAGGTCCTGGGAGCTTGGGGCTGGAGGAGGCCCCAGTAAGTAGCGTTTATTTTCTATAAAAATCCCTGATAACTCCTTTAAGCAATACTAGTTGACTGGCTACCCTATTGATCCTCTGACTCTAATACTTTTAGCCATAGACCCTGAACAGCAGGTGTTTCTGACATTACTATCAGATCGGACAAGATTAGCTGCATGCTTGTTCTGGTGTGATTCAGACACTGCTGCAGTCGAATAGATACGCAGAATTGCCAGGCAACTGGTATTGTTTAAAAGTAAATAAATATGGCCTTCATATTCTTCTCATTTCATATGTCCCTTAAGAATACAATGCAAAACATTGAATAATAAAACCACTGAACATAGGTCTTTTGTGTCCCTCTTTAGCTGTTTCTATTTTATCTGTATGAACTGCAGTTCTTTTTTCAATATTATTTTTTCTAATTTTGGTTTCTTATTGTCTAATTTTAGTCTATCTGTTGCTTTGTTGTTCCAGTTAATGCTTAGTTGCTACAACTAATACAATATTGCTTTTATGCTTTGCTTGTTCTATCTGCCTCCTGAATTATTTACGTATAAATTACCATTAACTGCTGTTTAAAAATGTCACTACTAGCATTAGATTAGAGATTCAACACTTAGCTTTTGTGTAATCAATGCATTAACATTCTTTTGTGTTGGAACAATAGAAAAAAGCTTAAAAGGCATGCCATCAGCCTGCACATTACAAAGCCATATTATATAACAATATATTAGTACATTGTTACTAATTTACAGTTTACATTTCTTGTGTTGAAAAGATTTGCATTAATTCCTCATCTAAAATAAGAAGATAACTGAACTTTTCAAACTGAACCAATACTAATGTTTAAAGTCTTCTCTTTCACAATTATCATTAATTTTAATTTATATACCACTGGCACATTTTATGCAACACTTTACAAGTGCATAGAGAAATGTATAACATTATCTGTGTCTCAGAGGAGCACGCAATACTTACTGCGTGCTCCTCTGAGACACAGATAATGTTAAAAGCTACCTATGATGAAAAATGCACATTTATTTTACTATTTATTTTTTAGCTATCAAAACATTTGACAAGACAGCAGCTGCATTTTTGTTTGCAAGCAGAGCAAATATTGATATAGGAGAGACAGGCAATTCAAAAAAAGTGCAGAACTCACAATCAGGAGGAGCCTACTGCATTCAATCCCAGAATTTTACACCCAAAAAAAAATTGCAGAAATCTCATGCACATACAAAATTAATTTGAATGGTTGTCTAAGCAAAAACACACTATCGCATCAATATATGTATTAGAAATTAAACATACAATCCAAAACAAAAAAAGCATCCTAGCCAGGAGCACTCATTCAAGTACGGAGGAGGGCTTTTTGTTTGCAAGCAATCTGACTTTGTCTAATGCCAGGCATACACGCCTGCGATTATGCACCGGATCGAGCCGCTGGCTCAATGCCGGCGCATCCCCGCTCGTCCACGCGTGCGTGCAGATCGATCCCCACTTGTCCCGGCAGGCGGCTGCTAATCAGCCACTCGTTTCTTCTATTGTTCTCCCCGCCGGTATCGAGCACACTATCGATCCAGTGGGATATCGGACACATCGGATATTATCAATCGAGCCATCAGGCTTGATTGATAATCCTCCCAGCAGCAGTGTATGCCCAGCATAAAGCTTCAGAACTTAAGCTCCATAGACACAAGGAATGTCACATGGCAGGAAACGGGATTCAATCTCTCAGGCAACAATCCAGGACTGATTCTGTACAGATGCTTCACAAATAGAGTTGACAAGAAGTTTAGAATCAGGATGATACCATTTATCGGCTAACTTATAAGAATAAGCAAGCTTTTTGGCTGTATAGCCTTCGTTGGGCTTCAATCCTGTTTGCTTGCAAGCTGATGGTACAGACAGCTATCTACATGCAACATCAAAAGGTGATACATAGATTTTTTTTCAAGCATAAATACATGTTATTAAGATGCCCTAAGTCAAACAGAACATCTAAATGGGGTGGGAGGTTGTTAGCTGAGATAAGACTCCTTGTTTACACAATACTCACAGAATTTTGAGTATCCTGATTTTGCTTTTAGTGATGGCTAGCACGGTACAATAATCTACTGTTACATAGAAAATACACAATATCTGATTCAGAAAATTACACATGAATTACCAATGAAAAGAAGTTTATCACTTAAAATGTAACTTTTATTGTTAGTAATAAAACTAGTAAAGGGACGTTGCACAAGGCCTCTAAAGTCAGTGTTTAAACAATGCATAACAGAAATCTGCCTTCTTAAAACAGAAGGTATTTGCAATTATTCAGGTTTGAAGTAAGCATTTGATGTCTCCCACAAAGCATCAGTGTTGAATATGTAAATTGTCCCTTTGTTGTCTCAGAGGCTGAGAGCACACTAGTCAGTGCAGAAAATCCTGCATTATCTGAACTGTGCGCTTATGGTTTTTGTTGCTGCTTTTTTGGTACATGTGTTTTCAATTGCATTTGGCATTTACATGTTTAATGTGTTATTCATGCTTTTATGTAAATTTTGCATTTGTGTTTTTCATTAATTTACCTAATCTATGTAGTTAAATATGATAATTTTTTTTTGTTTATAAAGCATTAAAAACACATTCTTCTGCTTCACCATTGAGATATACTGTATTATGTGCGTTTTACACGATGTTTTGAAAATTATGCAGCAAGTTGTGTGTTTTCAAAAATGCACAATGTAAAATGCACATATGTGCATTTTTTACATGTAGCCATAGATTTTCATTAGTAGCAAAAACGTCAGTGTTTTCTGTAACGCTTACATTTATGCCTCGTGTGTTCCTGGCCTGAAAGCCAAAACTCACCTTCAGAAGAACTGCTGGAATTCAGTGATATGTCAGCTTGTTGTTTATTGTACAGAGCCACAGTAAGCCAACATGCTGAAATGCAATGATATGTCAGCTTGTTAATTGTATAGATCTACAATAAGACAACATGCATGTTGTGAAAATTAAGAAGCTAACACATCAGCAACAGTTTGGGAGGTGTGTTTTTTCAGGGACAACAAAGGGACAATTTCCATATTCAGCAGTGGTAGACTTCCTATGCGCATTCCAACCTGAATAATCACAAATACCTTCTGCTTTAAGAAGAGTGGAGTTTTCAGTAAGAGGGCTATTTGGGACCTTTTTTTGCCCCATAAACACTTCTAGAAGTTCTGGTTAACCATAATCTTGCTGGGCAATCTGTAACAGTGACTAAAGGTGACCACACATCTCTCGACTTGTGTAATAATGATTATCATTGAATCAGATGAAAAGTGGTGCCACCAAGAGCATGCCCAATAGACGATGCATTCAATTGGGCTTAAATTAGACACATGTTTCAACCGGACATGCTGCAAGATGTTGGACCATCATGGTTGATCTGATGCATGGTGGCAATGGCAAGCAACATTGGCATGAGCAACAAACATGACAAGACCACCGGCACTGCCCCCCAGAATATAAAGGTCAGCCACGATGACTCTTCCTTCCCTTACACTCTTAAACAAGTGTGGCCATCTTCAGCCCCCTTCTTTGCTCCCATCACAAGAACAGACCTGAGACCTCTTCTCTTTTCTTCTCACTCAACAGTGTGGCCCCCATGAGACCCCTCCTCAACATGTAGAGTACTACAGAAGAAGTAGATCAAATGTATATTTAATTCTCCAGTATCAGATTCTCCTCTTTTCTTCAGCCACTCATGCCCATACTGCTTCTTCATATCACATGTCCTTTGATTGGACTCTGGATTAGCATTAAGTTATGTGACAGTGAGTGGCTACACAGAAGAGATGGACCTGAAGTGGGAGGAACTAATATGCTCTCACCACTGCTGCAGTATTCTGCATAAGAAGAAGCAGTGGCTACTAGAGAACCACCAGAGGTACCATGAAAGCCATATGTTATTATTTATACTACTTTTATAGTAGTACAAAATCTAAGGGTGTGGACATTCTATGCAGACATGATTCACTGTAGGAGAACAACAAGTAAGCAAATAAGTATTTTCCATCTGGTGTAGTCTCTGCACAGGAGCAAAATCAATAAAACGATATAATTGTATTTTAAATCAAGCTTTTAAAGTTTTATGCAAAGAAAACTTAAAACATACAGTTTTTTTTCTAAAATAAACAATTGGGGAGGCTGCAAGTTGTATTATAATCCCTTATGTCCTGTGTGTAATATTAGTAATGGTCATGTCTAGGAGAGCTCATAGAGAAGCATGCCATTTTTTATCAGCTGATAGATTTGCAAAGCTCTGATTTGATTTGATTACATCCTGCTTTAGTACATGATCATGACTAGCAAACCAAAGACTTACATATCCATCACCTGACCAAACTGATCACATGCTTCTCTATGAGTTCTCCTAGACATGACCATCACTAATTATTATCAGGAGACAGAAGATTCTTGGAAACACATTTGAATAAAGTTACAATGGACTCCTTTTAGAAACGAGTTCCTTTGTGTAAAATCACTGAAAAAAAATAAAATATACAATGCATCAAGTTGTTAAAGTAAACATTTGCATAATGATAATTAAACAAGTCATAAACATTATGTTTCAATACTGCGGTATATAGTACTTAGTTGAAGTGAAACATAACTGCTGTGTTTCATTTGTCTGTCCCATTTATAATTACAGTTAGAGACTGTTGCAGAGTTGCAGTTCACGCTTTCTTTGCTATAGATACTAGCTCTACAGGCAACCTCTGAATATTTCTGATTCACGTTTTACTACTTAGCTTGAAAACTCTGTTTGAAAGACTTCATTTCTTTTTGCTAGACTATCTAATGTTTGGCCTCAGGTTAGGTACAAACACTCAGTGGTAGTTAGACGTACAAAGTGTGATCCAGTTACCAATTATCTTGCAAGTAGAGGTTCACTGTAAAAACACATTCTTCCCTACCAAGAAGGAAGGAGGCAGGATAGTAGGACACCTTCAACAGTACCTTTTCTAGAAATAACACAGTAGTGATTTGCAAGGGAAACTCAAGTCAGTTCATTGCTGTATTATTTTCTTTTCCTAATAAAAGGTGGGCCAAAAGATATCTAATTATTTATTGATCAAGCAAAAACTGCTAATATACCTATTAATGTACACTTTTACCTAATCTCATTTGACATTAAGGCCTTATGGGGTTCTTCTGGTACCCATGCAGAAAATCCACATGGCTTCCCTCTTAATGCCAAATGTTATCTGGCTCTACCAATATAAATTGTCCCTTTACTCCTCTTGTTTCCATTTTTTTTCTTAATAGGGTGTGCTCTCTGTATGTAAGATTCCACTATAACAACTCATGGATGCTTTTCAATTTTTTTATATTCTCTACGTTCTTACTTATTTACATTTTTATAATTGTGTTGGTGTTTTGCAAGAGTGGTCTGAAGCATGGGGTTAACAGCTATTAAGATGATGCCATATAACTTAGTCTTTTTGCACATTTTTTGATGGAATGTTCTGTCTCCACTCCCTCTGTGAGAGTGTTAGTGGGTGGCACCCCTGCTTCAGAGCGATATACATGGTTTTAATGCCATTATTAGCAAGTTTCCATCAAGGACTAGAGGGTCCGAAACAGGTCAGCTGTGTAATGTCATGGATTTTTTGGATATGTCCAATAACAGATATAGGAACGTCACAGCTCTAGTGATAAAACTCGGCACAGATCAGGTGCACTCCACCTCCAGTGATCCCTCCAGGCTAATGCCACACCTATATGTGCACACTCAGTGCATAAAAATTGAAGAGGGATACGCTCAGTGGGTATGATCAAATGTCCAATGTATTTCAAATAAAAAACAGCCAATGCTTAGCAAGGTTCATTTACATCTAGAGGGTCCCAAACCATTTAGCACCCTCTCAAGTAGATAGGGCTCCCCACCCTTGTGGTACTATACACACTCCTTGCGATCTCAGCACCACTCTCCCCACTCTAGTTCCTACTAGTTTTGATCTTCTGACCTCATCAGGGGTTACCTGATGATGCTTCTAGGTAACACCATGATGCTTCTAGGTAACCCCTGATGATGGTGGAAGGCTGAAACTAGTTGGGATGAGATCGGGCAGAGTTGTGCTGAGATCGCAAGGAGTGTGTATAGTACCACAAGGGTGTGAAGCGCTATCTACTTGAGAGGGTCCTAAATGATTTGGAACCCTCTAGATGTAAGTGTATCTTGCTAAGCATTGGCTGTCTTTTATTTGAAATAAATTGGACATTTGATCATACCCACTGAGAGTATACCTCTTCAATTTTTGTGCACTGAGTGTGCACATATAGGTGTGGCAGTAGCCTGGAGGGATCTCTGGAGGTGCAGTGCATCTGAACAGTGCCAAGTTTTATCACGAGTGCTGTGACGTTTCTATATCATTGCTTGTCTGAGGATTTGTTCTGGTCACGGCAGCAGTGTTCCCTGAAACATCAGGAGTTGTTACTGGGGCGCCTCTATACTACACTACATCCAACAATAGAGTTAATTTACTTGCGGTTCATGCCGCACTTCACATGACTCCAATACTCCTTCCTTCCAGCTTGGAAGGAGGAAGCATCAGAGTCACCTGTGGTATGAGCTGCTAGTAAATGAACTCTCCATGACCTGTCCACTGCTTTGAGTGCTGTGAGGGAGAATCTGAATTTCCAAATTCAATCTCCAAAATAAATTGCATGAATTTGAACACCAACACTACTGTCAAGTACCTGCCTAACTGACCAGTTTGGCTCTTTAGGGAGCATGGATAACTACAGATTTTTATTAGGGAAAATATTTATTAGACAGGTTGTAAATTACTATGTATTTTGTAACTTGATTGAGGAAAACATAAGCAAGTAAGTATACTATGTAATATTGCCAATACCAATATGAATTTTGAATGAGCTACCTTTTCTGGTTAATTCTATTTTGATTTTCACATTTTTTTTAAAATGTAAAACAAATAAAAAAAACTAATAATGCATGAAACAATACAGTAAACCAAGTAAAAAAAATACAAATCTGAATTCAGCAAAAAGAAAACCAGAAACAAAAACAAAACCACCCAAAACAAACAATACTATTCTGAGTCAGGTGATTAACGTAAATATACATAGATAGATATGATAACTCTTTAATAACCAAGTTATCTTTTGTGATTAAGTGTAGAAATATTTTTTTCAATTTGATAAAAATTGTATCAAGCTCTATCTAATCAAGTTTAAAAAATTAGGAATAACCCAAAGTTAGTAAGAGTAAATTATAATAGCATGGAACTATTTTCTTTATTATTTTCTTTTCGTTATCCTTTCAAGGTTTTCTTCCAGGGATATTCCTGATTTATTAAGGTGGCATCACAATGTTATCCTTGAAACCACTCCACACTACCAAACAATTTAACATGGAATGCTTCACTAACAGCACATTGATCACTATCAATCAAATTCACAAGCAGAACAATGCTTCTAACCACAAGGCGAGAGGTTAAGCTAAATTTGCAGACAACCTAGATGCCCTTCAGTTGGTGGATCATAGCCTGCTAGACCTGAGCTTAAATGAGAGATGGGGAAAAAAATCCAGGAAATCACAAAACCATCTACTGACAGAGCTCTAAATTTGTGAAGAAAAGTAGTCAATGTTATTTCAACGCATCCATAACGGAATGGCCGGTCTGAAGAATCTGATTGATGAGATGTCACAACAAGTTATCATTGTTTACTATCTCACTGGCCAAGATGTCAAAGAAAGTGTAAGATTAGCTTCCAGAAAAGAAAGACTTGTTTTATGTTTACCACTTTGCCAGTGCTATCTGGCATTTGATGAGACATACATCTGAAACTGTCAGTGGTATAAATGATAGATACCATATTAATATATATATATATATATATATATATATATATATATATATATATATATATATATATATATATATTTATATTGTATATGTATTTTACATAGTTCAAAGTAGTTTAGAAGATATTTTAATGCAATTACATATGCTGGAACTGTAAGTATGTCCTGTTAAAATAGCAAGGAGATTTTTTTTTTGTACTGCCATCAAATTATTTTCTGTTAGGTCCCTAGTGGTGTAGTATATAATTACTTGCATCTTTGTGCCATTAGAGATTTATGTTTCTATTGTACATTGTATTTTAAAGCAAACCTGAACTAAATTTTCCTTCTTGATCTCATATCTGCTATGTTCTACATACATACACAACATTATTGTGGTTGTGTATGGAGATCTCTCTACCTGCTTTCCCGCACTGCAGAGCCTATTGTCTCTGTTGCAGGGGGTCTGCCGTCTTGCTTTTTAGAACTCACCTTACCTAGAGAACTGATCTTGCTAAGTAATATCTAAGAGCTATTGAACACATCTTGGCCTCTGTACCTTTCCTTCTAATAATTCACTTAAACTAGAGGGCCACAGCAGGATCAAACACTTAGACTTTACAGAGCTTCACAGAGAGGCTTGGCAATCAAAGAGACTCATCCTTATTCCTAAGGAAAATAACTGTTATTGAGCAGGTCAGCCTTATGTGTTAAACTATGTTTATAAGAGGAGCTTATACATAGTTTCTCTACAAAGGTGTTACATAGTTTATCTACAAAGGTGTTTGTTACACATTAGTGTGTGTGTTTTACATGCAAAGTAAAAATAAAGGTGAACCAAGTATATAATAAGAAAAGGTAATCCCATGTGAAGATCAAAAAGCTCAGAGTTGATAAGTTAAAAAATCTCAGTGCAAATCATAGTAAAGTCAAGTGATGAAAAAGGTCCTGAGAACAAGTTCATAAACGCTCTACCCCCATGATAACACATACCAGTCGGTGCAGGATCTAGAGAGCCAGTCCTTTAGCAAATACCATGACAAAAGGATCCGCAAACCAGAGTTGGCTTAGTGAAAAATGTCCGTTCTTTATTGGAAAAATCCACATGACAGAAAATGTGCAATAAAATCACAGGATCCTGTGATTTTATTGCACATTTTCTGTCATGTGGATTTTTCCAATAAAGAACGGACATTTTTCACTAAGCCAACTCTGGTTTGCGGATCCTTTCTTCATGGAAAAAGGTCCTGATTGTAGAATTGTAACTGACAGACTTACAAAACCAATTGCAGAGAGCAGAAATAAATGCCTGTGTGGTGATGAGGAACAAACTTAATGATCGATCATTCCACTCCTCTTGTTGTTATTTAGGTAAAATGTCAAACTATATGGAAGTGATACGCTTGTACAATTAAAAATTATATGGTTAGTGGTCAGCTGTAAGGTGCCAATTATCAATGCAATTTTAGTGAATGATTGATGGGCTTGGATTGTATTGACTGTGCCAATTGACAACAAACAATCAATTTATCGATCATTTCATTAATCCATTTTGCAAGTTGATTATATTTGAATTGATCAAATTGGTTTCTATTTCATTTATGGGCCCAATTAATTGCTTCCAATCATTTCCTTGCAGTTGCAAGAATTGGATCAGAAGATCTAAAATTGAATTGTTAATGGGCATCTAAGATTTACAACACACAACAAGCTTGGTTCACTCAGAGCGCAGTTCATCCCCTTTCGTGCCTGAATGTGTAGCTATGCAAAGATTACATGAAACTCATAGCAGAACATAGCCAGGCACTTTGAATGGATTCATATAACATTGTATCTAACCATTATTTACTAAGGATGTTTTTACATTTGCCAACTGTGAAACTTTACAGCAGAATTTATCACATTCTAGATGTTCCTCTTTTCCAATACCATACATAGATAAGGGTCTGTTTCCACTAGGAGTGGTGCAATGCGGCTATATAGCCGCATCGTACTGCAAGTGTCCTGAAACACATGCACGGCAATGGAAGAGTTTCCACTGCGTGCATGTTGTGAGAAGCGGTGTGGAGCGATCCGAGAATCTGCAGCATGCTGCAGGTTCTCGCACGGTAGCGTCCGCCTGCAGCCACGTCCCATCTCCTCCAAAACACTTCAGCATCAGGAGATGTGGAAGTTATGCGGCCGGCGGTGGAAGTGATGCGATGCGGCTAGGTAGGTGGCTGCATTCGCATCACTTAGTAGTGGAAACGGGCCCTTAAGCTAAACAAAGTGGGGTCCAGACTGCGTGCCATTCTAATATGTGTACTTTCATCTCACTATAAATGATTTCTACCTAGCTGAATTACTGGCAAATGTAATTTCTGCTATGACGTAGGCTTAATAAACAAATTACAACATTGCAACTGTTTGCAGCATGACAGTTGCTGCTGTTCTGATAACAGAAATTGTGTATGCCACATACATCTATGCTATCCTATATAATAAAACCCCTGTGTCCGTGCACTGTCCCTGTGTAGCACTGTCCCTTCTGAACCTTTGTGTGCATGTGCGTACTGCGCAGCACGGACAACGCTACACAAGGTGCGCGCAACAGGTGCGCGCATGCACGGTGACACTGCGGTGGAGAGTGGGAGGCGAGTGGAGGAGAGGGGAGGAGAAGGGAGGAGAGGAGAGGGAGGGGAGTTGAAGAGAGGGGAGGAGAGGGGATGAGGATTCGACACAGACCTAGAGCCCGTTTTTAAACGGGCTTAAGTCACCTAGTTTATAATAAACAACTGCATTTCACGGGTTGACTTACTCCTGCCTGTTGAAACATTTTGTGCCTGAGTTTAGCTTTCACTTATATTTTGGAGTTGTATGGTTATATCATATATCGTCCAAATTGATAAATGATTCTTACATACTTTAGGATAAATATTTGACCTAAATATATTCTTATTGTCATACATTTTTTAGAATAAATAATTAAGGAGATTTTAGATTACACGTTAAACCTGCTCCTTTATACTTTAAACTGTTATTCTACTATCCTTATTTTGATGCTAATAGTACATGTTAAAACACAGAAACTGAATATGTTTGCAGAGCTGTCATTTAATAAATGCAAAAGTCTGTCTATCCTACATAGGAAAAAAAAATATGTTTAAATTCTAATTCAAGAAACGATATCTGTAAACATTCAGAGCAAACATTCTGATCTCCATTGACTTCCCAAATCACGGCAAGTTATTGTAGAGTAAATGTGCTTTCAGCTGGAAATGTAATAATCCTGTCATTTAGAGGAATGGCACAGCTCAGAAAATACACAAAACGTTATCACCAACATCAGCGTTCTTATTTAAAACAATCCGTATCCATTCAGCATTGTATTTCCCATTTTTCTGCTTAAGAACCATTGAACATGCTAGATGTGCTGATATACTCTGCATGCGTGCGTGTGTGTTTATATATATATATATATATATATATATATATATATATATATATATTATATATATATATATATATATATATTTATATACGTATTGGGGGATTTCTCCTATCTCTCTGGAGGATCACTCTCTCTTAGGGCCCTTTTCCACTGCACAGCTGAATCGCAAAATCGCAAATCGCTAGTGATTTTTAAATCGCTAGGGTTGCTACTTTATCATAGAAATCATGAGAAGTATTTTCCACTATAGTGACTTGATTTGTAAATCGCAAATCGCAATCGCTTTCTGGAGCGATTTTAAGAGGGAGAATACAATGCAAATAAAAATAGCAATTGCATAACAAAATTAATAAAATATCGCAATCACTGGTGTTTGTGATTGTGATTGCTAGTGGAAAAGGGCCCTTACTGAAACCATAACTTTGCTCAGCATCCACTGTCATTTTTTTCTGTTTATATGCCTAACCTCAGCAACATAAAGTGAACCTCCAGAGTAAAAATCTACTCAGCAGCACTGAAAAGGCCTGGTGTCTCTTTAACAGTTTCACAGCATCAGAACTTTGTTTTTCTTACCCAAGCCTCATTTTTAGATGCACAGAAGAAAACTGCCTGGGCATTTTTCCGCTGATGCTTTGCAAAGCATGATGGGATTTCTGATGTTTTTGTTCTCATTCTGCTGTTTTGGCGCACATTTGTTTTTTGTTTTTTTATTCTGAATTTGAGATTTGAAGCCTAGCACACACAGCTGGGAGGGGTGATCAGGACACAGGACAGTTGGAACTGTGTCTCATGTTCCCTGTCACCTCCTTTCAACCAAAACGATGGCTGCCCAATGAAAAATATGGCTGCCCCCATGAAATCACAAACATTTGCCTTTTCTTTTAAAACAGGGTGGGTAAGAGATTACCTATCTATTTTAATTAACCTACCTAATGTAACTTAATGACAGTATGTTTGTTTAGGCTGAAGTTCTCCTTCAATAAACTCATTTGGTTTGCAATAACATTTTTTACCTGATGACACAGAAAAGTACCTCTCATCTTCTGCCCCTTACCATGTGGGTGGGATAGCACTACAAGAGCTGTTTCAGAGAGGAGATTCTGATTACCACAAATTCCTATTGTGAAAGGCTTGTTATGTTGGCGTGAAAGTGACATGATCTTCAGTTTGTCCCAAAAAGTGTTGATGATGCTTAAAAAAAATCTACAAAAACAACTATTCCCTGATAAAATTGAATAAAATAAAATGAGAACTCTGTGAGTAACTTGACCTTGGCATTCACTTGTATGAAATCTTCAGCTTTCTAATTTTTGTCGTAATGACAGCCTCAACCCTTAAATAACTATTTTATTTAGATAACTTATTTTCAGTGAAATATCTTTGAAGCAAGACATTACCATTCCACTGACCGATGAGTTGAAACAAATGTCTTCAGTCTGCTGCACATTTCAGGAGAGGAAACAGAAACACTATATACCTGCAGAGGAAACATCAAAAAGCAATACAAAGGCAATTATTCAGAACAAGCTTCTAGCTTTATGAGACAATTAGACAGGTTAACATTTACATTCCAGAAGCCTTTCAGCAACACGTAGATTTATTATCACAGTACATTTTAAAAAATAGTAAATAAAAAGTAGAATTAAAGTAGAATGAACGGGTGTCTTAAAAAGACCTGTCACAAACCTAATGCGGCAGTATCACTTTTTATTTTCATGAGTACACAGCCCCTTGCGGGAATAAACCTGAACTCTAGAGAGACAGTTTAACACAGAGATAAAAACAACCTTGCATGAAATGTTTTGTCTGTTTTTCAATTTTGAACAGCTAGCCCCCGTGATCAGTGTTGTACAGCCAAAAAGAAGAAAAGCAAAATCAGCTCTGTTCCACCATCTTTCTTTCTTTTGAAGTGTAGAGAGACAGCATAGAATAGGGCCTTCTTCCAGCTTGTTTATATGGAACTAGTCTATATGGAACTAGCCCGTTTAAAAATGGGCTCTCGGTAGTGATGCCTCCGCCTCTGCCGCTCCATGTCAGTGCACATGCACTCACCCGCTGCGCACACGCACCCGACCACCTATCCTTTCGTCTCCCTGGCCCATCCCCCTGTCCCAATGGTTGACTGTACTGCGCACATGCGCAGTACAGAAAAACCACACACACACACACACAGGCAAAGATGATGACGCAGGGACAGTTAGGTTTTATTATAGAGGAGGCAAGGTCTTCAAAGGGGACACTATGGAAAAATGTATGCTGCTCTAATATTCCTATTGTCAGTTGTATAATAGGAACACAATGCACAATCACGTGACCTCCTGTGCGCTCCCGCCACTGTCCTGCCAATTTGTGATTGGTGCTTGGGTATGTTCCCAAACCGATCAAAGTACCCCACAGTTAATGATCACCAGCATCAGCAAAATGCCGGTGGTCATTAACAGAATAACACACATACACATTATTTCCTGTGTACTGTTTAGTACACAGACAAATGTGGGGACATCTGGTGGCCAAAAACTAAAAATACAATCAAAATACATAAAAGAAAATTACTGTTATTTGTGCAAATAAGGGCTTGTAATTATTGATATAGTATAAAGAAACACAAAACAGAAAAAAAATTATAGACATAATTCAAATTTTGTTATACCCGGGACAAATGGGCAAATAAAATGTGTGGGTTTTCCTACCACTTTTTATTTTAAAACCATTATGGCTGAAAACTGAGAAATAATTACTTTTTCATTTTTTGTCTTATTACCGTTAAAATGTATGGGAAATAAAAAAAATGTAGCAAAATGTACCACCCAAAGAAAGCCTAGTTTCTTCCCACACAAAACAATATATAGATAATTTTGGTGTGATAAATATTGATAAAGTTACTGGAGAATGAATAGTTGGAGCAGGATGTGTGCAAATTGCTTTGGATTTTAAGGGAAAATAACCTGTGGTAGAGAACTAGTTAAATGTAGAGATGTAGCGAACGGTTCCCGAACTGTTCGCCAGCGAACCGCTCTGCTACTCTGGGCCTCTTACTACTTCCGGGTCGCAATGACCCGGAGTAGTACGCCTGCGCTGCCCGGCGGAGCGCATCCTAGATCGCGCTCCCGTTGCCGGGCACTCTCTGCGCATGAGCGTGACGTCACTCATGACGTCACGCACATGCGCAGAAAGTGCCCGGCAATGGGAGCGCGATCTAGGCCGCGCTCCGTTGGGCAGCGCAGGCGTACTACTCCGGGTCATTGCAACCCGGAAGTAGTAAGAGGCCCAGAAAGGTTCACCAGGCGAACGGTTCGGGCCATCACTAGTTAAATGTTGCCAGATAAGCATATAAGAAGCCTACTTACTAGGTAGAGGCATTGGGCTCGATTCACAAAGCTGTGATAAATGCTATCACGGCCGTGATAAGCTTAGCACGCGGGTTAGCGCATGCACAGGTTTGCGCGCATAATAGTAAAGGTTCGCGCGCATTAACTTTCCCATTCACGTGCTAACCCATATGTTAGCGCATGAACATGAAAGTTAATGCGCGCAAACCTTTACTATTGCATGCGGAAACCTGTACGTGCGCTAACCTGCGTGCTAAGCTTATCACGGCCATGATAGCATTTATCACAGCTTTGTGAATAGAGCCCATTGAGTGATAGGTACTGCTTTGCCCCACTTTTTGTGTGAGCAAGCTCTAAATGAATTATGTGTATTATCTCTTTTAATTGTTTGTATTTTGTCCTCTTTGGACAAAAGAATAGGCAAAACAAAAATGTCAGAAGCTTCTATAACTAACAGATTTTATTCCTGTAAAACGCTTGAAAATATCCTATTTTTTTTTTCATTGACATTCAGGCTGCATTTCCACTTGTGCGGTGCGAATCGCCGCGGTAAAAATTCGCATGCGGATGCGAATTTCGCTTGCGGGTCTATACGAATTTTCATGCGGGTCTATGCGGGTCTATACGAATTTTCATGCGAATTCGCATGGATGACGATGTATGCGAATTTAACCATGGCAGTGCTGGTGTGCTTTTCCATTGTTTCTATGCGAATTCGCATGAAAGTTTGTATGAAAATTTGCATGCCCAAACCTCATGCGAATTTCCTATTAAATACATTGTATGCGATTCGCATAGCGGTATGCGGTATGCGAATTCTGATGGCTCTGCCATGCGAATTTTTTCTGCACAGAAAAACGCAAAGGAATCCTGACAAGTGGAAACAGTCCCATTCACTTGTATTGCTATGCGAATTTTCATGCGAAAAATGCATGCAAATTTGCTATAGTGGAAAAGATCCCTAATACCTTTTACATTTTTGTGAAAAAAAAAAACTATCAGTTTCACTCATCTCCTCTGGATGAATATAACAGCCCATTTAGAACTAAATTAAAAGGTGATTATTTCATATTAATTTGGATTTCCAGTTTAATGCTATGTATTGTCATATTTCCACTATTTCTAAAGTTATGATTCATTCTGAGATATGTATATTTAGGGATGATTGTGGTGCATCAAGAGAGTGGCGCTGTAGCCATGGATTTTTGGTGGGTAAACTTTATGTTAGCACTCCAGTAAAAGATTTAAAACTGTGCCCATAGCCTTGTGTCTTCTGTTGTAAGTAGAATATAAATGGGGGCAGTAAATATAACTGTGCGGATGTTCAAGCTTTGAGTAGGATACATTTGAAAAAAAGTGATTTGAGACTTTTTTCCTAAATCCTATGGTTTTTATTTTATCATGTGGAGAGAAATGTAGATTTTATCTGTTACCACTGAAATGCTGGGTTGTTTCCATAAAACACCAGCAAGGGATAAATCTGTGTGTATTCTGAGTTATAACAAGCTGGAACATCAATGCAGCATCATGCTGGAAATGGAATGAGAACACCCCAGGCAAGCATTGTAATATCATCACTGAGGCATTGTCACAGTACATCATAAACTACATATCACTTGTGTTTTGGATTTTGAACTTATCAGTTTTATGTCAGTGATCTTAGACCCCATGGATTTGCAGCTGCTGCTAAAACAAAAATCACTTGCTTAACACAAATGACTAAGCTACGGAGGATCAGGATGTCATTCTGTGAGGGGTTTGCAAACTGATAGTGTGCAAAAAGAACATACTTAAGTAAAACAAGTGTTATGTCAGAAGCCTGTCAAAATTTGGATCCAAGAGCCATTCTTTCAATGTTATCAGGTACCTAATGACCTCAGAACTATGAAGGATTGTTATTTCTCCTTGTTCAGTAGTATGATGCTGAGGATTTAGACATGACTTGAAAGATGGATTCACTGTATAATGAATAAGTCTCAAGCCTGTTTCATGTCTTGGACTACTGTCAGTTTGACATATAAATCTTGTGTACACGCATCACTGCTAATCATCATCTTATTGAGTGAGAATTACACCAGTAACACCATGCGAGAATAAATGTGTGCATGATTAAAAACCACCCTGGCGTTCTATTAAGATCGCCAGGGCGGCTGCGGGAGGGTTTTTTTTAAATTAAAAAAAAACTATTTCATGCAGCCAACTGAAAGTTGGCTGCATGAAAGCCCACTAGATGGCGCTCCGGAGGCGTTCTTGTGATCGCCTCCGGCGGTCAAAAGTAATACGGAAGGCCGCAATGAGCGGCCTTCCGTGTTTTGCTTACTTCGTTGCCATGGCGACGAGCGGAGTGACGTCATGGACGTCAGTCGACGTCCTGATGTCAGCCACCTCCGATCCAGCCCTTAGCGCTGGCCGGAACTATTTGTTCCGGCTGCGCAGGGCTCAGGCGGCTGGGGGGACCCTCTTTCACCGCTGCTCGCGGCGGATCGCCGCAGAGCGGCGGCGATCACGCAGCACACGCGGCTGGCAAAGTGCCGGCTGCGTGTGCTGCACTTTATTTGAACAAAATCGGCCCAGCAGGGCCTGAGTGGCACCCTCTGGCGGTACTGGACGAGCTGAGCTCGTCCATACCGCTAAGGTGGTTAATGTTAACTGCAGATGGATGGACAGATACATGGATGGATAGATAGATAGAAGGATAGATATACAGATAGATAGATAGATAGATAGATAGATAGATAGATAGATAGATACATTCTTGCTGACAAAGATGTTATTGCTGATTCTAAAGGTTCAGGTAGAGAAATTAGTTGTGTTGGAGTAATCACACTCTTTGGAGGGTGTAGAAGAAACACACGACCTGATACACCACTTAAGTAATATTTGAGTTTGGCTTCTACTTTGAAAAACTGAAAGACATTATCCATTTCAAATCTCAAAGCCAGACTACTTTACACTCATTGCTGGGTTTCTTGATATTTATGTCACTCTTCAAACAAAAAAAAATAATACAACCAGCCATGAGCTGAGACCACTATGTTCCGTGCTCTGTAGTAAACATGCATATCTTCATTGTCCTCCCAGCCATGGGTAGTAGGCAGAAGCTCTGCTTCATCCCTTATGCTGCACATGTGATGTGTTCCACTTCTTCCTCTGGTCTGCATTGACCTTTCCCCTTCTCCTCAAGCATGTAGTATGATAACATGATAAATTGATAATAACTCTTCTGCATCCTTCACTCAGTTCTTCTTAGGGCTTCCCCTTCTATCTCTGTTCAAAATAGGAAGATGATGCCAGGATACCTTATTCTGCTCCTTTTCATCACTAATTGCCAGAAGCCAGAACCATTACCCGAAAAGTGATAGTGTTAATATTGTTTATGCAACACTTCTCCTTGCTAATACATATGATGGCCTGAAGAAAGGTAATATGGAAACAGCACCCCTGCTATGCTGTCATTCCCTGGGAGAAAATGAGCCCACAGCTTAGCTGTGTCATTGCCAGCAAGTACAGTTAACAATAATAACAACAATTTCCTTTTGCTGCTGCTAGGGCTTAAAATGTGTACACAATTTCAAATTCTGTCACCCACCAGTATTGAGAATTGATCCCTCGACTGGCAGTTTGAGGCCTGATGTTGTACAGATGCTTATTACTCCAAAACAACCATATGGACAAGCACCATCCTAATAATAATAGCTATTAGGGTAATAGGGAAAGTATGTGCTAATTGGGTAACAGAACAATATTGAGCCCCATTTCACAGATGCTTCACTAGCTTTCAGGCTAGTGACACATTCTGCAGCTTTAGACGACCAATGGCACAATGCACATGGTAGACTAAGTGGAACAATATATCCCTCAGCCTGTGCTTGGCTGAGTCAATACACCAGTTAGACCATTCATCAACCTATTAAGGGGAATAAAGGGCCATTGTATACAATCTAAATTCTCAGCAGAGTGGTCCTTTAAGCAATGAACTCAGTTTTCTCACTTACTTGGACAACAGATAAGGTAATATAGTTCCCAATATATCCTGTAAAACTAGGTGAAGATGATCCTCAGACCTACTACTGTACTACCTTAGGTATACCAGTGATGATGGTTTGTTAAAGTATAAGATGGATGTTTGAGAGATAAAAAAAATCCAGTAATAATAATGCTAATAAGCTGTCTGTAAACTTCATGTGAAATAGGCCTCAGTGGAACATGGCTTACTATTTACAAGGTGTTATCCAAAGATATGGAGGCTGGAGAGAGTGAGACGAATTCAGTGCCTGATTAATGTTATAGTAAGTCCGGGAACCTACTATGGGCACTATTCTACATCACAGAAGTGCCTCGATTTCCCAGAGCCATTGCAATTTGGCTGCTGTTGCGACTGATTCGATTGTTCCAGGATTTCTACCAAACTGCTGCAAACAATGTTTTGTAATTGCTCTGTGATTTTGCGGGACCAACCCCATCACGATCCAATAGCAAAGAGTTTTGCCGATAGCCAGCATTCCCCAAGCACTGCCAAAGCACTGCTGGCGGGTCCCAAGACTTAGTATAAGGGGTAGCCTTTGCATGGACAATCCCTGGGCTAGTGATGGATAATTTTCATGACAGTCTACAACCCATTGATTTCACCTCTTCGCCTATGTTATAAGCCTTTTCCTTAACAGCTCAGGAATTGCTAGAAAGAAGTGCTCAAAAGTGAGGGAAAAAAGACATTGCTGCCTGCAGCTATTCTGCAGGGATCAGTAGCCACCCATTATGGAGAGAAAAGGCTGCAATCTTTGACTTTTTTTTCTGTGCTTGCTGGTCACACTGTTGTAATGGAACTAGAGTCAGCAGGGAGAAGAGAGCGGACAAAGCAAAACTGGTACAAAGTGCTTGGCTCTGCTACGTGTAAACAGAAGCATTACTTATGCATTCACCTTGTCATTCATTCTGTCATTCTGTTACAGAGGGAGAGGTGACCAAAAGACTGCTGATTGTATCCTGCTGTCACATCTCCAGTGGGATTTTTATAGCTGCCTGGGCAGAATGAGAAGTCACCCTTGACATGTGGATTGCAATATACACTAAACATAAAAGCCTATTTTTTACCTCCCCTTTCACATCAATGCATTTTTTTAAGTTCAAAGTATTGTAGGAAACCTTTGATGCAGGCAACAATTTAATTTTAGTTGGGGAAATTACTTTGGCAATACATTTTGATCATTTCTAGTGCCCTGCAGTATCACTAATGCAACTTAAATAATTACTGGCTGACAGCAGAGAGAAGAGAGTTGGTTTGGAGGCACTGTGCAAAGAATAGGAAGTGTCTTTGGTTGTCTTGTCTATCTACTGAAATAATTAGCTAAGCAGACGTGAGATAAAGGTATTAATGAGGTACGGATAAAAATGAAGATATCAGAAAAACACAAACATATTTGGTATAACTGTTTGTGGACCAAGGTAATCAAAATATATGCCCTGTTTACTGCCTGTTATTGCATCCAGGCCATAGATTTCAATTACCCTCAACACATTATCCATCACTCCCACTGCTCTCACCATTCCCTTCACACCAGTATCACTTCATTTCACTCAATCAGCTGTCGACTTAGCTCCATACATCGGCTCCTGACCTTGTGATCACTGTGAGCTGATCACAGCAAAATTTTGGCAAAAAAAGCTATCTGGCCCTTTAACCACTCATGTGTTTTTTTTAGCTGGATTATCTATATCCTGCAAGACTTTTTTGCCTAGGGACATAGATAATCATCCATTGAATCCGACAACCCCTGTTCGCTCCTGTGCTCACTCTCACGCCGTTTGTTAGAGGGGAGATGAATGAATGGGAATGCTGTTCCCATTCATTAATCTAAGTCTCTGTGTCAATGATCACCAGCATCGATGAGATGCCGCAGTCATTGTAACATTGTAACACTTCCACGCATTACTTCCTGTTCGTGTCCTCAGGCATTTTTCCTGTTAGCATACTATAGTATGCTAACAGGAAAAATTCTTGAGGGCATCTTGTGGCCAAATAGTAAAATGACACCTACATACTTACTTATTTTAATAAAAAGACCCACACTTACATTTAAAATGAACACCTTACCCCCTACACAAATTTTTCATAAAAAATACAGTTAAAACAAAATACATAAATAGTTACCGTAGGGACTGAACTTTTTTAATATGTATGTCAAAATGGTATATAACTGTTAATTTTGAAAATAGGGGGCCATATGCAATTCACTTTTTCACCTGAGTTTTCTCCTAGGAGATATTTTTAAACTTGTCGATAAAATGCAGTTCAAGCCATCAAAAATCAAGAAAATACTCAAAATAATTTTGATAGTACTTTTTTGCCTACTTTTTGGTACTTTTGTAGTTGAAAAATGCTGCAAATATATTTTAAATTGAAGATGAAAAATTATCTCCTAGGAGAAAACTCAGCTGAAAAAGTGAATTGCATATGGCCCAGGGGCTCGTAAATGGTGAAGGACGCAAAACTGAAAATATGCACCTTTATTTCCAAACAAAATATTGGCGCCATACATTGTACTCAGTAAAGGTTTTAAATGATATAAAAACTGTTGACACATGGGCAAATAAAATGTGTGGGTTTTAATTATGGTAGCATGTATTATTTTCCATTTGTTTGATATTTTTCATTTAAAATGCATTTAGAATAACATAATTCTTAGCAAAATGTACCATCCAAAGAAAGCCTTATTGGTGGTGGAAAAAACAAGATATAGATTGTTTTGTTGTGATAAGTAGTAATAAAGCTATAGGTAAATGAATGTAAGGAGAGCTGAAAGGTGAAAATTGCTCTGGTACAGAAGGTGAAAACCCCTCAGTAGTGAAGTGGCTAAGGGCCAGAGCCTGTCGATACTCAAAGAGTTAAAATAGATACAAAAACAATAACAGTCGAGGGTAGGAAAAACTGCATGCAGAGTTGGTCATACTGACTCACTGTACATTCTAACACAGAATTAACCATTAACTATCATAAAAAGTGGCATAAAAATTGAATCCTAATTGTGTGAGATAAGGAACAGCTATAGGACATACTTATTGGCAGCCGAAGAAGCCTAGGGGAAATACATTTCCTGAGATCACATAATGGATGCATTGTAGGTTTCAAAATATTGGGTATTTATAAGTGAGAAGTTTCAAATCACAGTTGTGAATTTGATAGGCTGCTAATAGCCAATGTGGATAATGTGGATATACAAATTAGAAGCCATGTCCTTAGCAGTCCTCAATAATGATTTATCAGTAGTCCCCTTCCTGACATACAAACAACCCACTTGTCCGATATAAACAACGTTGCCATCGCAGGTCACCTTCCCCGGGATCCAGACACTGGCAGCCATTCTTCTTCCAGTCCACGGAGGCTCTCGATCCCTCTGGTGAGATTGCCGTCTGGTATCAGGATGACAGATGGCGATTTTACTATAGGGGTAGAGCAATACCCAGGGGACAGAGGGAGAATTGCAGAGCTAGATCCAGGGGAAGTGAGTAATATGCTGGGCTGCTGCAGATCTCTCTCATGGCATGATTTTTTGCCTGATTTTAGGGTCTAAAAGTATGTGAAAAAAATTGCACCGCTTTTAGACCCTAAAATTCAGAAGTAAGGAGGTTAAACCTGTTGCCACTTTTCTATTCATATTACCAGAGCAGGAATTGAAGGGAATACCATTCAGTAGAAGTAGGATATAGTAACAAACTTGCTTCCACACCTCCCACCAGCTACCACCAATCAGGCTCATGGTTACCCCCTGAGCTGTGGATTTCTGGCCCGAGCCTGACTAGGGGTTACTGCTAAGGAATTTAACCTCCCTGGCGGTAAGCCCAAGCTGAGCTCGGGCTATGCCGCGCAGGAGGATTTCTCTGGCCCTGGTGGGGCGATTTGGCCCATTCAAAGTGCTGTGCGCGCAGGCAGCACTTTGCTAGCCATGCGCACAGCTTGATCGCCGCCGCTCTGCAGCGATCGCCCGCATGCAGCGGCGAAAGAGGGCCCCCCCAGCCAGAGCCCTGCGCTGCCCGGACTAATGAGTTCCGGGCAGCGCTATGGGCTGGATCGGGTGCGCCTGACGTCAGGACGTCGGCTGACGTCCATGACGTCATTCCGATCATCGCCATGGCGACAGGAGAAGCCAAACAGGGGAACGCGTTATATATGCGCTCCCCTGCTTGCTATTAGTGCCGGCGACGATCGCACTAGAGGGACACATGCGCCCTCTAGTGATGTTTCATGTAGCTACCACTCTGGTAGCTTTACATGAAACACAAAAAAAAAAAAAAAGATTTTTCCCGATTTGAAAAAAAAATAATTAACCGCCAGGGAGGTTAAAAAGCAGGCAAAGGCTTTCTTATTTGCCTCTGTAACCCTCTCTGTAAGAGACATAAAAGTTTCATTGATTTACCTTCAACAGATTTACTTACTTTGTGTCTCATCAGGAAACAAGGACAATTATATCTATTGAAAAAAAAAATGACAGTGAAAAAGAATAAAAGAGTCTGTAAACTTTTCCACTCAATCAAGAAACAAAATGAAAAGTTTTGAGAGGAGCTGGGCTTAAAAGTTTGTTCCAATGCACAAAAAAAGTCCTTCAGGCTCATTAATAAATGAAGATCATAACTTGTTTAGAGCAGTAAAATCAGAAATACTTTGCCTTTTAAACAACCAGTATTTGAAAAAAGTTTGAAAAGTCTTCATTTTCAGAAACACAGACCTCAGAAGACCCGGAGTGATTGTTAAGTTCATCTTTTGTACGCTTTGATAAATTGTAAAGTTACTTTTAATGTTGAATTACCAAAATACTATTTATTATTTTGTGTCTGATTTCTAAAAATGAATTTCTGGAGAACTTGCATTTTCTCTCATGTCTCCTCTGCTAAAACGTCTATTATAGTATCTTTCTGAATAGTCTCGGTCCTTTGTATCAAACATTTGTCACATCTGTTTGAGGTTGTAAAGCTAATAGCAACTAAAAAGACATCAAATAGTGGGGAAAAGATTAGAAAAAAAATGACTCTCATGTATTGTTATGGATATTATTTTAAAGAAGGAAAATTCTTCATACTGAGCATTAGGAAACAGCATAATTTCTAATATATTTAAAATTTAAGGACCCATAAGTATCTATGCCTAACAGTTGCATACATACTAACATTGCATGTAACCCATTTTAATACAGCCCTGTGAAATATAGATGAGCAGGCAAATTCCATGGATGAATTGCATGGCATAATCTGCATTTCTGCTGCAGGGGTATTGCTATCAAAGATCCCTTTGAAAATCCCACAGTGCAATATTATTTTGGTTAACCCGGTAGTGGTACACTCATATTGAATTCTTGTCCCTCAACATGATAACAGAATGCTTCCAGGTGTCATTGCAGGCCCTTTAGCCAACTGTTCCTGAATTCCCAGTGACAGCGCAAAGCCCCTTTTTTCCAATAAAAAAATTAACTTCCTTTTATACATATTTCCCACTGTTGGTACCTCCTCTGTCTCCAAAGCACTTTCAACCCCTTGTTCGTCATGCAGGTTGATATTATCCAGGCGTTTTGGAGCCCAGCAAGCATTAGGCTACACCTTTTAAAGATGCCCATTAATGTAACATTTCCAGAACAATCAACTGTACGATCATTCAGTTGATCTAAATTTTGAAATGGAAATTATCACACTGTGATACTAGTTCTAGGCCCTATAGGAAAGGTCTTATCTGGTTGTGGAGGCTGGAGAAACCCATATATGTTTGCCAGCTGTCACGCTTATGTCCCTCTTATGCCAGTGACGTGGCTTGCACGGGTAACCTTGCTGTCTTGTGACCTGGTCAGGATTCCATGATGCTTGTTTAAGAAAATTCTGTGATGGGCATGTAAACAGATGGGTTTAAGCTTGATAAAGCAGGGGTGCTCCCTGTGAAACGCATTGCAGTAAAGTTTTAGACACAGCCTCTGCTTCATTGTGGTTAACACTAGATTGCTTTTCTAGCTGTTCTCTATCTCCTACTACACTCACAGCCAGGGATTGAGGCTCGAACCAGCTGAGCAAAGAAAAGCATTTACACTCCCATTGCAACATTTTCCAAACAACCATTGGAACCAGATCACCATCCAAGACTGCGAGGATACCCATGCATGCCAGGTCCCCAGCTTGAGAGGGACATAAGCGTGACAGCTGGCAAACCTCTATAGGTTTTTCCAGCCTCGACTACCGGGTGAGACCTTTCCTATAGGGCCTAGAGCCCCCACCTACTAGTATCACAGTGTGCACTTTTTCTCCCTTCTGTCTCCATACTCACCACTGTATTATACAGGTAGCAGTTCCTTGATATAAGCGGAGCCGCAGATTGATCTCCAACTACCAGAACCCACAGATCTACATGCCTACTAAAGGCTCTGTATATACAAATTTGAGGATGGGTTTCTTAAACAAAACATAACTAGTTCCATAGTTGCTGCAATTACAGTTTTTAAAACTTAATATACAGTATACCCAAAGCACAGATATCCTTGACACTTGAATACAAGAGAAGAAAGGTACTTGGAAGCTTACTGTTTTGGTCCTTTTTCAAAGTTCTCAACTGTTTCAGAATATTAAAATCATATGAAGGATTCATTTTGCAAAAAAAAAAAGAAAGAAAGAAAGAAACCTAAGCAAATATTTTGAAAAATGAAGCCTGAAAGATGCTTTGGTAGAAATTTAAACAATTAGATTTGATGAGGGTGTCAGGTTCATAGATAGAGGTGAGAAAGGAGAGACTATACCGAAAGAACAGTTTTGTAGCAGGGAGATCAATACATACAATGTCCATAGAATATCAAGTAAGGGAGTGTGAGATGAATACTGGCATAGAATGAGGTAATAGAAAGAGAGTGGAAATAGAGGTTGTGTGAATGGTGATGCAACAAACATATTAAATGAGATTGGATTGAAGGGCCATGACTGTGGATACAGCATGCTGTCCTAGAGCGAAATAAAAGCAAACATTTCTATAATGAAACTAGCTACTTCATTTATTCAACTTTAAAAATAAATCTTGATAAAGAGAACAAGTGTCACATTTCAAAGCATTACATTATTTAAACAGATGGATAAAATTCTGTGTTGTGACAGATATGTGAACTATTGTTACAGGGTAAATAGCACACTTAAAAAAAATTGTTCACTTGCATTTATTTATTCAATACTGTTTCAAGTGGCACTTTAACCACTTGAGGACCTAGGGCTTTCTACCCCTTAAGGACCGGCCACTTTTTTTCCATTCAGACCACTGCAGCTTTCACGGTTTATTGCTCGCTCATACAACCTACCACCTAAATGAATTTTGGCTCCTTTTCTTGTCACTAATAAAGCTTTCTTTTGATGCTATTTGATTGCTCCTGCGATTTTTACTTTTTATTATATTCATCAAAAAAGACATGAATTTTGGCAAAAAAATGATTTTTTTAACTTTCTGTGCTGACATTTTTCAAATAAAGTAAAATTTCTGTATACATGCAGCGCGAAAAATGTGGACAAACATGTTTTTGATAAAAAAAAACCCATTCAGTGTATATTTATTGGTTTGGGTAAAAGTTATAGCGTTTACAAACTATGGTGCCAAAAGTGAATTTTCCCATTTTCAAGCATCTCTGACTTTTCTGACCCCCTGTCATGTTTCATGAGAGGCTAGAATTCCAGGATAGTATAAATACCCCCCAAATGACCCCATTTTGGAAAGAAGACATCCCAAAGTATTCACTGAGAGGCATAGTGAGTTCATAGAAGATATTATTTTTTGTCACAAGTAAGCGGAAAATGACACTTTGTGAGAAAAAAAAAAAAAAAAAAAGTTTCCATTTATTCTAACTTGCGACAAAAAAAAATGAAATCTGCCACGGACTCACCATGCCCCTCTCTGAATACCTTGAAGGGTCTACTTTCCAAAATGGATCATTTGTGGGGTGTGTTTACTGTCCTGACATTTTGGGGGGTGCTAAATTGTAAGCACCCCTGTAAAGCCTAAAGGTGCTCATTGGACCTTGGACCCCTTAGCGCAGTTAGGCTGCAAAAAAGTGCCACACATGTGGTATTGCCGTACTCAGGAGAAGTAGTATAATGTGTTTTGGGGTGTATTTTTACACATACCCATGCTGGGTGGGAGAAATATCTCTGTAAATGACAATTTGTTAATTTTTTTTACACACAATTGTCCATTTACAGAGATATTTCTCCCACTCAGCATGGGTATGTGTAAAAATACACCACAAAACACATTATACTACTTCTCCTGAGTACGGCGATACCACATGTGTGGCACTTTTTTGCACCCTAACTGCGCTAAAGGGCCCAAAGTCCAATGAGTACCTTTAGGATTTCACAGGTCATTTTGAGAAATTTCGTTTCAAGACTACTCCTCACGGTTTAGGGCCCCTAAAATGCCAGGGCAGTATAGGAACCCCACAAATGACCCCATTTTAGAAAGAAGACACCCCAAGGTATTCCGTTAGTAGTATGGCGAGTTCATAGAAGATTTTATTTTTTGTCACAAGTTAGCGGAAAATGACACTTTGTGAAAAAACACAATTAAAATCAATTTCCGCTAACTTTTGACAAAAAATAAAATCTTCTATGAACTCACCATACTCCTAACGGAATACCTTGGGGTGTCTTCTTTCTAAAATGGGGTCATTTGTGGGGTTCCTATACTGCCCTGGCATTTTAGGGGCCCTAAACCGTGAGGAGTAGTCTTGAAACGAAATTTCTCAAAATGACCTGTGAAATC
This sequence comes from Hyperolius riggenbachi, assembly GCF_040937935.1. Taxonomy (NCBI): domain Eukaryota; kingdom Metazoa; phylum Chordata; class Amphibia; order Anura; family Hyperoliidae; genus Hyperolius; species Hyperolius riggenbachi. The sequence goes on along the minus strand of NC_090647.1, from coordinate 174,756,353 downwards.
CTAAAGGTACTCATTGGACTTTGGGCCCTTTAGCGCAGTTAGGGTGCAAAAAAGTGCCACACATGTGGTATCGCCATACTCGGGAGAAGTAGTACAATGTGTTTTGGGGTGTATTTTTACACATACCCATGCTGGGTGGGAGAAATACCTCTGTAAATGGACAATTGTGTGTAAAAAAATCAAAAGATTGTCATTTACAGAGGTATTTCTCCCACCCAGCATGGGTATGTGTAAAAATACACCCCAAAACACATTGTACTACTTCTCCCGAGTACGGCGATACCACATGTGTGGCACTTTTTTGCACCCTAACTGCACTAAGGGGCCCAAAGTCCAATGAGTACCTTTAGGATTTCACAGGTCATTTTTGTTTCAAGACTACTCCTCACGGTTTAGGGCCCCTAAAATGCCAGGGCAGTATAGGAACCCCACTAATGACCCCATTTTAGAAAGAAGACACCCCAAGGTATTCCGTTAGGAGTATGGTGAGTTCATAGAAGTTTTTATTTTTTTGTCACAAGTTAGCGGAAATTGATTTTAATAGTTTTTTTTCACAAAGTGTCATTTTCCGCTAACTTGTGACAAAAAATAAAATCTTCTATGAACTCACCATACTCCGTACGGAATACCTTTGGGTGTCTTCTTTCTAGAATGGGGTCATTTGTGGGGTTCCTATACTGCCCTGGCATTTTAGGGGCCCTAAACCGTGAGGAGTAGTCTTGAAACCAAATGTCGCAAAATGACCTGTGAAATCCTAAATTGGACTTTGGGCCCCTTAGCGTACTTAGGGTGTAAAAAAGTGCCACACATGTGGTACCGCTGTACTCAGGAGAAGTAGTATAATGCGTTTTGGGGTGTATTTTTACACATACAGTGGAGGAAATAATTATTTGACCCCTCACTGATTTTGTAAGTTTGTCCAATGACAAAGAAATGAAAAGTCTCAGAAACAGTATCATTTCAATGGTAGGTTTATTTTAACAGTGGCAGATAGCACATCAAAAGGAAAATCGAAAAAAATAACCTTAAATAAAAGATAGCAACTGATTTGCATTTCATTGAGTGAAATAAGTTTTTGAACCCCTACCAACCATTAAGAGTTCTGGCTCCCACAGAGTGGTTAGACACTTCTACTCAATTAGTCACCCTCATTAAGGACACCTGTCTTAACTAGTCACCTGTATAAAAGACACCTGTCCACAGAATAAATCAATCAAGCAGACTCCAAACTCTCCAACTTGGGAAAGACCAAAGAGCTGTCCAAGGATGTCAGAGACAAAATTGTAGACCTGCACAAGGCTGGAATGGGCTACAAAACCATTAGCAAGAAGCTGGGAGAGAAGGTGACAACTGTTGGTGCGATTGTTCGAAAACGGAAGGAGCACAAAATGACCATCAATCGACCTCGCTCTGGGGCTCCACGCAAGATCTCACCTCGTGGGGTGTCAATGGTTCTGAGAAAGGTGAAAAAGCATCCTAGAACTACACGGGAGGAGTTAGTGAATGACCTCAAATTAGCAGGGACCACAGTCACCAAGAAAACCATTGGAAACACATTACACCGCAATGGATTAAAATCCTGCAGGGCTCGCAAGGTCCCCCTGCTCAAGAAGGCACATGTGCAGGCCCGTCTGAAGTATGCCAATGAACACCTGAATGATTCTGTGAGTGACTGGGAGAAGGTGCTGTGGTCTGATGAGACCAAAATAGAGCTCTTTGGCATTAACTCAACTCGCTGTGTTTGGAGGAAGAAAAATGCTGCCTATGACCCCCAAAACACCGTCCCCACCGTCAAGCATGGGGGTGGAAACATTTTGCTTTGGGGGTGTTTTTCTGCTAAGGGCACAGGACAACTTAATCGCATTAACGGGAAAATGGACGGAGCCATGTATCGTGAAATCCTGAACGACAACCTCCTTCCCTCTGCCAGGAAACTGAAAATGGGTCGTGGATGGGTGTTCCAGCACGACAATGACCCAAAACATACAGCAAAGGCAACAAAGGAGTGGCTCAAGAAGAAGCACATTAAGGTCATGGAGTGGCCTAGTCAGTCGCCGGACCTTAATCCAATAGAAAACCTATGGAGGGAGCTCAAGCTCAGAGTTGCACAGAGACAGCCTCGAAACCTTAGGGATTTAAGCTAAGTACTCACGGGGGGACAATTGTAGCTGTCGCTGCACACGGGAGCGTGTGCGCGACAGTTCGGAGACAGTTCGGCGACAGCTCGTCGCCAAGTCCCTCTGCATACACACGGCAGCAGAGGGATTAGCGATGCGGCGGAAGCTGTCGCCGAGGTTCCTCCCCCCCGCCGGATGCTCCGTGTACTGTGTGTGGGTAGCTGGTACACATGCGGGGCGATGTTGCGGCGACGGCTGTAGCCGGCGATTGAACATGTCAATCGCCTGGCGACAGCTCCGACGGGCGACGGTTCGGGGCGCGTGCATCATACACACGGACGAACCGTCGCCGCAACACGCGCGTGCCACGTGGTTGCGGCGACGGCCGTACCCCGTGTGTATGAGCCTTTAGAGATGATCTGCAAAGAGGAGTGGACCAACATTCCTCCTAAAATATGTGTGCAAACTTGGTCATCAATTACAAGAAATGTTTGACCTCTGTGCTTGCAAACAAGGGTTTTTCCGCTAAGTATTAAGTCTTTTATTGTTAGAGGGTTCAAAAACTTATTTCACTCAATGAAATGCAAATCAGTTGCTATCTTTTATTTAAGGTTATTTTTTCGATTTTCCTTTTGATGTGCTATCTGCCACTGTTAAAATAAACCTACCATTGAAATGATACTGTTCTGAGACTTTTCATTTCTTTGTCATTGGACAAACTTACAAAATCAGTGAGGGGTCAAATAATTATTTCCTCCACTGTACCCATGCTAAGTGGGAGAAATATCTCTGTAAATGACAATTGTTTGATTTTTTTACACACAATTGTCCATTTACATAGAAATTTCTCCCACCCAGCATGGGTATGTGTAAAAATACACCCCAAAACACATTATACTACTTTTCCTGAGTACGGCGGTACCACATGTGTGACACTTTTTTGCAGCCTAGGTGCGCTAAGGGGCCCAACGTCCTATTCACAGGTCATTTTGAAGCATTTGTTTTCTAGACTACTCCTCGCGGTTTAGGGCCCCTAAAATGCCAGGGCAGTATAGGAACCCCACAAGTGACCCCATTTTAGAAAGAAGACACCCCAAGGTATTCCGTTAGGTGTATGGCGAGTTCATAGAAGATTTTATTTTTTGTCACAAGTTAGTGAAAAATGACACTTTGTGAAAAAAAACCAATAAAAATTAATTTCCGCTAACTTTTGACAAAAAATTAAATCTTCTATGAACTCGTCATACACCTAACATAATACCTTGGGGTGTCTTTTTTTTCTAAAATGGGGTCACTTGTGGGGTTCCTATACCGCCCTGGCATTTTACAGGCCCAAAACCGTGAGTAGTCTGGAAACCAAATGTCTCAAAATGACTGTTCAGGGGTATAAGCATCTGCAAATTATGATGACAGGTGGTCTATGAGGGGGCGAATTTTGTGGAACCGGTCATAAGCAGGGTGGCCTTTTAGATGACAGGTTGTATTGGGCCTGATCTGATGGATAGGAGTGCTAGGGGGGTGACAGGAGGTGATTGATGGGTGTCTCAGGGGGTGGTTAGAGGGGAAAATAGATGCAATCCATGCACTGGGGAGGTGATCGGAAGGGGGTCTGAGGGTTTGGCCGAGTGATCAGGAGCCCACACGGGGCAAATTGGGGCCTGATCTGATGGGTAGGTGTGCTAGGGGGTGACAGGAGGTGATTGATGGGTGTCTCAAGGTGTGATTAGAGGGGGGAATGGATGCAAGCAATGCACTGGCGAGGTGATCAGGGCTGGGGTCTGAGGGCATTCTGAGGGTGTGGGCGGGTGATTGAGTGCCCTAGGGGCAGATAGGGGTCTAATCTGATAGGTAGCAGTGACAGGGGGTGATTGATGGGTAATTAGTGGGTGTTTAGGGTAGAGAATAGATGGAAACACTGCGCTTGGGTGGTGATCTGATGTCGGATCTGCGGGCGATCTATTGGTGTGGGTGGGTGATCAGTTTGCCCGCAAGGGGCAGGTTAGGGGCTGATTGATGGGTGGCAGTGACAGCGGGTGATTGATGGGTGGCAGTGACAGGGGGTGATTGATGGGTGGCAGTGACAGGGGGTGATTGATGGGTGATTGATAGGTGATTGACAGGTAATCAGTGGGTTATTACAGGGGAGAACAGATGTAAATATTGCACTGGCGAATTGATAAGGGGGGTCTGAGGGCAATCTGAGCGTGTAGGCGGTCGATTGGGTGCCCGCAAGGGGCAGATTAGGGTCTGATCTGATAGGTAACAGTGACAGGTGGTGATAGGGAGTGATTGATGGGTGATTGATGGGTAATTAGTGGGTGTTTAGAGGAGAGAATAGATGGAAACACTGCGCTTGGGTGGTGATCTGATGTCGGATCTGCGGGCGATCTATTGGTGTGGGTGGGTGATCAGATTGCCCGCAAGGGGCAGGTTAGGGGCTGATTGTTGGGTGGCAGTGACAGGGGGTGATTGATGGGTGATAGGTGATTGGCAGGTGATTGACAGGTGATCAGTGGGTTATTACAGGGAAGGACAGATGTAATTAATGCACTGGCGAATTGATAAGGGGGGGGGGGGGGTCTGAGGGCAATCTGAGCGTGTGGGCGGGTGATTGGGTGCCCGCAAGGGGCAGATTAGGGTCTGATCTGATAGGTAACAGTGACAGGTGGTGATAGGGGGTGATTGATGGGTAATTAGTGGGTGTTTAGAGAAGATAACAGATGTAAACGATACATTTGGGAGGTAATCTGACGGCGGGTTTGCGGGCGATCTAATGGTGTGGGTGGGTGATCAGATTGCCCGCAAGGGGCAGGTTAGGGGCTGATTGATGGGTGGCAGTGACAGGGGGTGACAGGGGGTGATTGATGGGTGATAGGTGATTGGCAGGTGATTGACAGGTGATCAGTGGGTTATTACAGGGAAGAACAGATGTAATTAATGCACTGGTGAATTGATAAGGGGGGGTCAGAGGGCAATCTGAGCGTGTGGGCGGGTGATTGGGTGCCCGCAAGGGGCAGATTAGGGTCTGATCTGATAGGTAAAAGTGACAAGTGGTGATAGGGGGTGATTGATGGGTGATTGATGGGTAATTAGTGGGTGTTTAGAGGAGAGAATAGATGTAAACAATGGATTTGGGAGGTGATCTGATGTCGGATCTGTGGGCGATCTATTGGTGTGGGTGGGTGATCAGATTGCCCGCAAGGGGCAGGTTAGGGGCTGATTGATGGGTGGCAGTGACAGGGGGTGATTGACGGGTGATTGATGGGTGATTGACGGGTGATTGACAGGTGATTGACAGGTGATTGACAGGTGATCAGGGGGATAGATGCATACAGTAAACAGGGGGGGGGTGGTCTGGGGGGGGGTCTGGGGAGAATCTGAGGGGTGGGGGGTGATCAGGAGGGGGCAGGGAGCAGGGGGGGGATAAAAAAAAAATAGCGTTGACAGATAGTGACAGGGAGTGATTGATGGGTGATTAGGGGGGTGATTGGGTGCAAACAGGGGTCTGGGGGGTGGGCAGGGGGGGGTCTGATGGGTGCTGTGGGCGATCTGGGGCAGGGGGGGGAGAAATCAGTGTGCTTGGGTGCAGACTAGGGTGGCTGCAGCCTGCCCTGGTGGTCCCTCGGACACTGGGACCACCAGGGCAGGAGGCAGCCTGTATAATACACTTTGTAAACATTACAAAGTGTATTATACACTTTGTATGCGGCGATCGCGGGGTTAACATCCCGCCGGCGCTTCCGTATAGCCGGCGGGATGTTGCGGCGAGCGAGCGGTGACAGGCGCCGGCGGAGGATCGCGTCACGGATGACGCGATCGCTCCGCCCATGCCCTTAAATGGACCGCCGCCTCTGTGGGTGAGGCCGTCCTGCAGGGCTCCACTTCCCCGCCGCCCCTGTGTAGTGGGCGGTCGGGAAGTGGTTAAAAATGTTTGGCTTATTTAAAGAGTATTCAAACAATAATAATGTGCTGTGGCATGTAGTTCCAAATCTTGGCGAAGATGTAGCATGACCAGGACAAGAAAAAAATAACAGAGTGAGGGTTGCTACATGGTTAGGAAATTGGCACTTGTGGGATAGTAGTCCTATGCAACAAAATGCACATGATGGGCAAATAATACAGTGCAGTCCGTTTTCCAGGGCTTATTTTTGTAACATGAATTGAATGGGACATGCATCATTCACTGAGTCTGATTTACTAAAACATCCCCAGGCATCTTCCAACCAACCCAGTGGAACTAAAAAAAAATGCAGAAATCAGCCGTTGTTCCAGAATCCTTAGTTTACACCCTCTCAGTGCCCTGGCTGATATTTTGCCTAGTATTTCGTTTGATTTCAATGAGGTAAGCAACACTAAGTAACTTAACTGATTGGCTACTGCTCCACGTGGATTAGCGTGAGCAGTGCCGCAGCCCCAGGACCACTCCGTGCTGATTGGCATGGATGGCTAGGACTGGTGATTGCAAGGGATCGTGTTGGCCAATGTGCGTGCAATCCCGCTTGAGCCTCCCAGCGGGGATCGCTGCTAGGAGACTGTTAGACGGCAAAACCGCCATCTAATAACACTGTGCAGCACTGCAATCTAAGATAGCGCTGTACAGGGTGGGGACAGCCGTGTGACATGGCTGCTCCCCTGGGGGAGACAGGAGCAAACTGCAGTCATAGGCTGGATCCTATGACAGCCGATCACTGTCATAGGCAGGCAGAGGGAGGGAGGGACCAGAGTAAAAATAATTAAAAAAAAATCGTAAAATTGAATGAAAAAAAAACAAAACAAATATTTCTAAAAAAAAAAAAAAAAGGGACCGATCAGACCCCACCAACAGAGAGCTCTGTTGGTGGGCAGAAAAGGGGGGGTCACTTGTACTGAGTTGTATGGCCCTGCAGCAAGCCCTTAAAGCTGCAGTGGCCTATTTTGTAAAACATGGCCTGGTCACTAGGGGTGTTTAAGACTGCAGTCCTTAAGAGGTAAATAGAATACTTTTTTAATTAACCCAGTCCAAATTTGCAACATGATCAGTGATGCCATTAACATTGCCATCAAGAATCAGCTGATACCTGGTGAGTATGCTCTATCTTGATTTAAAAAACCTAGTTTTTTACCATGAATGAAGGGTAAAGGGAACCAGGACAGGGCAAAGCCTGGTGGCCATGTTGATAATGTCACTGCCCTTATATGGTCCTAGGCTACTGATAAGCTCATGCTGCTTGGAGCTTACCAGCAATTAGCAATGGGAGTGTGGACTTTTGAGGGAGGGCTCTACACTCAATTCTATCCTCTTTTTCTAGAGGATATTAACATGGAATCAATGATTAAAGGTAAGCATTTGTGTCATTTGGAATATTTTTTTTAACCTGTATTTTTTTTTACTTAAAGGGATACTGTAGGGGGTCGGGGGAAAATGAGCTGAAGTTACCTGGGGCTTCTAATGGTCCCCCGCAGGCATCCTGTGCCCACGCAGCCACTCACCGATGCTCCGGCCGCGCCTCCGGCTCACTTCTGGAATTTCAGACTTTAAAGTCTGAAAACCACTGCGCCTGCGTTGCCGTGTTCTCGCTTCCCCTGATGTCACCAGGAGCGTACTGTGCAGACACAGACCATACTGGGCCTGCACAGTACGCTCCTGGTGCCATCAGCGGGAGTGAGGACACAGCAATGCAGGCGCAGTGGTTTTCAGACTATAAAGTCTGAAATTCCAGAAGTGAACCAGAGGCGGGGCCGAAGCATTGGGGAGAGGCTGCGCGGGCACAGGATGTCTGTGGGGCACCATTAGAAGCCCTGTGTAACTTAAACTCATTTTCCCCTGATCCCCCTACAGTATCCCTTTAACCTCTTGTGGAAATAAGCAGGTGGTACACAAATACCACAATAACCACTTCACCTGTGCGCATAAATCTGTGGGGCCCCTTGATCTCAGAATCCACTATATGCCACCCCCAGGGTCTACCCCTACAGATGGAGGGGTAGTTACCTGCACCTCCTGCTGGACACTGAATGTGAGGATAATGTGACCATTTTCACCTTCAGCCCTTAACATGGACAAGGGCTTTGAGGGATAGAGGCAGGATTTTCACCCCTTTCAGGGCCTCCCATTTCATGTAGGGTGGTAGAGCTCGGAGAGTGAAGACCCACATTGAGCTCAGAATTCTGGCTATGCAGGCCCCCGTGGGTGACAAGGAGTTAACTACCTGAAGACTGCTCCATGCCCATGGGTGTGGTCACGGTGACAGTCCCAGGACTGCCTAATGGCAATTGGCGTCAAGTCCTGGGGCTGCATTTTGCAGGAGATCGCGCGAAGGCTGCTCGCGCATCTCCTCCTCAGGGGGAAGAGCTCCGCCCCGCCTTCAGTCTCTGAGCCGCGATTGTTACTCAGGAGACTGTGAGATGCCGAAAACCCCATCTTTACAGTTAATACAGTGCTGCAATCAGCAGCAGCACTGTACTGGGGACAGCCCCTGGGGGACAAGAGAACAATCAACTCTCATAGGCAGAAGCCTATGACAGCCGATCGCTAGGATTGGGTGGCTGGCTGGGGGGAGGGGTTTAGAAAAAAAAATGATGTACAGTAAAAAAAAAGTGGCCAATTAACAATAAAAAGGCCTGGTCTTTAGGGGGGTTTAACACTACGGTCCTCAGGTGGATAAAGAGTCTTGGGAGGGGCCCTACGCTGTCCATTAACATGTAATAAAGTGTATAAAACATGTTATTAATAAGTGTACTGCATCAATTTGTTACGATTCAACCTCATTCATATAAAAAGCAAACAAAAAAAACCTATCCTAACTTTAAAATCAATTTTCTCAAAAACTTTAAGGTCTTCTTGATTTTTTTCTCTGTGTCAGTCCAACTCCCAGATCTGTGCGCATGGAGTAAACAAGGATCCTTATCTCAGCTAACAACTTCTCACCCCATTTGGATGTTCTGTTTCACTTAAGGCATTTTAATGACATGTATTTATGCTTCACTTGAAACAAAAAGAAAAACCGAGAGCCCAATATAGTGCAGTAAGTCTAACAATTGTTGGCGAAATAATTAGCAGATGTGGATATACTCACAAACACGGGTTACCACATAGGCAACCACTTGAAATGCAGGTGGGGAGCATTAAAACCTGACCCCACTCAGATTTAAGAAGTCGCTCTCTGTAGATAGAAAGAAGGGGACAGTCCCCTCCACCCAAGGTGGACTATATACTGTGCAAATTTGGACAGAGGCGCCAGGCAGGTTAAAATGATCTAAAAACAACTAAAAAGGAGGAGTACAGGTGGACTTACCTCCTGAAAACAACAGGAGTCCACCTGTACTCCTCCTTTTTAGTTGTTTTTAGATCATTTTAACCTGCCTGGCGCCTTTGTCCAAATTTGCACATGTATTTATGCTTGAAAAAAAATCTGTTTTCCCTTTTGATGTTGCATGTATATAGCTGTCTGTACCACCAGCCTGCAAACTAACAGGATGTAAGCCCGACGAAGGCTGCAAGGCTGGAAGCTTGTTTATCCTTATTCATTTTTAGACATGTCTCAAACCCCCGGTTTTCGGTTTGGAAGGTTTGGTTCGCGGAAAAGTTTGCGAACCGCAAAAGACTTCAATGGGGATGCGAACTTTGAAAAATAGAAAACATTATGCTGGCCACAAAAGCGATGGAAAAGATGTTTCAAGGGGTCTAACACCTGGAGGGGGGCATGGCGGAGTGGGATACATGCCCAAAATCCCGGAGAAAAATCTGGATGTGACGCAAAGCAGCGTTTTAAGGGCAGAAATCACACTGAATGCTAAATTGCAGGCCTAAAGTGCTTTAAAACATCTTGCATGTGTATACATCAATCAGGGAGTGTAATTAGAGTTTTGCTTCACACTGACACACCAAACTCACTGTGTAATGCACCGCAAACAGCGGTTTGCGTAGTGACGGCCGTGCTGGACTGGTGAGCACCTTTGCGAGAGTGTAGGCCATGGTGGTTTTCAAGCCCATATGGTCGCCGGGCTGTGGTAGCTAAATGATAGAACAACAGTGACTGTCCAGCTGATCAAATTTGGTCTGACCACAATGAAGCAACGACCTTATTATCTTTTGTGTCCCACCCCCACCCGAGACACTCAAATAGCCGGCAGTCATTGCTTCATTGTGATACGCAAGCCCCTTCACCACGGCAAGGTAATGATTACGAAGGGGGATGGGCACATGTACATGCCTTTTGTTTTTTTGTTGCAGTCGCCCGCAGTGCAGCCAGAAAAATTAGGCAGGCATGTACACGCACCAGAAAAATTAGTGTAGCGGCCGCTGCTAGCAGCGGCCTTAAAAATTCAGGAATCCGCCTAGAGTCCTGGACCCTGTTGGTGGTGGCGGAGAAGGCAAGTGGCCTGCAGGCAGAGATGCTGTGTGTGGGGACTGACTTAGTCATCGGTCGTGCAGTAGCCCTCCGTGATCCATTCCTCATTCATTTTGATAAAGGTCAGGTACTGAACACTGTCGTGACTTAGGCGACTTCTCTTCTCAGTGACTATGCCTCCAGCTGCACTGAAGGTCCTTTCTGACAGGATGCTTGCGGCAGGGCAAGAGAGAAGTTGTATGGCAAATTGGGACAGCTCTGGCCACAGGTCAAGCCTGCGCAACCAGTAGTCCAAGGGTTTATCGTCGCTTTTCGCAGTGTCTACATCCACACTCAAGGCCAGGTAGGCGGCTACCTGCCGGTCCAGGCATTGGTGGAGAGTGGATCCAGAAGGACTATGGAGGGGAGTTGGACTAAAAAATGTCTGCATGTCCGACATCACCCTTAAATGCATTGTAAAGCATCATCGACAGCTTGTTCTGCAAGTGCTGCATCCTTTCAGCCTTCTGTTGGGTTGGTAACAGGTCCGCCACTTTGTGCCTGTACCGACAGTCTAGTAACGTGGCCACCCAGTACAGATCATTCGCCTTGAGTTTTTTGATACAGGGGTCATTCAACAGGCTGGACAACATGAAAGAGGATATCTGCACAAATCTGGATGCAGACGTACTCTTCATCTCCTCTTGCTCTTCCTCAGTGATGGGACGCAACTCCTCTTCCTCCCCCCAGCCACAAACAATACCACGGGAACGTGGAGCAGCAGAAGCCCCCTGTGACGGCTGCCGCGGTTGATCTTCTTCCGCCGCCTCTTCCTTCTCCACAGAAACACCTTCCTCATCACTATCATCAGAGTCTGACTCCTCTCCTTCCCCACACGACTCCTCTTCTTCCTCCTCCTCCTCCCCCTCTGTGCTGCCGCAGGTGTTGTGGAAACATCGGGTTCGGATGTAAATCGCTCCCACGACTCATGCTGCCATAACTGTTCTCGTTCACGCTCCTCCACAGCTGTATCCACCACTCTACGCATGGCATGCTCCAGGAAGTAGGCGTAGGTGATCAAGTCGCTGATGGTGCCCTCATCGCGACTCACCAGTTTGGTCACCTCCTAAAAGGGCTCCATGACCCTGCATGCATTTCGCATCAGTGTCCAGTTGTTGGGCCACAACATCCCCATCCTCCCAGATTGTGTCCTTGTACTGTAATGATACAGGTACTGGGTGACGGCTTTCTCCTGGTCTAGCAGGCGAGAGAACATCAGCAGGGTGGAATATCGCAAATCAGGCGTCTCACCGGCAAGTTGTTTCTATGCTGAATGTCCGCAAAACGTGCCATGGCTGTGTAAGAGTGCCTAAAATGCCCACACAACTTCCTGGCCTGCTTCAGGACATCCTCTAAGCCTGGGTACTTGTACACAAATCTTTGCACGACCAGATTCAGCACATGTGCCAGGCAGGGTACGTGTGTCAGCTTTCCCAAATTCAACGCAGAAATGAGATTGCTGCCGCTGTCACACACCACGTTGCCGATCTCAAGCTTGTGCGGGGTCAGCCATTGCTCCACCTGTTTGTTAAGAGCAGCCAGGAGAGCTGCTCCAGTGTGACTCTCCGCTTTCTGGCAAGACATGTCTAACACTGCGTGACACCGTCGTACCTGGCATGCAGCATAGGCCCTGGGGTGCGGGGGCTGTGTAGCTGGAGAGGAGGTCGTGGCACCAGCCAAGGAGGAGGAGGAGGATTATGACAGCAAAGAGGTGGTAGCAGACGGAGAGGAGGTGGCTGGAGGCCTGCCCGCAAGCCGTGGAGGTGTGACAAGTCGGTCCGCTGCGCAGCCACGTACTCCCTGCTTGCTGCCATCGGTCACCAGGTTGACCCAATGGGCTGTGTACATAATGTAGCGGCCCTGCCCGTGCTTGGCAGACCAGGCATCCGTGGTCAGGTGGACCCTTGACCCAATGCTCTTCGCAATAGATGACACCACTTGCCTCTCAACTGCACGGTACAGTTTGGGAATGGCCTTTTGTGAAAAAGAATTGCGGCCTGGTATCTTCCACTGCGGTGTACCAATGGCCACAAACTTACGGAAAGCCTCCGATTCCACCAGCTTGTATGGTAATAGCTGGCGAGCTAATAGTTCCGCCACGCCAGCTGTCAGACGCCGGGCAAGAGGGTGACTGGCAGACATTTGCATTTTACGCTCAAATACTTCCTTCACGGACAGCTGGGTACTGCTGTGGGCAGAGGAAAAGGAACCACTCAAGGGAAGAGGTGGTGTGGAGGAGGGTGGCTGTGAAGGTGCAAGGGAGAAAGCGGATGAAGACAATGCACCTGAAGGAGGAAGAGGAGAAGGAGGGTGGCTTGTCTTTTGGGTGCTGCTTTTCCTCAGATTTTCTTGCCACAGCTGTTTGTGCCTTCTCTCCAGGTGCCTTCGTAAGACACTTGTCCCTATGTGAGAGTTGGCCTTTCCACGGCTCAATTTTTGCTGGCAGAAACAACGGATGGCTTTACTCCGATCTGAGACACACATGTTAAAAAATTTCCAAACCGCTGAGCCCCCCTGGGGTGATGGCGCTACGGTGGCATCAGCAGCTGACGTTGAAGGGCATGTTGGCTGGCTGTCCATAGCTGGCGATACATGGTGCCGGACACTGCCCCCAGCTGTTTCTGAGGATGAGCTCCCTCTGCTTCTATCATGGAGTTGTTTCCTTCTACTCTTCTCTGACTCCCCCTCTGAACTGTCCCCCTGGTCATCTCCTCTACTGGGAACATACGTGGCATCCCTATAATCGTCATCATAATCCTCCTGCACGGCTTCACTTTCCTCAGACACCTCCTCAACTGCACCAACTTCAGGTGGTTCATCATCCCCCTCCTCACACATTACGTCCATACTATTGCCACCTAACTCAGACGTATGAGGTGGTGTACCTGCGCCTTCTTCTTGTTGTTGCAGTGGTGGCTGTGAATCAGTGATTTCACCACCACCAAATAACTCTAGCGAAGTGTCAAATGCAGTGGATGTGGTGCTTGTACTAGCGCTGGTGGCACTGGCTGTGGGAGATGAGGTCTTCTGTGTTAAATACTCAACCACGTCCTCACAATTTTGGGAAATGATGGCACGTGCCTTCTTCTGATCACTGTATTTTGGGACAGGTCAGCATGAAATCACAGCAACACCACCTCGCAAAGACCTGCCGGTGCCTGGTGGCCTTCCTCTGGGTCTGCCTCTACCTCTTCCTCTACCTGGTTTGTCCATTTTTTCCATCTCGGGGGGATGCTGGGTATATGTAGTGAGCTGGGTTCACTCAACACAACAGGTAGTTATATGCAGGGAGGTGGGTTCACTGAACTGTAAAGGTAGTGAGATGCAGTGAGGTGGGTTCACTGAACAGTAAAGGTAGTTATATGCAGTGAGGTGGGTTCACTGAACAGTAAAGGTCCCTACCAGTGAGGTTGGTTCACTGAACAGTAAAGGTACTTAGATGTAGTGAGGTGGGTTCACTCAAAACAACAGGCAGTGAGATGCAGTGAGGTGGGTTCACTGAACAATAAACGTACTTAGATGCAGTGAGGTGGGTTCACTCAACACAACAGGTAGTGAGATGCAGTGAGGTGGGTTCACTGAACAGTAAAGGTACTTAGATGCAGTGAGGTGGGTTCACTAAACACAACAGGTAGTGAGATTCAGTGAGCTGGGTTCACTGAACAGTAAAGGTACTTAGATGCAGTGAGGTGGGTTCACTCAACACAACAGGTAGTGTGATGCAGTGAGGTGGGTTCACTGAACAGTAAAGGTACTTAGATGCAGTGAGTTGGGTTCACTGAACACAACAGTAGAGATGTAGCGAATGGTTCCCGAACCGTTCGCCGGCGAACATCTCTCAATACATGGGGCTTTTACTACTTCCGGGTCGCTCTGACCCGGAGTAGTACGCCTGCGCTGCCCGGCGAAGCGCATCCTAGATCGCGCTCCTGTTGCCGGGCACTCTCTGCGCATGTGCATGACGTCATGAACGATGTCACGCACATGGGCAGAGAGTGCCCGGCAACAGGAGCGCGATCTAGGATGCGCTTCGCCGGGCAGCGCAGGCGTACTACTCCGGGTCAGAGCGACCCGGAAGTAGTAAAAGCCCCAGAGATGTTCGCCGAGCGAACAGTTCGCAACATCTCTACACAACAGGTAGTGAGATGCAGTGAGGTGGGTTCACTGAACAGTAAAGGTACTTAGATGCAGTGAGGTGAGTTCACTCAACACAACAGGTAGTGAGATGCAGTGAGGTGGGTTCACTAAACACAAAGCTGGGTATATGCAGAGATGAGGTAAACACAACAGGTACTGGGTATATGCAGTACTGGGTAGTACAATGTGCAGCTCCCTGTCACACACACAGGTAGTCACTGAATGTACTGGGCTGCTGGCAGTGGCACACACACTATGAATTAGCAAGGCTGTGCATGCAACAAAAGTGTCAGTTTGACACACAGAAAAAAAAATACAGGATGAGCTCTGAAAAGAGCTGTTGAGGGGTGCTATAAAAGCAATAATAATCAGCCAGGAGCAAGCTAAGCAGCCAAGAACCTAACTAATCTGTTCCTAGAAGAGCACGTCTGCAGCAGCTGTCCCTAGTCTGTCTCTAGCAGGCACACGAGTGAGGCTAATGGCCGCCAGAGCCTGCCTTATATAAGGGGGGGGGGGCTCCAGGGCTTAGTGTAGCCTGAATGGCTACAATGTGCCTGCTGACTGTGATGCAGAGGGTCAAAGTTGACCCTCATAGTGCATTATGGGGCGAATTGAACTTCTGCAAAAGTTTGCCTGGTCCAGGCGAACACGAACCACCAAAGTTCGCCTGGAACCGTTCGCCGGCGAACCGTTCGCTACATCTCTATTCATTTTTAGTTAGCCAATAAATGGTATCATCCTGATTTAAAACTCCTTGACTTTTTCACTATCCTTACTAGAAGAGGTAGCAAAATTGGGGATGATAGCACGTGCAGGGCCTTTGCAATTGACTTCAGTGGTCAGTGCACCAGTGACGTCATTGTTAAGTACAAATTCTTGTACAAAATCTGCTTGCAGAATCGCTAAGCAAGTTTAGGGGTAAAGTTCAAACTTGAAAGTTTTGTTCACTCATCCCGATTTGCAGTCAGTCACATGTACCTGCTCACAACAACAATTTTTTTCTTAATAACTTTTTGCATCTGTTGCAATTCCAAGCATTAAAAAATAGTACAATTTGAGTAAACTATTACACACATTAATGGCAAATCCAATTACCAAAGTAAAGTTTACAGTTCCTATGCAAATTCTTATTCACCTTAACCTCTTGACGACCAGCTAACGCCGATTGGCGTAAACTGGTCGTCTGCGGGTTACCATGGAAAAGCCTTTCCATGTCAGTTCACGGAGGGTGTCTCCGTGAACAGCCGGAGACCCGCCGATCACGGCTCGCTGGCAAAATGTAAACACGCGGGGAAGAATTATCTGATTGGCCGGGGATCGCCGGCATATGATAGGCTGAAGCCTATGCTTTAATGCGCAGGACGGAAATCCGTCCTGCGCAGCTCACAGGGGGAGGGAGAGGGAGGGAGCTGCGAGACGGCGGAGAACGCTGCGGAGGGGGGCTTTGAAGAGCCCCCCCCCGCTAAGCAAATGCAGCTGGCAATGATCAGACCCCCCCAGCAGGACATCCCCCTAGTGGGTAGAAAAGGGGGGTAGTCTGATCGCCCTGCTGCACTCCTGATTGGTGCTGCGGGCTGTAGAGCCAACGCAGCACCGATCATTGAAAAATCCCCTGGTCGGCAAGTGGTTAAGGCATATTAAAAGGCTTTTTCTAGTATTTGTGGTATGTTTTCTCATTACTTTTACCCCACTCCTTCACGAATCAGATGTACATTTTTTGTATTATTATTATTATTATTATTATTTACCAGAGGAATGACAACATAGTTATCATTAATTATTTATTACTGAATTATTTGCACAAATACATTGTTCCCCCTTGCACTGCATTCACATGTATAAACACAGATAACATTATTTTTTGAATACTATTATAAGTGCAGTGTACCATGAAATATCACACAAATGATTCATGCAAGTGGCTGTTCAATATCTGAACTATCTTTGTATCAATTTGTCACCAACAGAGCAATATGAATGGGAACTATTTTATAGTAATTTTTGTACTTTCAAATGTTATGGAATTACTCATGTTTCAGTAGGAAATCATATACAGCAATTCAGAAAACAAGAAAAGAGGAAAAAGCCTTGTCTCTATGGACAACAATTTTGTGACATATTATGGTCATAGAAGATTACGGGATCACTCCTGAACCTCAAAGGGATTGAAGATACACATTGGATAAAGTTTATGGATAAAAATACAATATTAATAGATGACATTACAAAATGACCTGTTTCAAGGAGAGCTAAATTACTATTGGAACACATGCTACAGTTTTCTATATTTTGAAGGCCCGTTGTACTCCAGGGGCATGCAGCTAGTGATTGGTAGGCTTATCAATCAATAGATGCATTTCTATCTGTGTAGCAATCTTCTCTCTTTGCCCTCTATGTTTAATGATCATCAACATTCCAAATGCAAGGTGAATTAACATAATTACACCAAATCTGTCTTTACAGCATTAAGTTAATAACATATAACATTTAAAAGACACTTTAGTTCTTTAGGTTTGTCTGATATATACTATATATACATACATATATATATATATATATATACAGATAGATAGATAGATAGATAGATAGATAGATAGATAGATAGATAGATAGATAGATAGATAGATAGATAGATAGATAGATAGATAGGCAGATAGATAGATACATAGGAATATTTTAGTTTTATATTTTTTATTTTTTTATTGTGGCTGTGTCTGCTGTATTTTACTCACAATCAGCTTTTATTTCTACAGCAAAAAGATAAGTGTACCAGAGCTGGATTACATTAAATGTTTTACATATACCTTGGGCTTCCTCCAGCCCCATATGCTCCAATCGCTCCCACGTCGCTGTCCTCAGTCTTCTGCAGTGCCGGTACCGGGTCCCTGCACTTCCGTGAGTTGGACCCAGTCTGATGTAAGTAAAGTGCGCTCTTTGCGTATCTCTCCAGCAGCCGCTGGAGAGATACGTAGAGGATGCACTCCTCATGCGTAGACTTGCCGTGTCTGACGGAAGTGCGGGGACCCGGTACCGGCACTGAAGAAGACTGAGGACAGTGGCGCGGGAGCGATTGGGGCTGGAGGAAGCCCAAGGTATATATAAAACATTTAATGTAATCCAGTTCTGAATCCCTTTAAAGCCCTTCCAGAAACCTTGCCTCCCTGCTTGTTTAACTGGCTTTTCTACAGACACAGCCTCACACATCATTCCCTGCCAGGAGTACACTGCATCAGCCTACTTCAGTATGTTCTGAAGTCAGAAAATATTTAAAAAAAGGTTACTTACCATTTATATAGCAGACCTAGAGCAATTACATGGTGGGAAATAGGTTAAAGAGTATTTGATACTATCATTTGGCCAGAAGTATCCCAGATATAAGGCAGAGTGAATAAAAAAAAAGGTGAATAGGCGATATAAAATTAGTTAAGATGATTATGCTAGACTTTTTTTTTTTAGAATCCACTTTGCAGACCTATGTTCACAGCCTAAGAAGTAAAGCAAAATTGAGAAAACATTATACATGTTGCAAATCTTATACTTGCTCTATGTGTGTCTCTTAGTTTTTGTTTCTCTAAAATTGCCCTTTTTCTTATGTGTTTGGACAGAGACTGAGGCACAGGATCGCAAATGGTGCATCTCTTTTCTTTCCTCACTTAGCGGCCACCATCTCTAGCCGGGTGATACTAGTGACATTAACCTAATAAAGCATTCCTGTGGAAAAATAAATGTGTGAAGAATTTGTGGAATACTCAGATAGCTCATGGTGACCCAGAACCACTATAAAAAAGCCCCTTTCTAAAAAAAAAAAAAAACACACACAAAAAAAAACAACAACAAAAACTATGCTTATTATAAATTTGACTTCTTAAGCAGAGAGTATTTGCAATAATTCAGCTTAAATATTTTAACTGCCTTTTGATTTAACCACTTAAGGACCACAGGCTTAAACCCCCGTAGTGACAAGACTATTTTTTACAATTCAGTGCTCTGCAGCTTTAACAGCTCACTGCAGAGCCATACAAATTAGCTTACAAATTAGTCTGCCCCCCTTTTCTGCCCATTACCAGAGCTTTCTGTTTGTGGCCTCTGATTGCCTCTGATTGCTGCTGCAGGCTTTGTTTTTTTTTGTTTTGTTTGTTTTTTTACTAATTTATTTATTCTTTTATTTTAAATAAAATTTATTATTTTTCCCCCTATCTACTCTCTCCCCTCAAGGTCCAATCAGGGTGATCCTCTCTCATAGGCATCTGCCTATAGGTAGGGGATCATGTGTAAGCCACTCCAGGGGACAGCCAAGTGACAAGGCTGTTCCCAGTACAGTGCTGCAGTAGATTGCAGCACTGTACAACATAAAAAATGGTGATTTTTTTTTTTTTTACAGTCTGCCAGCAACAATCACCGCTGGCAGACTGTTAACAGAGCTCCGCTCTGTAAATTTGTATATCTGCTCTGTAAAATGACAGTTGGAAGCTAGACAAAGACAATAGCTCCGAGGGAACCAACAGTTATCATATACACTGAAAAAGGCAAATGTTGACCACAGAGTTACACATTTCCCTCATGAGTGATTGAAACCATGAATTAGAAAAATAAGCACAGTTAGCAAACAGAAACATGCAGAAAAGTCATTGTTATCACACTTTATAATGTGTGTGTGTGTGTGTGTGTGTGTGTGTGTGTGTGCGTGCGTGCGTGCGTGCGTGCGTGCGTGCGTGTGTGCGTGTGTGTGTATTTGTGTCTGCACATGCACATCAATGAGAGTTTAGGGGAGCCTGGTGGATGAGGATGTTTTTGAAGAGTGTAAGGAAACCTGGTGCTTGTAGGAAATTCATGCAAAAATGAGGAGAGCATACAAACTGCTTGAAAATAGGGTCTTGGTTGAGAATCATACCTGATGTGCCATAGTGGTAAAAGGAGGGTGCTAGCCCACTTAGCCATCATACTTGAAAATGTAAAAAAAAATGAGTTTCCTTTCCCATGCCCAATCCAATGGAACATTTTAGTGGTTTGTTTGATATTGTTTTTTCTAGTTTTCCTATTGTTTGAGAGGACTTCATTAACCTCCCTGGCGGTAAGCCCGTGCTGAGCACGGGCTATGCCGCGCAGGAGGATTTCTCAAGCCCTGCTGGGCCGATTTGCAGGAATTTTTTTTCTTTTTTTTTCTTTATTTTTTTTTTCTTTATTTTTCTTTTTTTTTCTTTATTTTTCTTTTTTTTCTTTGAACGGGATTTCCTGATCCGAGATCGCCGGAGGCGATCGAAGAGAGCGAGGGGATGCCGCTGCACAGGGCTCGCTACATGATTTAAAACAAAAATAAATAAAAAAAAACTGCTCTGCTGCCCCCTGTCGGTTTTTAATAGACCGCCAGGGGGGTTAATTTACTCAGTTAGGGGTTCTACTACAATGTAGGAAAATCATAGAAAGTCCACTCAACTGATAGCAAAATTGCTAGCAATTGACAAGTGTATAGTATCCAGCACCCATCAAAATATGCGGAAAGTGTGAAACCCCACACTAATGGGGGAGCCTAAGAGTGATAAAGGTTATCTTGAACAAATGGACTGTCTCACTTAGTCTCAAAAAACACTTCAAACTTATTAAATATCTGCATACAAAACCCCCCAATCACCCCCATAAAATCGAGCCAAAGAAATATCCCAGCCTAGCATACACAGCCGGCCGTGTCACTCACTCTGCACAGCCAATCTACATCATTCAAACAAGAGCTACACTCCCGGCAGTTTCCAGAATGTAATAGTCTCCTGATGTATAAGTTATGGCCTTCAATCCAGCTCCATGCCCAGGGCTGCGCAATATCTATAGTGAAGAAGTCCCAGATCTGTTCCAGATAGAGTCTTCACACATAAACATATATGTTAACCACTGTGCTGACTTGTCATATATTCCATATAGAGTTCATTTAGGGGGAGTGAGGGTTAGCATGCAAACATGTTAGTCCATACAGCGGGGGGGGGGGGTCTCAGTTAGCATAAGTGAACACTTAACTTGCAGCCAAGCAGAGGGCAGATGTACAGTTCAATAACACATAGAGGGCTGGCGCCTTAGCATTGCAGCGTTTTCACTACCCTCATATGCACATAACAAGATGTTCTGCCCTGCGGGCTCTCACCACCTCCTCAGGCTTAAGAGTCCTTCATGGCGGATCTTTGGCTTCCCCTCCAGCTGTTGCTCGCCTCCTCCTCTCACCTCTTATGCCGACAACAGTAGTTCACGCAGTTCTGAGTCCATGCGCCGGCAAGCGCGCAGCGTGTGACGTCACTCCGGCTCGTTCCCTTGACTAGTATCGCCCGCCCCTCGGGCTTCCTCAGACGGTCACATGGGCAGCGCCGTCATGTTGTTTTTAAAAGCCATCCTCTCCAGCCTACTCAGCATATCCCCGCCTCTGCTCAAAGATCATTGGTCATTCAGTTTACCCCTTCATAATAACACAGCAGCAGATGATCATAGCATTATATTTAGTTTTTTCGAGTTAATTTCAAAAGAGATTCTTCACAGTCATGCTGGGGATATTGGGGGAGTATGAGATGTATGTTTTGGAAAACAGAAAAGATCCATATGAGAATTAAATTGGACCTGTTCCAGTTATTTACGCACACCAACTTATGTGGGCTCATTCCTTATCTATATAATTACATATACCTACAGGGTCCCCTCTCACATATATACACATATGCTACAGACAGTCTATACCCACAAATCCACCTACCTGCATACACCTATATATCATTAATATCTCACTTTGGGGGATCCATGTCAATATCAACGACATACAAAAAAAAGGGGGGGGGGGGAAGGAAAAGGACCTTTTCACTCAGCCAGACCTCTCACACACACAGAACACCGGGGAAATATGTATCTACTCAGGTAAGAAAGGGGACAATGGTAAATCAGAATTCAAACCCCTCGGAATTACTGTAGCTAATCTAAAAATCCAGCTTGATTCTATCTGGCATAAGCGTCTGTCTAAATTCCCCCCTCTTGGTGGAATAGACATTTTGATAACCCCTTTAAATCTCAGTGAGTCAGGGTCCATTTGATGGAATAATTTAAAGTGCAGGCCTAATGGGCTAGTTTCATCCCCCTCTTTAATATTCCCCACATGTTGTTGTATTCTTTGTTTCAGCATGCGTGTCGTTTTTCCAATATGTTTAAGTCCGCACAGACATGTGATCATATAGACCACGAATTTACTCTCACAAGGACCGGATATCATAGGATTTTCTGGACTGTGAGTCAGAGAAGCTTCCCACACGATCAACTAAATGGCAGACTGTGCATTTTCCACACGGGTACATCCCATTGGGGCGTGTCGAGGGGCCCAACCACATGCGTGACGATTGTACTGTAGTGGATCTAAACTCAGACCTCACTAACATGTCACGCAGGTTAGAGGCCCTTTTAGCCACCATATGGGGATAATCACCTACTACCTGTATTATTTTAGAGTCAAGTCTCAACAAATGCCAGTGTTTGGCCAAAAGTCTCCGCAGTTGGTTCCAGTGAGTTCCATATTGCATCACTACCCTTGTCACTTCATCTTTTGGGGTCATCTTTTTCTTATCCTGTGTCAATGATGTAGATTGGCTGTGCAGAGTGAGTGACACGGCCGGCTGTGTATGCTAGGCTGGGATATTTCTTTGGCTCGATTTTATGGGGGTGATTGGGGGGTTTTGTATGCAGATATTTAATAAATTTGAAGTGTTTTTTGAGACTAAGTGAGACAGTCCATTTGTTCAAAATTGCTAGCAAAAAAGTGTTTTTTCATTACTATTGAAGCCCAATATAGGGAAGCAGGAAAAGAATGATGCCGGCGGCAAGTAGACGATAAGGGCGTCGCCATAGACCATAATGCAAATACATTGAAAAAAGCAGAAAAAGGGCACCCAATGAATATCGTTAACAACATTAGAGCATGAAAGTTTTTTAAGTATGTTATTGTTTTAGAAACTTGCAACGGTATAGTTTTTATCATATTATTTTGTTTGTATGTACACATTTTACATTGTCAAAGATATTATCGCTTCTATGTGTAAAAGGGTGTATCTGCAGGGGGAGTGGTTAGGGTTAGGCACCCCGGGGGGAGGGGGGAGGTGGTTAGAGTTAGGCAACACAAAGGGGTGGTGGTTAGGGTTAGACACCACCAGGGAGGTGGTTAGAGTTAGACACTACCGGGAGGTTAGGGTTAAGCACCACCGGGGGGGGTGTTTAGGGTTAGGCACCACCAGGGTAGGGTTCTGTGTGAGAGTAGGGTTAGGTTAAACTGTAATGTTAATTATGTTATGATTTTTTTAATATATTTTCATTATCAACTCCCATCTGTTTTAAAACCATATTTATTGTTAACCAACTTTATTGTTGTTATTGAGATGTTGTTATCCATCGGCGTCATTTCGTTGTCCAGCCCGGCAATTTTTTCCTGGCTCCCTTTTTTCGTGCACGCCAATATAGGGTTTTTTTTTTCTAACCAGTGAAGGGCAGCATTTTGCTGTTTTCTACCCAAGGCTCCTTTCTCTTCCAAGAGAATGTTAAATGTATATTTTCAAACTTATTGTATTGGGTTTTGGTAAGCAGTTCAATTACCTAGCAATCTCTACAGTTCTTTATCTGCGAGTACACACACGCACACACACACTTTTAACTGTCTTTGAAGTATGCATCGGTCAAACATGGTATATTTACACTAAATGCTAATCAAGGGGTTCTGCTACAGCAGTGCTAATAAATCATAGCTTGAGGTACATAGTCAACAGCCTAAACTGGATTGATTACGTGAAAGATTTTACAAAGGCTTTATCAAGGGCACTTGAATGTTCATGACATTGAGCAATAAATGATGACAAAGTGGCTGGTCTAAAATATCTTCATTGTATATGTGTTGACCCTCCCTTAAGAAGTGGCATTCTAATGTTTTATTAGTAAAGACCTTCAGGCATCTTTTTTCATCATCTAATAAACTTTATGGTGAAATAACTTCACTATGTTCTTGTGACTGCATGCAACTTCTAAAATAAATACCTATTTAGCTCTGTTCACTCAAAAATGTTAGTAACGTTACACGTCACCATCGTGCATACAATTACATTTGCTTAGTGACTCAAATAATGTAAGCTGACAAACAGGATTGATTAAGCATTCTAAACAAATATCATATATTACATAATTTACAACTGATGTACTGTCATTTTGCAGAATAATTCACCATTTTCTGTTCAATGCTTAATATCCAACACAGTGTGGAACTCAGAACTCAGAAGTATTTGGTCCTGAAGAGTAAGAATCATTAAAATTGAATCAAATTTTATTAATTTACCCCTTATGGAAGGACTAAGGTTTAAAGTAAACCCGATAGCACATGCTTTGTGATTAACAAACCTCCAGTCTTTCTCCAAAAGTAACTTTACTAAAACATGAAGTGACATTAAGTGACAGGATGGGAAGAGTGCGAGATTCTGTTTAATCACTGCTGCAATTTAACAAAGTTCCTTGCTACTGTTTCATTAGCACAGGCATAAAGTGGAACTCCCTTAAATAACCATTCAAAGTTAAAGATTCTAATTAGGAACTATGCATATTAGAGCAATTTAGCTTGATATGTATGTTCTCACCTTCTGGAACAACATGCATTGTGCATGTGGGGTAGTGGTTAGGAGCCAGAAGTGACAGTTTCCTAGTTTTTCATATTTTTTTAATGTTCTTTTACACCACCAATGTTAGACCTAGACATGTGAGGGTTCTATTGCCCGCATGTATAGTAAATGATAAATGTATGCCTTTAAAATAATCCAGAAAATCGAAAAATAATTCTAAAGACCAACTACTTGACCACCACCAGCAAGAGTATCTACCTCCCTGTATTTACACAAATATAATCAAATATAAACACTTGGTTCTGTTTCTATTTTTAGAACAATATAAACACTTGGTTCTGTTTCTATTTTTAGAACACACTAACTCTGTATCTGTAAAACCACATCCAAATACCCTATTATACACCTTCCCATAGAAAAATGAAATACATTTTTCATTATTTTTAATAAAAAAAAAACCCTAGGCGGTCAAGTGGTTAAATGACCACAGTCCTTTGTAGTGACCATATAAGGAAAAAAATAAATTAAAAGAAACTTGTAGACATTAGGTCCTTTTGAATAATAGTCAATGTCTGGGTGGCTTAAAGCCAGCAAGTAAGTCTTGAGACACTGATGCTGGATTGAGACAGTTGTCAGAAGTTACATGGGTGTTAGTCATGTATCATCCTAGAAGTCCAATGTTTTGAAACACATTTTTGTGTGTGGGCCTGGTTCTTGTCATCAGAAGGGTGAAGCCCAAATGATGGTGAAAATACAACCCCTCCCCCATATGTTTTAATGGGTAGGTTGTAGGAGATTAATTATTTTCTATTTTGTGATACTGTAACTATACTTTATATAGGTTTTAATTTGGGACATTTGTGGATTTTTGGGATTGTTTTTCTAACTATTACATCATGGTTCATGCAATGATCTTCTTTTTAATCTAGCATGGGTAGGTACATATGAGTTACAACAGATTGCTATTTAAAGGGACTCCGAGCTCAGCCAAAAAACGAAAGTTGTACTCACCTGGGGCTTTCTCCAGCCCAGTACTGGTCGGGAGGTCCCACGACGGCGTCCTGGCTCCTCTCCATGTCCCCACTCCGGAATGGCTGACCGGCCGCAGCCCGAGCGACACTCGACCGAGTGTCGGGCTGCTCCTTCCGCGTATGACGCGGCTGACGTCACACGCCGGCCGCCTCGCGTCATCACGGAGGCCGGTGTGGCAGTACTGCGCATGCGCGTTTAAAGCGCGCATGCGCCTTACTGCCACGCCGGCCGCCGTGATGACGCGAGGCGGCCGGCGAGTGACGTCAGCCGCGTCATACGTGGAAGGAGCAGCCCGACACTAGGCCGAGTGTCGCCCAGGCTGCGGCCAGTCAGCCATTCCGGAGCGGGGACTTGGAGAGGAGCCAGGACGCCGTCGTGGGGCCTCCCGACCTGCACTGGGCTGGAGAAAGCCCCAGGTGAGTACAACTTTAATTTGTTGGCTGACCTCGGAGTCCCTTTAAGTCTGTAAGGAATGTAGCCCCTACTGTGGAATTGTGAATGTTACCCTTTGGGGTTCTAGTTGCTACTCTTACATATAATACATACTATTCTTGTGGATTGGTACTATGCATAAGACAAAACTGTTCCAATGTTGATGAATACATTATGCAATTTAAAGCTTTTAATGGCAGGTTGGTGGGGGTCAGAATTATTATTTTTTTATTCTGAGCCTTCACGGGTGCTAAGATAATCATACTTAAGAAAAACCGTCAACAGCTATGAAGTAGCCAGAGGATTAGAATCAGAGACTCTTTGTTGTATTGAACATCGATATATTTAAATCTCTCTGCTTGACTTAGTTAATGTTTAGACTAGAAGCTAAATTCTATCTAATATTACAAAATGGAATAAACAATTTATTTTGTTCTCTTTCTGACTTTCACATTGGCAAGGCCGGATTTTTGGGAAGGCCCCCTACTCTGGTGCCTAGGGTGCCTGAATGAAAATGGGCCACTGTGGTTGTAGAGCCATCCACATCATTCCATTCTGACATTGCTCTAAATGTCAGCTTGGTCCTTCTGCAGCCGCCCGCTTCACCATGCACACTGAACCCTGTGTGTATGTGCAGTGGCTAAACAGGAGTCAGCAAATAGTGGAACATAGAGGAAGCTGTTACAGGACCAGCCTCCAGCTCTGCCCTCCGGTACAAACTTCTCCTGGCGTTCAGCCTAAGATGGGAGGCATAGAATGAAGCAACATGAGCAGCTGAGCCATACAGAAAGGGATCACCATCAGTGCTGGGTCTGCTGCTGATCCTCAGCTTTCCCCTCTCCACAAGGTACACAGTGATAGCCTGTAATCTGCAGCCTCTGTCCCACGTGCTGCATATCTTTCCCATCTAGTGTGCTTTTATGCACACAGCATCCTATGTTCACCTACTGTTGCTCCGAGGTCTGATGGGATCAGAGGTCAGAGGTCTTGTAGCTGCCAATCTCATGGGGCTGACACTGCTGATCAAGGCAGTATGGAGGAAGAAGAGAGCAAAGCTGTTGGTAAGATTCAGTGTCTGTGTCTGTTTCCCCTGCCTGTATTCTAGACACACACACACACACACACACACACACACACACACACACACACACACACACACAGCACCAGGTTCCTAGCTCAAACCCCAGCCAGGGCACTATTTGCATGGAGTTTGTATGTTCTACTCTTGTCTGTGTGGGTTTCCTTCGGGCACTCTGTTTTCCCCCCACTTCAAAAACACACACAAATAAGTTAACTGGCTTTCCCTAAGTGGCCCTAAACTATGATTGTGCACTCCTCTGAGGGACAGTTAGTGACCATTGACCAGACTATATATATATATATATATATATATATATATATATATATATATATATATATATATATTTTTATTTTTTTCAACACTTTCCACAGGAGCACTAGAGGAAGCAACACAGTGCTTTTTTACTTTTCTCTCTGCGTAATGCACATGTGGCTAGTAATATGCAGTATGTGTTGCATGTGTGTGAGGGTAAGAGCTGGCTGCGGTGTATCCTATAAGTTCCCTCTGGAGTACATAGAGGGCTGTGCTGCTGTATAGGCAGTGTAGCTAGAAGTAAAGGTACCACTAGTGCTTATGTGGGAGGTATGTCATTGTCAAGTCATTGGAATGATCCAACATTACTTATGCAGCCTCCCTGGGGTATTATATGTAATTCAGAAAATGTCCGGTTTTATCATGGGAGAATGCTTGTGTTTCGTGTGGGTAGTTGGTAAGAATGTTATATTTTGAAGGGGGGAGCAGGGGTTGGTAACATTGGGCCTTGGGTGGTGCAAACTACAAATCCAGCCCTGAACATTGGATTATTCATTTTAGCAGCCTGAGATAGTCATGTGACGTTTCCTGTTTTGGGTATGCCAGTTTGCAATGAACACTGTAGCCTTTACGATAGATGTTCACATAACAAAAAAAAGGCATGCAAAATAATGGATAGGAATGCCTTTTTACAACAAAAATGGAGTTTAACTTTAATTGCAATAATTTCACAGCAATGTCAGAAAATTCAACAAACAAAGACTTTTTATATATTCTTTATCAAATGCAGTCTCGAAGCCTTGAATTTAGGGTCAGAGATTAACAGATCTTTATATTTTAGAGGCAAAGTTAGTTTCAGCAAAAGGAATGTGAACAATCAGTAAGTCATAGGCAAGCCAGATTTAGCAACATATGCTTGACTACTGCAGAAAAAAAGTTAAAGTGTACCAGAGACGAACTAAAGTAAAAGTTTTATACATACCTGGGGCTTCCTCCAGCTCCCTCCGCACTGATTACTCCCACGTCATCTTCCCCCACCTCCTTGCTTGCTTGGTAGAAGCCCCGTTAGCTTGGCAGTCGGTGCAATCGCAGTCCACCCACACACACACACACACCTGTCTCGCTCCCACGGACGGGAGCATTGCACCTGCATAGTTGTATGTCTGAATAGTAATACAGGCCCTTGCAGGTGCAGTACATCCCCAGCCAAGCTAACAGGGATTTTACAAAGCAAGTGAGGAGTGAATCAGCTGATTTTGGTGCGCAGCTCTTAGAGCCAAGCGCCGAAACTGGGCGCCCCATAGCAGTAATGCTATGCTGCACGGCGTGTGGAGCAGTAATTCAGGGCTCTGGCGGCTGCCAGACCCTGAATTACATCTCCCTCCAAGTTGTGACAACTCGGAGGGGGAATAGTATTTAACGCCGCCTCGGAGTTCAGCAGCAGTGGTAAGAGCCGTCATTCGGCTCTTACCGCGCCGTACTGAGCGACGCCGAATTAATATGCACCTAGAGAGGAGGCGTGGGAAGATGGTGGGGGAGTGATCAGGGTGGAAGAGCTGGAGGAACCCCCAGGTATGTATAAAACTTTTACTTTAGTTTATCTCAGGTTTCCTTTAACCCTTTTCACTTGGAGTTCTTGCCTAAAGAAAGTCGTTTCTGCTCGGAGTTTTTTTTTTTTTTTTAAGAAATGCGCTCTCCTTCTTTCTCTCTCATTTTAACTTGGAACATAACACCGTAACATGGTATATCTTATTTTAAAGAACACATTATAACGTTTAATTTGATACCTTATTTGGACAGTTTGGCATCTTCTATTGGCTGGTGGCAGAGGAGAAAGCCAAAGTATGGTAAATTGAAAAACAGTTTCCTGGCTTGCAGAGTAATCTGCAAGGAATCTGCATGGAATCTGCTCAAAGGAATCTGATGATTCAAATCAGCAACCATTTTTTATTTAAAAAAAAAAGAAAAGAAACAGAAGTGACATTTAAATATAGACGTCATTTCCTGCCGGCCAGGATGGCGGATTTCCGGTATGGGGCTGGGGGGCACTGACAGTGTGGGCATGTAGTATTACATGCCCACTAAAGGTCACATAGTGATCGACTGTTTACAGCGTTCCCGATACGCTGCAAACCGCCGCTGCAGGGATGTCCCGCACAGAGGGACATACCAGTGCAATGCGGAATTTGCGATGTCCCGCTATGCGAGTGGAAAGGGTTTAGAGCAGGATCGATGTCAGGTAAAGAATGAGAAAGTATCTGAATCTGATTTGACAGTCAGAAGCAAATTTTGACACAAATCTAAATAAGAATACAATGCCTGGAGCAGCAAAGATGGCATCAACAGGCAATGATGTGCTGAAAATGGGTCATGTCAACCATGAATGTGGCAGGAGAGACAGTACTGTCAGGTAAAGGTAAGCCCAATAGAAGGTCCAAGCAGGCAAAAAGTAAATATCAGAAATATTATACAGAATCTTAACAAGCCTAAAATAGCAACAGACAAATTCCAAAACAAAGGGACAAAGTTCAAAACCAGGTCAAGAAGAAATAGCTAGAATCAGATAGAATTTCAAGGCAAAACTAAAGCTGAATACTCACCACCCGAAAGGTCCAGTAAAGTCCCCTTGATGACGAGCGTTCAGCGATTCCTCTTCCTGCTCGTGATGGTCACGGCACATGATGGGCGCAATGGGAAGTCAAGTGATCATGGCACTTTGCACATAGTTATCGGGAATCTTAAAGACAGGCGTGCGCCTGGACCCATGTTGCAAGATCACAGAAACAACAGCTTGTCTTTAAAAAAATCACTGGCCACTAGAAAAATTGTTGGGAAAATCGGGTCTATATGAAAAGGGCGCCGGTAAAAAAGGGCGCCTGGTGGAGCCCATATATACCAACTTCGGCTACAAAAAAGGCGCCTGGTGTAGCCCATATAAACTTCGGCTACAAAAAAGGCGCCTGGTGTAGCCCATATAAAAACTTCGGCTACAAAAAAACTCCGGGATGTGTTAATTACTATTCCCCCTCCAGGCCGCCATGGATAGTGGGGGAATTAAATAATTCGGCTTACAGTGCTTGTAGCCCATATAAAAACATAGGCTACAAAAAAATGCAATAATATGGGCTACAAAGGGGCACCCTACTGTAGGCGAAAACATTGTAGCCGAAAAAATATGGGCTACAAAGGGGCGCCCTACTGTAGCCTATATCAAAACTCGGGCGCCCTTTTCTACACCTTGTAGCCCATATTTCCAGAAATAACATTGATGTCTATGGCGGCGCCCTTTTCATACAGGCAGGTCGGGCGCCCTTTTCAACCGATACCGGGAAAATCACATGGTGGGTACGGGCCTTAACAAAATCTTTTAATACCAACCATGCCATTGGACTTACAGATGCATACTGAGAGGCTTGCTCATGCACATGTAGTTGTATACACAGGCAACATGAACTTTAGGGATAGACAATGACCAGGCTCTTACCTCCAATCCCAAATACGAGTGTCCTTGGAGGCTAATCATCTTTTCTTGACAGACAAAAACTATAACACAGTTATCACCTTAGATGTCTGTTATTTTTTCTCCAATCTTTGTATACATAGGCCCATATGCAATTAATTTTTCTGCTAGGTTTTCTCCTATGTGATATTTTTACTAATTGGCAATAAAATACCTTCTAAACAACCCCCCCTCCCCTTCCCTTCCCCAGGCAAGCAAGAAAGCACTCAGGATAATTTTGCTAGTACTATTTCACCTACATTTTGGTACTTTTTCAGTTGCAAAGTGCTGAAAAGTTATTTTAAAAAGAAGATGTAAAATTATTTCCTAGAAAAGGAGAAAAGGTTAATTGCATATGAGCCATTAGCTTCATGTCACTAAAGGCAGTTCAGTAAAATAATTTAGCTCAGTAAAATGCCCCTTTTTTTCCAAACTCACTAAGATTTCTCGCATGTGCTATAAGTTCAGTAATATAACGAAAAAAGAACATACTTCAAGTCACTAGTGTGATCATGATAATAATTAGTGGTGCTCGTAACGGGACAATTACAATTTTGTGATGGCAATTACATAACGTACAGCATACTATGTATGCAAATCCTAATTACACCTGTAATTGTGCAATTACACGTAATTTACGTTCGTATGCAAAAACATTTTCATTGATCAGGCAGTATACTGTGCATGCATGGCTATTAGTTAAATATTTAATGCGAAAAATGTCTGTGCATGCACAAAAATTGCATTGATCAACCAGTATACAGCATGGCTACTTTTTAAATTTTTAATGCTACAAATGTGTTCGTATGCAAAAAAATTTGCATTGATCAACTAGTATACTGTAGATGAGTGGCTAGTATTTAAATATTCAATAAGAAAAATGCATTCGTACGTGAAAAAACGGTTGTGTCTGAGATAAAATGTAAATAATTTTAACATGTGTAATTACTGTTAGTGATTACGTTTACATGCAAACAATTTTATGCATAATCTGCCAATTTCGCATAAAGATTATAATGCGTTATTGTGAATTATGATGGTTAATTACGCATCGGTAATTTAATGCCCATCACTAATCGTAATCTGCTAAATATGATTACACAAAATTTTGCATAATGTTTTTCAATTACGGTCATATGTAATTTCGGTTTGGAAATGCAATTGATTTCCTGTAATCCCTCTGTAATTTTGCATATTTACGCAAACGTTTTCATAATTTTGTGCCGTCTTTAACGTTTAATAGCAAAGCTCCCATACATGCTATAATCACCACAATTGGTACATATGTTAAGGGGAGTATTGGGAACAAGTCAAAAAAAATTTTTTTCACCTTTCAACTTTTTAACTAGAAATTGAAGTTTTAGGGATAATTTGTTTTAAAAATGCAAACGAAAACAGTATTTTTAAACTTTAATTTGTTTAAAGGGACACTATGGCAAAAAAATTGTAAAATTTAAAATATGTGCAAACATAAACAAATAAGATGTACGTTTTTTCCAGAGTAAAATGAGCCATAAATGTATTTTCTCCTATGTTGCTTTCACTTACGGTAGGTAGTAGAAATCTGACAGAAGTGACAGGATTTGCACTAGTCCATCTCTTCATAGGGGATTCTCAGCAGGGCTTTTATTCTTTATAAAGATTTTCCCTAAAAAGGATTTAAACAATGATGCTGGCCAGCTTCTCTGCTCGCTACACCGTTTTTTGGCAGTTGGACAGAGCAACTGTTATTCACTAAGTGCTTTTGAAAATAAATAAATCCCTGACAATACCTTATGAAGAGATGGACTAGTCCAAACCTGTCGCTTCTGTCAGATTTCTACTACCTACTGTAAGTGACAGCAACATAGGAGAAAAGTAATTTATGGCTCATGTCACTCTGGAAAAAATGTACTTCTTATTTGTATATGTTTACACATATTTTAAATTTTACATTTGTTTGCCATGGTGCCCCTTTAATAACTATTTCTCATTTACATATTGAAAATCAATTATCACAAAAACAAAACGATCTGTTTCACTTGTTTCCAATTTTTCCCTTAACATATGTAGCAATTTTGTTGATGATAGCAGGTATTGGGGCTTTGCTATTAATTATTTGCACTTAACTAATCACAAAAAAAAATGCATAATTATGTGAAATTATGGATGAATTACATTTGCATGCACAATTAATGACAAATTTCCCAAAAATTTGCATTACAATTTTGCATCGTATTTGCGAATTACGATGCAAAATTATGGTTATGCAAAATTTGTGCTCATTGCTACAATTCACTAAGCCCTGTTCGGTAGTCTCACCAGCTGTGGAGCAGGTCAGGTATCAAGCTATCAGTCTCCTCTTACAAGTCTGTGCATGAGCCATTTTATTTTCTGCCCATTGCATCCCCCGCATCCCTTTAGATGTACATCATTGCTAACTATTTTTTTTTTTTGTTAATTCTTGTTTAAACTCAGCATACCTTTTTAGGTCATAACCCCAACCTTTGCCCAGGATATCATTGCCTTGCTCCAGGTCAGGGTAATTGGCATCATAGTTTGAAAAGAAGACCTTTCTCATTCCTTACATTATTATTATTATAAACCATTGTATTAACAATTGCTATTTTTCATATGTCATATGCAGAGAGAGCTCTTCTGTGTTTCAGTATACAGATATGGACAGCTAAATGGATACAGAAAAGTGTTTTTTAAATGTCTCCTGCTCTGCTGTTCTGAAGTCAGAGTATGGCAGAGCTATGTGGCTCTCCCTATTGACTGTCTGCTACATCTATCAACTTTTGTGCATGAGTACAGGCAGGTGTCATTGGGGCAGCCGGGAAGCCGCGTCATCCTGTAATGTCTTGTTTGGGGGCGGCGGTACAGCGATCGTCGGCTTGCCGTCGCGATCAGCGTTTTTCGACCCCGCAAGGGGACATGAAGCCCTGGTGGCTAGCCGACCCTGGAGGTCACATGCAATTTCTAGGGCCGGCCGAAACGACGCATTAAATCGGGATCTGAACGCCTCCTTTGCGCAATTGACGGTAATCGCAGGTAACTGTGCGATGCTAAACACTCCCATTCACTTGAATGGGAGCATTTAGCCGACGAGTCCCAAACGCTTGGTGGTAAATGCCGCCAAGTGTCCATGTAAACCAGCCTCACAAAAGTGCAGTTTGGGCAGATACAGTGGCATAAGTAGTTAGGATGGCAAACTTGCCTGACAGCTGTTTCATATTAAAGCACTTCATTGGAGCTATACATATATAGAAACTGCAATAAAGGGCTTTTAGGTAAGCTGTGCCTTGTTACTCTTTGTCACATCTATCAACGTTTACCACATGGTGATTGAGTTACCGGCTGGTCAGAGCTGGAGATAAATATCAAACACTTTTACTTGATTTACCGAATGCTTTCATCTTTGTGAATTGCAATTTCTTGACATATCAAGGTATTTACTGCATGTAGGTAATATACCTCACTAGTCGGCAATTCTACTTTTGAATGCAGTAATAGGTTTGGTGAATTGGAATTTGGCAAGGTGATTGGTAAACTCAGCTGTTTTCTGCCTTACCAAATGTGGTAGCACTTAGTGAATTGTGGCCATTGTGTCCACCAGTGGTGAGCTTCACATTCACAAAAAAAAAAATGAGTTTGCAGTTATCTTTGCTTTTAAAGTGCCAGCCCAACACCTTTACCCTTCCCAAACTTCAAAAAGTTGGGATTTGACTAAACAGGTATTTTGTAATGTGTATTTGACTGTAGGAATTGTTGAGTAGTCCTTATTTTTGTCTGTATCTGCAATCGTTGTAATTGTTGTTTAGCCAGTGGGTCCCTCTTACTGTCTTTTTATGTTTTTTTTTTTATCATTCAATTTTATTTAAGTTTACCTTGCTTCAATTTTTTTTTTCCTGTAATAAATTATTCTTACAGTTGCTGACCTTTTGTTTGTAGCCAGTTACTTATCACACAATGTTGTGACTAAGCAGCATGCACCCAAACACGACATTGTTCTGCAAATATAGATGTAGCTGAACATGTTATAGAAAATTGTATTCATTCTGTGTCACCCCATGCTGAGGCCCACTCAAACATATCATTCAAAGGATATGTGTATTTTTCAATGTTGTTCTTAAAGTCGCATGAGACTTTTTTTTGCCATCAATACATGTTCCCCATGACAGTGCACAGCTCCCCATGGCTTCTTCAAACAGTAGGTTGTCTATCTTCTGTGATAATGAAACAAGATTACTACAAACTAGAACTAAAAATTTGTGAATGCCAAGCGAACAGTACAGGGACACGTTCACACATTCCTAGTAACTAACAACTGTAAAAAGAAAAGTCCATGCTTAAGTCCTTACGTCCATGCATGTGTTCACGGCGCAGACACAATACTGTAAAATAATTATATTTTCTCAAGTACTTCTTTAAAATAAGCATTGCTGTACTTTGCTTAGAAGAAACTCCTGTAGGCTCATCTATCATGTTTTCAGAAAGTCCCAGAAGCTTGCTGCAAGCATTTTTCAGTATCATCATAGTAAGGCCTGTTAAATTGCAATATTGTATTGTTAGTATCTACTGGTGCCAGAATACGTCTCCCTGGAGACAGGGCCTGTAAATAAGCTTCTCTTTAATACAACACAACATTACTACGATGCATGCACCTGTATTATTCTCTGTTATCTCATTGTTTTCCTTTAATAACATGTAGAATGATTTGTCCCATTTAGGAATACACCTGATTATTATTTCATAGAAAGCCAACTGTGATTTACTTTCCTTGTTTGGCTTTGTTTGTAAGATTAGTAAACGTGCGCAAGAGAAATTAAAACTATGTTGTTTTCCTTCTATTGTGACGTTAAATTAATCAAAATTTGCTTTTAATCAAGAAATTAACGTGCCAACTAAATTTATGTAACATAATAGATAATCCAGGAAAGAATTAGGCTAGCCATAAAAACAGTGAAAATGTATTGTGGTGGTGCCAGCCTACCTTGTGTAGATTACATTGATATAGGCACTTGGTACAGTAGCTTTAAGCTGTACCCATATCCTTAGTGTATGGCTAATACCATTTATTGGCTAACTTAAAAGAATAATGATGGCCATACATCAAGTGACTTGGTGGCCGATTGACCAGCCAATTTGATTATCAAAGTGACCAATTTCAGGATAGAAAATGGTCACATTGTCGATCGCGCATGCTGCAAGATGTCGTGCCAAAGTTGGTTGTTCGGATGCGTGGTGGGAACGGCGTGCAATTTCCCGATGATCAACGAAAACATCCGCTGTCTCGCTGCTCTGTAATGTAATGTCCCGCTGTGTCAATTATACATTACCTGTGACATTACACACGCATATCCTTGCCAGGAAACCATGTGGGGCATGCGTGTATGCGAACAAGGAATCCCAGAAGCCAGCGGGGGACAAGTGGAGGCCACGGAGAGGTAATGTATACACTTTGGCACCGGGGGGACATTACATTGGGGGCACAGCGGAATGGCGGCACACAGGGCCGATTCTGAATTTCATGCTGAAATTGATTGGGAATCGGCCTGTGGTTCATGGGCAGCAGACAGATCTCTCTCTTATCAGATTCAGTTAGGCTATGTTTCCACTGTAGCGTGAACATTTTGCCTGCAAAAAATCAGATAAGATTGTTTTGTTTGGTGAACATTTGCATGTAATTATTTATGTGTTTTTATGCGAATTTTCTTACACAAATTTTTGTATTAGTTAAATATATCATAATCTGCCTAGTAACAGATTAGTCATCACTGCTGACAACTTCCTATAACCATGGATCGAATGCGATTTTTCACGCAAATAATGCAAAAATTTGCATTGCCTATACAAAGCATTGTATGCGAATCGTACATGATGTCCGAAAAAATTATGCAGGACCTCAGATTTTTTTCACGCGTTGGAACACGTATGAAAATTTGCATTGAATGGAAGCAGCCCCATCACTACCATTGTTTGCCAAATCAATGCAAATTTTCTAAGAGAAAAATCTGACACAAAATGCACAAGTGGAAATCTAGCCTAAGAGAGAGAGACTTGTCTCTTGGGCGAATCTGCCCATACATCGCTAGATCTATGGACGTCTTAGGAGTAAGCAAGCTTTTGGCTGTATAGACTTCATCAGGCTTAAATCTTGTTTTCTCACAAGAAGTTGGAACAGACAGCTATATATATGCAACATCAAAAGGGATGGATTTTTTCAAGATAAGGCTCCTTGGCCCATATGCAATTCCAATTTTCTCCTACCTTTTCTCCTAGGAGATAATTTTTCATCTTCTATTTTAAATAATTTTCCAGCACTTTTCAACTGAAAAAGTACTGAGAAGTGCAAAAGTAGTATCAAAATTATTTTGAGTATTTTCTTGCTTTCCAGTGGCTTAAAAGGCATTTTACTGACAAATTTAACAATATCACCTAGGAGAAAACTGAAGTAAAAAAGTGAATTGCATATGGCCCCTTGTTTGCACAATACTCACAGAATTGGGAGTCAGACTGTCACAGAGGCATTGTAAATTCTGAGGGCTGGTGCACACCAAAAACCGCAAGCAGATCCGCAAAACGCTAGCGTTTTTTGAACCGCTTAGTGTCATTTTGATAGCGCGGTTTTGGGGCGTTTTGGGGGCGTTTTGCGTTTTTTGCGTGCGTTTTTGCAAGCGTTTTTGGAAGCGTTTTGCGTTTTTCAGGAAAAGAGGTAGAAAGACCTTAAACAAAGGGTTAAAGTGCGATATATTGATGACACATGTGAAGCACATTGAGCAATTGAAGTAAAAAACCCAATATAAAAAGGGTGGGGTCCTTAACAACATTGTGGGTTAGTTCAGGAGAGGTGACACTGTGGTTTGGAGAGAAGAGTGACTTGTTTTTGAAAATGTTTCCTGATGTGCTGTTATTGCTCTGTGTAGCAGCATATATGAGACGTAGGCCAAGGACAAGGAGATACTGGGTGCCATCTTCCTCCTGCGCAGTCTAAAATCCCTCATGCAAATCTGCCACACAGGAAGCACACTTTGACCTGGAAGTGCGCATTCTTGAAAAAAACGCATCCGCATCAAAATCCGCTTAATCAAGCGGTTTTACAGGCGTTTTGCGTTTTTCCTATACTTAACATTGGAGGCAGAAACGCATCTGAAATCCAAAAAATGCCTCACCCAGGCATTTTTCATTTCTGCAAAACGCCTGCTGCTCTGGTGTGCACCACCCCATTGAGATACATTGACCAAGCAGATCCGCAGCCGCAAGCGGATCTGAAAACGCCCAAAAAGCCGCTCGGTGTGCACCAGCCCTGAGTTCACACCTTTAGCTATAAGCAGAGAGGATGCAATATAGGCTGAGGCAGAATTATGGCATTAAAAATCATTAGCCTCATACATACTATAATACCTCATACATACTATAATACCTCATACCTCATACTAATATAAAACTTTTTTGTCCTTATTAAAGCCTTTGTCCACAGGAGGTGTTTTAAAGGAAGTGGTTTGGTTTCGCAAAACCCCATTTCCTGCACAAAAAGGTACAGACTAACCAGCAAGCTCATGGTGACCCAGAACTCATTGGAGAGTGTAAGGGACTACAATGGTCATAATTCTGGTTAATTTGCATATATTAGGACCATTGTAGTCCCTTACACT
The DNA here is from genome assembly GCF_040937935.1 of Hyperolius riggenbachi. Lineage (NCBI taxonomy): Eukaryota > Metazoa > Chordata > Amphibia > Anura > Hyperoliidae > Hyperolius > Hyperolius riggenbachi. The sequence goes on along the minus strand of NC_090647.1, from coordinate 174,718,189 downwards.
CTCCAATGAGTTCTGGGTCACCATGAGCTTGCTGGTTAGTCTGTACCTCTCGGATTTACAAGCCCTACTCCATAGAGCCAAATTAATCCATGCCATGCACTGATGAGGATCAAACAATCTGAAACAGTCTGTATGCATGTTGGATTAATATGGCTCTGTACAAATTAACAAGCTGACACATCATTGCATTCCAGCGGTTCTGGATTCCAGCGGTTTAGCTTCTAAGGGTACAATGGTTAATTTGCATATATTCAGCAGTGTTGCACTGGGAGACATCTCAAGCTCACTCCAACCTGAATTATCGCACATTCTTTCTGTTTTAGGAAAGCAAACTTTTGTTTTTCCTGCACAGAAAGCGAGAGAGTGTAGGGCTCTTTCTTCTCTGTAGACAGGTGCATAGCTGCAAGAAAACACAACTATAAAACTGCCTTTTAAATATACACATGCTCAATAGTTTACTGTAGACAATGGGCTTGATTCACAAAGCGGTGCTAACCCAGTAAAAGGCTTTAGGTGTGATAACCATTGCACCACGCTGGTGAAAAGCAAGTTTAGTATAAGTAGAGATGTCGCGAACCTCCGATTTTCGGTTCGTGAACCCTGTTCGCGAACCTCCGCGAAAGGTTCGGTTCGCGAAATAGTTTTAAAAAATTCTACCGGTTGCAAAAATGATAGAAAACATGTTTCAAGGGCTCTAATACCTGGGGGCCCACCCTCCACCTTCTACCATTCTACCTATTCCCTCCTCCCTCAGGGAGGAGGGTCTCATCTGCCAGGGAATTATATTATTTCAAAAACCAGTTTACATACTATGGCTGGGAATGAAACCCAGATCTCGCTGTGTGGTAGGCAAGTCACCCTAACCGCTGTACCACAACAGTACTAACTGAAGCTGGCCTAGCATTTACTATTTATGCTCAATGCAATAGAAACATTAGGTTGCTTAAAGGGAACCTTAACTGAGAGTGATATGGATGTTTCCTGTAAACAATACCAGATGCCTGGCAGTCCAGCTGATCTCTGTGACTGCAATAGTGGCTGAATCACACCCTGAAACAAGCATGCATCTAATCCAGTCTGACTTCAGTCAGAGCACCTGATCTGCATGCTTGTTCAGGGGCTGTGGCTAAAAGTATTAGAGACACAGGATCAGCAGGCAATTCAGGCAACTGGTATTTTAAAAGGAAAAATCCATATCCTTCTCAGTTTAGGTTCCCTTTAAGGATTTGTAGCATAAAAGCCAACTCACATTGGCTGGGAATCAAACCCAGGTCTCACTGTGTGGTGGGCAAGCACCCTAACTGCTGTACCACAACAGTACTAACTGTGATTTTTCTAGCTACTAATATAGTTGAATTGTTCTCAGCAGGTGGTTCCTCTTCTTTTCACTATCTTTTCATAGAATTAAAACTGCAACATTGGTTGAATTGAGTTGCTTGACCAGGCCCAGATCTGTGATGATAATTGTTGGATCATAGTTTGTACACCAGACATCCAGTGGCATAGCTAAGGAGCTGTGGGCTCCGATGCAAGTTTTACAATGGGGCCCCCCAAGCATTCTATACATAACTGTTATGACGCACCAAAACCTGCCAATGGCAACTACAGTGTCAGAGGTGCAAGAAGAGGATGGGGAACAGATTGCTAATGATTACCAATATTCAAAGTATCTATAGAAGTGATTATTATGAGCACAGGACCAATAGAGAGCCAATACTGTAGTTAAAGGAGGGCCCTTCGACGTCCCTCTGGCCCACCGGCCCTGATGCGATCGCAACCTTTGCACCCCCAATTGCTACACCCCTGCAGACATCCTTCTTGATTGAAGCATTCCCATTTTAACACATTCCAAAGAAATTTTGGGTTAGATAACAGTCTACCTAAACAAAACAAAAGATTCTAAAAAACTGTGAAATTCAATTAATGTTATAAGCAATCCTAAAACCCAATTGTCGCAACAAAAAATCACTAGCATGACAATAGAAACAAATGAAAATAGCTCTAGTTTAAAACACGTTGCAATAGATTGACAGAAACTAACATCGGATCTGGCGGGAGGAATGTAGCAAGCATTTTAGAATTCTATTGTTATGGCAACTGCCATAAATCAAGTTTCTTTCCTTTACACTTTTCAGTAAGGCATATTGATCAGCTGCATAAAGAATACTGTTGGAACATTCTTCCATGATTCATTACTTTGGCTTGCGACAAATTGAAAACAAATATACAAATATCACAGAATGATATTTTTGTGATATTAGAATGAGAAAAATAAAGGAGAATATTGTGCATGTAAACTGTTTACCATTGTGCATGAAACTCTGAGCATATGTTAGGGTGTGATGTAAACAATTTATTTTGTCAAAGTACTTTAGCTACTACTAGCTACTACAATTTGCATTAGCTATTAATATTTAAATACAACTACCCATCTTCCCCCCAAAAAAGTGATTGAAAGGATATGATAACTAAGTAAGTTAACCTGCAACTTAGTATGGCATTATCTGTCATATCACTAGCACATTAAACATTAAAATGTTCTTATCCAATGTGGAAATTCTGACAGTGTCAAAACAACACTTTTTGAACAACACTGAATTGACATGGTTGTTTTGGTATGTCAAAAATAAATAATAATAAAATAATGATAATCTGACCCAGTTGTAAAGGAGAATCTCTACTACAAAAAAATTATATTACAGATGTTGTCAGTACATAAGTCATTTTGTAAATTAATGCTATTAATTGTTATATTTTAACTTCAGTCTACAGCTGGTATAATTTAAAAGCAAGTAGATAAATACATAGTCTTTAAATAGTCTCTGTTGAGGTTCAAAGTGAAGTCACAGTCTCTGTGAGTGATTTAGGTGTAGTCAAAATGCCTGCTGGTGGTGAAAAACAGTCATCGTGTCTCAGTGTTATAATTTAAGTAGGCCTCAGTTATTTGGACTGAGTTAGTCAAAAAGGCTTGGGGTGCAGACCTGCCCTTTAAGGGGATTTTCTCTTATACAGAAAATCTACAGTTCTATGGACAAGGCCACAGGTCTCACTGACCTCAACATGTACACCACAAGAACAGTAAACATAGGCCATATTTACAAAATACCAAATTCTTGTATGTAAGTGAGAAGTGACATTAAATATTAATCGAGTAGGTGGGTATCATGACACCACGAGGGGTCTAAGCCAATAGTCCGGTCTGGGGGAATGGCTAAAATGAGGTCACAATTAACTCTTTCCTGCTCAGTATTAGTGTTGGGCGAACACCTAGATGTTCGGGACCGCGAACGTTCGCCGAACATCGCCGCGATGTTCGGGTGTTCGCGCCGAACTCCGAACATAATGGAAGTCAATGGGGACCCAAACTTTCGTGCTTTGTAAAGCTTCCTTACATGCTACATACCCCAAATTAGCAGGGTATGTGCACCTTGGGAGTGGGTACAAGAGGAAAAAAAATATTTGAAAAAGAGCTTATAGTTTTTGAGAAAATTGATTGTAAAGTTTCAAAGGAAAAACTGTCTTTTAAATGTGGAAAATGTCATGTTTCTTTGCACAGGTAACATGCTTTTTTTCGCCATGCAGTCATAAATGTAATACAGAGAAGAGGTTCCAGGAAAAGGGACCGGTAACACTAACCCAGCACCAGCAGCAGCACACGTGATGGAACAGGAGGAGGAGGTGCAGGAGGAGAAGGCCACGCTTTTTGAGACACAACAACCCAGGCCTTGCATGAGGACAAGAAGCGTGCGGATAGCATGCTTTGTACCGCCATGCAGTCATAAATGTAATAAAGATAAGTGGTTCAATAAACAGGGACCACGCAGCAACGCTAACCCAGCAGCAGCAGACGTGATGGAACAGGAGGAGGCGCAGGAGGAGAAGGCCACGCTTTCAGGCGCAACTCAGGCCTTGCATGAGGACAAAAAAATGCGTGCGCAAAGCAATGCAATGAGTAGTTTTCAGGACACAATGGGCTATTCGGAGGAGCTATTCCCACCCCCACAATCTTCTACCTGTGAAAGGTCAATGGAACAGCCACAAATGTTGTGCCCGGATTCACAACCTTTTTCTGTGGAAAATGCACCTCGCACTGAAATGCAAGGCGAGGCCGAGGATGAACATGACGTCAACAACTCAACATGACGCAAAATGGGGGCGGAACAGAAAGCTGCTTTCAATGTTTTGAAGGCCTTAATTGCCTCCGGGGGCCAGTTAGATGTAGTGTTGGGCGAACAGTGTTCGCCACTGTTCGGGTTCTGCAGAACATCACCCTGTTCGGGTGATGTTCGGGTTCGGCCGAACACCTGATGGTGTTCGGCCAAACTGTTCGGCCATATGGCCGAACTAAGAGCGCATGGCCGAACGTTACCCGAACGTTCGGCTAGCGCTGTGATTGGCCGAACGGGTCACGTGTAGTGTTGGGCGAACATCTAGATGTTCGGGTTCGGGCCGAACATGGCCGAACTCCGAACATAATGGAAGTCAATGGGGACCCGAACTTTCGTGCTTTGTAAAGCCTCCTTACATGCTATATACCCCAAATTTACAGGGTATGTGCACCTTGGGAGTGGGTACAAGAGGAAAAAAAAATTAGCAAAAAGAGCTTATAGTTTTTGAGAAAATCGATTTTAAAGTTTCAAAGGGAAAACTGTCTTTTAAATGCGGGAAATGTCTGTTTTCTTTGCACAGGTAACATGCTTTTTGTCGGCATGCAGTCATAAATGTAATACATATAAGAGGTTCCAGGAAAAGGGACCGGTAACGCTAACCCAGCAGCAGCACACGTGATGGAACAAGAGGAGGGTGGCGCAGGAGGAGAAGGCCACGCTTTGAGACACAACAACCCAGGCCTTGCATGAGGACAAGAAGCGTGCGGATAGCAATTTGCATTTTGTCGCCATGCAGTCATAAATGTAATACAGATGAGAGGTTCAATAAACAGGGACCGGAAACGCTAACCCATCACAGATGTTCATTGTTCATGTTACTTGGTTGGGGTCCGGGAGTGTTGCGTAGTCGTTTCCAATCCAGGATTGATTCATTTTAATTTGAGTCAGACGGTCTGCATTTTCTGTGGAGAGGCGGATACGCCGCCGATCTGTGACGATGCCTCCGGCAGCACTGAAACAGCGTTCCGACATAACGCTGGCTGCCGGGCAAGCCAGCACCTCTATTGCGTACATTGCCAGTTTGTGCCAGGTGTCTAGCTTCGATACCCAATAGTTGAAGGGTGCAGATGGATTGTTCAACACAGCTACGCCATCTGACATGTAGTCCTTGACCATCTTCTCCAGGCGATCGGTGTTGGAGGTGGATCTGCACGCTTGCTGTTCTGTGTGCTGCTGCATGGGTGTCAGAAAATTTTCCCACTCCAAGGACACTGCCGATACCATTCCCTTTTGGGCGCTAGCTGCGGCTTGTGTTGTTTGCTGCCCTCCTGGTCGTCCTGGGTTTGCGGAAGTCAGTCTGTCGGCGTACAACTGGCTAGAGGAGGGGGAGGATGTCAATCTCCTCTCTAAAGTCTCCACAAGGGCCTGCTGGTATTCTTCCATTTTGACCTGTCTGGCTCTTTCTTCAAGCAGTTTTGGAACATTGTGTTTGTACCGTGGATCCAGAAGGGTATAAACCCAGTAATTGGTGTTGTCCAGAATGCGCACAATGCGTGGGTCGCGTTCAATGCAGTCCTAGGCCGAAGAGGTCATAGCCTAGGGTCACAAAACCTGTTTATTGGGCAATTTCAATGGTGGCGAGTCTGACGTACATAAATCGCAGCAATGGCCGTTAGCAACGTCTGAATCTCACGAAATGTCTCATGCAGGTAGAAGACATATTGTTAGACTTGGGCTCCAAAGATGGGTTCCCTACATCTCTGCAAACCAGAGTTACAGGGCTCCAAATTTGGTAAAATCCCCCATAGGCTTTCATTGGGCCTCCTATTTACAGTTCCAAAATCTCACATCTTTTCAAAGGGCAATTACTCAGCAGTGGCAAATTTTCTAGCATTGTAGGGACCCTTAGGGGGAACATGACTGGTGAGTTTCGGGCCCCTAGGCCAAAGAGGTCATAGCCTAGGGTCACAAAAACCTGTTTATTGGGGCTATTTCAATGGTAGTGATGGTGACGTACATAAATCGCAGCAATGGCCGTTAGCAAAGTCTGAATCTCACGAAATGTCTCATGCAGGTAGAAGACATATTGTTAGACTTGGATTCCAAAGATGGGGTCCCTACATCTCTGCAAACCAGAGTTACAGGGGTCCAAAATTGGTAAAATCCCCCATAGGATTTCATTGGCTCCCTATTTCACTTTACAAAATCTCACATCTTTTCAAAGGGCAATGGCTCAGCAGTACCAAATTTTCTAGCATTGTAGGGACCCTTAGGGGGAACATGACTGGTGAGTTTCGGGCCCCTAGGCCGAAGAGGTCATAGCCTAGGGTCACAAAAACCTGTTTATTGGGGCTATTTTAATGGTAGTGATGGTGACGTACATAAATCGCAGCAATGACCGTTAGCAAAGTCTGAATCTCACGAAATGTCTCATGCAGGTAGAAGACATATTGTTAGACTTGGATTCCAAAGATGGGGTCCCTACATCTCTGCAAACCAGAGTTACAGGGGTCCAAAATTGGTAAAATCCCCCCTAGGATTTCATTGGCTCCCTATTTCACTTTCCAAAATCTCACATCTTTTCAAAGGGCAATGGCTCAGCAGTACCAAATTTTCTAGCATTGTAGGGACCCTTAGGGGGAACATGACTGGTGAGTTTCGGGCCCCTAGGCCGAAGAGGTCATAGCCTAGGGTCACAAAAACCTGTTTATTGGGGCTATTTCAATGGTAGTGATGGTGACGTACATAAATCGCAGCAATGGCCGTTAGCAAAGTCTGAATCTCACGAAATGTCTCATGCAGGTAGAAGACATATTGTTAGACTTGGATTCCAAAGATGGGGTCCCTACATCTCTGCAAACCAGAGTTACAGGGGTCCAAAATTGGTAAAATCCCCCATAGGATTTCATTGGCTCCCTATTTCACTTTCCAAAATCTCACATCTTTTCAAAGGGCAATGGCTCAGCAGTACCAAATTTTCTAGCATTGTAGGGACCCTTAGGGGGAACATGACTGGTGAGTTTCGGGCCCCTAGGCCGAAGAGGTCATAGCCTAGGGTCACAAAAACCTGTTTATTGGGGCTATTTCAATGGTAGTGATGGTGACGTACATAAATCGCAGCAATGGCCGTTAGCAAAGTCTGAATCTCACGAAATGTCTCATGCAGGTAGAAGACATATTGTTAGACTTGGATTCCAAAGATGGGGTCCCTACATCTCTGCAAACCAGAGTTACAGGGGTCCAAAATTGGTAAAATCCCCCATAGGATTTCATTGCCTCCCTATTTCACTTTCCAAAATCTCACATCTTTTCAAAGGGCAATGGCTCAGCAGTACCAAATTTTCTAGCATTGTAGGGACCCTTAGGGGGAACATGACTGGTGAGTTTCGGGCCCCTAGGCCGAAGAGGTCATAGCCTAGGGTCACAAAAACCTGTTTATTTGGGCTATTTCAATGGTAGTGATGGTGGCGTACATAAATCTCAGCCATGGCCGTTAGCAACGTCTGAATCTCACGAAATGTCTCATGCAGGTAGAAGACATATTGTTAGACTTAGATTCCAAAGATGGGGTCCCTACATCTCTGCAAACCAGAGTTACAGGGGTCCAAAATTGGTAAAATCCCCCATAGGCTTTCATTGGGCCTCCTATTTACCGTTCCAAAATCTCACACCATTTCAAAGGGCAATGGCTCAGCAGTGGCAAAACTCACCAGTCATGATCCCCCTAAGGGTCCCTACAATGCTAGAAAATTTGGTACTGCTGAGCCATTGTCCTTTGAAAAGATGTGAGATTTTGGAAAGTGAAATAGGGAGCCAATGAAATCCTATGGGGGATTTTACCAATTTTGGACCCCTGTAACTCTGGTTTGCAGAGATGTAGGGACCCCATCTTTGGAATCCAAGTCTAACAATATGTCTTCTACCTGCATGAGACATTTCGTGAGATTCAGACTTTGCTAACGGCCATTGCTGCGATTTATGTACGTCACCATCACTACCATTGAAATAGCCCCAATAAACAGGTTTTTGTGACCCTAGGCTATGACCTCTTCGGCCTAGGGGCCCGAAACTCACCAGTCATGTTCCCCCTAAGGGTCCCTACAATGCTAGAAAATTTGGTACTGCTGAGCCATTGCCCTTTGAAAAGATGTGAGATTTTGGAAAGTGAAATAGGGAGCCAATGAAATCCTAGGGGGGATTTTACCAATTTTGGACCCCTGTAACTCTGGTTTGCAGAGATGTAGGGACCCCATCTTTGGAATCCAAGTCTAACAATATGTCTTCTACCTGCATGAGACATTTCGTGAGATTCAGACTTTGCTAACGGCCATTGCTGCGATTTATGTACGTCACCATCACTACCATTGAAATAGCCCCAATAAACAGGTTTTTGTGACCCTAGGCTATGACCTCTTCGGCCTAGGGGCCCGAAACTCACCAGTCATGTTCCCCCTAAGGGTCCCTACAATGCTAGAAAATTTGGTACTGCTGAGCCATTGCCCTTTGAAAAGATGTGAGATTTTGGAAAGTGAAATAGGGAGCCAATGAAATCCTATGGGGGATTTTACCAATTTTGGACCCCTGTAACTCTGGTTTGCAGAGATGTAGGGACCCCATCTTTGGAATCCAAGTCTAACAATATGTCTTCTACCTGCATGAGACATTTCGTGAGATTCAGACTTTGCTAACGGCCATTGCTGCGATTTATGTACGTCACCATCACTACCATTGAAATAGCCCCAATAAACAGGTTTTTGTGACCCTAGGCTATGACCTCTTTGGCCTAGGGGCCCGAAACTCACCAGTCATGTTCCCCCTAAGGGTCCCTACAATGCTAGAAAATTTGCCACTGCTGAGTAATTGCCCTTTGAAAAGATGTGAGATTTTGGAACTGTAAATAGGAGGCCCAATGAAAGCCTATGGGGGATTTTACCAAATTTGGAGCCCTGTAACTCTGGTTTGCAGAGATGTAGGGAACCCATCTTTGGAGCCCAAGTCTAACAATATGTCTTCTACCTGCATGAGACATTTCGTGAGATTCAGACGTTGCTAACGGCCATTGCTGCGATTTATGTACGTCAGACTCGCCACCATTGAAATTGCCCAATAAACAGGTTTTGTGACCCTAGGCTATGACCTCTTCGGCCTAGGACTGCATTGAACGCGACCCACGCATTGTGCGCATTCTGGACAACACCAATTACTGGGTTTATACCCTTCTGGATCCACGGTACAAACACAATGTTCCAAAACTGCTTGAAGAAAGAGCCAGACAGGTCAAAATGGAAGAATACCAGCAGGCCCTTGTGGAGACTTTAGAGAGGAGATTGACATCCTCCCCCTCCTCTAGCCAGTTGTACGCCGACAGACTGACTTCCGCAAACCCAGGACGACCAGGAGGGCAGCAAACAACACAAGCCGCAGCTAGTGCCCAAAAGGGAATGGTATCGGCAGTGTCCTTGGAGTGGGAAAATTTTCTGACACCCATGCAGCAGCACACAGAACAGCAAGCGTGCAGATCCACCTCCAACACCGATCGCCTGGAGAAGATGGTCAAGGACTACATGTCAGATGGCGTAGCTGTGTTGAACAATCCATCTGCACCCTTCAACTATTGGGTATCGAAGCTAGACACCTGGCACAAACTGGCAATGTACGCAATAGAGGTGCTGGCTTGCCCGGCAGCCAGCGTTATGTCGGAACGCTGTTTTAGTGCTGCCGGAGGCATCGTCACAGATCGGCGGCGTATCCGCCTCTCCACAGAAAATGCAGACCGTCTGACTCAAATTAAAATGAATCAATCCTGGATTGGAAACGACTACGCAACACTCCCGGACCCCAACCAAGTAACATGAACAATGAACATCTGTGATGGGTTAGCGTTTCCGGTCCCTGTTTATTGAACCTCTCATCTGTATTACATTTATGACTGCATGGCGACAAAATGCAAATTGCTATCCGCACGCTTCTTGTCCTCATGCAAGGCCTGGGTTGTCGTGTCTCAAAGCGTGGCCTTCTCCTCCTGCGCCACCCTCCTCTTGTTCCATCACGTGTGCTGCTGCTGGGTTAGCGTTACCGGTCCCTTTTCCTGGAACCTCTTATATGTATTACATTTATGACTGCATGCCGACAAAAAGCATGTTACCTGTGCAAAGAAAACAGACATTTCCCGCATTTAAAAGACAGTTTTCCCTTTGAAACTTTAAAATCGATTTTCTCAAAAACTATAAGCTCTTTTTGCTAAAATTTTTTTCCTCTTGTACCCACTCCCAAGGTGCACATACCCTGTAAATTTGGGGTATGTAGCATGTAAGGAGGCTTTACAAAGCACAAAAGTTCGGGTCCCCATTGACTTCCATTATGTTCGGAGTTCGGGTCGAACACCCGAACATCGCGGCCATGTTCGGCCTGTTTGGCCCGAACCCGAACATCTAGATGTTCGCCCAACACTAGTTAGATGCATCATTCATCACACCCAAATACCAGAGCAATGTGTGCAGGAATTTGAATCACAGGAGGTGTACCAAGATCATCTGGACAAGTGACCAAGTGACCAAGTGACCAAGTGACAAGTGACAAAGTGAAAAGTGACCAGTGACAAAGTGACAAAGTGACAAAGTGACTGACAAAGTGACAAAATGACAAAGTGACAAGTGACAAGTGACAAAGTGACAAGTGACAAAGTGACAAAGTGACAAAGTGACCAGTGACAAAGTGACAAGTGACAAAGTGACAAGTGACAAAATGAAAAAGTGACAAGTGACAAAGTGACAAGTGACAAGTGACAAAGTGACAAGTGACAAAGTGACCAGTGACAAAGTGACAAGTGAGAGGTTGTTCTGGGGAGCTCTACTCCACTGCACACAGTCACATATGAGGAGAGGTCTCGTCGGGACTGCTGATCCTCCTCAGCTTGCTCAAAGCCTTGAGGGTTCCTGAAGATCCTCTGCTTGGAGTTCGCCGGGTTTCAGCTTGGTGTCGGGGTCGGCGGCGTCCTCCTCACTCCAACGTGGCAGATCTTCTGTTGAAGGAAAAAAAAAACATTTTTAAAAGTCCAGTACCGCTTCTGAAGGACTCACCAAGAGATGCAGGAGCGCTTCAATCTAGCGCACCATCGCTCGCTGGGTGATGTCCCTCCCTACGCGCTGGAATTCTACGCTGCACATGCTAGCACGCTTTTGCGCAGTGCCGAGGCGCATTCCAGCAGCTAGCTACCAAGCTTCTGTGGATCTGATTGGGCCACCATGTTGGATCTCTGCCAAGTCCTCCAAAATTTTGAGCAATCCACGTTGCTTGTGACTGAGCAGTGACAACTCTACAGTCAGCATTACAATACCACTGCTGTGTTTACTGAAGAAATCAATGTTGAAGATGGAAACCGCTGGCATGATGCAAGTGGGGGAATCTGAAGATGAAAACGATCAGCGTGATGATACCAACATCAGGCAACCTGCCTCAGGAAACGCTGGTCCCAGCTATGACAAACAACGGGACGAGGAACAGCTGGAGTTGGAGCAGGAATTGGATGCCCCCACTGCCGAGGGACAGAGCGGTGCACGTTGGACTTCCACAGTTTATCGGGAATGGACAGCAGAAGAGGAAGAAAGTGATGCTGGTGATGAATATGGTGCATCACAACAATCACAACGCTCACAAGAACATGAGGACAGAGGAGTCTGGCAGGATTCTCTGGCACACATGGCTCAATTCATGCTAGACTGCATTGAACGCGGCCCGCGCATTATTCACTATTCATTATTATTCATTATTCTGGACAACACCAATTACTGGGTTTATACCCAGTTTATACAAACACAATGTTAAAAAACTGATTGAAGAAAGTGTCAGACAGGTCAAAAATGGAACAATTCCAGCAGGCCCTTGAGGATGGAGACTTTAGAGAGGAGATTGACATCCTCCTCCTTCTCTAGCCAATTGTACGCCGACAGACTGACTTCAGCAAACCCAGGAGGACCAGGAGGGCAGCAAAGAACACAAGCTGCTGCTAGTGCCCAAAAGGGAATGGTATTGGCAGTGTCCTTGGAGTGGGAACATTTTCTGACACCCATGCAGCAGCCCACAGAACAGCAATCGGGCAGTTCCACGTCCTCCAACACCAATCACCTGGAGAAGATGGTCAAGGTCTACATGTCAGATGGCGTAGCTGTGTTGAACAATCCATCTGCAGACAGACGGTGAGTGTGACAGCACAGAAGGACCATGGCAACTCACTCATAGTACCACAGTTTGATAGTGCTGCCCAAAAAATTATATGGATCCGTGGACCCGGGCAGTACTGGGAAGTGGGAACGCAGATTTTAGTACCTAAACACACGATACAACATGTTTTCCGGGGTCGGACTCTGAGGCACATACAGATGGTCCCGATCATCATCCTCATCATACAACTCTTCTCCTGAGTCTGACCCACCCACCACCTCTGCCACCCCAACATCCCCAGACACAGACCCCTCATCGTCCTCAACATTAACTTGGGATGCTGGCCTGAGCCAGACCTCCTCCTCCACATCAGGTCCCATCATCTCCTCAATGGCAGCCCTCATTAATCGCTCTGGCGACGGACCGATGGACACAACGTTCTCCTCCGGGGAGGGCTGCTGCTGACCACTGGCAGCTGGGGTGGATGTTATAGCTTGCGTGGGGCGTTGGCTGTTGCTGTTGTTGGGAGTGCTGCTCACAGCGGAGGTCTCTGAGGAACTCATGGTGAGCTCATATAGTGGTTGGCGGTGAGTGGAGTATTACTGATCCCAGCAATATACACACTGACTGGCAGAGTACGCAATGCTATATAGTGTGGCTGAGCGGTGTACACAGAGTGGCAGTAAATACAATGCTATATAGTCTGGCTGAGCGGTGTACACAGAGTGGCAGTAAACACAATGCTATATAGTCTGGCTGAGCGGTGTACACAGAGTGGCAGTACACACAATGCTATATAGTCTGGCTGAGCGGTGTACACAGAGTGGCAGTACACACAATGCTATATAGTCTGGCTGAGCGGTGTACACAGAGTGGCAGTAAACAATGCTATATAGTGTGGCTGAGCCGTGTACACAGAGTGGCAGTAAACAATGCTATATAGTCTGGCTGAGCGGTGTACACAGAGTGGCAGTACACACAATGCTATATAGTCTGGCTGAGCGGTGTACACAGAGTGGCAGTAAACAATGCTATATAGTCTGGCTGAGCCGTGTACACAGAGTGGCAGTAAACAATGCTATATAGTCTGGCTGAGCCGTGTACACAGAGTGGCAGTAAACAATGCTATATAGTGTGGCTGAGCCGTGTACACAGAGTGGCAGTAAACAATGCTATATAGTGTGGCTTAGCCGTGTACACAGAGTGGCAGTAAACAATGCTATATAGTGTGGCTGAGCCGTGTACACAGAGTGGCAGTAAACAATGCTATATAGTCTGGCTGATCAGTGTACACAGAGTGGCAGTACACACAATGCTATATAGTCTGGCTGAGCCGTGTACACAGAGTGGCAGTACACACAATGCTATATAGTGTGGCTGAGCGGTGTACACAGAGTGGCAGTAAACAATGCTATATAGTGTGGCTGAGCGGTGTACACAGAGTGGCAGTAAACAATGCTATATAGTCTGGCTGAGCGGTGTACACAGAGTGGCAGTACACACAATGCTATATAGTCTGGCTGAGCGGTGTACACAGAGTGGCAGTACACACAATGCTATATAGTCTGGCTGAGCAGTGTACACAGAGTGGCAGTACACACAATGCTATATAGTCTGGCTGAGCCGTGTACACAGAGTGGCAGTACACACAATGCTATATAGTCTGGCTGAGCGGTGTACACAGAGTGGCAGTAAACAATGCTATATAGTCTGGCTGAGCGGTGTACACAGAGTGGCAGTACACACAATGCTATATAGTCTGGCTGAGCGGTGTACACAGAGTGGCAGTACACAAAATGCTATATAGTCTGGCTGAGCGGTGTACACAGAGTGGCAGTACACACAATGCTATATAGTCTGGCTGAGCAGTGTACACAGAGTGGCAGTACACACAATGCTATATAGTCTGGCTGAGCCGTATACACAGAGTGGCAGTACACACAATGCTATATAGTCTGGCTGAGCGGTGTACACAGAGTGGCAGTAAACAATGCTATATAGTCTGGCTGAGCGGTGTACACAGAGTGGCAGTACACACAATGCTATATAGTGTGGCTGAGCGGTGTACACAGAGTGGCAGTACACACAATGCTATATAGTGTGGCTGAGCGGTGTACACAGAGTGGCAGTAAACAATGCTATATAGTGTGGCTGAGCGGTGTACACAGAGTGGCAGTAAACAATGCTATATAGTCTGGCTGAGCGGTGTACACAGAATGGCAGTACACACAATGCTATATAGTCTGGCTGAGCGGTGTACACAGAGTGGCAGTACACACAATGCTATATAGTCTGGCTGAGCGGTGTACACAGAGTGGCAGTAAACAATGCTATATAGTCTGGCTGAGCGAGGTACACAGTGGCAGTACACACAATGCTATATAGTCTGGCTGAGCGGTGTACACAGAGTGGCAGTACACACAATGCTATATAGTCTGGCTGAGCGGTGTACACAGAGTGGCAGTAAACAATGCTATATAGTCTGGCTGAGCGGTGTACACAGAGTGGCAGTACACACAATGCTATATAGTGTGGCTGAGCGGTGTACACAGAGTGGCAGTACACACAATGCTATATAGTGTGGCTGAGCGGTGTACACAGAGTGGCAGTAAACAATGCTATATAGTGTGGCTGAGCGGTGTACACAGAGTGGCAGTAAACAATGCTATATGGTCTGGCTGAGCGGTGTACACAGAATGGCAGTACACACAATGCTATATAGTCTGGCTGAGCGGTGTACACAGAGTGGCAGTACACACAATGCTATATAGTCTGGCTGAGCGGTGTACACAGAGTGGCAGTAAACAATGCTATATAGTCTGGCTGAGCGAGGTACACAGTGGCAGTACACACAATGCTATATAGTCTGGCTGAGCGGTGTACACAGAGTGGCAGTAAACAATGCTATATAGTCTGGCTGAGCGAGGTACACAGTGGCAGTACACACAATGCTATATAGTCTGGCTGAGCCGTGTACACAGAGTGGCAGTAAACAATGCTATATATAGTGTGGCTGAGCGAGGTACACAGTGGCAGTAAACAATGCTATATATAGTGTGGCTGAGCGAGCGGTGTACTACTGTTCCCAGCAGTGACACACAATGACTGGGGGGGACCCTGGCTAGCGTGGCTGGAGAGCGAACTACCCTGCCTGCCTACCCAAAGCTAAACCCACAGAGAAATGGCGGAGATATGACGTGGTTCGGGTATTTATTTACCCGAACCACGTGACCGTTCGGCCAATCAGAGCGCGTTCGGGTCCGAACCACGTGACCCGTTCGGCCAATAACAGCGCTAGCCGAACGCTCGGGGAACGTTCGGCCATGCGCTCTTAGTTCGGCCATGTGGCCGAACGGTTTGGCCGAGCACCATCAGGTGTTCGGCCGAACTCGAACATCACCCGAACAGGGTGATGTTCTGCAGAACCCGAACAGTGGCGAACACTGTTCGCCCAACACTAGTCAGTATTAAAGGGCCGGGTGGGCGAACGGAGCTCACTCTGCTTCCTGCTTTCCTGCTCTCTAGATGCTGACTGGAACCTCTAAGTATTTCCATTCTATATGTAATCTGATATGATGTATGCTGTACATAGGTAGTCTAGAAGATGTAACGTAGTCTAGAAAGAAGGTAACTGACTAACATTCAGGAGGAAGGTTAGTCAAGAGCTGTAATGCCACGAACTTAAACAGAAGACTTGGCTTTGCTAGGATATGATGAACTGTATCTGTATTTCTGTTTCCTGAATAAATAACTTGTACATTGAAGAAGCCTGAGAACGGACTATCTCCAATAATGCTTGCTGTGTTGAGAGTCAAGGTATCTCACAGTCTGTGAGGCGCAACTATAAGTAGTTGCTGGTGTCGAAGCAAATAGGTGATTTATAACACTCAGCATGCAGTTACAGTCTCTGTAGGGATTCAATTTGCCTCCATCGGAAATGAGAAATAATTGTAGCAGACACCTGCACTAAAAAAGGGCTAGAAGCAGCCAAGTGGATAACAGTATCCCTGAAATACTGAATACATTGAAAAACTGTACAATGAAGTCCACAGCGGTAGTAGTAGAAAGTAATACAATCTTTTATTAGATCAGAAAGCATGAAGTAATGAACTTGCAAACCCAATTGGGTACTTGTCCCTCTAAACCCCCATATATTACAAGCATGCGTCACCCTCACACACTCTCACTGCAGTGAGCATATAATGGTGGGAAAAATAGGGCCCAGTAAGAAGTCCTGTCTTTTTAATCTAAAGAAACAAAAATTATTGTTGATAAAAAGTGCATAAAATATGACTGTTGCACACATCAAAAACTTATGGGCGCATAGATCTCTATTGTGTTCTTAAGTCCTTAATAATCTGATGCAATGTGCCTGATACATTGTTGACAACTTGCTGCATGTATCCAGTGATAACAAAGTCCACATGCCTGTATTCAATAGCATTGGGTATAGCGTACATACGTTACCCATTCAATAAGAAAAATGGAACTGGAGGCTGGACTTTTCAGCGGGGAGTTTTATTACATTTTACTACTAGCACTGTAGACTTCATTGTACAGTAACTGAGAAATACTTTGAGGTGCCCTTTAAAATGGGAACACATTATGGCTGCCACAGAATACACTATGGGGATATTAAAGTGCAGAGGCACACTTTCATTGAAAATAAAAATGTAGCCAAAGAAGGTAAGAAAGAAGGGGGGCAATAGAGATCTTGGACACACTTTTAGAGTATTGAAAAGTTATGAAACACTGATGGTTTAACTGAAAAACTGAAAAATATGTGAGGGAACTACAAACCTTGTACAAATTTTAGGGCGCGTTGTAAAAGCCAGGAAACAACACCAGAAGGTTGTAAATACATATGGAAGCACTAGAAGCACTAGAAAACTGGGCAAATAGTAAAGGTAAGTACTGTAAATAACATAGGAAGTGGGGAAATAAATTACTAATGTGGGGCTCCCAAAATTTTAATGAGGATCTTGGTTAAGTATACACCAAATTTTCTTCTTTTTTTTCATCATTAACCAATTAATATAAGAGTAAAATTTGTCACACACCTTAAAGCGGAATATAACCCTGCATTTCAACTTTGCTCTAAAACATTATTTACAGTATATTATATGCAACCAGCATTTTTTTTTTACTAGACCAGCATTGGAAGGGTTACACAGGGCTTTAAAGTCCCTGGAGATTTTTGCAGACGCATCCGAACTTCAGTTAGATACTTTTTGTTTACAAATAAGTATCTAATTGTTTATTGTGACTCATCTCTCTCACTGAGAAGGAGCTTGGAGGACAGCCAAAGAGTGTGTAACTGTTTATCAATAGATACATCTAACTAAATAGAATGTAACTATCTGAACGTCTGCACGGAACTTAAAACCTCTGTGTTTAACCCTTCCAATGCTGGTCTACTAAAAAAAAATGCTTTTTGCATATAATATGCTGTAAATAATGTTTTAGAGCAAAGTTGAAATGCAGGGTTATATTCCGCTTTAACATTTTTACTAATTGAATGCAGTTATAAAAGGATCACATCATAGGTATGTATGTATAAGCTTGTTGTCAATCAAAATACTTTAAATGTATATAGACATAGAGAATTCAATAAAGCATGATATTTTTTTAGGTAACCACTTCCTGCAAATGGGCATTTAAAACACGTACTACTTGTGCACTTTAAGTGTGCATTTATACCCTTAAGCCCGTGACATGAAGTGGTTAAGATATTTGTAGCCATGTTAGTCAGCACTAGATTGTACAACATGACTACTTAAAAACTAACATGGCATTAACATAGTAAAACTTGAAACGAAAGAGGTCCGCACGATGCTCCTAAAATCCAATATCTTTATTCATAGACGTATCCAAAAAAGTCAACACATATCGCCAGCTGACATGTTTCGGACCTACTGGTCCTTATTCATAGCTAGAGTACAGATAGCACAGGAAGCCTCCTATATACCCTCCTCCAGTGGAGTGGGTGGTTCCTGAGGCCAGGCCCAGGGACACATCCATAGCCCCACACACACAGGAAGGGATATGTACAATGTAAGATATACATTCTGGAATAGCCAAATAAACATTGACAATTAATCCAAAATTAAGTGTTAGATCACAAAGGAGGCCCAAAGGCATAATGTACAAAAATCCAATCTACTCAGAGTAGCAGTAAACAACATTAAGAAGGAATAAAATTATGTAAAAAAATGTGAATTGTACAAGTAAAACCATCTAGGAGCAGCATATATATATGGGAGCTGGACACTATGTTAGGAGCGCCAGGTCCCAGCGGGAGTATAAACCTTTAGGGAGTCTCGTGCCCTAAAAATCCACAATGCCTCCCGGCTCTTAAGCTGTTTGGTTGTGTCCCCCCCTCTCCGTGCAGGCGAAACCCTCTCCAAGCCATGGAAGGAAAAGGAGGACATGTCACCTTGATGGACTTGGCAAAAGTGTTTCGCCACGTTGGAAATGTTAGTGCTAAGCCAAGCCGGAGATCAGTAATGCTCCCCTATTCTAGCACGTAGCGGTCTTGTGGTGCATTCCACATACTGTAGGGCACAAGCCCCACACGTGATGAGATACACCACATTCGACGTCCCGCAATTTACAAATTGCCTAATGGGGAAACTGTGTCCGTTCGAGGTCGACGTAGCAACCCAGGTTCGGATGTGAACCTTACAGTAGTGACATGTTCTCACTCCACATCTGTATGAGCCCAACAGATTCAACCACGTAGATGACCTGGTTCGGGACTCGTACAGACTAGGAGATAACTATTGTGCCAAGGTAGGGGCCTGCCTGCTTGCAAAGCGTACCCCCTGTTGTAAAACACAGCGCAGATCCTCATCACCCTCCAAAACCAGGAGATATTTCTTAAGGATGGACACAATCTTGTCAAACTCAACACTTTATGTTGTTCCATGTCTCCTGTATTTTTAAGCAAAAGATCCCTGCTTTTGGAATTGGCCCTGACCTGTGCCCTATTGATCATCCAATTAGAGTACCCTCTCTCCTTCAATCTGGCCCCTACTGTTTCAAACTCCTCCCCAAGCCACGACCCTTTCGAACAATTACGGCGGGCCCTGGTGAATTCCCCTACAGGGACCCCCCGTATGGTATGCTTTGGGTGACAACTAGTGGCCTGGAGGGTGGTATTCCCACTACACGGCTTTCTGTACGTCCTTGAGTGTATCCTCCTCTCATCGGAGTCTCCCACTAGAGTTACATCTAAATAGTCTATGGAACCCACTCCCCAAGTTGGAGGTAACTTGTAAGTTAAAGGTATTGGTGTTCAATTCGCTCATGAATAAGGGGATATATTCAAGGCTCCCCTTCCACACCAAAAGAAGGTCGTCAATGTACCTCCCGTACCACGCAACATACCCCAGATGGCGGCTCCCACCCCCAAAGATGTGGCACTCCTCCCACCAACCCATATATAGGTTGGATAGAGATGGATAAAACTTCGCCCCCATGGAGGCGCCACACCTCTGGAGGTAGAAGCTGCCATCAAACATGAAATAATTGTGGGACAGGAGGTACTTGACGGCCAGACAAATGAAGGTTCTTAAATCCTCATAGTACGCAAAGTATTTCTCAAGGTGATGTTCAATGGCCTGGATGGCTAAATTATGAGGTATACACGAGTACAAAGCTTTGACATCAATGGTTACCCACACATAATGGTCGTTCCAAGGTAGACCCTCTAAACTTGCAAGTAGGTGCTTCGTATCTCTGATAAAACCAGGAAGTCTCATCACAAGCGGTTGCAACAAAGAATCAATCCACTCACTCAGGCGCTCCCCCAGAGAGCCAATGCCAGCCACAATGGGCCTGCCCTCCGGGGGAGCGGCTGGGTTGTGGATTTTGGGGAGGTGATGGAAAATCGGAGTAACAGGATGGGTTACCCCCAAATAGTCAAACAGTTTCTGATCCAGAACCCCCAAATCTCGACTAAAGGACAAAAGGTCAAAAATCTCCTTCTGGAAACGTTTCATGGGGTCTCCCCGAAGTCTTTGATAAACTGTGGGGTCCCCCAATTGTCTTAAAGCCTCCATTTTATAACTATCGCTATCGAGAACGACAACGGCCCCCCCTTTATCTGCATTTCGGATAACGATGTTAGAGTTATCCTTAAGACTCTGGAGGGCCTGTCGTTCCTGATGCAACAAATTTGAGTTCCTGGTGCTTCGAGTACTCTCCAACTCCACCAAATCTCTTTCCACCAACTCCTGAAAGGTTTCTACATGATGGGTCCTACTGGCCAGAGGGTAAAAATCTGGATTTCGGGCACGAATGGGCTTAACATCATCTAAGGAGATTAGTCCTGAATTCTCAGTCGCCAGACAATCCAAAGCCCATCTGGCCCTGGACTCCCCAAAATCTCCAATATCAGTGACGCCCACCGTAGCCCTAGTGCCAGAAGTCCCACTCTCCTCACATTTTAGGAAATGTGTTCGCAGAAGGATAGTTCTCACAAAACTATTAACATCTACAATGGTTGCAAATACATCCATATGATTTGTGGGTGCAAATGAGAGACCCTTTGCGAGAACACTTTTCTCCATATCAGAGAGTTCATATTTTGACAAATTGACTACATTGCATGATGTAACCCCCCCTGGTCTAGCTCTATTGGTCCTATGTTTTACTCCCGCCCATCTAGTCTTCCGTCTCCTACTCTCCTGCCCTTCCTGCGACTCTTTCTCTGTCTCCTTTAGGGGGTATCTTGACCCTGGAGGTTTTTTGAGGTTGCTAAGTTGTTATCCATAATTCTCCTAGGCTGGGTCAATTTCCCAGGGTCTGAGGAATCAGAAAAATCTGACACCTCCGGAGAACTGAAGCTGACCCGTCTCCCATGGTTCTTGCGTGAACTACGTAAGATGGGCCTGGGTGACCTGGGTGATCTGGCCATAGTCTCCCATTAACATAGTAAAATAAATCTTCCCAGAACTGCTAGTTCTGGCCATTAGATATCTTAACCTCAAGCACACCAAATTAACACTTAGCAGGAAGCTTCACTCTGCTTTGTCAACATTAACAATAACCTACACCACCAAGCAAATTATGCAAACAGTGCACACACTGACCAACCGTCTAGTGTAACATAGTCATAAGAAACCTTTACTGACATAGTATCATATGCTGCTTATCCAATAATATAACGTATTTCATACATTTCAACAAGTGTGATGTTGAATATTATAGTGAGGATACCTCACAGGAAATACAATAATAAAAAAGTGTTGTCATTTCTAATAACAAAATGGCTATTTGTAATCTGTAATTGGATGCTACAAACATCCACATGCCATAAACCAACTGTCCATCATATTTACCTCAAGTGAAATAGTTTCCACCTGCAACACACAAAAAAAATCTATTGTTTACAGCCAGACTCTGAGGCATAACTGCATATGTTCTAACTTGGAGAAAAGAAACAGACAACTTATGTTACTATGTCACACATCGTTGATAATCAAATACACAGAGCAACTTTAAAACCCAGAAATGCCCCAAAGACTGAAAACAAGTTCCAATAGTGGTCATCTACAACCCAAAATGAAAGACACTGAGGAAGATATGAAAAGATTCACAAAGACAAATACCTAAAGAATTTTTTTGCTGACTTATTGCTGTTTGCTTTTAGACAACCTCCCAAGTTGTGACAAATGATTATCAGAATTGTATTTTTTCAGCACCAGAAACTTCAGGCACACTACCCATCAATAACGAAAGGTCTGAGACCTGCGCATATATCTTGTGTACAAGCCAAATACAAAAAACAAATTCACAGAAATACTAACGACCATCAGACCAATTTTCATGTGAGACACAAACTTTATAGGCAAATAAATGCAAATATTAAAACCAAGCAATGTGGGGGCAACAATGAACAGTCAAATGGGAAAATAATTTGTAAAAAGTTCTATAAAGTTCATCATGCAGTATTACAAATACTGAAAGCAATTTTACACACATATAGACATGGAAACAATTTGCATGTGTAGCTATGTGCATCTCAAGTTAAGTTTAAGGTGCATAATAAAAAGCCATAATGTTCTAATAACTAAGTAAACACTAAAAATATCACCAATATGAAACACAAGATTTATTGCACATTAACCGTGTGGTGAAGAAAAAGGCAGAAGAAAGATAAGAAAAACATATAATGTAGTGAAAAAGGTTTCATGAAGCAAGTCTCAAAGAATCAGTTTGAGTTGGCCCCCCAGCAACAGCTACCATGTTTTGCAGCAATATGCTGCTTCCTCAAGGTAGTGTGGCATGCTTTTATGGTACTGTGTATGATGTGACTTTTCTGCTATGTTGTGTTGTTATTGCATAGTATCACAGCCCAATTTGCATTGTGTGAAAGGAAGCAGTCAATTGCATAAATAATTCCATCTAATTTAAAATTATTTGTAAAGTTTATATAACGATAAATTAATATATAGCATGTTAATGTAAAGCTTTTGCTGTGCAAACTTAATTCATAAATATATAGGTCTAAATAGTTTTTATTCAGGGATTAGCTGCTTAGTAATGTTGTACTGATTCTGCATCACTATTGTCTAAAAAAAAACACAGATAGTCATCAGTTTTGAAGCAGAACATCTGGTGCTATTGACTTCACTGAGAGCCGTAAACAATGGAATCTAAAGCCGATTTGGCAAATGTTTTCATTAAGAATGGTCTTTTAGGGGTTTTCATCAGCACTTGTGGGAGTCTCTATAATTATTAATTAGTGCAGCATTTTCATGTCTCCTAGATTGTGATTACTTTGAAATAGTCGGAAAAAGCTGTCTCCTTACAATGAATTATGTCACTTCATTTTAAATTATGCTTCAATTATCCAGCATTATTTTATTTATGATTTAATGTTACCATAGACTTTGTAATGTTTTACAAAATGATTAAACAGTGAAAATCTTAGGAAATTAACTTTTCCATTTTTTTTTCCTGTATGAAACTGCAGTTCATTATGGAACACCCAAGATAAAATCTTACACTGATTTCCCGGGTGTGCTGAATTTAGCCAGCCATCTGTTCAAGAAAAGAAGTGGCTCTATTCTAATGCTGTTCTGTATTTATTTTACATTTAACTGTCTGGGTTCTATTAGCAGAATCTAAATATAAAGTAGCAACAAATCAAAGAAACTCTCATGGACATATCTTTAAAATGGGCGAATATATGCAGATTTATGTACTGGGATTTGCCCACATTTGCCACTATTTGACAGCGACATCTGTTGCATTGTATAAAGCTGGATGGTTACTGCTGTGGTTGTGGGAGTACAAATGAAAATATTAGGCAAATTTTCAGCAGATCAGTGGTATATTTGTTCTACATGTGCAGTGTTTTTATTTTCTTCCGATTATAGTGAATGAGCAAAGTTTCAGAAAAACAATCATGCAGTATCGTGATGGCGTAAAGCCAACTCAAAATGTACTACTTTGCAAAATATGTATATTTTTATTTAGCTGGTTCTGGGATTTAAATCCCTTTAGATGGCTAACTAAACCTAGCAGCCAGCATCCTTACCTCTCCTGGACACCTAGGCAAGTGAATTGAGGCCACCGCTGTTAGTATAATTGTGCAAATTAGATAGTAAATATAATTTTGGTGTGTTCATGTAAGCAAGCAGCTAATTGGTTGCTGCTAATGTTATTAAATAAAGCAGCAAACATGGATGGTACACTTACATGGATGGCAAACAACATGATGTGTGAACCTGGTCAGCAAAATTGTTGACTGAAGGGCATCAGTTGGATGAAATTCAGGTGACGAATCCAATGCTAGGTACACATGATGATATTTTCTGGCAGATTTACTGCCAGATCAATTATTTCCAACATGTCTGATCTGCTTTCTCATTGATTTTCCAATCGATTTTCATTTTTCAATAGAAGTGAATGGAAAATTGATTGGAAAAATGATCATAAATAACATCAGACATGTTGGAAATAATCAATCTGCCATTAAATCTGTCAGAAAATCTCATCGTATGTACCTAGCTTAAGGGAGTAGGACTGGAAAGAGAGAACAATGGGATCACCAAATAGTGTACTATTTTCAAGCAATCGGATAACAAATGAGACAAATATTACTTACGAAACATGGTAACGGATAGGCAACCACAGTATCGAACAAAAGCAGAATACTATCTCCATGGGGTTAGAAAGTGTTTTCTGGGATGGGTTGGGTCGCACCACCCCCTAAAAAAAAATGGCTGGATAAATATCACAGCGGACATGCCTAGGGGGAGGGGAGAGCTGCACACAAATTGGGAGGAGGTACCCCAAAGGTTATGTGCAATCAATTCCGAGTCTTACCTCAGACAGAAGGTATAAAAATGAATTTTTCTATGAATATTCCCTAAACCATTATACCACTAACAGAGTTGTCACTGGATAAAATGGGTCCACAAAGTCATGCCACTTGCACCATATTTATGACTTAGCTATCATCATGGTGGATAAAGAACCAACAGTCATTGGATGCAATGATATTTTTCCATTCATCAAGTGTCCAAAATAGGATGCACTTAGGTCTGCAACTGTTTTTCTGTGATGATAAGGGCACCTTTGATTGTCGCTTGCTGTTAAAGCAATCTGGGACAAAATTCATTATATTTTAATTTTGGATTTGGTTTCTGCTTCATTTGCCCTGTATTTGAATCTGGTGGGTTGCATTTCTGTTGTATTCATTTGGCAGATGATATATGTTAGTTATCTGCACTGATTTGATCCAAATGTCCTTTTCCATCCACAGTCATGCTCATTGATTGAAGTTTTTGAACCCAGCTACCATTCTCATAATAATGAATAATAATAAATTCTCTAAACATGCATGATGCTGTTCCACTAAAAAACTTGAGAATGTTTACACTTCCCACTACCTGATCCAGCTTTTCTTGCCACCATGACCATGCACATTCAGAATGATTAAAATTGTTTGTCTTACCCATCAGTGATAGGCCGAAATTTTGCATCAAAATTTGCATTCACACGTCATAATTGTAATGTGAAATTTCAGGGAAAATCGTAATTAATATCGTATGTAATAGTAGTATTTCATAATTTCGTGTAATTTTCACGCAATTTCGCTGTGCTGATTTTAGTGGTTAATAGCAAAGCCCCCATACATGATATTGCTACCAAAATTGGTACGTATGTTAACCCTTTTAGCCAAATTTGGCTGCTGCATGCTCCCGTAAGCGCTCCCCCATGCTCCCATGTTGGCCCTCGTTAGCCTGGAGATCAATGAATGGGAACATAGTTCCCATTCATTGATCTAAGTCCCAGGTAGAAAGACCGATTGCCTCTTTGAGAAGCCGCAATCTTTCTGAAGAAAAAAAAGTTTCCCATCCTCCCTATACTTCCTGGAAGCAAGAGCATTCGCTTCCAGGACTAAAAAGAAAATTTACTGTGGCCATCTTGTTGCCAAATAGTAAAACTATAATACTACATCCACATACTTTTTTTATTGAATAAACACATATTACAACATTTAAAATTAACTGTTTACCTCCAACACCAAAAATTACCCAAGTAAAATTTTAAATGAAAAAAAATTACAATAAAAAAACATAAATAGTTACCGAAGGGTCTAAACTTTGTTCACAAGCATGTGAAGAGGGTGTATCACTAATATTTTTAAATTATAAGTTTGCAAATAATGATGGACACAAAACTGAAAAAATGCACCTAAGCACCTTTATTTCCAAATAAAATATTTGCACCATACATTGTGATAGGGACATAATTTAAATAGTGTAATAACCAGGACAATAAAATAAATAGGTTTTAATCATGGTAGCATGTAATATTTTAAAGCTATAATGACTGAAAACTGAGAAATCATGATCTTTTTCCCATTTTTTTCTTAATATTCCTGTTAACATACATTTAGAAAAAAATAATTCTTGCTAAAATGTACCACCCAAAGATAGCCTAATTAGTGCTGGAAAAAACAAGATATAGGTCAATTCATTGTGATAATTAATGATAAAATTATTGGCTAATGAATGGGAAGTGAAAATTGCTTGGATGTGTCAGTTGAAAAATAACTGAGAGCTGAAATGGTTAAAGAGAATATTGGGCAAAAGTCAAAAACATTTTTTTCAAAAAGACATTGT
This sequence comes from Hyperolius riggenbachi, assembly GCF_040937935.1. Taxonomy (NCBI): domain Eukaryota; kingdom Metazoa; phylum Chordata; class Amphibia; order Anura; family Hyperoliidae; genus Hyperolius; species Hyperolius riggenbachi. The sequence goes on along the minus strand of NC_090647.1, from coordinate 174,691,776 downwards.
AGTTTTTGAGAAAATTGATTTTAAATATGCAAAGAAAAATGATTCTCAAAAACTACAAGGTGTATTTGGAAAATTATTTGTTTGACTTGTACTCACTATTCAGTACTATTAATCACTATTAATACTGTATGTAGCAATTTTGTTTCACTACCATGTAGGAGGGCTTTGCTATTCACTGCCAAAATCGGCACGAAATTATGCGGAAATTACACAAAATTTTAGGCAAAATTACGAATCACTATACGAATTCAATTGAATTTACAAATCATAATTATGTATATGGGTAAATGTGAAGATTTACATGAAATTTTGCATAATGTTAATTAGCTGATTACAATCATCACTGTTACCCATGTTCAGGCTAACTGTATTGAGAAATACTTCTCTTCATACACAATGTGCCTTTTATATGCTGCTCATTCTTATTACATTACCATGTATAAGAGAGTGTGTGTGTGTGTGTGTGTGTGTGGGGGGGGTATGGTCAATAATTTTCCCACTCAGCATATAAATGTGTGTGTGGGCTTTACCCCTTGAACACCAGAGCAATTTTCACCTTTCAGCGCTCCTTCCATTCATTCATCTATAACTTTATTATTACTTATCGCAATGAAATGAACTATATCTTGTTTTTTTCGCCACCAATTAGGCTTTCTTTAGGTGGGACATTATGCCAAGAATTACTTTATTCTAAATGTGTTTTAATGGGAAAATAGGAAAAAATGTGGGAAAAAAATTATTATTTTTCAGTTTTCAGCCATTATAGCTTTTAAATAATGCATGCTACTTTAATTAAAACCCATGAAATGTATTTGCCCATTTGTCCCGGTTATAAAACCGTTTAAATTATGTCCCTATCACAATGTTTGGCGCCAATATTTTATTTGGAAATAAAGGTGCATTTTTTCAGTTTTGCATCCATCCCTAATTACAAGCCCATAGTTTATAAAGTAACAGTGTTATACCCTCTTGACATAAATATTTAAACAGTTCAGTCCCTAAGGTAACTATTTAAGTTTTTTTTTTTTTTATTGTATTTTTTTTATTACAAAAAAAAAAAAAAATGGGGAGTGTGGGAGGTAATGAGTTAATTTATTGTGTAAAACTAATGTATTTGTATATGTAAAATGCTTTAAGGTGTAGTTTTACTATTTCGCCACAAGATGGCCACAGTGAGTCCATGCGACCTGTAAGCCTCCTTCCGGAAGCACTATGAGGCTGGGAAAATCACAATGATCGCGCTGTTTCTCATACAACAGCAGATCATTGCGGGGGCTTAGATCAATGAACGGGAATGGATTTTCCCGTTCATTGATCTCCGGGCGAGCGGGCGGTGGCGTGCACGAGCGGTGGGAGCACGCGCACGAGCGGCGGTAGTGCGGACAGCGGCAGCAGCACGGGAGGTACGGATTTCTCCGTTCCTTGGTTTTATAAGGGTGGAAAAAGGGACGGAAAATCCGTACCGTGGGGGGTAAGTGGTTAAACACATGTGTATCCTTTCCAAAGGTGAGAATTTTTTTTTCTTTAAAGTAACATTAACCCATTCAGGTTCCGTCATTTTCACATGAGAAATGTTCACCTCCCATTCATTAGCCTATAACTTTATCACTACTTATCACAATGCACTGATCTATATCTTGTTTTTTCCGCCACCAATTAGGCTTTCTTTGGGGGGTACATTTTGCTAAGAGCCACTTTACTGTAAATGCATTTTAACAGGAAGAATAAGAAAAAACGGAAAAAAATCATTATTTCTCAGTTTTCAGCCATTATAGTTTTAAAATAATACATGCCTCCATAATTAAAACTCACGTATTGTATTTGCCCATATGTCCCGGTTATAACACTGTTAAAATTATGTCCCTATCACAATGTATGGCGACAATATTTTATTTGGAAATAAAGGTGCATTTTTTCCGTTTTGCATCTATCACTATTTACAAGTTTAAAATAAAAAAATATAGAAATATTTCATCTTTACATTGATATTTAAAAAGTTTAGACCCTTAGGTAAATATTTACATGTTTTTTTTTTTTATTGTAATGTTTTTTTTTTTATTGTAAACATTTTATTTGGGTAGTTTTGGGAGGGTGGGAGGTAAACAATAGATTTATATTGTAAATGTGTGTTAATTTTAAAAAAATTTTTTTACAGGTGTAGTATTACTTTTTGGCCACAAGATGGCGGCCATGAGTTTGTTTACATAACGTCACTCTAAGCGTAACATACGCTTACAGTGACGCATCGGGAAGGGAACGGCCAGAAAAGGCGCAGCTTCTGAGAGAAGCTGTCGCTTTTTCAGCGGGGGAGAGGAATCAATGATCGGGCACCGTAGCCCGATACATTGATTCCCTGGCTACCGAATCCGCGGCCGGGAGTGCGCATGCATGCGCGCGATCGGCCGTGGGAGCGCGCGGTAGCGCGCATGGTTCCTGGACGTAGAAACTACGTCCAGGAACCAAAATAGGTTAAATTCCCTTTATAAATAGCATAAAATCTGCATGATAACTTTGTGGAAATCTGGGATGAATGCTGGTTATGTCTGGCATTTCACCTGTTTAGAAATAGATTTCATGTAAAGAATGACGATAACAATAAAGGTGGGCACACACCATACAATAAAATGATCCAGTTTTATGGCAATTCAATAAATATGATCAGATCTCCCCAGAAAATCAAAAGCTTTTTTTTCATTCAACTGAAAAATCAGATTTCCCTTTTGTTTTTTGTTTTTGTATCAATCTGGAATGCTGGATTTTTTTTCTTAAATTTTTCTAAAGATTTTTTGGTGTGTGTTAGATTGTCAATTTATTAATATACACACCCTAGCAATTTTCTCAGAGTTTTCAATCATTTTTATCATAATTGGGAAAAATTGAACATATGTGTGTGGTACATTGGTCAGATTTTTGAAATGTTACAATCAGTCAGAAAATTGATTGCAATTCTTGAATTGAACAAATACTTAAAAAATTGTAGGGTGTGTGGCCAACTTAATAGTAATCATAATAGTAATTTGAATTTAAATTGTAGTATTTTTTCACATAAGGAACATTGCAAAAGTTTAGCATCTGATTCCTTCAGATGACCTTCTAACTAAAGTTCATAGCTTTATGCATTTATGATCATACAATTTGCCCTTGTAACACATCACACACTACAACTATGTACTGATCTGAGACAAGCTTATGTGCTTTGGGTCCTATGGGAGAAACACATGTTTGGTTATTTTAAATCATTGAAATTTGAAATATGAATGTACTCTTCCTGACCATGCACTTGTTCTGGATACATGCATGCCTTTTGAGGTACTCAATTATACCAACTGATACTTATTAATTTTTTTTTCCATGATGAATTTGTTATTACTTGACTTGGTGGTTTTGCAAAACTGAAGTGCTGTGCGAGTGTAATATGCTATTTGATTAGACTGAACATTGACATGAGTCTATGGGCTTGATTCACAAAGCCGTGCTAACTGTTTAGCACGGGCATGCTAAACAGCACGTGAAGTGCCGCTCGCGGACTTTTGCGCACAAAGTGCCGAGATCGCTTGATCACGGACACTTGCGGGCGATAACGCAGACTTTTGATTGTGGGCATCGCAGGCGATTGTGTGCAAAAGTCCGCATGATCGCGTGCAAAAGTCTGCGTTATTGCGCGCAAATGTCCGCGATCGTGGCACTTTGCGCACTGTTTAGCACGGCTTTGTGAATCAAGCCCTGTAAGTCATCCAAACTGTTTCTTGTAATTCTGGATACAACAGTTTGTTGTATCCAGAATTATAGCACTACATTTACCCATCCCTCATCCTCTTTGGTCTGTATACAAAGTTAGGTAAAAGGGCAGTGAAACTGATTTCTCATTACAGGCAAGCCAGAGTGATTAGAGCTATACTTTGCTTTCTTATGGGACTATGAACAAGCCACAAAGCAGAGTACAGGTGCAATGAATCATGCACATTCCTGCCACATTGCTGTTAGGCATGGTTACATACTAATGTCTGGCTTGTGTCACAGGAATTTGATTGCAATACAGTCCAGCTAAGGTGTTTATATGCATGGCAAACATTTCAGCAATAATGCATAATTCAGCATGCCTGGAAAATCATAGTTGGCTGCAGACTGAAATGGGAAGATTACAATAACATTAAATTATACAAAGGTTTGGGAATTTATATCACATGCAAAAGGATTGTTAAAAAAGTAGTACAATTTTAGGTCAAATGAAACCGCTGAATTTTCCCCCCAATATTCACCACATTCAAAATAAGTTTTAATCCTATGATTTTATTTTATTTTTTGGCATGTTTAATAATGATTTTACAGTGTTGCTTATATTATTTAGTATTTATATACCACCAACATCTTCCGCAGCGCTTTACAGAGTATAATAGTCTTGTGACTAGCTGTCCCTCAGAGGAGCTCACAATCTAATCCCTATATTTACGGTGTTAATATAAATCAACAAATTTAGTAGATCTTGATTTGGAAAAGTTTGTCGCTCGAAAACAGAAATGTGTTTGCAAAATATTCTTTAAATTTAAGTTCTTTTACAGCTTTCTGGTCAATTTTCAGTACCCTTGCTATCATTGTAATGGTCAGTCAGAAGCTCATTCACCACTGATGAGCCACATCACAAATTATTTATAAGCAGGCTCTGGTTAGCTCTTTCACAGGGAAATAATGGGGTGGACAATCAGGGATGCAGGAGCGTATTCTGTCACCATGCATTTCAAAGGATACCCGAAGTGACGTGTGACATGATGAGATAGACATGGGTATGTACAGTGCCTAGCACACAAATACCTATGTCTGTTTCCTTTTTTTATTTCTCTGCCTGAAAGCGTCAAATATCAGGTATGTAAGTGGCTGACTCAGTCCTGACTCAGACAGGAAGTTACTATAGTGTGACCCTCAATATAATAGTTAAAACTTAAAAAGTCATTTTACACATAAAATAAAACTGTGGAATATCTTAAAAAGTCATTTTTAGGAGAAGAAAGATAGATACAATCGTTTATTTCATTCATTTATTTTCGCTTCGGGTGTCCTTTCAACAGGCAACAGGTAAATATTGTAAAATGCCTCTGAAAGCAAAATTTCAAAAACATTTTTAGAAAATATACACTCATACCTACTGCTGAATGTAATATCTGAAAAAAATACTTGGCCCACACTGTGTTTGTGTGTGTGTGTGTGTGTGTGTGTGTGTGTGTGTGTGTGTGTGTGTGTGTGTGTGTGTGTGTGTGTGTGTGTGTGTGTGTGTGTGTGTGTGTGTGTGTGTGTGTGTGTGTGTGTATGTGTGTGTGTGTGTGTGTGCCTAATAACTGCTCTAGCTTGATGCCGGGGATGGAGTGAGTGCTCAGCTGCAGACAACAACCAGAAAGTGTCTTGAGCTCTACTTAATTTCAGATTTGTGCAGTGGCAACTAATTGGGATGGAAAAGGTTGTTTTATGTCTCAGTGGGTACATTATAGCAACTTCTCTATTATAGTAGCTTTTATTTGCATGAACAGTTTGTTTACTATAACTATATATAAATGGGATATAAATGGTACTTTTAATTTTCCCATCTTATGTAAAAAGCAAATTAACTTTGTACATAAAACAAGGTCAAATAAATTGCTACTAAGTTTCCAGTAAAACGCATAGACATAGAATATTTTTTCCCCACAAATCTTTGTTCTAATCAAATGGTTCTGCCTGTTATGCGTGGAAAAACCTACAATAATATGATTTTTCTAGTATAGGATCATGTGTGAAATGGAAGCAAATTTTTCCATGGTTGCTTAAGATTAATCTTGACCAAAGACAGTGGCTGTGCTTGCTTTAATCTTTCTTTTGAAAAAACAAAACAAAACAAAACAGAAAAGTACACGTGATATAAATGTATTTTAAGCATCTAAAGGCAAATTCTGCATTTGCTGAGAAGAAAAAAATCCCTGCAACGTCAACTGAACTGTACAAAGATTTTAATAGTTTAAATATGTAAATATTCTTGCCTGTTTTGTTGTGCAAAGCGTGCAAAGGATGTCAAAAACATTTCATTGTAGTAAGAAAACAAGAGCCAATACCAAAAGAAAAGAAGAAAAACAATGTGAATTACAAATTTCCATATAGGGGAATGTGCATATAAATAAAATGTCTCTGAACATTCTGTACATTTGTGTAAGGAAACGCGGAAAGGCCGCCGTCTCTCGAAGTGAGGCGGCTGTTTCCGCGTCCAGCATGGCGTCACAACGCGAAAAAAACGCGCATGCCGCATAGGCAGTGCGGCGGAATCCGCATTGGTAACGGCGGAATCCGCATCAGAGGCGGCCCCCGCACTAGATACATTGCATGACAGTACTGGTGTGGCTGGGACTGATAGTCCACCAAGATTCAGACTTACACGCTCGCGAGCACAGAGGCAAAGTTTAAATAGCAGTTAGAAGGGAGTCGGCTGACCAGCTGGGTCAGCTGACAAATTCCACTGCTCTCATTGGACCAGCAATTAGGGAGGTCCTGGAAAGGTCCTAGAGTATATATACTGCTGGTTGTTCACTTGCTCTTTGTCTGGCGTGCGATCACATATGTGGGAGCACCCAGATCCGTAGTCAGATCCGCAAGTGTGCCGGGACCAGCTGGAGCTGTAATCCTACACTTAGCTAGATTCTGTTGATAGCTAAAGTACTAGTTTGTGATTATCTGTTATGACTTTTGCCTGCCTTGACTATCCTCCTGAACTCTGATCTTGTACCTCGAGATTTCTGATACTCTGTTGCCGAACCCCGTCTCGTTCCTTGACTCTGCTTCTGCCTCCTGATTTTGTACCCCGATATATCTGATACCCCGTTGCTGAACCCTGCCTGTACTTTGACTCCGCCTTTGCCTCCTGATCTTGTACTTTATCTGTCCGTGTGTGTACGACCTGGCTTGTCCGACCTCGAGAACCGACCTTACTGTTAGAGGCGGTTCCTCGCTCTGTTAGTGATCCTTCCTCCTGAAGGTTACTTTCAGTCTGTCCTTCCTACTGTCAGTCTGACTCCTCCCGTCTTGGAGAGCTCAGGTCTGCGGAAGGAATCTGTGCAGTACTCCTTGCTGCACTGAGGCCTAGTCCTCTAAGTGTTATTGTTGCACCTAACACTACACTCTACTCAGGTGAACAGAGGTTAGCTAGTATATCGGATTATCAGTGATACTGCAGATCACGTATAATCTGGTATACATCTGTATTCCCAGTGATTCTGCAGATCACTGGTAATCAGATCCTCTCTGTGCTTCACCGATCATTACAATTTGTCTTACTTTTCAGTGCTATGCAGATCATCCCTAATACTGACAATTATATATCAAGTTTCATTATGTGAAAATCAAAAGAACCAAGGTTGTAAAATGATAACTCTTTCAACTGTTAAATTAGAGTTAAAGATCAATCTAAAGTTGTTACAGAGGCATCTAGGGAAAAAGGTTGAGGAAAAATGGGTGCAAAATAGCGGCTATAGAATATTGGTAATTATAACAATATTCTATTATCTCGTTCAGTAGAATATTATTCATTTTACCGAAATTGTACTATCTACTATTGTAGACTATTGGTAACTTTACAGATATTCCACTAGGCCCTTCTGTACCCTAAATATCATATAAACCTTGCAATATTGATGCCTTACAAGAACCCTCCCCTAACAATGCTTATCAAGAGCCCTTGCCTATTGATGCCTAAAAGGTACCTTTCCCTAATGTCTCCAACTTACTACCTTCTAAATTGCAAGCTCCCAAAGGCAGGGACCTCCTCCTAGTGTTTTTTTTTATTCTAATGTACTTTATCATATGAACATGCAACAGAATTGCTGATGTCTCAAACCACTCATCAGCATTGTATTTATTTGTATTGCTGGTTGCCCTGATTGTACAGTATTTTGAGCTTCTCGTGTATCTATGCCACCCACTATTTATTTTGTACTATGAACATTGCTACGGAAGATGTTTGGGAATATATAAATAATAATAGTAATAACCCTTCCTTATTGATGCCTAACAAAAACCTTTGCCTTTCAATGCCTAACAAGTATCCTTCCCGATCAATGCCTAACAAGAACTCTCCCCTATCAATGCCTAACAAGAACTCTCCCCTATCAATGCCTAACAAGAACTCTCTCTTATCAATGCCTAACACTAATAACCTTCCACCTACTCCTAACACTAATGATCTGGCACCAACCACTATTTTGCTTGTAGCAAAACTCTACTGTTCCCAACATGCCTATTGCATTTCCTGCAGAGTTCCGCTACTCTGTTGTGCAACCTTGCTGCTGCTGTTTTTCTCCTGCAGAGTTCTGCTACACTGTAGTGGAACTCTGTCACTGCAATTATTTAGGCACCCCATGCCCAAATTTTAATCTGTAACCAGTATTATCATAGGCACCTAAGACACGCCCACATTTCCCCAGTGCTGCACAGGCCCACATTTTCTGTTTCAGATACAGAGTACTCAGTTACAATATGGAGAATCATAACTACCAAAACTTTTGTAAAAGGGACACAAAAACGTCCCTCCTGAGAAAGGTTAAGTTCTGTACGCAAGCATTTAGCTCCTTGAGTGCCAGAATTAACCATTGCAATACATCACTTCAGTGAGTAATTATACAAATTACTGTCATGACTAGCCGAGTTCTAATGAACCATAATTCCCAAAAAATGCAGAGTACCGGTATTTAATCATGGAACAGTTTATTCACAGTGAGTTAATGAATAACAATAAATCAGTTAATGATCTAAACTTTCAGCAAGCTACTGGATAACATCCAATGCAAGATTCAATATCAAGTTCGATAAACGGAGTATAAAGTTCAGGAACTCAGGATACAAGAGCTAAAGCAAAGTATCAGAAACAAGTGTGCAGGTAACTTTGACTTGAACATGATCAGAATGCACACAACAAGGACTTGAACATGATCAAAATGCAGGAGCGCAGCTAATATTTTTTGTGGCGCCAAGCAGCACATCCTGTGTAGCCGCCCCCCCCCCCCCAGTTAGAGGCCCTTTCGCCTTTAATATGAACCACTTAAGCCCGAAGGGTTGAAATTTTTTTACATCCGAGCAACTTTCACCCCCCACTCATTTGCCAATAACTTTATCACTACTCATCACAATGAATTGATCTATATCTTGTTTTTTCCGCCACCAATTAGGCTTTCTGTGGGTGGTACATTTTGCTAAGAGCCACTTTACTGTAAATGCATTTTAACAGGAAGAATAAGAAAAAAACGGAAAAAATTCATTATTTCTCAGTTTTCAGCCATTATAGTTTTAAAATAATACATGCCTCCATAATTGAAACTCACGTATTGTATTTGCCCATATGCCCCAGGTATTACACCATTAAAATTATGTCCCTATCACAATATGTATGGCGACAATATTTTATTTGGAAATAAAAGTGCATTTTTTCAATTTGCGTCCATCACTATTTAGAAGCCCATAATTTATTAAATCATATTGATGTACTCCTTTGACATGCATATTTAAAAAGTTCAGACCCTTAGGTAACTATTTATGTTTGTTTGTTTTTTTATTATTGCAATTTTTTTTTATTATTATTTAAACTTGTATGTGGGTATTTTTTGGTGTGGGAGGTAAACAGGGGTTTTTTAATGTATTTAATCGTATTTATTTAATACCAAGTGTGTTTTGGTTGTAATTTGCTATTTGGCCACAAGATGGCCAGAATCAAAAAGTCCTGGGAGCGATCGATCTCGCTCCCAGGCAGAAGAAAGGAGACCAGAACTCAGAAAAGCCGCAGCGTGTGAAGAGACGCTGTCGGCTTTTCTCCTGGGGGGTCCGATCAGCGAAAGGGATTTATAATCCCTTTCACTGATCGGTGGGCTAGCGGCCAGCAGCGGGGGCGCGCCCGCGGGAGTGCGCGCTGCCTAACTGGACAAAAATTTTCGTCCAGTTGGGCTTAAGTGGTTAAGTAAAGTGTCCTCCATATAGGTAGCTACCCCCCAGACAGTATAGGTAGTCAAAATTGTCCCCTGCACTGTATATGTCATTAGTGTCAGTGAAGGGCAAACATGAAATATACAAAATTGTGCAGGGGGTTACCACTAGTAAAATATTACTACAATTAGCAATAGTCTACTGCTGGATTCCATAGCAAAATATTGATAATGTTTACTGATATTTTAACCTAAATCTACTCTCACAGAGAATCCACCCTCTATTGATGCCTAACCATAAGACCTCCTGGTAGTGCCTAACCCTAGGACCCCCCTGGAGGTGCCCAGGCCCAATTTTACCCAACAGGTGCCCATAGGCACAGAAGTCCTGGCACCCTACCCTTGCCTGTCATAGGTAGCTGCAGATGCCCTTTAGTACTAGGTAGCCAGAAATACTCTCAGTATTAAGTAGCTAGAGGTACCACAAAGTATTATGTAGCTGTAGGTGCCCCCATCTGAAGGGAGATCTGGTCAGTGGAATGCAGAGACCCCAGTGAGGAAGGAAGTAGGGAGGCACTAGGGGAGGGGAGTGAGCCACCTTTCCCTCATCAGGCACATGTAGGCACATGCCTTATGGTAAATCCGGCCCTGTTGGTACCAAACCCTATGACTGACCCAGTGGTACCTATCCTCCAGGTGTGCCTAAACCTACCCCTTCCTAAATCTTTACCCCCTCTGTTGAAAATCCATGATATGCAGCAAGGAAGGTAAATTTTGGCACCAGGAGGCACCTGATTAGCAGCAATAACTTTACATTTCAGTGCCTGACACCATCGCAGGCAATGGGGGCTTCTGGAAATCCTAATTGCGGCATTGCATAGTGTGCACAGAGTGCCAAAATGTACCTACCTTGCCGCATATCACAAACATTATAAAAGCAATAGTTTGCAGCAAAGAAGGCACATTTTGGTGCCGAGAGGGGCTGTCCATATTTCCTTCCTTTGCTGCAAATTGTGTTTTTTACATATGGAGTTTAGAGGTGCAGGTGTAGAGGTGCAACACAGTACCCAGTTATGTTATAGAGTACCAGAATATCTAGGGTTTTGCAAAGTGACAAAAAAAAACAAATGCCCCATAATAAAAAAACTATGTGCAATGTGGCTATTGTCACAGAAGGTATTTGCAGCCATTGAACTTTAGGACTGTAAGGCATCACGTAAATATAGAAATCCTTATTTTTCCACCTGCAAAGTCTAGAAATGCATCCAGGAGACAGAGAAATAGAATGCTTGTTAATTCCGTTTTCTTTAGAGCTCCATAGAGAAAATAAAGGAGAAAAAATTTTGTATTCATAAAAACAAAACAGAAATAAATAGTTGTAAATTCACTCAGCTATCCAAAACTATATACAAAAAAACAAAAAAACGTAGTCACTCATGAATTGCTCTTTAACGCGCATAGACCTAGTGTTGTAATATTACAACATCACATTTAAGGCTAAAAAAAAAACCTCCCCATTCTCTTCTTTTTAAAACCTCATGTACATTACTAATAGGACCTATTGTTCAGTTCTGCAACACTATTGGATGGTTGAATGTATAAATAGGTCTGTTTATTTGGCCATGAAGTCATATAACCCTGTTGCCTGCTTTGGAGTATATCATCTTGTTGTTTTGAACGGGATACATCAAGACTCAAGTAAATAAAAAGTTTGAAATATTTTTTTCTGTGATAATTAACATGTGTAGATCATGCAGATTTTGTGACATCATCAAATATACTGATATTGAGAGATTTAGAGATGGTTATTTCTATGTTGTAATTTTACAACAGTGGGTCATAGTGGTAGCAAGATTTTGTCTGCACAGTAAACTTGAGAAGGTGATAGTTTTCTTTGAGGCGAGGATGAAAGTGTTTGCATGACTAATTGAATAATATGTCTACCTGATAAGAGTTGTGGAATGGAAAGTGTGAGGATGAAACATGAAACATGGACTAATGCTGGGAATACACGGGTCGATCTGGCGGCCGATTAGCCGCCGGACCGACTCCCGCCGTGTCCCCGCTCATCCGCGCATACACCCGGATCGATTCCTGCTCGTCCCCGCTCGATTCCCGCTCGTCTCCCGCTCGATTCGCGATATTGTCCGGCCGCGGGTATCGAGCGCAGAATCGATCCCCGCGGTGATCGGACACGTCAGATATTATCAATCGAGCCATCAGCGGCTCGATTGATAAGGGGGCATCGAGCCGTGTATGCCCAGCATTAGTGCTGGTGCACACCGAGCGGGTTCTCTCACGATTTTACAGCCACTTGCGGCTGTGGAAACGTGTGGGTAATGTATTTCAATGGGGTGGTTCACATCAGAGCGGGAGGCATTTGGTTGAAACGCATACTCCCGGGGTGAGGCATTTTTTTGGATTGCGGAGGTGTTTCTGCCTCCAATGTTAAGTACAGGAAACACGCAAACCGCTTTGAAAAACGCCAGTTCAGAGCGGTTTTGCAGGTGTTTTTGTTACGGAAGCTATTCAGTAACAGCTTTACTGTAACAATATATGAAATCTACTACACCAAAAACGCTACCCAAAAATGCAAAACACTAGGTGAAACGCTTCATAAAAATAAGAAAAAGCGTTTAAAAAGCCGCTAGCGTTTTGCGGATCTGCTAGCGGTTTTTGGTGTGCACCAGGCCTTAACCTATTTTGGTTCCTGGACGTAGTTTCTACGTCCAGGAACCATGCGCGCTACCGCGCGCCCCGCGGCCGATCGTGCGCGTGCACGTGCACTCCCGGCCACGGATTCGGTAGCCAAGGAATCAATGTATCGGGCTATGGAGCCCGATCACTGATTCCTCTCCCCCGCTGAAAAAGCGACAGCTTCTCTCGGAAGCTGAGCTTTTTCTGGCCGTCTCCTTCCCGATGCGTCACTCTAAGCTGGTAGGCTTAGAGTGACGTCATGTAAACAAACTCATGGCCGCCATCTTGTGGCCAAAAGGTAATACTACACCTGAAAAAAAAAAAAACAAGAATTAACACACATTTACATTATAAATCTATTGTTTACCTCCCACCCTCCCAAAAGTACCCAAATAAAATGTTTAGTATAAAAAAAACAAAACCATTACAATAAAAAAAACAAAAAACATGTAAATATTTACCTAAGGGTCTAAACTTTTTAAATATCAATGTAAAGATGAAATATTTCTATATTTTTTTATTTTAAACTTGTAAACAGTGATAGAAGCAAAATGGAAAAAAAGCACCTTTATTTCCAAATAAAATATTGTCGCCATACATTGTGATAGGGACATAATTTTAACGGTGTAATAACCGCGACATATGGACAAATACAATACGCGAGTTTTAATTATGGAGGCATGTATTATTTTAAAACTATAATGGCTGAAAACTGAGAAATAATGAATTTTTTCATTTTTTTCTTATTCTTCCTGTTAAAATGCATTTACAGTAAAGTGGCTCTTAGCAAAATGTACCCCCAAAGAAAGCCTAATTGGTGGCGGAAAAAACAAGATATAGATCAGTGCATTGTGATAAGTAGTGATAAAGTTATATGCTAATGAATGGGAGGTGAACATTTCTCACGTGAAAACGATGGAACCTGAATGGGTTAATATCAAACCTGGCTGTTCCTGCCTGACAGGAAAGTCATTGGAACTTCCACAAATGCCTATCTCCTGCAGCCCTCAGACCTGCCAATACATATGGTAATTGATGACATTTTTCATTGTTTGATGCATCCACTGTAAACAGGCACCCAATTTGTACATCACAGGGTCCTGCTTGCAGACTTCCTAACCTTTTTTGTGCCCTGTTGTATCAACTGTTATCCCCTGTTACCACCTGTTCTTTAACAGCTAATTTAATTAGAGTTTTTGTATACCAGTGGTTAGGTGCTGGCAATTAGCTAATTTGTTTAACTTATGTATGTCTCTACCTACTGTATAGAGCCTTTAGAGTAACTTCATGGGCCAAAAGGCAATTACCCCATAACAGCTTCCTGGTCAGCACACTGTTAAACTGTAATATTGCCCACTTGAGCCATAGAGAAACATGGACATTACCTTGCACATTCAGTTGTAACTGACAGCAGCTGATATATAACTGATATATAACTGACAGCAACTGGTATATTTCAGTCCTGACAATCTTGTTAGAACTGGAAGGGATCACTGTAAGAAGAAAACGGTGAGCTTCTGAGAGGAAAGGTAAGGATGTAATATTAATTTGCAGCTACGTCATGTGTTTATTTTAAATAATTTTACTCAGTTCAGGTTCCTGTTAAATACACCGACAGCAGAAACATCAATAACGACAGCGCAGTGCAGGCGATACTGCACTTGGAATTTACCGCCCTGACATGCCCCCTTTCTGCTTCTTGATTACTAGTTTCGGAAAATTTACCGCACAATTACCACACGCACGATTTTGACATGCAATGTCATTCATGAATACTAACTTCCGCTACATGCTTGCGCTAAATTACCGAACGCTCGATAAAGCATTCGGAAAGCATTCGGTAACACTTAATGAATCGAGGCCATAGTCTGGATCCAGTGGTTTTTTTATATGATACTCATTTTTTGTATTAAATTGATAATAAAAATTATTTTTTTTCTTTATTATACTGTTGTTATTGTGCATATACATGAACTTATGTGGGTCTTTATAAACTATAAAGTAAAAAATAACTTTTAATTGTTCCTTACATGTGTTCAGAGTGTGAGTGATACTATTGAAATTCTGCTACTCTACAAGCCCAGCTTTGCAATTTTACAACATCCTCCCAAAAAGTTACTAAAATGTCAAAATAAAAAAAAAAAACACTGATTTAGGCATCACACGCCTCCTATAACAAAATGTGAAGGGTTGAAACATTTTTTTGAAGTTTTTTTCTATATTTGGGTCTCTGTGGGTTAATGTTTCACATTTTAGCACTAACTTCTATCTGGTTATTATAAGATTCAGCCTACCAGTTCTTAATAGCATGATGAATGCAGATACAGAGAAATGCTTTGTATGTACAATGACCATGTTACCACCATAGGTAGTGGGCTGGTTGATCAGCTTGTAGATTTTAACTTGTGGTTTGTTGTATCCAGTGACAGTGGAGACACACGCCATGTCAACATAAGTGGAAAAAACAGAGACCAAAGGCTAACAGCCCTAATAAACTGCTATTTTAAAATGGCCTTAGGTCCTAACTGGAGGTTAACTGATGAAAGCTGCACATAAATAAATTCTGTGTGCAATATTCTTAGTTTTATTATTATTACAACTAAATCCATATATATTTATGTATTTACTACATATATGTATTTTTAGAATAGCGTATGATTCACTACATGCTTTTGAAAATGAATATTTCAGCATCGGTCATGCGGCGGTTATGTGAAAGATTGAATAAAAGATGAGATGATTCAGATGAGGAAGGCTATGACTTCAGTGATTTTAATGCTGTAAAAAATTCTAGCTAAAAATTCAAAAAAAAGAGAGAAAAAAAAGTTTCTATATTTGTCTGATAGCATGCTTTGTACATCTTATAACTAGCCTTCTCTCTGTACATCCTACCTGAGTTACCACTTTCTTGCAAGTAACTAATGTAGACAAGCATCAGGAAGTAGAAAATGAACATGTCAGTCACTCAACTCTATTTTAGTAGAAATTACACTCCCCAAAGTTTATGCAATTTATTTTTATTGATTGACAGCCTTCCCTGACAGTTTCTATAAAAGTATATTATTATCTTCAATAAGTTGTATTGTGGACCAATTTTCAGGCACTTGTCACCTTTAGTTATTTTGTCAGTGTAGCTATTCAGAATAAATGTAATCCAATTCATTAGCTCTATACAGGACCTAATATAGACTACAATTATCATATTTTTTTCTGTTAAAAGAAAAACTTACAAATTAAAACAGAAAAACATAGATCCCTTCTGGCCGCTTAGTGCAAGTTATTCTTTCTCCCAGATTTCATCTTGTTAACCTTCTGCAAATATTTCATAGTGCAAGTGGCAGGGAGCATGCTTTCAACAGTCATTTGTGGGGATAGTTTGCCAGCAATGTACAAGGTGGTTAAGTACTCAGGAATAAAGTTTTCTAAATACTGTGTATACTGCTTTTGGAATAGTCTGTATTATGCGAAGCTAATTCTTGTGAGATGCTTATGCGATCCTAAGGTTGTGATCTTGATTATTATAATTGGACTTTTAGTGACAGCTGAAGTAGTAGCGATGAAAAGACTAGGATAATAAACTTTCCATTTGCTTTTCACACATTACACTGTGCTTATGTTTGCACTAAACCAAAGAGAGAAAAGAGAATGCTGCATCACAAACATGTTTAAGAAAAAGGTAAAATGTAATTCATTTAACCACTTCAGCCATTTTCAGTCATTTTCACTTTATGCATCTGAGCAATGTTCACCTCCCATTCATTAGCCTATAACTTTATCACTACTTATTACAATGAACTGATCTACATCTTGTTTTTTTCCGCCACCAAATAGGCTTTCTTTGGGTGGTACATTTTGCTAAGACCTACCTTACTGTAAATGCATTTTAACAGTAAGAATAAGAAAAAAATGGAAAAAATTCATTATTTCGCAGTTTTCGGCCATTATAGTTTTAAAATAATACATGCCTCCATAATTAAAAACCCACATATTTTATTTGCCCATTTGTCCCAGTTATTACACCATTTAAATTATGTCCCTATCACAATGTATGACGACAATATTTTATTTGGAAATAAAAGTGCATTTTTTTCGTTTTGTATCCATCACTATTTACAAGCTTATAATAAAAAATAGAAATATTTCATCTTTACATATTTAAAAAAGTTTAGACCCTTAGGTAAATATTTATGTTTTTTTTTATTGTAACGTTTTTTTTATCATTGAACATTTTATTTGGGTATTTTTGGGAGGGTGGGATGTAAATAGTAATTTTTTTTAATGTAAATATATGTTTTTTTTTTTGAATGTAGATGTAGTTTTACTTTTTGGCCACAAGATGGCAACCTTAGGTTTATTTACGTGAAGTCACTCTAAGCGTAACATGTACACTTAGAGGGACGTAGGGGGACGTAAGAGGCAGAAAAAGCAAGGCTTCTGAGAGAAGCTACATAGCAAGGAAATGAGCAGTGCTACTTAAAAACAGACTAGTGCCTACCTGCAAAAGAGTGCAAGCCCCACTTGTGAGGTCGAATACACACCGAGCATACACATGACCTGTCTACCACTAGAGGAGGATGTTGGTTTCTATTAACAGCTTGCATGCAACCTATTAAGTACTCGTCCCTCCCACTGCGAAGAAGTCAATCCTCTATGGGAGGGGCCTAACACTAACTAAATCCTAACATATGTATATGCATAGCCTGGGTGCGGCTAATCAAATAAAATCGAAAATTGAAAATTGCGCAAAAGGTGGATCAGCGCAACACCAGGCCGCCTCCGAATGGCCTCCATCAGAGATGCGCTGAGCCCCCCCAGGAACTACAAACGCACCTTGAACCCAAACAGAAACTCTGCATATACACCAAAAGCATGGCTGTTAAGTGGGAGCAGCTGACCAAAAACGAATTACATTAGTACATAGCAAGGAAATGAGCAGCGCTACTTAAAAACCGACTAGTGCCTACCTGCAAAAGAGTGCAAGCCCCACTTGTGAGGTCGAATACACACCGAGCATACACATGACCTGTCTACCACTAGAGGAGGATGTTGGTTTCCATTAACAGCTTGCATGCAACCTATTAAGTACTCGTCCCTCCCACTGTGAAGAAGTCAATCCTCCATGGGAGGGGCCTAACACGAACTAAATCCTAACCTATGTATATGCATAGCCTGGGTGCGGCTAATCAAATAAAATTGAAAATTGCGCAAAAGGTGGATCAGCGCAACACCAGGCCGCCTCCGAATGGCCTCCATCAGAGATGCGCTGAGCCCCCCCAGGAACTACAAACGCACCTTGAACCCAAACAGAAGCTCTGCATATACACCAAAAGCATGGCTGTTAAGTGGGAGCAGAAAACCAAAAACGAATTACATTAGTACATAGCAAGGAAATGAGCAGCGCTACTTAAAAACAGACTAGTGCCTACCTGCAAAAGAGTGCAAGCCCCACTTGTGAGGTCGAATACACACCGAGCATACACATGACCTGTCTACCACTAGAGGAGGATGTTGGTTTCCATTAACAGCTTGCATGCAACCTATTAAGTACTCATCCCTCCCACTGCGAAGAAGTCAATCCTCCATGGGAGGGGCCTAACACTAACTAAATCCTAACCTATGTATATGCATAGCCTGGGTGCGGCTAATCAAATAAAATCGAAAATTGAAAATTGCGATTTTATTTGATTAGCCGCACCCAGGCTATGTATATAATGTAATTATAGCTATATTTTACAAAATTGTTTGCTGCTGATGTCCCTTGGACATATTAGCAGACCTCAAAGATCAGTGGTCTGGGAGCATTTATCAAGTAATTGAGCATCCACTTTTTGTGGACAGTGTGCATTCACTTTTTGAGGACAGTTGCACACATGGGCCTGTTTGTGCAATTACCTTTTTCTCCTGAGTTAACTACTAGGAGGTAATTTTTCATCTTTTGTTTAAAATATTTTTTCAGCACTCTGCAATTGAAAAAGCATCAAAAAGTAGGGGAAAGGGTACTACAGAAATTATTTTGAGTATTTTCTTGCTTATTGGTGGTTCAAAAGGCATTTAATTGACAAATTGTGAAAATATCACCGAGGAGAAAAGTCAGGAGAACAAGTTAATTGCATTTGAGCCATGGTGTGGTGTGATTTGCTGGTGTCAGAAGAGCCTATCATAGAGCATTGCACCACATGCAGATTGCGCCAACAGGGAAATCTGCATGCTCCCACCCCTGAATGTGTATGCGAGTGACGTCACTTGAGTCTGTCCCCTCAGTCACATAAACACTTCCAGACAGAATTCGACTTGGATCACATTGACTGGTTTACTGCTGATCACACAACACAGGGAAATATTCAATGCTTTCTGAATGGACCAAAATTGCCTGTAGAAAACCAATGAATGTCAAAAAAAGAACTCAATTTTTTTTATTGCTTATGATAAATCTCCTCTGACAGTTTATTCTAAATGAATAAAGATATTATTTGTGTGTGCTGCACACACACACACTAACACACACACACACTAACACACACACACACACACTAACACACACACACACACACACACACACGCACACACACACGCACACGCACACGCGCACACGCGCACACACACACACACACACACACACACACACTGCACATGCACGCACCGCACACACACACTGCACACTGCACACTGCACACACACACACACACACACACACACACACACACGCACGCACGCACGCACGCACACACACACACACACACACACACACACACACACACACACACTGCACATGCACGCACCGCACACACACACTGCACACTGCACACACACACACACACACACACACACACACACACACACACTGCACATGCACGCACCGCACACACACACTGCACACTGCACACTGCACACACACACACACACACACACACACACACACACACACACACACACACACACACACACACACACACACACACACACACACACACACACACACACACACACACACAGCTGACAATTATAGCCCCCAATTAAAGGTGTTTTTTTTACTTTAAACATACAAAATTGGGATAATGTATTGTATTCAGTTTATTGTGAAAGACAATTCAGAATATCTCCACACCTTGGCCCATATGCAATTAACTTTTTCTCCAAAGTTTTCTCTTACAATATTATTTATAACTTCTAATTACATTAACTTGAACTGAAAAAGTACCAAAAATAGCTGAAATGGTGCTAGTAAAGTTATTTTGAGTATTTTCTCACTTGCCGTGGTTCAAAAACCATTTTATTTCCAAAGTGTGAAATTATCCCCTGGGAGAAAACTATGGAGAAAAGGTGAATTGCAGATGTCTCATTAAATTTAAAGCAATAAAAAAAGAGAAAAACAAAAGTTTTAAAGACCAAAAAATAATAAATTGCATATATGTGTGTTTTTGCAGTGTGTAAAATCCCTAAAATATGTTTTTCTTACTAGTCTGTATTATTTAACAGTTCATATGTTATAAAAAGGCAATTGTGTGGAGATGTCACAATGTTAACTAACATATATAAACTGTAACTTCTTTGGGGCATAATGTTCACCATTGCTATTGATTACTTGGCTTTATTCCCTATATTCATGTCCATTATTAATGACCTATTCAATTTGAAATTGCAAATAGGTCCTTTGGGAGTCCTTCCAGTTTTTTGAAGGCTCTGTCTCTTCTACCCATGGTTCCACATTCTCTCTGACATGGGCTATACCTACTCACATTGTTATGCACTTTTAGCACTGCGCCTTTTTATTTCTATTTACACTTTAATGTTAACGTGGAGTGAATTTGACAACAGGTTATGTGGGTTTAAAAATGTTCTGCTCATGTCTACTTATGGCTAACTATAAGTTGTTGTTTTTTTTACATAGGGCTCAGTTCATCAAGCACTACCACATGCAGTACAGTACTGCAGAAAACAGTTGATTTTACCAAACAAATTTACATTCATTAAGGTTGTTACTGTATAGAATTGAGGTAAATTATCGAATTGCGCAGGAAATGCCTCAAAAAAATGTAAATTCAGAGCATTCTGTAAAACAGGTGAGATTTCCAGTAATTTACCTCAAGTACCAGTCAGTAAAATGTACAGACAAAGGAGAAAACCAATTGGGGGAGCCACCCTGTCCTACTACTCACTCCATTGGTACCGATGCACTGCCGGGTGGAAAGTAAACAAAATGTAAGATGCAGGAGCAGGGAACATTCATAGAGGCTATCCTGTATCCCTTTAGACATGCACATCATAGACTGATACAGAGAGTTAGAGGAACTAGAGGAAACTTGCAGTCCAAAGGGAAGCTGGGGAGGCCTTTTACTCCTGTAAGCTATCAGAGGAAATAAGCAGGAATGACAGAACACTTGTAAGAGAAAAATCAGCACAACTCTGGCTAGCAGTGGGAGAACATAAACATAGCAGAACATAGCTTGCTGCTGCTGAAGCCATTTTTTATAGGGGGGGGGGGGGGGGTACTAAAACACAGAATACCACACTATTATTTGTTTACAGTTGTGTGCCGTGTTTAATTGCCTCTTTACTACAGTATGGACATCTTAGCCCTTCTCTCCTAGGGCCCATATGCAATTAACTTTTTCTCCTGAGTTATCTCCTAGGAGATCATTTTTATACTCTGTTTAAAATAACTTTTAAGCATTTTACAATTGAAAAAGTACATACAAGTTGGTCAAAAAGTTAATCAAAAACTAATGAGGGTTTGCTCGGGGGCTTTTTATGACAAGGTGTGAATGGCTTTTATGACAAGGTGGCTTTTTATGACAAGGTGTGAAAATATCACCTAGGAGAAAGCTCATGAGAAAAAAGGGCCCAGGTCTCAAGTCCAATTGTTTTAAGATGAGCTACTGCTACCTAAAGAAGAAAAAAAGAAAAAAGACAATGGCCTTGATTCACTAACTGGCACTAAGCTGGTTAGTGAGCCTTAATACCTAGTGGGCGCAAACCACGGCGTAAGGTGGTTTGCGCCCACACATCGCGCACAGCACCGGTCATAATAGTGCATGGTGCGACGATAATGTCACACCCGCTGCGCTGTAAACGTTGCATTTTCGGCACACCAGGTGCAATGTTATTGTCACACTGCACACTAATATTGTGATGTAGCTTTGCACGACTATTAGTGCGTGCAAAGCTACTTTTTGTGCCTGAAGTGGCTTTTCACTCCGGCACTAACACTTAGCGCCGGTTAGTGAATCAAGCCCAATCAGTTTTAGAACTAGACTAACTTTAACTGCAATTGCACATTAGCAAAATCTCAACACTGTCTAACTGACCATCTGTTTTATTAAATACATTGCTCAAATATTAATTAAAGCAAGGTTACAGCTATTGTAAATGTTTAAATGTTTTGAAGCAATATTAATGGAAAAGGCTTACTTGCATACACTCTTCTACACACGGTGTGATTCATTAAAACCTTGTTGAATGTTATGGCGGTTTCAAAACTGTCAGTGGTTTGTAGCACACTTGTAAGAAATACAGGCAAGAATCTAAACTTACAGTAAGGCTTTCGGTATGTTGCACAGTATAAAATTAATAGCTATATCCTTCCTGACTTGACATGAACTGCACTTTCTGTTTCACATGGCTAAAATTGCCTTGCTCTCTTTTTATATTAATAATATTGAAATAGTTGACAATTATGTGAAGTGCTTGAAGCCTTTCCACTCATCTTTCTCTGTGATTTTCTATTTTTCATTGCTTTTAAAGGGTCATAAAACACTTCTTAATATCATTGATTAAAGGATTGTGTGGCCCAATTTTGAGAATGTACTTTGCGACAGACTAGGTATTCACCGGGTTCAAAATGTTCTTTTGACTTCTGAGTTTGGCAAGTTATGCTGTACTCCAGCCTAGCAGACAGCAATTAAATGGTAGGAAATACATAAGTTACGCTCTTATTTTAGACAGCAATATTTCTCATTTGGTTACACTTTGCATAATTCGAAGCATAGAAAGTTGTACTTCATTTTTTTGTGACCTTTAGCGACTCAGGGAACATGATCTATGTTTCTTTGCAATACAGTATATCTGGTTTGTCCTGTATTTTTATGCATTGCTTAGCAAAATTATGATTGGAACACAGCCTGTTTATTTAGCTGGCTGGCGGAAAATGGACACAGAAGCTGGTATATATTCAAATAATTAACATCTACATAAAAATGCCTTCTTGTAGTGAGGAAGGCTGTCAAATTGGCAGTGACAGAACTACTAAATTTATTCTGAAATTGTGCAGTGGCAGAAGTGACTCATTTGTTTAAAATATGGTTACATTCATTTCTAAATATAGCTACATTCATTAATTTGTCTTAATGGGTGTTCTGTATTATTACAATTAATTATGTTTAAATTAATGAATATAGTGATTATTTTCTCTATTCATAGAAAAATCAGCAAAAATGCCATTTTTGTGTTTAATTAATGTTATTGCTTAAAGTTCTAAATGTAAATCTGATTTTCAGTAAAAAGCTTGAACAAAGGGTTTTTATATTACTTACTGTATATATTTCTAGAATTATGTTTGCAGCTGACATTTAAGTAGCACTATAGCAAAAGTATTAGCAATCTAATTCCCTTTAAGGAAGTAAAGGAGTAGCAGCAGCATTAAAACCACAGTACAGTGTGTGTTAAAAAATGGGCAGAGATGAAAGGGCCATTTCCACCAGTGCAATGATAGTTACTTGCGTATCTTAGCAATTATTACTTAAGGCTAGGTATTTATTATATGGAAACCCTAACCTACTCCGGTTTCTCAAGACAATTCTTGTCTTTGACTGGGGAAGTTAGAGGTTACTAAAGACCTGATAAACCAGTGGGATGGTGAAAGGAAGGATCTAAACCTGTTATGTGAGACCAACACTCTAGATGAGTATTCATTCCTTTGGGGTTAAGTTGGAATGTTAGAGAGAAACTCCGACCAAGAATTGAACTTTATCCCAATCAGTAGCTGATACCCCCTTTTACATAAGAAATCTTTTCATTTTCACAAACAGACCATCGGGGGGCGCTATATGACTGATATTGTGGTGAAACCCCTCCCACAAGAAGCTCTGAGTACCGAGGTACTTCTGGCAGTTTCCTGTCTGTGAACCTTGTTGCCTTGTGGGAAATAGCTGTTTACAGCTGTTTCCAACTGCCAAAACAGCATACACCAGCTACATCACTTGCCAGCAGTAAAAATGTCACCATGTAATAAATGTCAGAATATAAATCAGGGATTTAAAAGATTTTACAATGGGCAAACACTGACTAAATCATTTATACATAATTATTGTAAAAATGAAGCACTTTTTTTATTACATTCTTTTCACTGGAGTTTCTCTTTAAGTAGCATATCTATATTGTCCCAGTCTATTTTGATATGATTAGTGGGGGATCCTGGGTGCTCTCTAATAATAAATAATTTTTCCATCTGGAGATTAAGCTGGGAAAAGGTTGAGATATTGAGTTCCCCAGTTTGCTAAGATCAACTAGAGCTGTATTTAAAGCACAACTGAACTGGTGCAACACATTGATTTTTACATACCTCGTCCTTCTTCCAGTCCCTATAGTCTGTAAGGTCCCTCAGTGTCCTCTGGGTCCCCTCCTGTGTGTCATTGACCTCTCAGGAATATCTATTCATAGCTACTGCACATGTGTGGTCTCAACCATGCGCCTCCTTCATTGTGCTCCCATCGTCAGGAGTGTTGAGCAAATAATTGTACCACACATGCATGGAATGCTCCCCGAGGTGCGCATATTAGTTCACACATGTGCAGAAGCTGCAACTAGAGCTTCAGTTACAGATCTTTAAAGGGAAGGTTCAAGCAAAAAAAAAAAAATGAGTTTTACTTACCTGGGGCTTCTACCAGCCCCATGTAGCCATCCTGTGCCCTTGTAGTCACTCACTGCTGCTCCAGTCCCCCGCTGGCAGCTTTCTGACCTCGGAGGTCAGGGCCACATTGCATAAATTTTTACGCATTCCAACTAGTGCAGGAACAAAAATTTACGCGTTGCACCACTAACGCGTAAAAATGTATGCGTTAATGTTCCTGCACTAGCGGAAATGTGTAAAAATGTAAGCAATTCGGCCCTGACCTCCGAGGTCAGAAAGCTCCCAGCGGGGGACTGGAGCAGCAGTGAGTGACTACGAGGGCACAGGATGGCTACATGGGGCTGGTAGAAGCCCCAGGTAAGTGAAACTCATTTTTTTTTTTTTGCTTGGACCTTCCCTTTAAGGAGGACAGGGGCACATAGGAAGGGACTCGGAGGACATAGAGGGACCAGACGAGGAGAGCCCTAGGTAAGTAACAAGCCACTTTTTTGGGCCAATTCAGGTGTGTTTTAAACATTTCAAAGTTACAAATACTGGTTATTTTAATTATCCTGGGTAAGAGTCACATGTTAGCCCTTTTTCACACTAGATCCTTCACAAAAGTTACTTGCTAGAAGGAGAAACTATCATAGTCTATAGAAAACCACTGCATACGTTACCAAAATAAACTCACATTTATGTGACTACTAGCCATCTTGCTTTCCTGTTGCAGATTAAGGCCCTGGATAGGAAAGGCTGAAGAGAAGCTTGTAAGAGCCTGTAAAACCTGATTGTTATTGCTGTCTGCTACTTGGTGGCAAATGTTTGCAACCACAACCTGTGTCATAACAGAACATGATTTGCTAAAACAAAAAAGTGAAATATTGATAGCCCAATTGCAGTAGCTTATATGTACTTGCAGTGAGAACTATTGTAACAAATACCAATCGGCTGCCATCAGGGGAGGACTGGGACCTTTTGGCCTGGGGGGACAACACAAACTAGAGGCCCGTTTCACGGCATCCCCAGCCCAAAGCCATATCTTTCTTGTGTGCAAATCTTCAAATTGTGATGACTAACAGCCCCAGCCACACACACACACACACACACACACACACACACACACACACACACACACACACACACACACACACACACACACACACACACACACACACACACACACACACACACACACACACACACACACACACACACACACACACACACACACACACACACACACACACACACACACACACACACACACACACACACACACTATGTACCTGATGCCTAACCCCGTTTCTCTGCACAATCTACCTGTCTGTGTCTGATGCCTAACCTTAAAGGAGTTATCAGGCTTTTTTTCTTTTATGAAGATAAGTGCTACTTACCCAGGGCTCGTCCAGCCCCAAGCTCCCAGCATGTCCCTCGCCGCAGCTCTGCAGTCAGCTGTTCGCTGCCGCTGCCTCCCAGTCCCCGGCGATGACGTCAGGCCGACTGCGCCTGTGCGAGCGGCGCTGTCAATCACCGCCACATGGACCAGAGCGTACTGTGCAGACGCAGAACTACTGTGCCTGCGCAGTACACTCCGGTCCACGTGGCGGTGATTGACAGTGCTGCTCGCACAGGCGCAGTACAGGCCGACATCCAGGTCGGACTGGTGCCATCGCCGGGGACTGGGAGGCAACGACAGCGAATGGCTGACTGCAGAGCTGCGGCGAGGGACATGCTGGGAGCGTGGGGCTGGAGGAAGCCCCGGGTAAGTAGCACTTATTTCATTAAAAATGCCTGATAACTCCTTTAAACAACACCCCCCCCCCCCCCCCACACACACACACACACACACAAACCTACCTACCTGGTGATGCCTAACCCCACTTCTGCCCACCCACCATACAAACTACTTGTCAGACACCTACCCCCCCCCCCTCCAACTACCTGTTTGACAGTGCCTAACTGCCTGCCTCCCCCCTCCCCTGCAGCCAATCACACCACAAGAAGAAAAAAACGTTCTCCCTCAGGCCAGGGTCAGAATGAGGATGATTATCACACAAAAAAAAAACTCAGAGGGCACTGGCCTGGGCAGAGAATTGAATTTGACAGCAGTAGCAGGCAGGCAGCAAAATGTGAGTAACTCAGTGACAAGAAGGGAGAAGAAGTACAGAAACAAAATTTATAAAAACCACCTTCTCCTCTGGCGACCTGGACCCGACCTCCTCTATCCTCCTGTCTCCTCAGTCCTACATCTCCTCCTCCTCCACAGCAGCAAGCAGCTATAGGTGGCATCTCCGACTCCCAGTCCCCCCCGAGTGTCCGACTCCTCCAGCCAGGACAGCCAGCCAGCCACTCGTAGCCGCAGCTCCAGGCCCCCAGCCCCCCCAGCACAGAAAGTTGAAGAGTGAGACAGCTCACTCCGATGACACCGCAGGCACAGCAGCACGTTGCGGGCGGCAATGGCTCCAGGCGGGGGGCTGAGTCAAACAGGGTCAACCCACCGGGCCGGAGAGGACCTAAGCTATTTGTGTCCTTGTGCCGCTCACATCCACCGCAGGCGCGGCCACGCAGAAGGGCACACCACGGCCGGCAGCCTCAGTCCCTTCTCTGATTGGATACTTCAACTTGCCTGGAAATATCGCGCGAGGTTGCGATCTCCACTGCGAACCTGTCACTTGTGGTATGTCTGCGGCCGCTGCGTATAGCAGGGGCCGGCCCTAATTACTTAAGATTCGGGCGGCCCGGGGGGCAATTGCCCCCCGTCCCCCTGGGCCAGTCCTCCCCTGGCTGCCATCATGTACAATACATAACTTCTGACATGAGCAGTACAGATAATAGGGAAAAGCTGAATGTGGCTGTTCTCAGCAGAGCCTGCCCAGTGCTGTGGGGGTTAACAGGAGCTGCTCTGCTGTAGCAGCTTAGCAAGGTAAAGAAGGATGACTGCTTGAGGTGCCTGTGAGATAGCAGTGGAAGGTTGGAACATACCAACCCTTCTTCCACAGCATCACAGGAATAACAGTTTAGAAGCAATACAGCAGTTGCTTTGAGTTCCCCAGCAAGAGAGTGAACGGCCCTATAGTCACCTCGGAAACTCACTAGCCAACTGGGAAAGCTCTTGCTCATGTGAGGGGATTAGGCACTTTTTTATAGATTTCCTTCATTATCTCCATGTGTCAAATTCATAACTTATAAAGAATGTGTTATGTTTATTATTTAAATTCCTTCTTTTCACAATTGTGTCCCTGTAATAACCTGTCTCACTGTGGAGAGGTTGCTCTTTCTCAAAGTGACCACAGAAAATGGGCAAGTTACTCTCTTTCCAGTGATATAGAGTGATGTTGTTGTTCATAGCATTACTGTAAAACTCAGAGCAGGAACTACTGCCTTTTATCTGAGCCTGCAAGTGGAAAGGGTTAATAGCTGTATCCTAGGACATGCTATGCTGTGTGTATGTTATATTATGCTCAATTAATTATATTTAGGATTTACTACTAAAATTGAAAGTATCCCCTAAAAGGCCATTTCACCCACTGTGTAAGATTTGCTTGAATTAATTGATTTAGGATGTTGGGGAACGTATTAGTGTAAATACATATCCTTTGGTACTCATTACATTGCAAGGTTTGGCACCCATACAAAGGATATTTGGAGGTATTTATGGGCAGCACGGTGGCGTGAGGGTTAGCACTCTTGCCTTGCAGCGCTGGGTCCCTTGTTTGAATCCCAGCCAGGGCACTATCTGCACGCAGTTTGTATGTTCTCCTTGTCTCTGAGTGGGTTTCCTCCCACATCCCAAGTTAATTGGCTCCCCCTAAAATTGGACCTAGACTGCGATACATCTACTACATGATACATACATATATAGACATATGACTATGGTAGGGATTAGATTGTAAGCCCCTCTGGGGACAGTTAATGAGACAAGATAAAATACTCGGTGTATCAGTGCTGTGGGAGATGTCAATGTTATATAAATACTAAATAATAATAATAATTTATAGAGTGTTGTAAGCACTAACCAACTATATTGTCCAATAGATTCTGTTCACCCAATGGGGAAGGGAACACCTTTCAATAAAGTATAGCTGGTGTAGATAATCTAAAGGTGGCCATACATCTAGCCATTTTGCTGTATGATCGACCATTTGATTCAATATTTTTATAGATTCGAGAGAGAATTGAGTTTGTTCCAGTATGCCTAATTGATGAAAAGTGGTTGATATCATGCATGTTGAATCGACCAGCTTAGTGGATTGAGCAGGATGCAAAATATTGCACAATTGCACAGGAATCGGCTACTGTTCATTCGGTCGAGTCTGATTTTTGCATTCAGAGCATGTAGGCACAACATTGGTCAGATGGATTAGTGAAGGTGAATTGCATAGGATATCATTGGTAGTGTTTGGGCCACTAGTCAACCAACTTTCGACCAACCATACTAAAGTTGATCACTTAATAAAGTAGATCGATTTGTTGATTGAATCAGAATTACTAGATGTATGGCTACCTTAACTTTGCTTTCTGTACATTGGCCTCTGGTAATAAAGTACAGATCCTATAAATCCTTTTCAAGGCAACAAGTGAGATAATTTAAGTCTTTAAACTTTACTTGTAGTACTTGCTTTTAAACAAGGATTGTAAAACAGATGGAGGTGGGCAGGAATCTCTTTCTTCCTGGAGAACATTTTACTTTAATGCTTTGTCTTTGCCTTGTTCTAAGCATCCAGTAGTGTTCTGACAAATTTCTGTAATCGCCTTTATGCACTGAGTGGGACCAATGGAGAGCATGAAAGAGAAGCAGTTCAAGTATAAATTGAACGCATTTTGTAGGAAATTCTATAAAATGAAATGAAAGCCTACTTTCAACTGAATTCATTCTAATAAAGATCACACAAAATAAAAGTGTTTTATGTATTGTTTAAAAGTCCTGAAATGTTGACTAAAGGTTATTGTTCTTTGTTCAAGTTGCCGTAATACGTCTTCTGTTTATAAGTACTAAGCTGGCATCTTAAATCCAAACAGTGGCAGGTGCCTAATTAGATACAACTAAAAACAGTGAAATGTTTATTTAGAGTAACAAAATATTGTCCGAGAGATTTCCTTAGAGAAGAATTAAAAAAAAAATCCCTACAACATAAACAAATGACTCTGGGCCGTGCTGATAAAAGTAAGCAAATTGTATTTGTGTTGTGTCAAGGCAAATAATGAATGTGCAGACTGATTAATCAGCCTTCGACAGCTCATTTACATGTTAACTTGGTAATTCTGCAACTTATTCTACAAGCTGGTTCAGTGTTCTAATTCATTTATCTGATCTATATATTAGAATAGTTGGTAATGTTTAGTAAAACCATCGTTTTTGAAATCACACTTATTCACCATTCATCTGTTTTGTTGAAGGGCAAAAAAAAGTGATAAGAGATACCTCCAATACTTCACTGAGCCATATTCGACATATTAGATAAACAAACAGGAGGTGCGCAAAAGTGGAAGGTACTGCAAAGTTCAGTGCAGAAGTGTAAAGCAATAAATCATAGAAGCACATGCAAAAGACAGATCCTACCTTAAAGGAGTCATCAGGGATAGTATAGTAAAATGAGTGGTACTTACCGGGGGCTTCCTCCAGCTCCAAGCTCCCAGGATGTCCCTCGTCACAGCTCTGCGCTCAGCTGTTCGCCGCAGGTCCGACCCGGTCCCCGGTGATGATGTCAGAGCGACCTAGAGGTCGCTCTGTACTGTGCCTGCGTGAACGGTGCTGTCAATCACCGCCATGTGGGCTGGAGCGGACTGCGCAAGCGCAGAACTACTACGCCTGCGCAGTCCGCTCCGGCCCACGTGGTGGGACCTCCATGTCGCTCTGACGTCATCGCCGGGGACCGGGATGGACCTGCGGCGAACGGCTGAGCGCAGAGCTGCGGCGAGGGACATCCTGGGAGCTTGGAGCTGGAGGAAGCCCCCAGTAAGTACCACTCATTTTACTATACTATCCCTGATGACTCCTTTAAGAAGGAGGCTCAAACTACTTTATAGTGAAAAGGTTTAAACTTTTATTCAGCACTTAGGACAATGCTGGATGAAAGTTTACATTTTTATTATAATGTATTTTGAGCCTCCTTAAGGTAGAATCAATCTTTTTTTATGCAGTTTTATGATTTAATACGTTACACTTCTGTGTTGAGTATTGAAGTACCTTCCACTTTTGGGTGCCTCCAGTTTGTCTGTCAAATATGATGAATATGGCTCAGTGAAGTATTGGAGGTATTGGAGGTATCACCTAACTACCACTGTTCTCTTTGCCCTTTGACAAAAACAGATGAACGGTGAATAAGTTTGGTTTCCAAAATGATGGTTTTACTAAACATTACCTTTTGGATACCATCTGTTTCTCTATCTAGTTTACCTCAATGACTTTACTTCAGTAGAGGACTCATCCCACCACTTCGCTGTGGAGTAAACCTCTCTTTTTTGAGCAACAGCGGTAAATCCCTCCTAAAGGTAGAGTGGGGACAGTACGTCTCTACGAGCCCATATGAGTGGCTACCTCATGGAGCAACCCACACTTGTGAGCAGCACGGTGGCGTAGTGGTTAGCTCTCTCGCCTTGCTGGGTCCCTGGTTCAAATCCAAGCCAGGGCACTATCTGCAAAGAGTTTGTATGTTCTCTCCGTGTCTGCGTGGGTTTCCTCCGGGCACTCCGGTTTTCTCCCACATTCCAAAAACATACGGATAAGTTAATTGGCTCCCCCTAAAAAAATGGTCCCTAGACTACAGTACTTACACTACATAATATAGACATATGGCAATGGTAGGGATTCGATTGTGAGCTCCTTTGAGGGACAGTTAGTGACAAGATATATATATATATACGTTGTACAGCGCTGCGTAATATGTCGGCGCTATATAAATACTAAATAATAATAATAACTTGTGAGCATGTATCTTCTACAAACCTTCTTCTGTCCATTACTTGCCAATATCATGCCAAAGTGGGCTCCCAGTGTCCTCATGTCCTTTTTGTCTCTGCTAGAACTGATATTCATCATATTGTCTATATTTGACTTGCCTTCAAGTTCCTACTTCTGAGGGCAATCAATGTCAGTTGATTAACACAATCAAGTCAAATACAATAAAAAGAAATGATAATTTCACTTATGTGTCTAGCATAAAATATTTTTGTAAGTTTACTAAAGTACATGAGTATGAGCACACTAAAACTGGCATAAAGCGAATGCTCCTTCTAGAGGAGTAGACTAGAGGGATCACACACCCAGCTGCTGTGTGAAAGTAAATACACATTTAGAATAAAATTAGAGTACAAATGAAAAGATCTGCAGGCAATAAATCACTGCAATTAATTTCAATAAAAACCAACTGACTGGACAGGAATTGGGTGTAAACAATCTTTTGTCCCCCAGAGGTCCCCTGTGTGCTCTCAGGAGATGAGCTCATGTAATATGACCAGAGCAGGAAAGATAGCAAGAACCAGACTTATGTAGCTTCTCTAAGCTATTACTTGCTGCATATAAGCCACATCTTACCTACATCACCAGCCACAACCTACTGACAGCACTATCCATGACATCAGCATACTGATTGGATCTTTACTACACATATTGAGACCTGAGCAGGACCAGCTGATTTTACTAATAACTTTTTAATATCCATTATCCACTAATTTCCAGCAAATTCTGCAGAATAGACTCCACAGCAGTGGAAGCCAATTACCCCTTCCCCTTTACAAATCTCCTCCAATATGTCCTATTACTCTATCTATCTATCTATCTATCTATCTATCTATCTATCTATCTATCTATCTATCTATCTATCTATCTATCTATCTATCTATCTATCAGCATAGCACTGATCTAATTAGAAACTTTTAAATGCATGATATCTTTATTATTTAAGGTATTAAAGACGGGCCATATATGGGCATCTAATAGGATGTTTGTCACTACAAACGTGATATCCAGAGTCCAAGCTTTTAGACATGATGTTTCTTCCCTTCCATCATTGCATGGCTTTGCTTTTCCTTGGTCACTTATTGGCTGTTGCAGAAAAAGAAGAGCATTATAGCATATCCTGCTCACTTGTCATGAAATGTTTCTGATCAGAATGCATGATATTCAAGAAGAATTTCCATTTTACTCAAACACAAACTGTCACCCTGATCTGGTTTCCTTTCAAATAAAATAAGCTAAAATTTAATTTTGCTATAAAAGAACACATGCTTCTTGGAAGTTCAAAGAAAGCTTGTTCTCCGCCACTTTTCAATCCTCAAGACAGAAGTGTTATGAAAAAAAAGTCAAGGATTTATAGTAATGCTTTATACAGATTAAGGTAACATTTGTAACTCGCTTTTCTTTGCTACAGACTCTTCATGTCAGAACCTTTTGAAACAACTTATACTCCTGTAAAGACATAAAAGAAAACCTGGCTTAAACATAATACTTTAGACATAACTAGATTACACAAGTTAAAGTTGTGTTTGCTGTTCAGCATTTTATTTATACTTAATAAGATACATTTCAGATTTGTACACAGCTACAGAGAAGTTTTAGGTAACAGTAGTGTTTGCTCTGAAATTATTTATAAACATAATACATTTTTTTATTTATAAATTG
Source organism: Hyperolius riggenbachi (assembly GCF_040937935.1). Classification (NCBI taxonomy): domain Eukaryota; kingdom Metazoa; phylum Chordata; class Amphibia; order Anura; family Hyperoliidae; genus Hyperolius; species Hyperolius riggenbachi. The sequence continues at coordinate 174,658,709 of NC_090647.1, read as the reverse complement.
TTCTGACATTGAACGGATTAATCAAACTAGAACATTTATTTTAAAGGGTCAGAAAATCCATACTCTATAGATAAAGAGAACCTGAACTGAAAATAAAAAGTCAACATAACCATTCACAGCTCATACTTACCTCCTGTGTAGTCTACTTCTCAATCTCTTTCTCCTCTCCTGTGTCCCATTTGTCCGCTGTGATCGATGGAATTCTCCGTCCTCCATTTTGAAAATGGCCATTACCCCATGACAACTTCCTGGTCAGCACACTGTTAAACTGTGATATCACCCACTTGAGCCATAGGGAAACATGGACATTACCTTGCACATTCAGTTGTAACTGACAGCTGCTGATATATAACTGACAGCAACTGCTATATTTCAGTTCTGACAAAATATTGTCAGAACTGGAAGGGATCACTGTAAGGAGAAAAGGGTGAGCTTCTGAGAGGAACTGATGGTGAGGTTAGTATAAAATATTCATTTGCAGATACATCATGTGTTTATTTTAAATAATTTTACTCGCTTCAGGTTCCCTTTAAGCTGTGTTAAAGAGGAACTCCCGTGAAAATAATGTAATTAAAAAAAGGCTTAATTTTTACAATAATTATGTATAAATGATTTGGTCAGTGTTTTCCCATTGTAAGATCTTTCCTCTCCCTGATTTACATGGTGACATTTTCACTGTTGACAGGTGATGCTACTGGAAGGAGATGCTGCTTGCTTTTTTGGCAGTTGGAAACAGCTGTTGTTTTCCCAAAATGCAACAAGGCTTCCATAGTCTGATGTCGGGACCTCAGAGCTTTGAGGTGCTGACATCACACTGTGGGAGGGTTTTCACCACAAAATCAGCCATACAGAGCCCCCCGATGATCCGTTTGAGAAAAGGAATAGATTTATCATGGAAAAATGGGTATCAGCTACTGATTGGGATAAAGTTCAATTCTTGGTTATGTTTTCTCTTTAAAGGACACCCGAGGTGAAAATAAACTAATGAAATAAACTATTATATCTATCCTACATCTCCTAAAAATGACTTTTTAAGATATTCCACAGTTATTCTATTTTATATTTAAATCTACATTTTAAGATTTTACTGTTCTATAATTTTTGCTCAATGACACATTCATTGAAGTATGCTAGGGCTAAAATCTATGAACTAATGACCCTTATTATGTCTTTCCTGCTCTCAGAAGTCATTTTCTGCTGGGAAAGTGTTTTATAGTGTAATTTCTTATCAATGAGAGTCACACTGTAGTTTGACACAGTTCTGACTCAGACAGGAACTGCCACTTACATACCTGATGTTTAACTCTTTCAGGCAGAGAAAGAAAAATAGGGACACAACATATTTATTTGTGTACTAGGCAGTATACATACACATGTCTATCTCATCATGTCACATGTCACCTCGGGTATCCTTTTACTATTAAATGGTGAACAATTAAAAAAGCACTTTACTGATTATAACTTAATGGATACAATTGCTTGTTTTTTTACAATATTACTTTATAAATCCTATTCAGTGACTTTCCATTGTAAAATCTTCCTTCACCCTTATTTACATTCTTACATTTATCACAGGTGGCAACATATTTGCTGCTGGCAAGGTGCATCATTGCAAAATGTTTGTTTGTTGTGTGTTCTGAAGTGAACAGAAACAACACCTGGTTTCTCAGAGAACACTGGGAAGAGAATGCTTCCGGAGATCATAACTTAGGCTGAATATCCCTGGGAAGGTGGGGTTACATGCCAATATACAGCAATATAGAGCTATAAGCAGGGTTTTCTAATAATGTAGTACAATCTACAATACATCATTACAGGCATATGTATTATTACGCTGCTGGTGAGCTGGGCACAGGGTGAGCAGCTCACCCTGCTGTCGCTAAAATCCCCAGCAGCATTAAATACTATTCCCCCTCCAAGTTGTAGCAACTCAGAGGGAGATGTAACTTTGGGCCATTGCAAAACAGGACAAAGAAACAGCCAGATGTAGACGCAATCACTGCCACTTTATAAAAGACTCCCCCTTTCTTCTCAGACAGAAGCCATGTGCGCAAATGTGGCACCTTTCTGAAATAAGCACAGGTGCAGACAAAGAGCAGGGAAAAGATCAGAAACCCATCCAGAGATTATGTGTTGGTCATGGTGAAGATGTAGAAGACCAGCACATAACTCCACCAAACATCAACTTCCTGCTACAGCGTGTCAAAACATCCAGAAGTGAGGTCACTGGGAGATGTAACTTGGGATCTTGGTGATCAGATTAGTAAATAAACAAGCCAGATTAGAACAGATAGGTGGATACTTTATAACGACACACTATAAAGGTATAGGTATCAGAGGCACAAAGAGGTACTGAGCTGCAGACGTTACAGCAGTGTCTTGCTGCTAGACCTGGTCTTAAATAGGCTAATTTGACCTTAGGGTGTAGTTCATGTATGTGCTTAAACATCTGGAAGTCACGCGCACAAATGTTCATGATGGACTATAAGAGCACCCAATGGGGGTGAGATGGGGGTGGGAAAAAAAAACTTACATTTCTGGAACTTCCCCCAGCCGGGCCAATCTGCTGCTAGGGTCCTATGAAGTTTCCCTAGTTGGGGTCAGTTGGCACATGTGCAGTTCAGCTGTGCATTTGCCACCATCACACTCCTCTAGCCAGGAGTGTTCTGCACCTGCACAGCAGTACTGTACAGGCATTGCGAATGTGCAGTACTCCCTGAATGGAGAAACTTCCACTATATAAATACAATAATAATAATAACAGTAATAATACCAGCACAGGCTGTAATTTCCACAACACGGTCAGTAAGTACAGCCATATACCAATAGGAACTATAGTTCCCCTTCTTATCCCATCATCACAGGTTTTGACCCTGTAATAATCTACAAAGTACAGTGTATATAGTGAAACATTCCCACAGAAATTCCACCTTTATGGTTTTCTACAGCCATTGGTGTTTCCCATCGCCACTAACATCGCATTGTGCAGAGGGCACAGAAATGTGTCTTTCCTTCACTCCACGATTGTCTAATTAGATGGCCACTGGTTTCCCATCTCCCTACACAGAGTTAGTGCAATAGAGTATGCAGAAGATGGGTTCCTATGACTTGGCCATATTTCTTCTGGGTTCCCAATGTGAGTGAGCAAAAGTATCAATAAGTATATTACTCCTATGCACCTGGAGTTTTTCTTTAAATATTTGTATTGGTGAAAACAGCGTAAGCACATGATGGGATTGCTTTCAATAGTGTTACATGGATGGCATCCACTTCAAAATATGTTGACTCTCTTAGATAACTATTAGCCAACAATATAACCTCATTAGAATGGTATAAAAGGCCAACCATGCTTGCCACCAGCCGCACTTTTAAACTCCAAGGAAGTTGTAAAAGAAAGTTTAGATGTGACTGCAGATAATATCAGACTGATTATTTATTTCTAACGAATCAATCAGGCCCTTATTTAGATAACCAGATGCATGTTAGGTTGTTGCTTTGAGGGTTTACATTTATCTGATCAGTCAATAGTCTCATTAGCACTGAGATGTGTGCATTACCTCTGTCTGCTTTATTAACATTAGCATCAAATGCTTCAATTAACCTGCTGATGCAGCAGAACATAGAGACACATCAGCACAAGACATATTCCATTTAGATTTATAATATTGTTTGTGCGTTGTTACAAGTTTAGACTACATTAGCATTCCCACTGGCTATTTATTCACGTATTTGCTTGCCTTATTTTGCATTCAGTAGAAATAATCTAAATTTCTTTCTTTCTTTCTTTCTTTCTTTCTTTCTTTCTATCTATCTATCTATCTATCTATCTATCTATCTATCTATCTATCTATCTATCATATACATACATATATATATATATATATATATATATATATATATATATATATATTGTTCACATTAACAGAATGTGAGAAATATGAAACCTCTGTGATTTTAACTATGGCGTGATTGCCAGTGTTAGGCAAGCTAATTTACTCTTTCTCACACACAACGTTGAATGTTAGAGCTAAATAACATCAAGGACAACAGCGTGAGTAGCAGTTTCAGAATTTTTGTTGATGGGGAAAACAGCTATTTTAGGGTCACAATTTGCACTTGACCTAACATTCCCTATATCAACAGTCCACACTGCTGATGACTTGAAATAGGAAATGTGTAGCATCATTGTGTAGATTTAAAATGTTCGAGTTTGAAGGATACCATCATGTCAACTTAAACTAGTATTTCAAAACAAACTGCAACTGTTTCAAAGCAAAGGGAGGTCCACCCATGGTTAGTATAGATGTTATGTTATCATTTTAAGACATTATTATTTATTTATTTACTGTATTTATAAAGTGCCAACATATTCCATAGCAATTTACAAAGTAGGAAAACAAACAAGGGGTACATAATGATACAGGCAATGATAGACATCAAATATGGACATTGGTACAAAATACAGAACTGATAGTTACCATGACAGATGTAACATGAGGAATGAAAGATATAACAAAAATGCAATCTATGAAATGGATAACAAATTCCAAAACACAAAAGGGTCAGAGAGCCCTGCCTTTGTGAGCTTATAATCTAAAGGAGTTGGGAGTGGAATGGGAGGGGGGGGGGGCATGTGAATTTGTCAAGTTGTACAATGTGAAAAACAAAATGAGTTTTATTTCATACTGCCCATCTTTCTGACCTATGTGTAATTGGTACTTACTTTATGTTGCAACAATACTATAATCCCACACATTCTTTTAAGGTATTAAAAGAGTACTTTTCTGGAGTCACCTGCTTTGAATCCCATTGAACCCCATTGAATTGCTGTGGTAGGAACTGAATCATATAGTAAGAGAAAAATAAAAGTTAAGGACAACTTCTGAGTGGTGGTTGTCCAGGTTATACAAAAATATATAGGAAAATATTTCATCTGAATGTTCACAAGAAAACTGATAGCTGCAAATAATACTATGCAAAGTAATTATACATGGAAGAAAAAAGGTCTCCATTAAAGATGGACTTTAGAAGACCTCTTTGTAAAATGGGAAACCCAACAATTCTGCTTTTTTATTGCTTGGGAGAAATATCACATTTTTGTTGCCTTCATAAAAGTGTAATTCCATATTTTTTGCACTATAAGACGCTCCTGACCATAAGACACACCAAGGTATAGAGGACAAAACCCAGGGGGAAAAAAATATATATATACTAAACCTGGTGCATCCATGGTGGAGGGGCATCTTGTGGATTATGTCCCATTTGTACCTCATGCCCCCTTGTACCTCTTGTGTCTCCCTGTGTCCTCCTCTGTCCCCCTTGTGTCCTCCATGTGTCAGCCTCTGTCCTCCTCTATGCCCCTTTGTGTCCCACTGTGTCCTCCGTCTGTCCCCCTGTGTCCTCCTCTGCATGGACACAGTATAGGGAGTCCCCAACATTGCGGCGAGTTGGAGGTTCGTATTGGCAGGTGTTCACAAGTCAGGAACTCCCTGCATTTGGACTATAAGAAGTAGTGACTTTTTTTTAAGTATTCATATAGCACTGATATCTTTGACAGTGCTTTTACAAAATATATGTCACTAACTGTGCCTTTATAGAGGCTCACAACCTAATCCCTACCATAGTCATATGCCCATCATTGTGTATGGCCAATTTAGGAGTAAGCCAACTAACTTACCTAGTGCATTACTAGTAACAAATAGCCTACAGAAGTAGCTGATTAGAGATGGCTCAAACCTCCGATTTTCAGTTCGCAAACCTCCGCCAAAAGTTCGTTTCGCACAAACTTTTGCGAACTGCAAAAGACTTCAATGGGGAGGTGAACTTTGAAAAACTAGAAACATTTATGCTGGCCACAAAAGTGATGGAAAAGATGTTTCAAGGGGTCTAACATCTGAGTTTTTGCATGGGGGAGTGGGATACATGCCAAAAGTCCCGGGGAAAAGTCTGGATTTGATGCACAGCAGCATTTTAAGGGCAGAAATCACTTTGCATGCTGAATTGGAGGTCTAAAGTGCTTTAAAACATCTTGGATGTGTATACATCAATCAGGGAGTGTAATTAGTGTACTGCTTCACACTGACAGACCAAACTCACTGCGTAATGCACCGCAAACAGCTGTTTGTGTAGTGACGGCCGTGCTGGACTGGTGCGCACATGATGAGAGTGCAGGTGATGGCGGCCTTCCAGTCCATATGGTTGCCTGCCGGGCTGAGGTAGCTCAGTGACAGAACAGTGACTGTCCAGCTGACCGAATTTGGTTTGTCCACAATGAAGCAACGACCTTATAATCTTAGATGTGCCCCCCCCCCCCCGTACTCATATAGCCGGCGGTCATTGCTTCATTGTGATACGCAAGCCCCTTCACCACAGTAAGGTAACGGTCATGAAGGGGAATTGACACATGTACATGCCTTTTGTTTTGTTGTTGCAGCTGCAGCGCAGCCAGAAAAATTAGGCTGGCATGTACACTCACCAGAAAAAATGATTATCATTTTTGTTAGCGGCCACTGCTAGCACCGGCCTTAAAAAGTCAAGAATCCGCCTGGAGTCCTCGACCCTGTTGGTGGTGGCGAAGAAGGCAGTCAAGTTGCCTGCAGGCAGAGATGCTGCATGGGGACCGACTTAGTCTTGGGGCAGGCAGTCACACGGTGTGCAGGCAGAGATGCTGTGTGTGAGGTTTGACTTAGTCTTCTGGCAGGCCTGACCGTGCTTTGCAAACCACGTGGTCAGATGGACCCTTGACCCAACTCTGTGTGCCAGAGATGACACCACTTGCCTTTCAACACCACGGTACAGTTTGTGTATCACCTTTTTTGGGAAATAATTGTGGCCTGGTATCTTCCACTGCGATGTGTGGCTTTGCTTTTGTGTGCTGCTTTGCCTCAGGTGGTCATCCCATTGTAGTTTGTGCTTTGTCATCATGTGCCTTCGTAAGGAGGTTGTCCCTGTGTTGGTCTTGGTCTTTCCACAGCTCAATGTTTGGTGGCAGAGAGTACAGATGGCATTGCTCTCATCTGAGGCAGACACACAAAGAAATGTCCACACCGCTGAGCCCTGGGGTGTTGGCACTTTGGTGGTGGCGGCTGACTGAGTGTTAAAGGGAAGATCCGCGGTGAGGGGAAAAAAATAAAAATGCACATTCACTTACCTGGGGTTTCCTCCAGTGCATGGCAGGCAGGACGTGCCCTCGCCACCGTTCTGCAGGCCCCTGGTCTTCTCTGGTGGCGCACCCGAACTGGCCAGGCTGGCTGCCAGGTCGGGCTCTTCTATGCTCCAAAATGTGCCTCACGCGGGCGCGCTGATGTCATTGGACATCCTCCGGGCTGTACTGCGCAGGCGCAGTAGTTCTGCATCTACGTCAGCGCGCCCGCGTGAGGCGCATTTTGGAGCACAGAAGTTTGGTCCAGGGCCGCACAAAATCATGACAGCACGACCTTGAACACACCTGCCGGGTGGCCTGCTTCTTGTTGTTTTTCCCATATTGAGGGGAATGAAGTGAAAGGTATGCACTGACTTGACTAACACAATGTGCAGTCAAACAGGTGCAGTGAACAGGTATGCAGTGACTGGTATCAATACAATGTGCAGCTGTCACAAACACAGGTACCGTGAACAGGTGCAGCGACTGGTGGTATATAACACTGTGTGCGGTCACATAGGTAGGTAGGTGCACTGAATAGGTGAGTATGCAGTGATTGGTAGGTATTACAGATGTGCAGCTATCACACACAGGTGTGCTAGGCCTGGCAGTGGCACAGTAGGAATTACCAAGCGGCCAAGGTCCAGCAGCTGCGACTGACTGACAGGGCTGTATATGCAACACAAGTGTCTGTGGGACACACACACAAAAAAATAAATAGATCACAAGAACAGCATTAGCTCTCAAAAGAGCTGCTGAGGATGAGGAGTGCTTTTGGGCAATAAGTATCAGCAAGAAGGAGCAACCTAACAAGCCTAACACAAGAGCCTAACTAAGCTTTCCCTATGTCAGCAGGTTATCTCCCTTCCCTAATTACTGCAGCCACACGAGTGAGTGAAAAGGCTGACGCTGCCTGCGTTTTATAAGGGGGGGGCTCAAGGAGGGAGTGTACCCTGTGTCTGCTGACTGTGATGTAGAGGGTCAAAGTTGACCCTAATGATGTAGTATAGGGGGCGGGTTGAACTTGCATATAGTTCGCGGTTCACCGCGAATGCGAACCACCAAAGTTTGCTTGAATAAGTTCGCAGTTGAACCGTTTGGGCCATCTCTATAGCTGATCACATACTAGGTATGGAAAGGTCGGTGGATTGGCCTAGGAAGAAGAAGGTTAATATCAAAATGGCCGTCAGGCCCCCACTCAGTGCCCAGCACCCTCCCCAACAGATGCACGGTAGGACTAAGAATGTTAATTTGCATCCTTGCCAATAGGACTTAACAATGCCAATTTGTATTCCTGCCTGATGTAATGTTACAGTGTGAACAATACATTTCACTGTCAGCAGTGCTGGATGTATTGCTTCTCTCCAACTCCTAGGTATGGAATGAAACAGAAGAGCTGATTATCTATTTTGTACACAATTGGTGATAGGGGAAGGGGGTAAGGTTAGAGTTAGCTTGGACACTTGGAGGAGCGGTTATTGTTCAGTATTAGGTGGGAGCCGGTTAGGTTTAGGAATTAGGAGGGAAAGGATTAAGTGAGAATGGGTGGCAGGTAAGTGAACTACTGGGCACCCCACTCATGTGACACCACCACAAAATGCATTCCCATATGACACCAACAGCACATATAAAAAGCAAGCATACTTGTTCACCAAAACAGAGTTTATTTTTATGTCATTTGTTGGTTCAAAACCATAGTAAAGAATGGAGAGCAGGATAATTATCAAACGCTTGCTTATATTGTTTGGTATTCATCTCATTTTTTTGGTTGCTTGAGTTTAGGTCAGTAGGGTCAGTAGGGCTTTTTGCCATATGTTTATTACTTTTACATTACTTCATCACTTTATCATTTTCAGTGTATTTCAATCAATTTTTCTTTCATCACTTTAGGATATATGTGGTATTTTTTATTTACTTTACTTTACTACAAGCCTAGTTTGCTGGGAAAAAAAAACCTGTCCCCTCTTTTACAAATGTAGTGCTAAAAACAGGACAACTACATTTTTAAATTGGAGAAAGAAGGACAAGACATAGAACATGCATATAGCACTTTTCTCCTGGTGGACACAAAGCACTTCAGGGCCGCAGCAATTTAGAACACACTTCACGGACAACCAGGATCATTAGGGAGCCTCTCCTAAAGATACCTTACTATGTTACATACTGGCTTGAGCTGGAATTGAACCCTTGCCAAAGGCTCAAATCCTACTTTGAAGGCAACAACCTTGCCAGTACACTATCCAACTGAACCTGGAAATTAAAAAAAAAAAAAAAAAATGACTGCAGCAGTTGTAACTCTTCACAAATAGCTCCACAAGTGTAATTAAGTTTTTCTTCAAACAGCTGTGCATTTAAATAGCAACAAGTAATGAGTAGGGAAATGTGTAAATGTATGTACAATTCACCATTTGTTTCAATGGATCTGGTCAGGGCTTCTGAAATGCAGAAAGCTATGAAAGTCCTTAGTTTTTGGACCTCATGACAGCAGCACTGCAAAGCTGAGGGAAATTACATCCCACTTTGCAGTCCCAGTCACAAAAGGTATCCTAAGCTAAAAGATTGCAATTTGCTTATTCATGTGTGTAACAATAAGAAAATGCTCTACTATGTTGTTGACCTACAATAGATGAAGAGACATAATGATTGTCATATCTGTGCTCCTGTAGAAGATTGTTGCTGGTAAATCTTGGACCGATCACTTTCATACAAAAGCAGGAGGCACCCAAAATGATATTCAAAGTTTTAACAATAAGAAAAGGTAAAAACATAGCAGTGGAGCCTGGGGCTATAAGCTGTGAAACGAAAAGTCCTTGGGCTTGATTCACAAAAGAGTGCTAACTGTTAGCGCGGACGTTTTCGCGAGAATTTTCGCATTGCGCGCGATCGCAAATTTTCACGTGAAACGATATCGGTTTTCGCGTGCAAACTCGATTTTCCGCATGAAATATCCACGTTTGCGTGCGAAAACCATTATCGTTTCACGTGAAAATTCGCGATCGCGCGCAATACGAAAATTCGCACGAAAACGGCCGTGCTAACAGTTAGCACTCTTTTGTAAATCAAGCCCCTTGTGTTGAATAAAGGCTTTTTTTTTTTTTTTTTTGGGCCAAAACACATCCAAATAGTCTTCTTAAAAGTAGGCTGACTTTTATCTTTTCTTATCAATACAATCTTAAATGTTATTTTAGGTGTCTCTTTCTTTGTAGTTTCTAGCAGCTTAATCTTAATGTTTTTTTGTTTTTGTTTTAATTTATGACCTTGTCATAAAGTACATTTCAAGTGGGGACAGTTCTTCTTCACATGTGCAGAGAGTGGTTGCTGGCTGGACTTGCAACCCAGACTTGTGATTATATGTTTTCTTATCTACATGTTAAATTCACCTTAATTGTACTACACCAGAATGGATTCCTGGTGTTCCTGTATTATTTTCTTTTGCATGATCTACCTCATACAAAAGGCTGATATTGTCAAACCTGCTCATAAGCTTCAGTTATTGGGATTTTATTCTGCTTAGGAATTGGAAAAAAAAAGTTTCAAATGGAAGGAGAAATGCCAGGAAGGGAAAGCAAAGGGCAAGAAAAGATTTCAGTAAAATCAGTGGTGTAACAATAGACTCTGCAAGGTATGCAGCCACAGGGCGGTCCAGAAGCTGCAGGCGGGCCGGTGGGGGGGGAAGTTTATTTTCCCTGTCCTGAGAGACTGACAACTAAGGGCACAGAGGAAAAAAAACATTCTGCTCTCTCCACAATTGCTCTAATGACTGCATCTGCTCCTCCTCCCTGAGTGCTCTGAACTGTAGTGATGCTGGAGAAGTCTGCAGAGCCAGTTCTGCTCCATCAGAGTTGGACAAAGTGAGTGTATTAAGCTGAGGCTGGAAGCACACTAGTCTGTTGGCTTTCTGTATGCATTTTCTGCACAATATGTGTGTCTGTATGTGTGAAAACATGCACATTTTATCATAGAAGCTAATGTTATTGATAAAGAAAATGCATGCAGTGCTTGACTGCTGTCTGTTTTTATCTGCATGGGGAAAACACATTCAAGTGTGCTCTAGCCAATTGAATAACATTGGTTCTTGGATTACTTGTGCAGAAAGTGAGGGGGGCTCATCCTAAGTTTTGCAGGTGGGTCCTGTGATTTCTAGTTATGCCCCTGAGTAAAATGTGATCTTGGGAAATATGCTAAATGTGCGTGTAAATATTCCTCTTACAAAATAGGGCAGCAGTCTGTGCACGTATCATGTTTATTAAATGTGGGCTGTTTCAAAAAGCAGTGCCTGCCAGCAACCAGTCACATAATTCACTGCTGTGAAACTTCCATGAAAAGGACTTATCTGGAAGACAAACATCTTCTGGCATTTTGCAGGCTACTCAAGTATTAGGGCACCGGGTTACACATGATGAAATACAGAATGGAAATTAGCAACATTCTGCTTCCTAAATGTTTTTAATGTGTCCGATGCACCACAGCAGGTGTGAGTACACCGCAAAATGAACACTGTTGCAGCTGTGTAGGGATAAAACCTTGTATCCCAGATTGAAGAAATATGTAGTTAAGCACAGCGCAGATGGATAAGTATTCTTCCTGTGTAGTATATTCATCCACTTGTTCACCACTTGTATATGCACTCAAAGTGCAAAAAAACAAAACAGGGATGCTCTGGTATATTTTGTGTTCACTTTATTTTTGGATAAAAAGGCAGCCAAGGTACAGGAGGTCACACTTACTTTGTGAGAGTTCTAATCCAATTAGGCTGAAGTAAACTGTGACTGCGAAAGCCAAAACTAGTCGGGGCAAGAGCAGGCAGCATCTACTGAGGTCTTTTGTGAGGGTGATTAGTACCACTCGTGTGGGAAGCACAATACACCAGGGGAGGTCCCTAGTGGATTAGGACCCTTACAAAGTAAGTGTAACCTTCTGTACCTTGTCTGCCTTTTTATCCAGAAATACAGCAAACACGAAAAATACCACTGAGAGCATCCCTGTTTGGTCTTTTTGCACTTCGAATGCATATTCAGGTAGTGAACAAGTGTATGATAATACTTCAAAGGAAGAATACCTATCCATCTGTGCTGTGCTTCATTACATAATTCTGCTTCCTGAGAAAATTTCCATGTGATATTGTAAAGTTTAGAATTCAAACATAATGGTGTACTACAGATGGATATTCTATTACTTCTTGTGATAAACAGAATGTAGTGGTTTATTACGCAGCATTTGAAAATGTTAAGTTTGTAAATCATGCTTGAATTTCAGCACCTTAATTAGTTTACACTTTTATTTCTAATGTTGTTCATGCAATTTCAGTTAAATTATTTCCAAATTAATTTAGGCCAAATACCACCTCTATTTAAGAATGAATCTGTTATAAAATGTGTGCTAAACCTCCTTCTTGAGAAAGTTTCCCTCACAAGTTCTGGTAAATGAGAAAAATACATCTTACTATTATTTCTAATATTAGGTTTGATGTAATATGTTATGATTTAGTCTGACCTTCATATGCCAATGCACTTTCCTTTAGAAGTTATTGGTGTTCTTTAAACATGTGACAACTATGTAAGGATCTCTGCCAAGCACAAAGACTCTGACCTTGGAGGAAATAACTTCACTATTAGGAGGGTATTGTCCTTCAAAGTATGTATTTAATTACTGGCAATTTGAAATCTATTTTGATTTGCTGAAAAGAGGGAATACATTGAATTGCAGTGTTAATTTGTGTGCTTTATACTGCTCTTCTTTGGTACACTTTGTATTTTCTCTAAAGAAAAGGTGAAATGACAAGAGCTCTTAGCATAATTAAATATCAGATGCATCGCCACCTCGAATTGCTTTGTCTTTTGCAAGTCATTCTATGCATCATAATTGAATTGATAATATCTTGGTCAGCGACTCAATTGATTAATGATTTCTTTGTGAAGGGTTTTCTATAAGCCTGTCTCGCTAACCTCACTGTACCTTAGTTAACTGTTTAAAGGTATCTTGTTATAAGTGGTGACAGATAAGAAAATGTGGTTGGAAGTTATGAATTCCATATAAAAACTTTATGACCTTTAAAATCCTATTCTGTTCTGTCCTTGCAGAAAAAGTGCAAGCTGGAACTTGAAGCTGTTAAAAAGTCTTTATTTGCAGCAGTGAATAAATTACTTAAAGGGATACTGTAGGGGGGTCGGGGGAAAATGAGCTGAACTTACCCGGGGCTTCTAATGGTCCCCCGCAGACATCCTGTGTTGGCGCAGCCACTCACCGATGCTCCGGCCCCGCCTCCAGTTCACTTCTGGAATTTCTGACTTTAAAGTCAGAACACCACTGCGCCTGCACGCCTGTGTCCTCGCTCCCGCTGATGTCACCAGGAGTGTACTGCGCAGACACAGACCATACTGGGCCTGCGCTGTGCGCTCTTGATGACATCAGCGGGATCGAGGACACAGCAACGCAGGCGCAGTGGTTTTCTGACTTTAAAGTCTGAAATTCCAGAAGTGAACCAGAGGCGGGGCCGGAGCATCAGTGAGTGGCTGCACGGGCACAGGATGTCTGCGGGGGACCGTTAGAAGCCCCGGGTAAGTTCAACTCATTTTCCCCTGACCCCCCTACAGTATCCCTTTAAAGATAATCTGTACTCTAAAAATGTTACAGCAAAAAGCATACCATTCTATTCATTATGTTCTCTTGGGCCCTCTGTGCTGTTTCTGCCGCTCTCTGCTGCAATCCTGGCTTGTAATTAACAGTTTTAGGTAGTGTTTACAAACAAACTAACCAGCTTGTGATAGGCTCACATAAGCAGAGTGTGTGAGTCATACAGAGTCTGCAGGGGGCCTGCAGAGGGTGTGTATCACTTCTATCCAATCACAAGCATCCGTGCACATTCCACACATTCCAGCCTTAGCCGACAGAGCCGACTGAAGAAAACAGATTAGATCATATAACAGAGATAACACAGCCACTGTGCAATTAGGAAAGGCTGCAGTAAGCCAGAGCACATTAGAACAGGCAAAGGAACTTATAGGATAGAAGAACTAAGGCTGAAAATTTTGTTACAGAGTCTCTTTAAGAGGCACTTTGTACTTATGGTAACATTTCAAGTTATATTGCAGTTTTTCTCCAGTGAAGGAGTACATATAGATTAAATGTAAGAAACATTGTGATAAAGCTTGTTAGCTGTTACACGTCATAAAACAATTAATTGTTTACTCATGATAAACACTGGAAAAATCCACTTCATTAATAAATATGTTGAAAGGAAACCATCTGACAATATGGGCAGCATGGTGGCGTAGTTGATAGCGCTATCACTTTGCAGCACTGGGTCCTTGGATTGAATCCCAGCCAGAACATTATCTGCATGGAGTTTGTATGTTCTCCCTATGTCGCGTGGGTTTCCTCTCACATCCCAAAAACATACAGATAAGATAATTGGCTTCCCTCTAAGTTAACAACTATTTACCATGTCTATATTTTAAGGGGATAGTAATCCTAATGCCTAACGTTTTCCACGCCAGTCCATAGGACATGCACCATCTTATCCACCCTACTAGCAGCTTCTGATGGCTTTGTACTTCTTGGTGGGGTCACACCTATGTGCCACAATGCATGCTGGGACATGTAGTTCATGGATGGGAGTACAGAGATATACTTGCATCCAGGGACTACATCTCCCAGCATGCATTGTGGCATATGCATGAGACTGTTAGAAAGTACAAAAGCTGGCAGAAGCCGTGAGTCAGGTGGAGAAGATGGCCCATGTTGTATGGCCTCGTAAGTAAGTAATGATGCTCTGGCCAATGGCACACATCCTTATGAACCTCCCTTACACTGCCCTCACTAAAAAGCTCCTGAAGCCACCCCTGCATAGTCATGTCACTGACTGTCCTCAGAGTAGCTCATATACTAGTCCCACCATAGTCATAGTCTAATGTCCTACCATATTATTATTATGTATTTATAAAGCATTGACATCTTCTGCAGAACATTAGAGTACATAAGTATGTAAGCTCCAAATAATGGGATAGGTGAGCCCCAAGCTGAGATTTCTCTGGTGGGCCCTCAGTGTCCCAATCTCACCCTGCTGTTAATTGTGCTGTATACTGTACATCTGACTTATTTAGTTGTTATAGTGCAGCAGTTAGTAATTCCCAGTTTCAGGCAACATTCAATCACACTTCACTGTGGTAAATGTAAGTTTTAAAAATGAGACATTTCATATAAATAGATCTAAACAACTATTTATAGTAACCAGGGCTGCTCATCGGGATTAGGGATGGTCGTAGACAGCCAACTTCGCTACGCTGGAACTACATGTAGTTGTACGCAATTACGCTTCGCAAACTACGGTTTCGAAATCAGAAACTTCGCTACATTTGCATTTCGTAGACTACGCGTTAAAATACTGAAGCTTCGTGTAGTGCGAAGCGTAGTGTATGCGGACGCTTATGCCTTTATGCGGAAAACTTTCCGCAATAATCCGCTAAATATGTGCATGGGTGAACTAATATATGCGTACATTCCACCTTAGTTCCAATGCGGAATTGTATACGTATAGAAGGGCAATGATATTTCTGCGCATGCGCAATGATCCCTATAGACACAGTTACCGCACGCGTAGTTGACTTCGCAATACATACGTCAATTACATGTAGTGGGTGAAGCTTCGAGTGGTGGTACTACGACTACGCGGAAATACGTACGCAATGTTTTTAAATTTTGTCTATGAACTACGATGCGTAGTTGCGGACTTCGACATGTAGATTCACACTGGCATAGTTTACGAGCAACCCTAATCAGGATTCCGGATATCCGGGTATCCCGGATATCCGAACTTTTTTCAGTTATCCAACCGGATTCGGATTTCAGATACCTGGGCCCAAATCCGGATAGCTATTTGCGGATATTTGGGCGCATACTGCGGATATCTGCGGATTTTGTGGGTATCCGGATCCGAAATACTGTAACTAACTAAGTAGATGACGTCCTGGAGCCAATCAGAGGTTTCCCAGCAGAAGCCATAGTAACCAATCACACAGGGAAACCTTGACCAGCCCCACCTGACCTCATTGAGCCAATCAGAGGGCTCCCAGCCTAAGCCCTGGCACCCAATCACAGAAAAGAACACTGGCCAGCCCCCCTGTATAATAACTACAACTTAAAATTCTAAAATGGGGGGTACTGGATGACTTACCTCCCCAATGAAGACAATTTGCAATCGTTCAAAATGCCATAATTTATTCTTACTCCACAATAGCACTTTGCAACGCATTTCACGGGTCTGCTGCCCGCTTCCTCAGGCAACATAAAAATTGGAGTACTCAAATGTCCAGGAGCAGGTTTAGCGCCTCTGTCACAGAGGCGCTAAACCCGCTCCTGGACATTTGAGTACTTCAATTTTTATGTTGCCTGAGGAAGCGGGCAGTAGACCCGTGAAACGCATTGCAAAGTGTTGTTGTGGAGTAAGAATAAATCATGTCATTTTGAACGATTGCAAATTGTCTTCATTGGGGAGGTAAGTCATCCAGTACCCCCCATTTTAGAATTTTAAGTTGTAGTGATTTTAATCTTTGGGCGCCTCTGTAACAACTTCGAATAATATTGTATCCACTGGCTGGATGGGTGTGAACACCTTTTACTATCTACGGAGAGCGACCTTTTAGCCTGAGCAGGGACAGGCCTAAATTCCCTGTCTGCACGATCAGTGGTTGCCTGGAATCGGCAACCCACATTTGTGAGTAACATTCCTCATATTACAATTACGTAAAGTAATAACGATATCACACCATTGGGGCTCTCGTTTCTCTTTTTGTTCTCACCCCTGTATAATAAGGAGGGCTGCCATGATGAGACAGATCATCCTAGCTTGCTGAATGCTCACTGAGAGGCATGCTCCAGTGCTGCTGGCCTAGCAAGGGCTGTACAGTATTGTTAAATCGTTTATTAGCTTGATTGATGTCATGGACTAGTGTGACAGTTAGAGTGTGTACTCCAGTGCTGCTGGCCTAGGGCTGTACACAGTGATAAGCTGTTCAGTAATTAACTCCTTCACTATAAGTACATTATTGTTAAATCGTTAATTAGCTTGATTGATGTCATAGTGTGACAGTTAGAGTGTGTGCTCCAGTGCTGCTAGCCTAGGAAGGGCTGTACACAGTGATAAACCAAAAGCTGTACACAGTGATTAACCCCTTCACTATCACTACACTATTGTTAAATCATTAATTAGCTTGATGTCATTTGTGTGACAGTCAGTGTGTTCTGCATGCAGCTGCTATGTGTCTGTGTGTGTGCTGTGCACAGACCAGGCCAGCTGCTGCCTGCTACCCAGCTATTAGCTTTAGGTATAGGTTAGTTTAGGGATTAGGGGATTGGATTACTGTGTTATTGTGTAGTTAGTACTGTAGTACAGCAGTCAGTGCTAGTAGTTGTTAGAGTAATAGTACCACTGTGTTAGCTTTATACAGAACTGCTGTGCTGTGAGCAGTGCCAGTGTGACAGTTAGTGTGCACTAGTGTCTTCTCCTCTGCTGTCTGACTGTCACTCGGCACTTGGCACGTGTCATGTGGCACTTGGCACGTGTCACGTGGCACTTGCCAAGTGTCACGTGGCACTTGTCACGTGGCTCTTGCCAAGTGTCAAGTGGCACTTGGCAAGTGCCACGTGACAAATCTGGCATGCTCCTGGCACATGTTATACCTGCTACTGCTGCATTGCCCTGCTGCCTGTGCAGCTCCCACCGCCAGGCCAGGGTGCCACAGGCCACTGATTCCACCTATATTTAACCCAAAACACAACTGCTGCATCATTTTTTGGAGGTGTCTTGGCTGAAAATTGTCATGTCCCAGTTGTGCGGTTGGACGTTGGACACAATGTGGGCTGCACAACCGCTGTCTGGAACCTAGGCCTAATGTTAATTGACAGCCATTTTTTTTATCATATATATTTGAAGTCTCCACATCATCAGCTAGTGTTCCCCTTTGCAAAATAATGATACTTGCCTCATTTACGCTAAAAACCCCTTTTAAAGCAATTTAAAGGGTACTTCCGGTTTTTCTATCCAGATATCCGAATGCGGCCGGATGCCACGGATATTGAGGTCGGATATCTGATTCAGATCCGGATTGGAAAATTTTGAACTCGGATGCTTGGCCAGCAGGCGGATTTACTCCGTTTTTCCACTTCCCAGTCCGACACTGCTGAGAGGTATCTTTCCTGTTAGCCTGATGTATGGTCTTTTCCACCGTGCTGCAGCTCAGTTTCAGCGTGCTACCATTGGCAATCTTCTTATAGCCTAGAACATCTTTATATACAGCAACAATTCTTTTTTTGAGATCCTCAGAGAACTATCTGTCCTAATAAGCTATGCTGCATGTTCAGTGACCAGTGAGAGAGTGTGAGAGCAATAACACAAAATTTAACTGACCTCCTTCCCATTCACACCTGAGACCTTGTAACGCTAATGAGTAACATGACCATGGGGAGGGAAAATGTCTAATTGGGCAGAGTTTTGACTTTTTTTTTTACTTAGGGCGAGTGCACTCCCTTTTTGTTGCCAGCTGTTTAGACATAAATCATTGTGTGCTGTGTTACTTTGATGGGACAGCACATTTCCAGTGTTATATATGCTGTACCACAGACTACTTTTAAGTGTATCAGTGTTGACCCATGAAAAGATATAATACGGTATTCACAAAAATGTGAGAGCTGTTCTTACTTTTGTGACATGCTGTATCCTGAGAGTTTAAAAGCAATAAAGCAATGATCTTTTATTACACTGAGCAGCTTTTTTTTTTTTAAGGCAGCGGTAATTAATCAATGTAGAATTCACTGTAACTACATATGTAATCATCTCATCCTAGCATTCTTGTTGTTTAAAACCATATTTGCTTGGATAATAGAGTGGAAAACTTACAAATAAATGGGTAGCCACCACCACATGCCTAGAGTAGGTCAGAGCTATTATCCATCAAAGCCGAATCAAGAAAAGGTAATACAATTGGATTGCATGATTTAAAGAATATCATGCTGTTTCCATGTTCCAAATAAATACCATTCCTGGGAAGTTCACCTTTAAGAATAAATCAGGCTTAGCAGAAATGCATTTTGCGATATCCTACTGAGTAAAACATCTTCTGGCATTGATCAATAGCTATCTCATCATGAAATTTATGGCTATAAAATCTTTGAACACACCAGATATTCACTAGCAGTTGAAGGAACAGCGTGGCTGCTATAGAATGAAATACAATGTCCTATCTATTTGTGATGTTGATGAGCTAGTGTGTGCTGAAGGTTATATACAATTCTTTGAATATTGATTGCTCATAGGCTGCTGACCTTGCTAAGGTAAAAGTGACCATCTTTATTTAAGAATAGCGTCTCTTCTGCCTCCTACCTTCTTTGTTATACACTCTTGACTTTTATTTGTGTTTTTCCGAACAAAGATTTTATCAGGTATAAATGGGTGTTTTTCCCACTTTTAAAGATTGACAATTATGGATCCAGATGCATGAATGTTTGTGTATTTGTTTATTTTTCCTCTAGAACTATGACAACATTTGTGCCTGAAATTGTGCTTTAACCTACAGGAAAAAAAGAGAATAATTTACATAAAAATACCTGTCCCCTGACATACCTTGAGCACAAGGACAACAGCCCTTTAATGAATGCAACATAAGGAACAGTGCTATCCAGGCATAGCTGGTGGAAACTAACAGACAAGGGTAGCTGAGACTTTATAATGATGTTGGAGTGTTTAAATGTATATCACACAACAGGAGGTGAAATGGAATAGAGAGGAAGAAAAAGAGCTATGTTGTGTACTATCAACCTCATGGAGTGCCATTATGCCACTACCAACATGTATTGCAATCCAGATAGAAAGTGTTTATACTATTTTTCCTTGACTGGGACATGATTTAATTAGGAAGGTTGTATTTTGTAGCATAACTGTATATTATGTACAGCCAGGGACATAACTACGTATCATGGGGCCTCTCTTTGAATCTTTGTGGGGTCCACCTCACAAAGTTACTGGCATCCCTTAGCTCCCCACTCTTAATGAGGTCAGTTATCTTATCCCCAACTGGGAGAGAAGCCCAGACTTCTCACTTCTCTGTTCCACCAAGAAACCCTCCCATGCTCCCCTGGCTGTTGCCATGCATCATCCTCCCTATATCAGACTCACAGATCAGCGCCATGGTAGTGCTAGGGCTAATTTCTTCCAGTGTAAGTTCTCTCCTGAGATGCCAATGCAGCCACTAGATGTCCTCTCCGTCTGTCTTGGGCTTCTGCACATCCTTTGGACATTAGGCGATATGCAGGAAAACTCAGGTTGAGAGGATGGTAGAGGAGACCTTGTGACTGCAGCAAAAGCACAGCAGGGACCTGACTACAGCAAGAGCACAGCAGGGACCTGATTCTGGAAGAAGGAAGCCAAAGCACTACTGCTGCACTTATCTGTGGGCTTTGGATGGGTTGGAGAGAGGGAACTACCTCATTCCTGGGGCAGTGAGTCAATGCTTAAAATGATTTAGCATTCTGTGCTGTATTGAGGTATTGCCTAATGCTTGCTTACACTTGTGTTCTTCAAGGTGTTTATGTGGGTAGGCACCTGTTGTGTAGTGCCCAGCAAGAATGGACTGACCCTGAGGGGTTAATTTGGACTATGGACTTACCCTGAAAGGTTAATGTTCACATGTGATGACATAGTGGTCATCCATTAAGGGCGTGGTGTGCTATTTTTCATAAGTATGTTGTGTTTCACTTGACTGCTTGTACACTTGAGAAAGGGGATTACCCCAAAACATGTCGTGTTTGCTACCTTTTCTATAAACGCACGTTTATTTACCGTTTGAGTGTCTCCTTTATTACTACATTGATTCCTGGAAAGGGATGATGAGTGACGACAGCCAGGGGAGCATGGGATGGAGCTTTGGTGGTTTAGAGAAGGAAGAAGTCTAAAAGCAATAACATAATTTGCTGATAGCAAAACAAAAACAAACAAAAAAAACACACATAAATGTGCCTATACATGCATCGGTTTTCTTGTTTGACTTTTGGCAGATTTGATTACTCTGAACTAATACGGTGGAAATAAATCCTCCCAAAATGTCTAATTGATCAAATTCTAATTGATTTTCACTAAAAAAAATCAACAAAACAAAAGTATCAATCATACATGATGGAAAACTTAAGTCAATCGGAGGTGGGGCAGGAGCAGTAATCGATTAATTGGTTATAGAGTTGCACAGCTTTGAACAGTGCAATGTTGTGGTTTGATGAATTTTCAATAGACTTCCTGCTGGAATGTACTGAAAATCGATGGACTGAGTGTGAATTGATTACCATCTGATCATATTTTGATCAGAAAGTTATCATTCTGACATAGCATAATTTAGCCAGGTATGGCATTGGCTAGCTTTACTCAGTCCACACTATAAGGTGTTCAATTAATGGCAGCATAGATGCCAGCTCCTTTCCTGTTCTGTACATGAAGCAGTTCATTTGTCTTGTGAATGATTACCTATTCTTCACATGGGCCGTTCTGTTGGCTTTGCACATCCACTACAGTGGAGATTGGAATTCAGCTTAAGCTGTTTTCAGAATCTGAAAAAATATGCAGTCATCAACTGCTGGTTTTTTTTTATGCCTTTACATAATTAACCTTAAATGTGTGATAGTGATCTTTTAATATGGATTTTAACCATTTAAGGAGTCTCGCGTCCAACCTAGTTATTCTAAATGTTCCTGGACATGAGCATTAGAAGCTGCTGCAGCCATGCATGAGCGTCCCAACCCCCCGTGCACAAGATTATGAATGTTTGTGCACGTGTTTGTGCACTGATCCAATAGTGAATGATTGCTGCTATCACATAAAGTCACAAGGGGAAAAAGTGGTTTTTTTTACATTAAAGTAACAGTGTCCCATTAAAAAATGTGTTTTTTTTAAGTGTTAACCACTACCAGACTAATTAACCCCTTGTGTCACCTATACTTCTCCTTAAAATTCATGGACACCTGTAATGGCTGCCACCCATATCGAGTGAATACACTTACTAGGACAACAGCTAAGGGACCAAACACTATATAGATGCATCAAAATATTGTTGCATAGCAATGCATCTATACAGCACTGGAGTCCTCAAATTGTGCACCCTAGTAATCACATACAATCACTACAGAAGCACAGGCTGGTGAAAACGGAATGCTACATGCCCAACTAGTGATGAAATATGGCATGCATGGTATCCATTTTAACCAGGATGAGCCAAGTAATGTATTTTGAGGTGTTGTACAACTGTGGTACTTGTCATGTAAAAATTAGAATTGGGGGAACATGAAAAATTGCGTAATTTTTGCATTTACGCCTTATTTTCCTTGATAAAGTGATTGTGAAATGAAAAAAAAAATACTTTGAAAACAACAAAATATTACCCAAAGAAAACCAGTTTGTCCTGAAAACACAATATATGTATCACTTTGATGGCAAAGGTAATAAAGAGTTATTTCTGTATCAATAGTGACACAGCTAATATGCCAAAATTGTTTTAACGGTTAAAAACCCTGGAAACTGAAGTGTTTAAATAAAGGAAGTACAAAATTAAGATACAAAATCACAGACACGGGGCAAGTGTATTGTGTCTAAACGAGCTGACAGTCTAAGTGGTGAATTGGGCAACACAGTAGTTTAGGGGCCATGGGTATTAGCCCCTAAACTACTGTAAAATACCCATGCATTGCTGCAATAGGGTCTCAAGTTTGAATCTCAAACAGGACCTTATCTGCATCAGGTTTGTATGTTACTGTAGATTTTCCCTAGGATCTCTGGTTTCCTCCTACTTGGCAAAATCATACCGGTAGGTTTACTAGCTTCCCCCTAAAATTGGCCTTAGATTTTTCTATGGGCCATTGACCATGGTAGGGAGATTAGATTGTGAGTTCCTCTGATGAACAGTTGGTGACCTTCCTACAGACTTTTTGAAGTGCTGTAGAAACTATTGGTGCTATAAAAAACACATATTAAGAATAACTAGAAACACTGAAAATACTGACTGCATCCAGTTCTTAGGGAAAAAAAATATAATACAAAGTAAAACATTAGCAATCATGGTGAATATTTGGGTCTTTTCCCAAACCCATTATAAATAAGTGCTCTGTTGGCATTGTCAAGATCAACACACATAGGACTGTATAAATGAAGGCAATACAAAACAAACAATCAATACTTAGTGAATCATGTTTCACAGCAGACCACAACTTTCCTTTCTAAGATGAAAAATCAATACATTGATTTCTTTTTTAAAATAATAAACTGTTGGAGGAAGCAATGGGAGGCTCATGTATGTTCTAACTAAACGGCAGTATAAAGAGAGGGGAAAACATATGAAGTAATAACTACTTCAGAAAATGGGCAGATGTAAATATTAGTGACATTAAAAAGAATATATGTTTATATAAAAAGATATAGTTTAAAACCAGAGCCCTAATGTATATACTGTATATAATATAGATATAAATGAGAAATAGATTAACTTCAAATATTTTTTTTCCTTAACTCCCAGAAAAGAAATAGACAATTTTTTTTTTAGATACAGTTGGTATAAATATCTGATTCTAGGGAAGGCCGGGTAATTTCCACAGAATTCAGTTTTCCGTGTTTCCGATGGAAATGGGCTTACTGTGGTGGAAATAGGCTTTCAAAAATCCCGCATTACTGCAACGCGGAATTTTTTGCCAGATCACAGATCTTGGAAGCATTGAACCAGTCAGAGAATGCAGAATTTGTCTGCAAAAATGGGCTTACCCTGTAAGTTCAGGCCAATCAGAGAATGCAGAAAACCCTGTGGAAGTCAGATTAATAAACAACAAAAAGCAATGCACTTAGAGGTTACAAATCACTCAATCACGTGGTGCGGGATCATATATATCATGCAACAGACTAAAATAGAAATACAGACCGCACTCTTGATCTAAGAAACAATAAGGTCATACAGTCTCACTTATTGGCCAACAAAAGTCCAGTCCACCTCCAAAGGCTTGAGACAGAAACTGACTACTTAATCTCACTGATGTTACCGCCTTCTGTTAGTAATCCAACCAGGTTCCAGACATAGCCACTCAGTCAGCCGTTGCCTCAGATCCATGCTCCCACTTCCTGGGCAGTCAAGTGTGCCGTAGATACGTACAAATCGGAAATGTGTTTTTGCATAATAGCGTATATCCACAAAAAATTGCAGATTCCAATTTTTCTTTTTATCGTTAACTAACTTTATTGACAACAACAACAACAACAAAAATCCTTCAGAAATTTGCAGAGATTAGAAATCATAAAATCAAATTTCTGCAGAAATCTGCGCGCAAGACACTTTTCGGAAACCAGAAATCTTGTCGGAAATCGGCCATCCCTATCTGAAACTGAGGAAAAGCGTATTTTAGACTGTGATGGAAAACAGATAGCAATTTGTGATGGATTCAGCTGAAAGTTTATCCTGAGACTTTTAAAAGGCATGCATGCACAGCTGAGCAGCAAGCATTTTACTATGGAAACAGGAGGGGGGGGGGGGGGGCGTGGGGGCTTCCCACTGTAGAAAGAAACAAAGCAATCAGCCAACTAGTTCTTACATACTTGAATAGTGTCAAGCATGGAAGATTGCCTGTACAGACATAAAACTTTCCATAGAAATAGTCATGGACTGGCAGTCCCTTGTCCTAGAGATGCTACAGGTACCTAAGCACTAGGCATAGGCAAGTGGGATTTGAATAACAAAAGTGCAAGCTATCTCAGATCTGAGATAGATACTGTTTTAGCCATCAATGGTTCTTTTGAAAAAGATAGGAAAATGTGCATGCATATGCACAAGTCCCATATATAGGCACATGTCCCTGACTGTAAATCTGCACCATGAATGCATGTAGCTGGCTTTTGCTTTGTACATGTTTGAATGCCAGGCTAACATTTTTGCTCTTTTGTAGAGAATCTTCCGCCTCAATTTCTTTTGTGTGTTCATTTATATGCCTACTAATCAGCTTAAAAGATGCTTATGCCAATCATCTTACCAGTCTATTTTATTATTTTTACCCACTTTGCATCTGTGTAGATTTGCAGCTATCAATATTTATGTTAATAGGGCACCCATATAATTCCTGCATACATATGTAGATTGTAAATTGTGATTCCCTATTTCTCCTCTGAACACACTCTTTATTCTCTTATGTATTAGCCTTGGAAATAGTCACCTATGGTAAACTAATAAACGCTCATAAAGACCTTAAGTTACCATTTCCTGTAAAAGATTGTCATTGGTAGATTTGGGCAACTTTTTAGTAATGATTCCTGTACAGGCACACTGTTCAGCTATAGTCAAACTGCCTGTTCTCTTTTATGGAGGGAGAATATAAGGGCATGTCACCAAAGAAACACAGAGTGGCAAACAATAGTGGTTATTGATGTCAATCATTCGGCATCTGACACACTGAATGAGCCAACACCAATTTTGGGCACAACTCCTTTGTACTTGGCAAAATATATGATTCTGAATAAATAATGGTGGTTACTACTACTGTTGTTGTTCAAATCTGGGTTTCTTTATTCAGCAGCACGGAAGATGCCCTCCAAAGCAGTTCAGCACCATCTCCGTCAGAGAGAGTCATGGAGTTTCCACATCGCAATTCACATGAATCCGATTTTCCCCCCTTCCAAGCCAGTTGTTTGATGTTCTAAAGAGCAAGTAAACGTTTATTTTCTTAAAGTGGACCTGAACTTTTGCACAGGGCAGAAAAAAAAACATAGAGACATGCACCCTGTATGTAGTTGATAGGTTAGCCTGTCTGATTCCCCCTCATTTGTGTGTAATCACAAGTTGCAATCGGATCTCTCCTCTGTGTCACCTGACTGCCATGACAGAGATTGCAGATAAGCTCATTTGAAAGCACAGGATGTTAACAATATTTCTGCTTCCATGAAAGCAGGAAGTAGAAACACTATTTAGGATTTGTATCAGCTGTAACAAAGAAATGTTTTTTGTTTAAAGGTTATTTTGCAGTTGCGTACCTTTTAGAGCAGAGATGAAGTTCTGAGTTCAGGTTCACTTTAAGCTAAAATTCTCAGTTTTCAGCAGAGAGTTGTTCATTTATATAGATGTGTAGAATCAATATTTATAAAAAAAAAAGATACAATACATCTGTGTCTCAATTTTGGGCTGATCCTCTGTAAACTCCCCCAGGTACCACTTCCTTTCAGCAGCTGAGCATATAAGCTAACACTATGACAGCAGCAGAAGGGATACACATTTTTTTTTTTTATCTTGGCGATGCATACATTTCTCATGGACTCTAATGGGGGTGGGAAGTTTTTCTTCCCTCCCTAATAGTGGAGTTAACCTTCGTACATACAGAAATGATAGTAATATAAGGCAATTGACTATACTTGGTTAAATGTGTGCTATGTATGTTGACAATTTTTGCTCACAATTTGCTTAAAGTGGACCTTAACTCTACAGGACAAGAGGAAAACAGAGAAATGTACCCTGTATGTATTTAGAGAGTTTAGCCTGTCCAATTCCCTCTCATCTGTGACTAATCATGAGTGTAATTTGATCTCTCAGCTGTGTCAGCTGGCTGCCTCAGCAGAGCAGCTAATTAGTAAACACAGTATGTTAATCCTATGTCTGCATCCATGACAGCAGGAAGTAGACACACTGCACATGTATTGCAGGATTTGTATCAGCTTTAAAAGCCTTTTAATCAGCTTTAAGCCTTGTATGCATGCTAGATGGTTGGGGCATACTCTGCTAAGAATAAAACATGTGTACAGTGGCCCCTGGCCCTTCATTAGTACCTTGGCCAGCAATCACCCCAATGGATTATCTTGGCTAAGCACTGGTCAAGGACATTGTTCTCCAGACTTACACTGCCCACTCCGTGGTGCTCCATTTGCCCTTCTCCCCCTTACATAGCAACATAAAAATGTTGCATTAATAAAAATCTACAGTACTACAAGTCAAACTAGTATTAGTTTTCAAAATGTGAAAAAAAATGCATCTTCCTTCTCATTTACATTTGCTTGCAATGATTTTCCTTCTAACAGGGAGCTCAGAGACAAAACTGCATTGTTCTACTGACATCTACTGGATTTATTGGTAATCCTTTTTTTCTTGTTATCAAATACAAACAAATGTTAATTGCTTTAATTTCCTTTTATTCTTATAGAGTGTGTGTGTGCGTGCGTGCGTGCGTGCGTGTGTGCGTGTGTGCGTGTGTGTGTGTGTGTGTGTGTGTGTGTGCGTGCGTGCGTGCGTGCGTGCGTGCGTGTGTGTGTGTGTGCGTGTGTTCTTTTGAAGATTTGATGGCTAGCAAGTGTAAATATTCAAGGTTTGCAAATCTTCCTAGGTCACAGCATACAAAGGCAAGGATTGCTGAAAGGTTAATGCTGCTGCCATGTGAATCTTTTGAAAATCTTGGTATATCACAAGCCAAATGACAGGGATACATATTATGATTCCACAGTCCTGCACCATAATTCTGTATAGGGCTAGCCTATGGGATCATAATGAGCACAAATAAGTGAAAGGGGAAAAAAAAACTAGAAAAAAACGAAATCCAAGGTGCACAGCCTAAGTGGCAAAAACTGTGCAGTTCCAGACTGGTCAAAAGGAAAAGAAATTGTGTCAGCTTGATGACACCTACTGTGAATATATACTAATTAACTTGCAGCGCACACGCCTCAATGTCACATACAAGAAACTAGAAGTAGTACTGCCTTTTACAGCAAAAATATCACTTTATTAAGCACGGTACTGATTTGGAAAAGAAATAATGACCTACAGCTGTTCCCAGACTAAAGCACACCATCATAACAGAATGTCATAATTAACAACTATCTTGAGGAGGTGTGCTCTGGCATATGAAATGGCTGAAGGCCTATGAGCTTTTATAACCTGTGGATTGAATAAGCGACATGAGAGTTTAGTTTATGCTATATGAAAGTACACCTGAGTACAAGTAGATTAGGAAATAACTGTATGTGTAAGGGATTGCGGAGATGCCGCCGCATCAGAGAGTGGCATGGCGCTATCTCCGCGTCTCTGCCAGCGGTTTCTGCTGCACAGATACATGATGGAATTATGCCTGAGATTGTGGGGAATGAGGAGGAAGCTGCCGCAGCGCCGAGTGGCATGGCGGCTGTCTCCGCGTCTCAGCCAGCGGCTTTCGCCGTATGGTCGCATGGTGGAACTTTGCCTGCTCCTTCAGTCGCACATAGACTGAGGTCTACGCGCGTGCGCTCGCACAGACAGGATCTTTATGCAAGCAGAAGGGGAGTCAGCTGATCAGCCGGTCAGCTGACTCCAGCACTGATCCTGATTGTCTGAGTGACAGGGGTGGTGCTTAGGAGTGCTCCCAGTATATATAGTACAGGCCTGTCAGTTGTTCCTCATCTGTTGTTGCATATGCTACGTGTTAGCACTCAGACCCTTAGTCAGATCCGAAAGTGTGCCTAGAACCAGCAGGAGCTGGGGATCCACACTTAGACAGATTCTGTTGATAGCTTAAAGTACTAATTGAATTGTATTATTTGTTATGACCCTCTGCTAGCCTTGACTACTCTTCTGTCTTGTGATTCTGTGCCTTTGCCTATCTGATCCATTTGCCAACTTGGCTATCCCTCACTCTGATTCTGTCTTCCGCCTTTGTACCGTATCTGTCCGTGTGTTGCCGAACCTGCTTGTCTGACTCTTCTGCCCTCACCAGGGAGCTAGTCCTGGTGAGGGGTTCTCAGTTTAGTAATCACCTGCTCCTCAGTTTGATAGCTGCAATATAGTCTGAATAACCTGCTCCTCAGGTTGATAGCTGCAGTATAGTCTAAATCACCTGCTCCTCAGGTTGATAGCTGCAGTATAGTCTGAATCACCTGCTCCTTAGGTTGATAGCTGCAATATAGTCTGGATCACCTGCTCCTCAGGTTGATAGCTGCAGTATAGTCTGAATCACCTGCTTCTCAGGTTGATAGTTGCAGTACAGTCTTAATAACCTGCTCCTCAGGTGACCAGCTATCATTATATACTGTCTGCGTCTCCTGCCCCTCAGGGGATCACCTGTTGCAGTACAGTCTGAATCACTCGCTCCTCGAGTGCTCTCGCTACATTGTCTTACTGTGCATCACCCGCTCCTCGGGTGAACCTATCATTACTCCTCTGAGTCTCCAGCTTGCTGGAATACTGATTACTGTGTTGATGAGAGATACCCCCTTCACCAGCTCCTCTGGACAGTGGGTATCTCCATCTATATTTACTGTTACACCAAACACCATCTTACATCTTTGTATCCTGTGTGTCTTGCTATACTTGTATTATTGGTGATTCTGCAGATCACCACATAATCAGGTATAACATCTGTATTATTGGTGACACTGCAGATCACCAATAATCAGAAAATCTGTTCTGGCTGACACCGATTGTTACAGTATGCTAGTTAGATCCCATATTCTTGATCTGATCATTATCATGTCTACATCTAGTTAGTTTTATAGTTGCTGGCTAATGGACAGAAAACAAAGAGTTGTGGTCAATGGATCGTACTCAAAATGGGAGACTGTTAGCAGTGGGGTCCCACAGGGGTCTGTTCTGGGTCCAGTGCTCTTCAAATTATTTATTAATGACCTAGTAAATGCAGTAGTGAGCAATGTTGCCATTTTTGCAGATGATACAAAATTGTTCAGAATCATCAACTCTCAGGAAGATAGTGTCATATTGCAACAGGATCTGGATAGGATGGCTATATGGGCACATACATGGCAGATGAAATTCAATGTTGACAAATGTAAAGTCATGCATTTTGGACGTACTAATGGTCTAGCACCATACAAAATAAATGGGATACAGTTGGGGACATCAAACTTGGAGAAGGACTTAGGAGTACTCATCGACAACAAGTTAAATAATCATACTCAATGCCAAGCAGCTGCAGCTAAGGCTAACAAAATTTTGGGATGCATTAAAAGGGAAATAAAAACTTGAGATGCTAGCATAATATTGCCCCTGTTTAAGTATCTAGTAAGGCCACATCTGGAATATGGAATTCAGTTCTGGGCACCACATTACAAAAAAGATATTGCAGTTTTAGAGCAGGTGCAGAGACGAGCAACAAAATTGATACGTGGGATGGAAGGTCTCACTTATCAAGAAAGGGTAGATAAACTGGGTTTATTTAGTCTAAAGAAAAGACGCCTTAGAGGGGATCTAATTAACATGTATAAATACATCAGAGGGCAATATAATAGCTTGGCGGATGAGCTTTTTGTCCCTAGGCCTTCTCAAAGGACTAGAGGACATGATCTGCGCATGGAGGAAAAACGTTTTAGCCATTTATTTAGGAAAGGGTTCTTTACAGTAAGAGTGATTAAGATGTGGAATGCATTGCCACAGGAAGTCGTTATGGCAAACTCTATACCTACATTTAAAGGGGGCTTAGATGCTTTCCTTGCATTGAAAGACATCGATGGCTACAATTACTAGGTAATGCCTAATGATGTTGATCCAGGGATTTTATCTGATTGTCATCTGGAGTCGGGAAGGAATTTTTCCCTTTAGGGGCTAATTGGATCATGCCTTGTAAGGGTTTTTTCGCCTTCCTCTGGATCAACAGGGATATGTGAAGGAGCAGGCTGGTGTTGTACTTTATACTCTTTGAACTCGATGGACGTATGTCTTTTTTCAACCAAAATAACTATATAACTATATAACTATATCAAATAAGTACCAGTATATGAGCAGTAGTTGATAGCGTTCTCGCCTTGCAGTGCTAAAGTCCTCGTCTCAAATCTGGGCTAGGACACAGTCTGCATGGAGTTTGTATGTTCTCCATTTGTTTGTGTGGGTTTCCTTTGGGTACATCGGTTTCTTCCCACATCCCAAAAACATACAAATGGGTTAATACTCCCCCCCTCCCTTTGACTGCAATAGGTACATAAGACAATGACTGGCTATGGTAGGCATTAGACTGTGAGCTCCTCTGAGGGACAGTTAGTGACATGTAAAAAATGCTGCAGTAGATGTTTGTGCTATATAAATAAGCAATAATAATCAGGGGAATAACTAGAAATCACTAGGCACCCTGCAAAACTTTGGATGGGGGCCCTCTCCCCCTTCCTTACTTTCTGCACAGGTAAACTGAGAACCAATGTTATTCAGTTGGCTATTGTACATTTGAATGGATTTTCCCCATGCAGATAAAAACAGACAGCAGTGAAGCACTGCAGACAAGTTCTCTATCAATTACTTTAGCTTCTGTGATAAAATGTGCATGTTTTCACACATACACACACAAATGGTGTGCAAACAATGCATACAGAAAACTGGCAGACAAGTGTTCCCCAGCCTCAGCTTATTACACTCACTCTGTCCATCACTGATGGAGCAGAACTGGCTCTGCAGACTTCTCCAGCATCCCTACAGTACACAGCACTTGGGGAGGGGTTGGGGGCTGGGCCTTGTACACAAGTCCCTGCTGCACACTGAATATGGACTGTCTACAAACCGTTATCTGAAAAACTTTGTATGATTGGTTATCAGTGGATGAGCAGATGCAGTCATTAGAACAATTGTGCAGAGAGCAGAAAGTGTTTTCACTCTGTCCCCTTAG
Organism: Hyperolius riggenbachi; assembly: GCF_040937935.1. NCBI lineage: Eukaryota > Metazoa > Chordata > Amphibia > Anura > Hyperoliidae > Hyperolius > Hyperolius riggenbachi. The sequence goes on along the minus strand of NC_090647.1, from coordinate 174,626,950 downwards.
TTTTCAGTCTCTCAGGACGGAAAAGAAACCTCTCCCCTTACGGGTCCCCCTGCGGCTTCTAGGCCCCCCTGCAGCTGCATCCCTTGCAGGGTCTATAGTTGCACCCCTAATAATAATAATAATAATAATGACACTTTTTATGCTGTGCTGGTAATAACATTTATTTTTATATTTGAATGAATGTAATAATGAGGTAAAATAATTAACAATTCATCAAAATGGAGAAGCACCCATGCAAGAAGACTTCTGTGTGCCTTAGCTCATGATCACAGTACCTAGTGACCCAGTAACAAAAATTCACAAAGCTGGCACCACCGAATGAAGTAAAAAAGCTCTTTATTCAAAGCTATAGCAGTATGGCTTGACAAAGGACGTCAAGTTCGAAACAGCGGGCTGTCGCCATTGCTACATTTTTTGATTACTGACTGAATGTCATTTTAATGACATTTGAATAAAGAGCTTTTTTACTACATTCGGTGGTGCCAGCTTTGTGAATTTTTGGTAAAAATATTAATAAATAAATACAAATGAATACCTAATTTTGTTTGTACTTGCATAGCCACATATATCCATCTTTTCACTTCTGGCCTTTCTTGTAAATGCAGTAGTAACCATTATTATCTCCAAGTTTAACTTATAAATAAAAGAAGACTATTGATAACCATTTCAATGTCTTCCTAGTTCCTAACAGTTGGCTTACTAAGGAAAAATGCTCATTTACAATCCTTATTTCCATCCTGAGGTTATATTGAAAACATCAATAGTCAAACACCAACACTGTCTCAATTGGCCACCTGGTGTTAAGGGAGGATATAGAAGAAACATGCATCTTCTAATTATTTGCAATATAGGAAGGTTATTGATGTTCAATCTCAGTTCTTGCAGCACCTTTATAAATGCACATTTTTCCTCTCTTGTTTAGAGCTTAATCTTAGTGGATACTCTACGTATCAAATCAATGTGCAACTTGTATCTCTGTAGCAGATTAAAGCATCAATCCACTTGATCTTCTTTAGGGATATTTTCAACCCACCCATCTCCTTCTTATTATTTACTTAGCCTACCTTAAAACCTCTTCAAATCTATTCCACGACCCCATTCATCTATTCTGGATATTTAATTTGCTATTTTTTTTCTCACATGTGATCTAGTAATGGAAAATACATTGTCCGGCCATTGTTTAATTTCTAATGGTGCTGTTAGATAACAAAGATTTATCATCATTATCTCTACATAGTTACAGCAAATTAGTCTTTGTTTCAAGGTTAAAGAAATTAAAGAACGGTGCATGTGGGTAACATTCAGCTTTATACCGATGAAAAGACATCAACCTCCCCAACAATAAATCTGAACACTTATAACATTTGGTATATGAGAGTTCTGACAAGAAGATTGCTGCTCAGATTATAAACTGATTTATTATCAGAGAAGACTGCTATAACAATTTCTGTTTATCATGAAAAGAATCAGGAATATCTTCAAATATTTAGGTTGTTTTCTTTTAGGGTGTTATATTTTCCTATTAAACAAAAAAGTCAAAGTCATCGTAAGTTTGTAGCTGTCAGAATTCACTCTGAAACAAAGAAAGATTAAAAAAAAGTATTGAAAATGAGCACCTGTTTTAAACAAATGCAAACTATTTGAGATGCACGGGTGCACATTGTAAGTACTGCATATCTGTTTACATCTGCAGCTGATAAAATGACCTTGAAATATAATGTATCCATGCAATTATGTCAGGCTGATACATTCTTTGTTGATGTTTTTTTTTCTTTTCTTTTTTCTTTCTTTTTAATACTATTCAATACTTGCCAAGATAATTAAAATAGAAATTATACTGTATGTAATAGAATACATGTAAGATTAAAGTTATAATGCTATTTAGTCTGTTCATATTAAAGCAGTGCGTCCGAAATACAACAGCACTGGATTGTAGTAATAATAATAATAATAATAATAATAATAATAATAATAATAATAATAATAATAATAGTAATAACAATAATAGTAATAATAATAATACATACATACATACATACTGTATACTCAGGTATGCAAGATAAAAAAAAACCAAGAAACAGGAAAATGATAAAAATTATGTTATAAGAGTTTGACTAAAACAATTAAAGATAAGTCCATGAACAACAGTTTGTTTGCTACATTTTTGTACATTTACATATTTGCCTAACTGGTTACCGATTGCTCCACTACACTACACTTAGACGTAACTTTTCCAGTGAGCACTAAGGAGGAATAGTGTCTTTCCATGTAGGAACCATATAGGTAAACTAAGGGATAATGCATAATCAAAGGATCAGGCAAAGATGTAGTCAAGCAAAGCAGGGGTCGAGACAGGCAGCAATCCAAATGAAGGTCAGATGTCAAGCAAATAGTTATAACAAATATAAATTCAGCAGTGTAGCACAATAAACTACTCTGCTATCACTGAAGAAGCCACACAGAAAAGGAAAAACCTTTATTGAGGTATGGACCAGTCAGGTGGGACAACTGATCCCAGTAGCTCATAGGCTGCATGAGTAACCAAGAGTCTCATTGATCCCTTCCCTTATTATGTGACCATGTATGCCTTTCCCAGAAAGCTGCCAGTGCATGTGCACATGCACATAGGGGTGCTAGGGATGTCGCCTGGCTGGGATGAGACCCAAAATCGCTGAACGGATGAAGAAGCTGGAGATTCTGTCTGGCTCTTGGAAGAGCCAGATGTGCTACAGGAAACAGAAGCTCAACTCCGTCATCAGTATCCCAGCGGTGATCACTGCTAGGGACTATTAGACGGCAAAACCGCCATCAATTTACATCGTACAGCACTGCAATCTAAGGCAGTGCTATACTGTGACACGGCTGTCTCCTCTGGAGGCTCAGGAAGTGATCGGCTCTCATAGGCTGATGTCTATGAGAGACGATCACTGTGATTGGCTGGCAGGGGGAGGGCATACAAAAATAAAGAAAAAATAGCATTATTTATTATAAAAAAATAAATATTTATAAAACAAACAACACAGCAGTGATCAGAGCCAACCAACACAAAGCTCTGTTGGTGGGCAGAAAAGTAGGATGGGGGGGATTACTTGTGTGCTGAGTTGTACGGCCCTGCAATAAGCCCTTAAAGCTGCAGAGGACTATTTTGTAATAAATAGCCTGGTCACTAGGGGGGTTTAAAATCGCGGTCCTGGTTAAAGAAGTGGTCACACTTGCTGACGATCATTACATTTGATTATTAACACCTGGCTGCTACTTACTCTCTAAATTTCTACAGGAGTGCTAAGTTTACATAATTGCATAGTTTGATTAAAAAAAAAGACATCCCACTACCAAGTTCAACCAGAAAATGTAAAAATCAATAAATAAAAATTGCTACATGACTGTCCTGGACCCACACATACTATAGCTAATCCAGAGGGCAAAAAACTCTTACAAGGCTTGGGCCAATTAGCCTTAAAAGCAAAAAAAAAATCTTCCCAACTCTAGATTAGAGATGGCCTGAACTGTTCGCCGGCAAACAGTTCCTGGTGCATAGCAGCTGCTTGCCGGTTCGCCAGCTGATGAACACATGGCACTTTTGATCTGCCCCATACATCATCATGGAGCCAAAAATTGACACCTCACCCCAGAGTCAGCAGACACATGGCAGCCAATCAGCTATCCCTCCCTCCTGGACCACCCCCCCCCCCCCCATAAAAACACCAACATGGCAGTAATTTTGCAGTTTGCCTTTGTGTTGTGAAGCAGTTTAGGGAGAGCTGTGCTGTGCTGGCAGGGATAGTGTTAGTTAAGCCTGTGTTCTGTTTGTTCAGTACAGTTTCTTGCTGCTGCCACAGTACTAGTTACCATCCTGATCACCTAATACCCCTTGTAAGGACTGTTTTTTTTTCTTGCTATTGTTTATTGCTGTTCTGTGTGTCCCCTGTCCACAGCACTTGAGCTGTTGTTGGAGACAGGTGTACAGCGCTGCTACTTCACCCAATAGCCCTTTTAAGGGTTGTTTTTTTTTCCCTTGCTGTCTGTCTGTTACCTGATTGTTTATCTACTACTGTACTGTCATCTATTATTCACTTCTGCCCCATATAAAGCCTCACTGTCTGTCACTGCCCTATATTGTGTGGTAATTGTATCATACAGCAGAAACCTATCTGACTGTCACCTGACCAGCGTGAAGTGTTACTCCTAAAAAAAAAAAAAAAACACCTGAGAGACAAGCACTATTGTACTGTCATCTGTTATTCACTTCTGCCCTGTATAGAGCCTCAGTGTCTGTCAGGGCCTTATATTGTGAGGTGATTGTAGCATACAACAGAAACATATCTGACTGTCACCTGACAGAGTAAATTGTTACTCCTTAAAGAAAAACACCTAAGAGTCAAGCACTACTGTACTGCCATCTATTATTCACTTCTGTCTGTATAAAGCCTCACTGTCTATCAGGGTCCTATATTGTGTGGTGATTGTAGCATACGGCAGAAACTTATCTGTCACCTGACCAGACTGAAGTGTAACTCCATTAAATAACTCACTGGCAGGGCCTTTTTTCATGGGTGCTTGTTGATGCACATTGCATAAACTTAACTGTCACCTGAGCCGAGAGTCATTCAGTTCCTTAAACACATTTTTTTTTTCAAAATCAATAAGTTTTTTTCAACAGTCCTCTGGCCTCTGCTACAGTGGATACAACAAAATATTTTTTGATTAATTACTTTTATCTCTCCAGTACTGCCCTGTATAAGGCCTCACTGGCAGGGCTTTCATTTTGTGGTGATTGCTGCACAAAGAATACACTTAACTGTCTCCTGAGTTGAGTGTTATCCAGTTCCCTAAACTATTATTTTTTTTGAAAATCAATACGTTTTTCAAAAAAACGAGTGCTTGATCAGACTGTAGATCAGCATGACTAGGATCAGGAAGGGGAAGAGTTGTAGTCACAATAACCACCAGAAGGAGCCTTGTGCCCTGTTGTATAGCGACTGCAACAAAACCTTTTTTTCAAAAATAGATAAACCAATGTTTTTTGTAATATATATGCCATGTCAAAATCTTTCTGTCCTCTGCTACAGTGTCTGCAACAAACAATTTAAAAAAACAAACACACAAACAAACACACAAACAGAGAAAAATATTTAGGACTCTGCTGCAGTGGCTGCAACAGAAACTTTTTTTGAAAAATAACTAAACGAAAGCTCTTTGAAGTTGTTTTCAGTGTGGTTAATGCTGTGTTTCATCTGTCAGTGTGAACCAAGCCTAACCCTTACACTAACTGATCAACGTGTACACACGTCAGACATTTTAAAACACTTTATTCCACAAATTTAAAATTGTGAAATAAAGTGTGATTTCTGTCCTTTATAGATTAACCACTTGAGGACCACAGTCTTTCTACCCCTTAAGGACCGGCCACTTTTTTTCCATTCAGACCACTGCAGCTTTCACGGTTTATTGCTCGCTCATACAACCTACCACCTAAATGAATTTTGGCTCCTTTTCTTGTCACTAATAAAGCTTTCTTTTGGTGCTATTTGATTGCTCCTGCGATTTTTACTTTTTATTATATTCATCAAAAAAGACATGAATTTTGGCAAAAAAATGATTTTTTTAACTTTCTGTGCTGACAATTTTCAAATAAAGTAAAATTTCTGTATACATGCAGCGCAAAAAATGTGGACAAACATGTTTTTGATAAAAAAAAAAACCATTCAGTGTATATTTATTGGTTTGGGTAAAAGTTATAGCGTTCACAAACTATGGTGCAAAAAGTGAATTTTGCCATTTTCAAGCATCTATGACTTTTCTGACCCCCTGTCATGTTTCATGAGGGGCTAGAATTCCAGGATAGTATAAATACCCCCCAAATGACCCCATTTTGGAAAGAAGACATCCCAAAGTATTCACTGAGAGGCATAGTGAGTTCATAGAAGATATTATTCTTTGTCACAAGTAAGCGGAAAATGACACTTTGTGACAAAAAAAAAGAAAAAAAAAAAGAATCCATTTCTTCTAACTTGCGACAAAAAAAATGAAATCTGCCACGGACTCACCATGCCCCTCTCTGAATACCTTGAAGTGTCTACTTTCCAAAATGGGGTCATTTGTGGGGTGTGTTTACTGTCCTCGCATTTTGGGGGGTGCTAATTTGTAAGCACCCCTGTAAAGCCTAAAGGTGCTCATTGGACTTTGGGCCCCTTAGCGCAGTTAGGCTGCAAAAAAGTGCCACACATGTGGTATTGCCGTACTCAAGAGAAGTAGTAGAATGTGTTTTGGGGTGTATTTTTACACATACCCATGCTGGGTGGGAGAAATATCTCTGTAAATGACAATTTTTTCATTTTTTTACACACAATTGTCCATTTACAGAGTTATTTCTCCCACCCAGCATGGGTATGTGTAAAAATACACCCCAAAACACATTGTACTACTTCTCCCGAGTACGGCGATACCACATGTGTGGCACTTTTTTGCACCCTAACTGCGCTAAAGGGCCCAAAGTCCAATGAGTACCTTTAGGATTTCACAAGTCATTTTGCGGAATTTGATTTCCAGACTACTCCTCACGGTTTAGGGCCCCTAAAATGCCAGGGCAGTATAGGAACCCCACAAATGACCCCATTTTAGAAAGAAGACACCCCAAGGTATTCCGTTAGGAGTATGGTGATTTCATAGAAGATTTTATTTTTTGTCAAAAGTTAGCGGAAAATTGATTTTTATTGTTTTTTTCACAAAGTGTCATTTTCCACTAACTTGTGACAAAAAATAAAATCTTCTATAAACTCACCATACTACTAATGGAATACCTTGGGGTGTCTTCTTTCTAAAATGGGGTCATTTGTGGGGTTCCTATACTGCCCTGGCATTTTAGGGGCCCTAAACCGTGAGGAGTAGTCTGGAAATCAAATTCCGCAAAATGACCTGTGAAATCCTAAAGGTACTCATTGGACTTTGGGCCCTTTAGCGCAGTTAGGGTGCAAAAAAGTGCCACACATGTGGTATCGCCGTACTCGGGAGAAGTAGTACAATGTGTTTTGGGGTGTATTTTTACACATACCCATGCTGGGTGGGAGAAATAACTCTGTAAATGGACAATTGTGTGTAAAAAAATCAAAAGATTGTCATTTACAGAGGTATTTCTCCCACCCAGCATGGGTATGTGTAAAAATACACCCCAAAACACATTGTACTACTTCTCTCGAGTATGGCAATACCACATGTGTGGCACTTTTTTGCACCCTAACTGCGCTAAAGGGCCCAAACTCCAATGAGTACCTTTAGGATTTCACAGGTCATTTTGCGAAATTTGATTTCCAGACTACTCCTCACGGTTTAGGGCCCCTAAAATGCCAGTTCAGTATAGGAACCCCACAAATGACCCCATTTTAGAAAGAAGACACCCCAAGGTATTCCGTTAGGAGTATGGTGAGTTCATAGAAGATTTTATTTTTTGTCAAAAGTTAGTGGAAAATGACACTTTGTAAAAAAAACAATAAAAATCAATTTTCCGCTAACTTTTGACAAAAAATAAAATCTTCTATGAACTCACCATACTCCTAACGGAATACCTTTGGGTGTCTTCTTCCTAGAATGGGGTCATTTGTGGGGTTACTATACTGCCCTGGCATTTTAGGGGCCCTAAACCGTGAGGAGTAGTCTTGAAACCAAATGTCGCAAAATGACCTGTAAAATCCTAAAGGTACTCATTGGACTTTGGGCCCCTTAGCGTACTTAGGGTGTAAAAAAGTGCCACACATGTGGTACCGCCGTACTCAGGAGAAGTAGTATAATGTGTTTTGGGGTGTATTTTTACACATACCCATGCTAAGTGGGAGAAATATCTCTGTAAATGACAATTGTTTGATTTGTTTTACACACAATTGACCATTTACATAGAAATTTCTCCCACCCAGCATGGGTATGTGTAAAAATACACCCCAAAACACATTATACTACTTTTCCTGAGTACGGCGGTACCACATGTGTGACACTTTTTTGCAGCCTAGGTGCGCTAAGGGGCCCAACGTCCTATTCACGGGTCATTTTGAGGCATTTGTTTTCTAGACTACTCCTCGCGGTTTAGGGCCCCTAAAATGCCAGGGCAGTATAGGAACCCCACAAGTGACCCCATTTTAGAAAGAAGACACCCCAAGGTATTCCGTTAGGTGTATGGCGAGTTCATAGAAGATTTTATTTTTTGTCACAAGTTAGTGAAAAATGACACTTTGTGAAAAAAACCCAATAAAAATCAATTTCCGCTAACTTTTGACAAAAAATAAAATCTTCTATGAACTCGTCATACACCTAACAGAATACCTTGGGGTGTCTTTTTTTCTAAAATGGGGTCACTTGTGGGGTTCCTATACCGCCCTGGCATTTTACGGGCCCAAAACCGTGAGTAGTCTGGAAACCAAATGTCTCAAAATGACTGTTCAGGGGTATAAGCATCTGCAAATTTTGATGACAGGTGGTCTATGAGGGGGCGAATTTTGTGGAACCGGTCATAAGCAGGGTGGCCTTTTAGATGACAGGTTGTATTGGGCCTGATCTGATGGATAGGAGTGCTAGGGGGGTGACAGGAGGTGATTGATGGGTGTCTCAGGGGGTGGTTAGAGGGGAAAATAGATGCAATCAATGCACTGGGGAGGTGATCGGAAGGGGGTCTGAGGGGGATCTGAGGGTTTGGCCGAGTGATCAGGAGCCCACACGGGGCAAATTAGGGCCTGATCTGATGGGTAGGTGTGCTAGGGGGTGACAGGAGGTGATTGATGGGTGTCTCAAGGTGTGATTAGAGGGGGGAATAGATGCAAGCAATGCACTGGCGAGGTGATCAGGGCTGGGGTCTGAGGGCATTCTGAGGGTGTGGGCGGGTGATTGAGTGCCCTAGGGGCAGATAGGGGTCTAATCTGATAGGTAGCAGTGACAGGGGGTGATTGATGGGTAATTAGTGGGTGTTTAGGGTAGAGAACAGATGTGAACACTGCACTTGGGAGGTGATCGGACGTCGGATCTGCGGGCGATCTATTGGTGTGGGTGGGTGATCAGATTGCCCGCAAGGGGCAGGTTAGGGGCTGATTGATGGGTGGCAGTGACAGCGGGTGATTGATGGGTGGCAGTGACAGGGGGTGATTGATGGGTGATTGATAGGTGATTGACAGGTGATCAGTGGGTTATTACAGGGAAGGACAGATGTAAATAATGCCCTGGCGAATTGATAAGGGGGGGTCTGAGGGCAATCTGAGCGTGTAGGCGGGTGATTGGGTGCCCGCAAGGGGCAGATTAGGGTCTGATCTGATGGGTAACAGTGACAGGTGGTGATAGGGGGTGATTGATGGGTAATTAGTGGGTGTTTAGAGGAGAGAATAGATGGAAACACTGCGCTTGGGTGGTGATCTGATGTCGGATCTGCGGGCGATCTATTGGTGTGGGTGGGTGATCAGTTTGCCCGCAAGGGGCAGGTTAGGGGCTGATTGATGGGTGGCAGTGACAGGGGTGATTGATGGGTGGCAGTGACAGGGGGTGATTGACAGGTGATTGACAGGTGATCAGTGGGTTATTACAGGGAAGGACAGATGTAAATAATGCCCTGGCGAATTGATAAGGGGGGGTCTGAGGGCAATCTGAGCGTGTAGGCGGGTGATTGGGTGCCTGCAAGGGGCAGATTAGGGTCTGATCTGATGGGTAACAGTGACAGGTGGTGATAGGGGGTGATTGATGGGTAATTAGTGGGTGTTTAGAGGAGAGAATAGATGGAAACACTGCGCTTGGGTGGTGATCTGATGTCGGATCTGCGGGCGATCTATTGGTGTGGGTGGGTGATCAGTTTGCCCGCAAGGGCGGGTTAGGGGCTGATTGTTGGGTGGCAGTGACAGGGGGTGATTGATGGGTGATAGGTGATTGGCAGGTGATTGACAGGTGATCAGTGGGTTATTACAGGGAAGGACAGATGTAATTAATGCACTGGTGAATTGATAGGGGGGGGGGTCTGAGGGCAATCTGAGCGTGTGGGCGGGTGATTGGGTGCCCGCAAGGGGCAGCTTAGGGTCTGATCTGATAGGTAACAGTGACAGGTGGTGATAGGGGGTGATTGATGGGTGATTGATGGGTAATTAGTGGGTGTTTAGAGAAGATAACAGATGTAAACAATACATTTGGGAGGTAATCTGACGGCGGGTTTGCGGGCGATCTAATGGTGTGGGTGGGTGATCAGATTGCCCGCAAGGGGCAGGTTAGGGGCTGATTGATGGGTGGCAGTGACAGGGGGTGACAGGGGGTGATTGATGGGTGATAGGTGATTGGCAGGTGATTGACAGGTGATCAGTGGGTTATTACAGGGAAGAACAGATGTAATTAATGCACTGGCGAATTGATAAGGGGGGGTCAGAGGGCAATCTGAGTGTGTTGGCGGGTGATTGGGTGCCCGCAAGGGGCAGATTAGGGTCTGATCTGATAGGTAAAAGTGACAGGTGGTGATAGGGAGTGATTGATGGGTGATTGATGGGTAATTAGTGGGTGTTTAGAGGAGAGAATAGATGTAAACAATGGATTTGGGAGGTGATCTGATGTCGGATCTGCGGGCGATCTATTGGTGTGGGTGGGTGATCAGATTGCCCGCAAGGGGCAGGTTAGGGGCTGATTGTTGGGTGGCAGTGACAGGGGGTGATTGATGGGTGATTGATGGGTGATTGATGGGTGATTGACGGGTGATTGACAGGTTATCAGGGAAGATAGATGCATACAGTACACAGGGGGGGGGGTCTGGGGGGGGGTCTGGGGAGAATCTGAGGGGTGGGGGGGTGATCAGGAGGGGGCAGGGGGCAGGGGGGGGGATAAAAAAAAATAGCGTTGACAGATAGTGACAGGGAGTGATTGATGGGTGATTAGGGGGGTGATTGGGTGCAAACAGGGGTCTGGGGGGTGGGCAGGGGGGGGTCTGAGGGGTGCTGTGGGCGATCAGTGGGCAGGGGGGGGGGCAGATCAGTGTGTTTGGGTGCAGACTAGGGTGGCTGCAGCCTGCCCTGGTGGTCCCTCGGACACTGGGATCACCAGGGCAGGAGGCAGCCTGTATAATACACTTTGTATACATTACAAAGTGTATTATACACTTTGTAGCGGCGATTGCGGGGTTAACATCCCGCCGGCGCTTCCGTATGGCCGGCGGGATGTTACGGCGGGTGGGCGGAGCCAGTTGCCGGGGGAAGCGCGCGTCATCAATGACGCGATCGCTCCCCCGGCATGCCTAAAGGACGCGCCGCCTGAAGGCATATTGCGGTCCTTTAGGCGTCCACTTTGCCGCCGCCCATGGGCTGTGGGCGGTCGGCAAGTGGTTAAAACACAACTCTGCATAAACTACATAATTTTTTGTGGAACTTTTGCTATGGATACCCCTCTGTCATGCCACTGTCCAGGTTTTAGGGCTCTTTAAACAACTTTTCCATTTGTTTTGGACCCAGATACAGCCCCTATTGGTTTTAGAGTTTGCCTGGCCATTGAGGTCTATGTTGGTTTGCGCGGTTCACCCATTTGTGAACGTTTACGGAAGATTCTCTTTCATGCAATTTTTACAATTTAGAGATTTAAAAAAGTAACAACATGGTATGCACAGGCTCGGCATGGCGTAGTATGTTGTTCATCTTAGTTTGTATGCTCCTACTTTTGCAACCTGCTGAGGACCTGATTTTTTATTACCCTACATGCCAAATAAGAAACAATAGAGGGTGTATGATACACACACACACACACACACACACACACACACACACACACACACACACACACACACACACACACACACACACACACACACACACACATATATATATATATATATATATATATATACATAAATATATACTGTATTTGCTTGTTATTCTAGTTTTGGAAAGATAAAGTAAAGAAAAAAGTATGGATTGTTGTAAATATTTTTCAGTTGGTGGTATTCTTCCTATTTTTTCAACCTGCCGAGGACCTGCTATTTTATTATCTTACATGCAGAAAAAGCGGGTGTACATTATATATATATATATATATATATATATATATATATATATATATATATATATATATATATATATATATATATATATATATTCATAGTGCTTGTTATTTCAGTTTTGTAAAATATAATAAAAAAGTATGGAATGCTGTAAATATTTTTCAATTCGGGTCACTTTAAAGCATAAAGAAGAATGCTCTGTATGGATGAAGTGTAAAATAAATGGGTAATTATCCGCATTACTGTAAATGCTAGGTTTAAAAAGCAATAGGAATAAAATGTTAGTTGCATTGTTCTGCTGATGTGAGAAAGGGAAAAGGTTAACAGGTCTTCCAATTCACATTCAAGCTTTTTCACCTTGAATTCTACTTAGCACAAGCACAATCAATCACAGCAACTCAGCTTCTGAATTGGGAGACTTTCAATGAGCATAAAAGGATTGTGTTAGTTGAAAAAGTAACAATGACTTACTTCATCTTGCCTCATAATTCATTATTGTGGATCTTGAGCACTAAGTCTACAACTTTTTTCCATTTATCAGAACATTGAATTCTTATCTTTGGCTGAAACACATTGAATATACCAGTGGACTTTGCACCTTATTGCAATCCTAGAGATAAGAGAGGAACCTAGGGTTAAAACCTCGAGAAAAACTGATGAGATAACTGGGATAGCATTGTAATAAAATAAGATATTTGTTTACTCTGATGGATAATAGTCTGCTGTTGTGGGTGCCACTAAGATGTTGATATATTGTTTTAAAAGGAAAAATAGACACTATTTTAGTCATTGATGCAGAAAAGTACAAAAATAAGAATAATGCAACATTTAAAATTCTGCTTCACTTATTAAAGGAAAATATAAGAGCAAAGCAAGAAATCTCCGTTCACACATTTTTTGCAGAAATATGTTAAAAATGCTCCATATTTAAAAGTTAGATCCCTGTAAGAGCCCGTTCAGACTGCACGCGTTTCCAGACGTGTTTTGGAAACGCCTGCAGGTGGCCGACACGCACGACATCAGACAGTGCATAGAGTGCACTGTCTGATGTTCACACTGCATGCGTTCCGGACCTCTGCGGTCCGGGAACGCATGCTGCACGCAGATTTTGCAAAAACGCGCGGCTGTCCCATTCACTTTTCAGTGATGGGATCAGCCACGCAACGCACACAAACGCGGATGGCGTGCGTTCGTACGCGTTGCGTTTCCGCAGGCGTTCCGCACGCATGGCCATCCTCATTTGTGATCTGAACGGGCCCTAAGGGTTACAAACACAGGTAAAAGACAATTGGCATTGAAATAAAAATGTACACAAATTAGATAAGACAAGTATCATTTATATTGCACTTTTCTCCTGGCAGACTCAAGGGGCCCTATGCAATTCACTTTTTTTATCTCCTAGTTGATACTTTTAAACTGGTCGATAAAATGCATTTTAAGCCCCCAGAAAGCAAGAAAATACTCAAAATAATTTTCATACTACTTTTTCATTTACTTTTTGGTACTTTTTTAGAATATGAAAAAGTATCTCCTAGGTGAAAACTCAGGTGAAAAGGTGAATTGTACTTGGGCCAAAGTTCTTGAGCTGCAGCCACAAGGGAGTGCTCAGTAGGATGTAGCAGTGTTAGGGAGTCTAGCCCAAGAACTCCTCACTGAATAGATGCTGGCTTACTGAACAGGATGAGCCAAGATTCAAATGCATGTCTCTTGTTTCAGAGGCAGAGCCCATAACCATTACACTATCCAGCCATTACATACTCATACATACATACATAATCCGAACAAGCATCCTTACATATGGGCCACCATTTGGTAGACTAGATGAATGGATAGAATAAAATACAATAGATAGATAGATAGATAGATAGATAGATAGATAGATAGATAGATAGATAGATATTATTATTATTGTTAATATTACAGTAGAGTCCCAGTTAATCAGAGCATAAGTCTCAACTAACCAGAACAAATTGCCGGAAGTACACACAGTGGTGAAGGCCAACTTATTAGGCTGTTTATTGGCTCTGATGTACTTAAAGAGGAACTGTCGCGAAAATCTTAAAATTTTAAACACATTCAAATAAGAAGTACATTTCTTCCAGAGTAAAATGAGCCATCAATTACTTTTCTCCTATGTAGCTGTCACTTACAGTAAGTAGTGGAAATCTGATAATACCGACAAGTTTTGGGATAGTCCATCTCTTCATGGGGGATTCTCAGCATGGCCTCTATTCTTTATAAAGACATTCTCTTAAAATGATTAATACAAAGATGCTGGCCAGCCTCCCTGCTCACTGTACATTATTTTGGCAGGACGGAGCAACTGCCATTCACTAAGTGCTTTTAAAAATAAAGGAAACCCTGAGAACCCCCCTATGAGAAGATGGGCCATGGGTTTTAACAATCATCTGTATGCAGATGACACCCAGATCTACCTCCACACCCTTGACATATCCACCACTACCATGGACAAGGTCTCCTCCTGCCTATCTGCCATCTCCTCCTGGATGTCCGCTAGGTTCCTGAAACTAACTCTAGACAAAACAGAATTTATGATCTTCCCACCCCGGACATCCATAAACCTCCCTGATGTGCATGTCACTGTTAACCACACTACCATTCGCCCTACCTCTCAAGCCCGCTGTCTGGGTGTCACCCTGGACTCCTCACTCTCCTTCACTCCCCACATCCAAAACCTCACAAAGTCCTGCAACTTCCACCTTCGAAACATCTGTAAGATTTGCCCTTTCCTGACCTCTGCCACCACCAAACTCCTCATCCATGTCTTCATAATTTCCCGCCTTGACTACTGCAATGCCCTGCTGTCTGGTCTCCCTATGACCCGAACAGCCCCAATGCAGTCCATCATGAATGCGGCAGCCAGAATTATCCACTCCTCCCATCGCTCCACCAGGGCAGCTCCCCTCTGTGAATCCCTCCACCGGCTTCCTATCCAGCCCAGAATCAGATTCAAGATACTGTGTCTGTCCACAAAACCTGTCCAACCTACATTTCTGATCTTACTCAGAGGTACACACCTAGCCACTCACTCCGCTCTTCTAATGAACTTCGTATAACCAACCCCGCATCACCCAGTCCCATGCACGCCTCCAGGACTTCTCAAGAGTGGCTCCAACACTATGGAACTCCCTACCTCCACCCATTAGGACAGCCCCTCTCCTTCAACATCTTCAAGAAAGCCTTCAAAACTCACTTTCCACTCTGGCCTACTACCCTTCACAAGTGCTCTAAACCCGCAGCTGAACTCTGGTCCCCTATCTTTCGTGTCCTTACCTCTTCCTCTAGATTGTAAGCCTTTGGGCAGGGTCCTCCTCCTTTTGTGTCCTACCTGATTATGCACCTCCATTACTGTGAACCCATGCTATGCATCTGAGTGAACCTAACTTGCCTAATCTCCATGCTTCCCTCCAGTGACTAAGCATTACCTTGTACTCATACTGTGCTGCATGATCTGGTCTTTCTTGTATTCATGTATTGTCATTTTGCTGTATGTCACCCCTAAATATTGACTGTAACCTAAACTAATGTCCAGCGCTGCGTAATATGTTGGCACTTTATAAATACAATAAATAAATAATAAATGGGCTAGTCCAAAATCTGTCGGTAATGTCAGATTTCTACTACTCACTGTAAGTGAGAGCAACATAGGAGAAAAGTAATTTATGGCTCATTTTACTCTGGAAGAAAAGTACTTCTTATTTGTTTGTGTTTTAAGTTTAAAGATTTTCACGACAGTTCCTCTTTTGAAGAATGGGTTCCATGGCTCCCCTAAGATTAATAAGCTATAATGATTGTATTTTAACATTTATTACAGAGTTCATGGTATGTATATAGAATGGGGTAAAGTACTGTATTAGCTAGGCCCATTTTATACCATTGAGTCTCAAGCAACCATAAATCACCCGTACCTCACATTACCATCGGTGCCAGATAACTGAGACTCTACTGTGTTATTATTATTATTGTTATTATTACCTTCCATGTATTCCATACGACTTTTTTGTTGTTTAAAAAGAAAAAGGAAAGTGGAATCTCAATATGTGATTGGATTCTTGCATGGTGTGTTGTTAATAACTACCGAAAACAAGAGAATTAAATATTCTATCTGACTGTGTTAAAATAATCAAAGCTATTAACAAATATTTGATTTGTTGTAGAAGGGTACACTGGACGCACGGTTGGATTTAACCACTTCCCGACCGCCGTATATACAATTGGCGGCCGGGAAGTGGACGCCGCAAGGACCGCCGTATTGACAATTGGCGGCGGTCCTTGTATGGGCATGGACGGAGCGATCGCGTCATCCGTGACGCGATCCTCCGCCTCCGCTTGGCGCCGCTCACCCGCCGCAACATCCCGCCGGCCATACGGAAGCGCCGGCGGGATGTTAACCCGACGATCACCGCATACAAAGTGTATAATACACTTTGTAATGTTTACAAAAGTGTATTATACAGGCTGCCTCCTGCCCTGGTGGTCCCAATGTCCGAGGGACCACCAGGGCAGGCTGCAGCCACCCTAGTCTGCACCAAGCACACTGATTTCCCCCCCCCTGCCCCAGATCGCCCACAGCACCCATCAGACCCCCCCCTGCCCACCCCCCAGACCCCTGTTTGCACCCAATCACCCCCCTAATCACCCATCAATCACTCCCTGTCACTATCTGTCAACGCTATTTTTTTTTATCCCCCCCTGCCCCCCGCTCCCTCCTGATCACCCCCCCACCCCTCAGATTCTCCCCAGACCCCCCCCCCCGACCCCCCCCCCATGTACTGTATGCATCTATCCCCCCTGATCACCTGTCAATCACCTGTCCATCACCTGTCAATCACCCATCAATCACCCGTCAATCACCCCCTGTCACTGCCACCCATCAATCAGCCCCTAACCTGCCCCTTGCGGGCAATCTGATCACCCCCCCACACCAATAGATCGCCCGCAGATCCGACATCAGATCACCTCCCAAATCCATTGTTTATATCTATTCTCTCCTCTAAACACCCACTAATTACCCATCAATCACCCATCAATCACCCCCTATCACCACCTGTCACTTTTACCTATCAGATCAGACCCTAATCTGCCCCTTGCGGGCACCCAATCACCCGCCCACACGATCAGATTGCCCTCTGACCCGACCCCCCTTATCAATTCACCAGTGCATTAATTACATCTGTTCTTCCCTGTAATAACCCACTGATCACCTGTCAATCACCTGCCAATCACCTATCACCCATCAATCACCCCCTGTCACCCCCTGTCACTGCCACCCATCAATCAGCCCCTAACCTGCCCCTTGCGGGCAATCTGATCACCCACCCACACCATTAGATCGCCCGCAAACCCGCCGTCAGATTACCTCCCAAATGTATCGTTTACATCTGTTATCTTCTCTAAACACCCACTAATTACCCATCAATCACCCATCAATCACCCCCTATCACCACCTGTCACTGTTACCTATCAGATCAGACCCTAATCTGCCCCTTGCGGGCACCCAATCACCCGCCCACACGCTCAGATTGCCCTCAGACCCCCCCCCCTTATCAATTCGCCAGTGCATTAATTACATCTGTCCTTCCCTGTAATAACCCACTGATCACCTGTCAATCACCTGCCAATCACCTATCACCCATCAATCACCCCCTGTCACTGCCACCCAACAATCAGCCCCTAACCTGCCCCTTGCGGGCAATCTGATCACCCACCCACACCAATAGATTGCCCGCAGATCCGACATCAGATCACCACCCAAGCGCAGCGTTTACATCTATTCTCTCCTCTAAACACCCACTAATTACCCATCAATCACCCATCAATCACTCCCAATCACCACCTGTCACTGTTACCTATCAGATCAGACCCTAATCTGCCCCTTGCGGGCACCCAATCACCCGCCTACACGCTCAGATTGCCCTCAGACCCCCCCTTATCAATTCGCCAGTGCAATATTTACATCTGTCCTTCCCTGTAATAACCCACTGATCACCTGTCAATCACCTGCCAATCACCTATCACCCATCAATCACCCCCTGTCACTGCCACCCAACAATCAGCCCCTAACCTGCCCCTTGCGGGCAAACTGATCACCCACCCACACCAATAGATCGCCCGCAGATCCGACATCAGATCACCACCCAAGCGCAGTGTTTCCATCTATTCTCTCCTCTAAACACCCACTAATTACCCATCAATCACCCATCAATCACCCCCTATCACCACCTGTCACTGTTACCCATCAGATCAGACCCTAATCTGCCCCTTGCGGGCACCCAATCGCCCGCCTACACGCTCAGATTGCTCTCAGACCCCCCCTTATCAATTCGCCAGTGCAATATTTACATCTGTTCTCCCCTGTAATAACCCACTGATTACCTGTCAATCACCTATCAATCACCCATCAATCACCCCCTGTCACTGCCACCCATCAATCACCCCCTGTCACTGCCACCCATCAATCACCCGCTGTCACTGCCACCCATCAATCAGCCCCTAACCTGCCCCTTGCGGGCAAACTGATCACCCACCCACACCAATAGATCGCCCGCAGATCCGACATCAGATCACCACCCAAGCGCAGTGTTTCCATCTATTCTCTACCCTAAACACCCACTAATTACCCATCAATCACCCCCTGTCACTGCTACCTATCAGATTAGACCCCTATCTGCCCCTAGGGCACTCAATCACCCGCCCACACCCTCAGAATGCCCTCAGACCCCAGCCCTGATCACCTCGCCAGTGCATTGCTTGCATCTATTCCCCCCTCTAATCACACCTTGAGACACCCATCAATCACCTCCTGTCACCCCCCTAGCACTCCTATCCATCAGATCAGGCCCAATACAACCTGTCATCTAAAAGGCCACCCTGCTTATGACCGGTTCCACAAAATTCGGCCCCTCATAGACCACCTGTCATCAAAATTTGCAGATGCTTATACCCCTGAACAGTCATTTTGAGACATTTGGTTTCCAGACTACTCACGGTTTTGGGCCTGTAAAATGCCAGGGCGGTATAGGAACCCCACAAGTGACCCCATTTTAGAAAAAAAGACACCCCAAGGTATTCTGTTAGGTGTATGACGAGTTCATAGAAGATTTTATTTTTTGTCAAAAGTTAGCGGAAATTAATTTTTATTGGTTTTTTTTTCACAAAGTGTCATTTTTCACTAACTTGTGACAAAAAATAAAATCTTCTATGAACTCGCCATACACGTAACGGAATACCTTGGGGTGTCTTCTTTCTAAAATGGGGTCACTTGTGGGGTTCCTATACTGCCCTGGCATTTTAGGGGCCCTAAACCGCGAGGAGTAGTCTAGAAAACAAATGCTTCAAAATGACCTGTGAATAGGACGTTGGGCCCCTTAGCGCACCTAGGCTGCAAAAAAGTGTCACACATGTGGTACCGCCGTACTCAGGAAAAGTAGTATAATGTGTTTTGGGGTGTATTTTTACACATACCCATGCTGGGTGGGAGAAATTTCTATGTAAATGGACAATTGTGTGTAAAAAAATCAAACAATTGTCATTTACAGAGATATTTCTCCCACTTAGCATGGGTATGTGTAAAAATACACCCCAAAACGCATTATACTACTTCTCCTGAGTACGGCGGTACCACATGTGTGGCACTTTTTTACACCCTAAGTACGCTAAGGGGCCCAAAGTCCAATGAGTACCTTTAGGATTTCACAGGTCATTTTGCGACATTTGGTTTCAAGACTACTCCTCACGGTTTAGGGCCCCTAAAATGCCAGGGCAGTATAGGAACCCCACAAATGACCCCATTCTAGAAAGAAGACACCCAAAGGTATTTCGTACGGAGTATGGTGAGTTCATAGAAGATTTTATTTTTTGTCACAAGTTAGCGGAAAATGACACTTTGTGAAAAAAAAACTATTAAAATCAATTTCCGCTAACTTGTGACAAAAAAATAAAAACTTCTATGAACTCACCATACTCCTAACGGAATACCTTGGGGTGTCTTCTTTCTAAAATGGGGTCATTAGTGGGGTTCCTATACTGCCCTGGCATTTTAGGGGCCCTAAACCGTGAGGAGTAGTCTTGAAACAAAAATGACCTGTGAAATCCTAAAGGTACTCATTGGACTTTGGGCCCCTTAGTGCAGTTAGGGTGCAAAAAAGTGCCACACATGTGGTATCGCCGTACTCGGGAGAAGTAGTACAATGTGTTTTAGGGTGTATTTTTACACATACCCATGCTGGGTGGGAGAAATACCTCTGTAAATGACAATCTTTTGATTTTTTTACACACAATTGTCCATTTACAGAGGTATTTCTCCCACCCAGCATGGGTATGTGTAAAAATACACCCCAAAACACATTGTACTACTTCTCCCGAGTATGGCGATACCACATGTGTGGCACTTTTTTGCACCCTAACTGCGCTAAAGGGCCCAAAGTCCAATGAGTACCTTTAGGATTTCACAGGTCATTTTGAGAAATTTCGTTTCAAGACTACTCCTCACGGTTTAGGGCCCCTAAAATGCCAGGGCAGTATAGGAACCCCACAAATGACCCCATTTTAGAAAGAAGACACCCCAAGGTATTCCGTTAGGAGTATGGTGAGTTCATAGAAGATTTTATTTTTTGTCAAAAGTTAGCAGAAATTGATTTTAATTGTGTTTTTTCACAAAGTGTCATTTTCCGCTAACTTTTGACAAAAAATAAAATCTTCTATGAACTCACCATACTCCTAACGGAATTCCTTGGGGTGTCTTCTTTCTAAAATGGGGTCATTTGTGGGGTTCCTATACTGCCCTGGCATTTTAGGGGCCCTAAACCGTGAGGAGTAGTCTTGAAACGAAATTTCTCAAAATGACCTGTGAAATCCTAAAGGTACTCATTGGACTTTGGGCCCTTTAGCGCAGTTAGGGTGCAAAAAAGTGCCACACATGTGGTATCGCCGTACTCAGGAGAAGTAGTATAATGTGTTTTGTGGTGTATTTTTACACATACCCATGCTGAGTGGGAGAAATATCTCTGTAAATGGACAATTGTGTGTAAAAAAAATTAACAAATTGTCATTTACAGAGATATTTCTCCCACCCAGCATGGGTATGTGTAAAAATACACCCCAAAACACATTATACTACTTCTCCTGAGTACGTCAATACCACATGTGTGGCACTTTTTTGCAGCCTAACTGCGCTAAGGGGTCCAAAGTCCAATGAGCACCTTTAGGCTTTACAGGGGTGCTTACAATTTAGCACCCCCCAAAATGTCAGGACAGTAAACACACCCCACAAATGACCCCATTTTGGAAAGTAGACCCTTCAAGGTATTCAGAGAGGGGCATGGTGAGTCCGTGGCAGATTTCATTTTTTTTTTGTCGCAAGTTAGAAGAAATGGAAATCTTTTTTTTTTTTTTTTTCCTCACAAAGTGTCATTTTCCGCTTACTTGTGACAAAAAATAATATCTTCTATGTACTCACTATGCCTCTCAGTGAATACTTTGGGATGTCTTCTTTCCAAAATGGGGTCATTTGGGGGGTATTTATACTATCCTGGAATTCTAGCCCCTCATGAAACATGACAGGGGGTCAGAAAAGTCAGAGATGCTTGAAAATGGGAAAATTCACTTTTTGCACCATAGTTTGTAAACGCTATAACTTTTACCCAAACCAATAAATATACACTGAATGGTTTTTTTTTATCAAAAACATGTTTGTCCACATTTTTCGCGCTGCATGTATACAGAAATTTTACTTTATTTGAAAAATGTCAGCACAGAAAGTTAAAAAAATCATTTTATTGCCAAAATTCATGTCTTTTTTGATGAATATAATAAAAAGTAAAAATCGCAGGAGCAATCAAATAGCACCAAAAGAAAGCTTTATTAGTGACAAGAAAAGGAGCCAAAATTCATTTAGGTTATGGGTTGTATGAGCGAGCAATAAACCGTGAAAGCTGCAGTGGTCTGAATGGAAAAAAAGTGGCCGGTCCTTAAGGGGTAGAAAGCCCTAGGTCCTCAAGTGGTTAAATATGTGTATTGTTAAAGAGACTCTGTAACTTTGAAAAGATCCCCTGGGGGGTACTCACCTCGGGTGGGGGAAGCCTCCGGATCCTAATGAGGCTTCCTACGCCATCCTGCGTCCCACGGGGGTCTCGCTGCAGCCCTCTGAACAGCCGGCGACAGGCCCAACTGTAATTTCAATATTTACCTTTGCTGGCTCCAGCGGGGGTGCTGTGGCTGCTTTCTGCTCGGAAATAGACGGAAATACCCGATCTCCGTCGGGTCCGCTCTACTGCGCAGGCGCTGGAGACTTGCGCCTGCGCAGTAGAGCAGACCCGACGGCAATCGGGTATTTCCGCCTACTTCGGAGCCGACAGCCGTCAGAGCGCCTGCGCAGGAGCCAGGAAGGTAAATATTACGTCACGGCTGTACGGAGGGCTGCCGCGAGACCCCCGTGGGACAGAGTACGGCGTGGGAAGCCTCATTAGGATCCTGAGGCTTCCCCCACCCGAGGTGAGTACCCCCCAGGGGACGTTTTGCCGTTACAGTTCCTCTTTAACAATAGTGTCTTCCAACCTAACTTAGCGGCCCCTTGGTTGCTTTTTACCAAATGGGATTTTTCCAGTATGAAAACAGTTTAATTTCTTTCCAGATAAATAAGACAGACAGCATACTGATATTCTGTGGGCTGCGTCATCATTATAGATAGAATTTATGTTCTATTCCTCTGCTAGGTAACTATATGTTTTCTATAACCCACTTCTTTTTTAA
Source organism: Hyperolius riggenbachi (assembly GCF_040937935.1). Lineage (NCBI taxonomy): Eukaryota > Metazoa > Chordata > Amphibia > Anura > Hyperoliidae > Hyperolius > Hyperolius riggenbachi. The sequence continues at coordinate 174,604,191 of NC_090647.1, read as the reverse complement.
TATCAGCTATGCAAGACAACTTAATAGCTTATGAATTGGAGCAGTGCCTGAACTGCTCAGTCAAATGCATTTGATTCAGTATGCCTGCAAGTGGATAAAACATGATATATTGTATACTTATGTCAGATACATTATAGAAGGAAGCTATCGGCTGGTTTGCTGTTATGGGAAACACATGATTTTCATGCAAATTTTAAACACAATAATCATTTTAGCTACTAGAAAAAAATATTCGTTTCCATTGTTCCTGAAAACTAACAGCAAGTACACAATATCGGTGAAAAACATGGTGTATTGTCATTTGGGATACAGGTTATCAGCTTCTATGATTTTAACATGTAAGTTCCCTAATACAACTTAAGAAAATAATTGAAAGGAAAGCATGAAATATAAAAAAGATGGGATATAAAAAGAAGGGGTGTTGATCTGTTAACAGGTTAACCAAATGATGCAGCTTTTGCAATTAAATATGCTAAGATCAGGGATGGTAACAAATAGGGGGAAAATATATTTCATACTGCATTGACCAGTAGTTCTTTCATTTTTTTTACGGTAAAACAGTAATTATATTCCTCAGAATAAAAAAAAAAAAGTATTTTAGCATGTAATAACGATGCTGTGGTTGACTTGCACCAACTGTAAGAGTATATGATGTTGTACAATGGCTCAATACCAGGCATGACCTGCACAATGAGATACAAATATGTTTTAAAATTGCTGCATCACCTTTACTGAACACAAGTTTGACAGACAAAAAACAACAACAAAATCATACACAACAAGGTTCACCTGAATGCATGACTCGGGTTATTTGCAAAATAACTGGACATTAAAGTGGGATGAAACTCCATATTAAAGAGACACTGAAGCGGAAAAAAATTATGATATAATGAATTGGTTGTGTAGTATGGATAATTACTAGAACATTAGTAGCAAAAAAATATTTTCATATTTTTATTTTCAGTTATACAGCTTTTTTTTTATAACATTGCATCATTCTCTAATGTTTGTAGTGTACACACTACTCTGCATTCTAAATGTTTTTTACAGAACAGGCAGTGAACTTTTGACCTGTTCTGAACTGTTCTCTGCAAAAGAAAAAAACAATACAGTTAAGATAACAGCCTTCAGAACACAGAGCTCTCTGCGACTTTGAAATTCGTGGAGCTCAATGGCATTTTGCATAGATAACAACTGGAGTTTCTTATCTCTTCCTGTGCTAGAAACAACATTAGACTTGTGTCTCTGTTCCTAATGCTTTATTTCTTAGCTGTACTACAAATACCAATCATTACATCATATATATCTTTTTCGCTTCTTTGACTGAAAAAATAAAATCCTCCAATAAGAAATGACTTCTTTAGCGTACCTATCCTGTTGTTTTTAGCACTGTCAGATTTAAGAGACATGTAATATGAAAAAAAGAAAATATTTTTGCTGCTTACCATCATTACTATTTCTATGTGATGCCAAAAGTGGCATCACATCTGCCTTTTTCTTTCTAAGCTTAAGAAGCTTTTTGTTATTTGCATACTGAGATAAGCTTGTAACTGTAAAAAAAATCATCATCATCATCATCCAACAATCCTGCTGGCACTGCCAGTTCCTGAAGTTAGACAAAGGAAAGCAGGCCAGGTAAAAAAAAAAATGGGGGACATTGAGGGGCACTTTTTAGAAAAAAAAAGGATATACATATATTTTTGGGGTGCTACCTATTTTATGGCATTTTTTTTATTTTGGATGTTACAGCTACCATAGATAGGTAATGCCAATCACCTCAAACCCATTGTATATATTTTCATATATACAGTGGGCGGCAAAAGTTTGGGCAACCTTGTTAATCGTCATGATTTTCCTGTATAAATCATTGGTTGTTAGGATAAAAAAATTTCAGTTAAATATATCATATAGGAGACACACACAGTGATAATTGAGAAGTGAAATGAAGTTTATTGAATTTACAGAAAGTGCGCAATAATTGTTTAAACAAAATTAGGCAGGTGCATAAATTTGGGCACCACACAAAATAAATGAAATCAATATTTAGTAGATCCTCCTTTTGCATAAATTACAGCCTCTAAATGCTTCCTGTAGGTTCCAATGGGAGTCTGGATTCTGGTTGAAGGTATTTTGGACCATTCCTCTATCCTCTTAGCAAAAGATCACTAGTTCATTCAGGTTTAATGGTTTCTGAGCATGGACAGCTCCCTTTAACTCATGCCACAGATTTTTAATTATATTCAGGTCTGGGGACTGAGATGGCCATTCCAGAATGTTTTACTTATTACTCTGCATGAATGCCTTAGTGGATTTTGAGCAGTGTTTAGGGTTGTTGTCTTTTTGAAAGATCCAGCCCCAGTGCAGCTTCAGTTTTGTCACTGATTCCTGGACATTGGTCTCCAGAATCTGCTGATACTGAGTGGAATCCATGCGTCCCTCAACTTTGACAAGATTCCCAGTTCCTGCACTGGCCACACAGCCCCACAGCATGATGGAACCACCACCATATTTTACTGTATGTAGCAGTTGTTTTTCTTGGTATACTGTGTTCTTTTTCCTCCATGCATAACGCCCCTTTTTATACCCAAATAACACAGCACCTTATTCCAAAAGGAAGCTGGCTTGTCCAAATGTGCTTTAGCATACCTCAAGTGGCTCTGTTTGTGCTGTAAGTGGAGAAAAGACTTCCTCTGCATCACTCTCGCATACAGCATCTCCTTGTGTAAAATTTGCCAAAAGGTTGAACGATGCACAGTGACTCCATCTGCAGCAAGATGATCTTGTAGGTCTTTGGTGCTGGTCTGTGGGTTGACTCTGACTGTTCTCACCATTCATCGCTTCTGTCAATCAGAGATTTTTTTTTTGGTCTGCCACTTGGAGCCTTAACTTGAACTGAGCCTGTGGTCTTCCATTTACTCAATATGTTCCTAACTGTGGAAACAGAGAGCTGAAATACATTCTGAGACAGCAATCTGTATCCTTCCCCTAAACCATTATGGTGAACAATCTTTGTCTTCAGGTAATTTGAGAGTTGTTTTGAGACCCCCATGTCGCTACTCTTCAGTGAAAATTAAAAGAGGAAGGAAACTTACATTTGATCCCCTTAAATACTCTTTCTCATACATTGATTCACCTGTGTATGTAGGTCAGGGATCACTGAACTTACCAAGACAATTTGAGTTACAATAATTAGTTGTAAAGGTTTTGGAATCAATAAAATGACAACAGTGCCCACATTTATGCATCTGTCTAATTTTATTTAAATATTATTGAGCACTTTCTGTAAACCCAATAAACTTCATTTCAGTTCTCAAATATCACTGTGTGTGTCTCCTATATGATATATTTAACTGACATTTTTTATCGTAACAACCAACGATTTATACAGGAAAATCATGATGACTATTAACAAGATTGCCCAAACTTTCGCATCCCATTGCATGTGATTGAATCTTTATTGGTACTTCATTTTAAACTCCAAACAGTTCCAAACTTTAACAACACTAATAGTGCCTGACTTGAACCTCAAGCTAAAGCACCCTGAAACCAAAACCTAACGTGGTACTCTAAGGTATGTTCCTAAACAATGACAAAAGAAAGACACACACACAGACACAGACACACAATTCACACACAGGGACAGCAGATGTTTTTGTCTTCAAGGACAGGCAGAGTGTGAAGCAAGTCAAGAGACATTGTTCTACAGTACTTTTACTACTATGTAACCAACACTAGTAATCTACTTGTGCTGTGTGCACCCTATTTACACTATAAACAGAAAACAGGTAACATAGATGAAAGCCTTTTTTATAAGATGGCCAAGTAATGCCAACCTTAAGACAATAATCCTCTCTACTGAATGTAAACTTATTGTTTGTCCAAAATCAAAACAATAGAAAATACAGCCAATACTTTTTACAGAACAGAACTCTAGTACCAAGGGCCTTATCCAATTCACTTTTTCTCCTAAATTGTTTCTCAGGAGACAATATTTCATCTTCTGCTCAAAATAACTTTTCAACATTCTGCAATTGAAAAGTATTAACAAGTAGGTGAAAAAGTACTGCCAAAATTATTCTGAGTATTTTCTTGCTTGCTGGTGGCTTAGAATGCATGTTATTGATATGTGAAAATATTATCTAGGAGAAAACTTATGAGAAAAAGTAAATTGGATCAGGCCCCATGTGTGTTTAAATGCACCACAAATGTGGTTCCCAGAGCAGGGCTACTTGGATTGAACAAATTACAATTTTAGTCTAACTTTGAGCACCTGTGTCAAGTATAATGTCAAATCCCAGAGAGAGAGAGTGAACAGTGCAGAAGAAGGAAATCTAGAACACGGACATACACTATGTCACTTTCCCAGACAATGTCTCCCTCAATGCAACGCCCCCCCTCCCCACATACACACACACACACACACACACATAGAAAGAGGGAAGGTGGGTGGGTGATGGGCTCATTTCATAAACTGAGTTAAACACAACAATGCAACTGACTGGCAAAGGTCGTGGTCCTTTTTTCCTTTTGTAGCCTAAAAGCTCATATTAACATCACAACAACCTGCCCAGCTATCATTCAAACTTGGTCATTGTAATATAGTTGGGAGTGTGTACAGCTGGCAAACAAACAGACAATCCACTGAGAGGTCTCTGGAGACTCTCGTAGTTATTTCATTTTAATCAATACTGGCTGCCTGGCTTTACTGCTGATTCTCTGCCTCTAATACTTTTATCCATAAACCTTGAACAAGCATGCAGCAGACCAGGTGTTTCTGACATTATTGTCAGATCTGACAACATTAGCTGCATGCTTGCTTCTAGTGTGATTCAGACACATCTGCAGCCAAATATACCAGCAGGGCTGCCAGACAGCTGGTATTGTTTAAAAGAAATTAATATGGCAACCTCCACATACCTCTCACTACAGTTGTCTTTTAAGCAAGTTGTTGTTCAGTTGGTTGGCGTGTGTGTACAAATTTGTCCTGTAAATAACTTGTTGTGCGGTTGGTGATGTTGGGCAGTTTGTTGTGCATTAAGTTGGACATGTGTATTGAGCTTTAACTGAAACCAAAATAACAAAATAATGTTTGGCAAAAGTATTATGTGTGTGAAACCACATTGGAAGCTACAATCAAAATAATTAAAAATTAAAGGCATTTTCCCTTCAAAAATAACATTTAGGAGAATATTATTAAATAAACAATTTATTTTGTCATGCTTTTTGTTTGCTAGAAATCTTGACAAAAGCCATTTTTAATCCTGTGCATTAAAACAACAATAAATGATCTGGCTTCACCTCTCTAATAGGAATAAAAGGTTAGTGAAAAGGTTACTTGTTCTGTATAGTGATATGACAGCAGTTACATTTTCTCCTATTCAAACACTGTTTCAGTTGAATAATTATAAATCCTCTCTAAATTCTATGCCCCAGCACATACAGTTATGTGTACATTCATTCAACCTTTTCCTATTCACAGTCATTATGCTCGAGTTTCAACTTATATGAATGCTATAGCTATAATAAGAAAGGATCGTTTCATAACAGTCTCGGCAATCTAATCTGTTGAAGCTTGACTTTCCTGAGATATGTCATGTACCTAGAAAGTTCTAGGACAAGAATTATGATAGAACTACATCCAGAACTTTACAAGGGTTAAGTGTGCATGTAAAAGCCTACATTTTGAATTAACAGGTGATTAACATTTCCATGTTATAATATGCCACTAAATGTTAATCGTTTTCCTTTTTTCTAACTTTTTAACAATGACGTGACCTACAGCAACAGGGAGCTCAGAATTTAATAGGCTATTTGACATTTTTCTATGCAGTTAATTCAAAATTTATAACAGTTTTAGCGCTTTAGTATCATTTTAACAACTTAAAGCTAGACAATAACACGCTGAATTTGCAGTCAGTACAATGAAGGTATGGTTTGCCATTCATCTAAAATATCCCTAGTTTTAAACATTATGTGCTGTTTATATTATGTGCATATTTTAAACGAAACAAGCCTAAATATTTAGTGACCAATTTATTAGGCGCATATTAAACTTGCTTTCCCATCATTTTGAAAATAATTGCATATCTGGAGATAGGCCGAAGCCAGGGGTGTGCTTTACATGTAGTCATGGACACCCCATCCTCGATGCAGGGATGAATTAGGAAGCTGGAAAATTGTTGTATTCGGCATCAACAAAATTCAAAGTGTGGCCTTGGACAGTTTGCAATATAGAGTGCAATCTCTGCATAATATCCCATCAATAAAAATAAACAAAACTGTGAGATTTAGCTTCACCTTTTTTTTTGGGAAACACATTTTACCTTTACTGCTGTTAATGAGGAAGTAAAAGCTCCCGTAAAATAAAACCCTAAGGATTGCATCTAGAAATAATCTGTACTTGATGGTCTTCTTCTGTCTGTGCCTGATGGTGTGGATCACTAAATAGAATGCTGAGCATGCCTTAATCTAGACAAAGAGCATTTGTTTATATTGATACCAGCAACCCCCCAATTCTGAAAATAATAACCCCAGCTTTAGTATGTGCAGCGATGGGTGTCATCACAGCGCAGTGACGGCTAAGTAACCCCCCCCCTATTTATTTATTGTATTTATAAAGCGCCAACATATTATCCGGCACTGGACATTAGTTTAGGTTGTAGACAATATTTAGGGGTGGCATACAGCAATATGACAATACAGGAATACAAGAAAACCAGATCACGCAGCACAGTATGAGTACAAGGTAATGCTTAGTCAGTCACTGGATGGAGCATGGAGATTAGGTAAGTTAGGTTCACTCAAATGCATAGCATGGGTGTACAGTAATGGAGGTGCATGATCAGGTAGGACACAAAAGGAGGAGGACCCTGCCCAAAGGCTTACAATCTAGAGGGAGAGGTAGGGACACGAAAGGTAGGGGACCAGAGTTCAGCTGTGGGTTTAGAGCAATTTTGAGGGGTGGTAGGCCAGAGTGAAAAGGTGAGTTTTGAGGGCCTTCTTGAAGGTTTTGAAGGAGGGGGCTGCCCTAATGGGTGGAGGTAGGGAGTTCCATAGTGTTGGAGCAGCTCTTGAGAAGTCCTGGAGGTGCGCATGGGACTGGGTGATGCGGAGGACAGTCAGGCAAAGTTCATTGGAGGAGCGGAGTGAGCGGCTAGGTAAGTATCTCTGAGTAAGATCAGAAATGTAGGTTGGACAGGTTTTGTGGACAGATTTGTAGGTCAGACACAATATCTTGAATCTGATTCTGGACTGGATAGGAGGCCAGTGGAGGGATTCACGGAGGGGAGCCACCGGTGGAGCTATGGGAGGAGTGGATAATTCTGGCTGCCGCATTCATGATGGACTGCAGTGGGGCTATTCGGGTCATAGGGAGACCAGACAGAAGGGCATTGCAGTAGTTGAGGTGGGAAATTATGAAGGCATGGATGGAGGAGTTTGGTGGTGGCAGAGGTCAGGAAAGGGTGAATCTTACAGATGTTACAAAGGTGGAAGTTGCAGGACTTTATTTTGTGGGGTGGTTAAGTGCAGCATCACTATGCGGTTACATTTGAGTTGCAGGTGGTGACTGTGGGTGCTGCAGGATTTAGTGTGGGTGGTGGCTTGCTCTGGGTGGTAGGTGGGTGGGCCTATGCACGGCATGGACACGACTGCTGTGCATGCAGATACAGTTGTGTCAATTTTTTTGCGAGCAGCAGCTTGTCAATGTAGTACACACTTACAACTGTGTATTAGACAGTGTTGCTCAGATACCTCATTATCCTATTCGAGTTTGATCGAATTCGGATAGTAAACGTTCACTCGAAGTTCAATATTCGAGTTAATCGAATATCCGAATCGACCTCGGATATCCGACGTCACTATCCGCATCTGTATTCGAGTAAAATATTCGAGCTGGCCTTAAATAGCTTGTAAAACTTGTATTGGAGGTCAATGATGCATGAAACCACCTTTTTTATGAAGAAAAACATCAAGTGATTATGTGGTGATGTAGTAGTTACAAAAAAGTTATCAAAAATAGTAAATTAACTTCATGAAAAGTGTTTGCATGAGAAGGTGTGTCCAAAATGGTTGTTGGAACAGTCTTCATTTACGTCGTCTTCATCTTCTTCTTCTATATCTTCTTCTTTTTCTTCTTCTTCTATATCTTCTTCAATTATCTTTTTCTTCTTCTATATCTTCTTCTTCTTCCTCTTCTTCTTCTTTTATTTCTTCTTCTTCTATATCTTCTTCTTCTTCTATCTCTTCTTCTCCTATCATTATATTATGTGTCTTGGTTTTCCTTTCTTTTGTAATATTTTTTTTTTACTTCATTTGTGGAAATATTTTATTTTAATAACACCATAGTTATATTTGTGTTGATGGCATAATAGGTAGGTAGTGGCACATTGCAAGCCACAGCGCCTTTTTCTGTGTACCCTGGCGGTGGTAAAACACAGACATCAGCAGGAGGAGGAAGTAGTTGCAGGCTTGCAGCTATTTGTAGTGTGTGGTAATAGCTGTCGGTAGGAGAGTGGGTGGGCAGGTGGCAGCAGAAAATAGTTCTTCTGTTCTCCCTGGCAGTGGTAGCAGCACACAGACAACAAAAGCTCAATGCAGCTACAGGAGGAGGAGTAGTGTGTGTCAGGCAGTGTGATGTGACTGACATAATAGGCCCTGGTTCCTAGCGGTGGTACCAGGGCTGTAAATAAACAACATGAGGTTCCAGACAGCGGTCGTGAAGCCCACATTGTGTCCAATACACAATTGGGACAGCACAGTTTTCAACCTGGACACCTCTAAATTAATTACAATTTTTTTTTTCAAATGGATGCAGCTATTTTTGAGTGTAATAGCTGGTGGCGCATGGGCAGCAGCACCTTGTAATGTGTTCTCTGGCAGTGGAGACACAGACAGCAGGAGGAAATACAACAGCAGGCAGCGTGAGGAGGATGAGTGTGTGGCAGCAGGCAGGAGGGCAGGCAGCGAGACATAATAGGCCCTGGTTCCTAGCGGTGGTTCCAGGGCCGTAAATACACAGCATGAGGTTCCAGACAGTGGTCGTGAAGCCCACATTGTGTCCAATACACAATTGGGACAGCACAGTTTTCAACCCGGACACCTCTAAATTAATTACAATTTTTTTTTCAAATGGATGCAGCTATTTTTGAGCGTAATAGCTGGTGGCGCATGGACAGCAGCACCTTGTAATGTGTTCCCTGGCAGTGGAGACACAGACAGCAGGAGGAAATACAACAGCAGGCAGCGTGAGGAGGATGAGTGTGTGGCAGCAGGCAGGAGGGCAGGCAGCGAGACATAATAGGCCCTGGTTCCTAGCGGTGGTTCCAGGGCCGTAAATACACAGCATGAGGTTCCAGACAGTGGTCGTGAAGCCCACATTGTGTCCAATACACAATTGGGACAGCACAGTTTTCAACCCGGACACCTCTAAATTAATTACAATTTTTTTTTTCAAATGGATGCAGCTATTGTTGAGCGTAATAGCTGGTGGCGCATGGGCAGCAGCACCTTGTAATGTGTTCCCTGGCTATGGAGACACAGACAGCAGGAGGAAATACAGCAGCAGGCAGCGTGAGGAGGATGAGTGTGTGTGGCAGACTAGCATTTGGCAGCAGGCAGGAGGGCAGGCAGCGAGACATAGTAGGCCCTGGGTCCTAGCGGTGGTTCCAGGGCCGTAAATGAACAGCATGAGGTTCCAGACAGCGGTCGTGAAGCCCACATTGTGTCCAATACACAATTGGGACAGCACAGCTTTCAACCCGGACACCTCTACATTAATTACAATTTTTTTTCAAAATAATGCAGCTATTGTGGAGCGTACAAGCTGGTGGCGCATGGGCAGCAGCACCTTGTACTGTGTTCCCTGGCAGTGGAAACACACAGACAGCAGGAGGAAATACAGCAACAGGCAGCGTGAGGAGGATGAGTGTGTGTGGCAGACTGGCATTTGGCAGCAGGCAGGAGGGCAGGCAGCGAGACATAGTAGGCCCTGGGTCCTAGCGGTGGTTCCAGGGCCGTAAATAAACAGCATGAGGTTCCAGACAGCGGTCGTGAAGCCCACATTGTGTCCAATACACAATTGGGACAGCACAGTTTTCAACCCGGACACCTCTAAAATAATTACAATTTTTTTTTAAATTAATACAGGCAGCTATTTTTGAGTGTAATAGCTGGTGGCGCATGGGCAACAGCACCTTGTAATGTGTTCCCTGGCAGTGGAGACACAGACAGCAGGAAGAAATACAGCAGCAGCAGCAGCAGGTGTAATACTAATGTGTGTGCGCCACTTCATGTACCCCTCTCGCCGACAACAGGGGCCAGGAATTCGCCTTCCACCCAAGCCTGGTTCATTTTGAGAAACGTCAGTCTGTCCACGGACTTGTGAGACAGACGAGATCGCTTCTCAGTGATGACTCCACCGGCTGCACTGAAGCAACGCTCTGACAGTACGCTGGAAGGGGGGCAGGAGAGCACTTCCAGGGCGTACTGCGCAAGCTCGCTCCAGATCAGCAGGTGCTTGACCCAATACTCCATGGGATCAACGGGGGCCATGCTGTCAAGCCCGCTGAAGGACCCCATGTAGTCAGCCACCATGCGGGTCAAGCGCTGCCTGTGACTGGAGAAGGATGCTGCTGCAGGCACCTCCTCTCTTGTCCTTGGCAGCTCTACACTCATGTAGAGCTCTCGGGTCAGAGACAGCAGGTCTGTGGTGCGCGTGCGCTTGCTGCTGGTGGATGCAGGCACCTGCTGCTGCCTCTGTGCTGGCTGGACAGTGGGGGTGGATGTCTGAGGGAAGGCTTTCTCCAAGCGCTCAACAAGGGACAGCTGCAAATCCCTCATTTGTTGCGCACGGTCTCCTCCTGCAGGCAGGAACTGGCTGAGCTTCCCCTTCAGACGTAGGTCCAGCATCATGCAGATCCAGATGTCCTCCCTCTGCTTCATCTGGATTACCCTTGGGTCCTTGCGCAGGCACCTCAGCATGTGCGCTGCCATTGGGAAGAGTCTGGCCACGTCTGTTGGCACATCATCGGCAGCCCCAGAGCCGACAGTGCTGTCCTCCTCTGCCTCCTCCACCTCATCCTCTCTCCACCCCCGCACCAGTCCAGCTGCGCTCTGCTGCTCCCCCTCATCAGCAGCAAGGTCAGGGACCTCCACCAACTCCAAGCCCTCCTCCTCCTCAGAAGTGGCCTGTGAAGCTGCCTGCAGCTCCTGCTGGTCCAAGGCTGCCGCTCCCTCTTCCAGCAGTGTATACAGGGCCCTGTCCAGCACACACACCAAGGGGACCCACTCGCACACCATTGCATGGTCCCTGCTGACCATGTTGGTAGCCTGCAGGAAGGGTGCCAGGACTGAGCACACCTGCTGCATGTGCCCCCAGTCCTCTGTGGAGATGATGGACGGGAGGTTGGTGGCGGCATGCCCAGTTGCAGTGATGGAGGCAACTGTTGCATGTGCAAGGTACTGGCTGACAGCCTGCCTCTGTTAAACCAGACGCTCCAACATCGCCAGGGTGGAGTTCCAGCGAGTTGGAACATCGATCATGAGCCGGTGCTGTGGCAGGTGCAGCTCCTTCTGCACCACTTCCAGGCTCGCTACGGCTGCAGGCGAGAGCCAGAAATGATGCACGACCTTCCTTGCTGCCTCAAGGAGTCGGTCCATCCCCTGGTAGGTCCGCAGGAACTTTTGGACTACCAGGTTCAGGACGTGCGCCAGGCAGGGGATGTGGGTCAGGTCTCCCCTGCTGATTGCAGCAACCAGGTTTGCCCCATTGTCGGACACCACCTCTCCGACTCTGAGGCCTCTGGGGGTCAGCCAATTCCTCTCCTACTCTCGGAGTTTGGCCAGGACATGGTTCGCCGTCAGTTTGGTCTTCCCCAGGCTGACCAATTCCAGCAGCGCTTGGCAGTGGCGGGGCTTCACGCTGCTGCTGAGGCGGAGGGTTTGGGTTGGTGTGCCGGAGGATGGAAGCGGATCAAAGGAACCTGCTGCAATTCCGCTGACCCTGCATGGTGGCACCACCCACTGCGTTGGTGGTGCTGCCGCTGCTCTGACAGTGCCCGATGCTGCTCCCCCATCCTCACCCCCTTCCACCAAGCTGACCCAATGCGCGGTGAAGGACAGATAGTGGCCTGTCCCAAACCGGCTGCTTCACGAGTCCATGGTGACGTGGACCCATTGACCCACCACGTGCTCCAGCCCTCTCCCGACATTGGCCATCACAGAGCGGTGAAGTGCAGGGACGGCCGTGCATGAGAAAAAATGTCGGCTGGGGATTTGCCAATCAGGGGCTGCACACGTCAGGAGCGCATGCATGTCGTTCCCCTCCTGCACAAGGGAATAAGGCAGGAGTTGGGAGCACATGGCCCATGCCAGCAAGCCGTTCAGCTGACGCACGCAACGGCTGCTGGGAGGCAGAACCCTGACCACCCCCTGGAAGGTGTTGCTGAGCAGGGTCTGGCGACGCCTTTTGCTGGCACGGGAATCAGTGGAGGGAGCAGAGGAGGCCACTGAGGACTGGCTGCCAGAACAGGCCTCAGTGTCGGCGGCAGAAGTTGCAGAGGGAGGGGGAGCAGTGCATTGCTGACGCACTCCTGCTGGTGCTGCTGGAGGAGGTGGAGGAGGGCGGGTGGCTGCTGCCGACGGCTTCGCAGTGGTGGCGGGTCTGCCACTGCCACTGCCAGCTTCCTTCAACTTCACGAACTCCTCATGCTCATGAAAGTGTTTCCCTGCAAGATGGTTGACCAGAGAGGTGGTGCCAAACGCAGAGGGCTCCTTCCCTCTGCTGAGCTGCTTGCGGCACTGGTTGCAGGTGGCATACTTGCACTCCACATATGGCAGGGTGAAAAAATTCCATATTGGGGAGGTGAAGTTGCCCCTTCGGCTGGAAGGTGCTGCTGCTGCTGGTCTCCCTGTGGTGGTTGGGGGGGGGGGGGGGGGTTCTTGGTGCGGCTGGTGGCGGCACTGGCAGAACTCGTCTTCGGATCAGCACGCTGTGTGGCCTGCATACCACGCCCACTTGTGATCCTGCCCATGCCTGCGATGCTGATCCTTCTAGCAAGGCCCTCCTCCTCAGAGCTGATGACATCCCCACTCCCAGGACCTGGCACCCAGTCTCTGTCCTTCACCCTGTCATCATCATCCTCCCCCTCCGCAAACATGTCCAGCTGGGATCCCACAAACTCCCCTTCTGCATGCATGGGCGGATGGACAGTCACCACTGTCTGACTGCCCAAAGCATCATCCTCCAAAGTGCCCATGAGCATTCCTTCCTCCGCCAATTCTGCCGCAACAGCATTCCATAACCCCACTGCGCTTGGGGATAAGAGGGTGCTGAGTGACAGGGTGCTGGTGTCGCCCGCTGGGGCTGGAGAACTGCCCTCCTCCTCCTCCTCCTGCTCCCCAGGCAGTGCTGGTTGGCTGCTGCTGCTCTTGCGAACAGGAGTGGTGGCGGGGGTGGAGGACTCGGTTCCAGAGCTAATGGTGGCCTGCTCATCCACCATCAGTTCCACCACAGAGTCTGCGTCCTTCTCCTCAATAGGACGGCTACGACCTGGTGGTGGGAGGAACATCTGGGCCACACGCTGCTGCTGCTGCTGTGTCTCTGCAGCGTGACTCCCAGCTGTTGGGCGGCCATGGCGTCCATGGCCAGTGGCTTATGGCGGAATAGCCACTGGTGCAGACGCAGAACTGCGCATGGTGGTGGTGGCGCGGCTGCCACGCCCACGACCTCCTCTCTTGGCAATGCCCTTGCTGCCCTTGCTGCCCCTGCCCAAACCACGGCTGCCAGTGCCAGACATCGTATATTTTTAATATTATACAAATGAAAAAAAACAAAAACGTATGTATGTAAAGTAAAGGCGGGTGGGACAAGTGGGGTACTTTAATGGGGTGGGACTAGTGGTGGTGGGTGTTTGAGGTGACGGACAGGTGTACTCTACAGCAGAGATCGGTGTAGCGCTAACGAGAGAGTGCGCACTGCACACACAAAGACCCTAGCTGACGCTGACTGACGGTGTCCCTATACACAGACTACAGTACAATTCAGCGAATACACAATAGAAGTAATATATAAACAATAGGACGGGTGTACCACTAACGAGAGGGTGCGGACAGCACAGATGTGCACTGCGCACACAAAGACCCTAGCTGACGCTGACTGACGGTGTCCCTATACACAGACTACTGTACAATTCAGCGAATACACAATAGAAGTAATATATAAACAATAGAACGGGTGTAGCACTAATGAGAGGGTGCGGACAGCGCAGATGTGCACTGCGCACACACAGACTAGAGTACAGTACACTACAGTACTACTAACTAAACAATAGAAGAATCTAGCTAAATAATAGAACAGGTGTGACTAGATTACAGAGAGCAGATACAGGACAGGTATAGCAGTAAAGCTGGGCCTTGCTAACTACAAAATAGTACAATAATGTATCTAACACAGAAGTAGTGGTACAGGAGGTAGAGTAGGACAGGTGAGAGCACAGGAAACTAGAGACTAGAGCACAGAGCAGGGCAGGCTGCCTTGCCTAGGCACAGGGCCTAGCTGCTGGCTGCAGCTGCAGCAGGCAGCTGCGGCAGTGACAGTCTCCCTCCCTAGTCCCTAGTAATCACACAAACTAAACTGCCTAAAATACAATCTATCTACAATACAAAGCAATACAGTTGAATATTAAGTGTTGGAGTGTAAAAACGCTAGGTTTAGAACAATAGAAATGCACTTGCACACAGACAAAAAGCACTGGAGCAGTCTCTCAGTACTATCAGTCAGTAAGTCGCAAGCAGGACGAGTGAGGCAAGATGGCGTCCGGTATTTATAGAGGGGAGCTTGGCCAGGCTCCCCCTCTGTGATTGGCTGCAGTCAGAGGGCTGGGAGCCCTCTGATTCGCTTGTGAGGACTCGAGGTGACGTCTGTTGTGACGCTATCCGAGCTCGTGACACTATCCGAGCTTGGATAGCTAGGATATCTCCGGATAGCTGATTGCTATCCGAGTGCGCTCCGATAGCACAGCCCGGATAGCTAATACTATTCGAGCTCGGTATTCGAGCTCGAATAGTGAAAAAAGAGCTAGGATGTCCGAGTACCTCGGATATCCTAGCTCAGATGAGCACCACTGGTATTAGATATATAAATTGGGAAGCAGCACAATGGTTATGGAGCAAATACTCTTGTTTTTCAGTGATAGAGGACCAAGTATGACCTTTGACAAGAATACGGTCTGAATAGTGTTGGTTTCTACTTGGTTTCCTCCACTTGATAGATCGTACTGTTAAATAGTTGATGTATTCTGTAAAGCACTGCAAAAAATGAATTAGCTTGTATCAAATAAATTGCATACTAATACTACTAATGTTACTACTACTGCTGCTGCTGCTGCTGCTGCTGCTGCTGCTTCTACTACTACTACTACTACTACTACTACTACTACTACTACTACTACTACTACTACTACTACTACTACTACTACACCTACTCTTCACTGGGCAAACTGTACTATTACAAGAAGTATGTGCAATGCAATGTTCTTCCTACTTTCATCTGAAGAATATTGCAACAATTAAACATCTGATTCCCCCAGAGGATCTTCCAACCCTAGTTCACACTTTCATTACATCACGGCTGGACTACTGCAATGCCCTTTATGCAGGCCTCCCAAAGAAGGACCTTCTCTGCCTACAATTGCTGCAGAATGCTGCTGCCAGATTGCTAACAAACCAGGCTTGCCAGTGTCACATTACACCGATCCTTCGCTCACTGCACTGGCTACCAGTAAAATGGAGAATACTCTCCAAGATTGGACTGCTGAAATTCAAATCACTGCACAATTGGTGCCCTGGATACATGAAGGACTTTCTGAAGCTGCACCACACCTCTCACAGCCTCAGGTCAGCAAGTTCTATAAACTTGGTTACTCCCGGAGTGCACCTCAAAACCTTTGGAGACAGAGCTTTCTGTCATGCTGCCCCTACTCTTTGGAACTCCATACCATACCCAGTAAAGACAGCCCCTTCCCTGGAGTGATTCAAATCCAGAATATAGAGCCACCTGTTTAGCCTGGCATTCCTGGATTTATAGAACTCTTCCTCTGTATCACAATTTACCAATCAACCAATTATTGGTCTGAGCCATGCTTGCTTATGCGCTTTGGGGCCTGCGAGAGAAAAGCACTTTACAGATGTTATTTGTTGTTGTTGTTGTATTAACAGATTGATGGGAACTTTATTTTCTCCTGGAAGGGATAGTTAACAAAGGATGAGTGCCTCTAAACTGTTGCTTCTGTCTTGTTTTTTAATGTGTAAGGAAAATAGGCCACATAAATGCATTATTCCTTTTACCCAACATTAGGGTCTGACAACAGATATTTTCACCTGATCTGCTCCACCTGTGGGGAAGGGGGGGTCTTAGGGTTAGGCACCACCAGGGGAGGGTTCTGTATAAGAGTAGGGAGAAGTTAGGTTATACTAATGCCCTTTTATAGGCCAACAAATTTCAGCTATAACAGCACTCTTTTGTAGGCCAAAAACATGGGCTATGATATCATCCTTTTTTATAAACTATAAACAGCTTTTCGGCTACACCAGGCACCTTTTGTAGCCGACTTTGGCACCTCAGCTACATCAGGCATTTTTTGTTGCCAAATTTAGCATCTCGCCTACACTAGGCGCCTTTTGTAGCTGATTTTGACATTTTGGCTACATCGGGTGCCTCTTGTTGCCAAATCTGGATTTTTTTTGTCTATATCAAGTGCCCTTTTTTCCCGGGCCCTTTTCAAATGTATGCATCTTGTACACGTCTTGCCAGAATCCCACTTTGTCAAATCAACTGATACCTTTTCAGCAACTTTTACAAAAGCAAAATGAGTTGTGGTCTGCCAAACAGAGCACCCCATAGTGGAGAAGCATGAGAAGCCATGCAGTTTTACTACCATCTACCTTAACGTAGATAACATTTTCTGTAATTGCAATGCTTTTTTCTCTAAGGGTTGTTTAATACAAATCATAATGGGTAGATTCTACAAAATGCATTTAAGTTTTAATGATGAAAACAGTATGTGGTTCCAAAAACAGTTGCCTCCAAGCTATTCATATACAGTGTAAGTAGAAATAAAAAAAGAAAGAGACATTTTGATTTGGCTGCTTTTACAGCAAATCCAGCTTATGTTATTGTAGATTTTAGTATGTGACATATTTTTCAGTACTCTCTTGTCACGACTATATTGCTCCTTCAGTTGCAGAAAAGAAATGCTGAGTTCCCCAATAAACAAACCTGTTTTATCAACACCGGAAAATCTATAGCTGTTAACGATATCTATTTTGCCAGCAATCTATGGCTTAGTTCAAAATGTAATCACCTTTCGACTCAATAGGATGGATATTGTACTTGACATGTAGGTAGGGTGTAAATTTAGTTAAGAAACAAAAAGATAACAACAGCTTACTACTATCAAGTCAGCAAAAACACCTGTCTCTAAAAAGTAATTTAAAACAGGAATATCAGTTGCGTACATTTAAAAACATGTTATTTTATTATACATTAATGAATTGATACAAAAAGGGAGTACTATAGAACAACAGATACCTGGCACTGCTGCATATGTGAATTATGATACGTGTCCATTTATTTAAAATGTGGCATGCAAGTTACAAGTGAACATACTTGGACATATGGGATGAAAGACAGTGGGTGGTGGGTGAAAGTAGCTGAGCGTGATCGCTGTTTTGTTTTATACAAGTATTTTTGCAGACTCTTAACACTTACTGCATGTCACTACTATTATCTGATGGCAATTACCTCTTTCATCAGGATAATACATCCGGAAAAACTACAGAAATTGTTTTAGGCACATAGAAAGAAGTAAAAGTTGTCTGATTCAGCATCTGCAGAATTTGGTTGAATGCACAGGTAAGAGTGCCGTCAACTATCCCACCATGCCACCCACAAAAGCAAGTACTCTGCCCACAAGTCTCTGTGATCATACCTACAATATGCTGTGGTGCCCTTAGTGAAAAGCATGCACTGTGCCCACAGTTGGCTGTGTCTAGCACTGCTGTGGATTCCATATCTTGATAGGTCAGTGTTGTTTAAAAGGCACATGGGTACCTACAGATTAGGCAGGTGGTTTTAATGTTTTGGCCAATCATCAATTTTTGAAGAGCATACTTATGTTATTGATAACTCAAATACAGAAGCTTTTAAAAATATGCTAATCCACACATTTCCAGGCACAAAATCCATGCGAGTAGGAGTGGATTTTTTTACTTTCAAAAAAATCAGACCATACCATACATTCTCCTAACAAGAAGGCAGAAGTTGAGGCTATTGAATCATTAAATAATTAACTTGGTTACATGATAAATGGGTTAGCTTCTGGAATCATTCATTTGCTAATCATAACTTTTGCTTTTTGGGTAGAAGTAATTTACTCATTACTAATTGCAATGCATTATGGCTGGAGATCAATATGCTTTGAAAACCATACTTCCTCATCACTATAAATCATTCTGTTATCCACAGTGATGTTGATGGGGGGGGGGGGGTATTATTATTATTATTATTATTATTATTATTACTAGTAGTAGCAGCAGTAGGAGTAGTGGTAGTAGGTCTGTTATCCACTTTTCTTAAAGTGCACTTCCAATCTAAGGTAACAGAAGCTGTCATTGTTTAACTCTTGTTAAGGATCAAATCTATTGGTCTGTCATCCTGATTTGTCATCCTTAGCTGATATGTAACAAGCATACAGTATTAGAGTTCTGACATTTTAAACTGTAAACTTTACTATAGTTTTACCAATACAATCAATCCATTACTTCTTTAAAAGATGGCTGATGGCTAACATGGTACAATATTCTACTGCTACTTCTTTAAAAGAGAGAGAGAGAGAGAGAGAGAGAGAGAGAGAGAGAGAGAGAGAGAGAGAGAATTTTACCTGGAAACTAGACAGTTTTTTACCTACATGAGCTGTCCAGAGAAAGGAATGTATCCAGGTAGTCTAATTAGTACTATTGTCTGTCTATTTATACATGACAATGTTTATTAACATGCTGTATGTCAGCTTGAATACCAACCCAACATCAGTGGTTTTCAACCTGCAATCCATAGATGACTGTGTGGCCAGTGATAAGAGCCAGATGGTTCCTAGCTAAAATCAAAGCACAACAAATTTATTCTAAAAAAGATACACATCAATCGTTAAATTAAAAAAAATAAAAAGTTGTAAAGCTTATTTCACTGGCAATTAAAAGATGCTATCTATCTATCTATCTATCTATCTATCTATCTATCTATCTATCTATCTATCTATCTATCTATCCATCCATGGTTTAATGTGATTCCCTGTCCAAAGACTTTGGATACCACATCACTACATTACTACAATAAATAAGGTCACTATGTAGTGACCAGAATATCTCTTACAGATCCCCTCAAGACTAGATGATCTATTTCCATGCTAGTACCCATTACTTTGAATCTTTCTCATGATGACATCAGCTTGGTCCTTGCATCCTTTGCACCTCAAGCCTCAAAACCTTTACTTTCTAACTCTATAAAACTGCAAAGGTTCTCTTTGTCTGTTGGGATGTAATAATTCCACAGAACATGTGTATTCTGTCCACATTGCTGGAAGCAATCCCTCTGCTAGCTGTGACTGGTATACTTGGAATGACTGGCAACTCAAGTCCGAGTGATAGTTCTGCTAGTTCCTTTAAATATTTCACAGTTCCATCTTCTTTTTTATGGCAGTCTCCTGTTATTGACTTTGGATTATTTACTGGATTTTTCCAGATTGTTGCCTGATGCTTCCCCCCATGCCACCCTTCTGGCTGCCATTTCTAAACCACGCACCTTGTCTTGTCACTGCAGGCAGTCACCACCAACCCCAGTGTGTTCAAGCTCTGCACCGTGGGTAACCCAAAGTGCATTATTTCTTGTGTTGTGTACTAGTGAAGCCAGGGGTTGAGGTCTTAGATTCTACACTGTGTTTAGGCTCCAGTCTAGCGGACTGAATGCAATTATGCTTGTGAGTGCAGTTACAGTAGAAATAATTGAAAAACTGTAAAAGGTTAAGTGCAGAGACATAGTGAGAACAGGGGTCCTGTCTACCAAGGCCGAATTTAAGGAAAGCCACCTAAGCCCATGCCTTGGGCACTGGGGAAGCTGTGGCAATGCTCATGCAGGCCCTTGGGTAGGACAAAATGTGCTATGCCTGCCTTTCCACCAGCCCCTCCATCTTCCGCTTATTAGCACAGAACGTGCTGGGCTGCCCCGGCATACTCAGACCTCAGATACTTAGATCAATGGTGAGCCTCAGTCAATAGACAGGCAAGGCGTGCCAGTGCCAAGTACCAACAGCTGATGTAAACAGGAAGTGAGCAGCGATGTCACTTTCTGTATACAATGGCCGCTGATACTGGGCACCTGTGCCACTCACCTGCCTCTTCATTGTGGATCGCCATTGATCTGAGGTCTGAGTATGCAGGCCAAAGGAAGAAGGAATGCTGAGCTGCTGAGTCCAATGCTGATCCCTGCTGGGTGTCTCATGGAGATACAGATTGATCACGTAACAGCCCACTGACTACAACCATCATAAGCCTGCAGGAGAATATGCAAAATTCAGGATGCATGTGAGTCTGCTGTTTATAGTGTGTGACTAGTCACAATATGTATCTGCCGAAAAGCAGACCTCCTGATCTATGTTACCTATAAATGTACAATGCTCAACTTCAAGCTTACTTGCTGAACTCTATATATGTTATACCTGATCTCTACAGTGGATTATGTGCAGATCCGATTCTGCATTGGATCGATTTATCTATTGAAACAATTTAGTCCAACACTCTAGTACTGAGAACTGCTGGTTCCTGTAAGAAGACAATTTGAACTTATTCTAGCTCACCTCATGTGATATGGACTTTATTGGTTTCTGAGATGCATAGTGTCAATTTACATATTCGGCAGCGTTAGGAGGAGCATGGCCATGTGTAAGTGAGTTGTGGTCATGTTGGAGGCTGAATGCAGGTGGTCGGGGCCTAGGTCTGCCAATTGCTTTTTAAGTGTTTTGTGAATAAATCTTACCACTTTTTTGAGTATGCACCATAGTGCGTGCGTGTGTGTGTGTGTGTGTGTGTGTGTGTGTGTGTGTGTGTGTGTGTGCGTGCTTGCGTATGTGCGTGCGTGCGTGCATGTGTGCGTGTGTGTGTGATGGGGAGGGGGCTGCATGCTGCTGGTCATGGACAGCTGGTGATAGTGGACCTTCAGCAGTAAAAAGTACAAATCCAGCCCTGTTGGCCACATGCAAATCTCTCAACCTGCATCTTATGAGTTTTATGCTCTGTTTGGATGTCAGCTGTTTTAAATGGGAACTTCTGTTCATTTTTATCCGATTTGATGATAATTATTGAATCGAATGGTTGATTGGGCGCTGTGTCGATAGATGTATGGCCACCTTTAATGACATGTAATCTTTTGTCCTCTTGTCTTATGTGGCAGTTTAAAATGTATCTTGGCTGAGTAATAGAAATAGTATTGAACAAAAAAAAATTCTATTGAATGCTTGGCACTCTATTCAAAGGCATACTTTTTGTTCTGAATTAAGAAAATGACTATATAGAAATTCAAAAGTTAGCATTATTGAGAATGTGACCTCATCTTTTAGGTGTCATAAGGTGAAATATCCTGACAGCTGGGCTTACTTTTTTCCATTCAAAACAAATGGTGTCATTTTCAAATAGCAAAAAGATCTTTTCAACAATCTTTTCTTTTGCAGATGGTGATAGATTTAAACATTTTCACACATAAAATAACATCAAAGTTGTAGGTTGCTTTTGTTTTAGCCCAAGTTAAAACTGTACAAAGTCCTAGCAATCATTAGCCACACATTTTCTTGGGATTAAATTTTCAATTGCACTTTGTGTAGGAAAAAAAATGTACTGTATTGCAGCAACACGGTGGATTCTTTTCACCCAAGCCACTATTATTTCAGAACATGAGAACATATCTTCTTATATAAATGAACAGAGTACACATGTTGAGGAATATTTCTTCCATTCCTCCTTCCAGAAGTAAATCTAGTAGTAGAAGTAAAGTAAGAGGCATGAAATAACTGTATGTTTTCCAATATTCAGTAAACAAACTGACTTTTATATCCACCATGTTTATCCTGCGTATGTCCTGAATTTGCAGGTTTTTTCATGCAGAAGATCAATGGTATTGCATCTTGGAGATCCTGAATGCTGCATGTCATGTCCTTGTAAGTTTCCTGTAATACAAAGTAAAAGTGACCCCTTGCCAAGCTGCTCATGTGCACTTATCAGCTCAGTATAGTCTTTTAAAAAAAAAAAAAAGCCATTGAGGAGAGCTAAATAATTAATTATATTACCACTTTTCTGCTACACTTGTGCAGTTGTTATTTTTAGTACTGTTAAAGCAAATTTAAAGGGACACTTAAGCCAGAAAAAAAAAGAGTTTTACTCACCTGGGACTTCTACCTGCCCCCTGCAGCAGTCCTGTGCCCTCACAGCCACTCACTAATCCTCTGGTCCCCCCGCTGCCAGCTAGTTTCGTTTTTAACCGACAGGACTGGCAACGCGTAGCTTTCTCTGCGTTCCCGACTGTAATTAGCGCTATTGCGGTTGCCGCATCACCTACGCGTAGATATGCAGCAACGCATATTTTTTTTACGCGTTGCGGCCCACAATATCGCTAATTACAGTCGGGAATGTGGAGAAAGCTACGCGTGGCCAGTCCTGACGGGCCTGTCGGCAAAAACAAAACTAGCTAACAGCGGGAGACCAGAGGATTGGTGAGTGGCTGTAAGGGCACAGGACTGCTGCAGGGAGCTGGTAGAAGCCCCAGGTGAGTAAAACTCATTTTTTTTCTGGCTTAAATGTCCCTTTAAAGTGCAATTACGATAAAAAGTCAGATACTTACCTATGGAGAGGAAAGGCTCTGGATTTAATATGTCTTCCATTTCTCTCACAATCCCCTCATTCTACCGATGTTACCACCGTTCAAATTTACTGCCACGGGAGGCTTCAGGAGCCTGAAAGCTGCTGAGGATGGGTAGCTCGGTACTGCACATAAGCGAGTGAGGATGAGAGTGTATTTACACATGCACAGCACAAAGCAGCCCATATTTGGGAGCTCTCAGGCTCCCAAAGCCTTCTGATGATGCTCAGAGCTGTTTTTGTCCAAGTGATCAAGAAGCTCTTTGGGTGGGGGTGACAGCGCTGGAAGTAGGAAACCTTAAAGTGGATCCGAGATGAAAAACTAACTATAACAAGTAACTTGTCTATATATGTTACCTAAAGTTTAGATAGTTTACACAGTAATTCTAGCTGCAAACAGCTTTAACAGAATATGATTGATTATTCCTGTGATACAATGACAGCAGCCATGTTGTTTGTAAACATTACACAGAGGCAGGCTTATCTGCATCTTGAGCAAAAAAAATCCTAATTCCCCCCTCCTCCTCCCTCCTCCCCTCTGCATCTGAAATCTCTGGCTAGTAATACCTACCCCTGCTCCTGCCCAGACTGAGCTCCCATGAGCCCTTGCTACTGTCTGAAAGTGCCTTGGCTCTCTGAAAACCTGTGGGTGTGGCTTGTGTAGTTTATAGGGAACTAGAGTATTAAAACAAAAACAAAAAAGTATTTGGCTTGAGGAATGCCCTATAAACAATAGGAAAGGAACACAATTATGCAATGAGTAAAAGTTTGTCTCGGATCCACTTTAAGAGGAATGGGAAGGCTCTTTAGGACCCAGATCCTCCCCTCTCCATAGGTAAGTACTTTTTTTTTTATTCACTTCACATTAACTTTTATAAAGAATAGGAAGTCCATGTTCTCAATACAGGCATAAAAGTTGATAAACTTAGGAATATTTTATACAATCTATGCTTGATCCAGCAAGACATATTTCCCTGGCAGAAAAGTCAGGAAACATTGATTGCTTTACCATGCATCACTTAGCTTTGATCACATTTCAGCAGAAAATCCAATGGAATGTCACCACTAAAGCTAAGTGCTCATGGAATGATAGATTGTGGAAATTGACCAACAAAATGATTGTTCCACGATCTATCGTGCAAGATCTTAAGTGAAGTAACGCAAATGATGTGATAAAACCAACAAACATTAGACTAATGATCTGATTGTTGAACGATGGAGGACTCTCCATAGACTTTAGTGGAAACATCGTTTAACAATCTGTACACATGGGGGTCATTGAATGATCATTTTTGATGTGATCCGTCATGACAGTCTTTCAAAAAGAACAAGTGTTGTCGTAAATCATCTGCCTTTAACCGTTTTTTTGCTGCTTTTTTACGTAACAATAGTTACACAATGTAGCTGGAATTAACATGATGATGGCTGGAGCAATATGACTGAAGACATGCCGTGGGTATGGCCCTATAACATTAGAGTTGATTTGTAATATTAGTTCTGTAATGTTACAGATCAACATTTGTAAGAAAAAAAAAACTTGGACACCTTCCTTTTTGTTGAAAAGTTGCTCAGACCTTAAAAATCACTATTCACATGCAGTCCCTGCATCTTCTCTCAACTGCCAAACATAGAATATGTTGTTTTTGATGATCTCTTTGGAGAGTACATTTATTTCATTATGAGCTATCTATTTGTATTTTCCTGCAGTCAAGATACTCTGTGATGATTTTGAACTTTGGATGTGGTTACACATTAATGATTCTGATGTTGTTATATATTTTACCATCAGCAACTGTTATTCTATTCCACTTTTAAATTGTCACTCAAGTACACTAAAATGCACTAGTAGCATGCAGTGTTAAGCAAAACTGGACTGAAATTTAAAAGTCAAAATAAACATACACCTGTCATACTTACCTCCTGCATAGTCTACTCCTCAATCTCTTTCTCCTCTCCTGCATCCCTTTGGTCCCATGTGATCAATGCAATTCTCCATTTTGAAAATGGCCATTAGCCCATTACAGCTTCCTGGTCAGCAACTGTTAAACTGTAATATAGCCCACTTGAGCCACAGTTGTTCTTTTTAGTTAACTGACAGCAACTGATATATAACTGACAGCAACTCATATACTTCAATCCTGACAAAATCTTGTCAGAACTGGAAGGAATCATTGTAAGAACAAAATGCTGAGCTTATGAGAGGAACTGACGGTGAGATAAGTATGTAATATTCATTTCCAGGTACATCATGTGTTTATTTTAACCTCTTGAGGACTGCAGGGCTAAACCCCCCTAGTGACCAGGCCATTTTTAGTATAATAGCCCACTGCAGCTTTAAGGCTAAGCTGCAGGGCCGCACAACACATCACACAAGTGATTCCCCCCTCCCCTTTCCTCCCCACCAACAGAGCTCTCTGTTGGTGGGGTCTGATCGCTCCCCCATGTTTATTTTTTTAAAATAAATATTATTGTTGGCTTTTTTTAAAAAAAATAAGCTGTTTCTTTAAAAATGTTCCTTCCCTCACCCCTTCCTCCCCACAGCCAGCCAATTATGGTGATCGGCTGCCATAGGCTTCTGCCTATGAGAGCCGATCGCTCTCTTGTCCCCCAGGGGGACAGCCGTGTGACACGGATGTCCCCAGTACAGCGCTGTTGACGATCGCAGCGCTGTACATAGAAATAGACGGCAATAGGAGACTGAAGGCGGGGCGGAGCTCCGCCCCCCAAGCAGGAGATGCGCGCGCAGCCTGCACGCGATCTCCTGCAAAACAGAGCCCCAGGACTTTGTGCCAATTGCCGTTAGGCGGTCCTGGGGCTGCCGCAGCTGCCGCCGCGCCCAAGGTTAAATGAATGTACAGGTTCACTATAAATGAAGTACAGTGCTGCCTCCATAAAAAAAAAAATAGTAAAAAATAATATTCCCTTTAGTCCACTATGTACTTTTGTAGTTTGTGTTTTGGATATATATATATATATATATATATATATATATATATATATATATATATATATATATATATATATATATATATACATTATAGATAGATAGATAGTGTAGATAGATAGATCTTCAGTAATCCTTCATGCAACTGACTACACAGATTTCTAATGTATAAACCTCCAAAGCTTAGGAATAAAGATTGATGGCTTTACTTACTAGCATAGTTCAAAGAGTAATAGCGTGCAGTAACCCATGACAGCCTGTAAAACTTTTGGTTTTCTTAGATTACAATAAACAGCATAATAAAGGAAATCTGTGACTGGTTGCTTAGGGTTAATGTACACCATCACTCATTGCAATATTTATCACATCATTAAATTGGCTGAAGATTTGCTAAAAGCATGTCTTTAATGGTTCCATAGTTTTCTTCAATCTTCAAGAATTAAAATAATGTGGTTCTTTGTTGAAGTCGATATGTTAATTTTGTCGATAAATAATCTCAATCTTTCCTTTTCTAAACACTTTAAAGCTATGTAATTCAGCTATAAGGTTGTGGCTGGAAAGTCAATGCACGTGTATAACTAGCTAATGGATCAACACGTAGCTGCCTGACTTACAAAAATGTTAGCCTGATTAAGACATACAGTAGGATTCCCTCTGGATAACCTTGCAGATGTGCTGAAAATCAGAATGACTGCCCTTTGTTAATGGGTGCTGTAGAAATAAATTAGATGTACAAACATAGGGCATTTGCCAAGACTGAATATATAACAGACTCATCAGCATGCAGCTTCCATCCAGAGAGTCCTGACTGCCTGGACATTTTTAATGTTTAGAAGATTGTTCCTGTGTTAGAAGGATGTTGTTGGGAAACGTCTTTGATAGTTTTGTGATTGAGTCTATCTTGGTTTGGAAAACGGATAGTGCCAGGTTTAAACAACTGACTCTGACAGAACGGCAAATGTGCAGGACTGGAAAAAAAATGACCTCATTACAGCTGAATCTCACTGCCCTTTGGAGTAAAATGAGAGAAAAGCTTTCTCAGGTTCTCCTGTAGATAAAATTCACTAACTGGAACATGACCAAATCTCAGCATATATCATCTCTACAAAAACCGCAAGATGAGGAATATTTCCCATGTGTCCTTGTGCATGCAAATGTAAAAAGTGTAGTCATAATATACTGTCTGAAACGCCATTAAGGTTTTCACAGGAGGGGCATCAAAGGCTACCACAAATGCATAGGTAAGATTCTTTGTTAATTTGTTTCTTTTTGGAGTCTAGGATGAAGAGTGGGCACAAAATAATCATCAATGTCCTTTAGGGCATTTTCTCACCGTGTCTGTTGTAGCAATAGACAATATCATTGCATTGCAACATGATGCTATGATATTTCTTTGGGGCTTTTACATTGTGTATGGTGTGGTGTGACGGGGTCTAATGGTGTAACACACAGCATGTTGTGCATTAGCTGGGTAATGCATGCATTCCCAATAATGTACTACTATATTCTTCACTGTATAGTCTAATGCATTGTGTGACTTTTTGGCAGCATTGCATAGCCAAGGTAGTGCACGCAACCTGCACAGTGCGATAGAAAGAACTTCAGATCTGTCAACTGTTCCCGGGACTTCATAGCATTTTAAGTAACATGAACTCTCACAATTCATAGTCGTAAGCTCAGTACACACATACATGCAATTATTATCACCCATTGGAGATTGTGAAATGATTCCTCTAGTGACAATGTACAGTACAGATGCATCACTAGCCTTCAGGAGGGCAATGCATTGTATAGCTATGGAGGGGGGTGAAGAGACTATGATCGGTGCCCAATGGGGGGGGGGGAAGCAAAGATAACATTGTAATCATGCATGCTCAGGCAATGAAGGTCGTTAAGGATCTAATATGTTGGATTCTTGAATGATGTTGGGCATATGCCATACACTATATGTGTGCTGTTCCAGACAACTTTTATCTAATGTGTGTACGTACCTTTACTCAATTATTTAGAGTGTCTTCAACCTTGAACTTCTTTCCATCCCTAGTGTAAGTTCATTCCAGCCCTAGTGGAACAGTTTTTTTTTTGATTGGTAAAATCACATTTACATAGTGAACTTACTCAGTGATATACTGTAGGTTGAACTAAGTAGGCTGAGACATGGAATGCTTTGTGTATCCCTTGGTGACAAAATCTGCTATCAACAATGTGCACGTGTGTGTGTGTGTGTGTGTGTGTGTGTGTGTGTGTGTGTGTGTGTGTGTGTGTGTGTGTGTGTGTGTGTTTTGTGTGTATTTGCTACCTGTTTTGTACTGATGTGGGCTGTAGTTTGATATGGGTAGCTGCTTTCAAGAGTAATTTTTTTCTGTTTGCTATTTTAAAAAGAATATGCATCAAAGGTCAGAAAAAAAACTGTATGCAAAGTTTTGGACAATGTGTCCATTACTAAACCATCAAATCTATCCAACAAAGTATCTCTCATACTAGCATTCCTGAACTTATGTTCACAAGATTGGTTCTGCAGCCCTTCTTTCAAATGTGTCTCTAAACGGCTACCACTTACATCATCAACCATTAGGGATGTTTAATAGGAATAGAGAAAGATTTGCTAAAATATTGTATATTAAAATGAGGCTCAGAATAAAGTGGTTTCACCCTAACAACTACAACTTTTATTTGAATGGGTGTAATCACTGGTTAGTGAATGAGATAAGGAGTTTCCCCCTCCCCATATAGCATCCCTGATGATTTTAGTGGTCCCCTCTCTCCCTCACATAGCTTCCCTGGTGATGTTAGTGCCCCCCCCCCCCCCCATATAGCTTCCCTGGTGATTTTGTTGCCCCTCTCTCTCCCTCACATAGCTTCCCTGGTGATATGATGTTTGTGACCCCCCCCCCCCCCCATATAGCTTACCTGGTTGTGTTTGCGGCCCCCTCCCTCCACTACATGGCTTCTCTAGTGATGACCTTTTCTCACCCATACCCCTCACTCTAGTGTCCAGAATCTTGCTATTCTCATGTATCATGTAATTACATGAGGCAACAGAAATAGGCACTAGAGGGAGAGGTGAGAGGAGATGAGGTAGCTCATTGTTGGAGGCTCCTGAAGGAGGTGAGAGAAGGGCTGCTTTCACTGCATCTGATACTCTGCATTATAAACTGGGCTGGCGAAGCACAGGATGGGGGAGCGTGCCAGGATGATGTCACTGCATTGGAGCAACGGGATCAGTGGGCCATTCATTTTGACAAGTCATTCATATGTCAGGTATTCATGGGTCGGCAACTCCGTTTTCACAATTTGTTGTTTTGCTGGCTGAAATAAAGACATTCCCACGAGCCATATTCAGTGCAACTTATAACAGCCAAGCAAGAGGTATAATTGCAACAGTTCAGAAATAATACAAAAATTAAAAACAGGATATGTGATATGGACTTAAGATCATTTTTTTCCTGAAAAAAAAAAAACACCCTTTGAAATTCAATAAGTTCAATAAGGTGTAACCAATGACCTTTTCTATAGCATACCAATCTAGTTTGCTTCCATCTGTAACCATTTAGATTTGTTCAATATAAAAACGGCTATATTTGGAGCATTCCAGTAGTTGGTGGTACAGTTTATAGCCATCAAACAACTAGTGACAAGACAATACAGAAAGATCTCCGAAAAAAAACTGTGGACAGGAACAAATCTGGAGATGGATACAGAACAATGAAAACATTTTTTTTCAATCCCCAGGGGCACATTCAATTTTACAACTAAGAAGTGGAAAGCAGTTGGTATTACTAAAACCCATACAGATTATATTGTCCCTCCAAAGTGGATGGGAGAGGGGTGGCTTTGAGGTTGATCGGGGCAACTTTTTCAACGTTCATTGTTGTTGGTATGCTATGTTTGAAAGATGATGTAATAATAATGCAGTAGCATTGTGTTACCATATTCATATCTATTATTTCATCTGATAGCTAAAGTATAAGCTAGGCATATCTCAGTAATATAAGATTACCATTATCGTTTTCTGATATACCCAATATTATATGTACAGTATGTAAAACAGATCCTTTAAAGAGACTCTGAAGCCTCTTTAAAAATCAGTTTTTACCTTTTATTTATTTTAAAGATCATTGCCAGACCTAAAACGCTGCTATCCCACATCCGAATGAGGGTTTTTTACACTCAAATATTAGGGCAAAAATCAATGACTTTCAAAGTCATGGATTTTGCTGCCCAGGAAGGCAGAGCTTAGCGCTGCAGCTCTGCCTCCATTCGCGTCAATCCACCGCGGATCTCCGCCTCTCTCCCGGGGCTCTCAGTGAAAGAAGACTGAGATGGGTGGGGAGAGGCGGCGATCAGCGGGGATTGATGCGAGGAGAGGCAGAGCTACTGCAAAAAGCTCTGCCTCTACCAGGAAATGTTGCCCGGTCGTGCGGGAATGCAGAGTTTTAGGTCTGGCAATAATCCTTAAACTAAATAAGAGGTAAAAACTGATTTTTAAAATGGCTTCAGACTCTCTTTAAATGTCTTAACCACACATACATCCACCTATACACTGCAAGCATTGCAGGAGTCATGTTATTATCTGATAAGGATACTTGTGAAACAATTAACCACTTGAGAACCAGTGGTTTATACCCCCCTAGTGATCAGGCCATTTTTTACAATTCATCACTTCACCACTTTAACAATTTATTGCTCGGTCATACAACTTAGCACCCAAATTAAATTTTCCTCCTTTTCTTGCCACTAATAGAGCTTTGTTTTGGTGGTCTCTGATTGCTGCTGCATTTTTTTTAATTAATTAAAATTGTTTATTTTTTGTAATTAAAAAATCCCTATTTCCTTTCATTTACCCTCCACCCTCAAATTGGCCCTAGATTGCTATCCATACACTTCACTCTACTCTCAGATTGGGAGCCATTAGGAGGGACAGTTAAAGGGAACCATAGATGAACGATTCACACAAAATAAACATATCAGTTGATAGCTTGTAAAGAATACATGCTCTACCTGATAATTTCGCCACTCTGGTGTGCATTTTTGAGTGTTTTTTATCCATTATTGTTCCAGGAAATATCCAATATGGCCGCCGGCTCATATCTCTTCTGCTTCCAGGTTATAAACTGTTCTGGATGTGCTGTCTAGGCTATATGAGACTATAGACAAGCAGGGCTGCTGCAGCAGGCTTTCATCTGTGTGCTTTCAACTATTATTCTGGTATGCTGTGTGGTTGCCTGTAGGAAGTGTGTCTCACAGAAATGAAACTGCCTACAGTAGATAATGACTGGCTGCACAATGCACACAGATAAACTTGTCTGTTTCAGAGATTCTTCCTCGGCAGCAGCAGCCCCTCCCATGTCAACAGCTCTGAGTAGGGGGCCAGGAGGGGGCAGGCTTGGGCTTGAAAAGACTTCACAGAAGAGTGACTCAGCTATAATGATTCCAGGTCAAACCTAGACTGAGCCAGTCGGTGGATTCCTATCACAGTTGATAACAGATAGATTAGACTGAGAAGAATAAAACTAAAAGCAGGGTAGGTGTTTACTGTCATGTTCCCACTGATAAATGTAATAAAATACATGAGGGTGCTTCATCTCTGGTTCTCTTTAAGTGACAGGGCTCTCCCCGTACAGCACTGTGCTAGATCACAGCACTGCACAAATGTAATTAGCTATTTCAGCCTGCCAGCTCTGATCATGGCTGGCAGGCTGATCACGGATCCCCACTCTTTTGATGTGCAGGAAATGTGCGCGTGAGCCACTCTCCCACCGCCCATCGGCGTGAGGTGGTCAGGAAGTGGTTAAAGTACCATGACTCAAATAGGATATAGAAAATTGCCAAAAACCTTAAATTAAATATGAAAAATACAAAATACCATCCAAAAAAAATCAATTAAAATGAATCAGTTTAAAGAGAAACTCCGACCAAGAATTGAACTTTATCCCAATCAGTAGCTGATACCCCCTTTTACATGAGAAATCTATTCCCTTTTACACACAGACCATCAGGGGGCGCTGTATGACTGATATTGTGGTGAAACCACTCCCACAAAAAAACTCTGAGGACCATGGTACTCCTGGCAGTTTCGTGTCTGTGAACCATCTTACATTGTGAGAAATAGCTGTTTACAGCTGTTTCCAACTGCCAAAAAAGCATGCAGCAGCTACATCACCTGCCAACAGTAAAAATGTCACAATGTGATAAATGTCAGAATGTAAATCAGGGATTTAAAATATTTTACAAACACTGACTAAATCATTCATACATAATTATTGTAAAAATTAAGAACTTTTTTATTACATTGTTTTCACTTGAGTTCCTCTTTAAGTTAAATCTCACATCACTACATTTGTACAGGTACTGATACCTAATCACACAAGCCGGGCTCTTCAGAGTAGAGGAGATGCTGGGGTGTAGCAAAAGTGGCTTTCATTTACTTGAATACAGGTATCAATGCTCAGTATGAGGGTAAACTCACGTGACCTACACTAGAAGTCCAGCATATGTCATGCCTTGTTGCTATTGGTATGGACAGTCATCATTTCAGGCAAATATCCTCAAGCACTGGCTTCCAGGATACATGGATTCATTACTACCATATCAAGTAAAGCCTGCAGAGCTGTTACCTAGCCGTCCCCAAGCGTGCACACCAGAGCTAGAGATGGCGCTCAGTAGAGCCAGTGGAGCGATCCTGTGAAAGCACACAGGCCGGGTGTGACCCTGTGATTGGCAGGCATATCTGTCACAAAGGATTGCTCCACTCTGCAAGTGTAAAATGGGTCTAAGGAGTAAAAGCCCTGGACCCTAAAGTGGTAAAATACTCTGTCCATAAGTTAAGGGGTGATTCTTGAAGGTAACAATTGAATTCTTAAATTAATGACTGAATCTTAAATTGAAAATTCACAGAGAGGATTGCAAGCGATAACAACTCTAAAGTGTGTGAGGAATTATCACCTGGCTTCAGCTATCCTTAAGTGCAGCATTACTGGAGACTGCAATGTAAAGTGGAGGATTCTGAGCTGTCTGTTTAATTTTTTTTTATTATCTTATGCAGAAGGGGACTTTGTAGAGACAAATAAACACAGCTGGTACATGGGGAGAAAGTAAGATAGAGACATAATGTGTATGTATACACAGTCACACAGACGGACCCATACACAGACACATGCAGATACAGACAAACAATGACATGCACAGACGATAACAATAACAATAATATTTTAATAGCGCTTTTCTGCATGGGGACTCAAAGCGCTGTGACCCTGCATTATGCAGTCTCAAATGCTCGAGAAAAGAGGTGAGTTTTTAGCCTTTTTTTAAAGCTGTCCACTGATTTAAAGCTGTACTGATTGTGGAAGTGAGTTCCATAGAGTAGGGGCTGCATAGGAAAAGGCCCGAGCACCAAATGTTAAGTGTGTACTGGGACACACACACACAACTTCTCTCTCTCTCTCTCTCTCTTTCTCCTTCCCTGATTGCCATACACAGGATCCTCCTGCAGGCTGACTGTAATCATCCCGGCAGTAGGAGGTGTGGAGCTATATTCTGCCTGTGGGTGCATCTCCCCATCCTATCTACTGTATGTAAGAATAACTACAGAGGTAATAATATAAGAACTAGAGTGATAAGGTAACACACTCACTGTGAGCGCTTATGACTACATGTCATTAAGTCAAGCCTCTTTAGTAAATTATAACTTAAAGAGAAACTCCGACCAAGAATTGAACTTTATCCCAATCAGTAGCTGATACCCCCTTTTACATGATAAAATGTATTCCTTTTCACAAACAGACCATCAGGGGGCGCTGTATGACTGATATTGTGGTGAAACTCTTCCCACAAGAAACTCTTGAGTACATGCTCCTGGCAGTTTCCTGTCTGTGAACCTTGCTGCATTGTGGGAAACAGCTGTTTACAGCTGTTTCCAACTGTCAAAAAAGCATGCAGCAGCTACATCACCTGCCAACAGTAAAAATGTCACCATGTAATAAATGTCAGAATGTAAATCAGTGATTTAAAAGATTTTACAATGGGCAAACACTGACTAAATCATTTATACATAATTATTGTAAAAACGAAGCACTTTTTTTATGACATTATTTTCACTGGAGTTCCTCTTTAAAA
This sequence comes from Hyperolius riggenbachi, assembly GCF_040937935.1. Lineage (NCBI taxonomy): Eukaryota > Metazoa > Chordata > Amphibia > Anura > Hyperoliidae > Hyperolius > Hyperolius riggenbachi. The sequence goes on along the minus strand of NC_090647.1, from coordinate 174,570,176 downwards.
TACCCATTGATGTGTGGTGATATTTTTTCACTTGCCTTATTATCACTAGCATGATTATGTGGCCATCATAAGTGTAAATAGGTGAGATTTGATATTGGCAGATCAGGAGAGTTTAGAGTACAGGTAGGAAGGCATCTCCTAGTGAATCGGTGAATGGTTAAAAAAAACAAGCGACCAGTTTTATTAGCTAATCAAACACTCCTCCAATGAATAAAAAAATGGCAGGAAATGGATATAGCGTAGAATAGTGAGTTCAGCTGTACACGTCACTCAGCCAGCAATATTCCATACTTTCCCCATTTTATTGTGAAATACAGCAGGAGCATGTCTTTAAGTTGTACTGAGATTTATATTCTGAATTTGTAATAAATATGACCCTGTTATGTCAGACAGTATACTTTATGACAAATGCAGCAAATTGCTTCCTAAACTATTTATCTGTTACGCAGCATTAAGGAACACACTGGCCCTTCTGAACTAATGCCATTTTCCTTGTGATATTCCCTGGGAAATGGTAAAGTAAAATAATATGTTTATTTAATAAGGACAGAAAATAAAAAAAATGAAGATTTCCGGGCAGTTTTTTTTTCTTTAAATGTGTTTGTGTGTTATTCGGTGCCCTGGAGTATTAGGAGTTTATAAGGAAGACACAAACCCAAGAGGTAACTATGATATTAGAGAAAGTGTTGAAATTGCACAGCAGGACAAATGAATCCCAGATGTAACCTGTTAAATATGCAGTATCTGCATATACTTTTGCTAGGTGCTGTGCTTCTCCGCAGGACATGCTGAGCCAGTCACTTGTATAGATGAGTGCTTCCTAGCTCACTTAATCAAAAATGTCACTTGATCAGTGTGAAACAGCACGATCTCAATGCCTTCATTTTTCAGACTCAAAAAAGAGACCCCACAAGCAATTACACAGTAAATTACCTTGCAGCCAACAAATGAACATGCGGCTAACAATCTACGGGTTCCCTTCTACAAAAGAAATAAAGTAAAAAAAAATGAAGAATAATTTAATTTAATAAATTAGGTAGGGAAAATGTCATTGCCTAGGTGTAAAATATTTTCTGTGTTTGTGCAGCCGGCTTTTCCTTCTATCAGTTTTTCACATACTCCGCTGTCATATAATCTTGAAGAAGTTTTTAGAGACAGTAATTAATTTAAGCAGCTGCAGTTCCTTCAAATATGCCTTCCCTGGGTCTGTGCTTCTAAATTACTCCTTCACCATCTCTAAGTTTATGAAAGTTCAATCTTTTCCACAGAAAGACAAAAAGGACTACAGCTTAAAGGTTATGTTAAAGCGGACCTACAGACAAAATACAATTTCTTTATACGGTACATCAGTATCTGAAAATCATTTGTTGTTGTTATTAAGCAAAAATATCATTGTTTTCTGCTATAAAAAAACAATGCTTCCATATTTTCTCAATACCTGTGACTTTGCCATTGCTACCGAAGTAGGGTCTGAGACGGGAATAAAAGCTTTGTTTGTTTGCAATCATTAGACAAATTAGAGGTACTGTATTGCCTTGAATTAAAGAAGATAATAAAGTAAGATAAAAAGATGTTCATGTATTTTGATCAGTATTTTTTGGCCACTGACAGTTTGACACTGTGTTTTCAGCACCAAACTGTCAGCTTAGCTGTCTACAGCTGAATTATCAGCAAAATATGATAGTTACTGGTTTCTTCCTCCTTAAACTGAAGTATCACTGCAAATCATAAACATGGCAATTTTTTTAAATGGTTCTCAGCTTTAACCACTTCACCACTGTGGGGTTTAAGGCACGCTTGAATAGTAGCATCCTTACTGATGACACACAGACACACACACTTTTATATTGTGCTTTTCTCCAGGTGGACTCAAAGCTATGAGTGGGAAAAGCAATTTAATTCAAGATACAACTTGCATAATGTGCATGGAGGCAAATGCAGGGTCTTCAGGAAACCATTTTTGGGCCACCAAGGTGTAATTCAGTTTAAATAATAATGGTAGTTAAAGTTAATCTGAAGTGAGGGGTATATGTAGGCTGCTGTATTTATTTCTTTTTAAACAATACCAGTTGCCTTGTAATCCTTCTGAGCTCTCTGGGGGACATTTATCAAGAGTGCCTGAGACAAAATATTAGTAGGTTTTTAGAAATCGATGCAGAACTGTCTCAGCCATCCTAAAAAAAATCACTAGGTGGTGCAGATTCCTTCTTAAACTGTTAGGAATATGAGGAGTTAGGAAGGTCTCTCAGATAGTGCAGTGCGTGAAGGAAATTTGTGTTTCTGAGGTAACCAATACATCTGCTGTCAGCAGACTCTGAGTGGGGGGGGGGGAGCCCTTTGCAAATAATGTCTAGCCTGCACTGCTGCACTATCTGTAGAGCTACTGCTAAGCACTTCTCAATCTGCAGAATTTAAGGATGGATTTGCACTTTTCTTAAAGCGGTCTAACACCCAGCATTTCAACTTTGCTTTAAAAGATTGCTTACAGCTTAGAAACTATTATGCCAGATTTTTTTTAAGCAAAAATTCACTGAATGGGTTAAACATGACATTTTAGTTTTGCATTTAGCTAGAAATCTGCATCCGTGCTGAGGTTTAGATACAAATGTATCTTTGTTTGGAATGCAAATAGACCTCTGAAAAGCATGTCTAGGAAGCCCTCTGTGCTCTCTCAGAGAGGTGTTTCTTTATTTACATTGTAAATAGATACATTTGTATCTAAACCTCAGCACGGATGCGGATTTCTAGCTAAATGCAACACTAAAACGTCATGTTTAACCCATTCAGTGAATTCCTGTTAAAAAAAATCTGGCATAATAGTTTCTAAGCTGTAAGCAATCTTTTAAAGCAAAGTTGAAATGCTGGGTGTTAGACCACTTTAACTGTAGTGCAGCTCTAGAAATCCACGCTAAACTGACACTATTACGTAGGTTTTGAGAAGTTTCTTATTATCATTCAGAACAGTTCCTCTGCTGGTTAGAACAATTTTAGAAGAAAAAACTGTTGGTGATGCTTTGGTAAATATGGCCCTCTAACTATAGTAGTGTCTGAATCACATACCTGAAAACATGTGGCTAATCCAGTTAGACTTAGGTTAGAGTACCAGATCTGCATGCTTGTAGTGTCTAGAGGCAGTGGATCAGTATTAGTATTTGAGGCAGAGGATTGGCAGGACAGCCATGATGTTTGTATTGTTTTAAGGGAATTAACTATGTTAGCCTCCATATTACTCTCAGTTCAGGTGTGCATTAAGGGCCAGGGATAGTCTAATGTTGGTAAATTTGCATTCCAGTTTTTTGGTCAGGAAGAAGTGCCCTGTGAAAACTGCAAGACAAAAATAAACTTACCTGTGAGAAATAAACATCTTCAATATTCTTTTCTCTGAAGCAATTACTGATCTTGGATGTGGAGAATAGGAGAATATTCCTCAATGGTATAAGTAGGAGCAGATGCACACTGAACTTTTTCATCTTATTTTTGCTAGCTGACAACACATTGATTAATTCAGAATGGTGCCTAATGCAGCCAAAGTAATATACAGTATATATATATATATATATATATATATATATATATATATATATATATATATATATATATATATATATATATATATATATATATACTATTAAAATACTTGCATAGATTAAAAAAATAAGTAATTTATCCCTATAACTCCCAAGCAGGCAGGTATCGCCATACCAGCTGGACCAGTCAGCTTAGCAAGTCAAGAACGCCAGCCTACATGTTCCTTAATATGGAGGATTCTTACCAAAAGCAGGAGAGGAATGGATCCTCATACTTGCAAAGCACCCCTGTCCATATCAAGTAAAAGAACATCAGTGCTCAGGACAGGTGAAACTAACTACTCCCACATTTGTGGTGATGGACTCCTTGGGCCTAAACTCCTTAGTAAAATTTACTTTAACCCCTTGCCCCATATACATGCTAGTATAGCTAGAATTGCCGAGCCAGACAAGCACAGGGCTCCAACATTATGAACAATACCAACCTTCATTGTTTATTACATAGGGGAACCTGAGGAGAGGGGCAGAAATTCTTCCCCTTTTCTCCTGCAAAGCCCCTGCCCATATCAAGGACAAGGAGCTTAGCTCCACCCTGGTGCTCAGGAGGAGGTGGGGTTAAAAAAAACATTTACTAATGAATATAAATCTTCTTTTTAATTACCCATGTTTTACTTCACCACTTATTACTGACTCTTTCCAAGTATGACACATTCATTGATTTCATTTTGCACATATGGCATACAGGAAATGTATCATAGTGTGTTCATCTCACAAGAAAGAGTTGTTGGGGCTGGTGATTTGAGGATAATAAGGCTGCTCAGGTATCTTTTCAATGTATGCTGTAGGCATGAGGGCCCACTTTTAATATGACATATCTTGGACTCATTGCTCTGAGTCACTCAGCTGTGATAAGATTGCCATGTGCAAGCAGCATATAGCAATTTTACCATTACTACCACTGAGAGCATAGCATATGTTTGTAATGCATGCACTGTAGTGTGCATTACCCTAGAAATGCTTGCATTACTAAGATACTGTTGGTCATGCTAATTCACATGTGCTGCTCGGTCAGTGGTTGTAATGGTAAATTTTCTGTATGCTGCCTATGCATGGCAATCGTACCACAGGGTAATGATTCAGGGCCAATGTTACTTACAGATATGGTTCATGAACTGTCAAAGTGAAAAAAACATATTATGACAACTAGGTCAGTAGCAATTTTTATAGGCAAGATGGCAGCGTCTATATTTTCTCACAATACAAGTTTATTTCAATACAAAAAAAGGAAGAAACAAAATGATGCTGAATAATAAATTAACTCTGCACTTATTTTTTTTTATTTTTCATTTTAAGGAAAATAATACGTAAAAATGTTCTAGTACACTTTATTATTCTAAACCTTCCTTGGTGGGTATAAATGTCACATTTTTGTACAGCATGCAACAAAATCCCAGTGATGCTGCTGTTAAATAAAGAAATATGCTAATTGAAAGGACAATAATCTCCTTAAATAAGTCTTATCATTTCTCAGGTATGCATTCTCGCAGTAGTTTCTTTCCCAGAGGTAAAATATGTTGGCGGTATGCCATGCTGTTGGACAGATAGTTAGCACAAAACAGTTGGGGAGAAGTTTATACTTGATGTTAAATAGGTATGATGTTCTTGAGAGCTCTATTATTCTGATAAGTTCTGTCCCAAAGCAGATCACTAAACTGTAGGCAGATCAGTGATTTAAGCACATTTTGACAGAAGCTCATATTTATAATTCACCACAGTATTTGTCATTCCTCATTACTGCAAATGTGTAAGTCCTACAACACGTACCAAACTGGAAAACCTGCCTGCAGCCAATGTCATTATGTGCTAATACATCTTCAGAAATGCATTTAATATTACTAACTTATATATCATTTATGAATGGATTTCACAAATTCTTCTGTGTTTAATACTGCCTTTTATAACAGGTGAACAGAGTGAAGTTATAAGACAATCTGTACAGGAAATATTGTAGATTCTTTAGATTTGTACCACATTTAAGGGAAAGGAACACTATCCCTGAAGGCATCATTTTAAGCTTAAAGACAATATTTCAAATCAGCTTCAGATTAGCAATGCCTATACAGTTTGTTTGTTTTTTGCATTATTGCCTTGCATTTATAAGAAGATATGAAAAGATAGCAGAGCCTCCTTGTTTATTTAGAAATGCAACACAAACCTTTGGTAAAAATCTATGTCAGTGATGTACTACCAGCTTCCCTAGATCTCTGACTCATGACCTTCATACTAAGTTAACATTGACTATTAGAGAACTATAGGTATATATTCATGCACAATGGTTGTTGCCCAAATGGTTTGGAACTTGATCCTTCAGATGACAGTTTAGGGGCTAAGAGCTGTATAGATGCTTCAATCTGCTATAGCAGAGCTATGTGTTTATTTCTATGTGGAAAGGTAAAAAGATGACGGTAGTGTACAATGGAGTAGCTTGGAACCTTCAAAATGGAGTATAAGCTATCTTATAGGTGTAACGCTCGGTGAAGCACAGAGAGGTCTGATTACCGGTGAACTGCAGTATCACGGGAAATACAGACGTATATCAGATTATATGTGATCTGCAGTATCACCGATAATCCAATATACTAGCTAACCTCTGGCCACCTGAGTAGAGTGTAGTGATTGGTGCAACAGTAATATGGAGGACAAGCCTCAGTGCAGCAAGGAGAACTGCACAGATTCCTTCCACAGGTCTGAGCTCTCCGAGACGGGAGGAGTCAGACTTACAGTGGGAAGGAAAGTCCGAAAGTGACACTCAGGCGTAAGTGTCACTAACGGGACAAGGAACCGCCTCCAATCATGAGGTCGGTTCTCGAGGTCGGGCAAGCCAAGTCGTAACACACTGACAGATAAGGTACAGATACAGTAGGCAGAGGCGGAGTCTAGGTGCAGGCAGGGTTTGGCAACAGGTATCAGAAATATCGGAGTACAAAATCAGGAGGCAGAGGCGGAGTCTAGGTACAGGCAGGGTTCGGCAACAGGTATCAGAATAACGAGGTACAAGGTCAGAGTTCAGAAGGATAGTCGAGGCAGGCAAAGGTCATAACATATAATCACAATCAAACTAGTACTTTAAGCTATCAACAAAATCTAGCTTAGTGTAGGATTACAGCTCCAGCTGGTCCCGGCACACTAACGGATCTGACTAACGGATCTGGGTGCTCCCACGTATGTGAACGCAACGCCAGACAAGGAACAAATGAACAGCCGGCAATATATATACCTAAATGCCTTTCAGCACCTCCCTAAGTGCTGAACCAATAGGGAGAGGTGCTGGCGTCAGCTGACCAACCTGGTCAGCTGACTCTCCTCAGGAATTCATAAATTATGTCTGAGTGCGCGCGCGCGCGTCACTCTTACTCCTGAGGGACTACATGTCCCAGCTCCAGCTGCCCCGCTCTGCGGAGTCTCCGCAGCGGGGTTATGGGCAGCAACCGCCGCGTCCCACGCGGCAGTTTCTGCGTGCCCTGCCGACGCTTGCCCGGAGAGAGCCGCCTCATGCAGAGGAGAGGCGGCAGCCTCTCCGTGTGTGGCAAGCGTCTGTACGCGGAAGGAGCCGCCTGCCGCCGGATCATGGCGGCGGCTCTTCCGCGTTCTCACAGTACCCCCCCCCCCCGAGGAGTGGACTCCGGACAGCTCCTTCCAGGTTTCCCTGGATGTAAAGCATGAAATTCCCTAACCAAGTCATCCGCATGCATACGGTTCCCAGGTACCCATTGCCTTTCCTCAATGCCATACCCCTTCCAATGTACGAGATACTGCACCGAGTTTTGTACAGTACGTGAGTCAATGATCTTCTCCACCTCATACTCGGGTTGGGCATCGACTAAGACAGGAGGAGGAGGAGTGGGGCCCACCTGGACTGCGGGTTTGAGAAGTGATACGTGAAAGGACCTCACTCCACGCATGCTGGTAGGAAGATTAATGGTATATGTGACATTGTTGATCTTCCTATTAACTGGGAATGGGCCCACGAACCTGGGACCAAGTTTGTCAGAAGGTTGTTTCAGGGTCAGGTGACGGGTTGACACCCAAACCAAATCTCCTGGTTGGAATTTCCACTCTAACGAGCGTCTCTTGTCAGCCTGACTTTTCTGACTCTGAAATGCTCTCACAAGGTTGTCTTTTATGGTCCTCCACATGACCCTAAATGTCCTCTGCCAGGCCTCCAAGGCTGGGAACGGACTGGACGCAACCGGCAGCGGGGAAAACTTAGGTAACTTCCCGGTCACTATCTGGAACGGACAGAACCCCGAGGAAGAACTCTTTAAGTTATTGTGCGCAAATTCTGCGTAAGGTAAGAATTTAACCCAATCATTCTGCGCTTCAGCCACGTAACATCGTAAGAATTGCTCTAAAGACTGGTTGACCCTCTCAGTTTGGCCATTAGTCTGTGGGTGGTAACCCGACGAAAATGACAGTCCCATGCCCATTTGGCGACAGAATGCCCTCCAGAATTTTGAGACAAACTGGACTCCCCGATCGGAAACTATGTCCTCCGGAATGCCATGCAACCGGAAAATATGAGTGATGAACAGGTCGGCCAATTCCTGGGCCGAGGGGAGTCCTTTCAAGGGCACGAAATGGGCCATTTTACTAAAGCGGTCGACTACCACCCAGATGACCGACATGCCCTCCGACCTCGGAAGCTCCCCCACAAAATCCATGGACAAGTGGGTCCATGGCTCACTCGGGGTGGGCAAAGGCTGTAAAGTACCAACAGACGCCAGCCGGGAGGGCTTGCTTTTTGCGCACACCGCACATTCCCTGACAAACTCCTTGCAGTCGGCTGCCAGAGAGGGCCACCACGCACACCTTGCCACGAGATCTTGTGTCCTAGACGCCCTAGGATGTCCCGCATTCTTGTGTGAGTGAACCAACTCCAAGATCTGGAGCCGAAAGGGCAGCGGGATAAACAAAACCCCCTCAGGTTTTCCTTCTGGGACATCCTGCTGGAAAGGACCCAAAGTTTCCTTCCAGTTCTCCCACGTCTCGGTAGTGGCTAGCACCAACTTCCGTGGAACAATGGTCTCAGGAACAGAGGGCTGTGCTGTTTCTGGTTCAAAACACCTAGAGAGTGCATCTGCCTTGGTATTTTTACTACCAGGAGTGTATGTAATCAAGAATGTGAACCTCGAAAAAAATAACGACCATCGAGCCTGTCGGGGGCTTAATCTTTTAGCCCCCTCGATGTACTCGAGATTCTTGTGGTTGGTATAAACCATGATCGTGTGCTCCGCTCCTTCCAGCCAATGACGCCACTCCTCGAAGGCTAATTTGATGGCAAGGAGCTCCCTATTACCTATATCATAGTTTTTCTCTGCCGGAGAGAACCTTCGGGAGAAATAGGCACACGGGTGTAATCTCCCCTGAAGACCTGAACGTTGAGACAGCACAGCCCCCACTCCAACTTCTGAGGCGTCTACCTCAACTATAAATGGAAAAGAAGTGTTCACATGCCTCAATATGGGTGCCGAACAGAACAATCTTTTTAGAACGGTGAATGCCTGTACGGCCTCGGGAGACCAGTGAGTGGTGTCTGCCCCCTTCTTAGTAAGACTGGTGAGGGGTGCAACTACTGTAGAGTACCCCTTAATAAACCTTCTATAGTAGTTTGCAAACCCCAAGAAACGTTGTAAAGACTTTAACCCCACCGGCTGCGGCCACTCCAAGACTGCGGAGACCTTAGCAGGGTCCATAGACAGGCCCGAGGTAGAGATTATATATCCCAGGAAAGCTACCGACGTGACCTCGAAGATGCATTTTTCCAACTTAGCATATAATAAATTCTGCCTCAGCTTGTTCAATACCCATCTGACATGAGTTCTGTGATCAGAAAGATTGTTAGAAAATATAAGAATGTCGTCGAGGTAAACCAGAACGAACTTCCCCAACACTTCTCTAAAGACCTCATTAATAAGTTCCTGAAAAACGGCCGGGGCATTACATAACCCAAAGGGCATCACCAGGTACTCGTAATGCCCGTCCGGAGTATTGAAGGCCGTTTTCCATTCGTCACCCTTTCTGATCCGTACAAGATTGTATGCCCCCCTTAAATCCAGTTTCGAGAATATCCTAGCCTCCGTGACCTGTGTAAAAAGGTCATCTATTAAGGGCAACGGGTAGCGATTCTTTACTGTGATCTTATTAAGCCCCCGGTAGTCGATACATGGCCGTAACCCCCCATCTTTTTTCTTAACAAAGAAGAACCCTGCCCCGGCGGGTGACCGAGATGGCCGAATGAAGCCCTTGGCTAGGTTCTCACGGATATATTCTCCCATGGCCACTTTCTCGGGTCCCGACAAATTATACAGATGGCCCCGGGGAGGAACACAACCTGAACGGAGGTCGATGGGACAGTCGAATGGCCGATGTGGGGGCAGTTTGTCAGCTGCCTTGGGACAAAATACGTCGGCATATTCAGAGTACTGATCTGGCACACCTCCCACCTGAACTTGGGTTTGTCCCAATGTCAATTTTCCCAAACACTGTTGGAAACAATGCGGTGACCAGGAGGTTAACTGCCCCGTGGCCCAGTCTATTTGCGGCGAATGGGTTTGCAACCACGGCATGCCTAGGATAATAGTGGAGGTGGACATGTGTAACACAAAAAAACGTAATAGTTCCCCATGCAGTACCCCTATGGTGACTTTCACCTCCGGAGTCTGTGACAGTGGGCGTTCCCGTTGCAGCGGGGAATCGTCCACTGCCGTGACCTGAATGGGGGGATTCACTGGAATGAGGGGAATACCCAACTCCTGAGCAAATGCAAGATTCATAAAATTAGCCGCTGAGCCGGAATCAATAAATGCTTCAGTGGCTACTGACTTATTCTCCCATGTAATCGTACAGGGGAGAAGCAGTTTTTTCTCCTTAAGGGGTGAAAATTGTGTGCCTAGGGTGTCACCCCCCACTACTCCTAGGCAGACCCGTTTCCCGACCTGTTAGGACAGTTTCGCACCCTATGCCCTGCCTCTGCACAGTATAGGCACAGTTGTTCCGTCATTCTCCTCCTCCGCTCCACCTGGGTCAGCTTAGATCGACCAATTTGCATTGGCTCTGGTGGAGGCAAGGCCGGAGAGGTCGAGACAGACGGAGTTGTTGTTACTGGGGATGCAACAGCCGGTACTGTGTACGAAGTCACCCTGACCCGGTGACTACTCCTAGCCTGCCTCTGATGGCGTAGCCTGCGATCTACTCGAATGGCTGACGATATGGCTTCGTCAACTGTTTTGGGCTCGGGCACAGTCAACATTAGGTCGGAGACCTCTTCCGACAACCCAGACAGGAAGTAGTCCATGAGGGCAAAATTATCAAATCTCGAGGTGACCGACCACCTACGGAACTCTGCCGCATAATCCTCGACTGACCCTCTGCCTTGCCGTAAGAGTTTGAGCTTCCGCTCTGAGGACGCAGCAAGATCAGGGTCGTCATAGATTATGGCCATGGCCTTAAAGAATTCCTCCACTGAGGTCAAGGCAGTATCGGTAGCGGGCAGGTTGTATGCCCACGACTGGGAGTCCCCAGTCAACAAAGTTTTAACGAAAATGACCCGTTGGGTCTCAGTCCCCGAGGATCGGGGCCTTAACTCAAAATATGACAACACTCTACTCCTGAAATTCCGGAAGTCAGACTTGTGGCCGGAAAATTTATCAGGGACAGGCATACGGATGTCATCACTAGGAGGGGATCGCACTGAATCAACTGATGTCTGGAGGGTTCTCACAGAGCCTGATAAGGCATCAATTAAGGCTTTGTGCTGGCCTAGTGCTTGATGAATGCTATCCACCGAAGTGGCAAGCACAGTCAGAGGATCAGTGCGTTCCATCAGTATTTTTGGTCTGGCGTTCTGTAACGCTCGGTGAAGCACAGAGAGGTCTGATTACCGGTGAACTGCAGTATCACGGGAAATACAGACGTATATCAGATTATATGTGATCTGCAGTATCACCGATAATCCAATATACTAGCTAACCTCTGGCCACCTGAGTAGAGTGTAGTGATTGGTGCAACAGTAATATGGAGGACAAGCCTCAGTGCAGCAAGGAGAACTGCACAGATTCCTTCCACAGGTCTGAGCTCTCCGAGACGGGAGGAGTCAGACTTACAGTGGGAAGGAAAGTCCGAAAGTGACACTCAGGCGTAAGTGTCACTAACGGGACAAGGAACCGCCTCCAATCGTGAGGTCGGTTCGCGAGGTCGGACAAGCCAAGTCGTAACACACTGACAGATAAGGTACAGATACAGTAGGCAGAGGCGGAGTCTAGGTGCAGGCAGGGTTTGGCAACAGGTATCAGAAATATCGGAGTACAAAATCAGGAGGCAGAGGCGGAGTCTAGGTACAGGCAGGGTTCGGCAACAGGTATCAGAATAACGAGGTACAAGGTCAGAGTTCAGAAGGATAGTCGAGGCAGGCAAAGGTCATAACATATAATCACAATCAAACTAGTACTTTAAGCTATCAACAAAATCTAGCTTAGTGTAGGATTACAGCTCCAGCTGGTCCCGGCACACTAACGGATCTGACTAACGGATCTGGGTGCTCCCACGTATGTGAACGCAACGCCAGACAAGGAACAAATGAACAGCCGGCAATATATATACCTAAATGCCTTTCAGCACCTCCCTAAGTGCTGAACCAATAGGGAGAGGTGCTGGCGTCAGCTGACCAACCTGGTCAGCTGACTCTCCTCAGGAATTCATAAATTATGTCTGAGTGCGCGCGCGCGCGTCACTCTTACTCCTGAGGGACTACATGTCCCAGCTCCAGCTGCCCCGCTCTGCGGAGTCTCCGCAGCGGGGTTATGGGCAGCAACCGCCGCGTCCCACGCGGCAGTTTCTGCGTGCCCTGCCGACGCTTGCCCGGAGAGAGCCGCCTCATGCAGAGGAGAGGCGGCAGCCTCTCCGTGTGTGGCAAGCGTCTGTACGCGGAAGGAGCCGCCTGCCGCCGGATCATGGCGGCGGCTCTTCCGCGTTCTCACAATAGGGTTTAAAAATTAGCAATTTGATATATTAACATGTTTGTTAAAGTTACCCTGTACTGAGAAGTATATTGAGGGAGAAGTATATGGAGGCTGCCTTTAGGGATGAGACAAAATTTATTTTTGCATCGAAAATTGCATTTTTGCCAGACTGCTGTCTCCTTCTGCTGTTTTTGGTGCAAATGTTTTTATTTTATATTTAATATTTGAAGCCTAGCGCGTGCAGCTGGGAGGTGTGATCAGGACACATGACAGTTGGAACTGTGTCTCATGCTCCCTGTCACCTCCTTTCAAACAAAAATATGGCTGCCACAATGAAATCACAAATATTTGCCTGTTCTTTAAAAACAGGGTGGGTAAGAGATTATATTACTTATCTATTTTAATTAACACAACTAATGTAACTAAATGACAGTATGCTTGTTTAGGCTGAAGTTCCCCTTTAAGGCTTCTGACAATGTTCTCATATCAGCTGTGTCACTATTGATACAGCAATAACTTTTTATTACCTATGCCATTAAAGTGATACATACATTGTTTTTTTCAGGGCAAACTAGGCTTTCTTTCGGTAATATTTTTTTTTCCAAGTATTCTTTTTTTTCACAGGCACTTTATCAAAGAAAATTAGATTTAAATGCAAAAATCAAGCCCTTTTTCTTGTTTCCCCTTTCCTAATTTTACATGACAAGGGCCACAGTTGTAAAACACCTCAAAATAAATTACTTGCCTTGTCCCGGTTAAAATGCTACCATACATACAATATTTAATCACTAGTTAGGTATGTAGCGCATCATTATCACTAGTCTGTGCATCTATAGTGATTACATGTGATCGATGGGGAACACGGTTTGGGGACCCCAGTTCTGCATAGATGCATTGCTAGCCAACAACATTGTAATGCATCTATATAGCGTCGGTTGCCTGAGTTGTCGCCTTAGTGATCGCATCTGATCATTACAGGCGCCCATGAATCTTAAGGCCAAGTATAGGCAACACAAGGTTGTTTTAGTGTGGTAGGGAATAAAATAAAATAAAAAAAAACACTTTATTTTTTTTAATGGGCTCACTGTCATTAATCTCATTTTAGGGTTACTTTAGAGATTTAATAGGGACCAATGAAATATAAAATTAACTCCAATAGATCATTTTAAAACTTATTTCCCAAGTAGGAATCTGACATTTAATGACTCAACTTATACTGTGTATGGGTTTTTAGACATATATCTGCTCAATTTAAATTGTGAAACATGAATGCAAATGGAGATTTCTTTTGAGCTATTCATTTATGAGTCAGCTCTTGATGATTAAACAACTTGCACATTCTACTTTACAAAGGTAAACTCCAGAAAGGGTGTATTCAGCACAATAAGACTCTACCTTTGTATATTATGCCTACAGTTAAATAAAATTGTGACATGTTCAATACATGATAACATAGCTACAAACTAACAATAAAGTAATAAACAAAGAACATATCATTTAGTAAGTACACCAGTTGAGGAAACTGAATAACACTGATACATACCAGAACATATTTTCATGAACAATGGAAAATGTTCCTGTGGAGCTCAAAAGATGTATTTAATTAAGATCCAAAGAGTAGGAGAATAATAGCGTGACAGGTGAATAAAACTTGGCAAACGAGAATTATTAAGATGTATATTCAATAAGAGCAAGCAAATCAGAGCAGAATAATACAGTTCTCTGTTGTATGGAGTAAAATAACTATTACAGTCTTTAAAAGTTAGGCAAGTTAGGTACTGATTATCTATCTCAGGAAATATTTAGACCATGTATTTTATCGACTGTCTGCCACCCAAAAGTATAGATTTATTTACAAAGTATAGACCATGAACTACCTTGACTACTTTATTAGGAGGAGGTAATTTGTGAGCTAAAAAGTTAAGGAAACAAGGAGTGTAATCATCAACGGGGCAGCTGCGACGAACAGCACCACCGCCGCAGCTGCCTCCGTGCCTCTGCCTGTTCTCCCGGCGTCTAGGACGCCAAGGATGGAACGTTCGTTGCCTCAAAGGGTCACCGTCTCGTGCGGGCGTGCGCATACACGGGACCTTTATGCTAGGAGGAGGCTCGTCAGCTGACCTGCTGGTCGGCTGACGTCAGAGGAGTCTCACGGCGCCCAGGATTGGCTGACTGCTGGGGGCGTGCCAGTGAGGTCTCCTCTGCTTCTTAAGCCTCCGGGCTTCATTCGGAGATTGTCTGCTGTCGTGAATACTTTAGTGTTAGCGCTCAGACCTTAGTCTAGATCCCAGGTGTTGAAACCAAGGACTTCACACCTAGACTAGGATATTGCTACATTGTTATTGATTATCTGTGTATGATTTTGGCTATACTCTGATCTCGCATCTGCTCACTGATTCTGTACTTCTGCCTTTCCGACTTGTTGCTGAATCTCTGCCTGTTTATCCGTTATCCTATTGTCTCACGATTCTGTACCGATACTAACCTCTCTGTTGCCGAACTTAACCTGTCTGACCACTCTGTCCTCACCAGTGGGCCTAGCCTCTGGTGAGGGAATTCTAGTATAGAATCACCTGCTCCTCAGATGATCATTAGTTGCAGTACTGTTTGTAACTCCTGCTCCTCAGGTGTTCACTAGCCTGCAGTACAGTCTTAATCACCTGCCCCTCAGGTGATCATTAGTTGCAGTACTGTTTGTAACTCCTGTTCCTCAGGAGTTCACTAGCCTGTAGTACAGTCTTAATCACCCGCTCCTCATGTGATCACTAGTCGCTGTATTGTTGCTATCATCTGCTTGTCAGGTGTCCTCTAGGCTGCAGTACTGTCTTAATCACCCGCTCCTCGGGTGATCACTAGGCTGCAGTACAGTCTCAATCACCCGCTCCTCGGGAGATTCTATCCCCTCAGTATCAGTATCTCCAGCTTGCTGGGGCTTGTATGCTATTATACAGTCAGTGTACTGATGTACCTCACCAGCCCCTCTGGTGAGGTCTCGCCAAACTTTTATATTACCATTACACTCTTAGCACCCTTTTGGCTATACTTGTATTATTGGTGATTCTGCAGATCACCACATAATCAGGTATAGCGTCTGCATTATTGGTGATTCTGTAGATCACCATATAATCAGACATCTGAGTTGCTACACCCAACCGTTACACGGAGACAATTTTTCAACTTATCTACAATCCCTCCTTGGTTAAAATTTTAGCTTAATCAAGCAGGATTCTTTTCTACTTTGTCATGAATTGCACTCGTCATATGTGTTAGTTTGAGACTAGGTTCACATTGGTCAGTTGCATAACCCTTGCGTTATCATGTGTGAACTGCAATGGAGACTGGATATGGACCTTAATACAAAGCCTATATGCAGTGAGTTAGAATAATGTGATCAATTACAGGGCCAGTAAGGGGCCCCAGGGGCCTGGAGCAAGCTTAAGCAGCCCCCCCACACACACACACCGATAGCCAGACCGCCCAGCCCTTCCCCCCGTACATACATGCCTCCCCGATACACAGGCACACACACACACATTAAACACAGGCAAACATACATATGAACACACACACATATGAACACACACACACTTAAATTGAGATAGACACACTTGCTAAGTATTGCTAACAATCCCCCTTGTTTGGTCTATCTTTAGAAAGAATGCATGCAGCTCAATGCTAAGGATGGACACAGTTCTCTCCCTTTTATGATGTGTGTGTGACTGCCTTCCTGCCTTTCTCCCTATGATGCTGTGCAGTTTTACCCTCCAGTTCTCTCCATGTAGGATTCAGACAGCGGCAGTCACTCAGTCACTATCTGCCCTGTTGACAGCGGCTGTGGTCTGCATTACAGTGATGGCAAGTGATCAATACAGTGATGGCAAGTGATCAATACAGTGATCAAGTGGGGGCCGTTAAAGATACAGGACAATGCCATCACTGTAATGTTCAACACAGCCCTTGTCAATGGTACAGCTAGTGAGTGACTGCCACTATCTGAATCCTACTTGGGAGGTAGAGAGAGGACAGGAGTGGAAGGCACAGCATTAGAAGAGATGAGCAAGGCAGTATGGGACGTCTGTTCTGAGGGAGTGGAGAACAATTGGGAGAGTCTGGCAGCACAGGGGTCCCTGCAGAAGGGCATTCTTTGTCTCTATGGCAGTTCTGGCCCTGATCAGTTACAATGTAGTTGGGTAGACAGCCCATAGGATTGTATGGGCAGTAAGTTGGCATGCAGAATCATTCTGCAATGCAACTGAGCACAGTGAAGTAGCCCTGAAAGTTTACAAACTTTTTTTTTTTAAATTTCTTGAGCAGTTCTTATTTCTATTGATATTTGATTTTGTATGTTACTATCAGTTTACAAGATAACATAACATGCTACAGACATCATGTTAACTTTACCTTTTACAGGGTTACATGGAACTCTTTATACATCCGAAGAAAGTAGTTTAACCTTGGGTAACAATATATTCTGCCTGGGGGAAGTTGTTTTTTATTAATCTTATTTTAGCAAAACATGTTTTTATTTTGTTTGTGGTTTTTTTTGAAAATTTTCTAGCAGTGCGTTTTAGCTGCGCTCAAAGGAGATACACTTTTCAGGTGTAGAAATACTATAAGTGAGACAAAAAGAGTGCTTGAAAGTTAATGGGAAAAACTGATGTAGCTTGGAGAATGCTTTTACTTTATGCATTGTGGAATTATTTAAGCAGACATATGGTGATGACAGTATTTTAGGCAGACTGAGAGTCAGTGTCAAATGTGCTATATTGTTGATGGTTTAATAGAAGTAGCACTTCATTATTCTGTTCATTATGATGTAGCATATTGTCTGAACAAAGTTGCCTATCTTAAACCACAATTGTTATATTGCTGTGTTGGATCCTGAAAATGGGCTTTAGGTAATAAGTATTGGTATAAATGATCTATTAATCCTACAGTTTATACATCTTTGACTACATGACTAGGAGTTGAGCTTTCAAAACTCAGATATAGCTGGTACAAGGGAGTACAGCTTAGTAGATATGAGACAAGCTTGGTGGACATTAGCCCTAAGCACATTTGTGAACCATTTTCTTCCAGCACATAAGGGTCAGTCACTAGTGGACCAAGGGTGACACCTTCCTATTACCAAACAAAGTACATTAAAACCACCTAAAAAAAAAGGGTACAAACATGACTTTAATTTATGAGGCAA
Organism: Hyperolius riggenbachi; assembly: GCF_040937935.1. Classification (NCBI taxonomy): domain Eukaryota; kingdom Metazoa; phylum Chordata; class Amphibia; order Anura; family Hyperoliidae; genus Hyperolius; species Hyperolius riggenbachi. The sequence continues at coordinate 174,552,438 of NC_090647.1, read as the reverse complement.
TACGTATACAGAATGTATAAAAAGTAAAATCATTTTAGCTATCTGGAGAGCTCTTTCAATTACGCATCAACACACTTTCATCCATGCATGGGAAGCCTCCCTTGAACAAGAGCTATGCAACTAGATTCAGCAATTGCCAAAAATGTATACCACTGGCAAGTTAATAAGAATAGATGCATGCCTGGGCAGTAAGAGCCGAGTGTATGAAAAGAGTCTAACAGTCACAGTTCATATATTTCAACAACTGATTCCTAAATGACTTAAAGAACCTGTATATAAATAAGGCAATCATTTTATTTACTCATGACTTCATGAGCAGGGTTTCTAAAATAACAATGGGACAATGATGTGGGACACCCCACCATCGACTAGGTGATTTGTCTGGATGGAACTCTCCAGCTGGTGATATACAGTGTCTCTTCCACTGCAATATTCACAACTAGGACACTTTCAATCACATGCTTACATGCAAATAAGGATCACTCCCCATGGCCACAGATTGGTCTACCAACCCACTACGTATGTCATAGGTGTCTTCTGCAGCTTTAAGCAGTGAAAGTTCAGATCACTGTGTCAAGCACTTACTTTTATGAGACTAAATAACCATGTGTACACTTAATTCAGAGGATGAAAACATTGTAAATAAAATAAAATTGAAAATATTACTCATCTAATAAATAAGGTTTTAACAAAATATTAAAACCCTTACTACATCCTTACTACATATTGTTACTATATTTTTTTTTTATATAGATGCCATTTCAATGACGATGTCACCAGCTGGGTTCCCTTCTATTTATAATAAACTGATGAGATCACATTCCTTAGAACAGCATGATCAAAATCTTTTGAGATTACTAAATACTGTTGGATTTTGGAATTGACAGGAAGGATGAAGTCATTTTTGGCAGCTTTCAAGGATGTGAAATAACATAGAATATATTTAGTGAATAGCCGTGAATGTATTTGTGGGAAACTTCCAATATGAATTGAAACTAAAGGTCATAAAAACTCTCTTTAAAGTATTTGTGTTCTTATTTATAAATGAACATTATGGTGGAATGAAATCATTGTAAACTATATTTAAAAATGTAAAAAATAAATAAATACAAGTATAAACATATATAATTCTAATAATTAGTATTGCTGTAAATTATAAGCCATGAATGATTTGTATTGTGTTTGTGTTTGTGAATATAAACTTTGATGTTGTTGTATGTAATATAGAAATAAGCAAAGTGTTAGCACAAATCCATAAAATAAATAAATGCTATTGCTAATGGAGACTAGGAATTATGACTGCCACTGAATAAGAAACATAATGCAGTGTGGCAACTGCACTTCCTAAAAAATGTTCATTCCTGCTATGTGAGTGTTTGCTTTTTGTATTCAAGGTTAAAAAGATTTTCTGTAATGTATGAATGCTAAGCTATATGTGAATGTCTTCAGCAAGATGCAAAGTTTAATCATTCCAAACAGACATGCTTTTTGTTGGAAAAAAAGAAGATGTAAAATATGTCAAAATGAACTGCACAGCCTTGTGTGTTGAGTTGTAGAGAAAATATTCAAGGACAAGGGATAGCTAATAGAAGAAACTTTATAACAATAATTTTTTTTTGATCAGAAGATGTTTGTACAATAAGTATGCAAGTATTTTTCTCTATTTCTGTATTAAGTTAAAAATTCAAAAGGCAAAAATGTAACCTAGTGATTAAGTCTTAAAAAAGCAATACTTGAATGTTTACCACTTTTTATAACCATTATAAGTACTAAATCACTATTTACCACCACTGGTAAAAGAGCCATGCACATACAGCTCACAGCAATTTTATTGGTATTTATGCAGGTAACATAGTGTGCATTGTGCACATAGGGCAACTTGAATTGTGTAGCATAATGTATGCATTGCTAGTATAAGGTGCTTTATTTTATCTGTGTTATGTGGGTATTGTGTGCTAAGCTACTTGAGTACATACCAGTAAAATTGCCATGTGCCATTTGGCAGGGCAATTTTACTGGTGTATAGTGATTCAGGGCTATAGTCCACAAAACATGCAATAACAAATAGAGCATACCATATTGAATTAAAATAGAGAAGTTAGTCATGTAATCAATGGTGAATCTTGCATAAACAATACTTGATATAATTGTATTGTATACCATAGGCCAGTGATGGCTAACCTTGTCACTCCGGCTGTGACAAAACTACAAATCCCATCATGCCTCTGCCTCCGAGTTATGCTTAGAGCTGTCAGAGTATTGCAATGCCCCATGGAACTTGTAGTTCCACCACAGCTGGAGTGCCAAGGTTAGCCATCACTGCCATAGGCTATAGTACATTTTCAGATAATAGGATCTTTCTCTTAAGACACATGTTTGCAGAAGGCAACAGTGAACCATGTAGTGCTTTCTTAGTAGGAGATTTTAAATGTCTTTCAGTTTAAAAACCAATGGCAGTCTGGTTCTTTCTTAATTTATCCAGATACTCTAAATTGGTAGTCTCACAAGTTCTATAGTTTCAGAGCAAGGAAATAGTTGTACCTTGCAGCATTGAAGGCCAAAGCAGCCTGCAACAGCTGTATGCAGATTGGGTTAAATAATTCTGTAAAATGTAAGACTATGTGCCCAATCCAATTAAATTCATAAGTTTTCTCCTATGAGATATTTTCACACCTTATCAACAAAATGCTTTTTAAGCCAGCAAGAAAATACTCAGAATAATTTTTGTATATGTTTTAACAGAATAATAATAATAATAATAATAATAATTGTGTAGTGCTTTTCTCCTTGGGGACCGAAAGCATTGTGACGCTGCATTTGGTAGTTTCAAAGACTCAACAAAAGACAGAGGGATTTTAGTCTTTTCTTAAAGCTGTCCAGAGAAGGAGCCTCTCACACTGATTTTGGAAGTGAGTTCCATAGAGTAGGGGCAGCATGGGAAAAGGCCTGTGCGCCAAATATTTTTAACTGGATCCTTGGAATAACCAAACCAAATTCATCTTATTTGCAGAGTGGGGGGGGGGGGGCTGCGGGGAGGGGCATATAGTTCCAATAGATCTTAGAAGAAAACTTAGGAGAAAAAACGAATTGAGTAAGGACTATAGTGTCCCAACTGATATCTGACAGGCTATGTGTGTGTTGCAAATGTGTCATTAGACACTACTGAAGCTGAAAGATTATCCTGTCAGCCAAGCCATCAAGTTAAAAGGGAAAAAAAAGATGACAGCTTCTATATTCCTCTGCTCTGAATATGTAGAACTCTATGAGGTCAGGCTGAACACTGCACTGTGGTGGAAGTTGTATGTTACTCTTTTTGTTCAGTGCTCCCCAATGAGTTGAAGATATAGCTAGAGAGCCCTTTATTTTACTAATACTCCAGGCAAAAGAGTAACCTCCGGAGGATATATTATAGGTGGATTACCTGAAATACATTGCTTATCGTTAACAAAAGGCTATGTCTCTTATACCTACAAAATCCTTTTTTAGACCTGCATCATCATTAAAAGTCATGAAAGCTCTTCTAAAGGCAAAAAAAAAAAAAATCAGAGCAGAGCTTGTGCAGTTAGTTGAGTATTTCCCTAGCTTCCTTGCTTCATTGTACAGAGGTTTTCAATAGGGTCATGTTATGGTGGTCCTTTTTTTCCTTTTCCCTCCTAGTTGTAACTATGGAACTCATTCTTTAGCACTGTACCTGCTGATGGCCAGTCCAAGCTCTCCAAAAATACTTTTCAACATGTGTGCATATGCTAGCTACTTGGACGTTATTCTATGGAGAGCCTAAACTGAGGAGAGCAATAGTCTGAACTAAAAAGTTAAAGCCAGGAAGTAAGGAAGAGAGCAGGTGACACATCACTATGCTACAGACAGCCACTGTTCTCTGAGTTCCTACTCATTATACTCCTCCACAAACTCTGTTGTGAGATTTTATATTTTGTCTTTTGATAGATTTTAAAGGAAAGTCAGCAAAAGCTATTTTTTTTCATTTTCAATACAAATTACAAATACAAATTATTAGTAGTAAGCTGTGTTTAAAAATGTGATGCTTTTTCTGAGGTGATACAGAGTCCCTTGCACTTGACACCTGCATTGACTCTCCTCAATATTGGGTTCACAGAAAAGAAATTAAACTATAGGCTGATAGCTTTCCATATTTTAGTGGCTGCTACTCACCTATTAAGTAGAAATTGGAAGATAGCTGAAGCCCCAGAAGTAAGATTCCCGAATGACACACAACTCAAACACAGACTCTCCTTAGAGAAAATTCAGGCAAAGGCATGTCTCTCATCATCATAGGTACTTACTAGACATCCAGTAGTAATATTTCCATCCCTTCCAGACCCCACATGCCTAGTGAGTTTAGGGTCAAAACTCAAAAGCATTATTTGTGTCAGCAGTTATCTATCCAGTCTAGGGGCATTAGTATGGGAAAAGCCCAGGGCAAACATATATATGTTGTGTTGGCATGGCCAAAAGAGAAATGTTCATGTTCTCAGTACCATTCCATGCTTGTCAGGCTTTTTGGGGGTTCCCTGCATGTGCTACTTATCTGTGTTTCTGATTATTGACATGTTATGCTCATGTATGGTGTTCTTGAATCTTGATATATTGAAAAAAGAATTTCCAATAAAAATGTAACTGGAAAAAAAGCAATGCTTTAACTAGTGTTTCTTAGGGAATACCTTTATTTAATGCATAACAGAGTTCCTCTTTAACTTACCCAAAGAAACGGTTTGTGCCATATTAATGCATCATAAGAAAACTACAAATATAAAGATATGGTCAGCCAAATATAACATGTAGATGGTTTAGTCTGATTTCTAAAATGAAAGCACTAAGCATCCTAACAGAGTTCTTGGTTCAATGGTATCCGCAAGATGATACCTTATGTGAATTATTTCTAAGTAGCATTTCTTCCCTCTATATCTAAAATCCATGTTATAAAAAATATATAGTGGAAAGATCTGTAGAAGTAATTTGTTCTAGTTATCTTCTGGACATGTCCATTGAGTATGTTCTGTATACAGTATAAAAAGGTTCACATTATTATATTTGTTTTGGAAGTCCTTATGTTATAGAACAATGTATGCAAATGTTGTCATGTTATAGTGGTTTCTCTATTATATTTTTTATATATTGTGAGTCAAGGTACGCTAAATGTACAGTAGATATTCTATTCTAAAATTCTATAGATTATGAAAAATATTTAGGAAATGGAAGTCTAGAGAAAAAATGTGGACTTACTTCATACTGACAATTTTGATTGCTTGAAAGTATATAATGAAGAGATCTATTACCAGGTGAAGAATTTGCTGCTGCTTACATTTCAACAGCAGCATGGATTTATAATACAAAAATTACCAGCAGTGTATTTAAATATGTTTTGTTGCATTATTATTGACTTTTTATATGTCAAAGATTATCTTTAAATGTAATAAGATTGGCCACTAATGGTTGTTTTTATGTGTAAGTTCTTTAGTTGTAACAATTTGTGTTTTGTTTTTCACACAGATGGACCTCTCGGACCTCGGGGATTAGCAGAAGCTACTGAGATGTGTACTCAAGAATGTCTTGTATTGGGTCACTCTGACAATTGCTGGATGCCTCCTAGTCTTGGACCATACCAACAACCAAAGTCACCACTTTCTACCTTTGCATCTGAGAAAGACTGGTTAAAAAAGGACAAATTGGTCAATGGTCATACACTGACCAAAACCTGGAAAGAAGATAATAACAAAAATCAATTCAGTGACCGAAACCAGTTTGGGAGTACTGATGGACACTTCACAAGTGGGAATCATATGAGTGACATTCCTTTGGCAAATTTAAAATCATATAAGCAAGTCTCAGGAGCTTTGGATAGCCCGAAGGAGCAGCAACTATAAACATGTTTTGGACTAATCATATTAGCCAAACTAGATTTGCTATTATTGTGTGTTCAGAGCTTATGTACTGGGTAGACCTCTAGAACTATGCGACATATAACAAAAAATATGCATACTTTTGTGTTGATACCACAGAATATGTGGTGTCATACTATATGTGAATAAAGATGTTTCTAGATTTGTTATTTTTGGTGAATGAGGTTTAATTTTTTTATTATTATTTTTTTTTTTTACCCTGGACTGCTGCTACCAACTGCAGAAGGCATCTATACATTAAAGAAATAGGGGTAGGGAAAGGACAGAATTCAGTGTGGATTGTTGTAGTTGAAAAGTATATCACATTAGATGAATTGTGCTCTTGTTGTTGTCAATCTTTGTTGGAACAGTTATACTTGACATTATACAAAATGAACCAGCTAAATTCTTCAAGACAAAACCTACTGTGCTATTAATAATGTTAGTGGACACTTGTATGTCATTCAGAGTTCAGATATCTGTAAATAGAGGCAAGTTACTACTAACAATTTTGTGTACTTATAAAAGAAAAAAAAATATCACTTATATACTGTAGCATACTTTTGTGTCGAGGTTGCATTCTACAGTATCTGATTTCTTTATTTTTTATGTTGTTTTTCCAAGTGTTAAATGTTTCAGTGTTTTTGTCTAACATATAACAACTTAAAACACTTGTGTTAAACTATTGGAAACCATGTTTTAGTGTGATAGGAATGTTTGTGGACATTTGGCAATAAAGCTGTTCTCTGAATGTTTTAGTTCAAACTATGTAATACATTATTTTCCATGTATGATCTAAAATATGTAAGAACTTGAAAAGTATTTTCATAAAATCAGAAACAAATAACTTATTATCTTACAATGAACATATATTTTATCTTGTAATTAAAAAAGACCCCAATTGTGTAATGCAATTTCTGATAACAGTTTATATTGCCACTATGGCCACTGTTACAGCTTGTGTACTGTCATAACACAAGTGTTTTTCTTAGATCATAGCCACAAAAATATTAAATGTGTTGTGACTCCATATGTAACAGAACATTTTCTTAGTAGGCTGGTTGGTGGGAATAGTTAGATATCTGTTTTGTTGTTGAATAATGTTTGTTAACATCAATGGCCAATGCCTGGCAAGAGTAAATATCATTTCACTATTTAACCAAAAGTGAATTCTGACACTCACCAAAATGTCAGCTGCACGTAGACATAAATTGGGACATTCTATCCAGGTTTTAGTTTAGGCATGACAGACAATTTAAGCAAATAATTAGCATGCAAAATTCCTTACAGAAAATAAATATCCTATGCCACAGTTAAACATCTATGAAAAGTTTGTAAATTCGATGGTTATTTGTTTTTTGTTTTCTTTGACAAATATATATTTTGTGTATAGCAACTCACAATTTTATCCACAATATAGGCGTGAAAAAGGGGAAAGGGGTGCATTGCTTTTTTTGCAGTAATTTGTCAGTTTGTGAGGGGTGTTTGATGATTATGACAGAATACGTATGTAACCAGTTATTCTTGTTACTGCTTTGCCAATCCAACGTTATTTACAGTTATTAAGCACTTGCAATAAATGTTTTAAAGTGTATGCTGTGTCGAACTGTTTCTTAAAGTAGTAAAGTATATTGTTATCATGCTTGTTAAATGCTCCAGAAGCAGCAGGCATTGAATATCCTATTATTAAAGAAAAGGGGTTTTGATAGTTTAGAAAGACAAAATGTTGGTATATAAGTTTGTAGTAGACATGTTTTTATTAGGAATAAATACATTGGAAACCTTTCTTTGATGATCTCAAGGTCTAGACTTAAAAAAATATAATAAAAAAACAGCATTCAAATAAAAGCTGAATGTGATCAAGAAACTAGGTGTACAAGAATATGTAATACGGTGTATTCACTAAACGTAACCACTTAACTAAAACTGGATGTGTATACACATCAAGTGTAGTTGTGGCAAGTGCACCACCAGTTTGTTATAAAATGAGGCACATGTGGTATCATTTCAACCGGGACAAGTTGTAAAATACATGTCAGTGTGTTTTAAAACTTGGACCCACATCACATAAAAAATAGGTAAGGACAAACTCAATCCAACATAAAAGTAATTTTAAAAATTATTATCAAACTTAGGAAAGTATAAGTAAAAGTACACACGGCATATGTGGTAACATTTTAACCATGATAAGTAGTAAAATAGATTTTAGGGTGTTTTAGGACTTTTAGTGAAAAACTGAATCAAAAGCGATACAATTTTTGTATATTCTATACCAAAATAAAAGACTTGTAAAATGAAAACAAAGTGACATAAAATACTTATGTTGTTACCTTAGGAATTTGACTTTTTAAATATGTATGCTTTGAAGGTATATTGTTGTTATTTTTGCAAATAAAGGCCCATATGCAATTCACTTTTTCACCTGAGTTTTCTCCTCAGTGATATTATCATAACATGTCATAAAATGCCTTTTAAGCCACCAGAAAGAAAGAAAATACTCAAAATAAATTTGATGATACCTTTTCCCCAACTTTTTGGTATTTTTTTTAGTTGTAACATGCAGAAAATTTAGTTTAAAGAGAAGATTAAAATGTTCTCCTTGAAGATAACTCAAGTGAAATAAATAATTGCATATGGGCCTAGGTCATATAATAATCAATTTTATATAATGAGAAAGACAAAAAACACAAAACAAAAAAAAAGACACCTTTATTTTGAAATACAATATAGTCAACATACATTGTGATATAAACATAATCTAAATGTTGTAATAACCAGGATGGATAAGCACATCAAATTTGTGAGATTAAATTATAGTTAGCCTTGTTTATTGTAAAAATATAATGGATGCAAATGGAGAAATAGTGTGTTTTTTTTAATTTTTCCCTATTTCCCCTTTTGAATGCATAGAGCATAATGCAAATATAACTCTCTAAAAGCCTAATTTGTCCTGAAAAAAACAATATATAGATCAGTTAGGTGTAATAAGTAGTAATAAAGCTATTGGTGAATGAATGGGAGCAGCACGGATATGTAAAAACTGCTCGTGGGCTGAAGTGGTTAAGTAACGAAAAAAAAATGTGCGCAAATAGTGCAAATACATTTTACTAGGCATTATCCACACTACATAATGCATATTAAACACATAACACATGCATTGCTTGTATAACACACATTACACTAATGTACATTACACAAGCAATGTATGTGTTGTGCATATAATGCTAGTTACACAAGCATCTTAAGTAGTTTACATAATGCCAGGTAAAATGTATGTGCCTATTCTGAAGTTTAGTGAATACACCCCAATGTCAGTGCATTTGAAAAGTTTAATACACATTTATTTGAAAAGGTATAAAAGATGTAAGGTAATGTAAATAAATAGCTATGTTTTTTAAGTTGTTATAAAAATCTTTTACTTTATTTCAGTTTGCAAATGGAAGCTCAAAAGGTTTTTAAGCTAAAATTGAACTAACTTGCAAACACTCAAATTGCTAGTCTTTCAGTGGAGGATAGACAACTGAGAGAAACTTCTGGTTATACTGAATGAGTAATTAGCTGCCCAGGACAGGACAACAGAGCTTGCTTTATATGATTCCAATAAGAACTGACTGTTCATTATGAACATTCTGCATGTGGCATGAAATGAGCCTAAACGGGGTCCAGATGATAAAGGATCTAGGATTTCCAGTGAAAAAGTATTGTCAATTATTCTAACCCCTATTATTCTAACCCACTTCACCACTGAAAACCCTGTTCAAGACAGCAATGCCTTTAATTCTGAAGCTATATTCTAACCCTGCCCACTTAAATTAGCCCTGCCACTAAAATTAATCTGCTCTTCTTCTCTTCTCTTATCTAAAGAGTTATCTACCCAGTGGCTACTGAACTATGGCTACCTAATACCCTAAAGATTCATCTTGTGTGTCATCTCTCTCTTTTTTTTTTCTCAAGACTCACATTGTAAACTCCTTCCTTTGTCATAATTACTCTCTGTCTCCCCCAGAATAATACAGAATGGAATCTGTCCTGGAACTCAAGTTAAGTACTGGTTGCCCAGGTATATCATGAATTGGAAGGGTTACAAATTTGGAGCCTAGTGGAAATGTTTTCTCATCTGGCCCATCCAACGAAACAAGCCCGTAGCTGGATCTGAAGCTGCTCTTGGAGGGATAACTGTAAGCCTGCCTGCAGTGACCTTGGGTATTGTCCATATGGGTGTGTTTCTGCACTCCATTGCATGGCAATGTGTAGTCTTATGTATATAGAGATTGATCAGCACATCAGAATAAAGTTTGTAAAGAGTCTGTTTTGAAAAACACAAAAAGAAGTGTAATACACATCAAGTTGCAATGAGCATACAATATGTAATGTGTTTATAATGGTAACAAAAAGACACACTGGTCTGTACAATAGGAATCACAAGTAGTCACTTATGCAATTTGTATTAGGCTAGGTATAGACTAGTGGCTACATGAGAATAGAAATACTAGCACTATGATGCAAGGGTAAAATGCAAGAGCAGCACCATGAAAAGCTGACAATAACAATCAAAGTGACTACATAATACAGTCCATTTACCCTGACAACGCCGTTTCGGAAGTTGCCCTTCATCAGAAGGTAATAAGGTGCACATTCCAGGCTGCTGTAGCAAGGATCCATCATGATCCAGCTCATATGGCTACAACAATAAAGGAGGAAGTGAAAATGCGGCAGTGTTTTATTAGCTCAAAATGACATGCCAAAAGATGTTAATGCAGATCACAGATATGACATTCAATGCAGCAAATAATGGTGAATGGCTACTTATTGCGGGAGCTGTGCTTAAATTGTGGGGAAGGCAGTGGGCACCTGTGGTGATATATGGCTACTGCAAACAGAAACCACCCACTCTAGACACCGGGGCCAGCTCTAATGATGCAGATGATGTCACACACTAGCCCATACCCAGCCTATAATTAATTGCGGACGTTATTTCTTGTGAGTCCTATTGTACAGATCAGAGAGTCTTTTTGTTACCATTGTAAGCTCATTGGATGTTGGATATGGTATGCGTGTTGCAACTGATGTGTATTACACTGCTGTTATTTTTAATACAAACTCATTGAAAAATTTTTACTGGTGGTCAACCTCTTAATATACTGGTCCTTAGGGCTGATTACAGTCCGATTTACAGACTAGCATCCACTTTTGCCACTTGCTGTTCTTTATGATATTCAGGTGTGCATTCCTTTCATTAATTACTATTCATGTGTAGTCTTATGGCCTTATGCAGAAATGTAGGCATGCATTAGTTATACCACAAGCATGTACATAGCATGCAGGTATGAGAGGACATATGATGTGTTCTTCAACCAATCTTATTTGTAGCTCACCTCAACTTCAAGGTTTTCTCCAACCAAGCTTACTTGCTATATCCTTGTACTGAAACCGGATTGTTACCAGCATCTTATCACAACTGACTCATCTTTATTCTCAAAGGGAAAAATGGTCTCATCCCCCCTTTCCTGCAGCTCATTGAATACTGCATGTGAGTGATGATGAAGGAGTTTGGATGGCTAACAAAATACTGCTCATTCTAACAAAGCATCACATGGTACTAGTACAAGAAGACAGCTTTACAAACTCGGCAAGTCAAGTTATCTGTAGAGATGGCCTGAACGGTTCACCGGCGAACGCCTACGAACGCGAACTTTATGGCGGTTCGATTCGCCTCCTATACTACATCATTAGGGTCAACTTTGACCCTCTACATCACAGTCAGCAGGCACATTGTAGCCAATCACGCTACACTCCCTCCTGGAGCCACCCCCCCCCCTTATAATAGGCAGGCAACGTCAGGCATTGGACTCACTCGTGTGCCTGCATTAATTAGAGAAGGGAAAGCTGCTGCAGACTCTCATAGGGAAAGCTTAGTTAGGCTCTTGTAGGCTTCTTAGCTTGCTCCTTGCTGATTGTTAGTGCTAAAAAAGCACCCCTCAACAGCTCTTGTGTTGCATGGACAGCCTTGGTAATTCCTACTGTGTGTGCCACTGCCAGCCAGGCCCAGCACATTCAGTGACTACCTGTGTGTGTGTTACAGGTGCACATTGTAATACTCATCACTGCAAATACCTACCTGTTGTTCACAGTGCACCCATCTACCTATGTGAGTGCACGCAGTGTCACTGTGCTTGTCTGGTACCTGTCTGTGTGTGACAGATGCACATTTTAATACCCATCACTGCATATACCTACTACCTGTTGTTCACTTCAGTACACCCACCTACCCACGTGAGCGCACGCATTGTCACTGTGCCTGTTCGGTACCTGTCTGTGTGTGACAGGTGCACATTATAATACCCATCACTGCATATACCTACCTGACAGTCCCTGTTGTTCTATCATTGAGCTACCACAGCCCAGCAACCATATGGGCTTGAAAAACGCCACGGCCTGCACTCTGGCCATAGTGCGCACCAGTCCAGCACGGCCGTCACTACACAAACAGCTGTTTGTGGTGCCTTACACAGTGAGTTTGGTGTGTCAGTGTGAAGCAGTACTCTATTTACACTCCCTGATTGATGTATACACATGCAAGATGTTTTAAAGCACTTTAGGCCTCCAATTTAGCATGCAATGTGATTTCTGCCCTTAAAACGCTGCTTTGCGTCAAATCCAGATTTTTCCCCGGGACTTGTGACGTCTATCCCACTCATCCATGCAAAAACTCAGATGTTAGACCCCTTGAAACATCTTTTCCATCACTTTTGAGGCCAGCATAAGTGTTTCTAGTTTGCAAAGTTCGCCTCCCCATTGAAGTCTATTGCTGTTCGCGAAAGTTCGCGCAAACCGAACTTTTGCGGAAGTTCGTGAACCGAAAATCAGAGGTTCGGGTCATCTCTAGTTATCTACGAATGAATGGGAGGTGAAAATTGCTCGGATGCATAAGGTAAAAAAGAACCACTGAAGGCTAAAGTGGTTAACTGTCATTTACCTCATTTAAATGTATACTTTTTTTCTTTGAAACTTTAACTACTTTACCCCCCCCCCCCGTGCTAAATTTCTCTGTCCCTCTGCGCACCGCTTCACCCCCAGGGACGGAGAAAGGCGCACTTGTTTGTTTACTGGCTGGGAGTGGGCGGGGAACTTGCGCGCACACTCCAACCAGCCCGCACAGCAGGTGACTAATTGGATGTTAGGAACAAGTTCCTAAATCCAATTAGACTCGCCGATTGTGAATAGAATGAAGACTGCTTCAAACAGAAGCAGTCTTCATTCACAACCCGCACACACACCCCGGCTCTGCAGTCCAATGATTGGTTATGGGGACCCCAGTCCCCAATAACCAATCATATTACAAAAATAAAGGAATGGACGGAGCGCTGGAAGGTAAAAATCGCACTGGTGTTTTAGGGGTAAAACCCCTCAGTTGTGAAGTGGTTAAAATCAATTTTCTTAAAAAGTATAAGGTATTTTTGAAAAAAAATTCCCCTTGTTCCCACTGTTCTTCTTAACATAACCTGCAAATTTGGTGTTTCTATCATGTAAGGGAGGTTTGCTATTGAGCACTAAAGTGGGCGGGTTTTTAATCACAAATACTTACTCATGATCCCGAGTAACTCGTGATCACGAGTGGGGTAATGAGTGTGACCACGAGTGCATTCGTGATCAGCATTCGTGAGTGTGAGCTGATCACTAGTGACGATCACAAACTCATGATTTAAAAAAAAAGCTTGTGATCACGAGTTACTCGTGATCACGAGCTTGTGATGAGCACCACTGGAAATCATGCCCAGTATTTCTCCCCAATGCCATAAGCAAGGGAAATTAAATGGGCTGTCTATGATGATTCCAAATCTGAACCAGCCTTTAATATAGCTGTGTACCCAACACAGAATGATCATGTAAAACATAATTCATTTATCAAATAATGACTTGATCCAAAAATACTACGGTATTTTGTGTGGATTGCAGTAGCCGTAAATAAAATGAACCAAGTAATGAGGCCTAAAGGTAGTGGTAAAAATATAGCTGTTATTATATTAAGGGCGTATAATGTAAGCGTAATTTAAATCAGGTCCTTTATTGTAATGGCAAGCATTTCATTGATATAGCCAACATAAACATGATATAGCAGATATAAAATAACAAATGCCCTTTTCACTGCTTCTAGCTCCTAATCACGGCAAATACCATTGAAGTCTATGGTGACACCCTTTTTACCGGGTTGGTTCTGGCACCCTCTTCAACTGATACCCTTGATGTAGGATATGGCTCCTTGCAGCATTATACCTTTTACAATGCAAATGGGTAGACACACATAATTACAGAGGACTCTTCTCAATTACATATATGACCATGCAGAATGGTGCCTGTTTTTGCAAATTAATACGCATGACATTTAATGAACTATAGCAGTGGTTCTTAAACTGTTTTGGGTGAGGGCGCCCTTGATGGCTTTGAAATTTTTTCAAGGCACCCCTCGGCAAAAACTACCAAAATACCGTTATGACTAGTGTTGGGCGAACACCTAGATGTTCGGGTTCGCGAACGTTCGCCGAACATCGCCGCGATGTTCGGGTGTTCGCGCCGCACTCCGAACATAATGGAAGTCAATGGGGACCCGAACTTTCGTGCTTTGTAAAGCTTCCTTACATGCTACATACCCCAAATTTGCAGGGTATGTGCACCTTGGGAGTGGGTACAAGAGGAAAAAAAATATTTCAAAAAGAGCTTATAGTTTTTGAGAAAATTGATTGTAAAGTTTCAAAGGAAAAACTGTCTTTTAAATGCGGAAAATGTCATGTTTCTTTGCACAGGTAACATGCTTTTTGTCGCCATGCAGTCATAAATGTAATACAGAGAAGAGGTTCCAGGAAAAGGGACCGGTAACCGTAACGCTAACCCAGCAGCAGCACACGGGATGGAACAGGAGAAGGGCGGCGCAGGAGGAGAAGGCCACGCTTTGAGACACAACCCAGGCCTTGCATGAGGACAAGAAGCGTGCGGATAGCAATGCTTTTTGCCGCCATGCAGTCATAAATGTAATAAAGATGAGAGGTTCAATAAACAGGGACCGGAAACGCTAACCCAGCAGCAGCAGCAGCAGCACACGTGATGGAACAGGAGGAGGCGCAGGAGGAGAAGGCCACGCTTTTTGAGACACAGCATCCCAGGCCTTGCATGAGGACAAATAGCGTGCGGATATGGCAATGCTTTTTGCCGCCATGCAGTCATAAATGTAATAAAGATGAGAGGTTCAATAAACAGGGACCGGAAACGCTAACCCATCACAGATGGTCATTGTTCATGTTACTTGGTTGGGGTCCAGGAGTGTTGCATAGTCGTTTCCAATCCAGGATTGATTCATTTTAATTTGAGTCAGACGGTCTGCATTTTCTGTGGAGAGGCGGATACGCCGATCTGTGACGATGCCTCTGGCAGCACTGAAACAGCGTTCCAACATAACGCTGGCTGCCAGGCAAGCCAGCACCTCTATTGCGTACATTGCCAGTTCGTGCCAGGTGTCTAGCTTCGATACCCAATAGTTGAAGGGTGCAGATGGATTGTTCAACACAGCTACGCCATCTGACATGTAGTCCTTGACCATCTTCTCCAGGCGATCGGTGTTGGAGGTGGATCTGCACGCTTGCTGTTCTGTGGGCTGCTGCTGCATGGGTGTCATAAAATTTTCCCACTCCAAGGACACTGCCGATACCATTCCCTTTTGGGCACTAGCTGCGGCTTGTGTTGTTTGCTGCCCTCCTGGTCGTCCTGGGTTTGCGGAAGTCAGTCTGTCGGCGTACAACTGGCTAGAGGAGGGGGAGGATGTCAATCTCCTCTCTAAAGTCTCCACAAGGGCCTGCTGGTATTCTTCCATTTTGACCTGTCTGACTCTTTCTTCAAGCAGTTTTGGAACATTGTGTTTGTACTGTGGATCCAGAAGGGTATAAACCCAGTAATTGGTGTTGTCCAGAATGCGCACAATGCGTGGGTCGCGTTCAATGCAGTCTAGCATGAATTGAGCCATGTGTGCCAGAGTCCTGCCAGAATCCTCATCATCCTCTTGTGAGCGTTGTGATAGTGTACCACTATTCCCAACAGCGACACAGAGCACAATGCTATACAGTGGCGGGTGAGCGGTGTACCACTATTCCCAGCAGCAACACAGAGCACAATGCTATACAGTGGCGGGTGAGCGGTGTACTACTGTTCCCAGCAGACACAGAGTGGCAGTAAACAGAATGCTATATAGTGTGGCTGAGCGAGCGGTGTACTACTATTCCCAGCAGACACAGAACAGTAAACAGAATGCTATATAGTGTGGCTGAGCGGTGTACCACTATTCCCAGCAGC
Source organism: Hyperolius riggenbachi (assembly GCF_040937935.1). NCBI lineage: Eukaryota > Metazoa > Chordata > Amphibia > Anura > Hyperoliidae > Hyperolius > Hyperolius riggenbachi. The sequence continues at coordinate 174,536,203 of NC_090647.1, read as the reverse complement.
GACACAGAGCACAATGCTATACAGTGGCGGGTGAGCGGTGTACCACTATTCCCAGCAGCGACACAGAGCACAATGCTATACAGTGGCGGGTGAGCGGTGTACTACTATTCCCAGCAGACACAGAGTGGCAGTAAACAGAATGCTATATAGTGTGGCTGAGCGAGGTACACAGAGTGGCAGTAAACAGAATGCTATATAGTGTGGCTGAGCGAGCGGTGTACTACTATTCCCAGCAGACACAGAACAGTAAACAGAATGCTTTATAGTGTGGCTGAGCGGTGTACCACTATTCCCAGCAACGACACAGAGCACAATGCTATACAGTGGCGGGTGAGCGGTGTACCACTATTTCCAGCAGCGACACAGAGCACAATGCTATACAGTGGCGGGTGAGCGGTGTACTACTATTCCCAGCAGACACAGAGTGGCAGTAAACAGAATGCTATATAGTGTGGCTGAGCGAGGTACACAGAGTGGCAGTAAACAGAATGCTATATAGTGTGGCTGAGCGAGCGGTGTACTACTATTTCCAGCAGACAAAGAACAGTAAACAGAATGCTATATAGTGTGGCTGAGTGGTGTACCACTATTCCCAGCAGCGACACAGAGCACAATGCTATACAGTGGCGGGTGAGCGGTGTACCACTATTCCCAGCAGCGACACAGAGCACAATGCTATACAGTGGCGGGTGAGCGGTGTACCACTATTCCCAGCAGACACAGAGTGGCAGTAAACAGAATGCTATATAGTGTGGCTGAGCGAGGTACACAGAGTGGCAGTAAACAGAATGCTATATAGTGTGGCTGAGCGAGCGGTGTACTACTATTCCCAGCAGACACAGAACAGTAAACAGAATGCTATATAGTGTGGCTGAGCGGTGTACCACTATTCCCAGCAGCGACACAGAGCACAATGCTGTACAGTGGCGGGTGAGCGGTGTACCACTATTCCCAGCAGCGACACAGAGCACAATGCTATACAGTGGCGGGTGAGCGGTGTACCACTATTCCCAGCAGCGACACAGAGCACAATGCTATACAGTGGCGGGTGAGCGGTGTACTACTATTCCCAGCGGACACAGAACAGTAAACAGAATGCTATATAGTGTGGCTGAGCGAGGTACACAGAGTGGCAGTAAACAGAATGCTATATAGTGTGGCTGAGCGAGCGGTGTACTACTATTCCCAGCGGACACAGAACAGTAAACAGAATGCTATATAGTGTGGCTGAGCGAGGTACACAGAGTGGCAGTAAACAGAATGCTATATAGTGCGGCTGAGCGAGCGGTGTACTACTATTCCCAGCAGCGACACAATGACTGGGGGGACCCTGGCTAGCGTGGCTGGAGCGCGAACTACCCTGCCTGCCTACCCAAAGCTAAACCCACAGACAAATGGCGGAGATATGACGTGGTTCGGGTATTTATTTACCCGAACCACGTGACAGTTCGGCCAATCAGAGCGCGTTCGGGTCCGAACCACGTGACCCGTTCGGCCAATCACAGCGCTAGCCGAACGTTCGGGGAACGTTCGTGGAACGTTCGGCCATGCGCTCTTAGTTCGGCCATGTGGCCAAACTCGAACATCACCCGAACAGGGTGATGTTCTGCAGAACCCGAACAGTGGCGAACACTGTTCGCCCAACACTAGTTATGACCCATCCACCTCTAAGTAGTCAGTGACCCCTCCCCCATTATGCAGCCCCCTGAAAGCACAAAAGGATAAAGAGTCAACCTTGTAGACCACAAAGACATTTCCCCATATGGGGACTGCAATAAGTAACGGGATTGAAGGTTAACTGGCAGGTAATGCAGCTGATTGTATTACCTGATGGCATTGTACAAAGGATGGGGACGCATGCTGAGGCACCCCTGGGAGGTGCTGAAGGCGCACCAGGGTGCCGCGGCACCCAGTTTGAGAACCCCTGAACTATAGGAACAGTAGTTATATCCTGAATTGACTGCATCTGTGTGGCTAGAATTCAGTAAGTCTCACTGGGTGAGTGTGTAAAGAGTTAATAATGTTGCAAAAAAATAATCTAATGTTTGTATGTAGAAAAAGAATCAGTATTATCCCTCAGAACTGTCTTTGTAACAATATCAACTGTAACATATCTTTAGGAATTTTATGGCAACTATAAAATTCTGTATTTATCTGGGTGGCTGACCCCATGTAGTAGTTAATATATTGCTTTATGCCCCCCTCCCCCATCATAATGGTCAAACATGGCGTATGCAGTTTTATGATGCCAGTAGCTGTTTTCTCAATGATCCTGGACAGAAATTACACTAGGACACCTTTTCTTCGCACAATGTGTTTCATAATGTAGATCAGGCAATAGCAAGTTGTGTAAAAAGACTTAAATCCAATTTAAAGAGTTTGAAATCATATAATTGTGTATCAATAACATTAGTCTAGCCAAGTATAAAAAATTGAATATTGTAAAAATGTTGGTCTAATTGCTGCAGCACCTCCAAGAGTATGCTAAGGTATTTTTGATCCTCATTAGATAAATTAAAAATTATTAATATCAAAAGTTGGGCTGGTTGTGAAGGAAATTGACTGATATAAGTGTGATGGTCGCAAAGGCCTCTAAATGGCCATAAAGTTCTACTGCTAATGGATCTCTGGATCCAAAATTGTAATATGCAATGAAAAAAAAAGAAACAAGAAAATTCAATTTTAATGTTTTTGTATAGTAATGTATGAATCATTTTGATTTTTCAGTTGTTTAACCTTCCACGCCCTTCTGGAAAAGAAAGGTGTTACTGGCTGGGTTGCTAGTGAGAAGTCTGATTACCTAAGATTGTTCATGCCTTAAAAATATCAAGGCACCTTTTCATGGAATGCTGCAACATTGCATACAACTTGATTAGGAGCTGGTTCTGTTGACCCCACCACTAGTGCTAGACACACACAGGCTCTACCAACTCGAAGCATGGACTTCACCAGAAGGGATTGATGGACCAATACCCATAACAGTTAACAGACTAAGTTGCTGCCTAGTAGGCACCAGATCATGACCCCTGGGATTTCCCCACTAAAGATAATAAAGAACAAGTGATATTTTGTTGTGGAGTTCATAGACAGTACCAAGCTAAAGGTAAAGGGCAGGCTACAGACAAATGGAAACAGGTAACAAGCCAGAGGTTGGGACAAGCAGAGTTAAATCTTAAATGTTAAAAAGCCCAAGTGTCGGGACAGCCAGAGTTCAGTCAGTAACAGCCAATGTATATCACTGTAAGCCAATCAGAGTCAGGTGAGCTAGGTACAAGTGCAACAGGCTAGCCAAGTATCAGCACCAAACACAAGGTTAGACTGCCTTTTATAGGCAACAGATTTGCGTTTAGGCACTTATGCACTGCACCAGGGTCGGGACAAGGCTCTACAGCAACAGAGGCAGGGATTCCAAATCCCCCCCCCCTTCCCATAGGTGCCCAGATGTGCCTTCCATATTAGGTAGGCCCCCTCAATCCAGTATAAATAGCCATATGTGCCCTGAGTATTAGGTAGGTCCCCCAATATTGGGCATCCCCCCCAGTATATGTAGCATATAATATAATATAATAATAATGTGCAAAGCTCTCATGTGAGAAAACTCCAGAGACACATTTTTTTTAAAATTAGGGCTATTCGTTCTATGCATTTCCATCCACAAATGAATAGAGAAATGTTGTTGACTGCTGATATGTCATCAATGATTGGGCATGCTAAAAAAAAGGCCACCCACTATTTTATTGAACTGCAGATTGGCTTCAATTGTCCTTAAGCTCTCCGCTACATAGGGTAGAACACACTCATCAGCTATCTGGGAAAACAGGGAAAAGTTCCATAAAACAGGTATAGTTTTGGGTGACCATGATTGGTCTGTAACGGGATTTAAATGTGATACTCATTTTTGACATATGTTGCCTAAAGTGATTGTTACTGTTCATTTGGAGTGGCAGTTTTAGAAAGATTGCTGTACAATGAAACTGTATGGCTCCCGGCTGAGACGTGTGCAGGGTCGGACTGGGACACTGGGGACCCACCAAAGAAATTTTAACCTGGGGCCCACACATCCCATGATTGCGGTGAAAAAAGGGCGTGGCCATGCACCAGAAGGTGGGTGTGGTCATGATGTATTATGGACAGGGCCAAATGCACATGATCTTAGCAGCATTGTAATTCAGAGACACTGCTGCCCAGCAAAACTTTGCATAGAGTCCCCTCCTTCAATATAAAGTAATGTCCTACTTTGGAGAGGTTGCGACCACAGAGGTTGCAACCGCATCGGGGCCCTTGGGCGAGGGGCCCCGAAGGGCCCTCCCTCAACTACAGTATTAGCTCTCTATTGGTCCTGTGCTCATAATAATCACTTCTATAGATACTTTGAACAGTGGTAATCATTAACAAGCTATTTCCCATCCCCTTCTTGCACCTCTGACACTGTAGTTGCCATTGGCAGGTTTTGGTGCGTCGTATCAATTGTTATGTATAGAGTGCTTGGGGGGCCCCAATGTAAAATTTGCATCAAGGCCTACAGCTCCTTAGCTACGCCACTGCTCTCAGCATGAGTGATTACAGAACTGAGAAGATAATTTTTGTGCTGCAGGCAGCAATTGGAGCTCTGTCAGACAAGGAGGGGGGGCCCACCAGAGACCAAGAGGCGGGGCCCGCTGAGGGAAAAAACTGTACTACTGTGGCCCAGTCTGATCCTGGACGTGTGTTATGCTCTACAGAGAAGGGAAGGGGAAACCTACGAGCTGCACCAACCCACATCAGGTGAGATGATCTGTCCTGGGGTACCGGAGAGGAGTAGGCCAGCACATCAGGGTACCCCTGTATATATTTCACATTTCTAGGCAAAAGGATAGTTTTGACCAAGGAAACTTAATTTACACAACATTCAGTTACACATCATTGTTTGTATAAGTGGCTAGTCAAGGTAAGTAGAAAGATGTACCATGACCATCTACTGAATTTACCGTAGTGGTATTCTTGCTATTGTGCCATGGCTTGTAGGAGCTAATTATTGTCACAGCTCATGTTGTACCCTCTCCATGCATGAGGCAGAGAATGAGAATGCAATGCAATTAGCATCCTACAGCTCAAAATCCCTTACATGTGTACAAAACTTCTATTTGGGAGTGTCCTCAGTCCTCACCAACACTCCATATCTGTAATGCTTTCCCTGTATTTCATTTTGTACCTTAAAGGACCACTATCGCAAATCATTTTATTTTTAATTACTTCACTGTAGATATAGTAAGTATATAGAAGCCTTGCTGTGTCTTTTTGTTTTTTATTTGTCATGGCCCTTTAATTTTCAACATCTCACTGTAATCTGTGTCTGTCAGTCTCTGACCTAATGCTGATGGACCTTTGCAACTTAAAAGTCATTGCAGGGGAAGCCTTGTCAGGTTTAAAAACAAAAAACAAAAAACAGATGGTTTATCCGTGCTCTCCCTAACTGCCCAAACTATACAGTAAAAGCTCACCTGTTGCCCGTCTTGCCCGGCAGCTGCCAGTGCAGACTATGTTACAATGAGCTGCTCTCCCTCTCCATCCTTTGGCCGCGGGTCTGCCAGTGATGATGTGTGGTGTAATGAGCCACTGTGTAGTGATGTCCGGTTCATGATTGATTGGTTCATTTGAGCCGGTTCTTTCCAGTGAGTTGAGTGATTTGACTCATCACACTGAACCGAATCAGGTCAGTGGATGAGGCAGGAACTGCAGCTGCACACACACACAGCTGAAGGAGAAGAAGCCAGGAGGAGGAATAATAGATGTCTGGTCTGGGCCAATTAGCAGGGGAGGAGAGTGACTAGCAATGAGTTACTGCTAGCCACACCCTCCCCAGTGAAATGAATCAAATGATTTGGTTTATGATCCGGTTCTTTTTAATGAATTGAATTTAATGAATCGATTCATTGAAAAGATCCGGACTTCCCATCACTATTGCTGTGTATTTAGCCTCTCCTCCCCTCCATTCATTAGCCAATGCTCATGTGCAAGCGAAGTGCATTAGGAGCTGAGATGATGTTCATAACACAGTCACTCTGGCAGACTCGCGGCGAAGAGCTGGAGTGGAAGAGCGGCTCATTGCAACAGAGTCTGCACTGACAGCTACCTTCCTCAATGCCTGCGGGATGCCTGAGTGCCGGGGGGGGGCTTCTGCAGTAACAGCTCATGATGGGGGAAGATGGGCAGCAGGTGAGCTTGAACTGTACAGCTTCGGCAGTTAGGGAGAGCAGGGATTAACCATCTTTTTTTTCAAAACCTGGCAAGGCTCCCCCTGCAATGACTTTTCAGTTACAAAAGTCCGTCAGCGTTAGATCAGGGACTGACGGACACAGATTACAGTGAGATGTGGAAAATTAAAGGGCCATGACAAAAAAAGAAAAAGAAAAAAAGAAAGACACAGCAAGGCTTCTATATACTTACTATATCTACAGTGTCAGTGAGGTAATTAAAAATGAAATGATTTGCAATAGTGGTCCTTTAACAGACACAAATATAAGACAGGTTCGTTTCTGCTAGTTTTGAACTACAGTAGCGCAGAGGAAAGGATTAAATCATTAAATGCCATGACACATCAAGTGTATAGTATCTGATGAAATAAACTGTAGATTACCCATAACTTTCCTACGCCTTACTGACTACAGCACTTAGAAACCCAGACACCTCCACCTTCCAAATACCCCACATCTGTGATCTGTGCCTTACATTAGACAGCATGTAACACAGAGTTAGGGAGGCAGAGTTTTTAGTAGCTCACCTGGGCTGCACAGCAGTAAAATTACAGTCTCTCTTTCTGTCTCTCTCCCTCTCTCTCTCTGCCCTCCCTCCTCTCTCCGTAGTACAACAAACAAAGCAGATGTTCCTTCTACCTCCCCTCTGCCTGTCTCATCCTCACACCCTCACTTGGCAGTCCGTTCTACTTAAGCCCCTTCCACTGAAGCCAGAGAGTTGAGAGAGAGATGACATTGCTGCATCGCTGCATTTCCTGGCAATTGTAACACTTGTATTCCCCTGGGAGTGGAAGTCTGCGTGCTCTGGAGCGCGGAGGGAGAGGGGAGGTTGTAGTGACAGGAGAAAACAGCGCACAGAGACAAGAGGGGTCTGAAGACAGAGAGGGAGGCTTGTCAGCCCCCCTTTCCTGCATCCTAGCAGCACTACGCTCATAGGCTGTAGCCTTTCCAGCCTGTGCCTCGTCCCGGGCCTGCACTGAACATATGCTGAAACGTTTGGGCATGCACGACCATTTGTTCCAGGCACAAACACTAGGAAGTTTGCTCATGCACATCAGGCATAACGGCATAGGGTGTAGCACATTGGAACTAGTGAATAAAGCCATGACCTGCTTGACATGCACACACATGGGCAGGACACAGGCCAAAGGAGCAGTAAGTATTACACACATTACCACTCACAACAGCTGTCAGATATTTAGTATGGATTTAATTAATGAGACTGAGTTTAAAAGGAACCTGAGTGTTAAAGGCATATGAAGGCTGACTCGCATTTATTTCCCTGTAAACAACGCAAATTGCTGGGCTGACCTGCTGATCTAAAGTTTTTAGCTACAGGCCCTAAACAATCATATGCAGATCAGGTGCCTGACTGAAGTCTAACTAGATTAGCAGCATGCTTGTTTCAAGTGTGTGATTCAGACACTACTGACACCTTAAAGGTCAGTAGACTTTCCAGGCCAGTGTTGCTTGCAAGTTTTTGCCAAAGTAATTTTCACATTGAAAATGCTATTTTCGATTTCGAGAAAATATTCACGAAAATATTCACAATGTGGTCAAAGAAAACCAACGTGTCTTTCCAATAAGCATGAAAATTTGGTAATTTACAATGAACATTTGCAAATAGCGTGACATTTTTGTTAGCTTGAAAATTAGCAAAAAAAATGCAAAAAAAATCATAAACTCATTACAAAATTGTTTTCATGGAATTTTTGCAAGTCAAATTTAAAATTATTATTACAAAAATTAATGCAAAACAAATATTGTGATTTTTGTTCATCACGGTTCCAGGCAACTGGTATTGTTTAAAAGGAAATAAATAGGGTAACCTCCATTTTTCCTCTTATTTCAGGTTCCCTTTAAAATGTTTAAAAAGACACATAGACAATGACCTTTTTGAGAAACAACTTAGATTTATGCAAAAGTAACAAGTATATTTGCATTGGATACACAGTACTTAATCAAGCAAAATTTAGAGGAATTAATTTATGACCTGCTCAATATTATTTACAAGTAACTATGTTTTTGTGCATCAGTATTTGTCAAGTAAACTTAGAGGTCTCTAGATAATATGATGGACATCCTTCATAGTGAATTACATAATAAATTGCAGTATTGTTTAACAAATTGTAATTTATATTACAATAATAGACATTATTACTGATATATTCTTGATGAGAAAAAAATAGAATCTTAATGGACAATACAGGTTCATTATCTGGAAATTACATTACATTAAGGTATATACTTCCGGACAATTGAACTTGCATATTACAATTAGCTTACATCATGCTGTGGGTAAATGGCATTTTGATTAGCAATTTTGCTGGCATATTACCTGCTGCTGGTCATTTTCCTTAACATGACATTAACCTCTTACGCACAACATTTTAAGAAATGGTTCTGAACTTCTGTTTCCACTGCACTGTTCCTTCATTAGCAATTGTAGTGAGCTGGCAATCACAATACAAATGTTTTTCCCTTAAAATGGCAGTCAGGTGTTGAAAAGAGCAGAAGTGTAATTTACATGTATTAAAGGTTTTTTTTATCATATTTATAGCAGCAATATATTATACGGCACTTTACAGATCATAATGGTTTTTACAGTTGTTATTATTAATTATTTACATAGTGCCAACATCTTTTGCAGCAATGTACAGAGTATATTGTCTTGTCACTTAACTATCTCTCAGAGGAGCTTACAATCTAATCCATACCGTAGTCATATGTTTATGTACTGTATGTATATATGTACTCTGAGTGCCCAGAGGAAACCCATGTAGACATGGAGAGAACATACAAATGCCATGCAGATAGTGTCCTAGCTGGAATTTGAATGGCAACATTTATTGTGGCTCAGCATTCAATGTCCATACCTGAGCAAAGAGACAATTTGGCTGTAATGGTGGGCATACACGGTGCGTTTTTTTCTTATCAATCGAGCCGCTGATAGGCTCGATTGATAATATCTGACAGGTCCGATCACGAATGGATCGATTCCCCGCTCGATTCCCGCCCGCGGACAATGGCATGTAATTGAGCGGAAGATAAGCGGCGCCGGCGGGGACGAGCGGTAATCGATTTGGGCGCACGAGTGGACACGCGGGGACACGGTGGGAGTCGATCCGGCGGCTAATCGAGCCACCGGATCGCACCGTGTATGCCCACCATTAGTCAACTAACTGATTAGTCTGTTCTGAGGGTGTGATAGTAAGGTAAATCATACACAAGAAACCTAGGCAAATACAGAGAGAACATGCACATTTCATGTATGTAGTAGACAGTGGCATAGCTAAAGACCTCAGGTGCCCTGATGAGAAATGTATGCTTGCCCCTCACCAGCTCTGCTCCACATCTCCTTGCAACACAGCCCAGCACCACCCACAAACAACTGAACACAACAATTAATCATTCACACTACACATTAACCTCCTTGCCGGTTATCCCAAACTCAGTTCGGGGTAACCTGTGCAGGAGGATTTCTCAGGCCCCGCTGGGCCGATTTGCATAATTTTTTTTTTGTTACAAGCAGCTAGCACTTTGTTAGCTGCTTGTAACTTCCGATCGCCACCGCTCGCCGCCGATCCGCCGCAATCCGCCACGCCGAGTCGCTCCCCCCTGCCCCAGACCCCTGCGCTGCCTGGCCAATCAGTGTCAGGCAGCGTTGAGGGGCGGATCGGGATTCCCTATGACGTCCCGACGTCCATGACGTCGGTGACGTCATCCCGCCCTGTCGCCATGGTGACCGGGGAAGCCCTGCAGGAAATCCCGTTCTGAACGGGATTTCCTGCTTACTCTGATCGCCGAGGGCAATCGGAGTGGGTGGGGGGATGCCGCCGCTCAGCGGCTATCATGTAGCAAGCCCTAGGCTTGTTACATGATTTAAAAAAAAAAAAAAAAAAAAAAAAACCTCCTGCGCTGCCTCCTTGGTGGAGAAATTGAACCGGCAAGGAGGTTAATAACATGGCTTCAAAATATATTCACTTTATTAGCACCGCCACATACCCCCAGGTAAACAAATAAAGTAGCCAGGTGGCCTAATATTAGGAAAATAGGAAACCCTATGCCCTCAAAAATGCTTAAATTAAGTAGCCATGTCCACCCAGATAGTCATGACCCCCCCCCCCCCCCCCCCGATATAAATAGTAGGTAGCGTTTGTAGCCACTTAGAACATTTGCCATTTTGTAAATTTGTTGTGAATTTCACGATTGATTGCAAAGCCCCTATACAGTACATGAAATCAACCACAATCTAACTATGTATGTCAGGGCTAACCCAGGAAATGTACAACACAAATTCCTTATAGTAAAAAAATATATATTTTCAAATTTAGAGGGGAAAACACATTTTAAAAATCAGTGCAGTTAATCAGATTTTGGCTCACTGTAGAGCTATTGTATCCAGATTTGTTATTTATTCAAAAAAGACTTAAGCTTTTTAGAACATTGACTTACCTTGTTTTTCTTTTTCCTGGAAATAATGCATTTTAGATTCAGTGCAATGTTGAATTGCAGCAGCTTTGGTCTCCTAAATGTCACCATACGTTAATGTAGGGCCGGATTTATCATAAGGCACTGTAGGCAGTGCTTTATGATGGAAAGGCGGCTCTTTCCCATACCCTAGTGCCTCCTTCCCATGCAGAGCCTGAGCAGAGGGTAAATGAGAGATTACTTACCCAGTTGGGGCACCACTAGCTACTTACTACTGAAGGTACCTCAGTATTAAGCAGCTAGTGATGGGCAAGGGAAATAAGGGAAAAGTGACAGCTGGGCCAGCCAGCACACTTGCAGTGCGGTTCGGCGGGGGTTTGTAGGTTCATGGAGGGCGAAGTCTATGGTGCCAGGACATCTGTGCCTATAGGCTCCAGTGATGTAAATCCAGTCCTGCTTTAACCCTCCTGGCGGTAACCCCGCGCTGGAGGATTTCTCAGGCCCTGCTGGGCCGATTTGCACAATTATTTTTTTTTGCTACACGCAGCTAGCACTTTGCTAGCTGCGTGTGCACTCCGATCGCCGCCGCTACCCGCCAATTCGCCGCTACCCGCTGCTAAAAACTGCTGCGCTGCCCCCTGGCGGTTTTTAACCACTTAACATCTCAGTCGTTTTCAGCTTATGCATCCGAGCAATGTTCACCTCCCATTCATTAGCCTATAACTTTATCACTACTTATCACAATGAACTGATCTATATCTTGTTTTTTCCGCCACCAATTAGGCTTTCTTTGGGGGGTACATTTTGCTAAGAGCCACTTTACTGTAAATGCATTTTAACAGGAAGAATAAGAAAAAAAATGAAAAAATTCATTATTTGTCAGTTTTCGGCCATTATAGTTTTAAAATAATACATGCCTCCATAATTAAAACCCACGTATTGTTATTGCCCATTTGTCACGGTTATTTCACCATTTAAATTATGTCCCTATCACAATGTATCGCGACAATATTTTATTTGGAATTAAAAGAACATTTTTTCCGTTTTGCATACATCACTATTTACAAGCTTATAAAAAAAAAATAGACAGAAATATTTCATCTTTACATAGATATTTTAAAAGTTTAGACCCTTAGGTAAATATTTATGTTTTTTTTTTTTATAGGGTAACTGCAGAAGGCGATCGCCCAGGAATTTACTGTGAAGGAGCGCTCCCTCCCATTCCATTGTGTTTTAAGTGCTTTTATATCGGGGGAAACCGAGTCACTCATGACTGCAAATTTTTGTATCAATAAAGTTTTTTCATAAGCACAGGTAGAGCTACTGGTTTTAGTTTATTGCATGAACAGTAAAGGTACTTAGATGCAGTGAGCTGGGTTCACTCAACACAACAGGTAGTTAGATGCAGTGAGCTGGGGAGCAATGGCTGACCCCGCACAAGCTTGAGATCGGCAACGTGGTGTGTGACAACGGCAGCAATCTCATTTCTGCGTTGAATTTGGGAAAGCTGTCACACATTCCTTGCATGGCACATGTGCTGAATCTGGTCATGCAAAGATTTGTGTCCAAGTACCCAGGCTTAGAGAACGTCCTGAAGCAGGCCAGGACATTGTGTGGGCATTTCAGGCGCTCTTACAAGGCCATGGCACGCTTTGCAGACATTCAGCGCAGAAACAACTTGCCGGTGAGATGCCTGATTTGCGATAGCCCGACTCGCTGGAATTCCACCCTGCTGATGTTCTCTCGCCTGCTAGACCAGGAGAAAGCTGTCACCTAGTACCTGTATAATTACAGTACAAGGACACAATCTGGGAGGATGGGGATGTTGTGGCCCAACAACTGGACACTGATGCAAAATGCATGCAGGGGCATGGAGCCCTTTGAGGAGATGACCAAACTGGTGAGTCGCACTGAGGGCACCATCAGCGACTTGATCCCCTATGCCTACTTCCTTAAGCGTGCCGTGCGTAGAGTGGTAGATACAGCTGTGGAGGAGCGTGAACGAGAACAGTCACGGCAGCAGGAGTCATGGGAGCGATTTACATCTGAACCCAATGTTTCCACAACACCTGCGGCAGCACAGAGGGGGGAGGAGGAGGAGAAGGAAGAAGAGGAGTCGTGTGGGGAAGGAGAGAAGTCAGACCCTGTTGATGGTGATGAGGAAGGTGTTTCTGTGGAGGAGGAAAAGGGGGCGGAAGAAGAACAACCGCGGCAGCCATCACAGGGGGCTTCTGCTGCTCCACGTTCCCGTGGTATTGTTCGTGGCTGGGGGGAGGAAGAGAAGTTGCGTCCCATCACTGAGGAAGAGCAAGAGGAGATGGAGAGTACATCTGCATCCAGCTTTGTGCAGATGTCCTCTTTCATGTTGTCTAGCCTGTTGAGGGACCCCCGTATCAAAAAACTCAAGGCGAATGACCTGTACTGGGTGGCCACGCTACTAGACCCTCGGTACAGGCACAAAGTGGCGGACCTGTTACAAACTCAACAGAAGGCGGAAAGGATGCAGCACTTGCAGAACAAGCTGTCGATGATGCTTTACAATGCGTTTAAGGGTGATGTGGCTGCACAACGCAATCAAGGTATCACTGGCAGTAACCCTCCTCCTCCCAAGTCCATGCAGGCAAGGACAGGACGCTCTAGCGATCTCAGGGTGATGTCGGACATGTGGACACTCTTTAGTCCAACTCCTCGCCATAGTCCTTCAGGATCCACCCTCCACCAACGCCTGGATCGGCAGGTAGCTGACTACCTGGCCTTGAGTGTGGATGTAGACACTGCGAAAAGCAACGATGAACCCTTGGACTACTGGTTGCACAGGCTTGACCTGTGGCCAGAGCTGTCCCAATTTGCCATACAACTTCTCTCTTGCCCTGCCGCAAGCGTCCTGTCAGAAAGGACCTTCAGTGCAGCTGGAGGCATAGTTACTGAGAAGAGAAGTCGCCTAAGTACCTGTCCTTTATCAAAATGAATGAGGAATGGATCACGGAGGGCCACTGCACGACCGAAGACTAAGTCAGTCCCCACACACAGCATCTCTGCCTGCAGGCCGCTTGCCTTCTCCGCCACCACCAACAGGGTCCAGGACTCTAGGCGGATTCCTGAATTTTTAAGGCCGCTGCTAGCAGCGGCCGCTACACTAATTTTTCTGGTGTGTGTACATGCCTGACTAATTTTTCTGGCTGCACTGCGGGCGGCTGCAACAAATAAACAAAAGGCATGTACATGTGCCCATCCCCCTTCGTGATCATTACCTTGCCACGGTGAAGGGGCTTGCGTATCACAATGAAGCAATGACCGCCAGCTATTTGAGTGTCTCGGGTGGGGGTGGCACACAAAAGATAATAAGGTCGTTGCTTCATTGTGGTCAGACCAAATTTGAACAGCTGGACAGTCACTGTTGTTCTATCATTGAGCTACCACAGCCCAGTGACCATTGGCTTGAAAAATGCCACGGCCTACACTCTGGCCACAGTGCACACCAGTCCAGCACGGCCGTCACTACGCAAACAGCTGTTTGCGGTGCGTTACACTGTGAGTTTGGTGTGTCAGTGTGAAGCAGAACTCTAATTACACTCCCTGATTGATGTATACCCATGCAAGATGTTTGAAAGCACTTTAGGCCTGCAATTTAGCATTCAATGTGATTTCTGCCCTTAAAACGCTGCTTTGCGTCAAATCCAGATTTTTCCCCGGGACTTTGGGCATGTATCCCACTCCGCCAGGCCCCCCTCCAGGTGTTAGAGTCAGACCCCTTGAAACATCTTTTCCATCACTTTTGTGGCCAGCATAATTTTTTCTATTTTTCAAAGTTCGCATCCCCATTGAAGTCTATTGCGGTTCGCAAACTTTTCGGTGAACCGAACCTTCCGCGAAGGTTCACGAACGGAAAATCGGAGGTTTGCGACATCTCTGCTGCCAACACAGCCAAAATATCCATTACTACCAGGGTCATGGCTCCTTAACATGAAACATATGGCTTATGAGAAAATCTACATGCTACCAATGCCATCTTAACAACATCCATTATACTTCGGTAATTATGAATTACTTTTATAATAATAAATGAACCGCTCTATGATGATGTTGGTATTGTTGCTGAGTTCACCAAGCAATGACCTACAGTATAAGTAATACATTTGTACTGTACTGATCTTAGCAATGATAAAATCGTATGCAAAAGATAATGCCAAATGTAATTAATACTTTGTTTCACATTCATGAATAATTAAAAAAAATCTAAATGATATAAGACTGTAAAAAAAGTAACTAATATAACAATAAAAACGTCAAAATAATGCTGTACACAGTTGTATATCACATAAATATATATGTAGCCTTCTGTTTCAGGTTTAAGCTCCAATTCCCAACATGATTGGAAGGGAAATGGGATGCCTGGGTAGTAGGGGGAAACCAAAAGACATTAATTGATGGATGAAGTGGCAGTATGCAGATCCCTGTGGACCTGAATGCTGCACAGGACAGAAGTAAAGCATATAGAGCTGCACCCTGATTGTATTTATAGAGTTTAGACTGTCTAATTCCCCCACATTGGTGACTAAGCACTAGTTGTCATTTGATCCCTCAGCTGTGTCAGCTGAGTGCCATGGCAGAAAGTTAATTAGTAAACACAGGATGTTAACAATATGTCTGCTTCCATGAAAGCAGGAGGTAGACAAACTGCTGATTTCTTGCAGGATTTGTATCAGCTGTAATAAAGAAATGGTTTAAAGGTTATTATGCTGTTGCATATCTTTTAGAGCAGTGAGGAAGTTCTGAGCTCAGGTCAGGTTTAAGCAGGTTTATGAGAGTGAAGTGTCAACTGTGAGTAATGAAGCGTCCTCTGGTTGACTGCACTCTGTGACTGCACAAACACTATCATTTCAGTGGATTAAGTGAGCTAAGAAAATTTATGGGCAACTGTATTAGCTATGTAGTTGTAAACCTGGACCTCAGTCAAGGATCTGTGCACCCAGAGCTGGATTTAGGCCACAGCCACCTAGGCCATGGCCTAGGGCACCACAGGAGCAAGGGCACCAAATCAGCAGGCTAACCTGGTGCAGCATATGCAAATTTGCAAATGCTGCAATGCAGGGAGATCAGGCGAGCGCCTTAAAGTGGTACTCTGCTGCCAGCCGCCTGTGCAGCAGCCATTTTTGCATTGTGGCCAGTGGCTATGGACTTGGGCAGCATTGGAGACAGAAAGGAAGAGGAAGCTCCTGCACTGCAGACAAATTAGTGACACTAATGGCTGCTGCGGTGTGAAGGCGAGCTGGCTACTTATACTGAAAGGGGAGTGGGAAAAGTAGTGAGGCATCTGGCTACCTATACTGGAGGGAAAGGGGGAGGGGTAATCTGGCTACCTATACTGGGGAGGGGTCATCAGGCTACCTATACTAGAGGGAAGGAAGGGAGGGGTCATCTGGCTATTTATAATGGAGGGAAGGTGTAAGGGGTAATTTTGTTACCTATACTGAAGGGGGGTGGCTGGTGACAGTGGCCTTGGGCGGTAAAGAGTACAAATCCGGCCCTGTGTCCACCATATCATTCATGATACGCTGCAGGACCACAAATTCTGAAGAAACATCATGTGGATGTTTTTGTGAAAAGCTTCTTGTTGTCCACTGATCTCCACTTTTAAACTGTTTGTGCCACTCATAAACCTACTAAATCAACCCATGTGAATTTTCATACTGACTATTCATTCTTGCTTACTTACTCCTTGGCACTACAGCCTATAAACTGTGTTGGTCTCCTAATTCCTCCATTGAATGATGGTTTTTCACTCTCACTTCCCCAAAAAACTGGATAACAATCTGCTGCTCCACTCTTGTCTCCAAGGTGTGAGCCATCTTTCTGTTTTAGCTGAAGTCACAATTCACATCAGATAGGAGTCAAGGTTCCTAAAACAAAATAAATAAATGTGTTATTTATATGTGATCTTTTTTTTTTTTTTTTTTTTTTTTGCTATATTAAGATTATTTTGTGACTCTGCCTCCTCCTAAGGTTCAACACTCTGCCCTCGCACATATCTCTGGTGATCCTGACATTGTCCTTAAAGAGACACTGTAACTAGAAAAACTTCCCCTGGGGGTACTCACCTCAGGAGGGGAAGCCTCAGGATCCTAATGAGGCTTCCCCTGTCCTCCTGTGTCCCCCGGAGGTCTCGCTGCAGCCCTTCAAAGTGGGCCCGACAAATCAGTCAGCCTGTTCAATATTTACCTTAACAAGCTCCAGTGGGGGCGCTGTTTCGGCTTTCGGCTCCAAAGTAGATGGAAATACCCGATCTCAGTTGGGTTCGGACCCGACTGAGATGGGGTATTTCTGCCTACTTAAGAGCGCAGCGCCGCTACTGCGCCTGCGCTGGAGCCGGGAAGGTAGATATTTACATCGCTGACGTTCGGAGGGGCACAGCGAGACCCTCGTGGGATGCAGAAGGATGGGGGAAGCTTTGATAGGATCCGGAGGCTTCCCCCTCCCGAGGGAGGTGAGTGCCCCCCAGGGGCTGTTTTTCTCAGTACAGGTTTTCTTTAAGTCATGAAACCTTTAACCACTTTTCTCTTGTAAAATTAGTGTGTTTGTGTGTCACATATTTTGTTATTTAAACTGTTCTCCTGGCAGCCTGTAAATTTGCATATTTGTGTTCATATACTCTGAAAAATATAAGACTTTGGCCTCAGTTACAAAATACTATGAAAATTCTCTAGCAGCCAACTCAAGCTGTCCATTAATATGTTTATGCCTACTTGCATAATAATTATTGTGTAAAGTGCTGGTTTTAGTTTGTCATTATTTTTGCATATTAATTAATCTTTTGTGTAGCCCTCAAGATTATTTTTATGGTAAACAGACTGCAAATTAGCCGCAACAGTTGATTAAGCATATCTATTCACTTTGTTGAGTCAAGTATAAAATACCTTTTTCTGGAATGTTTTCCAAATGTGTAATGAATGGAACAAGTCCAAGCATTTGTCCACAGCTTTTCTATGCAGACATATTACTGCAATCTTTTTTAATGTTCTTTCTTAGAAACTCATACCTTTATTGTAAACAATTCACACAAATACCCTATCCAACACACCTAAAATCCAAATGTTAGTAAATACATAAAGAGGTTTTTTTTTTAAAGGATACAGACAACTTCTTATTTAAACATAAAATTAGTCAAGCCTGGTATACACCTTCAATTTCAATTGGGCAATCATTGGCCTCCATTTACCACCTCCATGTAGTATGAGGATCAACGGATTTTGAATACCATGACCAGATTGTCTCAATAAATTCACATATACTGTGAACAGAGTAAACTTGGACATTGATTAGCTAATCAAAACTGAAGGTTTGAAATATGTGTATCATGTGAAGTTTAAAATAATTATACTTTTAAGACACATGTGCATGCACATGTGCACGCACACGCGCACACACACACACACACACACACACACACACACACCACACACACACACACCGCACGCACGCACGCACGCACATGCGCACACACACACACACACACACACACACACACACACACACACACACACACACACACACACCTCTTCCTCCTCATTCATTTAGTAGACTGCTACTTTTTGTAACCATACATACTTTTGCATACCTAATGTGTCTGTTAATAACTGCCTCTTTCAGCTGATGTATAGGCATGTTCACAGCTTCACATATGCTGTCTATCCACTCTAGCCTATGCCATCTTCTCCTTCTTTTTTCCAAGCATCAAGGATTTCTACAAAGTATTTGGTCTTCTCATGATATCACCAAAGTGTTTGAGTTTAAATAGTAGTATCAACCCTTTAGTAAACACTCTGGCCTTATTTATTTAAAGGAAACCTGAACTGAGTAAAATTATTTAAAATAAACACATGATGTAGCTACAAATAAATATTACAAACGTACCTCGCCTTGAGTTCCTCTCAGAAGCTCACCATTTTGTTCTTACAGTGATCCCTTCCAGTTCTGACAATATTTTGTCAGAACTAAAATATACCAGTTGCTGTCAATTATATATCAGCTGCTGTCAGTTACAACTGAATGTGCAAGGTAATGTCCATGTTTCCCTATGGCTGATATTACAGTTTAACAGTGTGCTGACCAGGAAGCTGTTATAGGGTAAGTATTTGTATGGTTATTTTGACTTTTTATTTTCAGTTCAGGTTCTCTTTAAGCTTTGACTGGTTAGATCTTATAGCATGCCAGGGAATAGAGATGGTCCGAACTGTTCACCAGCAGACGGTTCCCGGCAAACAACAGGTGTTCGCATTTGCATCGGAAGACAAACACATGTCGTGTTTGACCCGCCCCTTATACATCATCATGGAGCCAAAATTGGACCCTACGCCCCGGAGTTAGCAGACACATGGAAGACAATATTTGTTGCTGTCTGTCTTATTTCATGTCTGCTAGTAGTAAAGATGATTATGTGCAGGCTGATTGTGCATCAGACAATATGAACAAATTACATGGTGAATATCAATCATTTCTTAATCTCTCTTCTATTTTTAACTTCTCACTTTGCAATGTGTATTGATTGATTTTTTTCCCCTTCTCGCTAAAATTACCCTGTAAGTCTACAAAGGGGTAGTATTTTGCAAAAAAAAAAAAAAAAAAAAAAAAAAGAGAGAGAGAGAATACATTAGAAGAACAGAATAACAGCTTAAAAAATAAAAGAATGGCTAAAAATAATATCTGAAAAGCAAAATATTATAGTTGCTGACTAAAATAAGTTTTTGAAACCAATCATGTTTTATTTCATTAAATATACTGTTTATTATTTATAAATGGAAGTAGATGATTTTCCTTTTACTTTATAATCCTTTGTTTAAACAGGTAAGGGTTCAGAAATAAGGAGAAGCAGGCAAAAGACAAACTGTGCGTTGGAGTACACGGGCTAAAGCAAATGGGGGTTAAGGCACCTTGGTCCTCCCAATACCGCTTATTTCCCAGCCAGAACAAGTGCATTTCAAGAGCAGAAGCCAGTGGTTTAGGAATTAATGGCTGTGTGTTTAGTTACTCCAATGGAACAGAAAATTTGCACTTTTTAATGAGTTGTACAATGACTACTTTAAATTGCATCAAAGTGTCATATCTTCTTCAGTGTTGTCACATGAAAAGATGTGAGAGGTGTACAACCACTTACTGAATTCCTGTGTGATCATGGATCATGAGCGAGTGAGTTACTCACCCTCAGATTTCAAAGGTTATACATAAATGGGTGTGATAAGATCAAAACACTAATTAACCACTGCAGTGCTTTGCAGAGGCCCAAAAAAAATATCATTTACACAGCGCAAAAATCTTCATCAGCGCTGTACAGAGCATATATAGTCTTGTCACTTAACTGTCCCGTAGAGGAGCTCACAATATAATCCCTACCATAGTCATATGTCTATGTGTGTATTGTATGTATTGTAGTCTAAGGCCAATTTATGGGGAAGCCAATTAACTAATCTATATGTTTTTGGGGTGTGGGAAGAAACCAGAGTGCCCAGAGGAAAACCACACAGACATGGGGAGAACACACAAACTTCATGCAGATAGCGCCCTGGCTGATATTTGAACTGGGGACCCAGCACTGCAAGGCAAGTGTGCTCAACATTATGCCACCGTGCTTAAATGGATAAACAGCTGTGCTTTACTGGTTAAACCTCACTGCAATCATTTAGGCAAGGTTATGATTCTCACTAATGTTCATCCATGAGAATCTAATAGAACCAACGATAAGCCTAACTTAAAAGTGTTTACTGCTTTCACCCTTGGTGTCGTAAATGCACACAGTGGGCCATATGCAATTCACTTTTTCACCTGAGTTTTCTCCTAGGCGATAATTTTAAACTTGTCAATAAAATGCCTTTTAAGCCACCAGAAAGCAAGAAAATACTCAAAATTATTTTGATAGAACTATTTCACCTACCTTTTGGTACTTTTTTAGTTAAAAAGTGCCAAAAAGTTATTTTAAATTGAAGATGAAAAATTATCTCCTGGGAGAAAAGTCAGGTGGAAAAGTGAATTGCATATGGCCCAGTGAGTGTAACTTCCTGAATCAGTTCAACTGAGGTAAGTATTGCCATTGAATTTACTTTACTATGGCTCTTGAAGTAGCTTTAAAAGAATATATAGTAACCCTTTTTTTTTACACTGAGTTTATGGCTGAGTTTAAGTATATACCTTAAAATACAGAAAAAAATAACATTATGGTCACCAGCATTCTTTGAATGTCGGATACTGCCACTACATGCATTTATTCTAACCTGCTTTTCATTTTTAGCAATATAAGCTTGCAATGACTGAGTCAACTTGCAGTGAATCATATGTATTTGTAATGCTAGCAACCAAATTATTCACAAAAATATATCAACAAAGTTATTGAAACCTATTTCCATGTCAGTGTGTCTCTGTTAGTAAAATGTTTTCATTTCAGTCAAACATTCTTGACCAAATGAAAGTAGTTAACAAAAATCTATTTTGCATGTGTGCTTTTGTGGTGTTATATCTCCTCCTTGAGGTATGGTTTTGTATTGTTGAAATCATGTATAATCTTGAAATGCCTTTTTAACAAATATTTTTCTTATATATTTAAGTACATTACCACACTAATACAAACATTTTCAGAAGTGTATAGTCCCATTTCTTCTGTGTGATAATGTAATGTGTTAGATTTCATAAATATGCACAAAGCAAAAGTCATGTTAGTGGTCTTAGAGTTTTGAGAACTGTGTTCCAATATAACATCGCAGTGAGACATGTCAGTTGTAAAAATGTGATAATGGTTGTGTGTACAGTTCTGCTTTTACACAAATGACACTGATTATCATTAGTATTACATGCAAAATCAGGTTTTTGTTTGATGTACAAAAGGAGCTTAAAGTCCATGTTTAAGCATAGTCATTTACATACATGTATATTTGTTTCCATTTAAATATAAATAATAAGTTTTGTTCAGTTTGTGGTTTAAAAAAAATGAAAAAACAAAACAATAATTATGTAAAATACTGCCAACACTAATCTTCCGCTGTCTGTACACTTCCTGCTAGCTTGAAGTATTTCCTGTTTACGTACTTGGATATGTGGTAGGAGGGGCAATGACTATGACAGCTAAAAGCAGGTCTCCCTGCAGGGGGGAATTTTCCATAGTGGTAAACTATCAATTGTCCAGGGACCCGGATCTGGCTATATTGGCCACAAGTCTCTCCTCTTAAGGGAAGTCACTATGGGAGTGCATCACAAGCTAAAGGTAACCTCATGATTTGTTTCAGATTGCATAGCAGCAAAGCATAATCTCACCTGTCTAGACAGCACTCGACACCTTCTTCCTCCTTCAGGGCATCCTTCTGTCTCCATGGCTTCCCACAGCATCCATAAGTATGTACATGTGGAGAATAGAGAAGAGTTGCTGAAGAAAGAAGGCATACAATATTATTACGGTGAGAGGAAAAGGCAACCCATACTGTTATGGGAAGGGAGAAATAAAGGCAACCCTAATATCGCTTTTGAGATATTGAGGGAACATAGGTTTCACTTACACTACTCACACTACTATATTGAGGGTACAAAGACCTAACCCTGCTATCTGGAAGAGAGGGGACAAAGGCCACCTAATGCTGCTTTAGGGGAGGTGGACTATTTCTGCTATCTTGGAGGGGAGGGGGGAGGTCAGGGAACCCCAAGTTAACTTTTGCCCAGGGCCCCCATTTTCTCTCGAACGTGTCCTGCTTCCTGCTGACCAATAGTCGATCAATGAATTTAGTTTCTATTAGTGGTGCATGGCTTCATATTTCTAGAAGGGTCTGTGGCTGAGCAGGCAAGTTACTAAAAGAGCCATGTGGAGATGTAAATAGGTGCACATATTTTTCATTGTTGTCACCTACAGTAGCTATGTAAAAACTGACAGTTCTGAAATGTTTGGGACTAGTTCACCTACTCATGGGGGATTCTTGGGAACTTTTTTTATTTTCAAAAGCACTCCCTGGATGACAGATGAACTGCCAGAAAGTCATCAAAATGTTACTATATCCTGTAAGTGACAGCTACATAGGAAAAACGTAGTGTTTAATGTGTTGTACTCTGGGATAAATGTACATGTCACATGGTATATATAAAGCACCATGCATGTACTATATAAATACTAGGACAATAGAGTGAGGACTATTGCTGAACCAGGAGGCTCAACCAATAGTGGCTTAATGTGTTTGCAAATGTGCAGACCCTAAACTTCTAAATTAATCACAATAAGTGATAGATTTCTTACTTTTTTGCAGGCATGCTGATGACGAGTGACTAATTAATTAATGCTCGCACAAAAAAAAAAAGAACTGGTCTACGTTATATAATAACTGTCCATGCCATTCTGTGCAGAATAGATTAGCCACAAATGGCAGTCAAGGCTACATTTGCATTGCGGTGCTGCATACGGGATGCATTGTAACGCGTATCATGCCGCAATGTAACCTCTATGTGATGTTCACATGCAGTGTGTTACCGTGAAACAGGCATGCTAACCATTACAGTAAAACATATTTTTCATTGACTGTATGTTTTACTTTCTGCAAAGCAATGAGCAGATAACATATGGCACCAACTTTTCCATTACATTGTGTTTCTGCTATTACAGGGAACACAATTACATTGTGTTTCTGCTATTACAGGGAACACAACATCCACTGTGAACCTAGCCTTACATTATGTGCAATTCTAATAAGTGTGCTCCCTGCCTCAATCTTGTCTCTTTCTAGCAAGGCATCTGAAAACAGTCATCCCATTCCCCAGTCTGTGTCTGACGATGAGGGGGAAGGGCTGAGAAGGGACAGTCTACAAATGTTTTAACCTGTTTTGAATACCTGATATGTGGCAGTGCACATGCATAAAATTGGTGCAGTTAGAGAGAGCTTTTTTTTGCCAACTCTGAGGGCCCTTTAACACTGGCATGGTGCGATGCTGCAAATTACCTATGGGGAAGTTCCTAATCTAACGCTAGCGCAGAACTACGCTACCGTGCACGATCCGCAGTGACCAGTGGTTATCTGCGTTGGCCCAGAAGTCTTGTTAGTCCATGGCGACGCTGTTTTTTTTTTAAATTGATGACCCATCATCGCAGCGCACATATTTTTACAATAGGCTTCTGTGCACTTAGTATACAGGTATGTTTTTGTACACAGTGAATGTATGGTATTGGTTTGTTCTTTTATGTAGAGTAGTTACTGAAATTTTAGTTTTGAGACCAACTATAATATAGTACTTAGGTAGAAACATAATAAGTTACAAAGTGTGGTAGGATAATATCAAAAAGCATGACAAGTGCAATAGATGTTTGAGAATTATGATAAGCTTATATAGTATATATAATCATAAACTAGGAAGATTAATGAGGCCAAGCATTGTCTCCAGTTGGTACTAAAGATATTAACACAAACTTATAATGATGCTAAGTCTTCAAGCATATTCAAGTATATTGTTTGTTTGCAGCTTATTGTGAAGAGGCACTGAGGGATCTGGATATAAAGTACAGTACTTAGATCTGATGGTATCAGATAAAATTAATTATATTACAGACCTATTTTTACACTTCACATGAGTAAGATTGTTGTTGTATGGGTTCAGTAATGCACTAGAGCAATGCAATAAAACTAGTATCTATGATTTGACCATAAAGTTTGTAGGGATAGCCATGGGTATGTTGAAGGACACCCAATCAATTAACCGTCTCCTTCATGACCTTCCTAGCAACTGGCATTATATTCCCGATTTTTTGTTAAAAACTCATTGAACAACCTTTAAAAACTAACACATCTAACGTAATAACACTTTTGGCTTCACTTCTCGCTTGACCTGTTGATGTATTAGAACAGTAAGAACTGTAGGTTGAGTGTGTCAAGTTCACTAGCTCAACATTTATTAACACTGGTCCAATCCCAAATTAGAGGCCTGAATTTGTGCTTAACCTCCCTTGCGTTCTGGACGAGCTAGGCTCATCCAGAGACGCCGGAGGTCACCGCTCAGGCCCCGCTGGGCCGATTTGAATATTTTTTTTTTAAACACGCAGCAAGCACTTTGCTTGCTGCGTGTCTTACCCGATTGCTGCCACTCGCCGCCGATCCGCCGCTACCTGCCGCGATACAGGGCTCCCCCAGCCGAGACCCCATGTGCTGCCTGGCCAATCAGTTCCAGGCAGCGCTGAGGGGTGGATCGGGTCTCCCTGTGACGTCACGACGTCGATGATGTCATGATGTTTGTCGCCATGGCGATGGGGGAAGCCCTCCAGGAAATCCCATTCAGAACGGGATTTCCGAATGGGTCATTGCGCCGGCAGCGATCGGAGGGCAGGGAGGGACGTCGCAGGGAGGGGGGAATCATGTAGCTAGCTCTAGGCTAGCTACATGAAAAAAAATGTGCAAAAAACGTTCTCGCACCCGCAGGGCCGCGGGAATCAGAACGCCAGGCAGGTTAAAGGAAACCAGAGACAATATCAACTAAAAGTTTTATACATACCTTCCTCCAGCCCATGTGAATGGATCGATCCCACGGCACCGTCCTCAGTCTTCTGTATTGCCGGTACCAGGCCATGTAACTTCGGCCAGTCGTGACCAGTCTGCGCAAGAGAAGTGCACCTTCCATGCATCTCTCCAGCGGCCGATGGAAGAAGCCCCGGTATGTATAAAACTTTTAGTTGATATCGTCTCTGGTACACTTTAAGTAATTATTCCAAATATACAGTCTCAGCATTTGGAGGAAATTTAAGACAGTAAGTATAACTTTTTCCATGCAGAACATTTAAGGATACATTAAGTGAGGGCATTGAATCTAGCTCCTATACACCTTTACATTGAAATATGTTTTATTTTTTGAATTATTTATTTTAAGTGAGGGTAACCTCAGAGTTCCAGCCAGTACATTTCATAAGTCAATTAGAATATTTACAATAGTGACTCACTGATTCACTGTTTGAATGAAAGGCATATTGCCCCAATCTATCTTGAGAAAGGCTAATTTGTGCGTAATCTTCCCTATCTTTATTGGGAGAGAGTTAATAATACATGTTTTTACCTTTTGACAAAGAGGTTTGACTTTAGGACATTGCTACAATATATGAAAAAGAGAAATATGATATATTGGTAGGTATATAGTACCACTGTCAAAATATTTTTAGGTAGTTTTAGGTAGTTTTCCCAATGGGAGATTCAATTTGTCATTGTCATGAGTGAGTAAGTCACTCAGGATATAAGTATTTCCAGGTTTGCTTAAAGCTGTTCTTGTGTTACTGTTTTGATGATACTTATCAGTTTAAAGTGTACCCATGGTGATATGATATGTGACATAATGAGATAAACGTGTGTGTGTACAGTACAAAACAACATATTAATAACCAGAATGTTTTACTTGTTTTATTTTGCTATCTGAAAGAGTTCAGTTTAGGAATGAAAGTGGCAGCTTCTGTCTTGTCAGTACCGCGTTGGGAATATAGTAAACATCACTGATAAGAAAATTACAGCCATAAAGGTTTTCCTGGCAAAATACAACTTCTGAAGGCAGGGAGAGATAAAATACCGAAACTATTGACCTTTTTCTAACTCTAGGACATTTAATAGGCTGCCAATGATTACAGACCCTTCAACTAACTTTGTAAATGAGTAAATATAAAATAAAACCCTGGATACTTAATAAAAGTCATTTTTAGGAGTAGGGGGGTAAATATAATTGTTTATCTCATCAGTTTATTTTCACCTCAGGTTCACTTTAACCTTTTCGGGACCACGTGCAGTAGATTCTACGCCGCACTTGTGGCTGTTCTAGCCTGATGCAGCGTAGAATCTACGCCGGCCCGCAATTTCCGCTCCCAACGCGATCGTGCGCACCCGGAGGGGGAGATTAAGCTGTCATATGACAGCCGACATCTCCCCCGAGTGATCAGCAGCCATCGCGTATGGCTGCTGATCACATGATCACTACGATCGCCGTCGGATCGTAGTGATCTGTTTGACAGCTGCGGCGGCAGGGGGGAAAGAAGAGGATCCACTCACCTCCCTGCCGTTCCAGCGACGATCGGCGCCCCCCTCCGCTCTGGCCGGCATCTCCGCTTCATCTGACGTCAGCGCCGGGTCCCGGCTTGATGACGTCATCAAGCCGCGACCCGGAACTGCTCGTCAGACAGAACGGAGATGCCGGCCGGAGAAGAGGGTCCTGTGCGGCTCATCGCTGGAGCCTGGAAGGTAAGTGAAGGCTGCTGGCAGAAGGGGGGGCCCAGGCCACCAAGGGGGGACACAATGCCAGGCAGCCACACACGGGATCCGGCCGCCTGACCCCCCCCAAACGCGCGCACCCTCTTCCCGCGCAAAATGCCTGGTCCTTAAGGGGGGTAGGTGGCCGGTCCCGAAAAGGTTAATGATCTTCACAATCTGACAATTTGCATTTGAGCCAGTGAATCTCGCCCTCCAAATCATTATGGAATTCTAAACATTCCCTGTATGCAGAGTTGAATTTAGGCATTTTTTATTCAATGTGTTTAATATCTTTCCTGTTTTAATAATGGCGCTATTGATCCATAAAAGTACATTTAGCTTATCATTGTTTAATGACCCATTAAAAAGAACCTGTAACAAAAAAAAAAATCCCCTGGGGGGTACTTACCTCGGGAGGGGGAAGCCTCAGGGTCCCAATGAGGCTTCCCCACCCCTGTAGCTGCAGGCAGTCCAGCGCATGCTCCCCCGAAGTGTCCCGGAATCCTCCCTTGACAAGCCTGACAAGTGCTGATAAGCACTGATTTATTTACCTTTCCTGGCTCCAGCAGGGGCGCTGTTGTGGCTCTCCGCACAGAGATAGGTGAAAATAGCCGATCTCCGTCGGGTCCGCTTTACTGCGCAGGTGCAGGAGACTTGTGCCTGCGTAGTAGAGTGGCCCTTCAGTGATCGGATGTTTCTGCCTATCTCCGAGGTGGAGAGCCGATACTGCGCCTGCGCTGGAGCCGGGGAAGGTAAAAATTTACATCCCCACTATTCGGGGAGCTTTATCGCCACCAATGTGGAACCGAGAAGGACAGAGGAAGTCTCAATAGGATCTGGAGGCTTCCCCCACCCACGGTGAGTACCCACCAGGTTTTCTTTAACAACATCAACATCTGTTTCATGGTGCTTTCCGAAACAGAGGATTGAGAAACAAAAAGCCTCCAATAGAAACTGATGCAACAGCCTTCTGAATCATGCGAATGCAGGGAAGGGGAGGGGGGAAGGCTACCATTGTTTGCTGCTTTCTAATCACCCTCATACCATCCCCTTTTCTGAGGAATTTCCAGCACCAACTTCCTGACTTCCTCTTCCCGCAGAAGGGAAGAAATTAAAGGAAATGTAGAGTTAAAATATTTTCCCTGTTTAACTTACTTAGGACATCTTCTACCACCCTGCAGTCATTCTGGTCCATTGCCATCATTCCACTCTGATCTCTGCATCCGCGGTGCTCCTCCAAAAATGGTATGCACAGGCTTGGGCTATGCACTTCCTTGATCACACTCCCATGGCTAGGAGTACTCTGCGCTTGTGCAGTTCATAAAAATTGCAACTGTGCATGCACTGAATTCTCAAAGCAATGGAATCACAATCAAGAAGGCATGCAGCCGTGGCCACCCATGCGCAGTGGCCTGTGGGTTGGCCTTTGTAAGCCAGACAAACAGGGGGATTAAACCAGGCTTAATGAACACAAGAGTAATAAGAATCCCCAAAAAGATAACAGTGGGGAGCAGGAGACTGATCAGCACCCCCCTGGCAAGACATTTCCAGGAACATAAGCACAGGGTGAGCCAACTAAGGGGGCTTGTCTTGGAGGTGGTAAAGTTTCAGGAGGGTAATGATGATAGGGCTACCCTCCTTAGACGTGGAGCCTGGTGGCTGGAGAAACTGGGGACTCATGGCCTGAATGAAGATTTCAGTCTCAGATGCTACCTCTGATATTGGAAAGCTGCACTCTATCCCTTTTAGGGTTAATGATTTGTTAAGTATGTACCCCCCATCCCCCCAATTGATTGGGTGTGGTGTGTTTTAATTGTCTGTATATGTTCACATTGTTTGACCAGAAGACTAAGCACTTGACAAAGGGTGTTTGACCCAAAATGTTGTGCTGTCTGATATGCTGTATCACCGCAGATGAAGCATTAAAATAAGTTGAATATTCATCTGAGAAGGATGTTTGAACATGGTTTGTCATTTTTTGGGAGGCTTGATGGTCCTCTCACCTCACTGGACTCCCCGCATGAGTGCAATATAATCCTGTGGCTGACAGAAAGCTTTAGCTCACGGGACTGGCTGAGTTGGTCAGCTTTCCAAAAGGTATAGTGGCTAAAGAGAGCAGCATAAATCATGACAAGGGACCAGGAGGACTAGAGGGGGCTAGAAAATGCCCTAGGTAAGTTAAACTTGGGAAATTACCTTTACGATCTAAGCAGCCTGTTTCACTTGTCAGAACTCTGCTTCTTCTTGTGCATCATGACATCTGCTGCACCCTATTGTCATGGTGCAGTGAAAAATATTTTTAAATATTGTTTTTATTTTTATTTGGGAGCATACTTTGTCGCAAAAAGGTTTTTAGGTCAGCGATAGTTAAACATGTTATTTCCTTTAATACAGATACATCTGTTCACAACTCACAGATATAATGTACAAAATCCAAAATCTCGTTATTTTCAGATGACCTACCCTGACAGAACCATGCAAGTAAATAAATATGTTTATAGATTAAAAAAGTCAGCCTAAATAACTGTCAAGGAAAGAGACTGTCTGTAATTTTACATGACCTACCCTTATACCAGTTCACAGAAGGTACGAAAGTTTACGACATTAAACAGTCAAAACAAATAACTGTCACCAGTTTTCAATGCACAAATACTAATTGTAAACATTATTTGCCTTGAAACAGTATACATGTTAAAAGGAATAATATTTGTATCACCATTTTTTCTTTGAATTTTTTTCTGCTTTCAATAAAGCTTAGCTTTTAACTTACTCTAAATTTAACACCACGTTGCTTTTTATCCAACTGATAGGGACACAAGAGGTCATACAAATTGTACAACTGGGGCATATACAAGCTTTTCTCCAGGCTTAACCACATCACCTTAAAGGGTTTTTACCCCATAAAAAAACAGAGCAATGTTCACCTGTCAGTGCTCCTTCTATTCAGTTGCCTATAACCTTATTACTACTTGTAACAATTAAACATTTTATATCTTGTTTTTTTTTGTCACTGATTAGGCTTTCTTTAGGGGGTACTTTTTGCTAAGAATTATCTTATTCTAACTGTGTTTTAACAGGAAAAATAAGATAACAATTGAAAAAATTCATTATTTCTCTGGCTATTTGGCCATTATAGTTTTAAAATAATACATGCTACTGTAATTAACCCACACATTGTATTTGCCCATTTGTCCCGGTTATTGCAACGTTTACATTTTTTCCCTAGAACAATGTATAGCGCCAATATTTTATTTGGAAATAAAGGAGCATTTTTTTTCAGTTTTTAGTCCATCACTAATTATAAGCCCATAATTTAACCCCCTTGGCATTATGATTCTAGAATTTTAAGATCTAAAAGCAGTGCAATTTTTTTGCCTGGTTTTAAATCCTAAAACCTGGAAAAAAAACATGCTGCTAGGGAGTTCTGCAGCAGCCCAGCACTCACTCACCTCCCTGGGATCCAACGCTGCAGTTTTCCCTCTGTCCTCCGGGTGGCGCTGTAACCCTATAGTGAGATTGCCATCTGTTGTCATGACCAGGGGAAGCAGAGCCTCAGAAAAGAGGAAGTAGAATGGTGGCCGATGTCGGGATCCCCCGGGAGGTGAGTTAAAACGCCTGCTGCACACATTGCTCTGCATAGACCTCCCAGCGGCTACCATGAGTTCAGCTTGGGGATACCACTCCTGGCATGTTTTTTCCACCCCCAAGCTGAACTCGTGATTACCGCTGAGGAGGTTAAAATTAAAAAGTAACAGTAATATACCTTCTTGATACACATATTAAAAAAGTTCAGTTCCTAAGGTAACTATTTATGTATTTTTTTTTTTATGAATTGTATATTTTGTATTCATTGTATTACAAACATTTTTTGAGAGTAACTACTGGGGTGTGTAGGAGGTAAGAGTAAAATGTCTTTTAATTAAAAAAATGTTTGTAGATGTAATTTTACTATTTGTCCTAAGATGTCCTCTTGCATAACTTTCCTATGTGTAGTATTTAGAGTTGGTCCGAACCTCCGATTTTAGGTTCGCGAACCGGGTTCGCGAACTTCCGTGGAAGGTTCCGTTCGCGTTAAAGTTCGCGAACCGCAATAGACTTCAATGGGGATGCGAACTTTGAAAAAAAAATAATTATGCTGGCCCCTAAAGTGATGGAAAAGATGTTTCAAGAGGTCTAACACCTGGAGGGGGGCATGGCGGAGTGGGATACATGCCAAAAGTCCCGGGGAAAAATCTGGATTTGACGCAAAGCAGCGTTTTAAGGGCAGAGATCACATTGAATGCTAGATGACAGGACTACAGTGCTTTAAAACATCTTGCATGTGTATACATCAATCAGGTAGTGTAATTAAGGTACTGCTTCACGGGGGGCGTGGCTGCCGGCGAAGCTGATGGCAGCATAAGAGGAGCGCTCCGTACCGAGTCTCCCTAACAGCGGCTACTACGCGACCTTATCCACCCTGTGACCACAGCCAAACATGGAAGAGGACAGCATGGAGATCGACGCTTCTAAAAAACGGAAGAAGATCCAAGGCAGACCCCAAAAGCTGACGGATTTCTTCCCGGGCAGGCAGCGTACCACAAGCCAAGATGGCGCCGGCACTAATCCCACAGCGCCTGAGTCCGCCACCACCAGCAACGATAGCCAGACGGGCACCGAAGAGAGGAACACAATCGGAGGCTCAGGAAGCTCCTCTCCTTCCTCAGTGTCACCTGAATCGAGGAGCCCGGTGAAATCCAAACAAAGAACGATGGAGCGGGAAGAGAACGGGGAGGAGGTAGGACTGACACACCACAGCACATTAACCCCTTCTGCCCCGCATCAGATCAATATAGAAAGTTTCCCCACCTCAGACGTACCGGCCTCTCAGGATTTCATAAAAGAAATCTTACTGTCATTCAAAAGAGAAATCTCAGTAGAGATTAACATACTAACATCCTCGTTTTAGAACTCCCTCAGCTCTCTAGGGGAAAGGGTGTCTCATACAGAAGATCACGTTGCAGCTCTCACAAAGGAGTTTAACAAGGCAATTGAATGTATGGACGCTCAATCTAAGGAGATTACATGGCTCAAATCCAAAGTCACTGATGCAGAAGACAGGAACCGCCGCAATAATTTAAAGTTTCGGGGAATAAAAGAATCTGTACCCCCTGAAGGTCTGTGTGAGCACATTAAATCTATACTTAAGAGTACCCTCCCCTCCCTGCCTGAAATAGAGTTATCATTAGACCGTGCGCACAGACTCCCCAAAGCAAAATTCCTTCCTGACTCAACCCCTCGTGACGTCATAGCGAGATTTGTATTCTTCCAAACCAAAGAAGCCCTTTTGCATTACGTTAAGAGCAACGGTGCTCTCCCAGCACCCTTCAATCAAATACAGCTATACACGGATCTCTCACAAGTGACTCTGCAAAACCGCAAGGCCTTGACACACATCACTAAAGTCTTGCGTACTCATCAAATTCCATACAAATGGGGTTATCCCACCAAGTTGTTGATTTCATACGGTGGAAGCAAATTCTCAATCACCAACGCGGAGCAAGGGCTCCTTGCCCTTAAACGCCTAAACCTTCCACCTCCACCAGATCTCCCACCGTCGCCTAGTTACAGCCTACCAGCCTCTAAACTTCCACAGGAGTGGCAAAAGAGAAACAACAGGTAGACATGACACACTCCAGTTGTCCGTCTCCTTCTTTCGCCAAGGCTTGAACTTTGCCTCAGTCCAGGATTGACCTGGCTCTGATGCCCCGACTAGATGCTCTACAGGTTTTCCTGCACCATCTCAATTGTTATGTTGATTTTTTATAGTTATACCTGTACTCAAAACTACCTCAACCAAACCTATCTTCAATACTCCTATCACAACTCAGTCATGCTACCCCTCCATCTGCTGCTCAATCTCTATAGCAAAACTAAAGCCTTAAACCTCCCACGTCATGTCACTTAAGATAGTCTCCATTAATACTAATGGTTTGAACACCCCATACAAAAGAAACATGCTCTGGAAAGAAGCTAGCCAGTCCAAAGCATCAATCCTTTTTGCCCAGGAAACTCACTTAGTTGATTCGTTCTCCCACTTACTACATCATCCTGACTACCCCCACATTTTCGTTAGCAATTTCCAGAAAAAAAAAGAGGGGTGCTGATAGCATTTCACAAAAATCTCTCCTTAACTATCATAGACACAGTGAAAGACTCGCAAGGACGTTTTATTATTATTACATGTAAGATTAATGATCACCCTTATACCCTGGTCTGCCTCTATGCCCCAAATCAAGGCCAAACCTCATTCCTGAGAAAGCTTTTTACTCTTGTTGACCCGATCAAACAAGGAGACACTATATATGGTGGTGACTTCAACATCAGCGCAATTCCTTCATTGGACTCTACAAATGCTTCCACCAAATCAGCATCCCCCATGAGCAAACTGATGCACAGAGAAGGCTTATATGATCCATGGAGAGCATTGCATGGATCAGAAAAGGACTACTCTTTCTACTCCAGAGTGCACCGGGTTTATTCTAGGATTGACTACTTTTTAATGGATGGTAGAGTATTACAATCAGTATCGGACTCTACTATAGGTGTAAGGGTGTGGTCAGACCACGTCCCTATCTCTATCACTCTATCTCATAATGCCACAGGGATTAATAGACCACCTTGGAGAATGAATATCTCAGTTTTAAACAATACAGACAGTAAAACATACATTGCTGATTCTCTCAGAAATTATTTTGAATGGAATGAGAAGGATGAAACTAGCGGGGTTACTATCTGGAGTGCCCATAAAGCCTTCATTAGGGGGACTCTTATCAAATTAGGAGCCACACAAAAGAAACGTAAACAGGCCCAAATCTCAACTGCGCTAGCAAAAGTAAAAGACCTTGAGGCAAAACATAAATCTAGTCTAGACCATAAGCTACAGACCGAATTATTTCAAGCTCGCCACGAGCTTCGTCTATTGCTCCTGCACCAATTCGAGCTTAATATGTTACGCACAAAAACTAAATTTTACTCACAAAGCAACAAAACGGGGGCTTTTCTAGCCCAAAAATTTAAACAAAGACAGGCTAACGCCTGTATTCCCTTCCTTATAGACCCTATCACAAAAAATAGAGTATTAAACCCCAAGCAAATAGCGAATATCTTTGCTTCATTTTATCACCAGCTATATAACTTACACAATGACCCCACAACTCCCCAACCTAAAATGCCTCAAATATCAGAATTTCTATCAGCATTAAATCTCCCCGTGCTTTCTACATCTCAGCTAGAATCACTAAATTCTCCAATCACAGCCATAGAGTTAGTTTTATTAATTAAGCACCTAAAAAAAAACAAGGCTCCAGGCCCGGATGGATTTGCAAACGAATACCTTCAGGCTTTTCCGTCTATTCTAGCTCCCAGACTCGCAAGAATTTTTAACCACTTCAGATCCACAGGGCAGATACCTCTGGAGTACCTCTCGGCAAATGTAGTTGTACTTCCCAAACCAGGGAAAGACCTAAGTAACCCCGCTAGTTTCAGACCTATATCCCTATTAAATGCAGACACAAAACTGTATGCCAAGGTTATAGCACAGAGACTCTTAAATATCCTGCCTTTATTGGTGAAAAACGATCAGGTCGGATTTACCAAGCATAGAACGACATCTGATGGCACGCAAAGGATGATTACCCTCCTCCAGCATTTGGAGAACGGTCGAACGCCTTCTCTGTTCCTCACTTTGGATGCAGAGAAGGCGTGTCCATTGGACATTCTTGGACTTAACCCTACAAAAATTTGGCTTTATGGGGGACATACATAAAGGTATAATGGCACTATACACATGTCCCTCTACGAGAGTGAACGCTTCAGGATTTTACTCAGATATTTTCCACATATCCAATGGGACTCGGCAGGGGTGTCCATTATCCCCTCTCATCTTTACTCTGATCATGGAGACCTTTGCCGAGTCGATCCGGAAGAACCATGACATAAGGGGCATTGAAATAGGTGGGAGCTCACATAAAATCGGCCTGTTCGCTGACGATGTGATTCTTACCTTGACCAATCCTGTGATCTCACTACAGAATGCGGTGCAAGCCCTACAAGAGTTTTCCAACGTCTCTTATTACAAAGTGAATCACTCTAAATCCCTTATGCTTGATATCCATCTGCCTAAGGAGACAAAAAAGCTCATAGCCAATACACTCCCCTTCCCCTGGGCAGCGAAGTCGGTTCAATACCTGGGAGTTCAGTTTACCAAATCAGTTAGCAGTCTGTATGAAGTGAATTACGCACCCCTACTTATATCAGTAAAAAAAGACTTAGAAAATTTGTCTAAAGTGGAAGTTTCCTGGGCTGGAAGGCTAAATTCCTTTAAAATGCTGATTCTCCCAAAAATACTGTATTTGTTCCGATCCATCAATATCCCAATAAGGAAGTCCTTTTTTACTAAACTACATAGTCTTATATCTAAATACCTTTGGGCGGGAAGGAAACCCAGAATTAAACTCAAGACCCTGCAGATTCCTAAATCAGAAGGTGGTATGGGATGTCCCAACATGGAATGCTATTATCATGCATGTATTTTAGATATCTCCAGTCAGTGGTGGAATAATGCTTTGCATAAGTCATGGGTTGACATTGAAGAATCTCTTTCTCCAATCCCTTTAAAAGATGCCATTATAAGCACTTTATTAAACACCAAAATTCCAAGACCAAATATACTCACATACACTGCGACTTTAAACTCATGGAAATTTTTTAAGAATTTAAGCCCCGCATCAGCCTCCCCTTCGACCCCCATCCACTTAGAGTTGAAATCTATAGCTAAAATCATGGGGAACATAGACTTTACTAACTGGCAAATGAGAGGTATCACCAACATTAATGATATATGGGAGGGCAATAACCTCTGGAGCTTTGACAAAATTCAACAAGCTCACAAAATTGGCTCAAACCAAATTTTCACTTATATGAGGCTTAAGCACTGGGTCACATCGATCAAATTCAAGATCCCAAGCCTACCTCGACATATCGTCTCCTTCTTAAATAGCAACACCCCCTTAAAAGGAGGTATATCAATGTGGTACAACACCTTCATGCAAAGCACAAGTATTTCACTTACCTCATTTGTAAAAATCTGGGAATATGACCTTCAATCTCCATTAGACATGGGTAGGATATGTCGATCCCTCCAAGCCGCCTCTACATTATCTAAATGCCTCTCCCATTGGGAAACACTTCAAAAAATATTTTTAAAATGGTATCTCACACCCCGTAAATTAGCAACTTTTCAACCTTCACAGTCCCCGCTCTGCTGGAGACAATGCGGGCATACAGGCACACTCCTTCACATCTTGTGGGAATGCCCCAATTTACACCATTTCTGGAGCATAGTACAAAACAAATTATCTAAATTCTTAAATCAACCATTCACACTGGATCCAGCACTAGCAATACTAAATGTTGGTCTGGAAGACATTGAAATTAGACACAGGTTGGTAGCATTTCACATAATGGCTGCGGCAAGACATTTAACCCTATCCAACTGGAAATCCACTGATATCCCATCAATCACTCAACTAACACACACAATCCAACACAACCTTGCCTTAGAATCTCGCCTCCGACTTCCAAATGATATTTATGAACCGGAACACATTATGTCACTCGAATAAATAAATGGGGAGTTCATTAACCCTTAACCCTTTTTCAACTTTCTCAACTTATGAGGCTATAATTGACTCATTTCTAGGGGCAGGTATGACTGAGCTTTATATAAAGGCGAACACCAGAGGTAGTGTTAGCGTTGTTAGCGTTGTAAGCGTTGTTAGCGTTCCTTGTTAGAATTTAAATTCAGGTAACTAGTTCAAAAGAGTTACCTTTATCTATATGAACATAGCTATAAAGTACTGGCAGGAATCTGTCAGCAGCATTATTCTCAACTAGAGTTATAATTCAATATTATATTTCCAAGCAATCATTATGCAGTCTAGCTAAGAGGTTCCCATATAAATACTCTCCCCGTTATTCAACCACGCAGCTGGCTATGCCAAAAGCGATAAACTTCAGTGGCTTCGGCCGGACGGGTATAAGGGGACCAGTTATGAGATGCATGTCAGATGTGAGCTCTATAATATTCTGTTTGTAGACCGTATTCTGTTCATGTATCACTTGAAATGCTTTTTATGTATCTTCAAAATGTTCAATAAAAATTGTTGAATCAAAAAAAAAGGTACTGCTTCACACTGACACACCAAACTCACCGTGTAACGCACCGCAAACAGCTGTTTGTGTAGTGACGGCAGTGGCGGGTTCACTGAACAGAACAGGTATACAGTGGCGGGTTCACTGAACAGAACAGGAATACAATGGCGGGTTCACTGAACAGAACAGGTATACAGTGGCGGGTTCACTGAACAGAACAGGTATACAGTGGCGGGTTCACTGAACAGAACAGGTATGCAGTGGCGGGTTCACTGAACAGAACAGGTATGCAGTGGCGGGTTCACTGAACAGAACAGGTATGCAGTGGCAGGTTCACAGAACAGGTATGCAGTGGTGGGTTCACTGAACAGGTATGCAGTGGTGGGTTCACAGAACAGGTATGCAGTGGTGGGTTCACAGAACAGGTATGCAGTGGTGGGTTCACTGAACAGGTATGCAGTGGTGGGTTCACAGAACAGGTATGCAGTGGTGGATTCACAGAACAGGTATGCAGTGGTGGGTTCACAGAACAGGTATGCAGTGGTGGGTTCACTGAACAGGTATGCAGTGGTGGGTTCACAGAACAGGTATGCAGTGGCAGGTTCACTGAACAGGTATGAAGTGGTGGGTTCACAGAACAGGTATGCAGTGGTGGGTTCACAGAACAGGTATGCAGTGGTGGGTTCACAGTACAGGTATGCAGTGGTGGGTTCACAGAACAGGTATGCAGTGGTGGGTTCACAGAACAGGTATGCAGTGGCAGGTTCACTGAACAGGTATGCAGTGGTGGGTTCACAGAACAGGTATGCAGTGGTGGGTTCACAGAACAGGTATGCAGCCAGGGACAAGCTAAGCCTAACTAATCTTTCCCTATGAGAGAGTGTGCAGCAGCTCGCCCTACTCTAACTAATGCAGGCACACGAGTGACCGTAATGGTCGCCGCTGCCTGCCTTTTAGTAGGGGGGGAGTGGCTCCAGGGGCTAGTGTAGCCTAATTGGCTACACTGGGCCTGCTGACTGTGATGTAGAGGGTCCAAGTTGACCCTCCATGATGCATTATGGGGCGAACCGAACTTCCGCAAACGTTCGCCTGCAGGACGCGAACGCGAACCACGGAAGTTCGCATGGAACCGTTCGCAGGCGAACCGTTCGGCCCAACTCTAGTAGTATTACTATAAAAACAGGAACTAATGCGTGGACGTGTAAGTATAATTTTTTGTGAATGACGGAGCCATTGATGGCAATGGTCATTCACACAGGGACTTGTGAAAGATCAGTGAATCAATGAATCTTTTGTCTAGCGATCAGCAGCGGTAATGAACACAGGGGGTGGGGGGGAGCGGAAAAGCGTGGCAGCAAGGGACATAGTAGCTAGGTCCCTGAGAAAAGTTGTGGGGAAATGCAGTGACATAGTTACTCTACTATTGTGAATTGTTGGTCCTTATTTTTTATTGTGGCTGTAGTCAAAAATAACAAGACTGAAATTGACTCTGCAGTTCCTCCATATACATAATACGTAGTTTGTTTGTTTTTTTCTGTAGGTCACGCTCTTTATTTTATTTGTATTTATCTATTTTTTTTTTTGCCCCCACCCTCAAGTCACCCATTTTTTATTGTGATTTGTTTCCTTCAGAATTACCATGGAGATGGGGGTGAGCGCTGC
This sequence comes from Hyperolius riggenbachi, assembly GCF_040937935.1. NCBI lineage: Eukaryota > Metazoa > Chordata > Amphibia > Anura > Hyperoliidae > Hyperolius > Hyperolius riggenbachi. Next base: position 174,497,460 of record NC_090647.1, on the reverse strand, counting down.
ATTCCCAACAATAAGGAAATGAAGTTTTGGGCAGAAAATAATTTTTACCACCAGTGCACTAACACTGGCACTAACCAATATATAACACTGAATGCAAACATCTTGTGCTTCAGGAGGATCTTAAGTTTGTGCTAAGGTTATAACACAACATGCTTTTGAACCTATTGTAATGGGGCACTGCATAATTAAATTCATACCATAAAAAAGCTATGGGGAAAGTAAAATGACTCCATATACATATTTAAACAGGTAGGACTATATTCATTCATCAAGGTACTTAAATAGGCAACAATGAAGAGGTTTCTACAGGTGCATGCCTAAATCAAACAGTGCATACGCATATTATCCTTTTGCACTTTGTTCATACACACAGCATTTTTCCTCTGCAGACAACAATATATATATATATATATATATATATATATATATATATATATATATATAGTTTTCACTATAAAAAATGACATTAAAAAAATGCAAAATTTGGGAACTGGGATTCCCTTCTCCCATGCCTCTTGAACTCGTTGTCACCAATATTAGCATGAATATTCAGAATGTGAAGCCAGGACAGCATGGGGCTCTCCAGCCTGAGGTATACCAGCCCATATGGTCCATGGTATGGGGAGTTGTAGGAGAGAGGGAGCAAACCCTCACACCTCCTCCAGAGCCCTTTTCCGATCCATGGACAAGGGGCTCACCCCCATCTCCAGTGTCCAGCAGGAGAGTGGGTATAACTACCCCCATGCCTGTGGGTGTAGGTCCTGGGGGAGTCATGGTGGCATTTGGGGTCCCATTAACAAGAGGACCCCTAGATGCCTGCCCCCTTTCCAGGTTAAATGTGCATGGGGTACTTACTAATTTTTCACAAATAATTAAAAATTTAATAAAAAATCAACAACCAGTAAAGTCCTTTATGGCCCATTCACACTAGGGGTGTTTTCCGACTTTTTTCAAGTGCAGGCAATTTCAAAATCACCCACAAAACTCTTGTGCAATGATTCCCCATAAGAGAGGGAAAAGCTGAGCGGTTTGTTTGCAACCCACTCAGCAAATCAGTACCTGTACCATTTTTGAGGCGTTGTTGCTATAATGGAAGGTATAGGAAAAATGCAAAATGCTCACAAAATCACTTTGTGCAGCGATTGCGTTCACATTTTTAACAATAAATACATAGCAAAACTGCTTTTATTTTTTTTAAATATACAGTATGTTAACTTACACTACAAATAGGTTAATACATTAACTGTTATTTATCCACATTTTAAAAAAGAAATTTTCCTAGCGTAACTTTGAAATCAATTTTCTCAAAAACTGCAAATTTGGTGATTCTAGCATGTATGGGGTCTTTATTATTAATACAAACAATGGAGAGAGGAAAATCCAGTACGATGCAAATATTTATTTAGCAAAAACCAAAGCATGCATGAGCAAATGTAAAGTGCAGTGTCCGATAACATCCAATACACATGATGATGAGCCATAGGCTGCTTATCTGAGGAAAGACTGTGCTGATGAGGAGGGAGGCAGTGTGCGCCTCTGGTGATTACCCACTGAAGTCCATACCATTGATATCAATGTTAAAGGGTGAATTTTGGGTAAAGATTATTCACATTAATGCAAACATTGAAGGAACGTTTGTTCACCACAAACTGTCTGCTGGCAAAATTGTTTGTCCATCACTACTCATCACTAGCAGAGGCATTATGCAAATAACTGGCTTAATTGCTTTAGCCCCAAGTACATAAAATCAAGTTTACAACCATCATAAACACTTGTAAAAGGGTTTATAGTGGCAAAAACCTCAGTATAGCTCTGTCATAGTTTTACATCTTTTCACCAAATCCATTTCTCAAAATTCTACTTTGCTTCATCTACCCTAGTCATGTGGAACCTCTGTTGCTGTGAGGTAGAAATAACAGCCTCACAGAAGTTTGACCATGAAGATGCAGATCACAACTAGTGTTGGGCGAACAGTGTTCGCCACTGTTCGGGTTCTGCAGAACATCACCCTGTTCGGGTGATGTTCGAGTTCGGCCGAACACCTGATGGTGTTTGGCCTTTTAAGTTCGGGTTCGCCCCAAACTACTAATTGGCCGCCGAACAGGGCTGAACAGGGCCCCTGTTCGGCCGAACAGGGCCCTGTTCGGCCGAATACTGCCCCCCTATGGGGTCGCATGCATAAAGGGGGAGCATACCCCGATCGTGGGGGGGTTGAAAATTCCCCCCACCCCCTCCGCTAGCGCTCCCCCCTCTGCCCGCTTCCCCATACAAAAGTTTCAGGAAGTACCGGTCCGGTGGTAGTGGGTGGCTGGCAGTGGGCGGCACTGTGAAGTGAGTGACTGAGGAGGAGGAGTCCGGAGAGTGACGCGTTGAGGGAGGCCGGGCAGCGGGCGGTTCAGCAGTAGTACGGTACTACTGCTGAACCGCCCGCTGCCCGGCCTCCCTCAACGTGTCACTCTCCGGACTCCTCCTCCTCAGTCACTCACTTCACAGTGCTGCCCACTGCCAGCCACCCACTACCACCGGACCGGTACTTCCTGAAACTTTTGTATGGGGAAGCGGGCAGAGGGGGGAGCGCTAGCGGAGGGGGTGGGGGGAATTTCCGACCCCCCCCCCCCCCGCGATCGGGGCATGCTCCCCCCTTATGCCTGCGACCCCATAGGGCCCCCAAAAGCGGGATGTTCGGGGAGTTCGGGGTTCGGCCCGAACATGCCGAACATTGCGGCCATGTTCGGCGAACTTTCCCGAACCCGAACATCCAGGTGTTCGCCCAACACTGATCACAACTGATCACACAGGGTCACAGAATAGGACTGCTTGGTGTTAACCACTTGAGAACAGTAGTGTTAAACCCCCCTAAAGACCAGGCCTTTTTTCTTATAAAGGGCCACTGCAGCTTTAAGTCCTTGCTGCAGGGCTGCACAACACAGCACACAAGTGATCTGACCCCCCCCCCCCCCCCCCCCCCCACTCCCCCCTTTTCTCCCCACCAACAGAACTTTCTGTCGGTGGGTCTGATCGCTCCCCCACTGTTTATTTTTTTATATAAATATTGATTATATTATTTTCTAAATAAATGTGACATTTATTCCCCAGCCCTCCCTCCCCCTGTTACCCAGCTGTCGTAGGCTTCAGCCTATGACAGCCAATCACTATCCTGTCTCCTAAGGGGACAGCCGTGTCACACGGCTGTCTCCAATACAGGGCGGCTGTGCATCGCAGTGCTGTACAAGCTAATTAGACAGAGGTTTCACCGTCTAACAGTCTCCTAGCGGCGATCGCTGCTGGGAGGCTGAAGGCGGAGTGGAGCTCTACCTATCAAGCGGAGATGTGCACGATCTCCTGCAAAACAGGCCCCAAGGACCTTACGCCAATCAGCGTTAGGCGGTCCTGGAGCTGCCGCCACAGCCACACCCGTCGGTGTGACGCGGTCGGCTAGTGGTTAAAATGTGCTGCTTGCAAAAACAATTAGTCCATGTCTAGACACACTTCTGAATTTCATAATTCATCATCTGCTTCATGAAATGAGTTCCCTTGGCTGAAGAGCAATGGAAACATATTGGCCCATATGCAATTCACCTTTTCACCTGCGTTTTCTCCTAGGAGATAATTTTTCATTTTCAATTTAAAATAACTTCACAGCACTTTTCAACTAAAAAAGTACCAAAAAGTAGGTGAAAAAGTACTATCAAAATTATTTTGAATATTTTCTTGCTTTCTGGTGGCGTAAAAGGCATTTTATTGACAAGTTTAAAAATATCACCTAGGAGAAAACTCAGGAGAAAAAGTGAATTGCATATGGGCCATTATCTGGAATAATTAATCCCTTTTCACTAGCCTACAGATTGACAAACAAATCTGACTTTGGCAGAAGCTAGAACACTGTCTGCCATACGGTCTGTCTGTCATCATGCTACAAACTGTGACTTTTAGACATAGATGAATTAACAAGGGAATTATATGCAGAGAAAACAAGCACTGCAAGCAACTGGCATCACAGATCTAGAGAAATATGTTAGCCTGGACTTGATCTTTAAATGAGCGAAGAAGAGAAGAAAAGTGCTTAGATTTAAAGGGATACTGTAGGGAGGTCGGGGGAAAATGAGCTGAACTTACCCGGGGCTTCTAATGGTCCCCCACAGACATCCTGTGCCCGCGCAGCCACTCACTGATGCTCTGGCCCCGCCTCCGGTTCACTTCTGGAATTTCTGACTTTAAAGTCAGAAAACCACTGCGCCTGCGTTGCCGTGTCCTCGATCCCGCTGATGTCATCAAGAGCACACAGCGCAGGCCCAGTATGGTCTGTGTCTACGCAGTACACTCCTGGTGACATCAGCGGGAGCGAGGACACGGCAACGCAGGCGCAGTGGTTTTCTGACTTTAAAGTCAGAAATTCCAGAAGTGAACTGGAGGCGGGGCCGGAGCATTGGGGAGTGGCTGCGCCAACACAGGATGTCTGCGGGGGACCATTAGAAGCCCCGGGTAAGTTCAGCTCATTTTTCCCAGACCCCCCTACAGTATCCCTTTAAGTTTACACTCAGTGGTGAGAGCAGATATGCAGGACTGACTCTCTTTTAAGAGCTAGGAATCAGTGGCAGGCAAGAAGAGCAGGTAGAGTTAGGGCACTCATATCACACTGGGTCTGATCCTATATGAGGTGATAAGTAGCTTGCATATGAAAGCTACTTATCACCTAGCCATTGTATGAGGATTATGAGAAATTATATTGCTTGTTTCACTTATGTGATGGCTGAGCATTAGACAGTACCACTCTCTTAACCACTTGATGACCCACCCTTTACCCCCCCTTAAGGACCAGCGCTGTTTTTACTGATCTGTGCTGGGTGGGCTCTGCAGCCCCCAGCACAGATCAGGTAGCAGGCAGAGAGATCAGATTGCCCCCCTTTTTTCCCCCCTATGGGGATGATGTGCTGGGGGGGTCTGATCTCTTCTGCCTGCTGGGTGATGCGGGGGGGGGGCACCTCAAAGCCCCCCTCCGCGGCGAAATTCCCCCCTCCCTCTCCTACCTGCTGCCCCCCCGGCGATCGGGGCTGCACAGGACGCTATCCGTCCTGTGCAGCCTGTGACAGGACGTCCCCTGTCACATGGAGGCGATCCCCGGCCGCTGATTGGCCGGGGATCGCCGATCTGCCTTACGGCGCTGCTGCGCAGCAGCGCCGTACAAATGTAAACAAAGCGGATTATTTCCGCTTGTGTTTACATTTAGCCTGCGAGCCGCCATCGGCGGCCCGCAGGCTATTCACGGAGCCCCCCGCCGTGAATTGACAGGAAGCAGCCGCTCGCGCGAGCGGCTGCTTCCTGATTAATTAGCCTGCAGCTGGCGACGCAGTACTGCGTCGCTGGTCCTGCAGCTGCCACTTTGCCGACGCACGGTATAAGCGTGCGGTCGGCAAGTGGTTAAAAGCTTGAGCAAGGCTCCCATATCCCGACCCACAGCCCTGCTCCCTCACTTTCCAGCTCCCAGGAGATGCATCTGCAACTGACATACATCCTGAAAGCCAGCAGGCTTCCAACCACTTACCAATGTCCACCTCAGCATGCCAGGCACTGCTGGCATTGTCGCCTCCCAGGTGCTGTGCGCCACCTGTATGACTTGTTGTGAGCCCTGCAGCCTCCATCCTCTTCTTATTAGGAGAAGAGGAGAAGCATCTTTGAATGTCCCCCTAGGGCACCCCATTCGTCCACTTGGAAGAAGAAGAAGAAGATGGAAGAAAGAAGTACCGACGTTTTAAAGGAGAAGAAAAAGAATAAGAAGAAAAGGAAGAAGAAGGAGAAGGAGAAGAGGGTTTTTTTTTTCCACCTAATAAAGTTTATTTTATTTTTGTTCAATAAATAGTTATACAGTCACAATTGGCTCTCTATATCTAGATATCTTCCAGATGCATAGGTGAAGGGGGTAAATTTTGACCTTATACGTATTTATTGAATAAAAGTAAAAATAAAGTTTAGGGGGTGGGGGGGGCTCTTTTTTATTTATCTGCTTTTGATCTGTCACTTCTTTCTTCGTTTACTTCCTTCTTCCTTTTTCTTCTTTAATTCCTCTGTTATTTCTTCTTTAAATTTTGATTGAAGGGTCCTCACCCGCCGGTCCCTGTGCTCCACTGGTCCTTGTCCCTGCAGTGCCACCTATCATCTGCCACCCCTCATCACAACTCCTTTCACTGTAAATGACTGTAAACTGTCCACAGTGTAGACCAATGTCTATCCTCCACAGGGAGCATTCTCATTGGTCCAGACTGTGAACCAATGGGCAGTCCTGGTGAGATGCGCTGTGTGGTTAGTTGCAGGGGATCGGCAGTGCCAACCTCAGCTGCAGGGGTTCAGCTCTGGGGATGAAGTCCAACGGGAAGCTCTGAGGTGCCTCCTTATTAAATAAGACACCTACATGCTTCAGCAAAGAAGTACGTTAGTGTATTTAGACCTGCTTTTTGCAGATTTAAGCTAACACTCATGTCTGACATGAAGCGTTTCTTCCCGGCAGCATGAAAAGTACAATGGGATAGGACGCAAAGAACTAGCTGGGTGATAAGATTGCCAAATAAAGTGTTTTGTACCACCCTGCCTGGTGCTCTAAACGCTGACGAGTCTGACTATTGCATCAGGCCCATATTGTGCTACAGAATGTATAAAAATAGGTAAGTGTATTTTAACATATAGAAGGCAATACTGTCTTATTGTCCTATTTCTGTGACTGGAGAAGCATTTTAATAATAATGTCCACACTCTTCTTATAGTTGAACCTCATTTTCTGTTTAAATGTTTTAATACATTTAATACATTTTAAAGCTAGAGATTTGCTAGCATCCCAGCAAAAGCCACCACAAGTTGAATCAGCAGCCTAAATTGTGTCACAAAAGGCCCTCAAAACTCACCTTTTCACTCTGGCCTACCACCCCTCACAAGTGCTCTAAACCTGCAGCTAAACTCTGGTCCCTTCCTTTTGTGTCCCTACATCTCCCTCTAGATTGTAAGCCTTTGGGCAGGGTCCTCCTCCTTTTGTAATATAAGAGGGGTGTTTATTCAGAGCTGTGCATTACGGATGGAAGAAGTAGTAAAACCTGCCATACACTGGCAGACTTTCTCCCAACACGCCTAAAAGATACAAAAGATAGATCCTTCTCTGATCTACACCTGATCAGAGAGGGGTCTATCACTTCCAAACATTGCATATCAGCTTTTAAGAAATGTCAGCATGAAATCTGTTAAAAATCAATTACCACTGCCTCTCCTGGGCCCTATGCAGAGTATCAGTGCAGTGAAACACTCTTTCTTACTTCTCCGGCCGGCATGCTTCTTCCTCTCTGCTGCCATCATGTCCTGGTGCCCATAGGGACCTGGCAGCATGTACACACTCACACACACCATGAGTTCCCATGACTATTTTGGGCAACATGAGATCATGGCAGTACAGAGAAAGGAGTGTGCTAGCTGGAGAGGTGAGTTAGGGCACTAGCAACATTAGCGTGGAGGGGGGATGTTCATTACCAGCTCTAGGCCCCCACATAGATACTGCTACTGCTGATAAAGCAGCAAAGAACCACCCTGCCTGATAAGTAATTTTGGTCAATTTCTGCTTGAAATCAATTAAAATTAAGATCAAGCAACATGTTGTGGCAACAATCTTTGGCAGATTTGATGACAGTGCTTAAATCTGGTGAGGAATGTCTCATAGTGTATGGGCACCTCAATGCTTAAGGTACACATAATTCAATTTTATGACAGGTTCACCGTCAGATAGATTATTCCCAACATGTCCAATCTGATTTCTGATCTATTTTACAATCGATTTTCCATAGAAGTGAATGGAAAATCAAAGTATCAAAAGGAGTTTGGAAGCAAGGATCATGTTGATGTTATTTGTCAGCTTATGCTATTGTTTGCAACTGATAATTGTTTTTCATCTAGATAGAAAAAGCAATGAAAACGAATCAATAGTAGTAGTGTGGTCATATCCCTTTGGCATACCATGTGAATCATAGAGGGGTTGTTTGGATATAATCTGTAAGTGTTTAGCATTGCTAGCAGTTTGTGATGTAGCCCACAATTGGGAATTGATTCTCTATCAAAATTCCAATGCCTGTTTTAAAATATATCAGCAATAATATTTGATGTGTTGTACTCAAAGTTTAATAACATTCAGAAATAAAAAACCCAAAAGAAAAATAAAGAGAAGGAAGTGTATTGTCCAGCAGTGTTCTGACAGTGACTGATGGTAATAGACTAAAAACATATTATGTTTTCATTCCAGAGACATTGCATTGTGTGCGATTAGATTATGTTGTCTCCCTTTGAGTTAACATCACTCATCACAAGTTAATTGACTTTAAATTATACTTAATAAAGTAATACAATGCATTTATATGAATAAGATATCAATTTGGAGGACGGATATATACAGTGAGGTTTCAAGGTTCAGCAGATCATCATAAATCAAATGACTTCAACATATTGAGGTCACATCCAGAAGAAGATGTCATAGAAAAGATTCTATAAAACTCACTATGAATGCCATTCATATACTTGAATACAGCATTAAATGTTGCATTTTCTGGATTATTACCAGACGTGACCTACAAAAAAGCCAAGAATTATATATTGTAATGTTATTTACTGGTGAATTTGATACATTCATATTAAGTTACCATCAAAAAAACAGAAACTAAGTACTATCATATAAAATAACAAACAAATGTATCTTCCAAAACAATGGTACAGCACAATTCTGATGATGATGATGATGAGAGGAGGAGGATGATGATGATTTTAAACATAATTTTTTTCCAGTAATTTGGATGTTTGGAGTGAATCTGGCACATCTCCACATACCAATAATTCCCAAGGCTTTTATTTTATACAAAGGTGTCATGAGCGGATTTGATGTCTCAATAGCAGTGCTGTTCTCTGCAATTGATTCATGGTTATTTTGTTAAAGACTGCCTAAAGTAAAAAGGACAGTGCCTGTCATGGACTCTGCCTTAATGATAAGGTTGGAGGGGGGAAGATTAAGGGTTTAATACTTACATGATCAGCTGTACCTTGCTCAGACATGTGATCGCTCTAGTCTCCTTGGAATTGATGGATTTTTTCTCAATTTTTGTTCAATGCTCTGGCCACCCCATCTGTATTGCTGTGGCCCACCCTCCAGCTCAGCAGCCACAACTTAATTAGTGGCTGCCCAGTGCCCAGCAGGGGCGGACCTCAGCAGCACAGGAGGAGGTTGGTTAAGAGCTTTGGCAGACTGCAGAAACATGGCCCATGACTGCATTCCCAAGGAGGGGGCAGAGTATTACCTGTGGCCCAATTATATTGAATAAGGTAAATATTTAATGTTGAGACCCCCCATTTCTGCATCATTGAGAAAGGCTCTGTCTTTTTATATCAGAGGCACTCTATAATGCCAGTGGCTGTAAGATGTAAAAATTCTGTCACTGGTCTTTTGAAACTTCCTGGAATGTTTTTTTTTTTTTTTTTCAGTTTCTGGTACGAATTTTTGTGTTTTGACTTTGTCTTGTTTTGTGTTAACATGTCTATTAGTGGCATTTGCTTATGCTACCTACCATCCACTTTACTACTGAGCTTATCATGTAGTAATTGTTTGTGCGTCCTTATTACAGACATAAAATCATTATTCCACTTTAACTTCTGCCTCTTTTTAATTTTTTCACCACGTTGCCCATTCAGTAAATTGCACACCCACCTTTGTTTTCTAATGTTTGACTGCTTAATTTCTTGTATCTTTCCCATCTGACTCGCTTTTGCACATCTTTAACACTTCCTTTTATATAATCTGCCCAACCTTTCTTTTCGTTTTCCCATGTTGATGTATTAGCCACATTACATGCCCAACTATACTGCATGGAAGACGGAAAAAACAGAATTTGTTGACAATGCTGTGAGGGTGTAGAGCATGATATATTGTCATAACCTTAGGTGTCTTTTCATCCAGTGTTTGCAGCTCGACGTGAGGCCAATTTAGTATTCCTGTACAATACCTGATGAAAGGAATGGTCTAGCTGTTGAAGCCTTTGATATCTTTGCAATCTTGTGGACAAATTCTAAGCTAAGATTCTTCTTGGTCTTTTTCTGCTGGATGTTGCTTGCTTGAATAATTCAAAGAAATGTAACATATATTTCTTCTAAGCACTTATACTGTGCAATTCCATTCCTTCTCTCACGTTAACCTTTCCTTTTTCCATTCTTAATTTGTAACATTTGCCTAATCCAAACTACATAGCAATGGCATTAATGTGTACATGGATAGCATTTAACAGTGATTCATTCCATCACATTGATCTTCCATAAAACGTGAGCATGTCTGCATGTAGGAGGTGGCTAAACTTGGCAGATGTCTAAGTCACCTTATATTCTAGGCCTACCTTCCTCTGATAGGAAAGTGGTATCATCCCAATGACATATAGTATAGAAGAAAGCAAATCACCTTTAAATACTCCCTTTCTGTTGTTAACCTGACCCACCTTCTCCTACATTAAAAAAATTGCTATAAACTTTAAAACTGTGAGAGGAAATCAGGAGAAAACTCTGTAAACATGAAAGAACATACTTATTCCAAGAGCATTAAAAATCAGGGACAAGAGTCACAAAATGTCAGTGTTAACATCTTAGCTACCACCTTTACTTGTTTAAAATATCACCCCAAATTAATGGAAAGTTTTCAGATTGATATAATCAAGCTACACGCATAGTGATGTCAATAAAGTTCTTGATATGCCTGCAATGTTGAGATGGGGTTTGTATATACTGTATGGTTGTTGTATTAATCCTTACACAGTTTGATTTGACTAGGGGGATAGTTAAACATGGTGAGAGGACCATCAAATCAAATAATTCCAGTGGAAGTCAAATTATGTATATGTCATTGTCAATTTATGGATTTTTGCAGTAAAGACATATTAAACACCATGTTAAATGCATTACTCTATGACCAAGCATTTACTTTTGTTTGGCCTTAAGTACTGAGAGGCTTAACTCTACTGAATTATATATTAATGTGTTCAAAATGTTAAAGCATACCTGGAGATGGAAGAAATTATATACTCCCTTTAGTGGTGGGAAGCCTCTCAACAATCAAGAGTGCTCCATCGCAATTCTGCTTGATCTCTCATTTCTCATTGGCTTTTACAGTATTTTTTGTAGAATTTCTCTTAACAGGCTGGGCCATTTCCATTGTCTACTTCACAACCTTTGAAACCAAAGACTTCTATCATGCTGCCCCTACCATTTGGAACTCTATGCCACATCCAATGCAGACAGCTGCATCCCTAGAGGCATTTATTATCTCCCATGGTTCTATACAGAGTGAGAAACAGACAATAGTACACAAAATGCTTACATTAATATGCATACAAAGAAAAAATACAGACATTGGCACATAATACAGCAAAGGAAAACAGTGTAATAGTAATAGTGACAGATGCATAGTGATTAACAAAACATAGAACATTTTATAAGACAAAAAAAGACAGAGCCCTGTCTTTGAGATTTTACAATGTAAAGGAATAGGCAGGAAACAAGAGATGGGGAAATACAGCTTTCATCCAGGGGTGTTGTGTTTGTCACTGTATTCAGAAAAGAGCATAGCTTATCCAGAGGCTAAAAGTGAAATGTCTTAAATGGTAGTCTGAAAAAAGTGTGTTTTAACTATTTCAGCCTGTGGGTTGTTTTTATATTAAGGACGGAAACAATTTTCACATTTAAGGGGTTAAAAGCTATTGTGAATTTATTTTTTAAGGTATTTTTACTTTACTTTTTGGCCAGAAGATGGCAATATACACTATCCTGTTTACCAGGGAGTGTTTGATAATTTTTTTTACAAATTACTTTTACTTTCATTTTTATGAATAATCATGGCTCCTGATTAGAGTCATGTTCATTCATTCCCAGGTACTTTAACCATTTCTCCCGCCCGGACGTGAAGCTCACATCCGGGCGGCTGCTCTGCTACGGTGCCGCGCTCCCATGCGCAATCGCAGTCGCCCCCTGTGCCGTCCCCCGGTAGCCCTGGGATCAGTGAACGGGAACATGGTTCCCGATCACTGATCCGTGTCCCCAGCAGAAAAACCGAAGCGCTCTTACAAGAGGCTTCAGTCTTTCTGCACGTAAAATTTACCACGTCATCCTTGTGCTTCCAGTTAGCAAGAAGCACAAGGAGAAAAAAAACCTCAAGGTGGCCATCTTGTGGCCAAATAATAAAACTACATCTGCATATTTTTTACATTACAATTTACACATATAATAACATTAAAAATTAACTGTTTATTTCCCACATCAAAATATTACCCAAATAAATTTTTTAATGGAAAAAAAAATTACAATAAAAAAACAAAAAAAGACATAAATAGTTACCTTAGGGTCTGAAATTATAAGCTTGTAAATAGTGATGGACGCAAAATGGGAAAAAATGCACCTTTATTTGCAAATAAAATATTGGCGCCATACATTGTGATAGGGCCAAAATTTAAATGGTGTCATAACCGAGACAAACGGGCAAATAAAATACATAGGTTTTAATTATGGTAGCATGGATTATTTTAAAGCTATAATGGCCAAAATCTGAGAAATAATGAATTGTTTCCATTTTTTTCTTCTTAATCCTGTTAAGATGCATTTATAAAAAAAATATTCTTAGCCTGAACCCAGGTTTGGTAAGAGCAGGCATCCCCTGGATGCACCTTCATCATTACATGCCTCCATTGACCAATTTCTGCCGGTTTACTACAGATATCCACCCAGCTGTAAATGCCATTCAAGTGCCGATGCCTGCAACAGAGGAATTGCTTACACTATAATCCAAGGGCTTTCCAGTATAGAGCTCTACAAGCCATTTGTGCTTTGTTTTATACTTCAGTTAGAGGCACCGTTCTAATCATTTGGTAGGTCTAAGGTGTGTACAAGGAATCAGCCTTGTTGTTGCTTTGCCAATTAATCAGGCAATTTGCTTTTGTTTGGCTATATATATATATATTGATGGCCCGAACGGTTCACATGTGAACTTAGTCGTGCGAACATTTCTGGTTCGGGTTTCGCGATCGAACGCAAACTTTATGCAAGTTTGACCCGCCCCTATACTACATCATTGGGCTAAACTTTGACCCTCTACATTACAGTCAGCAGACACATGGCAACCAATCAAGCTGCACTTCCTCCAAGAGCCCCTCCCCCCTTTATAAAAGGCAGCAGCATCGGCCATTTTCTCACTCAGTCTTCTGCTGTATTAGTGAGATAAGGAAGAGAGGTTGCTGCACAGATAGGGAAAGCTCAGTTAGGCTCTTAGGCTTGTTAGCTTGCTCCTTGCTGATACTTATTGCTAAAAAGCCCCATAAAACAGCTCTTTTGAGAGCTAATGTTCTTGTGATGTGTTGTTTTTTTTGTGTGTGTGGCCCACTGACACTAGCATATACAGCCCTGTCTGTCGCAGCTAGCCCTTGCCTACCTTTTCACTGCACCTGTGTATGTAACAGCTGCACATTTGTAATACCAGTCCGTGCATACCTGTTCACTGCACCTGCGTGACAGCACACAGTTTTATATACCAGTCACTGCATACCTGTTCACTGTACCTGTGTGTGTGTGACAGCTGCATATTTATAATACCAGTCTGTGCATACCTGTTCACTGCACCTGTGTGTGTGACAGCTGCACATTGTATTGATGCCAGTCACTGCATACCTTTCACTGAATCTGTGTGACAGCACACAGTTTTATATACCAGTCACTGCATACCTGTTCACTGTACCTGTGTGTGTGACAGCTGCACATTTGTAATACCAGTCTGTGCATACCTGTTCACTGCACCTGTGTGTGTGACAGCTGCACATTGTATTGATACCAGTCACTGCATACCTTTCACTGCACCTGTGTGACAGCATGCAGTTTTATATACCAGCCACTGCATACCTTTTCACTGCACCTGTGTGACTGCACATTATATTAGTCAAGTCAGTGCATACCTTTCACTTCATCCCCCCCAATATGGACAAAATAGGCAGAGGCAGAGCCAGAGGCAGGCCACCCGGCAGGTCTGTTCGAGGTCGTGCTGTCATGCGGCCCTGGACCAAAGTACAGTGTTCAGAAGGCACGTGCCATCAACCCCCAAGATTGTCAGGATGTAATTGACTATTTAACACAGGACACCTCATCTTCCTCAGCTTCCGCATGGGACCATGACATATCTTCCTCCTCCTGCTCTGATTTTGGCACCTAACTTAACACTCAGTCAGCTGCCACCACCAAAGTGCCATCATCCCAGGGCTCAGCGGTGTGGATTTTTTTTGTGTGTCTGCCTCAGATGAAAGCAATGCCATCTGTACTCACTGCCACTGAGAATTGAGCTGTGAAAAGACCAAGACCTGCGTAGGGACAACTTCCTTATGTAGGCACATGATGACAAAACACAAACTGCAATGGGATGACCACCTGAGGAAAAGAGGCACACAAAAGCAAAGCCACACACCGCAGTGGAAGATACCAGGCCACAATTATTTCTCAAAAAATACGATACCCAAACTGTATCGTGAAGTTGAAAGGCAAGTGGTGTCATCTCTGGCACACAGCGTTGGGTCAAGGGTCCATCTGACCACGGATGCCTGGTCTGCAAAGCACGGTCAGGCCTGCCCGAAGACTATGTACGCAGTAGTACAGAGGAGCCAGTTATGTAAAATATTTGTTAAAAAGGTTAAAAATGAGGGAGGTTAGTGTTGGAATTACCTCCCCAATGCCAACACAAGGTAAAGTTGATTTTTTTCAACAACAACAATTTATTCACATACTCCAAATTAGTGCAACGCGCTTCGTGGGCACATCCCACTTCATCAGGCTATAAAACAGGCGTATCACAACTTATGCTGTGGGTAACGGAGTTTAGCGCCTCTGTGCCCAAAGACTAAGTCAGTACCGACACACAGCATCTCTGCCTGCATGCCATGTGACTGCCTGCCCCACTAAGTTGGTCCCCACACAGCATCTCTGCCTGCAGGCCGCTTGACTGCCTTCTCCGCCACCAACAACACGGTCCAGGACTCCAGGTGGATTCTTGAATTTTGAAGGCCGCTGCTAGCAGCGGCCGCTAACAAGTACAATCTGGCTCCTGCCTAATTTTTCTGGCTGCAGTGTGGCTGCAACAACAAAACAAAAGGCATGTACATGTGTCAATTCCCCTTCGTGATCATTACCTTGCCGCGGTAAAGGTGCTTGCGTATCACAATAAAGCAATGATCGGCTATATGAGTGTGTTGGGGGATACACCTGACCCAAGATAATAAGGTCGTTGCTTCATTGTGGACAGACCAAATTCGATCAGCTGGACAGTCTCTGTTGTTCTGTCATTGAGCTACCTCAGCTCTACCATATGGGCTTGAAAACCGCCATGGCCTGCACTCTCGCCATCGTGTGCACCAGTCCAGCACGGCCATCACTACACAAACAGCTGTTTGCGGTGCATTACATGGTGAGTTTGGTCTGTCAGTGTGAAGCAGTACACTACTTACACTACCTGATTGATGTATACACACGCAAGATGTTTTAAAGCACTGTATGCCTCCAATTTAGCATGCAATGTGATTTCTGCCCTTAAAAACCTGATGTGCGTCCCCAGGATTTTTGGATTGTGTATCCCACTCCGTCATGCCCCCTACAGGTGTTAGACCCCTTGAAACAGCTTTTCCATCACTTTTGTGGCCAGAATTAATGTTTGAAGTTTTGAAAGTTTGCCTGCCCATTGCAGTCTATTGCGGTTCAAAAAGTTTGCATGTTTGCAAACTTTTGCGGAAGTTCGCATTCGAGGTTTGCAAACCTAAAATCGGAGGTTTGAGCCATCTCTCGCTATATATACACTGTACAGGTAGTCCTCGGTTAACAAATGAGATAGGGACTGTAGGTTCGTCCTTAACCTGAATCCGTTCTTAAGTCGGAACGCTGTGCTATCTCTGTCCGCTTTGCCTCCTATGTGCCCCCCTTTGCCTCCAGTGCCCCCCCTCTGTGTCTGTCTCCCTTTGTGCCTGTTGGTCCCCTTCAATTCCTGTTTGTACTCTCTCTGTGCACGTTTGTCCCCCCTCTGTGCATCTCTATGTACCCATGTGCCTCCATTTGTACCCCTGTGCCTCTGTTTGTACTCTATGTGCCTCCATTTCTACCCTCTGTGCCTCTGTTTGTACCCCCCTGTGGATTTTTGTACCCCCTGTGCCTTTGTCACCCCCCCCTGCCTCCGTTTTTACTCCTTGTGCCTCTGGACTCTGTGTGCCCCCTGTGCCTAAGTTTGTACCCCCCTGTGCTGCTCTCTGCTTTTACCCCCCTGTGCCACACTTTTTCCTGTCACTCTCTGCCTATGGACTCCAGCCCGAGTCAAACGCCGTCTGCCCTCCGCTCTCTGTCTCCTGCTCCCTATAGCCACGTACAGCACGGCTAGATGCAGCATCACACCACTTCCTGTATGTCATGTGACATACAGGTACCTGTATGTCACATGACATACAGGAAGCAAGTGGATACTGCATCTTGTGGTTCTATATGCAGCTAAAGGGAGCAGGAGGCGAAGAGCGGAGGACAGACAGCGTTGGACTCGGTTCAGAGGTGAGTCCAACACTGCTGAGGGGACATGCCCCGGCACATGGGGAAGTTTGAAGCCGCTTCCTAAAACTTCCCCGACGTGAGAATTATGTCATCGAGATGGGTTTGGGCCATTCGTATCGGAAGGTCGTTCATATGTCGGCCGTTCGTAAACCGGGGACTACCTGTATATACTTACCTCAGTAGAGGGAAGATGCTGAATGGTCCAGAGGGGTCCTCAGTCTTCCTAAGCCCCTCCATTCCTGTGCTGGGGCCATTCTTATAAAATTCAACATTGATTTTGAATATTGCTTAAAGTAATAAGCCAAAAAAGCACGCAAAATGCGAAATTGCGCGTGCAACCGCTAGCACGGCCGTGATATGAGTTATCATGGTTTAGTGAATCAAGTCCTTTGAGTGCTGAATTGCTGATAAACTTAGGTAGAACTGTGTATACCTGGTTACAGCTACTATTGTACTACTGCAGGATCATATTGTACCTTAAGTAGCTGTATTATACTACCAGCATATGACACATTCAATGTTATGCCAATCCTGCTGTGCTCTCCTGCAAACCTGGATTCCTGTAATGAATCACAATAATCTCACATAGCATGATACTGCATAAACTCTCCAAATACAGTTTTGTTCACAACACGCATTCTTCCCCAAGTGAATAGGTGTCACACTGTGTCTTGCACACGTAGGTACACTGCACACCCCCTTCCACCAGCAGCTCACCGAATCCAAGCCACCTCAGCTTTGCAGGTGGGTCATACGTATTTTATCACACTCCTCAATGCTATGCAGAATTAGCCATTCCAGACTTCTATCTTCACCTACAAAATTTGTTTTAATTCATATAAAAAACAGGCATTAAAACTCCATTGGGTAGCACTGGGCTTCTCAATGCGCGTATAGAATTGCACTCACGCGCTCCTAGGAAACGCAAAACACATCAAATAATGCTGCTGCCCCTCCATGATAAGTGGTTTCTATGCAGCGTCCTGCTTGCTCACGATACCTCCGATGTGGCGGTTAACAGGTCCCTGGCTATCGCTACCACGATCTTTTCTTGCTTCCAGCTGGTGGGCGTGATGATGTCAGACTCGCTGGCTCTGCCCTACGCATTTCATCTGCACTTCCGGACTCATACTGGTAGCGATAGCTGGGGACCTGTTAACCACCACACCGGAGGTATAGTGAGCGAGCGGGACGCCGCAAAGGAGCCATTTATCATGGAGGGGCAGCAGCTGGCAGCAGTATTTGATGATCTTCGAGTTTCCGAGGAGCACGTAAGTGCAATTCTATACGCGCATTGAGAAGCCCAGTGTTTTAAAGTGTTACACAACGGGGTTTTAGTGTCTAATTTTTTAGATTTATCTAAAACAAATTTTGTAAGTGAAGATAGACGTCTGGAGTGGCTGATTCTGCATAACATTAAGAAGTGTGAATGTGATTTGTTACAGGTATCCAGGTTTGCAGGAGGGCGCAGCAGGATTGATATAACTTTGTACCACTAATATGGATTTTTCACTATGTAAATGCTAATTGATTCACAACTAGGTTTAAAATGCTTGTATTTTTCAACAATGTCCTAAAACATTGCTAGATTAAAACAATGAGTGTTTATTTAGTATTTAAAGATTTAAATAAGCTGTGCATCGCACTCCTTGCTACGTGTCATTGTCTCAAATTGACTTTAAGACAGTTCATTGCCCTAAAGATTTGACAGTTATGCTAAGTGTTTTTGCCACATTAAACTCCATTCATAATATTTTTTTTCTTGCATGCCACATACAGAGAAAACTAACTAAGCATGGTCATAGCTATTAGCCATCTCCATTGATTAGATGTTTGGCAGATTTAATTTTCTGTATGTATAGTCTACAGAAGCTCAGATCATTAGCGGTTGCTCATAAGTGATTACAACCTGTGGGTGGGCCATCCAACTGTTTCAGTTGATCAAAATTTACATTATACAGTGCCATCGAGGTATACGTTATAATTGGCATGGGCATTAAAGGTACATTTTTTGCAAAATGCTTTGAAATAGGGTTGTATATAATAGTCAAACCTATAGAATTATCAAAACGTCAAAACATGCAGTTCCAAAATACAAATAAATATATCAAAATAAACTTAATTTCTGCCAGTGGGAGAGTCTGGGAATCTATCAACAAACTCAGATGTGGCAGGTTTTTCTACTTGATACATTAACCACCTGTTTTTTTTCCACATGCAGGCCCTAAAAAAGAGGAGGCATGCAATATTTTACCACCCAATTTACAGCTGACATAGATCTAGCTATTCCCATGATGTTACTGCTTAGAATACTGGTTAGCTATCTAGGAGTTTTTCTGAAGGTCCTGTTTTTACTACTGTCATGGAGTATGAGTAGATCAGAGTGCCCGGCCTCCCTCAACGCGTCACTCTCCGGACTCCTCCTCCTCACTCCACAGTGCCACTGCCAGGCCATCCACTACCACCGGTACTTTCCTTAAACTTTTGTATGGGGAAGCGGGCAGAGGGGGAAGCGCTAGCGGAGGGGGTGGGGGGAATTTCCGACCCCCCCCCCCCCGCGATCGGGGCATGCTCCCCCCTTATGCCTGCGACCCCATAGGGGGGCCGTATTTGGCCGAACAGGGCCCTGTTCGGCCAGGTTCGGCCAGGAATTGAGCCGTTCGGGCGAACGCGAACAGTTTGGCCGAATACCACCAGGTGTTCGGTCGAACTCGAACATCACCCGAACAGGTTGATGTTCTGCAGAACCCGAACAGTGGCGAACACTGTTCGCCCAACACTAGCAGCTGCCTTCTCTCTCTCTGGTCTAATTCCTAATCATCTTTTTTTTGTTAGGGAAACCCCTCCAAAAGATAATTACTAAGAAAACAAACTTTTTGCCCAATGCCTAATTATATTGAAATAAGAACTGTTTGTGTGAAGCAGGCCAATTCATGGCTAATACTTTTTAATAAACTGAAAACAGCTGAAGCTCATAATGTTACTGAAAATCCTTATAATTTGACCAATATTTACCATATTTTTGGCATACAAGACACCCCGGACCATAAGACGCACCTAACTTTAATGGGCAAAAACCAAGGAAAAAAATACTAAGCCTGGTGCATCCATGGTCCAGGAGCGTCTTGTACCTCATGTGTCCTCCTGTGTTCCCTATGTGTCCTCCTGTGGCCCCATATGTCCCCTTCTGTCCCAATCTGTCCCCTTCTGCCCCCGTGTGTCTCCTCCGCTCCCCCATGTGTCTCCTTGTGTCTTCCATGTGCCCCCTTCTGTCCCCCATGTGTCCCCCACTTCCTCTGTCTCCTACTGTGCTCCCCATGAATAAGTCAGTGGCAGTGTGGATCACCCAATCCATTGGCTGCAGTGGCGATCAGAGATCTCTCCTCTCCCTCGTGGCTCCCCTAGTGCTGGCTACTGCTGATGGCATCATCAGATTAGGTGAGTCATGCTGCTAATGATTTCTATTTATTCATGGGGAGTGCAGGAGGACACAGGGAGTGGAGGAGACAGAACAGGGTGGAGGGTCAGCAGTTCATATTGGCAGGCATTCAAAGGTCGGGGCACCCTGTATTTGGGATATAAAGTGCAGTGACTTTTCTCCCCATTTTTGGACACTGTCCATGCTGGTAGTTCCATTAAAGACCCTGAGGGATTTAACTACAGTGTGTAAAACAAGGAGGGATGACACAAGGCTGTAGATTAAAGGATTTGTGTTTCTCCATATTGCCCTTAAACCAATATTAAATGGCTTCTCCCCACTACTTTACACCTTTTCTGCACAACTGTAACATATATATATATATATATATATATATATATATATATATATATATATACTGTATATATATTCCCTAAACAGTTGATCGGAGTTTTAAACCATTTCGGTACATGTATGGGCTCTAGCTTTTTTTCCAGAGACTATAAAACAACACCAGAATTTTCCCTTATGGACTTCCATGGACTTTGAACTTGACACTCTCTGAATAGCAGATGATTTTGAACAAATTCATACAAATATTTTCCATGCTGAAATTTGCAGTAGATGATCATTACTCACACAATTTCAATAAGTATACATTCAGTGGAGTCAGAGTAAAGTCAATATATCTGAGGCTTGAATTAATTGCAAGCACTGCTGCTGTTAAGGGCTAATGATGATCCAATTGTAAAACAGTGTCATTAAAAAGTAATCTCACTTGCTGAGATGGAAACACAAATGCTTGTGAGAAGTAACCATCTTTTTTTATTCCTCTAGTGTCCTTTACTATCGATTCAGTTAATGTTTTAGTCATGGGAGGCCCTTTTTATCATCAACAATGAGAGAAGATGCTACAAATCGGCTGTACCTAGATGAAAAGAAGGTTACAGAAATCACCATTCTTTTCTGTAATCCAGGTCATATCAGCAGTGTCAGTCATTTTAATCTGAAGTGGTCCTTATAAATACTTGTTTGCAGACATCTGCTTTGCTGCAATCCCACCACGAAAGAGAGAGAGCAGGGATAAATTAGGTGAGACTTCAAGTCCCAGAAGCCCACTGGCTGTCAATGTAACTGATTGGCTAAATGGCCTCTCAATAATGCTAAATTAGTAGGTTCCCCTCTGGTTGCTAGCAGCCCTGCCAGAGAGAATAAGAGAGGCATGTAGCCACTCACGCTTATCAATGAGAACATTGGCTTGGTCACTGTGGATGCTGCACTGACCCAAAGGGGAAGATGGCTGTTCAGGCTGGCTTCTGGAAGAGGCAAATGTGTCACTGGAGCACCGGCTGGGCGAGTATGTTACTCATACAAGTATTTTCAGGCTGAGGACTGAACTCATGTCTTTAGTGCTACAAGGCCAGAGTACCAGCCACTATGCCACCGTGCTGTAGTAGAGGGTATTTAGCAATAGCATGACAATCTCAGTACTCCTGTTGCCCTATTGCAAAGTGTATTGGGGTGTGCAGTGAACCTATTAGAGAGACTCTGAAGTGTCCCAAATTACCTCTTTTGATATCAGATTCCTCATGAGCACTAACAGCAAAGCTGAATCGCTGAACCCCGCGATCATAGGAGGTCTTTATCTCCCCCGAGATCCCCGTCGCAAATCTCTCCAGTATTTCCAGGAGGAGACAGAGCTTTGTAGCTCTGCCTCCAGTCCATTCAATCACAGCAGATTGCCGCCTTTCCGCGCGCCTCTCTTTAAAAGAAGACTGAGAGGGGTGGGGAGAGGCAGCAATCAGCGGTGATTGAATGAACTGGAGGCAGAGCTACAGCCCAAAGCTCTGCCTCCCCGGGCAGCAAAATCTGCGACTTTGAAAGTCATAGGATTTTGCCCGGGGATTTGGGGGGATAAAGATCTCCTACGGCTGCGGGGATGCGGCGATTCAGCTTTGCTGTTAGTGCTCAAGAGGAATCTGAATTAAAAATAGGAAACTTGGGAGACTTCAGAGTCTCTTCAAATTTGATCTTCCTTCCTTGATGCTAAAAAAAACTGCATTGCTACAGCCCGTCTCCACTAACCCTATAGGGAAATATTAGTTACACATACGCATGCACTGCTCAGCATTATTCTATTGGTCTGTGGACCCACTAAGCACTAGCTCTGCTGTGTCTTTTTTTATCTGTCTTAAAGGGATACTGTAGGGGGTCGGGGGAAAATGAGTTGAAGTTGCCCGGGGCTTCTAATGGTCCCCCGCAGACATCTTGTGCCCGCGCAGCCACTCACCAATGCTCCGGCCCCACCTCCGGTTCACTTCTGTAATTTCAGACTTTAAACAGAACCTGTACTGAGTAAAAATATTTAAAATAAACACATGAGGTAACTTCAAATGAACATTACATAGTTACCTCGCCCTCAGTTCCTCTCAGAAGCTCACCATTTTCTTCTGACAATAATCCCTTCCAGTTCTGACAACATTTTGTCAGATCTGAAATATATCAGTTGCTGTCAGTAAAATATCAGTTGCTGTCAGTTATAGCTGAGAGGAAAACTGATGTACCAGGTAATGTCCATGTTTCCCTATGGCTCAAGTGGGCGATGTTACAGTTTAACTGTGTGCTGACCAGAAAGCTGTTATGTATGGGTAATGGCCATTTTCAAAATGGAGGACGGAAAATTTCCTGATCACAGTGAACAAACAGGTCGCGGGACAGGAGAAAGACACTGAGGAGTAGACTACATGGAAGGGAAGTATGACTTGCGTATGCTTATTTTGACTTTTAATTTTCAGTTCAGGTTTTCTTTAAAGTCTGAAAACCATTGCATCTGCGTTGCCATGTCCTCGCTTCCCCTGATGACACCAGGAGCGCACGGCGCAGCCACAGACCATACTGGGCCTGCTCAGTACGCTCCTGGTGACATCAGCAGGTGTGAGGGCACAGCAACACAGGCGCAGTGGTTTTCAGACTTTAAAGTCTGAAATTCCAGAAGTGAACGGGAGGCGGGGTCGAAGCATCGGTGAGTGTCTGCGTGGGCACAGGACATCTGCGGGAGACCGTTAGAAGCCCCGGGTAACTTCAACTCATTTTCCCCCGACCCCCTACAGTATCCAGAGCTTTAAAGACAAATGATAGCTATAAGGTAAGTGCAGTTTTAAAAGGAAGCTGATAATGACACCTTTTATAGGCTTCTCAATAAAGTTTCATTTAAAATTTGAATTAACATAACTTTCTTTATTCCTACTAAAGTACTGAATTTATAATTTCTGAAAGTGTTTTTCCAGCATTTGCAAGAGTATACATGAATGAACCTGCATATTGGACTGGATATTTTAACTGTAACAAAATTTTTAAAAGTGTCAAATATAAAAGCATAAGTCTTATCTTCCGCCACTTTCATGTTTAATTCAGTGACTGTAATGTAATCAAGACTTTTTTTTAAAGTAATGTGAAGGAGTGAGGAGTTTGAACATAATTTGGTCTCTATGAAGGATAAGACTATTTTTGCCAGATACGTATAAATGACAAATAGGTGTTTCATGCATGGAGCTAAATTATTTATGCTATATCAGAAATGACTAACAAAGATGCAGATGGCATTTTCCAGTTTACAGCCAAGGTTTTCAGGTGTCATGTTTCTATTTTAACACCACATATGGACAGGGAGTTGCAATTACAAAGACATTAGTAACGTACCTTTAAAACTGAACCTATTTCCAAAATCCTGTAAACTTAGGCAAACCTGTGAAAACATTGTACAGGCTACCATCATATCATAGCTTGATTTTTTTTTTACTTCAAATTTTTTTTGTGTGGGACACAGGGCCAGAATATGGGCAGGCCCCATAGGCCCCTACTTTGGGCGCTGGGAAGCTTGGGGCGATGTTGTGGCTATAAACCCACCTCTTTTGTTTTTGGAGCCGTGACCGCCAGATCCTCCATTCACATAGACCGAGCAGGGATGGTACTTCCCCACACGCCAGTACAGTGATGTAGCTTAGGAGCTAGGGGCCCCAGTGCGAATTATACATGGGGCCCCCCAGCACTTTATACATAACAATCGATACTGCACACCAAAACCTGCCAAAGACAACCACAATGTCAGAGGTGCAAGAAGGGCATTCGGAGCAGCTTGTTAATGATTATTGTCATTCAAAGCGTCTACAGAAGATATTATTACAAGCACAGGACCAATATAGAGCTAATACTGCAGTTGAGGGAGGGCCTTAAGGGGCCCCTCTGGCACAAGGGCCCCGATGCGGTGGCTACCTCTGTAACCCCTATTGCTACGCCCCTGCGCCAGTACAAGTGGTTGCCTCACTTTTAACCTCCCCTTGTGAGTATATATCGCTCTTTCTATATATTGCAAATTCAGACCAAACAATATTGCACGATATTGGGCTCCCGGTGTCTCTGTGTTCTTTTTTTGCACATACAAGATTTCGTACCTTCCTGCATGCTTGGCCACGTGCATGCACATACCAATCTGCTCTGGTCATGACCCATCTGCTTATTGCACAGAGCGGGTATCCCTCTGCACTGCCATACCTCTAATTCTGCTGGCTGAGCTGGCTGCCTGCATACCACAGACCTCTACATCAGTGGCAGCCCACAACAGGGATAAGATAGAAGAGCAATGTGCGGTGATGCACCACATACTTCAAACATAGAAAGTGACATCCTTCTCACTTCCTTTATTTGGTGCATCACTGCACATTGTTCTCTTTTCTTGTCCCTGCTACAATACAATAATACAATACAATAACATTTCTATAGCGCCTTTTTCTAGTTACGCCCCTGACAGCCAGTATAGGTTAGCTAGGTATAGGTGCTGCCAATATAGGTTAGCTAGGTATAGGTCGAAAGCGGGGAAGTCAGGGCACAGAGAGTGCCAAGTCTAAGGCTCCCGGCACACTGAAAATCCATTTGCGATTCCGATTTACAATTCAGATTTTCCCTGAATGCAATCAACAGAAAAAAGAATCAAAAATGCAGCATGCAGTAACGATTAAAAATCGGAATCGGATGTAAAAACCGATTAAAAATTGGAATCGGAATCGCATGCAGTGTGCAGGGAGCCTCAAGGTGTCCATTACCGGTACAATTGCAGAGCCAATCAATCGTTCCTGATCACCTTGGTAATAGATTAGAAGCAATTGGTCGTGCCTATTAACTCTCAAATTGCTGCTAACTAATTAGATCAGATGAATGGGATTGATCCGAAAAACAGATCAATTCCACTGATGTGATCGATTTGGTTAGTGGGAATTCAGCAGTTAACGGACACAAACAAATCCATTACCGCAGCAATCAGAAAAAAATAATCGGCTGCAGGGTAGTACTGTAAATGTTCACCTTTAGACTGCTAAACATAGGAAAGGTAACGGGGACACTATAACACACACACACACACACACACACACACACACACACACACACACACACACACACACACACACACACACACACACACACACACACACACACACACACAGACAGACACACAGACAGACAGACAGACACACACAGACAGACAGACAGATGGACAGACACACACACTATTGCATAAACCTCTACAAACACACAATACAGCATGTTTATACAGGAAGTCGCGTCAGAGGCTAGAGAGAGAAGCGTCCGCGCTGGAGCACACGGAAGGTATGTAGCTGCCCCTGCCCGCCGCTGCACACATATGATTATTGAAGCTGGAGGGGAACGCAGAGGGGAGAGCCCGAGGTGAGGGAGGGGGGGACCATAGCTTTCCCCTCATGGTGCGACCCCTCCAGCCCCCCAAAACAGCCCTGATCGGGCCCGGGGGGGGGGGGGGGGGGGGGGCAGCGGGCGCATGGGCTTCAGCCCCTATTGTTACGCCCATGGACAGCTGGGACAGCAAGTACAATTGCGGTGCACTTTGGCGGGGGTTTGTATGTTCATGCAGGGCAAGGTCTAGGGTGCCAGGACATCTTTGCCTACAGGCTCCAGTAATGTAAATCCGGGTCTGGTTTTACTACAGTTGTATGGGGCTTTTTACGGGCTATATAGTGTTGCTCTCAGTAGCTCTTTTTGGTAATCATTATAGGGATGTATGACAGAAGGACTCCATTCCCTATATTAACAATGACAAATGCATGTTATCAGTAGTACAACTGAAGTTTTTTGTAGGAAGTATACAGGTAAACACACATTGCTCATACAATCTACATTTCCTGTATACAAACTAATATCTACCATAAAACAAGCTGTCTTTTTCTGTCACTGGAATTCTAAAGGATTTTGGTGTGTTCTTTGTCCCTAAAAGCAAACCTGAAGTGAAAATAAACTTATGAGATAATGAATTGTATGTGTAGTAAAGCTAACATATAGAACATAAGTAGCAAAGAAAAGAGTCTTGTATTGTTTTCCAGTACTGAAAGAATTAAGAAAGTTGTTACCTATGAGAATAAAGAGTTGTTACCTATGCAAAAGAGCTTCTCTGAGCTCTTCAACACAACTTGGGTCGAAGAATGTCCTGTTTTCTGAAGCACTTAAACATCAAATAAACAGTGAGATACAGGTTGAGATAAGGTTTTACAGCAGGAAAGTTTGAAGGGTCATTTTATCTGCTGTTTTATAGTTTAAAATAAAGAGTATGGTTTGTAAACTGCAAATATGACAGAATTATGCAATGTTTTAAAGAAAAGCTATATAACTGAAAATAAAAATAAGGTACTTTTTTTCGTTGATACTAATGTCCTATTCATTATCCGTACCACACATACATTATATTGTAAGCTTTTTTTTGGGGGGGGGGGGGGCTTTCTTTAAGGTGGCCATACAATACACTGGCCAATATGGCCAACAGATAGCTCTCTCTCTGACCATTAGCTGATCAGATATGGATCTATCTGCTCAAATCTCTCCACACACTACACACAGATTTAGATCCATTTCAGAAATCTTTGAAAATCTGTGTGCTTCTGCTGGGTCTCACAGCCCCCCCCCCCCCACCTGGGCATGTGTAGAAAAAACTTGTCACCTGTCCGGTGCACGGCCCTGGTCATTGCTCTCCCTGCCAGCTGCTGCCTCTTCACTTCAAAGTCCTGAGCACTTTGGCTCGCCCTGCCAGCTGCTGCCTCTTCACTTCGGAGTCCCGGGCACTTGTGTGATGTAATGCTGTAAATGAAAGACACTAGGGGCACTGTAGCATGTACCTTATATGACCACTAGAGGCATCTAGTATTTGGGGCATGATACAGGCACCGGGGACTTGAGAGTGAAGCAGCCAGTAGGGAGAGGCAAGACCAAAACCATGTTGTTGGCAGGTGTGAGTTGCTTAATCGGTGGTTGAATTGAGTGGCAACACACTCCTGACCTGCCAACAGTTGACCCACATTTTTCATTCTGTGCAAACTGAAAGTGATTGAATCGAATGGATATCAATTAGAAACTTGGTAAGTGCATGCCCACCTTTAGGTAGCACAGTTATGGTCTGTACTGTCAAAATTGTAAGTGTCAAATGAAAGACAACTCAGGTCTCTCAGTTAAAGGGGAACTTCAGCCTAAACAAACATACTGTCACGAAGTTACATTAGTTATGTTAATTAGAATAGATAGGTAATATAATCTCTTACCCACCCTGTTTTAAAAGAACAGACAAATATTTGTGATTCATGGGGGCTGCCATCTTTGTCATGGGGGCAGCCATCTTTTTGGTTGAAAGGAGGTGACAGGGAGCATGAGACACAGTTCCAACTGTCCTGTGTCCTGATTACCCCTCCCAGCTGCACACGCTAGGCTTCAAATGTCAAATTCAAAATGTAAAAAAAAAAAATTGCACCAAAACAGCAGAACGAGAACAACATCAGAAATCCCATCATGCTTTGCACAGCTTCAGGGGAAAAAAGCCCGGGCAGTTTTCTTTTGTGCAGCTAAAAATGAGGCTTGTATAAGAGAAACAAAGTTCAGATGCTGTGCAACTGTTAAAGAAACACAAAGCCTTTTCAGTGCTGCTGAGTCGATTTTTAGTCCGGAGGTTCACTTTAAGGTCATCATTTTCCAAAACCAAATTCTACAACACTCAGACTTAAATAAGAATATCATAATTCTCAGTAAAGAAACATGTGAATTGGCATTTGTTTGGATAGACTGAAAGGTACATAAAATCTACAGCAACATTCAGATTTGCTACACTATGCATTTTTTTAACCAATTTGCATTTAATACGCTCACATTAATGTTATGGCAATTTAATCTGATATACCATAGTCAACCCCACTCTTCAAATATTTTTGATAAAAAATATAATGTAAATATGCATCTATGGGATTTGAATAATAAAAGTGTTTAGAGAGTTCCCTCTTGGTATAACATTGTGTTTAATGCCCTTTTGTACAACCTTAATTACTGAGAAGCACAGAGCTTTAAGTAAAGAATAACATTTCACTTCAACATCCACAATAATCTATTGTAAAGCCAGCTAAGCCAGTCCCCAAATACAGAGCAATGTTATTACATGCTCAGAAAGCTGTCAAGGGGCCATGAGTCAGTGGTTTACAGTTATCAAAAGTAACAAGGTTGTTCAGAATTTCTTCCAACAAAGCTAGTGAGCTTACATTAGGATTAAGTACACTTTGATTAGAACATCCCCAAACCACCATGCGCTTTTAAATAGGAACTCCCTTTTGTGTGATTTTATGTGAATAATTTGCTTGTGTATCTTTAACAGAAAATACATAACTACTTTTAAAGTACTGACTGAATTCTTAAAATAAACGTATAACCGTTGATGACTGTGTGATTGTTCTAAAATCTTGGGATGAATCAAAATCTTTCCTCAACACATTATTATGATTGCATATCAGTATCAAACCTTTTTAATCTTATAGCATACTTAGCTTTTTGTTTTATGCATGTATGGTAAAAAAAATAGCAACATAAGATTATTATTTGTTGTCTGTACATATTAAGTTTACCACGGTAGTGATCCCGGGAGATCTTCCATTGTGTAGTGAGTAATATGTTCATCATAACTGAATATATTTATCCACTTCCCCTCCTCCGGGACGAGTAACTATGTCCCTGCAAAATCCCATATCTCTTGCAGGGATGTCCCTCCCCGCCGCACACTCCCGCACCCCCCCCCCCCCACACACACACACATACGTGCTCCCGCACTCATTACTGCCACCGATTGTTAGCTGGGAGATCAATCAGTGACCATTCACTGATCTAAGTTCCCGTGTGAATGACTGCCGCCATTCATAAGATGGCAGCGTCATTCACAAAATCTGATACCTACACGTCCACACATTGCCTCCTGTTTGCATAATAATAATAATACTTACACGTCCACGAATTGCTTCCTGTTTGCGTGTTTGCTTTTTTTTACATTTAAAATTAACCCATTACCTCCCACACTTTCCAATAGTTCCCTCCCCCAAAAAATTGTAAAAAAATGTAAATAAAAAAAGTATTCATTTAAAAAAAATACATAAATAGTTACCTTAGGGACTGAACTTTTTTTTTAATATGTATGTCAAGAGGGTATATTACTGTTTAAATGATGGGCTTGTAATTAGTGATGGACGCAAAACTTAAAAACATGTGCCTTTATTTCCAAATAAAATATTGGCAATATTGGCGCCATAAATTGTACTAGGGAACAATTTTAAATGTTTCAATAACCAGGACAAATAGGCAAATACTGTAAAATGTGTGGGT
The DNA here is from genome assembly GCF_040937935.1 of Hyperolius riggenbachi. Classification (NCBI taxonomy): domain Eukaryota; kingdom Metazoa; phylum Chordata; class Amphibia; order Anura; family Hyperoliidae; genus Hyperolius; species Hyperolius riggenbachi. The sequence continues at coordinate 174,467,735 of NC_090647.1, read as the reverse complement.
TTTAGTTATGGTAGCATATATTATTTTAAAACTATAATGGCCGAAAACAGAAATAATTAATTTTTTTCAATGTTTCTTATTTTTCCTGTTAAAACACATTTAAAATAAAATAATTCTTAGCAAAAAATACTCCCCAAAGAAAGCCTAATTGGTGTTGAAAAAAACAAGATATAGATTGTTTTGTTGTGGTAAGTAGTAATAAAGTTATAGATGAATGAATGGAAGGAGCGCTGACAGGTGAAAATTGCTCTGGTTTTTTAAGGGGAAAATCCATGGAGGTGAAGTGGTTAAAGTCACAGACCACTTCTCTAACCCTTACTTTTGCCATTTTTCATCTTGTACTACTTTACCCTGCAGTGGAGAAATACATTATACATGCATTCCACAGAAAGGGACACAGTTAAATCAGAGTATGAGATCAAGTCAGTGAAAATTCTGGGACAGTTAAAGAGGAACTCCAGTGAAAATAATGTAGTAAAAAAAAGTGCTTCATTTTTTACCATAATTATGTATAAATGATTTAGTCAGTGTTTGCTCATTGTAAAATCTTTCCTCTCCCCGATTTACATTCTGACATTTATTACATGGTGACATTTTTACTGTGGGCAGGTTATGTAGCTGCTCCTAGCTGTTTTGGCTGTTAGAGACAGCTGTCAACAGCTATTTCCTGTCTGTGAACATTGTTACATTGTGGCAGTTTGCCCAGAGTACCGCAGTCCCAGAACTTCTTGTGGGAGGGGTTTAAGCACAAAATCAGTCATACAGCGCCCCCTGATGGTCTGTTTGTGAAAAGCAATATATTTCTCATGTAAAAGGGGGTATCAGCTACTGATTGGGATAAAGTTCAATTCTAGGTTGGAGTTTCTCTTTAAGCAGCAGAAGAGATTGGTAGTTACTTTCAGCTGCTTCAGTATTAGTAAAATAAAAAAAACAGGTACAATAGAGGGGCAACAATGAGACAACCATCAAAACAGGAAGGGTTTAACAGGTGAAGGACACTCACCCTTTTTCCATCTCACCTTTTCTGTCCTTTTCTTTTCCCTAGTTTTGCATTTGGCTACAGTGAGTGTCACTAATAATAGTATGTCACAATCAAGGCAGGGTTTTTTGACATCCGCCGTGCACTGCGTGTGCACGTGCATATTTATGTGTGCTAGAAACTGTGCTTGCATGCGCATAGGGAAACATGGACTTGTATAGCACCTACAAAGTTTTGATCATTCTCGTGAACATTCTCTAAGGACAAACTCCTGAGGGTGAGCGTGACCGCAAGGTTCAGCAGCCAATGAGAAGAGATTCCTCCACAAGCAGATATATAGGGGGTGGAGGAAGGGGTTAGTCACTCCATATTAAGTTCTGTGTGCGTGAGGTGTTGCAAATAATAAAACCTACGGTCAGCCAGAAATTACGCTTGGTCACTTCTAACAGTACTAGACTAGCTCAACAAGGCTCATTAGTATGGAAATAATTCTGCGTGTGTGCTGCGGACTGTTCAAAAGCCATCTGCATCCTGTGTCTCTAGCGAAATAGTCATGGGAAGACCAGCAACCACATAGGAACAACTTTGCTGACAAGGCACCTGGAGTCCCATCACAAAGCCCTGAGGCAGGAAGCACTTAAAGAGAATCTGTACTCTAATATTCTTACAATTAAAAGCATACCATTCTATTCATTATTTTCTCCTGTGCCCCTCTGTGCTGTTTCTGCCACTCTCTGCTGCAATCCTGGCTTGTAATTAACAGTTTTAGGCAGTGTTTACAAACAAACTAACCAGCTTCTAATAGGCTCAGCTAAGCATAGAGTGTGAGTCATTCAGAGTATGCAGGGGGCCTGCAGGGGGTGTGTATCGCTTCTACCAATCACAAGCAGCCCTGCACATTCCACACAATCAAGCTTTAGCCGACAAACAGGACAGAGGAAAGATACATTGATTTATTACAGAGACAGTGCAGTTAGGAAAGACTGCAGTAAGCCAGAGCAGATTAGAACAGGCATAGGAACTTATAGGATAGAAGAACTAAGGCTGAAAAATTTGTTACAGAGTCTCTTTAAAGAGAAAGACTGTCAAAGCGTAAGCCAGCCTCCTCGTGTTCAATCTTCCACCTCCCCACGTTAGAAATGTGGCACGTTGAGTTTAAATATTTGAAATGTTGACATTTTTGGTCAAAAATGTTTCAAAATGTAATAGATAAATTTGCAATGACACACATTTCTGGTCTCTGCTAAAGTGGCTGCAAATAACAATTTTGAGGCAGGTAACCAAACCAGCCATTTTAAAGACCTTTATTTGAAAAATCTAGAAACTGTATGTGATGCTTTTGCCACAAAAGGAATATGTAATAATTCTGCTTTAAGTAAGCAACTGTGGTTTTCCATGATGCATCAACCCACATTGGCTGGATAGCATAATGGTCAAAGGCTCTGCCCCTGACATAGGAGACCTTGGTTCACATCTAAGCTCTTCCTATTCAGTAAGCCAGTATTCAGTAAGCCAGCACCTATTCAGTAAGAAGTTCTTGGGTGAGACTTCCTAACACTGCTACTGCCTATTCAGTGCACTCTAGTGCAGTGATTGTTAACCTTGGCACCCCAGCTGTGGTGGAACTACAAGTCCCATGAGGCATTGCAATACTCTGACAGCTCTAAGCATAACTCGAGGAGGCAGGGGCATGATGAGATTTGTAGTTTTGTCACAGCTGGAGTGCCATGGTTAGCCATCACTGCTCTAGTGGCTTCCAATCCTCACATATGCTTTAAGTCTGGCAGAAGAGGAGTGCTGTACAAATACTGGATTTATTATTAATCCCGATTATGTAAATGATCTTTTATTGCCCCTAAAGCCAGGCACATATCCAGAACTGCTGGTCTATAGTGAGCCTGCAACTTAAACATTTTACAGAGCAACATCAATCAAACATGCATAGAGCTTGTTTCTAACTTTCTGGTCCTCATCAATGAATGTCATGGATTGATATGGCTCTATGGAACCAGCCTCAATATGTCTCTCACCTCAGGTTCCCTTTGAAAATGAATTATCAGAAATACCTTCTGTTTTAGGAGGCAACATTTTATTCAGCATTGTTTCTGGAAAGTTAGAACCGCATTGTTAGGGCAATTATTATAAATGCATAGTTGTGATTGATTTAAAATAAAAACTTTTATTATAACATACCATTTGTATAATTACAATTGATTTTTAGCTAGATAAACTATACCATTTTCCGTAGACTTGCAAAATATTTTAGATAAGAGGTTTAAGTATACTGTATTTCTCCTGTACTAAAAAAAAAAAAGTCACAGTGGGAGCAACATCCTGTCATAAATGCAAGCAAATACTACAATAACTTATCGACTTTTGATATTTTTCATGAAAATAGTGGAAAAAAGAGGTATTTTCTTTTTTTCAAAGAACAACCTTTATTTGGCAGCTACATCAGTTTGGCTTCAAGTACAAATAAGTTAGTCCACTATACAGAAACTTTTAGAAATTGAACGACGTTTTAAACTACAGGAGTCATTGTGTCACTTTGACACCATAATTTAAAGCTGGACTTGAAGTGTAACAATAATTTGCTTTTATTTAATTCTTTGTGCTTGGCTTACTGATAGTACAAAGTGACATTAGTGTTGTGCTTGCTTCCCTAGTTTGTTATCTGTCGCAGAACAGCATTGTTCACTGGCATTCGTTCAGCTGCCACATAGCACAAAGCCATGCCTGCATGTCATTTAAAGGGTAGACATTAATACACTAAATAAATCAATGGTTTTGTGCTTCAGCACAAGGACAAATAGATGGTTTCATAACTAGATGCTGTCAGCACGAAATAACATAAAAGTAAGCTCATGAAGTAAAAAAAACATTTTCACACAAGAAGGACAAATAAGTCAACATATTTAACCTTGATGTTAAATAGCAAAAAAAAAAAATAAAAAAAAAATACTACAATAGTTTCAAAAACAGCGTTTTGTAAGTTCTCAAAATAGGGTTCAATGTAATTAATTTAGAATTTCCACAATGTTTTTAAAAGTTTGTGAATGTTTCAGATTGATTATTTGCAATGAAATAAATATTTACATAAACTTTTTAATGAGTTGTTTTAGTTTTAACCACTTGCCGACCGCACACTCATACCGTGCGGCGGCAAAGTGGTAGCTGGAGGACCAGCGACGCAGATCTGCATCGCCAGGTACCTCCCTAATTAATCAGGAAAGGCCGCTCGCGCGAGCGGCCGTTTCCTGTTAGATCACGGAGCGGGCTGATTGCGGCTCGCAGACTAAATGTAAACCTAGGAGACATTTGTCTTTTTGTTTACATTGTACGGTGCTGCTGTGCAGCAGCGCCGTAAGGCAGATCGGCGATCCCCGGCCAATCAGTGGCCGGGGATCGCCGCCATGTGACAGGGGACAGCCTGTCACTGGCTGCACAGGACGGATAGCGCCCTGTGCAGCCCGGATCGCCAGGGGTGAGAGGGAGGAGAGGGAGGGGGGGAATTTCGCCATGGAGGGGGGCTTTGAGGTGCCTCCCCCCCCCCCCGCAACATCCCAGCCAGGAGGAGCGATCAGACCCCCCCTGCACATCATCCCCATAGGGGGGGAAAAAGGGGGACGATCTGATCGCTCTGCATGTAACCTGATCTGTGCTGGGGGCTGCAGAGCCCACCCAGCACAGATCACAAAAAATAGCGCTGGTCCTAAAGGGGGGGTAAAGGCTGGGTCATCAAGTGGTTAATATGATGCTCCTGTAATGCATTGCTGTGAATGACAACATAAGATTGTTTTATGTGGTACTGCATATATGAATATTGAAAAACATTATAGTAGCAAACATGGTCACACTGGGTCAGATCTCATGCACCTGCCATGTGATAATTCACTTGTTAAATTAAGATGTTATTGTATATAGGAGTAAGATGTCCTGATTGTTAGATATTTTTATAATGGCTTTATGATAATATTTGCTCCTTTGTGTGCAATCCTACACCCAATGCATTGAATGTGCCCTTCCCCTTCTTAATGGTTACCGTAACCTCCTACCATAATGTATATTTACATACAGGGTACATTTCTCTGTGTTATTTTTCTGTCCTGTGCAAGAGTTTAGGTCCACTTCAACCCTTTTGCTGCCAGTCGATTTGTTCTAACTGCGAACACCTACTGCCAAGCAGTTTTTAGACATTTTGCACTCATTAGGTTTACTTCGGATTTTTTTTTACAAGAAAACCTACAAGAAATAGGACATATTATATATTGTTTTTTCCATAATGAATTGGGCTTGAACACTGAAACAAAATGTTGTACTTTTTCTGGAGATATAAAAAAATTTGAAACGAAATATTTTAAAACAGTGAAATTAAAATAAAATATTTTTTCTGTTGTTTTTTTTTTTCAAAGAAGAATTACATTTACTGGCAAAAATGTTACTGTTCGTTAAAGGGACTCCGAGCAGTGAAGAAACTTTGGAAAGATGCATAACATTGTGAAGCACTCTTTCTCCTCTTTCCAACGATATATAAACCCCCACCCTACGCCTTTTAGTTTTCGCTATTTTCGCGATCAAAATCGTTGGAAAGAGGAGAAAGAGAGCTTCAAAATGGTATGCATCTTTCTATAGTTTCTGCACTGCTTGGAGTCCCTTTAAAGCCCTGATTCTGCTAAATCCAACAATACCAGATATGTATTGGTATCCCACTTTTCCTGTCCTGGAATAGGTGAGCCAGTACAGGTAGCCAGGTATAGGTGCAGCCAGTATAGTAGCCTGGAATAGGTTGCCCAGTACAGATAGTCTGTATAGGTAGCCAGGAATAGATGCCCCAGTCCAGGTAGCCAGGTATAGGTGCAGCCAGTATATGCCCC